>NC_082622.1:7500-1207500 GCF_030936135.1 Gavia stellata | reverse complement strand
CTCCTGCCTGGGGATGCTCGTCATGAGCTCTCCCTCAGCCACTCGTGCCCCACCAGGTCCAGCTCCGAACCCGGCGGGCGGTGTTGCCCCTGGACTGCTCCACTCTCTGCAAAGCCAAAATGGGGAGCGGAGCGGCTCCGGCAGCAAAGCCCCTCGCAGCTCACCCTCCAGCTGCTGAGGGTCTGTACAAACCTCCCCGCGGTCTCACAGCCGCAGGGCTCAGTGCTGCAGCCAGGGAGCACGATTGCTACGTGCCATCGCTCGTTGCACTGTACAAGCTCTATTAGTGACGGAGCAAATGAGATCAGCCCAACGCACTTCATCCTTATTTAATCCAGCCACAGAGCCCACCCCTCAGCGGCCTGGCACAGCCCGGCCCCAGGGCCAGCACAGCCCCCCGCGGTGCCCGCGGGGTCTGCATGTGCTGGGCCTCCCGCAGCGGCCCGGAGGGAGGGAGCGAGGGCCAGGGTGACGTTAAACCGCACGAGGCATCTCACCTCCCCACGTGCCCCCATCCCCTGCACCCCTCCCCAGCCCCTTCCAGGGCAATTCTTCAGGAGTAATTGCAAAATCCTCCGGCACATCAAACGCAGGATGCAACGTTATTAACTTGCCAGCCAAGAGCTGGCAGAAAAGCAATCGTGGCCGTTTCCCCAAGACTGAGTCAGGGATAATTGAGTTGAATGGGAAGGAATTGCTGCTCTTTGTTGTCAGTTAGGAGATGATCTTCCAGTCCTTCCATACTGATCTCATTTTGAGTTATTCAAACAGACTTTTGAATTAAGAGATAAAGTTGTTTAAAAAGACTCCAAAGCTCTTAGAAAAACTGAAAATCTTTCTGTTTAACCATAACTCTTCTCCTGGTGTCAGTGCTTAAGCTCTGCAGTGTGTGTGTTATGAACGCCTCGAGCGGAGAGGTGCCCCAAGAGCCAGATTTGAGCTCAGCCCAGCACCCCCAACACGGCGGCTCCGGCTGCGGTCCCTGCCGGACCACGAGCCCGCTCCGCCAGTTCTCAGTGGGGTGCCGACGGCAGAAGGTGCCGCAGCAGCCAGCCCAGGTGGTGTCGCCTCCGGAGCCACGTGGGGCCGGCGAGGTGCCGACACGCTCTGCCCGTCCCGTCCCGTCCCGTCCCCGCCGCAGCAAAGGCAGCCCCATCCCAGGGAGGGGGAGGTCATTGAGGGATCAGTGGCGTTCACGTTATAGAAAGTACAGCGGGCTGGCAGGAAATCAATGCTGAAATACAGCCAGATTTACTCCCTCCTTTATATAGCTCTTTTACGACTGTTTTAAGGTGAAATTATTTAAGGTCAGGGAGGTCAAGTACACAGTGTAATACTTTCCCTCTGTTTGAGCTGTTGTGCCCCAATAAAGGAGCCTCCTCCCCGGCATTTATCTCGATCTGCGAACTAGCTCATCCCAAATGCAGGAGAATCTGGGGTTCTGCTTCTACCCAAGCTCTGAGACATGAAATAAAACATAAAAAACTGCAACACTTGCAGTAAACCCACGAGAGATGGCAGTGCTGGTGGTGGGATTTTGGCCCATGCTTCTTCACAGAAGCAAATACATCAGCTGGGTAGAAACAATAATATCAAAACACAGGCTTTGCTTCATAAATACGTCCAGGCTGGAGTGAAATACGCCACTGCAGGAGGAGGGAGAGCAGTCAGCAGAATATTTCGATTGATTAAGATGCCAATCACAGCAGGGCTGCATCATCTCACGAAGCACAAACAGCAACAGGTCCCAGCTCCTGCCAGTGCAAATGAAAACCCTTCAACAATAATGGCTGTGGAAGCCGAATCTCTCCGAGTGCTCCCTCCGTTCCCCTTCATTAGCTGCGAATGCCCCTCAAAACACCTGCAGCCAGGCGGGACCGTGGCCGTGAGACCGGCCGGGGGCTCGGGGGCCCCGAGCAGCACCGGTGCCCATCGGGTCCCGGGGCTACGGCAACGGGCTGGGGACACCCGTGCCAGAGAGCACAGGCCAGGGCAGAGTCAGGCCCTGGATGCTGATAACGGCAGGTAAATATATCTAGCTTGGAGAGAACAAGAAACACTGGAAAACGCCTAGAAACAACCAAATTGTTAGAAGAAAATTGACACCAAGCTAGCACAGGACACTAAACCGATTAAATGCAGAAAGTGAAGCTGTTCGGTTCATTCACATAAACCAGCCATCAGCAATGAATGTCTGGCTGGCTTCATTGACAGCAAATAGCTTATTGAAACAGCATATTTATTTTGAGTCTATTAATTTTTTTGTATAAAGGGATGCTGCCAAGATAACAGGTTCTTCCTCCCACTAAAATAATAAAATGCATATTCAGAAACTTTGGAATGAATTTCTGTGAATCCACACCCTAAGCTGCCAGCAAATTTGTCACAAAAGCAGCTTGTAATTGGAAAACACGGCTGTGCCACGAGCACACAGGCTGCCGGTGCTCCCTAGGGGAGTTTGTGGCAGGAACGGCCAGGGCAAAGCCCCGCACTGCCATTTCTCCGGAGCCCGCGTGGCAGGCGTGCGGGGCACTCGCTCATGGGAACGCTGGCTAAGAACAGCATTTATTGCCCCAGCCTGGCCCATTTGTATTTCCAGTTAAGGTGAACAGTTTGTTTAAAAACCCATTTGCCTTCCAGATATCCAGCACCATTTCTCCCACCCTGCAGCTAAGGGAGAAGTTGCTGGCATTTACAGCCGCTCCTCCCAGCCCAGTGCTCACCCACGAGGCCGTCACGGTCCCCGTCCCGATCCCCATCCCTGCCCATCACGGTCCCCGTCCCTGTCCCCGTCCCATGGAGCCGGGGCTCTGGGAGCAGCCGTGGGGTGATGCTGCGGTGCTGGGCTGCGGTGCAGAAGCCACGGCATCCGCCGGACACGGCGAACCCCCGCGGCTGCTCCTCCAGCGCTCACGAGGGCTTGCCGGTGGGAAGCCGCCTTGTTGGGGATTACACTCTGCCGGTGAATGAGCTTAATGCTATAAAAAAAGTCGAGCACAATTTCTCTTTCTAACCGAGTCCACCTCCATTTGGCCTGCATGCCTGCCTGGATATCACACACATATTGTCCTGATTAATTTTCAATTAATGGCCTCAAAGTCTTTCTGCCTGAGCAGTGGTAGAAAATTTTTTGTGCACATATCAGCACAAAAAATAGGACTGAATTAGCATCTGCTTAAGCCCTGGTACATAATTAGACTAGAAACCACCACCCAGGGGCTCGGGGTGGGGAGGAAAATGCTTCACACTGAAAAAACCCAGCAGCGGGAGGAGACGGACCCTCCGTGGGCACGGAGCCAGCGGGACCCCCGCCCCGCCAAGCCCCCATGGCCCCGTGCTGAGCCGCTGCCGGTGGCGAGACGCTGCCCCGCTCCCCCGGCTCCTCCGCCCGGAGGAGGAGGCTCTTTGTCCCCCACCCTGCCTCGTTTTGCAGCCCCGGACGGACTCTCAGCTGCTCTGGGACCTCCACAGCCTCCCGCAAAGTCAACGACAACGAAGCCAGGGCCTTGGTTGAATTAATTTTGCTTCAAACCCAACAAAAACTTGCAAGAAAATTAATTATTCACTAAGCTCTAAAGATAATAAAGATAAAAATTAAGCCTGGATTTCGAGACAGAAAATAGTTCCTCTCCTGTTCAAATATAAATTAGGAGTGCACATAAATGCTACACGACTCAAAATTCATTTTAATTTCTAAGCAGCCATACAATATTCATAGTCACATAAGTGATTTCATGTCTCACCCCCGAGATGACTGTGTTGGCACAGGAGGTAAATAGCTCCAGCGTAAGACACCTGGAACAGAGAAGACCTTCGCGGCCTCCTCTTCAGCGGAAGGCTTTTTCCGAAAGGATAAATCATTCCTTCAAAGCTTTTTGGTTCCGAGGTTTATTCCCCAAATCAGCCCATTCAAGACAAGGTTAAGAAGCCAAAGCTGCACCGGTTTAGCGCACGGTGCTCGGGCCGCCCTGGGGCTGCCGGAGGGTCCCTGCCCCTTCCCCGAGCCCCCCCGAGCTGGGGGCTCCAGCCCCGTGTTCCTGCAGGAGCTGGAGGAGCCGGGCAGTGCCGGCCAGGCCAGGGAGCCCCGGGGAGCGGCTGGGCGACCCCCCGAGGGGTGGCGGGAGGCAGGGGCATGTGGGGTCCCCGGGGACCAGAGCCCCCTGCCAAACACGTGCAGGGGTGGGGAGCCGGGACCCTCCCAGCACGCAGACCAGCAAACACAGCACTGGTGATGATAATAATGTTAATAAAGTTGATGGGCTGGTCTGGGGGAGAGCGCTCTCACTGCAGCACTTAATTAAAAAGTACGGAGGAAAATCCACGCGGGCGAGTCGACGCCGCCTGCAGCGATGGCACCTGCCTCCGGCCACGCTGCCGGCAGCAGAGCCACGCGGCCGCACGTCTGCTCCAGTCTGGTCTCCATAACAGCCCTGTCACCGCTGCTGGCACCCAGGCATCATGTCTTTGGAAGAGCAGGAAGAATTATCAGCATGCTAGAGTGTTATTTTACTTGACAGCTGTTGCCTCCCTCGGTATTTACAGTGCTCGACCTCAAGCCGTCCCTCTCCTTGACCAGGACTTTGTCCTGCCTGCGGAGACTCCAGCGCCTGCCCCCTGGTACCGGGGGCTTCGGTCACCACAGTGCCCGCACCCCGGGGACGGCGTCCCTGACGGGGGCAGCAGTCTCCAGCCAGGGACTATTCAACCTACCACCACACAGGCAAAATATTTGCTAGTTACGATGGCAGTTGCCCTGTGAAATGGGAGGAACCATCGATTTTTGTCACGCTGCCAGCCCAGGTGTTCTCCATCGCAGCCTGAGCAGGGTGGCAGAGGAGCTGGGCTGGGCACCCCGCGCCGCGCGGGGATGGGGGCGCTGGGCAGGCTGGGGGTGCTGGGCAGGCTGGGGGTGCTGGGCAGACTGGGGGTGCTGTGCAGGCTGGGGGCACTGGGCAGACTGGGGGCACTGGGCAGGCTGGGGGCACTGGGAGCGCTTCCCTCCTCGCTCTGCTCCCGGCTCTCGGGTGCACCCTGGGCCCCTCCCGCAGGTGCTGGCTGTGCCCCCCAAGGCTGCACTGGGGGGTCTCCAGTGGCGTTTTCAGACCCCCCTGGTCTGGCGGGAGCAGGGCGAGGCGGGCGCCTTGGGACGGTCCTTCCTCGGGGGTGCCACGGAGCGCTGAAGCAATTTGTCTCTGGAACAGCATGAAAACAAGAGGAAAAAAATGATCTGCATTTTTGCCACGTATTTTTGTAAGTGTTGTGCAGGGAGAAAATAAATGTGTGTAGAACAAATTAGTTTGTCGTGAAGAAGCTTGCCGCTAAAACGTTAAGATGCAGATAACGCAGGGAAAGCTTTTGAAACCAAATGCCCAGCTGCACTGACAAGGCGATTTTCGTAAATGCTGTTCAGAACAATTTAAACAATTAATTTTAGCATTTAATGGGCACTTGCACTATCTGCTGGAGCAGAAATGAGTACGTGTCTTTCGTTACCTGCCACACTTCCCCTATTCCTCATCTTCTCACCACCATTCCCTGGGGGCAAAACAAGGCATATGTTAATTGAAATTGCAGCACAGCTGCAAAAAAAGGAATGAAAAAAAAAAAAGGTGGATTTCAGGTTTTTGTCGACCCTGTTTTCCACAGAGGGAATGTGATACTCGACTGTTTACAAGCAGAAAACTGTGGGGGATACAAAGGCTATTCCAGAATGAAAACAAACAAACAGCAGCCGCGTGTTACGCAAACGGAGGTGGAAAGTGAACCCGGTTATTTTTGCCTGTTAATCAGTGTGAGTTGCTCCCTCCTGCGCGGAGAGAAGGGGAAAGCGGCTCACAGAGCTCCAGCCCCCGAGTGCAGGAAAACCTTCACTGTGCATTTCCCCATCTGCTGCCCCTTTGCAGGGGGTCAGGGTTGGGCCCCATCCCGCCGTGCCCTGCACCCCGCTGCCCTGGTACCCCGGTGCCGTGCCCCGGCACCGTGCCGCGGGCCCCGGCCACTGCTCGCCGAGCAACCGCTTGCTCACCGCTGCGTTTCTCAGCGCCGCGGCCTGCGGAGTGCCGTGAGTTTCGGCACTGCCAACAGCAGAGCTCAAAGTAGCTTTTAAGCCGCACGTTTTCCCTGCTGGCGAGGGGCACAGCGCAGCTCTCGCGCGTTACCAGCCACCCTCTCCTCCTGGCCGCCATCACAAGCCGCCGTTATGGCTCTGGCAGGCACCTGCAAAATCTGCCACCGGCTCCTTGCGGAGGAACACGCTGTCAGGGAGCCGAGAGCTGCCCACGGCGGCCGCAGCGCTGCTGTGTCCCATGCGGATGGTGGAGCATCCTCCCGTGCCCGGTGTGCCACGCCGCACCTGCAGCGCCAGGCGGGTGATGCCCAGAGGCCCCGGGATGCTCCAGCCCAGATTTGGGGCTGGATGACGTTCGTTTGGGGCTGCGTCACCACCCCCTGCTCACATCCATCCACTGCTCCCAGCAGCGGTGCACAATTAATTCTGTTGCTCATTCCCGCAGCACGTTAACTCCCACGCAGACGGATGTCCCGTCCAGCTGTGCTGGTCCCCGCTGTTCCTGCCTGGTCCCCACCGTCCCCGCGGGCCACCGGACTCGCTCTCCGTAGATGGCAGCAGCAGCCCGCAGTGCGCACGGTGTGCGGTGCCTCAGTGCTGTTCAGTGGAACTCCAAGCAAACACTGCCGATCACCCTGTGGATGTAAAACATGGGCTGAAAATGGCTCCTGGCACTGGGCAGGGGGGCTGAGAGGGTCTCGGGGAGAAAGAGGGTGACTGAGGGAGGGAAAAAGCCAAATGTTAGTGTTGTGTTCAACTGCAATTGCCTTAATTTGCTTCTGCTGGTAACGAGGGGCAGGCTCAGGAGTCCTTTTGCTCCTGCCATTTGCTCACTATCAAGATAGCATGCCTCCTTGATCTGAAAATGATTATTTTTCTTGACAAATCCTCCTGCTGCCGCTTTTTCTATTAATCTCCCTCTGTCTCTTCAGACAAAAGAGAATTACAGAGGCTGCCCAGAGGCCCACTTGCTCATCTGTCCTTGAACCTGGCTGGCAACCCATTGTTAGCAGAATTGAGCAAACAGCAGAGAAAGGAATTTCCACAAATATTCTCTCAAATTTGAAAGCAAATTTTCATCCGGCAGCACTCGCAGCTCCTTTGTGCTCCCATCCTGGGAACGCTGCAGCGTTTGCCCTGAGCAAGCAGAAATACGGGAAGCATAACTTACGCTGCTGACATCCTAGAGAGAAAGCATTATTTCTGACTAAAAATATTCAGTCTGAACAAAGATTAACTGGCAATTAATTTCAGAGTTGGAGGAAGGGGGGTAGAGGTGGCTGAGTCTGCCGCTCCGGCACCGGCCCCTGGTGCTCGGAGCCGCGCGGGGTCCTTGGCACTGGGCCGGCTGGCAGGACAGACCGTGGGCATCCTCGTCACCACGCCACCGGCTTCTGCACTCCGCAAGAGTCTTGAAAAAAGGAGCTGTTTGGCAATTCAGACAAGACAAGCGTCCAGAATTGGGGTACAGGTTTGAGACCCCTATTACTTTCTGCCGAACACTTAGGAGAGCCTAATCCAATTGGCCATATGGTCCTGGGCTCCCTCCAATCTAATTCACCCATCCCTTGGGCATCTTGAAGGGAAAAGGGGGGGGGAATTGAAAAAATGTAAATCACTTTTTAATAGACTCATAAAAATACACAAAGTGATGACCGAGAAAACTTATCAGATTTTATGGGCATGTGGGTTGCTCGACAGAATATGGAAATGCCACTCAAACGGCAAAGCTGACCTCATAGAAAACTTCACAACATAATCCAATTTATACCGTTCGCCAGACAGAGCAGCTGCAGTAATTCAAGCCGTCTGCATCACTGTCACCTCTGCTTCCCGCGCGTGCCACTCAGAGCGAGCGCGAGCTGCGTGCCTGGCTCGGCACGGCACAGCCCTTCCACACGGCCGGGCGGCTCCCCGCTGGCGAGCGATCCCCGGGGCGGAGGGGCTGGCTGCGCCCCACATCCCAGCACCCCTGGGGTCAGCCCAGCTGCGGTGCAAGGCAGGAGGGGTGACGGGGATGGCGTCAGGGCAGCGGCTTCCCCAGCCACAGCGGTGGCATCTTGGCTGCCGCCATCCGAAGTCCCTCACGTGAGAGCCAACAGGAGGGAAGGAAGGTGTTACAATAAAGATGGAGAAAGTTTATCTCAGGTCTACAGGGCTCCTGAGCAGTGCAGCGCGATGGAGGGGAACGACTATTTACTGTTCCCATTGACACGCACTAACACACCTGAAGCCGCGGTCTCGCCGCGAGGATGGGGGCTGCGGTCTGCTCCTGGCAGATGACATCCAGCCCGCTCCTTGGCAAGGCACAGCCCCAGTTTGGATGCTCTCCCCACTGACATACTGATGTTGCAGAGCTGAATGGAGCCACGAGTACGGCCTGGGTATCAAAACAGCCAACGCACAGAGGTGCAACTCCCTTCTCCTGGGACAGCCTGTGGGGGTAACGATTGCCCCAGCGAGTGGAGAGTGCAGGATTCAGCCAGCAATGAGCGTGCAGGAGTATTTAGCAAATGCTTTGAGACACCATTCCCTAGATTTCTGCCAGCTGTACAGCTGTCGAGCGTTCTCACTGATGGTAATTTAGCCCGTGACTGTTGTTGGGAACAAAGGAAATGTTTGAAGCTTTGACAGAGACGATTGTAGAGGAGAAAATAGGTGTTGTGCAGGTGAGTTGGTAAAGTTCACCCCTCTAATTGCTCTGTAATTGTTCTGCCTTGCAGCGGAGCTCTCTCTCGAGCCTGTTTTTGCTTGAACATGCTTGCGAAGAGCTGTTTTGTTGGAAGAATTTAATTTTTGCCATTATGTTGTCCAGTACAGTCCAGCTCTGGGTACTTACCACCAATTATCCGTCTGCTATAAAGCTAATGTTGACACAGAGGTCCTCAATGCATCGACTCTGGGAATCTGCCAGGAAGGCTGGTTTCAAGCAGAATAATTAGTGGGCATGGATATATGTGTAAGATGCCCTTGAACTGATGGACTGTCTTTATTCACTGGGATGTGATCAATTCTGAGGTTTTTCTTTTTGACAAGCCCTTGAATTTAATTCCATTCTGTACAGTAAGGATTTCTTGTCTGAAATTCACTTTACATCAAGGGAGCCCCGTCTGAGCTCCCCCATTAGCTATTCTTTCCCCTCATCCGAGAGTCTTAAAGCACTTTACATGGATTAACTAATTAGCTCTCTTCATAACCCAGGCTTTAAGTTAATTTCCCCATGTGCATTATAAGGACAACGTCAACGAACAAATCACGCTTCCCCCAGCATTTTTCACCTGTTGCTGCTGCAGGTAACACTGAAGCGGTTGAGATTAGAGAGAAAGGAGCCCAAAATCTCATGGGAGGGTGACGTGAAAACCAAGCAGACATAAACCCCGCCGGCGTACCCATGCTCGCTGCGGTGCCTTTCCTAACCCCTGCATTTCCCTTGCTCGGGGCTGCAGCAGCGCTCCTCACCGGCCGGAGAGCCGGCACGACTGCGAGCGGGGATGGGGAGCGCTGGGAAGGGAGAGAAGCTCCTTTAGCAATTCAGGGGCAAATACGTTGCGCAAAGCATCTGGCAAAAAAGCAGGAAAAAACCAAGAGCAGCATGAGAAATGAGGGAGAGGAGGGCAGGGAGGAAGATCCAGCGAAAGGGCTGCCCTGCTGCGAAGGAATCAATTTGGAAATAAAGGTGATGCAGGCTGCCATGGAGGGGCTTGCCAGGGTGAGGGTTATTTAAATTGCAGCTGGGGCTTGGGCAAGCTGCACCCAGAGCCTCAGCCTGGGTGGAGTTTTAGAGGCTTTTAAATCCACCCCTCCCCGTGCCCCTGAGGTCCTGCAGCAGCCTCGGGGCTCGCCCCGGGCACAGGGTAACGCAACTCTGCATCCCCGCGCTGCTCCATGGAGGTTCCTCCCAGCACTCGCTGGTAACGGTGTGCAGAGGTTTCCAGCTGGGCTGTAAATTTAAAACTTAGCTGGGACCCGAGCTGTGGAGCTGGAGGCTGAGTGGGAAGAAGCCTCCTTCTCCTACTATCTTACGGAGCTGGTGAGAGAGTGACAATTCTGCAAATTCAATTGTATGATAAAAACAAACCCCCTTACAGAAGGGATGTCCTCCTCTTTTGAATTCTGCAGTTTGAAGCGAGATTGCTACAGGCTTTTATAGATCTATTCAGGCCCAGTGAGTTCATCATGTTACTGCGTCTGCAGGACCCTTCCAGAGGATGTGAACGGAGTTCTCGGTCGCAGTCAGGCGCCGCTGCCTGATTCGGGCTGTCCGCTCTGGACGGGGGCGGTTAGGCAGGTCCGGTGTTCGGGACCCTGCCCCAGAGGGCACAACCCTCTGCCCCCACCCTGCCCTGCTCCCTCCACAGCTGGGCAGGTGTTGAAGCCTGCGGCCCCCTGCGCCTCCCCAGCACCCGGCAGGGAAGGCACGGTCCCGTCGCAGAGCTGAAGTGGAATCAGAAACCTGGTTCTTTCTGAATTACCTCGTTTAGAAATAACAGCCTCCCTTCCGTAGCAGCACCGCGATCTAGGGCTCAGGATTGCCGCAGGAACACAGTATTATTTATTACTCACATGTGCTGGAGCTAGACAGCAAGTACAACACCCAGCCTCCAGCGCACCACGTCTGTCTGGGGCACGGCTCTCCCTGCCAAAACGTGGTCTGGGCCGAGCTGGTTGGAGGTGTTTACTCGCAGGTCGGAGAGCTGGGTGCCTGACCTGCAGTGCATTCGGTGCCCAGCTCCCTCGGGCTTCTCCGACATCTCCCAGCCCTGAGTCCCCATCCATCGTTGGGGTGCTGCACTCTCTGCTCCGCTCCTGCCCTGCTCCCTCCGGGCTCTTTGCACGGTGCTGTTTCCCACGCTGCCCTGGCAGGACGGGCGAGAGGCCGGTGGCGTCGGATGCCAGCAGCCAGTCCCCTCTGCCGCGCAGCACCGCCGTTCTCCTCACCACATTCCCGCCCACCTTGCCGGTGGCAGCCGAGGTGTTTTGCTTGCCCACGGGACTGGCAGGGAGCAGCTCCCCACGGCACCGCGCAGCTGTTTGCCTGTGAGCAGTTTTTCTGGATGGGAATGCACTATACACAAGGTGCTCCATTTCATTGCCTCCCGCCGTGGACGGCTGATGGAGGGCGATGTGGGTCTCTGAGGGCAGCGAGAGGCGATGGCTCCTCCTCCGTTTGCTGAATGGGAGAGCTGGAGGCAGAGGAGATAGATGGGAAAATGTCCCCTTGGAGCAGGATAGAGGGTTGCCAGACTGGAACAAAACCTGTCTGTCCTTCAGCGACATGGGCACGGGCATGCAGGCTGGTGTGTGCAACACAAGTGGCGCTTGGGTTGAGGTTCATCAAAGGGACCTTGGCAGCTCAGCAGATCTGTCCTTTTCCCAAGAAGATGAGTGGGGCCGTGTCCTTCCCGCTCCCACCCACCCTGCTCAATTTTCTAGGTACTTCAGCAGCAGAAACCTGTTTCCAAGAGGAACGCTGTAAGGACACTGGCTGGTTTCTGATAGAGCCTGATCCAAACCAGCCAACACCAAAGGCATTTCCTATCAGCTTCACTGAACCTCACATCGGTGGGGAAGCAAGAAGCAAGATCATGACTCGTCCGTGTCCAGAACACATGGAGCTGTGGGCTGAAGCTGTCACAGCTTTCCACAGTCACTGAGTCGGGGGCACCGTACTGACATCAGCGGTGTGTGGTTTCAAGAAGAGGTTTGAAGATGAAAGTTGAAAGTAGAGTAAAGCCATGCCATGGGGAGTCACGTGCCAGGCCAGGAGCTGCCAACCTCCTTGTGAGGTTCTTCATGACCTGGGAGGTCCCCTAAAGTCGGCGTCTCCATTCGTGTGACCACACGGCTCTTGCAAAAGCCCATCTGGGAGCGTGCCGGCTGCCTGCAGAGACAGAGGCTCCAGAGCTGTGTGCAGGGATTTCTCTCTGGAGCTGCGGCGATCGGGCAGAGAGATCCTGGGCAAGGACAGTTCTGCTGCAGGGCTGGAAGCCGCAGAGAGCACCAGTCCCGGCTGCTTCCTCTCCCCCCATCCCTCTGGCGTCATGCACCTGGGAATTACTGTAATACAAAGGCTACACGCTAATAGCTGCCCACATGCAGAGATGAATATACCCATTTAATATCTGACTGTGCAGCTTCCGTGCTTTCTTTTGAAAATGTGCCTTAAATGTATGTAGGAATAAGGGCAAGGCAGCACGCTGCGATGGGTAATTTCCTTCTGCAGGCAGAAATGGGGGTGGCCACGTCCATGCGTGTGCACAGCGAGCGTGGCTATCCCAGCCTGCGTTTTCGGAGGGGAAGCCGCCGGAGGCAGCCATGCTCCAGCAGTCTCGTCGCAGGGCTGCACTTTTATGTCCAAATTACTTCTGCTGCTGTTCACCTGGAGCAACTCTGGCGCAAGCAGAGGAAAAAACTTCGGTGTGTGTGCTTGTCTTGCCTCTCACCTGCTGTTCCCAAGGGCTGTGATTTTACGTTTGTTTAGAGATAATTTCACTGGCCCCTGACTTCACAAGCCACTCCAGCTCCCTTGTACGGAAAGTTCGGTACACTCTGTACGTGGAAGGGTTGTTTACTACTGCTTATCTACTCCGGAGGCAATAGGAATAACCACTGCCATATATGAAATGCCGCAGTACAAAATAGAAGGAGGAAATTAATCTTTTATTTCTTTCCTTTTATAAACTCCTACTCATGTTCAGTTGCTACTCTTGTAAGTTATGAAAAGGTTTATTTTTTGGTAAGCATGTTTGCAGTTGAGCATCCAAAAAAAGAGCAGTGTGTAAAGGGAGGATACAATACCTCCTGGCAAGGAGTGGGCATGAAGGAGGGGAAGAGATTTATCTGAAGGAGGAAGGGAGTGAAATTAAAAGATGGGATTTACACTAAACCGCAGGGAAATGTGCTAACAGGGAGAGCCATTAGGCACAGAAGAATTTCTAAAGACAAGGGCTGTTATGCTGCAGTTGTAACATTTGGGAAAAATTGATAAATTGTAGACCATGGGAAGTTGGCAGAGGTTCTGGACCCCGAATCGCAGGAGGTTTCATTTGCCACCCAAGGGCTGGCTGTGCCAGGGCCACATCCCCATGGGATGGGTTGGGGACAGCCTGCGGCTCCGGAGGGACACGCACAGGTCCCCCAGCCCTGCTCCCATGGGCCATCCTCCTGGGCATTGTGTGATGGCAGTAAATATCAGGGTGCAGGTGTGGCTGCATCTATCAGTGCTGAGAAGCCCTGCTCTGGTTACGACGGGCAGCCCCCCGGGAGGGGAATTGTCCCCATCCAGAGCGTGCTTCTGCGCCTGTTCGCAGTGGCACGCAGGCTTGTTCCTCCCTGGGAGGCAAGCAGAGCCCCGTCTCGTTAATGCCGCTTTTCCTCTTGGCTGCAAACCTCCGTGGTTTTAGGGAGCCCGTGGAAGACGTGAGCAGTGACACAAATCCCCTGAGTCTCTGAAGGTCTCTCACGGGTCGCAGGGAAGTGAATTCTCCCCTCTGATGAAGCCTTTGGCGACGGTTGCTCCTCTGGGGACAGAGGCTAAATGCAGGACTGGTGGCCAAGAGCCCGGCTGGCACGTGAGCAGGTGGTTCGGTCACAGCCTTATCATTTATGCTTCCAAAAAGTGACCTTTCCCCACCTGGTCGGAAGGGACTGACTGACAGCACGGGGCTGATGGCAGCTGTAAATCTTGGTCCAAGAATGAGTTAGAGATGGAAATTTGTTGCTGCTCCTCCAGCAGGTGGTAAAACCCATTGTAAATCTCTGAAAAGCTTGTCAGGATGCTAATGGATTGAGCTCCCAATGCTTAAATTTCACAGCTTCCAGTTCTCCTGAAATGTCACTTGGAGGACTCTCTGCAGAAGGACACGGGGACAGAAACGAGCCCCCTCAGCCTTTGGTGAGCTCTGACAGTGGGGACGGCCCCGAGCTCTAGCACCGGAGGGAAGAAACGCGGTCTTGTAGCCGAGCCCCAGCCTGGGGCTCGCACAAGGTGCTCGGCTCCTGCTCTGCCACCAGCCAGCCCGTGGTCCCACGCGTGCCAGCTGATGCCTCGGTGCACAGGGCTCCATCTTCACGGTCTGGGGGATGTTACTGCCTGGATGGACGTGTACCCCGCTGGTTCTGCTCTGCTGTTACCTCTCCTCCTGTGCTGCCTTGGACACCCGGGACCAAGGCTTTCCCCCAGCTCTAGCCCCACGTCTGGGGGCAGCTGGGGGTGCAGGGGGTGGTCACCCCTTGCCATGCCTCTCCTGGCAATCACCCCCACCAGCTTCAGCAGCACAGGCTGAGAGCAAAGATTCACGCTGGCGAGGCTGCCTGCGGTGTCGGGTCTGAGCCTGGAGCCCGGGCAGCAGGAGACAAATGGGACGGGGAATGAGTGGCATTAATGTGCCCGCAACTGGCATTAATTTTACCTCTGCCTCCATCAGGTGAACAGCGCTGCGGCAGCACCCTCCCTTAGAGAAGAAATGATGATCCCTATTTATCTTGTCTGGCGTCTCAGCTCTGGAAGCATTTTTAATTCAGTTTCTCCATTTTTTCCCCTCTTTTTGTCTTCCTAGTTGTAAGTCCCATTAAAATCTGTCTTGTTGGCTGCTTTGTAAGAACCCAGCAATGGCAGACAGGGGAGAGATATTTCAGGCATTTCTCTTCTGAAGGTCTGTCCTGACTCAAAGCAAGTTAACCCGTTGCTATTTCTAAGCTACTTCCATTGTATTTTCTTTCATTTCTTTGAGTAAACAAAAGGAAAAGAAAGATTCCTGTTCTTGCTACAGTTCTGAGGTCAGAGATATTTGCAGAATTAAAGGACTGTTACTTTATTTAGTCTTCGTGTCCCTTCTGTAAAACAAGATAAGAGGGGTGTTGGGAATTCACGAGTGACTCGGGGATCCATCTTGCCCCTATCACGCTGTGCCCAGATTTCCCTGCGAGTCCTCCCTGCCACCGACGGAGAGGCAAGCGATGCTCGCCACGCGCCCAGGACAGCCGGGGCTCAGGGACAGACATACCGACGGCGGCAGGTCTCTACCTGGGTTGGCTGTGCTCGCTCTTCACATGAATGCGCTGGTAGGTTCACCCCGAGCTAATCCATCGCCCAGTTCAGCCAACCTTGTTTGACACAACATTTCATAATTCGCCTGTCACAAACAATTACTCATTACATACATTAACATCCCCAAACTGTGTGGGTTCTGAAATCCAGGCAAAGCATAGCACAGCACAATAAGAAACAAAATATTTAACAAAGTCTTCCGGAATTCCAATATCATGCCATTGATTTTGAGTCACTTGGACTTCAATAGCTTAAAAATTATTGGTTTCTGTCATTAAGGACTGGGGCAGCGGAGCTGTGAAAAGCTGCAAGGCAAATGAGTAAATATTAGGGCTGTTTTTTTCTCTTTCTATCTGGAACTGCCTTCCTTTCCAATAAGCTGTTACACCACAGGGGAGTCCAATCAATTAAAATAAAGTAAATTAAGAGTGGAAAAATATTAGGAAGAAAGACACAAACTGAAGAGATTTGCCAGTGCCACCGAGGAGCACAGCAGGAAGCTCCAGAGCCGCGCTGGTGCTTCTGTTTCCCCGGGTTTTGGTGCCGATGGCGCAGCCTCGCCAGGCAGCTGCTCGTCCCCAGCAGTTTGGGCCAGGACAGACCCGGCCTCCACGCCGGGCGTCACCGCCGCAGGAGGCGGCCGCTGCTGCTGCCAAACGGCAGCACGAAACCCGGCACAGGAGCACCCACTCCCTGCCGCAGCGGCCGTGGCGTGGGCCACTGCGCAACCGTCCCCGTTAAAGGTGTCCCTAAACCCCCGCAGCCTTCCCCAAGCGTGGAGCGGGCTGCAGCGCTCGTCCCCCTTCCCAGAGGAAGGACGCGGAGGGGCAGCGGGAGAGGAGGGCGCCCGCTGGGTTTGTGAGCGACCATCTGCGCAGCCGCTGGTTGGTACCTGGGCTGGGAGATCATTTTCAGACGGAGGGAAAACAAGCTGCCGGGGATGAATAGATGTTAGCCTGCCGATCGACTTCTGCACGAAAGGAATATCATAGCATGCAAATGTCATTTGTATTGTGATCATCAGCTGGAGCTGTGGGAGGTGCCTTACATCAGTTGAATTCTTCCAGGGGCTCCCACAGAGAAGAGGAGAACTTCTTAAGTGCACAGCGGCATTTAAGAGATTGCTGCCTGCTCCGAGCAGATGTTCCAAGGATTAGACAGCTCAGTTTGCAAGACAGCTTCAAATTAAAATAAAGAAAGCTACAATATTTATGGGCTGCTCTGCATGTGCTGGAAATCTGAGAGGAACCCATGATGTCTGGTAGCTAAAGTTACAATCAGAAACATACCTGCAAACAGAGAGAGTTCGACTTCAAAGGGGGAGCAGCCGGAGGTGGAGGCTGGCGCAAGGACGGTTGAATTAGCGCATCTTGAACATTCACAACCTTCGCATTCGGATCTGGATGCTGATAAGCAGCTCTGACCGCAGGCACATCAGTCCTCGCTGGCCCTGCTGGGGAGGCAGAGCGTGGGGCTGTGAAGGACACAGAGGTTCACAGGGTCTCTGCTACTCAGTTTGCCAGAAATTCGTTTCTGTCTCTTCTGGGCAGAACAGATTACAGAGAGAGAAGGCTGACCGTGCTCCTGCATCCCGCCTGCCTCCCCACGCCGCCCGCACATCCCCAGCGCGGCCACTTCCAGCCGCGCTCCTGCCAAGCTCTGCCCAGACACCGCTCCTGCCAGTCCCCCGCCATGCCCGGCCTTGGCACCCTGCGCCCCGCACCACGGCGGCCGAGGGGCCCTGCGCCGCGCTCAGCTCCAGGCGGGTCCCACCTCCGCCGGGGCTTGGCCCTCACCCCCGGCAGAGAGGGGCCAGCCCGTGGGTGCCCTTGTTCCCTGGAGACCCCCGCGGGTGCTGGTCCCCACCCTGCCTTGCGCTGTGCAGCACAGGGAGCAGCCGGAGCCGGAGCCGGCTCAGCGGGGCAGGAGCAGCAGCACGGGCAGCCCTCGCCTGGCTTTCCCCCTGTCACTGCATTAGTCTCGAGCTCAGAGGAAGCAGCTGGTCCCGGCCCTTTTCCGCCCCAGCGCAGCCGCCCTCCTCATCCCCACCTGCTCCTCCGTCTCTTGCAGCCCTTTAGATCTGCAGGGCTGCCCGCTCCCTCCTCGGGATGAGTTTTCCTGCTACATCCCTTAGCCCCTCTGCAGGCGGCCGAGCTCTTATGTCTAAGGCTTCCTACAAGAGGTCTTGGGTGCCTGCGGGTGCTTGCAGGAGCTGGCATGGGGCAGGCTGGGCCGGGGAGGTGGGGAAGGGCGAGCTCTGCGTTGAGTGCTAACGGGCGGGCTGGGAGGAGAGGGAGCGAAGCCTCAGGGTCGCTCCTGCTCTGTGCTCCCTGGGAGATCCTCTCCAGAGGCCCTGCAAGTGCCTCTGCCCTTTGATGGAGAAACCTCTGCTTTGCTCCTGCATACGGGCGCTGCTGCGTGGCTCCGGGCCAGACCAAAAAGCGGTTTGTATTGCTGCAGAGCCCGCTATAGATGGCAGCATTGACGAGCCGGAGGCTCCAGCTCCTCAGCTGGGTTTATTGAGGTAATTAATATACAAAACACAACGGAAAGTATGATATAGGTAATCCCGAGCACAAACTCTTCCCTCGCTGTAGCTGTATCTCAGAGCTCTGGGAGCGGAGCTGCCCGCCAAGGCTGGGCTCTCCATCAGGAGCGGCCGAGAGCCATTGCAGCAGCCCGGGCTCCTGGGACCGTCCATCTCCTCCACCCCGAGGTCTGGGTCACCGTCGCCTTCCCATGGGGGCTCTGCTCTTCGGGGAGGTTTTATCACCCTGACTCCCACCCAGAGGCAGCACTGGATGAGGTGCTGCTTCCACGGGCAGTTTGGGAATGCTGCACGGAGGGAGAGAGGAGACAGGGATGGAGAGCTCTCGCGGATAGGTTTTTCCAGGCCCTCATGTCTCCAATATTTATAGTGACCGATGGTAACTCAGACACAGTTTGTGATTCAGCCTGATGAACCTGAAGCCCTAAATCACACAAGTCTGCCAAGTAAAATACTTTAGCCTTCTGCCCTCGCCACCGTAAACAGAGTACGTCTCCAGGCTCCTGGGAGCGGTTAATGAACTGCCTGGTGCTGCCAACAGACTTGCTCATGTTTTGTGTCCCTCCTGTGGAAGTCCCTTGCCCCTTTCCTTATGCTTTCTGCAATGTTTTCCTGTAATTGCTGCCCTTCTGCTGGGGAAGACAACAGAGAAGAGCAGCTGGGCAGGCAACGGGCTTCTTAAGCGGTACCTTTCTGCAGTTACGGCAGCATGATGCCGAGGCGTGTCGTGCCCCAGCGGTGGCTGTGCCGGAGCAGATCCTGCCCCGGCGCAGGTCTGTGCTGCAGGCAGGCGAGGGCAGGGGTGGCTCCCCGGCTCCCCGTGCTTCTCTGGGGGGATGCTATGTGGGGCCCAGGCTCTCTGAGCCCTGCCCCACAGGGGAAGGCCGTTGAGCAGCAACAGGCAGGGGCAGCTTCCCGTATTGGGTAAGGGAAGAAAACCCCTGCTTAGGACCCTGACTGTACGAATAAAGGTGTGTAAGATCCTATCCAGAGCCTCCGTTATCTCAACAAGTTTCCTATTTATTTTCCAGACACAATACACTTTGTAGCCTCCTGTTCTACTCAGAAGGGAAAAACCTTTATTTATTTATTTATTTTAATTGAGAACCCTGGTGGAAAACAAGCTTTGCTTCCAGAAGCAATTACATTCCATCTCTTAACTGGATTAGGTAACTTGATAAAACTCCAGCGGGGAAATATTTGCTCATATTTAATCATTTGTTGACTTGGCACCTCATGGAAAAAAGCAAAATTAAATAAAAATGTGTAAAGGGCAACCTGCTTGCTGATAAATCCTACCCACTCTGAGCAGTTTATTACAGGAGCAACGAGCCATTAGCTCTATACATAAATTAGAATCATGCATTCAGTTTATGGAGTTGCAAATTGTCATCTGCTGCCATTATGTATGTCAAAAATACGCTCTGCCAAGAATGAAACGTGATTATTGTCTGTATTGTCTGCCCTCAGCAGATGAAGTCCAGACAGTTTAGGGTTAGGCATATGAAAAGCAAAAGGAATTCAAGCCCTTTCTCTTTTTTTTTGGTGCTTGTAAAAACAAAGCAATCAGCATGCTTGCATGTTAACATAGTCTGAGGACATGTAGTGAATACTCTATTAGTGCCCTGAAAACTAACCCCCGTAGCATCTATCGATCATAGCCTTTTTGTTATCTGTGTCCAAGTGTGGGAACACAGCCCTTGAAATGAGATCAAGCCATCAATATTCTCCCTGGGTGTACATGCTGCTGGAGCTCCTTATTGCAGGTTGGATCACCACCCGAGGAGCTTTCCATTATTTCTTATTTCTAAAAAAGAGAGTACTGCCGTTTCTGCTTGATACTGCCGCTGCTACGTATGTGCTGTTAACGGGAAATAAAAAGCTGTGGTGTTACTTGTGGTTCACAGGTAATCATTATACAGCTATAATGATAGAAAAACAATAGGTCTTGGGGGAATTACAGCAGGAATCAGTTCAGCTAAGTATTGACATCATTAGCCCCGATAAGACTCGCTTTCTTGCAGCCTGAGCTGAGGCTTTAGCCTGGATGGGATTTCCAGGAGCAGCGAAATCAACAGCAGATCCCAGGCAAGCCCCAGACGGGTGCCATGCGCCCGGCCAGCCCGTGCCGTGCAGTGCGACGTTCACCTCCCTCGACAAAAGAACTGTCCTGGGCATCTGATGCACAAAGGCAGGCGAGAGCAGGACGGGAACCTCCTCTCAGGTGTCCCCCACGCTGAAGGGTGCTGCCGCGGTTTGAGGGGCACAGCGCCCGGTGGTTTTGGTCGGGGTGCTGGGACCTGCCTGGCAGAGCGCAGGGCGACGTTTGGAGTGACCCCTGAAGCCGTCAGCGTGAGCGGAGCGACGTCTCATTAAGCTGTCCGGGTAAACGGGGAGGCTGTCGGAGCGCGCGGTTCGGAGGCTTTGATGGGTATCTGGAAGGTGTTACTGTGCTTTCATTTAGCAATTAATAAAGTCCCAGGGCTGAATCTAATCCTGAGGAGACGATTTCTGCTGGCTGGAAGGGAAAAGGTGTCTGGAGATGTCCCGGGTTGCAGCTGGGTTTCCCAGCACCCAGGCTGTGCATTGCTCTCTGCAGCGGGCACGAGGTGCTGCTCAGACATGGGCTGTGCTGGATGGGGCCACAGGGTCGGATCCTGCCCTCGGCCCCGACCCTGGGCTCCCCAGGACCAAGGGCCCAGGAAGCTTTCCTGATGAACAGCCAGGGACTGCCCTGGTGCGGGGGACTGTGCTGCCGGCTCGCAGACAGCTTTATGCCACGGCAGCTTGGGTATGTGGCAAGGGAGGGGTATGGCCGGAGCAGAAATAGGTCATATATCTGCTGTCACAGGGATGCAGGATGGTTGTGTGGAAGGTGCTCGGAGAGGGCGTGGGAAGATGACAGCACGGCTGAGGACGGAGGCTGCGGGGATGCGGCCGGGAGGGCAGAGCCTGCCGCAGCGGTACCCCCTGCACGGCCCCCGCAGGGTGCACAGTCTGGGGGGGACGAGCGCTGCCGGGGGGTTCACCCTCTGAGCAGTGGCAGGGAGTCATCTCAGTAGTCAAGAAGAACTATAAACACAAATGTAATCCCACAGAAGTAATGTGCCCTAACAAAAAAAAAAGTCTTTAGTACCTGCTAGAAAGCTGTGCCCTTTAGCTGGGATAAATCTGTTTACGCAGGAAAGGTCCCTGTCACAATGAGTGCAGTACTTTGCTCGTTAAAGGCTTCAATTCTAATTTAGTTCAGCCTGCACCAAATATACTTAGTCATGAGGGGGCTGAGTAACACAACAGGGCTATGTTTAGTATGTTAAATCATTCACTGAGAGGCAGCTTTGAGCAATTCATTTATTCTATGGAGGTTTACTGTCTATTTTATTATATATTTCACACGGTGCAGTTGCACCACGGGAGATGTGTGCCCAGATGCCCACGTGTGCACACACACACACAAACCTGCACACACTATTTGGCTACAGACTTTCAGACGTAGCTTCAGTAAAACAGCAGTTGCGCAGGGTGCTTTGAATGTGCCTGTATGATACTCAGCCTGCGAAATATCACAAACGAAACTGCAGCATCTCAGAAAAGGTCTGGAGTGGTCTTTGGGCAGTGTTTTTGCAGTCGCCAAGGTGACCCAAAGGACCGTTTTCCTCCTACCTTTCCTGGGACCTTAGCTCAGCTCATGCAAGTGGGGTCACTGCCTGGGATTCCCCAGAAAAGCCTGAAATTTCTTCTCTAAAGCGATGCCTGTGAAGAGCAGCTTTTGGAAAACTTCTCCACAGTTTCACATTTCCTGAAGATCTGCCACGGGTTCTCAGGACAAGTTTGCGCTCAGTCCTCTGCGTGCTCGAGGGCGCGCTGGGTCCCCTTCGCGCCTCTGCAGCTCGGTGCGCTGGATCAAAGCACTCGGTGCAATCTGGTGTGGGCTCGCTCGGCCGGCCCCCAGCGCTCAAGCCAACGCTCTTCACAGATGTAAAGATCTGGAGAAGGCACTGCCAAAGGGAAGGATTACACAAATTATTTTCTCTTCTCTGGTCCCACAATGCAATGCCGTATTTTAAGCTCCCCTCCGAGGCCAAACACCCGCAGCTCTGGGGGTCTGGCTGCCCTGTGTGCTGGAGGCTGCAGCAGCTCGGGGGGTGTGAAGAGGCAGGGCTGGGTGACCCTCTCCTTCCTGATGTGCCAATTTAAAATGATGGTTAATAACCCCTCTCACCTGCCCGGGCAGAAGGAATAAAATAAAAGAGGTTCTGCTTTATTTATTCTTCTTAATCTGAAATTCATGCCCTGATTGCCTTTGCTCTCTCCAGCCAGGCTTCTGGGAGGTAAGAGATTCAGTTCATGAATCTGAATTTGGGGAAGCTTCATCTTTTGAGCTTTCTGTTCAGGAAAAGTTACTTGATAGCCAGGGAGCCAAGGGGGAAATACATTATTGAAAGAAAAGCTTCCTTTTTAATCTAAAATTCAGCAGGATCTTTGAGATGAAAAAGGTTATTTCCAAGAGTCTGTCCAGCATATCTTGAGGGCTTCTCCTTCCCATACAATAGCGAGTGGGAGGGACGGAGGGAGGGAGAGAGGAGGGAGCCTCGGTCAGAAACACCGGCTCCTGCTTCTCTCTCAATTACACCGGCATCCCATCTCCTGACAAGGGAATAGCAATTCCCCTCGCAAAGAAGTGCTTGGAGGCTGACTGTAGAAAGAGGAGAAAGTAATTATGGCTTAACTGTGCAAACAGTGACTCCTGGGAGCAGCCTGGCAGAGTGCAGGGGGCTACTCGCATGAGTAACGTGTGAGTTAGCACACTTCCACCCAGGAAAGCACTTAAATAGCAGCCTCAGTCCCTTTGAACTTGATTCGTTGAATGCGATTTAAGAGCATACCGAAGCGCAGAAAAGAGGATGCTGGGATTTCTGGGGATGGGTGGATGCTGGGGAGCTTGCACTCGAGCAGGTCGTGGCTGGCTGCCAAGAGATCCATGAAGCCCTGCAAGAGGCACACATTTTCAGGGGCTTGGTTTCCCCTGTCGCCTCGCCACCGAAGAACTTGGGAGCAAGGTCAGGACAAGATGCCTTTTTCTGGTGAGATGGTAAAAGAGGCAGTACCGTATTCTGTACTGCTGGAGCGATTCCCCGTGCCTTGGTGGCAGCCGAGCCTACATTCGTGCCTTACGCTGCTTTGTTCTGCTTTGCTCCTGTTGGAAGGAGCGGTCAGGCTCCCGGGGTCTGGAACCGCTCACGGCAGTCCCGCACCGCGGGAGCACCGAGCTGCCCCGCGCCGTGCTTCGCCCTTCGCTAACCCAGGAGCTGAGAGTCCCTGAATAACCGGGACTGTATCAAATGATCACTGGCAAATTACCCGCTCTCTGCAGGGAAGAAAACATCCCACGGTGTCTGGAAACAGTCTGTAACGGCGTTTTGCGGAGACAAATTCCCCAGGCCTTTCAGCGGGCTCCCAGGTGAGGCCCCGGTGCTCGGTGCCACCCCGAGCCGTGTTCGCCGTGCTGTGTTCCAGGCTCTGCGGGTCGGCGATGAGAGGCAGGAGACGCTTTAAATCTGCTGTGGGCGAACAGCGAGCGCCGGGCACGGAGGGATGCCGTCCTCCCTGCACCCGAGCCTGGGCTTTGCTTCACGGGGGAGGTTGTTGCTTTCCCCACGGGTGACCGTGGGCAGGAAGGAGGTGCAAACCCCGTTCCCATCGCCCCGCGTGGCCGAGGACGGGGTGGTGGAGCTGGTCCCCTCGCGAGGCAGCGGGAGAAAGTCTTGCAAGAGAGTCAGGTGCATGCTTGGGAGAAACCTGTTTTTCTCTCTGACCTGGAAACAATCCAGATTTGCTTCTGCTCCCAATTTAAAAACATTCTCTGCCACAGTCAATTATTTTAAATCCTCCCCATGGACTGTGCTGCACTCAAGAGGCTGCCAAGAGCAGGAGCCACGTGTCTGTATCTGCACAGGGAAACAGGGAGCGACAGGCTCCTGCTCCTCTCTGGGGATGCCATTAGGTGGGATCTACGTGCCGGGATGGAAATGCAGTAATTCTGCTGTCAGCAGTTTTCTCCACAAACATTCACACAGCCGACACTCCTCCACCCTTGTAGATAGATTTTGGGCCTCGCTGTATTAAAGGGAGGCTTGTGTTCCTGCCACTTAGATGACAAATACTAAATGAGACATTCTTGTTCCAAAAGATGCATTTTTTTTCTTTTTCCTTCTGTGTTTGCTACAGCCTGTCAGCTGCACGGCATCCCGCGTGCCCTCCCGGCCAGCTCGCGCTACACTGTCTGGATTGCATCTGGGTTCTGATGTGCCCCCTGCCCAGCGCAGAGCAGTGACATTCCCACTTCAGGGAGTTTTCATGCTCACTGCAGTGCAGGCTCGAAGCCTTCCGCTTATTTTGCATCACCGAAACGCCATTAAGCTGGGGGGAAATGTAGAAACCTCTGCTGGCATTCAGAGAAACAGAATTACGCTAATACGGTATTCAGAGCAAATTATCTCTTCTACCTGGTATAACTAGGAACAAAACCTCAAGCCCTGGGATTCAAGCTTCTTGGCAAAACTAATTGTAAGATATTAATAAATTTAAAATATTAGTCATGCAGAGAAGTCTTCTAAACAATATTAATGCTATTCCTTCCTTGTTGAACAGAAAGTGTTTAAATTAGTTCATTTTTAACTTTTCTGGCATTTGAATGTTTGTGCTGAGGAAAGCGGCAGGCTGGCAGCCCGGAGAACTGGGAGGATTCATGGATGGGTAAGTGGAAACCAGCGGGAGGCGAGACTTTTTAACAAGAGCAGAAGTGGTGGAACTCCCCGCTGCCGGACACCCCGCGGCCACAGCGGTGAGGTTTAGGGACAGACAGCGTTCACACCGACACAGAGAACGCCGACAATGCTGTAGCAAAGGAGGGAAAGATAAATGATGGGGAGTTTTTTAAGGCACTGTGGTTCAGCGCTCTGTTTCCTTCTACCATGGGAAAACCCCAGAGCTCCACTTCTAAATGGTCATGTTAGGTTTGCTTTTAAAAAGGCAGAACAAGGGTAGATCTCAGGGAAGCACCTTTGCGCACCTTCCAGAGCATTTTCTTCCTCTTGCAGGTTCCAACAGATACCAGGAAAATCCATTTCCCTTCATCGAATGGAAATAAACGGGCTCCATAAGGGATACGAGGCAGGCCCAAGGCAGAGCTCATGTGTACACTTTCTGCAATTATTTCAGTTACGGTGTGTTGTTTCCTGTGTGTCTCGCTGCACGGGAGCCAAGGGAGTTGAGGTGCTTTCCCACACCATCCATCCCGCTTTCTGCGCCTTCTCCTTGTTTTGCTATGCGAGGCCGTTGTGTGCGGAGCCATATGGTCTTGAGCAATCAAGGCTACTTTCTGCCTCATTTCTTTTGCAACCTGCATAGTGATGCCAGCATTAAGTTTAAAGCTGCTAATTATTATCCATTGCAATATGGCAGACAGCATATTATTTTGTAATAATTCAGGACAGTTCCTCCACGTGGGCTCAGATGGCGGGTCGTGCAGCGGGTGCAGCTGTAGTCACTGTGGAATACGGAGACGCTTGGGAGCCTGTGCATTTCTCTGCTTCCCTCCTGTCAGGACACCAACACACGCTGTTCCATAGCGCTTCTCCCATGAAGTGGGCAAGCTCATGCATATGGCCGAGTGCTTTGCGTCAGTGTAACTATTGCTCGTGGAGCACGACTGTACGCGCTCACTCTAATGAAGGGCACAATCTTGTCTAGGCACCTGACACTTTGGACAAATAACCAACTCACAGCTCCTGCCTACCCGCGGTCCTTTTCTTCAAATTAGTTTCCCGGCACCGTGGCCGCCTGCGCAGGAACGGCAGAGCAGACGACGCTCAGCCGCGGGGTTTGCCCAGGGCCCAGGGCTGAGAGATGGGAACCCTGCCTGCAGAGATCACGTATTCCCCCGCTTCCTCGGTGTCTCCTTATCCCAGTTCTTGTCCTGCCCCCGGCAACGTAATTTTCCAGTACGCTTTTATTCAAAAAGGAGTCACCTGCCAAACCCGAAAAAGCCTTTATCTGAGGGGAGGTATCAGTTAATATTGGTTAAAATAGATTTTTTTGAGCCCAGAGTATTGCTTTTTTTTTACGCCTAAACTGCAAAGCGATGCCTTGAAGATGAGATTAGTTCATTATTTATAAAAGTAAAATCCCTCAGAATGTATTAAATATGAAAACATTGTATCGGGGTGTAAGATTTGTGAGGATTAGGCTCTGAAGTCTAGACATTTATCTCTGAACGCATTACATTTGCATTCATTACATATCCTGCTGTACCTCTAAACATGAAAACTGATCTGCAGAACAGATGATCAAAGCAGGGAAATGCAGATCAGAAAACATGCTGTGTTCACTTAGGAACGAAAAAGTGTTGTAAAAAAAAAATAATTGTCTGATAATACATGAAACTACAATGTAAACCCCCGCAGCAGCGATGGGGGCACCTCAGAAGCAGCTGACATTTGGTTGGAGATGCTGCCAAGGGTCCTGATGTTTTTACAAAGCTTCCCTGAGCCCCTTGGCCGAGGAAGGGCGCGAGGACGGCAGCGATGCCCCGCGCCTCCCCGGCCATGGCGGCACAGCGCCCTGGGTGCAACCCTGCCTCCGCCACCGCCCGCGAGGCCGACCTTGAGCTCATCTCCTGCGGGGACTCATCCCCAGAACGACCATCTACGCACCCGCTTCCCCATGAGGCTCTGCCCGTGGTCAGCGCAACGGGATAACGGTGGGCAGGGGCTGCTCCAGCCCACCCGTGGGTTCCACAAAACCATGTCAATCCCTTCTTAATTTTTCACTAATCAAGACCTTTCCATTCTTTGCACTGGTGGGATGTTGCATTAACAGATGCACCACTACTGTATCACCACACCTTCCCTTTGTCAACACAAACGCAGCGTTAACCTGATTCCAAGCTGCTGAACTTTATCCAGTGCTTTAAGATTCATGAAAAAAAATCAATACTAATGATCTAGACACCACTTTGGCCAGCTCTTCAGCAGCTCTTGGATGGTAAGCTCTCCAAATCTGTAGAATTTAACATTATTTTTAGCATTAATAATTGCTGTTTAACATTCCCCTGAGTTCCTGTTGGAATGGAGGTCTGTCAGCATCCTGATATGAAATGCCTACGCTGGTACACCTTCTCCTAAACAGAAACCTGAAATCCGTATTGAGTTTTTCTGCCTATTCTACTTGAACGCTGTGTCACATTCATAAGTGGTCAACGAGTTCGTAGCTAAAACCTTGAAAACAGGTGAAATTTCAGGTGAAATTTATCTAATTTTAAGGAACTTCTATTCTACACTGGGACTAATTCCAGGTCTGCTGGAAACATTCCCAAGTCTCATGAAGCATTCCAGCGAGTTTGGAATCACTTTAGGATGATTTATATGTTTGGAGAGAAACCAGGCTCCCAGGCTCCCTCTGGCTTTGACCTAGACAGAGCTCCATCGGTTGATTTATACCATGATTTATACCATGCATTTTTTGCATAACTTCAAATCAGAATAAAATTTCAGCCCACAAAAACATGCAAAGCGAGATTGACAGAACGGTCTGCAGAAATCCCTTCTGTATTATTAATCTGCCTTATCTCTTCAGTGTGCTCATTTCCCAGCCCAAATGCATCCAAATCCCAGATCAGAGGGTACTATTGTTTCCAGTCTCTGTCTATGCTTACAAAGGAAAGCTAATTACGTTGAAAGTCTCAGTAACTGTTTAGTATGACAACAGAACCCATGAAGCACTGTCGAAGCTTGTGCTAACTGGTCCAAAACTCTTATGCTTAACATAAAATACCCTTTCTTAATAGAAATTTTAAGTGACAAATCCATGGAATGAATCTGGTATTCATTATTTGCAAGAGAGAAGAGAGGGGATTTAAATGAAGCATGTATTCTGTGAGGAGCCTCAGGAAATCATTTAGCAGCTCAAGAGAGAGGGGAGCTGCGTTATCACTAGAATTTACATGATACATTAGCCAGGAGTAGAAATGTTAATCTTTCTATCTGAAATCTATTTGCAAAATTAGTGGAATACTGTTGCTTTCATGCCCTTTTCTTAGCATCAGAAGTGTAAATCCTTTCACCTCTGCTGGGAACTGGAGAAATTAATTTTGTGAACTATTGTCCGTTTCTCAAAACATCACTGCAACAAGAGCAGGGAGAGGCTTCAAGGTCAAAAAGGCTAAAAGTTGCCAAAAAAATGAGGCACTTTTAGCCTTAAAGAACTGCTCATGCTGTATGTGTAAGACAAACAACCGGTTGTTTTATCCTGCTGCCTGCGCCATCTGGATCTGGCATGTGAGTGCAGAGAAACCTGAGGTTTGGCTCTCTCCCTCTGACTCTTCTTCTACCTGAAAACAATATCAGATCTAGTAATGGACAAACTAAGACATTTTCGGTGCGTCAGAGTACAACAGCTTGTTAGCACCCAGAGATTGCCTTTTCTGAAAGCCAGTTTCAAACTAAAGTGATAAATGACTGGAAATACCTTTTGCCATCTCTCACATTAAAAACCTTGTTGCTTTTAACTCCACTGGCCCAAAAGTGAGCTACCAGGACCCACGCGCAGACCTGAGCACGTGAGTATCACTACGAAATTCAGTGGCGCTAAATATGTTCCTGTGTTTAGGACGCACTTAAATACCTCACTGGATTGCAGCCCAGTTGCTAAGATTTCTCATACTCAAAAATCTCGCTGTAAATTTCCACTTAGTGGAAAAAAAGGGAAATAAACCCCTGCTTCTCCCTGCTCGGACCGTTCCTTCTCAATCGTAAATCTCTGCTTAGCGAACCAGGACCACGCAGTGTTGGTGGGAAGGGCTGGATGTCCATGCTAGCCAAGCCCAAAGCAGAATTTTTCCTGAAAGAAGGTAGGAGTTTCTCTTGTGTGACTCAGCCCAAAATGGTATTACTGATCCCTAAATAACAAAACATCTGGAGTTAAGATAGCCAGGAGTCAGGCCACAGTGGGGGAACGCTGCAGCTCCCAGTGTGCCTGGGGGGTCGTGGGACACTGTCCCCAGGTGCTCCGTGTCACAGAAACGTCGTGCGTGGCGTAATGGGTTTCAGAAGAGCTTTATGCTTAGATTAAAAAGGTCTAATTGAGTGCCCTGGTCGGGTAAGACGTAGTTCCTGATACTCTGGAAGAGAGTGCAGTGGTTGGTCAACGAAATACGCTCAAACCTGATTTTCCTCTGTAGCAAACCATTGCCCTGAAACCCCTTTATTCATTTTCACAAAGGCTGAAAGCTGTTTTCTGGCACCAGATCCCCCAATTTCCAGTTAATAAGCAGGCTTTGTGCTGTTGACCTTACACATGCTGGCACAGCCAGATTTTCCAGCAGAAATGAGAGGCCAGCAGCCAACTCGTATTACATTTTAAAGCACTGCAGCTTGGAGAGGAAAGGGAAATTATACAGCAGTGCCGCAGTCGCAGCGCGGTGACTGGCACCCTCGGCAGAGAGCTGTGGCACTGGTACACAGTGTTGAAATTACTTTTGGATGCTCTGTCAAGCACAAGATATAAATTGCACAATGTTTTTAAATGTTTTGGAGAGATTGCCTTTTGAGTGGCACCCTCCATTCCTGTATGTCCAGTAAGGTGTAGAGAATTCATTTGCATTTTTCATTTTTATTGGTGTCTTTTAGCCAGCCTGGACCAGGAGCGTGAATCCAGCTGTGTGGATGATGCCAGGAATGGCTCAGCCTCCATCTGCTCTAAGATACAAATTTGATTTCTCATCTTTATTTTCATGTCAGAAATTTTCTCCTCTTTTTCAATATCCTTTTTTCTTCCTCTTTTATCCCTGGTGTAAATCAGATGCTATCAAATGAAATGAAATGGAAGGGAATGGACTGCCTGAAGCTATTCACTGCATGGGAACTAAGTACACCTCCTAATAAGACATTCCCTATTTATTTTTAGCAGCCTACTGTTCCTATCTTTCCTGTTATTGTTGAACACTCAAGTGATGCTGCTGCTGCTTAACATTATGACTTTCTTTCCTTTGCTTAATTACGTGCCAGTCAGTGTAGAACAAAGCAGTGCTATTAGCTGGTTGCTGGATAAATATTGAGTGCAATGAAATTGCAGATATTACTAAGTAAATGGGCATTTCCAAACTTCAAGTTATTTAACTCTCGGTGGAAATCCGTGCCAGCTGTGTTTCTGTGGAGCCACGGAGGCAGCTTATGGCCTCCCATGTCCAGTTAGGACATCTCCAGCTTAGACAATCCCCATGGGGCTTAGAAGAGAGGCTGATGATTTTTGTGCAAAATAACAAGAAAACACACTTTTTGGTACCCAGTTGTCTTGTTTTCAGCTTGTCCACATGTTTTTACACTGTGCAGGCAGGAAGGTGAATGTACCCTGGGTAACCTGAACTGCCCTTGGCCACTGGCTGTAAATAAATTACAGGTTCCAAGAGGCATCCCATTTGCAAAGGCTGGCCTCCATCCCCCCGTGCGGATGAGCTGCCAAGGGATCCACGGAGGATCAACAAATCTTAGTCCTTTTCTTGCATGTGGATTTTTTTTTCTTCTGGTGTCTTTACCCTGCTCTTTGTTGTTGTTTTTACATAGCTGATAATATACTGCCTGCTTCTAATGAATAGCATGAAAAACATACGCTTCCAAGACTCTTGGGTCTTGCCGAGTAGTCTGCTGCTCCCCATATACTGCTGGGATATATTTGCCAGCATTTCAATTAGATCATCAATAACCTAGTGCAGCTGCTGAGAGAAGAACTCAGATGTTCATAAATGTTATAGTCCATTAAGTTCAGATACTTCAAAGGCAGTTTGGAAAGAAAGTCATTTGTTAGGCTGAGTGTCAGTATAGCGGAATGCAAATCATACTGGATGCCAAAGCAAGGGATTAAAAAATGGAGTTTAAAGGTCAAATTAACTTAATTTGACCACTTCTGACACATAATGCAACTCCCTGACTTTTAAAATATTGCAGCCATTTGCCAGGGTAAGGATCCCTCCAGAAGGCTGCAAGCCCTGGCGTGCAGGGTGCTCAGAGCCGGCAGCCGTGCAGGCACCTTTCCGTAGTTGGGGGGTGTGGGGGTGTCTGTATCTGCTTTCCTCAGTCAGAATCCTTGTGATATTTCCTGCCCTCTAGAATTTGAAAAGCAAGTTAGTGCTTCAAGTACAGCAAATATGTAAATAACCGATTAACGTCACGAGAGATTTTTCCCATTTTAAAATTATTTCCTTTTGGAGCAGGCAGAGAACTAAAACTCCTTTCCCAGGATGTTTTTCTGCAGACTTTCCCCTCCCCTTGGGAGGCCGATATTTGTGTGAGGAAGAAGCAGCATGATTTGTGCGGCTTTGGAAGGAGATAGGAATGCAAACATCAGGGTGAATTAACAGCTGACGGAAAATGTGGCCAGCTCACCTTAGAGGAGGGATGGCATGACAGAGAGAGAGAGAAAAACACTAAATCAATGTGGAACCGCCAAACTACAGCTGAGATTCAACAGCAGAAGAAATCTGGGCATGGCATCTGCTTTCAGCAAGTGGAGCTGCATCCAAGGAACTGAGCAGATTGGCACCGACCGGGGGTAGCAGCATGGCAGATCCTGCCCCAGAAATAGAGACAGGACTTTCACCCTCCGCCCAACACGCTTGTGGATTGGAGAGACTTTTCTGCAAAGGTGGGAGCTTTAGGAGGCATAACAAATGCTTTCCCCACCTGGCAAGGGCAGGAACATGCAGCTAAGCAGCCAAATCTGGCCTTTTCTGCATATCCTTCATGACTATGCGCATATGGCTGGGAACGGTCACCCCAGCCCGTCCCCTGCTGACTCCCATCCTGCTGTTCTTTCTCAGAGGCTCAGGGTTTGGGCTGGCTAAAACATCGCTGTGACAAGTTCACTGGAAAATTAGGTTTTTGTTTAACAGAGTTTTTCAGCAAATGCTTGCTGCTATAAAGCAAGTTCCAGAGTTCTGGATATTTACGGCTAGTAAATCAGCTATGGGAAATGTCTTTGCCAGATTTTGACCCCAAATGTGATAATTTTAAAAATTCCTTTAAAAAACAGGGCAACATTTCACAGAATCCTGCCCCAGCTTTGCCCGAAGCTTGCTGGACCTCAGCATCCACAGCCGTAAGGATGTACAAGTGCAGCTGGTAGGTGGGTGACTTGGGTTCAGGATGTCTTCAGGCTCGGTCGGCAGCACCAACAGTGTCAGGACTGTCCTGGGTGGCAGGGACGGGAGAAAGGACAGGTTCGTGGGCACTGCCGGGGGCAAGATTTGCAGAGGTGGTAAGTGTCTGGAGTGGAACACACAAGTTCAACCCCATGCCTGCAAAATATCTGGGGAAGATGAATAAAAAGGAGGTAGGGAAAATTCAGGAGAGAAGGAAGGCAGTGATTCTTCTCTTGGGAACAACCTAAGTCTTCCCCTCAAATCAGGTTCTTCCAGCCAGCACAGAAGGAAGGTCCAAGTGGTGTTTTCACTGTGAGAGCCTCGCTCCTGCCTCCCTTCCTCCTCGCAGCCGCTTTGCCCTGGTACGAGCCCCTGGACAGCCCCGAGGACACCTCTGGGCAAGCTGGACGAGAAGCAGCCCCTGGCTCACCCTGCTTGCAGGGGCTGCCTGCACCAGCAGTGGCGAAGCTGGATGTGCAGCTAGCTCAGGGGCGGATGCTTCTCTCCCTGGGGAGGCTGGAAAGATCTCAGTCAAGGCACAACCAGGGAGCTCTGCTCCCAGGCTGCCTGCAGAGCTGAGGGCTCGGTGGCGGCAGGAGTGCATGCCCAGGGTTTGGAGCTGAGCTGCCAGGAGAGCTGCGGAGTCTCCCCTCACTCCTCTCCCCTTACGCTCACTCACATTTTTAAGTCAGGTGGGGCGGCAGAAGTCCCTCCTGGAAAGCGACTGTCTAAATATCTGGTCCATCATTGTCACTGGTGATGCCGTCTGTGAGTAATTAGGAGAAAGGGAGGCAAGGAGGAAGCTTTGGAAATGACTCATTAGCAGAATGTTAATGAAGCGCTCAGCTTAGCGTTAAGCGGGGAGCAGAGGCAGACCATGGCTGATTCCCCTCCACCACTGTGCCCTGCCCCGAGAGCCTGTGACAGTTCAGAGAAGGACAGCGGGTTCAGCTTTGCACTGCCTGCAGATTGAGGGCTTTTGGGAAAATCCCAGATAGAATGGGATAGGATCAGAGTGGGTAGAGGAGGCAAATAAAGCAAAGGCAGAAACTTCTGAGCGCTGAACCAGCTGAAGCACCCAAATTTCACATGGCTCTTGCAATGACTTGGCTTTCTGTGGGGATGTCTGGCAGCTGGAGCTGTTGCCCTTGCTTCTAGATGCAGCTTATGGCTTGAAGGAAACAGGGTGATGCACAGTTCAAACGAATCCCGCGGCCTTCCTTCTCATCATCTCTCCTTTTGCAAAACTGGTAGGAGTGAAGCATGAACTTTGTGGAGTCTCTTGTACCTCTCCTGCTTTGTCACAGCTCAGTCACATGCTGGCTTTGTGATGTGCTTTATTTTTAATGTAAAGGTTTCATTAATTCATGCTTCTTTTTTTAATAGGTGCTTTCATTTTACATGCTGGGAGAGATGCTGTGGCTGGGGCAGAAAGCGAGCTGTGAGTTGAATGTCCAGGCTGTGACTCAGCCTTCCGGAGCGAAGGACTTCCCTGAGCAAGGAGGCATTAGCAGCAATTCTTGCAGAGGGATGGGGTGTGAATCCACCTCTTGTCCTCTGGAAGTTGAGCCACAGCAGTGCTGCGGACCCACAGCTGCCTTTGGTCAGGACATCTCCCCTTGCTTCAGTGGGCTTCACGCTCTAGCTCCAAAACCTCTCTCTGTTTGGTGCCCAACTCGGTCTGTTCACAGCCTCCTCCCCCATTTTCATCAATGCTTTCCTGTTCCCGTTTCATCGACCACTCTTTCTCTTCCCGTTCCTCTCTGCCCTGCCGCTTTCTCTGTCCCATGGCGTAACCCGCCCCTGCTCTCCCCTCACAGACCGACCATCCCGGACCCCCAGGGCTCTGTGACAAGGGAAGAAGCCGCAAGGCTGAGCTGTTCTCGATGGGGAGGGAGGGAGGCACAGAGATGCTTAGAGGAACGCGAAAGCAGAGCTGTTCTCAGAACGGAAAGGAACTGCAGCTCAGCCCTGAGCGCTCCGCCAGGCAGGGTCAGGGGCAGCTGGGGAGCTGGCGCGGTACGTACCTGCTCTCCCACGCCGTCTCCCCTGCCTGGCATCGCCCTGCTCTGTCTCACGTCGATCTTCCATCAGTGAAGCTCTGGGAGAATGCAGATCAGGTTATCAATTTCATCAGAGTCAGGAGACAGGACTGAAATTTGATAAGCGTGTGCAACGGCTGATTAAGATGGAGAGAAGAGGAGCCTCCAGTTTAACTCCCATCTGACCTTTCAAGAGGGAGGCAGCATGTTGAAAAATGCCATTTGGAGCTCTTAAAGGTTTTATGCCCCTGAACATCTCAGAGCTGTTTAAGGAGAATGATATTCAGCTTGCTCATGTCCTGCCAACTCTTGCTTTCACTCCCAGCAGTGGCAGCCTCAGTGGGAGGCTGAGAGGATTTATGAAAGGTCAATATTAGAATGTGCAAAACTTACTAAGCCTACCAGAGGATGGGGAGAGATTCTGCATCAGCTCACTGAAAAGTCAGCCTAAATTTCCACTCAGGTAGGATGGCAGCTGGAAAAACTCTACATGGCTCCACTGATGTCGGCTCTGGTCAGCGGCACACACGCAGCTCCATCAATATCTGTCCTCAGCTGGCACCCAGAGGTCTCGTTAAGCTGCCCGAAGGAACGGGCGGAAACAGAGTCCTGCCTCAGTGTACCCAAGATCCCTGCAATTCCTCTTCCTTTTGGCAGGGTCTGTAGCTTAACAGGGCAGGTTCCTATTGGGGGCTGATGTGGGCTGCTGCAGCCTTCTGAAGAACCAGGACATTCCCAGTGGGAAGGGAGAATCACTCCCAGTCTGGGCAGGCTGGGAAGCCTTTTCCTAGTGCTGACCATTTGTACTGGCCAGGTGACATCTCAGAACTACCTCTGCCAAACTGCAGACACGTGAATTAAAGCTAGAAAGCAGACTTAGCTCTGAATCTAAATGCCCAGGAATGTTATTGCTTGTTTGCAGGATCACAGCATCTGCAGCTTTCATGGATTTTGTGGAAAGAGAAAGAAATTTCACTGGAGCAGAGGAAGGAACCTGTCGCGGAGGAGCTGGTGCAGCCATTGACATCTGCTGCAAAGCTAGTGTGAATATTTCGTGTTATACAATATGAAAAGTTTGCATGCGTCTCACAGACTTGGTAGCGTGGTGATGCGTAACTGAGGGGTAGTAGTGTTTCAGCAGGAACACATGACGTTAATTTGTTCCAGGGTTTCAGGATTCTTAGCTGTAATTTTATTCTCATTCAGAAATTTGACAGGCAGCCAGTTAAATTTCAACATAGGAGATAAAGTGAGAAAAGGCTCCTATTTCTTGGAACCAGCCAGATGCCAAGATTCTTCCCACTTTGGTTGCACTTCTGGTCCCACGTCAGGACCCGCGTGCCAGGACAAGCAGGGTTACGAACCAGCCGGGCAGGAGGGTTTACAAATGGGGCTGGGCAGGGGGCTGCTCACCCCTCACAGGCCGCTCTTTGCTGGGTCCTGTTCTAGAGCCCAGAGCTGCCGGAGTCCCCAAAATAGAGAGCAAGTTTGGTTTGCCTCTGGTTTCCAGCAGGGACCGAGTCCGTGGGTGAGGCAGTTAGGCACATGCGGTAGGAGCACAGAGCGGCTCACGGGAGGCTGGGAAGCCCATCTGCGTGAATGCCAGGGCTTCCCCACTGCTTCCCAACACCTAGAAATATTAGCGAATTCCTCAGTATTTAAATTCCTTTCAAGAGCTGAAGTGTCATTAAGTTTCCCATTTTGCTGCAATTTACAATTAGTTTACCTCATTAAGCATTGTAAAAGCTGCTGGTGAAGCACCTTGGACGTTATCCATCACCGGTTATTGCTTCTTCTGCTGGATTACCGCACAGGCGAAGCAGGAGGCTCCCCCGAGACCAGGGGCTCAGTATTGGTGCTCCGAAGCCCTGCACACCGGGGGACGACGGCACCAGGGTCCCCACTTGTGAGCAGCACCCCCACAAGGCGCGGAGTGGAGCGGTGACGGTCGCCGCCAGCCGGCCTTTCCCACCAGGACGTGTGCCGGAGCCCGCGCAGCCTCTCCGCTGGCACCGCCACGCCTGCCCCAGCCACTGAGAGCCACCGAACCGAGCTGGGGGCCAGGGCTGCACCTCCTGCGACCAGAGGGCAAGTGGCCTCTGCAAAACCCTTCTGCAGTCCCGAAGCATCCAGCCCAAAGGCCAGAATGATTACCGCTCCTTGGCTATTTTTTGCTTAAAAGTGTGACAGTTTGATAATTAGAGGCAGCAGAATGAAGAGGTGCACTTTACCCAGCCCAAATGAAAGCAGCAAAAGTAAAAAATGCCGCTTTTTACCAAATCCTTTGTAATGTAAGCCTGATATCAGCAAGAGACCATAGCTGCATTTTAAGAGAACAATCTTTGACTGTTCTGCATGTAAGAAGCTCTTATCCCTTCAAGCAATCCTGGATCTGTTCTGGTACTCTTCCTCTCTGTCTTTCCCTAGTGCTTGCAATTTATAGCGAGTAGTTAAGTTTGACCAAAAGATAGTGGCTCACATTTTGCAACCTCTGTGCCTGAGGATAGTGTTTAAATTCAGAAACAGGCTCCTAGTGTAACTGCCTGATGTATCTCGAGCAACTGCAATTCTCGTTGGAGCTGATGTGATCCTCAACTCTGGAAACCAAGGTGCTTTTATTTAGTCACTTAAATGTGCAGAAAGAAATTTTATTTCAAATAATTGAACTAGAATAATTTGAATAGTATTAACCAAAGCACAACTTGCACATCGCTCACGGCAACTGGCATGGTTAAACCAAAGAGAACACCTATGTCTTTGTCCCTTGAGGGCCACTGTATATTAGCATGCTGGGGTTTTTTTCTTAATTTCCAACAGTGACACTAAAAATTGGTCTGCAGGTTGTCTTGTACTGCTAGTTCAGGCTTCACACCAGAAAAGTGGGGGGGACATTCAGAGAAAGCCACCAGAGCTGTCTGGTGACATTTTTACCCCAATTCATCTAATAAATCTACATACCAACTGAGGGTATTTGGGCTTTTAATTGTTCTGATAAGCACAGGGCATTTTGCCAAAGAGTCAATTGAACAAAACTGTGGCAATTAGCTAAGAAGTTCTCTCTGCAGAATTGTGCTCCTTAAGCTCTATCCAGATTTACAAATGAGTTTGTCTAAGTGAGGCTGTACAGACTAATCCCTGTGTACACACACACACCTGCACACACCGCCCGGTTCAGTCTCAGCACTGCTGTGCACAAACGGGGTGCTGTCCCCAGCCCGCCGGCTGGCTGCGTGCATGCATGCCCGGCAAAGCTCTGTGCCTGAAACTGGGATTCAAAACCACACTGGAAGCTTTCAGCTCAAGTTTAATCACTCTTTAATTACTCATATGCTCCTGATACCACTTCCTGAGACACAGGTGCTTTGGGAGCAGGTACCTGCCCTCCTCCCCCGTGCTCTCCTCTCCTCCCTTGCACCCTCCTGCTGTGTATTCAGGCCTTTCTCTTTGTAAAATGGACGATAAATCCGCTCAGTGTCAAAGGTTTGTGTCTCAGGCTCCAGCCTTCCCAAGTTTCTTTCCAACAGCTCTGCAGCAGAAGCATGTGGCATCGGGGGGTTTCTGAAGAACGCGGTGGCTGACTCACGGGTACCACCGCCGCGCAGCTCCGGCTGACTGCCGCGCAAACCCGGGGCTTCTCCACAGCCCTCTGGCTGGATAGCTGCAGCTCGGCTCTGTAGTCTCTGGTTTTAGATGTAGTCTCTTTGACCGTTAAAGTTTGTGACTTACGTGTCAATAAAGCACAAACGAGCAAACAATCTTGGAAGATAAAATGCAATCTGTACAGTATGGGAGGCTGCTTATGCCTAACACAGGGGACAGTTAGTCAATGAACAGGGAGACGTACCAAAGAAAGCTGCGGGGGGGAAGAGGGAATGAGCCTGCTTCGCTTTTTGAAACCAGTTTTCTTGGCTGTAGGGACGCGCTCTGGGATGGGTCCCCATGCGGGGACGCAGCTGGGCTGCCAGTGCCAGGGCGAGCTGCGGCATCCGAACAAACCATGACACCTCTGGGTCAGCCTCGGCTCCGCTGGTACCGGCTCTGCTCTGACGTCCCATCCGCATATTTTTGGTGATTCTTATGCACACAGAGAAAACAAAAGGTCATTTACCTCGTCAAGAAAGGATTGTATTTTGCAGAGAATTTCCCACTGCATGTATATCTCAGACTGTCCCCAGTGTGGAATTTCAACCTCACCTTTTCATTATGAGAAATATGTTTATATAGAGTCATCTCACTTCCCGACAGCCCACCTCTAGGTCGCAGAAAAGGGCTGAGTTCCCTTACTCAGAATCTACCTGTCCCGTATCTCTGCAAAGGAAGCTTTTCTCACAGTCAAAACACATCTATAGGAAAACTGAAATCAAGAAACTGATTGTTCTAGTTTATTGTCTCTGCGTTTGGAAAGAAAGATGCTTTGTTTCTTCCGAGAGTAGCTGTGATTATTAGAGATCTGTCTGTTAATTTTAATGGTCTTACATGGGCTCCGCTGTGACCAGATTATCGATGAACAGTCTGATAGCAAATCGATGTGAGGCTGCTGTGTCAGAGCGCTGAGATTAATGAATGGAAATCGCAGGTGGGGCCTCAGCACCTGCTTCGTTTCTGCAGATTCTCCATCGAATCCTTTCACTAACCCGAGACCTAGTGAGCCATGCCGGTTTGCCCATGAGCCTGAATCTTTGGAAAATGCCGGCGAAAGTCTTTGTCTGCAAGCACTGGCTGGTATCCTACAAGCCAGCCAGTACTGACAGGTACTGGTCATGGCGTGACTCGCGGTGCTGTCTGTAAAAAGGCACGGGGACAGTCCCCTTTGCCAGGTAACTTCCCTGAACTGGTTTTAAACGGGCTCTGGGTGGCTGAGCTGGAGATGGGTAACATCTTCTCAGACACAAATTTTTGCCCCAGGAATTTGGCTCAGCATGGAGCACGGAGGGATGAGGAGCTAGGGGAGAGAGCAAGAAGGCTGCTCTCATTCATCTATGGTTTTAACATAAGTTCAGGATGCGACCAGAGCACTGTGTTTACTAGTTCACTTGACTGGCAGGCATGCGTTAGCAGGAAAATCGCTGTTTCAATAACCTGGCTGGCTCCATCATACAGAATCTCAAAATGGAAACAATTGTGCCTGTCACATCACCTGTGATAACCTCCAGCAGGAAGCGTGTCCCCCTTTGTCGGGCAGATAAAGCCATTGTTGATGTGTAATATACTGGGCTGGTCAAACCAGCTTGAGGATTGTCTCTTGCTTTGCTAATTAATTTTATCACCCTTGTCATCTTCTACTCAAACCTAGGCAATCCTAAGCCTTGTAGAATTGATTTCGGGGCAAAGGAGGGATACATGCGTCTCACAAGCCAACTCCAGTTACAAACCTGAAGCACTTGCTCTCTGCTTACTTGCATCAGCGCATTCTAAAGTAGGACACAGCACTTGAACGATTTCTATCTTGGGATCTTACAATGTATTTTTATAATCTTTTTTTTCCTCCCCCTCCCCTCTTTTTTTCTTTTATCGGAGACAAACAACAGCTGTGTTATTAGCACAGTGCTGAGAAAGGGAAGCTAGAGGTTAGCAATGGCATGAAGATAAGCAGTTCTGGTGTAAATCAGATCCTTCACAAAGCTGAGATTAGAAATTGTCACTTGTCTACAAATAAATGATGATTTCTTGCCCTCCCCATATGTGCAAGGCACTTTAATTTTCCATTCAAATGGTTTCTGAACACTTCACTTTGGAGTGGAAAAGGCAAGGATCAAGTCTCCATGCATACTGTGGAAGGACTGAACCCGATTCTGTTCTCAGTACATGCACGCCATACGGCAAACCCCCGCTGTGATGCCATCACAAAAGCAAAGAGCAGATTTAAGCAGCGAGTCTGGCCCACTGGCTCCACGTTGGCCACCAAAAGTCTCCAGGTGGGTGCTGAGCCAAGCCTAGGGATGGGAAACCCAGCAGGACAGGGAAACGAGTATCTGCCATTACACACACCCCTGCTTGCTGCAGAGAGCTCTGCACAGGCTGCCAGGTCCACCTGAGAGGCCAAGCAAATATCTGGTCAAATAAACCAAGCTTAGCCCAGGCACAGCTCCAGGGCGTGGGGCGGCTGGGATTAGGCTACGCTGCTTCAGAGTCGCATCTTTGGTCCATACGGCACTGAAAGCCCGGGTGCCTTCTGGCAGAGGCTGGGCAGGACGTTTAATCCCTGTGCCCGGAGGTTTTGGATGGGGAGAGCTCAGCACACAGTGATCACATGCTTGGCTTCTCGGAAAGCTGAAGGATGATCAATAGTTGATTAATCTAGTGAAGAAATTAATGTATTAAAAGCAGTGACTGATGTCCAATACATTCTCTCTTGCTCATCGATTTCCTTATTTTTAACCTGCACGTGCCAAAGTTATGAAGCCCAGTTCCAGTGTGCGGCTAGTACATTCATCTATTTAATTTCATACGGATATAATTTACTAAGCAATGTATTTGATTGAGTAAATGTGGTGCCATTGATTTTGTGGCTGAATTATCTGATTTGATTGGCACTGTGTCCCATTTAATAGAGAAAGCAACCAATCCAGTAAGTAATGTTAGTAATCGGGTAGTTGTTTTCTAAAGAAAGATTACTTGAGTTAAAAGAACTAATGTTTCTCGGTTGCAGTGTAAACTGGATAAATTTCTACAACAGATTCACATGATAACATTTATCCGATGTAATAAGAAAATGCTGGGCTCTCTAATGTAGCATCAAGGGCTCTCAGGCAGCATTCACGGAGCAGCTTATATGCATTTGATACACTAATACAAAGCTCAGGCATCAGGTCCAGTAATTAATTAACCCTCAGAAGACATTGAGAAGTGCCATATACGCTGATGAACTCACAAAGGCGCAGCGAAGACGGCTGCCCTGCCAGCCCCACGAGCTACCGCCCTGCTCGGCAGCCCTGCTGAGCTCCCTGCAGAGCCCAGGCTCCAGCCCTGCTCCGCGGAGGGCTGCACCGCAGCGCTTCATGCCCCTCTGCACGCCCGAGTCGTGACTCCCGCCCCTGCGAGGGACAAGGCAGCGTGCTAGATGGCAGCTGGCAGTCCGACTCGGTGTGGCCATTCCTGCCCTCACGTGCCATTCCGGGGCTTCCCCAGCGCGGCCGGCCGGAGGACCGGGCGGACAATGGCCACAAGTGCTCTGGAGTCAGGCCCGCGCTGGTGGGTCTTCCGGGCACTTGGCTGCAGGACGGGCGATGAGTTTTCTCCACTTACGTGTGTTCTCACAAACATGACTGTGGATGTTGCCGACTACATAGCAATAAGACTAATCTTGGGCTTAGAGCAGCCGTCTCTGGCTGCAAATCGATGGTGTTCAGATAAGGGAGCAGGAGCAGCCTTCACACCAATGGGACTCTACACAATTAAGGACCTATTCCTTCTTGATAATACCTTTCCAAGCCTGAATCTGAGGCAAGTAATTTTATTCAAGGTGATGTTCAATACTGGTAAGAGGAAGGATATTTAATTAAATGCTATACTCGACAAATTTGATAGCAACAATCGTCCGTCAAGTTCATGTAAAACTGACAGTAATAAAAGTGGAACAACTCATATGCTGATTTTTTTCTTACCTATGCTGTATTATTTTGCAACAAGAGAAACCAGCATACATTATTTGAATTCCATGCTTATATATTACAAAATACAATCTAGTCATAATGCTGCTGCGCCAGCCAAAAGGAGCTCAGATATTAGCAGAAGAAAGTGATTTTTTTATTATTCCATTTTATCTCTGGATGGAAATTTCAGGACTTAAATTTACCATCACATCCACATCTGAACCTGAATATCTGGGAGGTCATTTACTCCACTGCACAATAAAAGGGAGTCAGACAAGGTAATGCATAATGGAAATCAAAGCAGAGCTTCCATTTGCAACTATGCCATCCATAACACTATCAGCTGCACTATCTAAATTATGAGGAAACGCGACTCTCTGATGATGAATACAGAACATAATGAGCAGGGAAGGACGGACCCCGAGGGAGGGGGAATGTGCCACTTGTAGAGGTGTTTATCAAAAGAGAGATATGCTTCTGTATCTTAAAATGTTATTTTTCTCAAAATTTATTGCAGATACTGATAAGCAAGACCTGTTTATTTACTTCACGGCAATTACAGGGTTGCTCAGAACTGTCTATTCAGACAGATTTTCCCCACAGAAAAGGCTTTTTGCTGAACATTTCGGGGTTTTACTTCTAAAAATTCAGAGCTTCAAAACCATTTTTAAATGTAGAAATATTCAGCTTTTTCTGTTCCCGAGGCCCAAGCTGCAGCTTTCAAATGACTAACTTCTTAAGGCAGGAAAGATGTTTCCGCCTCAAGAACAATCGAGAATATTTTGCTTTCCTCAGAGCCCTTCAGGGAAGGAACCCCTGGGGGTCCCGGGGACGGGGCGCTGGCAGGAGCCCCTCGCCCCCGGGGGGGACCCGCCGCCCCGGGGATGCTGGGGGGCCCCAGCCCCAGCCCCAGCCCCTCCTGCTGCCACCCGCACGCGGCCAATGATGCTTTGTTTGAGAGAGCTGTCGCCAGCCCTGATGCGCTGGCATCTTCATCTGACGTGCTGGACTTACCAAGCAAATACAGTTCTTCCCGTATAGAGTGGGGGAAAAAAGAGAAAAAGAGAATAGCTTTGTGATAGGTCTTCTCAGCTTTCCAGAGGAGATATTCAGCATACAGACCCTCCTGCCTCTCCTAAGCCGGCTTTGTGTGAGAACTGGCGTGCAGAATGGCAGAGATACCAGTTTATCTACCCTTAATTAAATGCTGGAGTTCCCATGTGCAGTGGTGGCGATTGTGTTGTGGTGCACTGTGAAACACAAACCACACGAATGGTGGTAATTATAAGTCGAGGGATTTTGCTAATACCAGACTTCCAGTCATTTTCCCCTCAGTAATTAGAGCACAGCAAATAAATCAGTACGCAGTTCATTTAAATAAACTGCCACTAGAAGAATTATTTGCTGATGACTTTCCTTGCAAATCACGCATCTACTGTTGCCACATATCAGAAAAATTATTTTTTTTTCTTCAAATTAAATGTGTTCCATACAGATGGCAGGTTCCCATTCCTGCTCGCTCTTGGACAGTAACAGAAGCGTTGCTAGAGTGATGTGTTAAGACATAAGTTGCTCGGAGTCCTGGTGCTCAAATCAAAGCGTGCTGCTGAGAATAATAAACGCATGCATGTGAGTGAAATTCAGATTGGAGGCATCTGTTTGAAAACAAGACGACACGTTGTTGTCAAGTGACTGGCAGAGATAGATGTCTCCATAATAAAACCCCCGAAAGTGAAGTCTCCGTCTTATTTCTGTCCGGGAGGACCAGATACTCCTCAGGGGCTTGTGACACACAGCAGCTCTCCCAGTCCAGAGTTTATGGAATCCACATAAGCCTATCCTCCCTATGAACCAAATAATCTAGATTGGTGCAATTTACAGAGCTAGGGAAGCTGGGGAGATCTTAAAACATATAATCTGGAAGTACACATCTCACTAAGCAGGATACCTGCCAGATGGTTGCAAAAGATGCGGTAGATCTGAGACACCCCGATGCTGTCTCCCTCTGCGTGTGGCCTCGCCAGACATCAGAGGGAAGCAGGGTCAAGTTATCCGAGTGGCTGGTGAAAAGACAGCGTGCTCTTACCATTTTGCGGAGAAATCTTCAGCTCCTTATTAAAGCGGCGATTTTCCCAAGCGCTGTGCGTACACTGAGGCTATAAAAGCACAAACAATGTGTATCAAAAGCAGGATCTTTGTTTACCAGATGTCAGCTAATAATAAGAGGTATTATACCAGCACTGAGACCCATTGTGAAAGCCGTGTACAAGCTTACGAGCTAAGCTAGCTGATTTACTGACTGCTTCATACCCGCATTGCATGAGTTGGCTTGAATGTAATCTACTAAAAACACCCCGATGGGACCCATAAACTTTATATAAGGAGCCTTAACTCAAACAGTAAGAGACTCCGAGGACCCATGGAGAATGGCTCAAATGCTGCAGCGGATGGATTTTTTTAATGCATTTTGGTTTTTCTTTGTAGTCACCAGGGCTGTTTTCTGTTTATTTTGCAAAACAAAAGCAGCTCCCCACCCCCCCAAACTGTCCCCAGGTCTCCTCTGCCACAACACAGGCAAGGCAGGACGGTGGTGCCAGCACCTCGTAACCCATCCAGACGTGGATGGGTGGAAAACAGCTGGGTGACCTTTCCAGGTATTTGTCCTCAGTGGGGATTTGTAAAAAGAATGGTTAACATTATCTGATGGAATATTTGCCCTCTTGCTACAGCGGGAAAGTTTAGCAGGAATGTAAATGTGTAATTCCCCTGTGGAAAAAACACTTGATGCTGTGATGAAAGCCTTCCCTTTGGAAAAGCAGGGCTGCTCTGCCTGGATTGCAGGTAGTCTGGCCGAAGGCGCGCGTGGACTGATGATGCACTTGATGTGTACTGGCGTGGCCGAGATCAGAATTAGCCCCTGTACGGCTGTAGGAGGGGAGGGCTTCCTCAGCCGCTGCATGGTGCTGGTACCGCTGGAGGGAACCGGGGACGGACGCTGTGGTGCGCAGGGCTAAGAGTGACAGAGGCGGACAGAGGGGACGAGGCTTGCCGGGGGCCGCGCTGGCCAGTGCTGTGGCAGGGAGCAGATGCTCTCTGGGCTACGGTTCCAGCCAGCCAGTGCTTTTCATGCGGCTGCTGTTTGCCGCTGGCTGCCAGGCAGATGGCAACTTGCATTACAGGTTATCGAGCTGAGCAGTGGGAGTCAAAACAAAATTATCGCTTCACTCCTCCACAATAATGAGAAGTGCGTCACCCGGTTGTTTCGGCACAGGAGGAGTTTGTTTTATGCTTGCTTTGGATCTGGTCACTGCTGGAAAAAAAAATACAATGAAAAAAAAGAGAAAACCTGGACCAGCGGTCTCTACCGCTCTGGTAAATTCCTTCCACCCACATCTCCTGCTCCTTGCCTATTCCTGTCTGTAGGGGAGGCCTGACAACAATTAGAAAATGATCAAGTTTGTGTCCATGTCATGGTCAAAGTCCCCTCAGCCCACTCCCCAGCCTCCCCCCATGAGCACAGGAGGGACAGGGCTCACAACGCGCCGCCTCCTCTCCATCACTCCGTTTCGAGGTCGGTGCCCATCAGACCTGCCTCCGTGTCCCCCAGCTTCAAAGAACAGCTCTTCTGCAGAAACAGAGTTTCTGGCCTCACCTTTCTTCCTGTGTTTCTTCTCTCATGAAAACAATAATAAGGTATTGATCTACCTTGTTGAGACAATGGAGCCTCTTTAATTAGTTCATTAGTCCTTGGCTCATCAAGACTTGGACGAATGCGCCATTGAATCCTGGTTAATCACAGGAGTAGATGATTTCAAAAGGTTTAGAGGATGCCCACGGAACTGAGGGCTGGAGGAGGCTGGGGTCCGGGGCCAGGAATGAACACCGGGGTTGCTTGAAGATGATCATTTTATCCATGGAGTGAAAACTCATGCTTGAGGAACCGGGCCTCAAAGGTCTGCATGAGGGAGAAGGAAACTTAACAGTGTAAATCTGAAGAGCTGAAAGGGTCTTTTACTGAGGAGTTAAACTCTATGATGCAGCAATGTATGCACAAGGCTGCTGGCAAGTTCGGTCCAGGAAGAAAGTTCTTCTGGTTTTAAATCAGCGTTTAAAAGTAGGTGTGAAAATAGGACTATAAAATTACATAAAATTACAATGTATTTAAATTAAATTAATTTTTTTAGGTAACTGACAGTAAGCATGCAACTTCCAGAGAACCAGTGGAAAATTTTCGCTACAAAATACAGAAGACCTGCATTGAAACACCAGCACAGCCTCCGAGCAGTAGCACGGGTCAAATCAGAGCAACGGCTGCAACACCGCATGGGCTGCAGTGCCGCTGCCCAGAAGGGTCTGGGCTCCTTCTGCCCCCTGCCCGTAGCTCCTTCCCTGTTCCATCATGACGCTGCCATTTGAACTCCATTCCTTTCAGCCTGATAGCACGTGGCTGCAAGGCTTGTCCTACCACTGCTGTACCGCACTCCAAAAATTAATTTCAAACCCCGCGATGCATTTTCCATTCACAGCTCAGTCTAATCACTGGGGAGCAGAAGCAAGTACATTGCAGGTAGCGTCATGTTGGTAAAAGTTTACCGGTGACTTGGTGCTCTCCGGCCTCGACCCCAGGTTTTAATTAGAGCAATAACGCAGCAGGTGTATGCTAATCAAAGGGTGATGGGGAGAATTTTGATCAAAGTTGCTCCTCTGAGCGTGAGCCAGAAGGAGCACTTCCCCTTCTGTTTCGGCACAGATAATTCAGCGGCGCGCCCAGCTCCTTCCCGGGGGGCAGAGCCCTGCTGGGACGGCGCAGCGTGCCGTGCTGCTGCACGGAGACCCGGGCTCCTGTCTATCTCCTCATCCCGACACGGCAGCCCTGCCGTGCCGCGTTGCCCAGGGCCCGGTGCCCCTGGTCTGGCCGTGCCGTGCCAGCAGCAGTGCAGACCACAGCTTACAGTGCTCCCCGTGCTAACAGGGATGCTTCAAGCCGACAACACAACAGCACAAACCTACTGCCCTTCTGATCCCATCCTTACTCCTGTTTCTTCCCAGAGGAACAAATCCCTACTTAAAAGTGTCATTTGAATGTCCGCAAACCATGAAGAGAGACTGGAAATGCATTATCTCCCTGAACCTGATACAAATAAGGATTTGACTGCTTGGTGCCACTTTGAGATAATTGTTTCCAAGGATCTGAATGTAGAAAATACTTTAAAACAACTTTAGAATCAATAGCTATTTTAATTTGCAACTTGCAGCTCACTTTGACAAATAACCCAAAAAAGGAGGATAAATAATACAGCTTCAATTATATTTCTGTACAATATTTATCTTGTGTTGTGTGCTGCTGAGCTAATTCAATTTTCTGCTACCAGCCCATGCTTGCTCCCCTTTCACTTGTAATATATAACTTCATGAAGAGGGACTAAATCTTCCTGCGTGAATGGTACTTTATCCCTGAATGTGAATGTTTCTGGAGAATAAAATAATAAAATAAACCAACAACAATACTCTTCGTAAAACTAAGAATAAAAGCCACACAGCTGAGCTATTTTTCAGTGGGGACAAATGATATACAATGGAGGGAAAGCAGGTGGCAGCTGGAAAGCCTCCAAAAACCCCCGGAGGCTTCTGGCTTCACAGCTGGGAACTAGGACCCGACACCCTTCGCTTGAACACAGCGCTCCTTTGAATTTCCAAGGCAGAGGGGATGGTGGAAGAGGGCTCCCTGCCACCTCCCTGAAGGACACAGAGCCCTGCTGCGTCACGCTGAACCGCACCACGTAGCACAGGCAGAAAAGGTGGTTCCTGGCCCCTACAAGATAAAGCTTTAAATTGATTTTGGAGCCTGGGGATTACAGTTATCTAAAGATGAAGAGAGAAGCTCACCGGGACATTCCAATACGTCCCACGAGGTTAGCTGAGCGCTGTAGGTGCCCTCTCACGTAGGGAGCGCTCACCCTGTGCTGACACAAGGAAAGCAATGCCCTTTTTAGCCCGTCTTACTGCAGCTGCATCAGTGCTGGTGGCTGGCAGAGCTCTCGGGTGGGATTCTCTGCCCCGGCAGGCACTGTAGGTCCCTCTGAAACGCAGCAAGCGGCACGTGCGGTACACAGCCTGCAGCTCGGGCAATCCCCAGGATAACTCTGTGCCGGGCAGGGCACAGCAGGGGGACAGACCCCAAAACTTCTACGGTGCTCACTTACTGACATTTCTGTAACTTTTGTGTCCTGTAATTCATTCTCATGAGCTGCTGTTGGAGCTATTTCTGCTCCTATCCCAATGCCTTTCGATTTCTTTTTCTCTAAGTTGCTGCCTCTGGAGGTGGAAGATACATCAAACAAGTGCTCAATGCAAAATGTCAGTCAGCTTCTGCCTGTGGGCACCTGTGCTGGTGCCAGTTGTCTGAAACTATACCCAGTGCAACCAGGAAGGCTGCTGGGAAAAAATAAAGAACTAGAGAGGAGGCCATTCAGCTAAAGGTTGGGAATTGTTTGCAGCAAACCGACAGACTTTTATGGTTCATAAATACATTCCCAAAAGGACAATGTTAGTAGCTTGAAAAAATGGAAGGGAGGAAAGATGGAAGAATTGCTTTAACATCTGTGTATTTCTTGAAAATGTTTTCTCTTAGGAATATCAGGGAAGCTGACATTTTCATAGGGCAGGAGAAGTGGGATTCAGGGCTAATTGTGGTCCTGATGGTGAAACAAAGCAGGGGATCCAAAGGAAAGCTTTGTAGGCTGCAGCGTCTCCTTCATAGCTTCTCCACCACCTGGAATACTTACAATGAGAAAAATATGGACCCACTACGACTTTGGGCCCTTGGCTTGTTTCATGCATTGCTTAAAAACTGATGGCTTTACAGCCTGTCCTTTGTCTCAGCCCTACATGCAACCTGGAAAGAACACCACTGCTTCAGAAATGCCACGTTGGGAGAGAAATCTGCCACCAAATCCTGACTTTTCCCTCTGCCTCTCTCCTCTCGGGTCTGCTGACAGCCAGCCCGGCTGGTTTGCAGACTATCCCATGCAAACAGTTTGGGTTACAAGTGTTTGATTCTTTTTTAATTTTCCACTAAACTGGCACTGCTCTAGTGCAAATGTCATGTAACAGGCAATTGCAAGAGCTGTGCAAGCAGAAAGCAAAACAGCAATAAAGCAGCCTGCTTTCTATTCTCTCACACTTCGGAGTTACAAGATCTACTACTGCACTTTCCTTCTTTTCAGCCTGCTTGGTGTTAATTTTAGCATCCAAACCTTCTATTTTAGAGCTGAAAACGCAGCTGATAACATGGTTAACAACTGTTGCTCCCTTGGCAGCAAGGCATTAGCATCCTCACTAGCATATTGCGTTCAGCTGCACTTCCAGGTTTCAGTCTCACAGCTCCTCCCCAGAAATGTGGTTGGTGCTGCAGAAGCGGTGGCCACCACCACCCTGCACTCAGTGCTGATCTGCCTGGCTTATTAGACAAAGGCTGGGGTATTTTTGCCACTGATAATATCAGCTCTCATGTGATGGATGAGGCTGCAAGCTATTCCTGTGTCTCCATTACTCATCTCTACTGTATGCTGCCAAAGAGCACGAGGTGCTCACTCCACCGCGCTGGCAAGTTACGTTTTCAGGAGCCATACACAGGGTGTACACCGAGTACGCACAAGATGCCTTGGCTCACTTAGCTGGTGCTCGGTGCTCTCCCCTCTCACAAACTCCTCTCCTTTGCCCAATAGATCAGGCTGGGGCTCCTCGCGGAGCCTCCCCCGTGCCTCCGGCCAGAGGTGATGCTCCAGCTTTGGCACTCCCTGAGGCCCCCGTAACTACAACGGCTTCTAAGGTCGACTGCTAAAGTTTTGGGGGATCTCCAGCTCCGGACCTGCATGAGCAAACAGCTGCTGCAAGGTCACTAGCACATCTCCTCAATCAGGCCACAGAGGTGTAAAGCTACACACCCCAAAACTGGGTTTCAATGAAGAACAGGGTGCAAAAGAAAAGCATACAGATCTCTGGTACATAGCAATGCCAGAAATTTCAGATCAGCCGAGAGCAGAATCAGCTGAAGATGTGGAGTTTTTCTTTATTTTCAAAGTAATAAACTCTGTAATTAACCATAGCTTAATAAGTCATCAATCTTGTGCAAAAAAAGAAATAATGAACTAATTAACTAGGATGCATTCTCCCAGTATAGACAATCAATGCCTTATCTTAATGTAGGGGTATCTCTGGAGGGGAAGGAGGGAGGTTGGAAACAATTAAAGAAACTAAATATTGAGAGAGAGAATGCTTGTTTGTTTTTCCCCAAAAAAGGGAACAGATGAAGAGACAAACTCCAACGTTTGAAACCCAGTATGCTCATTTCCCCTGTTTTACTTCTTAGAGAAAATATAGACTAGGAACTACCCTTAGTATACTCTGAGTAACCGGTTTCTATTTAACCGAGGGAAGAAGATCCGCAAGGCTAGCAAACCCCCTTTTAATCACCCTCCTTCCCCTCCCCTCAAGCTTAAAGAAATGTAAATCTGCCATTACAGAGCCAGTGCCTGGAAAAAGAGTGGGTCTGCATTTGTGTGGGATTTCAGAATGCGTCCTTCTAATCTTCGTGTCTCACACATTTATTCCAGTGATTCCCTTTGCTTCCGCTTGTCAGCCTAAAGTTAATTCAAGTCATTTTATAGTCTAAAAGCAAGTCTCTTCTTGTCTGTTTAAAATACAGTTTGAGCCTTTCCCAGTTCAATAGAGTCACTTGGGTTGTAAGCAACTGCTCAAGCAATTGCGGCTCCTTCCCTCAAGAATTACATTCTCTGTTGCTCACAAAGATATCAAGAGTTGTAATATTGTTGTCTCGGTGACTGACAGCTGCTGCAAATATGGCTGATATAAAGCTAAATTACTGCACTTTGGGAGCAGTGCGAAGCTTTGAATGTAGCTGGGGTGATCTGTTACATCCTCCTGGGGAAAATGGGAGTTGAGAGGCATCCACCAATTTCATCACAAGAGTGCTCAGAAAGCCTTATACACACCTCATCTCCAAGTGAGGCTCTTAAAAGGGACTGGCTTTTTATCTCACCTTCTGTGCCAAGAAACGCAAAGTCACAAGGCAGAGAAGAAAGGGCCTCCCGCATCCCTTCTGTGGGGACTGCGTGGCAGACAATGACCAAAGAGGATGGAAAGATATCTTTCTTAGCCACAGTCGGCCCATGACGGGACAAAAAGACTCCCGTATTTTGCCCCGACGCCCACAATACGGCTCCACAGTGAGCGTACAGATGTGTTCAAGCAGGCTAGCACATCTGGAGAGCGAGCTGAGCTGCAGGATCTTCAGTGAGCACCTACATCCGAGGGCATACCAGCAGCCCGTGCCGCTATCAGGATGCCACTGGAGGAGTCCTGTGTTTATTCCCTTCTATGCCATGGTCACATTTTCTTCTTGCTTCTAATCTGCAGGTATGAGTCACTTCCAGGAGCCTGGGCAGGTTGCTTAATCTATCACATTCAAGTCCCCATCCTTTACCAAATCATCCAGCGAGGCCCACTGAATCAGGTGGAGGAAGAAGCTCTGTGTAAATGCACGTGCCAACGGGTGGGCATAGCCTTGGCTGAGTAACGGTCTCTCACCCCATCTCTAAAGGGCTCAGAAGCTACATCAAGGGAAGAAAACCACGGTGGAGCTAGTGGAAGAATTAAATCAAACAGATGGAAGTGTGAGAGTGGAGTTTGGGCCAAGAAAGGCCAATTTCAAACCATATTTTTAATTAAATTGGGGAAGTTTTTAACTGATAAAAACATCTTTAGTTGGATTTAATGGCATTTAGCTGCTTTAATTGGGATGTCTATATTTGGAGTTTGCAGACAGAAACTGATAATAAGGCAACAAAAACAGATCACAGGGGCTTAAAATCCTGGCATTTGCATAACCCAATTGTTCACATTATGAAATGGAAACCCTGTTATCAGCTTGCATAAAACAGCTTGTTTTGGTAGATTGCAAATACTGTGTTTAATTAACCAAGCTTCAGGGACAGTGAATCTTATTGTTACAAGATAAAACTCTGTGGAAATAAAGGCATTTTCATTTAAATAAAACAAAAGGGGATGTTTATCAGGATGTTACTTAATTGTCAGCATTGCTAGAGAGTTTTGTTTCTGCTATAATTTATGAACTGGAATTGATCAGTGAAGCAGGGAACTAGGCGCCTTTGTCCTGTACAATTAAAGCTGTCATCTTAAATCCAGGCATTAATGATGCCAGCAGCTAAGAGGAAAGGAGAAAAAAAATCTGCAAGCGCATTGGAAATCCCAGGTTATGAATGAAATCCAGTTGTACCCAGTTAGCCCTCTATCTTGGTAATATCTACCTCTGGCACTTCCAGGAAGTCCATTACAGTATCACTAAGGTCCCAGCATGTTCCCCACCAAAGAGCAGAGGATGATAAAGCTGGGCAAGTACGAGGGTACATACCATTGATCCATTCTTTGACACCCTCTCCCTCAGCATTCAAGCAGGAGATCTTCACCTGAAAAGCCAGGAACCATCCACGGAGTAAGATGGAAAATAACTAACTAAAACTGAGCTGTCGGGGAGGAAATGATTAGGTGTTCCTTGCGGAAAACACTGCTGTGAATGGAAAACATTCTTGCTTTGAGTTTGAGACACAATAAAAACTAAACATTTCCGTATCTAGATGTATTTCTGCTAACATTTCCAGTATGTCAGAAAACATCTTTCACTAGGGGGAAGAAGATAATAACCAAGCATCTCCAGAAATACTGTTTGCTATTTCGCAGCCTCCCTGGGAGCAGTGCCAGAGGCCACACCTGGGAGCGGCTGTGCCACACAGGCATGGCAGGAGCATCCTCGGACCTGGGAGCCTGCCGAGCTTTCAGAAATGCAAAAGGGAGGAAAAAAGGATGCTGTGCACGCAGAGGACAGGCCCTGTCCACACTGCCACTAATGCAAAGTGCCAATCACAGGGTGTTTCTCCGAAATATGTAATTGTATCTGAAAGGACACAAAAGCTGCAGTTGCTGAGCTGCTTCCAGGAACAAAATGTACTCCATGGCCTGAAACAGTCTTATTTTTATGCTGTGGTTTTCTGTGATTGCTTAAATATGCTTATCACATTGGTCTTCTCGCAGTGCTGCGCCACTGGACTCCTTCTGTTCAGAAGTGACAATGTGCAGCGTAAGATTTTTGACCACCGTGAAACCCCTCACCAAAACACCCGGAGGCGGGGGAGAGAGTCCGCATGGGAGTTCAGCAAGAGGCAGAAGCTGGTGGTGAACCCAGTAAAGCATATTATTGTTAAAGAAATGCGCTGGAGTAATCGGAGAGGAGAGCAGATGCTGCTGGCAATAAAAGCCTATGTGAAATCCAGCTGAGAAGCCTACTGTGAGACCCACGGGGCAAATTTCCCTGTGGTAGGACAAAAGAGACCCAGCAAGTGAATAGCGGAAAAATCTATTGCAAGGTGCCCATTATCAAGCAGCAGCGAAGCCGCAAAAAATAGAGAATTGAATGTGAGGGAAGGGAAGCAGGCACCCTGTGGACACAATTACAGAGACATTTCAGAAATTGCCGGGTGTGTAAATGCAGGAGCAGCAGATGGGAGAGGTCTGAGGAAAGGCTAGAAGCGCTCTCCCCACAAATGCCAAGGAAGCGCCCAGCTGCTCCCTCCGCCCGCTGCCCCTCCGCCAGCACACGCACGGCCCCTCCTGCGATTGCCATGCTCCGCACCCCGGCACCCCTGTCCCCTCCGCACCCCGACTCCGCTGGCAAAGGCTGTTCCCTCCCTCCCAGCAGCGCACCAGGGACCCCGTCTCCTGCTGCCCTGGGCCCCGCGGCTGTTCTGTCCCTGCACAGCCTCTCCTCCGCCTGCGGCCTCGGGTCACCTCTGGTTCTCAGTCACGCAGGTGGAATTGCTCCTTTCCTCCCACAGCCCACGCCACAGCCCTCGCCCTGTGCCAGAAACGCTTTGCAGGCGGAGGCGAGGGACGGTACAAAGCCCAATGCCCCCTGGTATGTCCTGGGTGTGACCTTTCAAAGGGGCTGATCTGCCACTGTAGGCGCCGGGCTCTGGTCTCTCAGCTGGGTTTGCTCATTCCAGGCTAAGCCTCTCGCGAAAAGCTGGGCTTTCCCTCAGCCGCACACATGCAGCGCCTTGCACAGGGTGCCTGGATCCGCTGGGCCCAGGATTGCAACCCACAGGGCCCCCAGCTTCTGCTAGCAGCAAGCTGCGATCTGGGGCACCCAGATCCTGCCGCCCCGGCGGGAGCCCACCGCCACCTTGGGAACCCGCTCCCAGCCCGGCCGGTCCCGCACCGCTCAGCCCTCTGCCAGCCCAGCCCAGCAGCCGTAGCGGGAAACTTCCCACCAGCCAGGCTGCTCTTGGAAAAGGTGAACCTGGTGCTTGAGAGGCACCAAATCCTTTAATCCCTGCTGCCATTTTAACCCTTGGCCTCCTGAGCCTCGCTGAAGGACCTGAAAGCTTGCTGAAATCCCAAAGTATCACAAGGATCACTGTACATCCTTAAGTAAACCTCCTTTCTCTACCTCTCTGCCTTTGGGAGGATTTATGCTCTGCGAGAGGCACAGCTGCTGCTAAGGAAATGGCTCGAGGTTCGAAAACCCCCTCCTGGTTTTTACTTCTTTCCTCTCGAGGGTTAACAATCCCCTGGAGAGTGCAGAGCAGCCTGTCTATCCACTTTGGTAATTGAAATCAATTTCTCTGCCTTATCTGTAGGAAACCTATATAGTCAAGACACTAATCTGCTGGCTCTGGCATCTTCTAAATGAAAAGCTATTTAAAAAAAAGGAAAAGGTCCTTTCCTGCCTGCTGATGCTTCTTTGCTCAGCTTCCCAAGGGGGAGACAGACAAACTCCAGGCCCTAGACTTTTTTTGGGAGCAAGCACCCGCTGCTGGTCAGCCCGTGGGCCTCCTGGGCAGGGAGTATGGGCGAGCTCCGTTGCCCGCTCCCCTGATCCCAGCACTCCGACTTCCCCAGGCAAGGCGGGGGCTCTGCCTCCACAGGTCCTGCTGCGCCCGGCACAATGATGGGGAGGGAAACCCGCTGCCTACCCATGGACCAGGGGAGCTCCGGCGCTGGCGAAGGGGACATCCAGTGAGCAGGGTGGATGCCGAAGACCCCCAGATGGAGAGAGGAGCTGGGAGAGGGGCTTTCAGCCAGGTATCTCCTTGGCGCAGTTACTCCCAGCCTCTGTTCCTCTGACTGCTGTAGACACCACGCTACTGTCGAGGGGTCACCAAACCAGGATGCCAGCTGGGCACACGGATACAGGCACAGCTCTGGTCAGGGACGAAGGAGCTAAGCCTCCCTCCAGCCTGCTCCGAGTGCCTCCCTTCGCAAACCTCTCCTCAAACCTTCAGTTACCTAAAACGAAGCCTGCAGAGAAAAAGCAGACCCAAACCATGTTCTCTCCTAATCCTGGTCATTAGGAGTCCAGCCGAGCCAATAGATTTCTAATTTGCAGTCAACCAGGCTTGAAATCTCTGTAGTTTTGATTGTAATTACACAGATCAAGTAATCAATAGGGAATCATACCGCCCTGACTCTAAAAAAAGGGAAGCAAAACCCCACGCGCACACCTCTGGTTCCTTCGGCACCAGGGCAGGGCGGGCAGGGCAGCACCAGCGCTCTGCAGCGGTGCACGCGCCATTCAAGGCTGCCGACCCGGGTCTGCTCAGAGCAGGATGTTACGTATTTTCAGTGGGTGCCTACGGTGGGACGGAGAAGCCACAGAACAGGGAATGAGAAAGCAAGCACAGCAACTGATGGCCAGGAGATCTGAAGCTGGGAATCCCACGTGAAGCAGAGATTGAAAGGACCCGAGTTGTTAGTGACCCAACAGTAACACATGATCCTTCCCAGATGTCCACCCTACTGCTGTCTGCAGAAGGAACCATCACAGTTCTCTAGTGAGAAATGGGCATTTACCAAAAGTTAACAATTTGTAGTTTCCTCCAAACTAAGTGCACTTCTTGAGCAAGACAATATAATTAAATGAGGCACATTAATATCATGAGATAAGCATCACTGACCACATTTATGACAATATAAAAGGAATTTGCAGAGAAAAAGAACTTACACCCTATAAATCAAAGCATTTTAGTGCATAAAATTTGGGAACACAAGTCTATGAATTGCAATAGAGCATGACCAAGTCTCATCAACAGAAGTAAATATTAAGCCCCCAATGACAAACAGATACCAAGCATCCTATCTGAATGTTTTTTCAACACATCAAATTTAAAGCAGTTCCCTGATTCTTAGTCTCTTAATCGAGGTAATTTGCTTTAAGTGTTCCTTGCAGCTGAGAAATTACAATTGCCCCTTTAATATTCTGATAATACAAACAGCAGGTTTTTTTCATCTGATGCTAATCATTGTGTGCTCCTCTGAGGAGGAATCCTCTTTGGGTGAAAATAGCTTGATAAGAGGCTAATGTGCACATCAGAAAATGAAATATATGACAGTGATTTGACTGGGTAAGGGTGGAGGAGGGAATGGCCATTTCACTGGCCTGGCTTCCCCATCCAGTTATTCATTATGTTAAATTGCCATTATATTCCTTCCAGCTCCCCGCGATGTCAGTATAACATAATGAAGTTATCACAAGATGAAGCTTGCTGAGCTAATTTGGTGATGGTAATATAAAGCAGTTCTGGGTAAAGGTTGGGAAGACAGCTTTGTTTGCAGAAGTGAACATGAGGGTAGTTGGGGTTATTCAAGACGGGTAGTAGTTTCTTCCATCATCCTTGCCCTTTCAGACAGGATTTTTCTTATCCTTTGGTTGCTAAAAATGTCAAAAAAGTTTCAATACTCAATGTCACAGCAAGAGGAATCTGAAAGGTTAATATAAATATAGGCTGCTCTTGCCTCTGACCACTCAATGCTGTTGAACAGAAAAGCTTGCTTCGTTTCTCCGGTAGCACAGCACTTCAATAAAGTTTCTTCGGAAAGCCTGATACACACATGTGCTTTTTCTCAGCAGAAGTAATACCAAAGGAATAAGAATGCTGTGCTCATCATCAAATAACCCTTGAGTACATCTCAGCTTATTTTCCTCAAACACTGTTGACAAATGATGCATGAGAGGGTACCAGGAAGAAAGCAGATACAGTGCCTGTCATGTAGCAATTGCTCAGTACTCACAGTCCACAATAATTTGCAAATCCATCCGCACACATCTCACTAACTACATCTGAGATTGAAAACACCTGTAGTTTTTGATGGCAAACTCCATTTTGAATACAGGGCGTATTTTCTGGCTTCATGATAAACTGCAACCACAAGCCTATTTGAGGGGCAGATCTCCTCCCTCCTGCTCACCAGGACACCTGGGGCAGACGCAGCCCTCCAGGTACGACAACGGGGCTCCTTGTTCCCTGCAGCTGGGGCTACCGCTTCCAAAGCTACCATTCGTAGCCACACGATTTTGGCAACCATCTATCAACAGACTTTAGGAACAAGAGGTAGCTTGGAGCTGCGTTGATCAATTAATTTATTCTGCTCCTTGTAGGAATATGCATCCTGTCAGCCAGTTCTTTGGGTTACGAGTGTTCCTCCATTAATCTTAAGCGCATCAAACTGAGCACAGGCTCACGGTTGGAGGGAATAACAGAGAACATTGCATACCACATGCAGGAATGCCCCCCCAGCTATTAGCCACTTTGCATTAATGTGCACCGCATTAATCCCTCACCAAAGGAGTGGCTACAAAATACGAAGGGAGTAGCATCGGCTGCTCATGTTGGAGACTGACGGAAAGTAAGAAGGCGCTAGAGGAAACCAAACATATTTCACTGCAGCTTGGGTAGCGAGTGGCTTCAGGGCTGCGTCATCGTGGGATGTTTTCACGCTACCCGCTGTCGAGGAGCGGAGCAGCAAGGCTGCTCCAGCGAGCACAGCAGCGGGTCCCTGGGGGACGCCAGGCTCGCGCTCCCCAGGGGCTGGGAGCAATGGGGATACTGCAGACTCCAGGAAGGATGAGCAGTTGAGTGAGGAGTGAATCAGGACAAAAGTTTCCAGCCTGGAAATTCAGACCACAAGTCCTTTCAGCTGAGGACCCCCACTCCACACGCCCTGTGGTATTTAGATTATTACCACGATCTATGTACAAGCACCACTAGTACAATTTTTTCACCCCATTGCCCGCTGTTTACCAACCCCTGGAGGGAGGATGGTGGGTTGTCTTTTAGTTTTTCCTGCAAGAATTAACAGAATGAATGCCAAGGGGCAAGGTGGGCCGATCTGTAAATATCTGGCATTTTCACTCCTGTCTCAAGGCACCATGATAAACCACTCTGAACGCAAAACTGACTTGAAATGAATCACTGAGTACTTCACAGAGCCGGTAATTGAAAGAGGACACTATGGGATCCAGGTACAAAGAGAACAGTTGTTCTTTCAGCATTTCTACCCCTTCTCTTTCCCCCTCAAATTTCAACAGGCCATGTCTAATTACTGACTGGCACATATTCCCCTCACACTGGGTTATTATCAGACCATAGCGCGTGTGTCAGTCCGCAGAATTAGCAGCTATAATTGGACCCTTTTAACAAGGTACACAACACATTTTAAATTAAATTGCATTCCATAAATCAGGTTAACCTTTTCAACATTGCTCTAAGAAAATTAATTACTCATATCGAAGCACATGACCTTTTCACAGTGCTTGGGATTAGCTTCCACATTTCTTTTATTTTCCCTTCTTTCTGCTCCTCCCTCCTTCCTCCCCCAGCCCAGCTTTCCTTCTTCATGTAAAAAAATCAGAGCCCAAACAGCATCAAGGCTGAACACATTGCTTCAGCTGTCACTCACAGCTTCAACCAAGGGCAACTTAATTGCTCTCTCTTTTCCAGCTCTCAGCTAAGGAAGTGTCCCCTCTTCCCCCTCCCCTCTTTTCTGGCAGGCAAAAGCAGCGCTGCCCAGGGCTAAGGCTCAGCTTTATCATCTGACTCTTGACTTCGGTTTGGTGTTTGTTTGAAACAGCCGGGAGTCTTGTGACTATGCGAGGATCTCCATTTCCATCACCAGCAACTAGCAATGTTCCTACTTTTCTAGCCCTTAGAATCATAAATAAAGTGTGGCTGAGTGCCCTAAAAGCTCAGAAGGAAAAAAGCTTTATTGTGTGAAAATTTGCCAGAACTTTCTACAACAGTTCTGCAGGGTTCACGGAAATCAATGTCAGCAGCACAGTCCCAGTACCAGGCTGGGAACATCAGAGAAAAGGACTCCTATTGAAGCCAGCATCAAAGCAAGCAGGGCAACTTCAAACAAAATCAGGTGGGAAAAACCCAAACAGATACAATCTCATCTCTCCCCATCTGATCCTACTTGCAGCTTCCAGTTGGGTTGGGTAATTTGGGTTTACAAGCTTTCTTATGCCTTCTACAGTGAGTTCAAAACCTGGATTAGCAATATCTACAAATAACAAGTCTCAGGTCTAAGTGAGGGAAGTAGAGCAGAAAAGGCTCTGTTGCTCCTTTTAAGGAGCAGAATAAGCCCGGCTGAGCTGACGGCCTCTGCAGCAGTCCTCCATCACCGACGACATCGCCAGCAGCTGTGTCTGCCCCGCGAGCCCCCCCTTTGCCCCAGCCGGCCCCGGCAGCGCAGCGGTGCTGCACCAGCTCCAGGACCTTTAGAAAGGCAGAGAAACCAACCAAGCGGTCGCTCTGCGGGATGAGCGAGCGTTAGCATCTCCTCGCGGAGTCCCTCCCGAGGCAAACTCTCAAAGTTCCGTTGCACGTCCTAGTGTAGTATCGTATTTGTAACTTGCTATTAACTCAGGCTACTTTGCAGATAATCCTTCAACAGTGGAGGAAAAAATCGGGCTCAGCAGTACTCCCCAGCAGGGTTTATGCAAACACAAGACATCGACAACTTTCGGAAGTCAACAATGGAGAGAACAAGTTCTCTTTTGCAACCCTGCCTGCTGTTTTTGTTGTGAGAACGGCCTTGAGGACACCACCGCCTTTCTCCCGGAGCTCTCCTCCAAGCCTGGGTGGGTTCGGTGAAGCGAGACCAAGAATCCCAAACGTGCACAAATCAGCTTGAGGAGGGGCGGCAGCACCCCGGGTCCCTGCTCCCCACAGCCCCCCCCGCAAAGCTTCACCCCATCCTCCGACTGCTCGTTCCTCGCCCTGAGGCAGCGGCTGCAGCGGCCCGGCAGTGCCCGGACCCCCCCGGGCAGCCCCACAGCTGCCGGCGCAGGGGCGGGCAGGGCGCGGGCATTCATAGGGCAGCGCCGGCGCGGCCCGCCCCGCCCCAGGCGATAAGCGGGGCGCTGCCCCGGCCCCGTGGGGGTACGGCCCCGGCCCCGGCCCCGGCCCCGGCCCCGTGCGCGGGGAGGGGGCTGTCGCCTGCGCCCGTGAGCGCCGTGAGGGGCCTTTCCCGCGCGGGTCGCGCCGGCTTGGGGCACCCGCAGGACGGCCGGAAGAGAGGGCAGCAGGTAGGCCCGGTCAGCCGTTACCCGGGTCTCTCCGCCTGCAGCTGGAGCCCATCGCCCCTCAGCCACAGCCTCAGTCCTGCCCTGGGGCACTGCACCGCGGGGTGCTGCTCTCCAGCTCTGCCTCACGCAGCCGTGCTGGGGCTCTGTCTGGCGCTGCTTACCCTCCCGGGGGGGTCCTGCCTGGAGGTGCTGGCTTCTGCTCTGGGCCTGAAGTTGTCCAGGCCCTATTTCTGCAGACTCGCCTTGTGCTCTGGACTGACCGCGGCTGCCGTCCTGCTGCTGCGGCTCCTCGCACCTGGGCTGACCCTGGTGCTGTCCCGCTGCTGTGGAGCCTCGCTGGTGACGGTGGGACAGGCCCCGGCGTTGAGGCCCTGGCCCTGCTGGCACTGGGATCCCCTCAGCGCCCTTTTCTGTAAGGGTTCCACCATCCCTGCTGCACCCTGATGGCACAACTGATGGTGGGATGAGCGGGCTCTTCCCGGAAGGTCTGGGGCCTGAAGCCAAGCTCCCTGTGGCAACCATTGCCAGACTGACCAGGCCTGGGCAGCCAGCTGCCGGGAGACGCCGCCTTGGAGACGCCGCTGGAGCCCCTGCCTGCGAGGAGGCCGCTGTGGGCTGGCCCCGTGCCGGAGGAGCACACCGGGATGCGTCACCTGTCTCCGAAAGGTAGGACATTGCGCAGCTCGGTGCCTACGCGGAGAGGGGCCAACGGTGCAGGCGAGGTGCGGATTTAGCAGATGACACGCGATGGTCTAGTGGCTCGGAGCTGAAGGTAGTGGTGTTTGTGCTTGAATAAGGTGCTGGGTTTTAACAGGGAGAGGCACTGAGCCTCGAAGCGGCTTCCTTGGGGATGTGTTAAACTCCTTGTTGGCTGGAGACTTTGAATTCATGGCTGCGTGTCTTCCTAAATGCTGCGCTCTAGCGAGGGGGCTGGGGTGTGCGGTTTGGTTTGTGTTGTGGTGCGTGCTGGCAGGACTGGCGAAAAGCGGTGCATTGCTGGGGTGTCCCTGGCACTGGCTGGAGACCTTATAAAAGCTGCTGGGCAAACTGCTGTTTCATAGAGTACTTATTGGTAGATAGTGCTTGGCTTTTAATATAGCCTCTGTGTGTATAAAATGTGAAATAAGCGTTGTGTTGTGCTGCAGATGAGCTGAGTGCAGAAACAGGCAAGGACAATGCTGTCCTGCGGACAGGCTGGTGATTTGTATGTTGGCAAGGTTTGCCTGGGAACAGCTGACTTCTTGCTGAGTGCCAGCGAGTACCAGGTGATCGAGCTGCCTAATTCTAACAGCTTTTGCAGCCTTATCAGCAAGCGACAAAGAACTTTCCAGCATCACTGATATGTATGTGGACCATATGTGGCTGGGTCTGAATGGCCTCTGCTTGTCCTTTCTGAAGATGCGATTTCAGTGGTGGCCTTGAGTTCTGCTGAGAAGAGGATTCGGCTTTGATAGGGGAAGCAGTAGTCCTTCAGCCTGGGAGTTTGTGAGAAAGATGGGTAGTAAGCAAGTAAATTCATGGGAAGAAGCACAGATTTATGGCTTGAGTTCATGTGGGTTTAGTACTCCCCATGCTATCAGGAGACTGACGCTCAGACACTAAGAACTTACAGTCCTCATAAACATAAGTATGTATTTTAAGTCATTTAGTACTGTGATAACCAGACTAAGGACACCCCTCTCTCTGTCCTGGCTCTGTGGGTGCACAGGCTGAGGGGTCAGTGACACACCAAAGGATGCAATTAAGTGGGTCAGCCGTAAGTTAAGAACTGAGTACTTTTGGGTTCTGGTATTTACAGAAGCTGCAGCTTTTCAGCCTGTGCTGCACCTGTGTCAGGTGTGTCTCTTGCTGTGAAAGACCCATTCCTCTTCCCTCCCGTGGGCAGCCGAGTCCCAGGTACTGGTGTTTCCCTACTGCGTGCTGACTGCCCGGACCCGCAGCACTGTGGGGGTTACTGCTGTCAGTCCCCATACAAATGTGTGACTTACAGAACTCTCCTCAGAATTCAAGAGCATCTGTTCTGCTGATTCTTCCCTCAAATAGGATAATCTATGTAGTTTTTACTATAGACTGTATTTCCCCGCTCTCTTCATTTCTTTAAATTGCTCTGTGAGTTGCTGAAGTCATCAGCAGAAATGCTGGAGTCAGCTAGATTTTAAACATTTAAAATGATATAAGACCATTTTCCTCAGAAAGGACCCTTAAAAATTTAATTATTCTTTTTCTTTTTCCTATTTCTCCTTCCTTTTCTTTTAATGATGGGGTTGTTGAAGCCTCCCATTAAAAGTCCCATAAAATAAAACAGACAAAGAAATAAAAAAAGCTTGGAGCAGAATGTGACAAAGGTTGTCTTGAAAACATCAGGCATCTTGCTGATGATCTATTGCCTTTTCTTAGAGCGGAGCAGAAATGAGTGAGGAAGAATGGCTTGCTTGGGGGTCGCTGGTGTGTTTTATGCTCAAGTTCATGCCTCATAACTGGTATTGCAGCATGATACCTACTCCTTGGAAACCAGATTCCCAGTGTTTTTGCGGTGGAATATAAAAGTCTTAACAACCTAAGCACTGTTAAAACAACTGTTCTTGGCTGTGTCAGGCCCAAAATTGCCTTCAAGGGGAGGGCGGTGTAGACCATGTGTAGACCGGAGGACAGTGATCCAGGACTAAATCCTGGCCTCCTCAAACTTACTGGGAAAGGAGTCAAGACTTGTGCCTTCTACGATTTCACAATTAACTAGCCTGTTTCAGATAGTTGATTTTGAGATACTAAGTTTCAGACATCAAAGGCAAAACTTACGAAGTTTATTTTAAATGAGGAAACAAACATAACTTGTAATGTGCTTGAGCTGCCTGTGTTTTTATTTCTGTGTACCCAGACACACATTAAAAAGATTGAACATAATATGTTGATTGTTTACCTAATCCTTAATGAAGATTGCTATTTCCTCTTCTGAATTGCTGCTTGAAGTAAGATGCATTAAAGCTCTTTCTGAATGGTTGGTGTTGGGAGTAGGTGTTGTTCGGAGGCAGTTTCTATCTCGTTGCTGTGAGTTTCCTTCCTACCAACATGTGGGTCCTGTCACTGCTCTGTTCTTCAAAGGCAGCTTCCCCAAGCCAAAATACAAGCAGAATTAAAACAGAAGCCACAGCCAAGGGCAGTGTCCTGCATCAGTGATCCAAGAGGATCACCTGGACACCTTGGCCAAACACTGCTGGGCTCGAGGATATTTGTCTTGCGTATCCTTTGGTTTCTCCTTGCCTTGTGTTTTGCTGGGGTCGGCCTTGCCAGGAGACTGCTGTGGCCTGCTGTACGCGCAGTTGTATGGAAGGAAGTTTCTGGGCAAATGCCTGCTGGCTGTTTGCAGTTGTCAGGAGCTGGCGGGGGGTTTGGTGGCTCTTTTCAGTCCCTGGTTTCTGCAAAAGCACTTAGTTTTTACCATTGTTCTGAAGTCCTTGTTCTGCCGTTGGTTCTCTTCTCCGTGGCAAAGCTGCAGTGTAGGCTTGTTGGCTACCTTCAGCTTCCTGTCATTTATAATTAGGACAGTTTTTGTTCAAGTGATCGTGCATCAGTCCATCCATCCTTGCCCTCCAGTTGCAATTATACTTTTTGATGCTATTGAATTGCAAAGATCTGGGGAAAACGCTTTCAACATCTTTGATAGCAAAATGTGATACATCATGCAGTTCATTTGGGGCAGTGACTCCTCTGGCTTGCTCCAAGCATTAAATCAGACGTTTTGATTGTGAGTGGCAGAGCCATGAAATTGTCTCGTTTATAAGATTAACTAGAGTCCCTCAAAGCTAGCAGTTAATACATAAACAAAACCAGGATCCCCATCCATCTATTCATGACAAAGTGGTGCAGATGACTGAGCAAAGAGTGTCAACTCAAACACACCAGCATCAAAAATAAAAGTGCAGGTTTGCTTCTAACAGACGTCTTTTGCCCAAAAGTTTCATTTGTCTCATTTCACTTACTCTAGATGTTGCTCCAGTAACTCGTTCATTACAGCAAATCAAATAAACAAATGAAAAATTAATGCTATTGTTATCCAGCTATTCCATCAGGGTGGTTTTTGTAGTTCTTTGCATATTTATAATGTTTCTTTGGGCTGCGTGTCCAATTAGAACAGATGGCTGATAGGTTACACTGACTTACCTATTCCAGCAAACTGGGCAAGTGTCCATATCTTCAGCAAATGAAGTACTGCATAGAGGATTGTGAAAGAAAAATACATTGTAGTCATTGAAAGCTATTTTCAATTGCTTGTCGTGTTTTTTCTTGTGGTCTTTTCTCCTGTGCTGTTCATTATCCCTTCTGGAATTTAAATGGCACATCTTATGTATGAGACTTAACTCCATTTGCTAGATAGAATTGATGCATTCCCGTACCCTATATGCATGAATATAGAGATGTAGACACAGATATGAATGCAAGTCACTCTCGAAATATTCTGAATGCTAGAATATTTCTTTTCCTTCTTTATTTAATTTTGCTGTTTAGAGTGAAAGGAACACATTTAAATAATAAAATGAACCACAATGTGCATTCTGCTCTATTCATGGAGTTTTTCTAATTTCAGTTCTTTCCACAGAACTGCTGTAAATACTTTTACATGAGAATGCCTGAGAAATAGGTTATAGCAAAGATTGCTAATATATACATTTGATAGAAGTCTTTCACATTGTTTCATAATGCAAATAATGTTGAGATTAGGCTGGAATTTTCAAGGATACTTATTTGAGAGTGGGAACCAGATGAAAATTCCTCTCTTCCTTTTCACCCCAGACATGTTCTGGTCAGAGTCCAGATCTCTTAAGAGACAGGTAAAAGATCCTGCAGGCTTGAGTCCTGTGACATCAGGAGCATGAGTAGAACGGTTGTATTTTTTTAGGACAGTTTGGTTTTTGAAACTACCATATTTTTGCAGATGCTTTTCCAAGAAGAGCTGGTTGCTTGGGCTTCTCCTGTGGAGCGCACCGAGGATGGCTGGAGTTTCTGTGTGCAGCAAACGCAGAGTCCTTTTCGCTTACAGAAAATCCACTTGTATCATTCCTTAATACTTTGTTCTGTGCATAAATCTGCTTCATTGTCAGTATAAGCAGCAGTGGGGGAAAAGCTGTGCAGGCCATTCAGCGGGCAGCATTAACCAGGAAGGGCAGGAGCGGTAATTCATTGCACTGCGCGCACCGGCATTCCAGAAGCTTTTTCCAGACGGCAAACCTGGCGGCTGCGTGGTGTGGTATATTTGTTTCACCATGTTGTGAGCTGGCCGGCATGCTTGGACTGGAGGATCTGGCTGCTGTAGGCAGCCTTATCTCTGGTTACAGAGGTCTTCAATTTTTACACGTTTTACGAAGCTGTCCAAATTCGGTTGTATGCGTGACACGCTCCGTAGCCCACGGTACCTTACCCCAAGGGCTTCGCATCAGCTGTCTGGAATAGGCGGCAAGTCCTAACATTCCAGAGGCTGCTGAAAAAAGTGTTCTGGAAACGACGGATATTTTGTAAGGGGGGAAAAAAGCATTTAAGTTCTCCCTTCTAAATGCGTGACAAAATAAAGTTCTGAACTGGCTTTGACATCAAACTAAGTAGAATCCTTGGCTGGGACTTGGTGTAGAGATTTTGGATTGCTGTGAACAGTCATGCTGAAGCTCCCGAGGAGGGCGGTGTGCCCTGATGTGGATCAAGGCACAATTGGTTTGGCTGGATTCTGGCAAAAGAATTTGAATTTTGCAAAGCTCATCTCCCAGGGCCTGGGAGCTGGAGTTTTTGAGAGACATGATGCACAGTGCAACTCAATCTGATTCTGCCCCGGCTCCCCCCCCCCCCCCAGCAGTTCAGAGGAACTTCGGATAATAATCAGAATGTGTAAACACTTATTTAAACTGAGCAGAACTTTAAGCTGTGAAAAGTTGCTTAGAAAAGCTCTTTTGGGGGTTAGGGGGAAAAGTAATCTTAGGCAGAATAAAAATATGCATTTTATTTTTTGAACAGTCTTTGTGGACTTCTAAGTATTTTTTAAAGGGAATGTATGTACATGGTTGAACCTGAGTATAAAATATGGGCTGTGAAAACTTATGTGTGTGTTTTCAGATGATACATTACACAAAGAATCAAATGAAGCTTTAGCCTCTCATTAAGGTAATCTGTGTATTTTATTTACATTAATATAAATGAACTGCTTTGATCTAAGCTGGTTAAGAAAACAAATATGCCTTGAGGTTTTCCAGAAGGATAATATGGCTGGCATGTATTAGGGCACTTGTATTTAATAAATCTGGAAGCATTGAATTAAGGGAGAAAAGGGAAAACATACTGCAAATAGAATACACTTAATTTATTGTGACAGTATAAATAAACTGTTTGGTATGGGGGAGCCTTAAGTTGATGCAATAACCAGTAAAAGAAACCAGTAGGGAAAAACTTGCAGTAATAGAAGAATAGAAAAATTAAAATAAAGTTTAATTCCAGCACTAGTAACGGTAATGCAATAGCAAGCAATTTGTTGTTCGTGAGGCGGATCCCCTGGGATGCGGGTGACCTTCCCGCAGGGATCAGGGATGAGGCACCTGCTGCTGCAGGGTGTTGTAGGAGTCTGCTGCAGGGCTCCCAGCTTGGCCCTTCGGCATCTTCTCGGGGCAGGATCTGCCACGCCTTCAGCGGGAGCTCTTGTTGATTTGCGCTAAGATTCCTCTTCGGTACGTACTTCTGGTCAACCCAGTTGTATAGTGGAGTCCTCTGGCAACAGAGGGGGTAAAGACATTTGGTGTTGAAATACTGCTCTGCCTGCTGTTAATTCTTAACGTACTCGTGGCAATAAATGCAAGATGATCTATTCCTGCCAGGCTTCCAATGTTTATCATTAATAGGGAATGAACTGCCATAAAAGCTTAAGTATCTCTTTCCTCTCCTGTAGTGAGTAAAAACTTGATTTCCTTAACTAATAGATTACTGTCACCGTAATAGGAATGGTGTTTCCAGGCTGTAGTTAAAGAAAAAAAAATCTTTGCTCCATTTACTCCATATAGCAAAAAGAGCTGAACAGCTAGCGCTTTGTGTGTAAAGAAATGCTGCATTTTGGAGGCAGGGATAAAATTAGCATGCTGAAGGTAGCTGTTCGAGTGCAATCAGTATATTGCAGGTGTTCAACAGGTTCAGTGGATGGAGCGTTCCTTGTCTGAAGGTGAAACTGGCTGCCTTGCTTCTGCTCTTTGAAGGCTGCTTCAGTTTGTCTGTTTGCTCACATTTTACATTGGAGACCTGTGACCATCATGTTAATACTTAGGACAAAAGCTCATGAGTACTTTGTCTTTAGAGTAAATTATACTGACTTAAACTAGAGAAATTTTGAATATTCCTGGGGAAATAGGAATGTCAGCAGTGTAAGTCCTTTTTGCCATTTTCTAGATATCAAAGTCTGAGATCCAGCACTAGGTTGGAACTCAGGAGATAGACTTGATTGTGGGTAAAGCACCGATGGCTTTTCTGTTGCATCTGTTTGGAGTAAGAAATATTTTTTTATATTGTGTTGGTGCAGCATCAGCTGCAGTAGTGGCTTTGGCTGGGCTTTCATGAACTGCTCTTACACCAGTACATAACTCATAGGAAACCAGAATGCTCTGAGATGCAAATCTCTGAATCAGCTGGACAAAGCCAGGAAAATACTGACCTTTCCTTGCTCAGTCAAACCTCCCAGGGCTGCATTTGCAAAGCAGTGCGAGTCCCAGCTGGAGTCAGCTCAAGTGCAGTGACCAGTGCAGTAATGTGCTGGAGTTGAGGCAGATGAGTAAATGGTTTACCAGTGACTTTTGGTCATCTCTGTAATCTGAAGCTGCCTCACTTTGGCATTTGTGGCCTTATTTTCAAGGGTGTTAGTCCCTTTACACCACTCTGTTAATGTAAACTGGTTTTGAAGAGAAAACGAAAACCAGACTTTCTCTGTAAAGATGGTCATGTAGATTTTGGGGTCTGGTCCAGAGCACACTGCAGTCAAGGGAGTCCTTCTTGTGGTTTAGCTGGTGGTGAGTAAAGCCAGAGAAGAAAAGAACAGGATTCACACAGCAGCAGAGAAACCCCAAATAGCTGGACTCACTGTGGGCACTTGACTGAGGACAAAGCTTTTGGCAAACTAGCAGAGCTGGTGGTATCTGGGCAGTTGGACCCTACAGGGAAAGGAGAACAGGCATTTTAAGGAATGAACGTGTCCTTCCCAACCTGATAGTCTCTGTGGACCTGCAGAACAGAGCAATCTCATTGTAAAATATTCATAGACAGCTGCTCTATAGCATTATCCCAGTGTTACTTAAATCTTGAGCTACTCTATAATTAAAGCATTTATGTTTTAGATGCTTAACAGGGTGTTTTAAATGTTTAGGTCTTGTAAATGATGTTTATTTATGGTTAGCTAATTAAGCCAGCAGAGTTCAGCTTGGTCTCAAATCTAGTCCAAAAGACGAGTGTCACATTCCTGTTACTTTGAAAGCAGCTGATGCAAAAAGGATCCCCACTCACCTCTTCGCTGGGCAGCTCCGGGCATGTAACTGCCATGTGTTGGCCACCCGGGTGGGATGCCTATGTTCCCAGCCCTCCTGGCTGGGAAAGGGCTTGCAGAGAAATCAAACAGCAATGAAATAGAGCTGCCTGTCCTACTGTCATGGTTACTGCCCTGGGCTACTGGGAGTCTTTGATGTCAAACACTCCGCTGGCCCTCTTACTAATTGACTTGACGCTAAATGCTTATCTTGGCCACATCCATGAGCAAAGGGCATTTTGGTAGCATCGTTGCTGCTGTGGACAGGGGCTCTCAGGTCCGCCTCATTCCTGGGGGGCGAGAGCAGAAGCATGAGGTGCATGCCGGCTGCTCACCAGCCTGCAAGCTGAGGCTTGTGACAGCCCCTGTGCTCATGCCCTGGGGTGGAGGGGGCAGCTTCCCGCTGCTGCTCGGCAGTGGGCTCGGCTTGCACCACGGCATCCACTGAGGCTGCAAGATGAAACGGGATTTGGCGTCTTGCTTTTAAGTCTCTATGAAATGAAAGCAAAAGCTCGATCTGTTGAATAGGAAGAACTAGATGTTGGGGATTATGTGCTACTTGCATCTTTGTTAGCGACCTGCTCTGAGATGTCAGGAAGCTTCTCTTATAAAGCTGTTGGTCTCCACTTACCTGTCTCATCTACTTCAATGGCAAGGGACTGCCTTAGTGTGAGTTTGCGTTGGTGATGGAGCCTGGGCATTGTAGCTGGATTCTGGCTTGTTCCCTAACGGCAAAACACTGAGTTTGTTGTGTAAGTGATGGCTCGTCAGCCTCTTGGTTGTGTTCAAAAGGATATTAGAAATACCGTGTAACCTCCCATTGCTTTCCCTTCTACTTCCCAATGCAAAAGCCTCTATTCAATGGGATTTGGTGATGACTGGTCCTATAAAAAAAATTACTGATGGCGATTGAAGTGTAATTAAGTAAATGTTTCCCCCGTGATGCTCTGTGATGCCCTGTATACACTTTATAGGGGCCAGATGGTTAGTGCATTTGCCAAATGTCACATATAAATTCATGGCATCTCTGCTGCTAACCAGTACTTTTTCGGTCAATCAAAACGCAACCCCAAATTACTTTTTTTTAAAAATTCTGACACTTTAATATGACTGTTCCCAGTCCGGCTCAAGTAGGGTTTGGTTTTGTTCATTTCGGGGACCATCTGTGCTTTTAAAGCATGGCTTCAGAACAATAAAACTAGCTCCAGAAAGCAGTATGAACGAACAAAATAGATTAAATTGGGTTAAATTTGTGTCACATATGAAAATTGGTGGAATCCCTCTTTTCAATTCTGCCTTAAAGTGGAATGTGTTGCCACCCTGAACAATGCTGGGTCACCACCCAAACCCCCCGTTTCCTTCAGTTAAGCATACAGCGAAGAGACCAGGGAGAGTTACGATTACAGGAAAGGCCGTGCGGGACCTTTTGCGTGGCCGGTGGGCTGGGGAGCTGAGCCACGCGGTGCGGTTTCATCTCTGCGGGGTCTGGTTCGAAGAACTGCACTGACGCAGGTCACGGCTGCGGACAAACACCCCTGCAGCTTCGCAGGACAGCGCAGAAGGTACCATCAGGGCTACTAATCAGGGATATATTCTGCAGTGCTTTACAGGAGGGGGAATTCTGGGAGCAATGCAATTCAGATTCGAGATGGGATTCAGCTCCTGAAATTCATTGAAGCAGCATGTCTAAATCTGAACAATTTTACCGGGATCTATGCAAATTTATGGCATAATATGACATGGAAATATATGTAAATGTTGTAAATTATTGTAAAGCAAAGGAGCACATAGCTAGAATATTCTATAAAACGTTTTATAAGGAATTTTTTGAATTCCTAAAAAAGAAAACCTGAGAAATATTGAATGAACTGAATTGAGTTTGGATGTTCCAAGCCCATTACATTGGGACATTTTCTTTAAACTGCTTATTAATCTAACCTTGCCATACGGATTTTCAAGAGCATACTTTTCTGCACTGTAACATTATACCTTTACAAATCAGGGAAATGTCAACTCTTGATTTACTGACAAAGCAGACAACTGACATAATTTATCTCACTTGAGATCAGTTCATCAAACTTAGGAACATCTTGGCTGCTGTAAAAGCCAGGCATTTGATACAATCGTGTCTGTTTAAAATGCAAAGGATAACCTACATTTTTAAAATGCTGTAAAAAGAACAAGAAGTGATGCCAGGATGAAAATTTATGAGGCACGGAGCCGGGATCTGAATTTAGCATTTGCTGCGTAGTGGAGTGTTGTTACTATCTTGTTTGCACAGTTGAAAACTAGTGTTAATGGAAGGATGGAGCGGGAGGGCCAAGGCGTTAGCATTCGAGTCCAGCGCCTGCTCTGACCTGACGCTATATAGGAATTTCTAATGTTCACTCTGGATTTACTATAACATTTGATACCAGTGGTTCCTTGTTAGTGAAGCTCTGATTAGAGCAGCACATGTTTTTGCAGTTTAAGTGTGAGTGCTTGTTGCATTCAAATGCAGAATTAAACCTATGAAACCACAGATGAAAGTGTGTAAAAATACTGTTTAATATCAACTACTCTGATAATATTAAAATGGAATTAGCTTTTTCACCATCTATCTAACAACGTTCTATTTAACATACCAGGATTGTAAGGTTTTTGGGGGGCGCAAGGTTTCTTTTGTGTGTTTATACAGTGCTTGGCATGTGTAGGATGGGGCTGAGCGCTCTGACAAACAATAGCTTCTGCAGTTCTCATCACCACCATAGGTAAGAAATTTCCTAGAATATTAAAATACAAAGCTTTAGATCAAAAACTGATAGTCTTGTCCTGTTATCTCTAGGTACCTGTGACACGCGTAAACAAACTTCACAACTCACACAGAGTTACAAAGCAGGCATGTTTACTGCGGCCCCGGGTGCAAGGGGATTTCTCCTCAAAGCTTGCACACCGGATTAAAATCATGACATGTATTTAAAACAGTTAACAAAGTTAGTTACGCCTCCTGGTTCTACCCCTTAATTAACTATTGGTTAATACTTTTCTTACTTCATCTTAAAGTTACAGTTCTCTTCTAATTCACCACGCATGCTCAGAGAGTAGGGGGCTTAATTGGGCTGGGGCTTCTCTAGCTAGGAAGTGTGTTCCCTAGCATTATAATGCGATTATAATGAGACAAGTTAACTCTAGGGCACTATTTTGGCAGTCCATTCTATTTTTCTACGATTTGTCCTTGTGCTATCGTTATTGCTAGTTAGCAGAGAGTTAGTGAAGACAGTCTTTATCTCTAATATGTCTGAGTGCCAGGTGCAGTTGTTATTCTTACTTGCTTTTAACCCTTGTTTTTCAAGATGTCCTGTAACACCTAGATAATGGCCATCTTGATCTGGTTTCTCTTTACCAATTTGTAAGTGTTGTACAGGCTGAGAGCAAAATAACTGCCATGTGAGATGAGTGTTCTTGTATCATAAAACAACTTTGGTGAACACTTTGCTCTTAAATATTCATGGCGAAGCTATCAACTGATGTGTCAGAAGTCGCGTTGACACAGAAACTGATCCAAGGATAAACCAAGCCTCAGTCTCGATGTGATTTTGAACCCCAAACGTGTTAGATGCTTCTGATCTCTTTTGCAGCCAGTGCTGAACCTGAAAAGAGCAGGGGATGGGAGCACCTTGAAGTTTTTGCAGCTCTGTCTGGTGAGGTGTGCAGTGGTGACATAAAGCACTTTGAAAAAAGGCTCTGCAGTTGTGAGGAAAAGCGTAACCTAGGTTAACATTTATCTTAACTGTCATCGTTGTTTGCAACACTAAATCTTTCTCATAAATAAGTGGAGAAATCTTTGCTTCAAAGTGAAAAATTCATGCTCCAGTTAAACCTCAATTATATTTCCAAACAATATTTATCAGATTTTCTAATGTGTGCTTAGTGCAGTTCAATTTTGTGCTATCAGTCAAAAGTGGCAGAGCTCGGGAAGTGGGGCTGAAAGGTGTTTTTCACGAGGGAAATGGAGCGTGCAGTAAGGAGGCAGTGCCGCCGTCGCTGGGACAGTGTAAGGGGGGGACTACAGCTCAGGTCCATTTTTAATGAAATATCAGTGCATTAAAAAAAAATCACTGCATTGTTTCTCCCTGCAGAACGAGGGAAGCTGGTATGAATTCTCAAAGGCTATATTCTCGGGGCCTGAAATGTGAAGCTATAGTTTCATTCTGCAATTCTGGGTAGAAAAAAATGAGTGCCTTTGTAATTTCACGAGTCTCTGAATTTATTTCCCCTAATCTTTTTTCTACAGCTATTTACCGCATTAATTTAGTAAAAAACCTGACAAGTGTGCATATGCCAAATTTAAGTGATGTCCTTAGGTACACATTAAGTAAAGATTTAAGGTTTGAAATGTAAGATTAATTCAAGTCTTGCTTACCGTTGCATTGCAGAATTGTTGATTATCTAGAAATTCATGTTTCTTGTTCATATAAATTTGATCATGTGTAATACCATCTATGTATAATGCTAACACTTGTGATTAGAAAAGTAAAATCCTTGAGCTGAATGGGAATGCAGCGCGTGCTTAAGGTTACAACATGTAAGTGTTGAATAGATTCTTCACAAAGTTTTCAGAGGAAACTTGTAGATGGAGACCAGCTGTGACAGCCTGTGCAAGTGATTTGCTTGCTCTCAGCTGGTATTTCAAGCAGCATCCCTGGGTCTGGTGCCTCCCTGGGAAGTTGAGAGGTCCTGTTCCCATCCAACCAACCACTCGGCCCTACAGCTGCTGCTTTGGAAGAAGCACAAATGACTCCATTGATGCAATAAAATTGGACTGTTTCCTCTGTTCTCTAAGGTGAGCGTATTCTTTGGTCTGTTCATCAAGGAAGGAATTAGTAGACATTTCAGTCCAAGGCAGAGGGAACTTCATTTCGCCAGGGATTCACTCTGGGCTTGGGTAAATCTTACTCTTGGTGTCAGTTTTACCATAGGTTTATGTGAGCACAAATTATAGCTGACTGAAAGGATAAATGATAGGACGTTTCTGAAAGTCGCTGAACATGCAAGGCCCAGTATTGTTATTTATCTCAGATCCGTGCTTCAGAAAGGTGCATTTAATAGAAAAGGAGGGACTAAGACAAGTGTTGGAAAAAATGAACGGTGCCCAGAGAACGGATTCCAAGATTCCCATTTCAGATACATATAAAGAGGGAATCTATAGCAGTATCATTCAAATGTGACAGCAGTCACTCCAACCTTTGCTATTACGGCACAAAATTACATGTTCTTGCCAGAGAAATAGGAAGGACTGATAAGGCAGACAGCTGGGATTTGCTTTCTTATCTATATTTTACACACATGCTTTCATTTTCCTCCCGCTCCCCTCTGTTTCCAGGATCCAGGTTGGCTTTTCAGAGCTGCTCTTTAGTTTGCATACAATGGGGCAGCCTTGCTCTGTGTAGTTTCTAAGCCCCGTAGATACAGGTTGAAAACGAAATTATTTAACTCTTGTGCTTTGTAACTGGCAACATTCAGGATGAAGTTCTGCCTGCAGAGGACTGTTGGTTCTAGAAGTGGCACCAAAGGTCCTTTCCTGAGCTGTGGATGGAGGATCCAGCTCTGGGGGAATCAGTGTGTAGTGATTTTGACTTTACTGCAGGAAAATGAAGTGCTCTAGTCTATCTTTAAGGATCAGAAACTAATGGGTTTTAAGCACGGAGATGGGGAAGTCCATCGAGCAGTTATGGTGTGGCCCTGAAGTCGTGAAATCCTCCATCTACTCCACCCTCCAGGAGGAATTATGTACAGTTACGCATGCTCTCAGATGATCAATGAATAATTCCTGTTATTAAAATGAGGTATCATCAAGAGCTGGGAATGAACAGAAGTGCTGTTTGTTCACACCCTGCCCCACTTCAGCTTATTACAAGGCAATTGGAGGCTGGGCACTAAGGGTGAGAAGAAACTGAAATATTTTCCCTTGCAGCGTCTGGTTTAAGAAACATTTTTGTTTGTGTTAAGCAGTGCCAAAGTGTAGCTATCCTGGTTTCCTTTGCATCATGTTGGGAATGCAATCTCAGACTGCAGTGTTCACAGGATCTGGAGAAAAAACGCTCAGCTGAAAATATGGAGTAGAACAAATTCTTGGAGTTTGTATGACCTTGCTATTCTGGAGTTAATGGCAGCTATTACTTGCTACTTAATAGCTAATCAAAAGCACTTTAACTTATATACCTGTTGGGTGCATATTACCGATTTTATAAGTTGTAAGATTTGTAGGACCCTGTTGTCTCTGCCTTTCTGCATTTTGTTTTCCTGATTTCTGGAGTACTTGCTACTGGGTTCACCCGCCAATAGAGTTGTTGTTTAGGGAGGTCCATTTTATTCTCCTCTCTTATAGAGAGTCTCTGAGGGGTTTGCATTACAGATTGAAGAGGGACTTCTGCAATGGGAGACCTGCTTGTCAGGGTTGTGCTAACTGAAGACTGGATGCTCAGGCTCCAGAGGAATGTGGAAAAGGCGATCTAGCAATTGGCTCCTTCAGGGGCAGCAGTTGCAGCAGTCACATTGGAGAAGAGTGATTCTGGGCTGCATCAGATTTAAAACTAAAGCAAGGTGTGGGACTGGTTTGATGGATTAATAGAAAAGTTAATTGGCCTTCCCCAAAATGATTATAATTAACAAAATACAGCTGCTAGCCTGCCAGAACCAATCTGTGAAGACAGTGTTTGAGGCATTTTGTTTGGCTGTTCTTTTATTCTGCTCATGACTACTTAGGAAGAAAGACACTTTTTTCAGTCTTTTATCGTCTCTTCTGATTCATCTTGGCATAGGCTTTTTTACTGGTGACTCTGCAGCTAGGATTGTGGAAAGGGGTGAACTCCAATTTAGAGGATGGCCATGCAAGTCAAATATGCGATACGTCCATGGTTAAGGAAACTTGAGCTGACAAGCATTGTGGGCTGGCTGTGCAAACGAGGGCAAGTTTTCTGTGCCAAGTCAGTTCCATTAATCTTGGGGCTGTGACATGTCTGTGCTCTTATTGATTTCCCAGCAGGCTATTCATCACCAGTCTCATCACGTTATGAGCCAATATGGAGAAGGCACAGGGGGGAAATGGGGCTGGTGGTTTTTATCTCTAGGGTACAGGATGCTCATAATCAATGCAGCTTGGAGAAGAAGCCAGATGGGTTGAGATAATTGATGAAAAGTGCCTCAAACTAGGAGAGGTTCTACATATCTTACAGGGAGAGGGGGGGAAATGGTTTTTTCTAAGGCCAGCAGATATCTTAGCTAGACCTGATGCTCTGAGCTGGTATGGGGAGGCACAGACCACAGCTGCACAGCCCCATGTGCCTGGCAGTGCACCGTGGGCTGGGCAAACACTGAATTTGGCTTGTCACAGGCTGTGCCTGTGCGGGAGCCAGCAGCCAGGGCCAGACCTGCACGTGAGCCTTGTGGTGGTCCTGCTAGAGCTGCAGGGAGCCGAGGCTGGCTCTGTGGTGGCCCGTGGCACTGGGCCAGACCGCCAGTTAGACCCAACCACGCTGTCAAGGTGGTGTCCGTGTAGACCGGGGCGACAGGCTTGCTGCTGTCATTTGTTATTTATCCTTTGCACAGTCTTTGTTTTGTACCTGTGTCAAGCACTCCATCACCCTGAAGGGGAAGATCTCGACTTCCTTGAAGTATCTACTCCCAGGGCAGGTGCTGTGCAATTCTCTTGCTGTGCAGAGATGCACAAACTCACCTCAATCCCTCGTCTAGTCTCTGAAACTTTTCACAAAGTATTCACAAAATGTATTTTCCAGCAACTTAATTATTTCTTGTCTTCTCAATCAATAATGAGCCATCACAGTAAAGCCCTACATATTAAGTTGTTTTCTTGTTCTTCTTAAGACAGCTGCTTGGAATTGAAATAGCTCTTAGGCAAAACTTATAGAAACAATTAAAAGCCTGGTGCTGGGAGACGTTTGCAATTATGAACGGATCATGTTTTGGTCCTGTAAAGACTCATGCCTCTGGCATCAGTGGATGAGAGCTGTGTGTAGCGATAAGGACAGGGGTATTTCTTTGCTTGATTGTGGTCTGAATTCAAACTTTGAGTTGCTGTTTGTTTATTTATTATCACTTAATTTATCTCATTGTGTGCTTTGCACTTGGTGGAGTGGCTTTTGTCCGGGCGAGTGAAGACTCGGACAGGTCAATTCCTGACAGAGCTACCTGTCTGACCAAGCATGCTCTGCGGGAGAAGAGGCTGTTGGTTAACCTCGGTTTTTCTCTGCAGAGAAATTTCACCCCCAATCTGAAACCCCATTCCCTTAAGAGCTTGGCCAAGGGTGTAATGTAGTTTTTGGCGCTGCTGCAAAAAAACCTTGGGAGAACCCTTGGTAGGAGAAGAGCCTGGGATCTGGGACCCTGAGCTGCCTGCTCCTGTGCTGTAGGTGACAGTTTACCTGCCTTTCCCCTTGTGAAGTTGTCTGTACAAATAGCAAAATCCTGCATGGAATTGGCTTCTTGTGGCCTACAGGAGCGTTCTGAGGGCAGGGAGAGCTCTGCACTGGGAGCGTCACCGTACCGCCCCGCTCCCTTGGCTTCGAGGGTCTCTCTGCCTGGTTTCACGTGTGCATGCTCTTTCCTTAACAGATCCCCCCAGAGCTCCTCTCTCCTGGGGTTTTCGCCCCATCTCTGCAACTCAGAGTGCTCCTGTCCCTCCCCTGCCCCTTTCTGGCCCTTCCCCAGGCTTCAGCAGAGACATCCGCTCTTGCCTTGCGCAGGAGCCTGCGCCTGGGCACAGCCTGGCTCCGCTGCTCATCTCGCTGCAGGGCAGCTGCGGGCACGCTGCCTGGTGTTCCGCTGTGTGAGCAGCGTCCCGGCCCAAACTCCACATGCCTGGTCTGTTTGCTACCCCAAAACCTTGGAGTAAAAGGGATGAGAGCCAGGCTGTCAGTGCGCTGCACTGTGTACTTTGAAATCTTGACCCTCAACTATTGCTTAAAAGAAGCTAAGCCCAACCACCAACAAAAAAAAGCCATCCCAAAAAGTGTGTGTGTGTACACATGTATATGTACACACAAATCCAGCATTTTAACTTCACATTGATGACAGCCAGAAATGTGAAATAGCAAAACAGATTCCATTTTTTATTAAATTGGTTCTCTGTTTTTATTGCAATTTATTGTTCCACGTTTCTGGATATCAGAGTTTTTTCTACCTACAAAGAGTGGAGGAAAAATCTAATTTATTTCCTGTAGCTCATAAAAGGAAGCCCCTTTCCCCATGGCAGGACTTCTCAAGTCAGTTAATGAGCTGCTACAGCCAAACCTATTAGGAGCACTTTAAAGTGGTTGCCAGCATGGTTTAATTTGCAGCGTCTCTGTGTCTTACCCTACCCTCTGACAACTTCAGGTTGAAGCAATTGTTACGCCTTAACTTGCAAATTATTACAATTAGTATCCCAAGTTGTGTCTGATCAGGGACGTGTTCATACATCATCGATATCAAAGCATCAGTTTACCCTGATGGCGGCATAGGGCTGCCCTTGGGCGGGTGATTTCCAGCCTGGAGGGACTCGCAGTGCTCTCGGGTGGCAGTGAGGCGGTCTGTGAGATGGCAAGGAGTGGGCATCAGGCGTGGGCAGGCAGGAATACTGCCTCTCTCCGTATCCCGTGCCTGGGGAACTCAGTGTGGCAGGGCTTCTCTGCGGGTGGGAGCCCAGCAGCATGCAGCCAGGAAAGGGGCAGGGAGCTGCTGACACCGCAGGGATCTGCAAAGCAGAAGCTGTGGAGACCGTCAGCCTCTCCCACGGGCCTCAAACACAAGTTTCTGTAACTGACTGCACAAAATGAGCTACTGAAGTACTGGTAGGGGGAATATTCCCAGCCCTTGCACGCTAAAGCTCCAACCTGCTTATTGGGGAGTTGCTTGGGATTGGGATAGTGCTTGTTTTCAGGAAGGTGCCTCAAGCAGAGGTGCCCTGGGCTGGCAGGTGATGGGAGCACCGTGGTCACCCAGCCCAGAGTACATCCCAAGGGATGAGCGATGTCCCTTCCTCCCAGGACTTGGTCACCATTCGGTTGCTCATGCTGCTTTTTGAGCCTTACCAAGAGGTGGTCAATGGCCCCTTGCTCGGGCGGGATAACTACAGGATGGACGGACGGACGGGTGGTGCCTGGCAGCGTGCAGGATATCAGACCAGATGGGCTGCTCCTCTGAGTTAGTATCACACATCCTACAAGCCTGAAGGCAGTTCGATACTCTGACAAGTGAGCCTTATGTCCCTATTTTTCTGAGCATGGCTGGTGTCCAGAGTTATTTGTGGCTTTAGTGGGCTGCCTCTATACAATTTGGTTTGCATGTCTTTTGCATTGGATATATAAAGTTGGGGAGTTCATGCCATGTTCTTGGCCTGTTGCTTGGCAGTGTTAACCTTGTGAGTGCTTGTGGAGCTTGAGGCAGTCTTCGTTCCAGACCTATCACTTCCAAGGCATGCTTGTGCATATGTATACACACAAGTTGTTAGAAATTAAAAACCATTTTCTGCACATTGGAGAGAAATAACCCTGTAAAGCCTGTCATGCCCATCCAGTGTCAGAACTACAATAGATAGTGGTGTAATTAATATATTTCTTTCCCAGATGTATTTCTTTTCTTTCCTTTCACATTTTGTAAAAGAATGTCATTCAGAAGGTGGGCGCAGCAAAAGTGGGCTTCATAATGTGTCATTAGAAGGCTTTTGACCTTGTGCTTTATAGGGTATTATTACTGTTCAGTGTGATAGAACAGATGCTATTTTACTGAAAAAGCAAAACTGCATTAAATTGACAGCACTTTAATTTTTCTTGACAGTAGCAAGAATTCTTATTTCCTATTTTATTTGCATTTTTATTACTGAGAAGCATGGTGACTGAGTTACCTGGTGTTTTTATGTCACTGCTGCTCATCTATTCAGACTATGATGGTCCAAATAGCAGCTGGACTATGAATATGTATCGCTTTATTCATAGGACAAACTTTTGGCACAGGATGCTGAATAAATGGAGGCTTCCTGCAGTTAGTGACCTGGAATTGTGAAATGAAGTGTCTTGAAGTGGAACATTCTATCAACACATACACATTATCACCTAGAAGTGATTCTTCTATTGTCCAAGTTCTTGCCCGGACCATAATATTTTCTGATTCAGAGCATACATATTAGGCTAGGTTAGAAGAGCTACAGACTTGCAGTGATATGGGTTATTCAAATCAAATATGCTGCATCTCTGACAAATAGCAAGGTGTGGCACTCTTCAGCTAAGTGGTCCAGTGGGCTTCAGAAAACTCATGGATTTTATTTTTACTCTTTAGAGTTATCTTAGTAACTTTTTTAATGTAAGCTATCTGATGCTTTCTGACCTAATTCCTAACTAGGGACAGAATGCTGATCCATATGAAAAAATCGAGGAAACTGGAATTGCTCAGTCTAGAAAAGACTGAGCAGAATGTTGTTCTTCAAAGGTGTAAAAAAAAAACAAAACAAACCAAACCCCAAAACAAACCAACAAAACCCTGCAAACTGCAGAGGAAGAAATTCTCTCATTCATTCTAGGCAGGTCTAGAAGAAATGGAGTTAAATAGCAAAAAAGGAGGTTTGTTTAAATATTATGAAAACCTTTCCGCTGCTGAAATTAGTGAAGCATGGGATTATCGTGCCTGGGAAGCACTGGATGTCTGCCCCTGGAAGCTTTTTAAGAAGTTCGGACAGGGGTCTGCGTGAGTGAGATGAACTTGATCCAGCCTTGGGCGACAGATGCCTGCTTGCTCCTGGGGGTCCCCTCTGCCTTGGGCTGCCGTGGCTCTGATCTGCGCTGGCAAGGCTGTTTCAGCTAAATGGAGTTCCTGGCTGGGGGGGCGATGCCATCGGGTGCCCCACACTGCAGGGTTTCAAGTGTGCAATTACTGATCAGACCCACTGCGCTGTCTGGACACCTTTTAAAGGTGTCTTCTCATTATCTTGAATGCTTTCCTACATGAATATAGATAGCTGTGTAGTTATTTATAGTCATAATGTCTGTCTTGCTGTGAAATTCTGACAGTAGTCAGTAAAAATAGGAATACTTGTGATGCTTCAGGGCTATGTCAAGAAAAAAAAAAATCTAAAGCGCAGTGAGGGTGATCCCTTGAGTGGATGAGCACCTTCTGGAAGGGGTGAATCCCACTTCTCCCAATAGCATTGGAATCGGGGCGGGATGCTCTTCAGGAAGATCCGCGTCAGCTACACACTCGCTATGTTGTAGTCACATGCACTAGCTATTGGTTTCAGTAAAGGGGCAAGTGGGTGAAATGCAGCAGCCTGTGATGCATGGGAGTTTAGACTAAATGATTGTGCTGTCTCCTATGGCCTTAAACTCTGCGAATGATTCAATTTACTGCTGATGGGAACAAGAGTGTTCTGAAGATGATGTTCACCCTCATGCCTAGAGGATGCCTAGACAGTGCCAGCCCCTTGGTCTCTTTGCTGCCATTATTTATATTTATAAAAAAAGTGAAGTGCCCGCAGCATTTTGCCTAAAATGGTAATAACGCTCCTCAACAATGCAAAATACTTTCTTTTGATAAGACCATTTGAAAAGGTAACTGCTTATGATAATACAATTTATTCTTTATGGCTTGGGGGCAAGCTAAGATCTAAATGAAGCATGTCTTCCATTAGAACCCTACAGAAACAAACTAATAGGCTGCAAAGAGAACCATTTGTAATGTTACTATAATTCACATGATTCATTAAACAGAAATGGAAAATGATAGCATTTCCCCCTGAAAAAAAAAATCCTTATGGAATTACATGCTGAGATCACTTAGTTGAACTGTTTTATTGACTAAGCATCTTGTTGTGCTGATGTGTAGATTATATAGGCCTGCAGCCATTTATTTTTTCATTTTCTAAAATTAGAACTCCTTTTTATTATGGGAATGCTATAATGCGTTTTCCCTTCCAGCTGTAGCTGCTCTCATGGCAGGGGCTCTTCAGGCATTTTCTAGCAGTGGGCATTACTGGAGCACTTGGAAATGTATTGCTAGTGTTCGCTCTCCCAGGTCATTGGGGGGGAAGTGGAGAAGGATTGAAGGGCTATGAGTCAGTAAAAGGCACAGAAGTGATGGTGTTTAGCAGCTAAAAATAAATACACATACGTTGGTTTTCCTTTTTTGTTCCCCTAACCTGGAAACAAAACCAATGTATTTTGTCCCTCTGGGGGCCAGAACTGAAAAAAACCACTGTAGGGGTAGAGACAGTCTTGTCTAAACAAGTCAAGGTGCCTTTCAGCAACACAAGGGTTAGAGGAGAAAATGCAAATAAGAACAGGAGCAAGTGATGCTGTTTTCTGTGTTGCAAGCTTGCAGGTTCCTGTTTTGTATGGACCTTGCTGTGTGGTTATCGAGTTCTGGGTCAAATGTGGGAAAGGTTGAGGAGTGGGAGTGAATAGAGGCTAGGAGAGCTTCGCTGATTTTGAACTCAGTAATTTCATTTTGTGTCCTGCTTCTTGTCATCAAAACTACAATTAAATCTGGTTTAAAAATGAGTATGAAGCAGCTGGTAGTCATCGTGGTCCAAAAAGATGCTGATGCGATACTGACTTTATGCACAGTTAATAGCAAAAAGTAGTCTGTGAATAAATGCAACATGTCACAAGGCAAAGAGTAGTAGAACATAAGTCACATCTTTGCAGAAATCAGGGCTTCAGGTGCGTTCTTTTCTAAGGTTTTGGATCTTTGCGCTACCCACCTGCTTGAGGGATTAATTACAGGAAAAAGCAGCCCAACGCCGGTGTGGTGACTGCCACAGGAGGGCAGGTACAGCATTCTGAGCCACCAGCACTTAACGTGGAGAGGGGGATTTTCTTTATTATAAAAGCAAGGGAAGTGCCAGCAGGATCAGAGTCCCATCTGCCAGAGATTGCTTAAAAACCCAGGGAGAGGCAGCTGCTTGCAGAAGAGCTGCTGTCCCAGCCGTGCAGGACACCCTGTAGGAACAGGGGCCCCGAAGTGGGGAGGCTTGTCCCCTCCCCAGCAGGAGGGCAGCCAGGCTTTCTCCCCGTACCCCAGACCGACTAGCGCTGTCTCGCCATGCAGTAATCGACTGGAAAAGAACCTTACCCATCAGAGCAATGTGCCTGGGTTGCTTTCCAGGTGATTCATGTCTCCGGGATCTGGAGAAGTTTCTTCTGACATGCACACTCAGCCTCCAAAGAACGTTGCCCTTGATTGATGTCAGAAAACAGAGTGTGCCATTTAAAGGATTTCAGAAAAACGGCACATGGAGCAGGTTTTAATGCTGATTTTTTGACAGCCTTCATGTTTGGCCTTGACATGCTGCAGGGTAGACTCTATCTTCCACTGGCCATTTATCAGAGGTATCACAGGACAAAGACATTAAAAGCTATTTTAAATGAGTCCAGGATGACCTCAGAGTGGATTAATGTATTTGAGAGGACTGACCAATCTGACAATCTCATTCATCAGTGTGAAATCAATCTGAAAGGTACAATGGGTTGCATTTACTTTAATGTTGATGCAGGGTGCCAGAATTGACAGAGTAACCTGATGCTTGTTATTTATTGCATAGGGAACCAGAATACTTGTTTGTATATATAAACAACTCTTCCCTCTTTTGCAACATGTTGTACGGCAAGAAAAAATAATGGCAGACTAGGATAACTGGGTATTTTTTGACAGACTCATACATCTCTTCAGTCACCTGGTAATTCCGATGAAGTGCATATTTCCATGCCATGCAGCAGAGAAAAGCTAAAGCTACAGTAATGGAATGTGACACTTTTGCCAGTGTCATTTACATTTTGCTTTATTAGACAAAAGTAATTAATCAGTTGATTGCTTAATTGAAAATTCAGTCAACTGCAATTTAGGCTTCATCACTATGCTTTTCACATGATGCGGTGTTTGATAAATTTGGTTCTTTTGGTTGCCTGGCTATGAATAAATAAAGCACGTTTTGGGTAAAGACAAAGCCAGAGGCTTCAGTTTTTTGCACGTGAGTAGAAATGGAAACATTGGGCTGTAAGCAAAATTCCACGGGGAGATTTTTAGACACTCGGATTTCAGAAAGTGCACCCAGTGTTGTGATTTCAGAAACACTGGGTGTTTGTTTTCCACTTGCTTCAGCTGAGTTTGGGTGGATTTAACTTTAGAAAGTCAGATCCTGTATTTCCAAATGGTAGAGCTTCCCTGGTCCAGGTAACATGCACAAACTATAAAATACATCAGAAAGCACCTTCAATCCTGCGGTAAGAATGCAGTGCTCTCAGCTAGCGCAATGGAGAGCTCCTGTACAGAAGACTTTTGCACTGCTGTGCCAACACACAGAAGTGCAGGACTTCACATGTCATGCTCAACACAAAAAACACTCTGCACAAGCCTCCTGCAATAAAGGAGAAGGCAGAGCGAGTGGGCTGCCGGACAAATACGCGGTGAGTGAGGGATGGTGCTGCAGGGTCCGTTGCTGCGGCGGTGCTGGGTCCCTTGCCCGGGGAGGGGTCTCCGCTGGCCCTGCGCAGCAGGTAACTCGGGCTGTGAGTGTGCCTCTGAGCAGCCCTGAAGCAAGAGCTGTGCAGGAGAGAATTAAACTCCTGCTTTTAAGTGAATTGAAGTATGAGTACAAAGAAAGAATAACCAAATATATGGTTTTAGAGATGCTTACTTTCCTACGGAGAATATTCATTCAGTGGTCTTACCTGCAAAACAATAAATCTCTACTCCATCCTGGATTTCCACTGTAAGCTGTAAAAGAAGCTGTCACTTCCCATTGTCTAAACAATTTACAGCTACCTTAGAGGGTGTCTCTCAGCAATCTTGACATCTCGACTTGATCATAAATTCACAGCTGTTGTTGAAGGAAATGCTTTTCCCTTTAGATAAGCACACAAATGAAAAGCTCCCCCCATTAGAGAACCGCGGGCGGGTGGCTGCCTCCTGCACGTGTGCCCGAATAGCAGGGCTCTGCAGTGCCAGCCAGGCAGGAGCGTGGCCGTCTTCACCTCATGTTGCCCGCTGCTGGGGGCAATTAGAAGAAGGCTGCTTTTACCAGCAAGTATTTTATTATTAGCTTGTATTCCTTTAAGAAACTCTCTCCAGTGGAATTGTAATCTGGTAAACCTGGAGCCCATGAAATGAGATTTTCAGTTCTGTGAGTTAGCAATAGGTATGATACATTAAAACAGATTTACTCCCCACATGAGGGAGATTTTGATGAGAAATCTGATAAATTAACCACAAAGATTTCTGGTACAGAGCACAGCTTGCCTGCTGACCCGCTATCCTCATTTCACTTTTTCATCTGCTTGCTGTGTTTGAATGAGTGCTCCACAAATAAAATTATCCACAACATTATGTATACTTTTCGACAGCAGAAAGGCCAGGGAATATCTTGCAGAAGACGTGGGAGGTTGTAAGAAGGTGAAACTGCAAGGATTTGTTCATGGCATGCATTCCAGGGGTGGAAACCGGGTCTGGAGCATCTCACTGTGACACCAGGAGCATCTGCTGAGGCTGGGCTTCTTGGCACTGGTTGTGCAGTTCATTCCGGGTCCTCAGTGCTTCTGCAGACCTGCACCTGCCTTCCCGGGAATCCAGCCTGGGCGGTGGAGTCTGCCAGATGTACCGCAGAACTGCCTAAGTTCTGGTGCAAGGAGCAGGTGTGACCTTCCTCTGAAGCCGCAGTGAGTGTCTTGGCACGGTGTTTGACGTGCGGTCAGGCGTGGAGGCGTACATCCCCACTGCCAGACCCCGCTGCTCGGTGCCACAGCAGCGTGTGGAAGAGCCCCTTCCCCGCCGTGGCTGCCGGGTGCGCTTGGCACCAGGACTGACACGTGGCAGGGCAGACACTAACCCAGAGGGGACAAGTGTCTACGCTTTGGGGTAGTATAAAGAGCTGCTAATGACATAAGTGAATTTCTGCTCATCTTCCTAAAAATCATTGTGCTTTTTGGATTCCACCACTTTGGTTTTCCTCCTTCCCTCACCCTTATTACAAATTTTCTCCTTTGTAAAAGAAACCTTTCTTTGTCTTCTGGGGGTCTCGTTCTCTTCCCCAGGCTCACCTCCCCTGGTGCATTAACAGATGAGTTCCCCGGCATAGAGCTGGCCTCAGCCCTGGGGACGAGGAGGCTCACGGAAGGGGTCGGTGCCTGACAGCCCGGTGTCAGGGCCAGTCCGTTACCGCTGTATCTGCTGCCCGCGCAGCACGCCCCTGAGCGCTGGTGTGATGTTATCGAGACATCGCTGTGTTTACCTGTCAGACTGCTCAGCCCTGCAATCACCCTAAATAATAGGACAGGAAGAAAAAAGTGACCGTTTTCTGTTATCTGTGCTGACACTGGTGCCTGCAGGAAGGCTGCCATCCCCGCTGTGCTGACCCGAGCCGTGGCAGGGCAGACCTTTGTTGTGGAAATGTTTGGCTGACTCTCTCTGTGGGCATACAGCTTGTACGGAGGGAACCCGTGGAGTATTTCTAGCTGCACTGTGGCCTCACGCAGTTCAAAGCCGTGTTTCTTACATAGGATATACACTTAGATTTTATTTTTATGAGAAGTTCTCACAGCCTTGTGGGGGAGATTCACAGGTAACGTAACAGCAAATGCAGAAGGAAAGAAAATGGTCTAATATCAACCACAATGACAAATGTCACTGGAGATAGCTGGCAGACATGTGACAATTGAAAAGTTATGGTGGCAACTAGGTGGCAGGTTGGAGGAGGTTGCAAGAATTCTCCGTCTAAGTGTGAGACCGGAGGGGAGGAACGAGCCTTCTTGTGTGTTCGTGAGCTGGGTACTGCTGAATGTACAGAACTGCAAGTAATTACTCCACGCAGTGAGGTGTGTGTATGGCACTGACACTAATAGCTAACTGGTGTAAGTCTTTGTATTTATATTCATTGGACATAGCTGACTCCAGTTACATTTGTTTAGTCAAAGTTTTTAATGAGATATAATCAGAAAGGACTTCTACAAAATCTGCATATTGATTTGACATTTAAGTATATGATTAAGTAAAAGCTGCTGAGGTCATCACTTGACTAAATTGGCTTAATGAATGTTGATTACACTGTACATGTTAATTTAATTCAGTGAGATCTTTATCTACTGAATTGGTTATCACATTCTGTTCAATTATTGATTAGGATGTGGGAGGATGCCAGTACTAGTTCTGTTCCTGAGTTGATGGGTCAGTGCATCCTGCGTGCATCACTGGCTGATGAGTGTGCCTGTGAGCATCTAGCACGTGCCGTTTTCTGTGTCTGTCTTCCAGGACAGTCCTTTCCTCGCCACTGATGGCAAAAATCACTCCAGGACAAGGAAGGCCTGATGCGATGTTCAGATCCTCAGGTTCTCGTAGCATGTGTATGTTCTTATACTGTGGTAAACGAGTGTATTACCAACGTACAATTGGGCATTTGTACAATTGTGAGAATAGTGGATAAGGAGATGCCTCTCTCTATTTTACTAAGTTTTCTGGCTTGCTGACTGGTAATCTGCCTGTAGAAGCGAGTGAAGAGAATGAAGTTGCCTCTGCTAAAAGGCTGTGGAAAACGTAAGTCATGAAGAGAGTAAGTGGTTTGAGCATGTCTTCTGCTCAGGCTTTATGTGCTGCTCTGTTAGTGTTTTGGGATGATGAGGCTGGAGCTTTGCTGCTGGTTGACACATGGCTCTTTGGTGCTTTGGGGGGGAGCTTAGGAGAGGAGAGCTCTTTATCCCTCCATCCCTCTCCATTCCTGTGTTTCTAGACCCTACCCTGCCACTCCACCCTGGGATGGCAAAGGACCCCAGCAAGCCCACAGCTTCCCAGTTGTCGTGCTGCAGAGAAGCCGCTGCCCGCAGCACAAGCTTAGTGGATGGGGAGATGTGCTGTCACCTTTGGAAGAGCTGCTCCTGAGGGAGCCAGGTTCCACATGGAACGTGTTTCAGTGACATATGCCATTAATCCTGCACAATGAATTATTCAGCAGTTCAGAAAATGAATCACTGAACAAAGCCTGGCATTACGCAGCTCCTCAGCTGCCTGGTGCACAAACCCAGCCAACGTGCCCTGGGTGTGAGCACTGCAGCTTAGTGTGTGGCTTTGCCAGAGCTGTGATCCTGGGGAACTGTCTTTCGCGCTGTTTCTTGGGGTTGCATGAGCAGCACCTTCCACCTCGCTACACATAAAAACTCGGGGCTCAGTCAGCGGAGCAGCTCTGGCTCAATCTGCTCTTCTCCACAAAACGTAGAGCTGCAACATCTCCCAGAGGAGCAGCAAAAGGGGCCATACCCCTGAAAAAGCCCTTTCTCTACTGCTGGACTCATAGCAGTGAGAAATACAAGCTGTTTTGTTACTGCTTTCGATGGAGCTGTGCTGATTTCCATCTGTCGTGGATCTGGCCCTCTATCCCCATTGCTGTTCTGCAGACTGAAAACAGTTGTGCCCATTTCAAAAGTCTAAGAGGAAATCAGCAGAAAAAAGATGGTTTATTATACTGGGTTTTAAGAATGTATTACTTTGTGCTCGCGGGATCATATCTTAATTATGGAGATCATTTAAAATTTCTACAGCTGTGCTGCTCACGAGCTCAGTTTAGAGTTAGTGCCTCAACCCAAGCTCTGGCATGACAGACACGGCCCTGTACAGAATATTACCGGGAATCTTTGTTGGGGACAAGATGGGCAGGAGGGAGGGAAGCCCTCGCTGCAGGGTCGCTGGCTGCCCCTCCTGCACCCCCGGGAGTCAAACTGCCTCCCCAGGCTCCTTCACTGACTGTAAAATACAGATGTCCTCCTGCGAGGCAGGATCAGCGAGCGCTTCGACCAGCGAGGCTGACCCGAATGGTGTGCTGGGCTTTGCACAGCCATAGTTCAGTGTAAAGACCCAGATACATTAACATGCAAATAGAGGGTTTCTCTGGCAGCCCACTGACCGGACTGTGCAACTGGGTAGTATTATCCTAGACGTGTAAAAACTATAATCTGGATACCTTGGAGGAAAATTACCATCCACTTGTCCTCAAATCACAGGCTCAGTGGGTCTGCTGACAACCGTGCCTTAGCAAAGTTAAACACTGACTTGCCCCCGTGTTTGTCCCTCTTTCTTTTTCAATTCTGCTCCCATCGCTCTCGGAAGTGGTTGAGGTTCAGGTCAAGAACTCCTTTTCTCATTTCCAGCTGAGGTCCGGCCTGTGGCTCCAGGTTAGGCCGATCGTCTGGCGGCGAGGGGAGCAGAGGCCCCGGAGCTCTGCCTGGGGCCGGGCGGGGGGAGCCGGGGGGGCCAGTCCTGCAGGCGCGCAGGGCTTGCGGGCGTGAGCCTGTGCGCGGCAGCTGGGCGTGCGTGCGGGGTTGTTGCTGGTTTTGCCTCATGCATCCGTGACCGGAAGAGTTGAAGTGAAATGGTCGGGGGCACTGACCGAATTTAGATTTTTATCCAAGTGAAAACTTTAAGTCATCTCAGCAGAACGTTATATGATGAAAAGCAGTAAACATCTCTGCGTAGTCATAGGAGAGTAGGTGAAAATGAATCTCTTAAACTCTGTTTAGAGCTGAGCAATGTATTTTGTTTACAATTAATATTAGATGGGCTAACTTTCCAGGAAAAAACAAAACCAAGTTGGATTTGGCTAAAAGTTGACCTCAAATGTGTGGAATTTCTTAAAGGTCAAACTATTTTGCTTTGTTTGCAAAATTAATTTTTAACCAGTAATTTAATTTTGGCGTTTTTATAACAAGATTTTCCATTTCAGAAATGGATGTATTTTAATATTTCTGTATTTTCCTTTTAACTTCAGTGGCATTTAAAAATTCAATATTTAAAAAATAAAATTCTGTTTAATGTCAGTCCAGTTGATTTCCAAATTCTTTAGCTCAACTCTCCAAACATCCATTGTTTACCTAACTTTATCAATTTCTGAATATCCAACTTGGTCAGTGTAAGAAATGTTGGAGCTCTCTGGGGTGCTTGAATCAAAGCATGAATAACACTTGAGATGTTTAAAGACCAACCCTCCTTGAACTCCTTGGGATGGCTGCTTTGACATAATGTTAACTAATGGGTCTCATCAACCACCAAAATCCCTGACCCTAGAGTCAAGGAGCGTGTATGAAATGGGGAGAAAAAACCCGGAGAATGTAGGGCTACAATTCATAATAACTAACAAAATAAGTTTAAGTCCCAGTGCGACCCATTTAATGAGCAAGTGAGCTAAAATACATTGCAGCTGAATTGCTGACTTTGTCTGATGTTGTTCCCACAGAGCTCATTAAACCTTTTTATGTAACGTTGCTGCAGCCACACTTTGCAAAAGCTTTCCTCATTGTGCATTTCAGTTGGTTTTCATGTATCTTAATTCTTATTTTTGTCCTTTCAATTTAGAAAAGAAAAATCATGGTTCAACAACCTAAATTGCTTAATAAGGGGCGAGTGAGAGATCTCATTTCTTTTGAAGACGAGCTCTGGTGTTTCATGTTTTAGCAGTGCAAATTCATCCTGGAAAGAAAAAATACTGTTTGTTCCCAGCTTTGAGAACCTGAGCAATAAGGAGCTCTGTCAAAACAAAAACATTCAGCACAAAATTCCCCAGCAAGTCAATAAAAGCAGCCACAGCCTGTTTGTTGAAAACTAATGGGTTTCGCTTTGGACTATTGCATGGGAAACCTGTGGCCATAGCTCTTTAGGAGGGATTTTGAAAGCAACAGTTATACCAACTTAGTCTTAGGGCACGGTGCCCCCCAAACGGCTGGAGGTGGAGCGGGTGCGACGTCGGAGGCGGGTTGCTCTGCTCTGCCAGGGCGCCAGCGCGGGCAGCCCTGCTGCCTTGGGACACCTCTGAGAGCGCTTGGTCCTGGTGACGGAGGTTGGGACTGGTACACAGTTTCTTCACCGCTTTCTGGCAAACGCTGTTAAGCCTCATTAATACAAATTAACAGATGATCTATTTTTCCAGAGTCTCAGTCCCATCACGTGAACTTACATTATACAGCAACTTCAGAAAAATCAATTTTTCGTCCTTACTACAGATCGATTTGTGGCTCTTTCTGCTTGGAGCTGATGGGGCCCCTCAGCCCTGAACGGCCGGTTGAGCGCTCCTCCTCACTGCCTTGTCCACCGCTGGGGCGGAAGGTGAAACTCTGACAGTGGGAACACGTCTCCAGAAGAAAAAAAAAATCAGTCTTGGCATTTCTTTCTGAAAAGACGTGTGAAGTCTTATGTACAGAAAGAAGCTAAGTATTTGTAGTGACCATTTTTGAGTGCTTTGCGCTGCCTTTGAAGCGTTACAGTACGAATGTGCGCCTTACAGCGAGTCACTCGGTTACATGCCAGCATCGCCTGCCGGCCACTGCCGAGGGGCTGCCCTGGAGAGCGCGGCAGCGCTGAAGGGCTCAGATAAAGGTTTCTACCCGTGGTGAGTGCTAGAGCTCAAGGTGATCACAGGGGAGAGTCAGGGACCTGGCACTCAAATACACAGTGTTCTTCCCTCGTATCGGAGGTAGGTAAGGGGAGGTGTCATGGGCATATAAGAAACTTTGACTGAATCTGACCTTCCTCCCCTTGTTGGGGCAGTCACTGAGACACCCCGGAGCGCTCGGCATCTGCTCGGTTCAGCCAACCTGCTGCTGACAGTAGCTCATGAGGTGTGTGAGAGGACTGACTGCAGGACGCTATGAAAGCTGCTATAGCCTGAGCAGGCTCTGGTTGGGCTGTAGCTTGGGTTGAGCTGGGTCTTAGCAAGGGCTTCTGCTCTTAAAATCTGAAGATTATTGAATATCATGGTGAGATTTTGCTCAATTTGTCTCCCTTTGGAGGGGCAGCCGCAGAAGAGTGCTGAAGCTGGTGATGCGAGAGCAGAGGGGATGAATTTCCACGCATGGAAAGCCTCGGCAGAGCGAGGGCTTCTGACTTCCCCGGTCCCTGATGCCTCATGGTTATCTCGGGGACGAGAATACTAAAGGGGGAGGCTGGAAATCATAATCACTTCACTTTAAAATGGCATGGTCTCCTGGGCTCTGACCAAGTAATTACGTTTCAAACTTGAAATGAAATGTCTTTTGAAATGAGAATTTAAATGAATTAGCTGCATCTATCAGCAGGCACTGAAGGGGCTATTTTAATTTAAAAGCTAGGTATAATCCTGGCTTGGCACATACAGCTTAATTACAGTCAGTTTTAACACTAAACAAAAACACAAGGGGAGAGCAGAGCCTGGCCGGGGCAGCTCTGGGATTTAAAATTTTTTACAAGTATTGAAATTGCTTTCTAATTAATTTACTCTGACCTAATAGTATGCCTGTTGAAGGAAGCGAGTTGGCTTGATCCCTTAGCTGAATTGTGTCATTTAGCACTTAAATTTGAGACACGCAGTAAGAGTTCAGCCTGTGAGGGTGCAGAGCTCGCTGCTCTGAGGAGGCTGTCCCGCTGCTGTTTCTGGGGTCTGCGGCTAGGCTTTTCCTGCGGCGAGAGGCGGCGGGGTGCCCGGGAAGGGGGTGCCCGGCGAGCAGAGCGCTGGGCAGGGTGGCTGGATGGGGTCTGGTCCTGAGGGTGCCCAGTGTGTCTGGGAACGGCTCCTGCGCCGGTGCTGTCGGGCTGGGTGGAGTGACTGGGGTAGTGGGAGTCCGCCTGAAAATAAGTGTATTGGAATATAGTAAATGCTTTTAAACGTACTGTATCCCTAAATAAAAGGGATGACGACTATACCTTTAGTGAAAAAGTCGTAAGAACACAATTTCATTTTTCTGCAACTGATGTGAAATTCTTGGAGAAATGCAATGGAACCTCCTGAAGAGGAAAAACACTCTCTTAGCTGACTGTGAAGTTGTATGTTGAGAAGCCTGCTAATTTTGCATCCAATATTTATTTAGCAGCCAAAAATGTTTTTGTCATGTTTCGAAAACCACATCATTAGCTCTGGTATTTGTACTGTTAACGCAGTTCATGCCTTGGAGTTTGCCAGTCACCGCAGAGTTAGCACGTAGCTTAGAGCATGGACTGTGATGTGAAGACAGATGTGTATCTCAGGCCTGATTATAAGCTGTAGCTGGTAAAACAGGGAGTGATTTAATGAAGTTTTGATACAGCTCATCAGATACTGAAATGGGAAGATGCAGTATTAATTTAGAAACACATTATGATTTCAATTGTAGTCATTCTAAAGAGTATTAATAACAGGGGAGCTTGTGGCAGTTTGGAAAGATGATGTATTATTCTAAAGGCAAAAATATTCTTCAGAATTATGTTTCATTTGACACCTAAACATCTAGCATATTCCTATTATCACTGTGTAATCAATTTTTTTGCCGTGTCTTCCATGCTTACGAAACATAATCACTTCAGGCATTTCATGCGCTGTACTGGAGGCTTCTGAAGTGGGTAGGCAGGACAAGCTTAAAACACTAGGTTGACAACTTTTATCTTTTAATCCTCCATTCTTCTGTGGATTTAAATGACTTGAAATTCTGTTTGACAGCAGGACCTCCTTTTGCTGTCACAAGCAAAAGAAAGATGCAAATGTCATCTAAAACTTGTTCCATCTGTGTCAGATTATGACGTTTAATACCGATGGTATTGACCACCATTACTCTGAAAGCTTTAATCCTTTTTACACTAAAGTTAGTGCACCTTGGGAAAAATGAGTGGCATTGTGTTCTGCTTAAACAGCAGTGTCTCATCAGCTAACATTAGAGTAGTGTCTCTGTTGCTGATGATAGAAGAGGTAGAAAGCACATATCCTGATTTGTATGCCCCCAGGTGCAATTTAATAGAACATTTGGCATTGGGTTCATGAATTGAACAAACCTGAATTGATTGTTGTTTGGAAATCATGTGAAGCCACAGTCCTTTTCACCATGACGCTTGTCAGGTGGCAGCTGTGCTGCAGGTGCACAGGACGAATTCCTCGTGTTGTGCAAGCGGTATGTTTGGCCTCTGAAGAGCAGTCGGGCAGCTGGCAGGACGGGAGGTGCTTTCTCTTAAAAAGGGTATTTGGGGCTGTCCCTGATGCTGCCTCTGCCCCTGTAGGATTCCCCTCTTCCTCAGCTTTCTGAGATGAGACAAAAGTGAGTGTTCTGGAAAATACTCGCGTGCCCTGAACTATGCATTGTATGGTTGGAGCATGGAAACAAATGTTTAAATGGGTCCCCAGTCTATCACGAGCAGGAGTCCTGTAATTCTGAATGTGAATTTTCAGCTCCTCCTGTGATGTGCGTCTGTGACCAAGTCCATCGGTGTCATCGGTTCTTTCTCCTGCCCATCCCGGAGGAGCAGCTCCCGAGCCTGTGAAGGACCTGGGGGTTCGCTGTATGCCTTGGGGCTGGACGTAAGGCATATTTGCATCCTGTTAGTGCTTTGCTAAAATCGGCAGGCTCCCTCTGAAACCACTGCTCATAACTTGAGCAAGCTCCAGCCTGAATAACCACTTAATTAATATAGTCTCCTGGCAATGGTGCGCAAGCAAATTTCCCATCGAAAAGCAGAATTGAGGCAATATTTTGTGTCTATTCTTAGTCACAGGCATTTAATCTGTAGATACTTGAAATCCTCAAACGGTTGACTGCAGGGCAGCTCCTTCCTAACGCTTTACAGTGACTTCCAGCCCGCTGCATTCCCCTGCCGTGTCGCCGAGATGCAGAGCCGACCCTGGCCTGTTCCTGAGCTGACCTGGTGAGCGGGGCGCAGGGAAACGCTGCTGGCGTCTGCAGCAGCTCTCCCCCAGCGGGAATGGCGTTCCTGGGGCACACGGGGGTCTCAAATGGCTATAGTGAGTGTCAAAACCAGATGTCATCTTCTGTGTCTACCCAGTCCTGAAGATATTTTCTGGCAGTGTCCCAGGAAGCTTTTGCAGGCTTTCACTCAGTCTCTGGACTTCAGCTATTCTGCATGACTTTTAATAAACCTGTTACTACTACCTCGCTGGATGCTTGGCAGATCTAGGCTCTGGCTGTCCAGATTGTCGTGCTTTCCATAATTTTCCTGACAGAGGCAGCAAAACAACCTTGGCTGGTTTCTCCCAGCCTGTGGGACCTGTCATTCCCCCAAGAAGGCTTACAGAGCCTCCTGGATGTTTTAGCAAAACAGTGCTGGTGAGGACAGGCAGGTGATCGATGAACGGTGTTTCTTCAAGTGAGCAAATAGAAGTGGATCGTCTCAGCAGTGAGTGGACAGCTGCATGTGATGCAGATCCCTGCTTGTTTAGCAGCATACTCAGTTTTAGAAACAACATGTTTTCTGGACACTGTCCCCCCAGGGAATATGCTGGAATAGAACTGAACTTTTCTTGGGGAAGTGTGAACCTATTCTTGTAAGAAGGATTAGTCCTTACTGCCATGAGTTTTTAGTGGCCTTATGTAAATCCCATCTAGTGATTGCTTGGTACTTCTGAGGTCACTGTCGTGGCTCAGGTTCACTACTTGCCCCAACAAATGGCATAGTGGGCACCGGTGATGATAGGCCTTTGGGCTCCGTCAAAATACAGGCATTTAAAATATCTGTCAGTCTGTCCTCAGTCCTAAGTGGTTGTGAAGGACGAAGTCACCTCTGGTGGTTGGGATGCTTTGGGTTTGAAGCAAGAAACAAGTTAAGATGCGAGCATGGCTGGAAGATCTTACACTGCCTGTTCTAGGTGTAAATAAGAAAATTGTTTTGATGGTTTTATGCAAAAATTCACAGAGGAAACAGCTAGAGTGCCTCGGTCATCTCACTGAATGGGAAGAGTACCAGTCAATTAAAAATGGCTAGATGCTCTGACAGCTGCCAGCAGGCACCTCATCCTTCCCTTGATGGTGTATTTTCATCATGAAGAAGGGTTTTACCTTTTTGTGTGTATATGTTAAAAAAACCAAAAAAACAAAACAAAACCCCCCAAACAAACAAACAAAAAAACCAAGCCAAGGGTGAGCAAAGACAAATCTGCCACTTCAAATAAAAGAAAGTAACAAAATTCTAATTTGAGGAAATATTTCTGTAAAGTAGATCTTCAGAAAAATCATTTCCTCAGTAATTCCTTTGCTTGGTCCCAAACCGGGGCACAAAAGTACGCTCAAACCTTCGCTTCTATGGCGATTCTCCCTACTGGGGAACGTGTTATAGCTGTGCTGTGAGTTGTGCTTTGACCCTTACTTATATTTCAAATCCTTTGTATATTTGGCTGCCCCGAGTGGCAATACTGGAGCCTGACTGCACTGTAATGGCCAATTACGCTGCGCAGGGCCCTAGGAGGCACGGCAGGACACGGTGGCCTCGGGGACAGGCTGCACCTTAGCTTTTGGCGTGTTCTCACCGAGTAAAAGCTGTAAAAATAAATCCTTGTATTAGACTGCTAGTTTCACAATAATTTAAATCAACAGAGGCCTTAGCTACCTCTTCAGTGCTCACTGCTCGTGCCATGTGATGGGGAAAGATAAATAACGAGGCAATATTTTACTCTTCGGGCTCTGCCATTGGCAAATGCTTCTAAATGTGTTCTGTGAATTTATCATGCTGGTGGCAGACTTCCATGGCAATCCTTGTAATTAATCACTCAGTTTAACAATGAGGAACATTTCATTGGTCTGATTAGCACCAGGTGAAGTGATTAGCACAATTAATCAGGTGCAGGGAAGGACTGGGGTTGAATTCAGGCAGAAAAACTTTTGTTTGAAAACCAGCTGTTTCCTGTTCCTAGGTGTGAAAACAGCCTCAGCACGGTGTGCGCGGTAATGCTGCAGCGAAGCTGCTTGGCCGAGCGCTGCGGGCTGTCCTCTGGGCCAGCTGTCTCAGGAGGGGGGCTCCCAGTGCAGGGGACGAGGCTTGAATAGAGCGGATCTGTAAAAAAGATCCCAAGTGTTAAAGCAGGTCCGTCAGTCTTGTCATCTGAGATGGCCAAGTGACTCACGTGAGCTACTTGCAAATACCTGTGCTTGCACCAAAAGTTCCACAAGTCCCAAAATACTTTCTAAAAACGTATTCTTTAAAGATACTTTTCCTATTTTGCTGTTTATATTGGCTTTCAACTGCCTACTGTTTGACTAGGAAGACTCTAACACTGCCAGGGAATATTTCATGTGGATCAATTCCCTGTAGTAGTTCTGAACAACCCTGAAGAAGCTGGTTGTACCAGTCACTTCAGTGCCAGGCTGATGTGACAGTCCCTCCTGCGCAGCTCTGCAGTCAGTACTGGAGCTTTCTGTTCTGTCCTCACCTTTGGAATTCATCCTGAAGCTACACATTGCATGTGTGGTTTTTAAATTACAGCTTAAGGCCCATTCCTGTATTACACATACACTCATGTTTAGGATTTTAGTAGTTCTAGTTCATTGTATTCTAATTGGATAGCCTTGGGGAAATCACTGTCAGAATTGATAGGCTCCTAGCAATTTTTTGTATCTATTGGTGAATTAACCATGTACATTTTTCAGATGTTCATGTATTTATACATTCCCATGGCGCTGCATTTCCTTTAGAGAAATGTGCTGAAAAATCAGCATTGCAAGCCACGGAAAGGGACAGATTTCCTTTAAACAAGGTGATGTGTGCAGCCTTCAGAATTGCTGAAAAGAACAATGGAACAATTTGAAAACAATGAGAAATACCTTGAACTGTACTTACTCTCTTACCCCGTGCCATCGTGGAGACTTTTACAGGCTCCAAGATCTGGGTTGGTAGCAGTGGTGCCTGTCGGAGAACATCCGGAGGCACCTGCAGCCCAGGCTCCACGAAGCGTGTGGGCATCCTGGCTGGCTTGGTGGCCGGCAGGTGACTGTCCACTGGGATTCCCTGGTGTCTAGCAAGGGGGTTTTCATCTCGGGGTGATGGAGGTGGGAGGAAGATTTTCCTGGTTATGCTCTGCCGTGTGAAGTTACGGACACTGCAGTCTGTCACCTCTTTCCATCTGACGCCTTCCGAGTTTCCCAAAGGCAGTGGGGGAGCATGTACCCATGCAGAGTGTGATGGCACAGCGTTAGTTTCTCAGGCTGGAATTTCGTTATTAATGCTTTCACTTAGTACTAGCAGCTACTGGTTGTTACTGGTCCCCTCTGGGGTGGGAGGGAGGCTCTCCCAGGAGCAGATAGGCAGCAGCTGCAGAGCTGTGGTGTCTTTGTCACCGTGTTACAGAGGAGACCTCAGACACGGACGGGGTGCTTCATCCAGATTAAGGTATGAAACATGTTTTCCTGGTGTGTCAGATCATCATATGAATCCCAAGGCAGCTGGCACTCCCCAGCAGTTCAGTGAATCCTTTGCTTAAATTAAAGAGTCCAGGGCCAGAAGGGATGTAGGAAATAGCTCTCACTCCCTTTGACTGCTCAGGTTCCTTGTTTACTCAGTGTATTTGCCTTTTCCAAGGCTAAGGCCAACCATTAATTTAGTAATTTGTGGGCCCAGCAGACTCGGAAGCTTTCAAAGGTTATTGCTCACACAGCCCCGTCTCCCAATCCTCTGGGACACGCTACGTGAAATGGTGGAAATGGTGCATGATGAGGGAATGCCCTTTGGAAAAGGTTAAGCCTGCTGCCAGTTCATCACACAGCCCTGCGAGCGGGGAAGAGGGCCGGTGGGAAATCAGAGGGAAGCAGGCGTGCTCCGCTGATTAGTGTGAGCCGCGTTCGCTGCGGTGTGGGGAGACGGACGCGCAGAATGAGGATGAGCCCTGTCTGCGCAGGCGGGCTGGCCCTCCTGCTCGGGCGGAGCCCCCGGGCTGTGGCTGCAACCCTTCATTTTGGCTCATTATTAGTCTCTTGGCGTGACGATGCAAAAATCCCCTCCTGCAGTGTTGTTGTGGTAGAAACTTCTCCAGCTCTCCTAACCCAAAATAGGTTTGTACTTAATTTAGTTCTGTCCTCTTAGTGAATTACCACCTAAATGCTTTTTTAAAATTGCCAGTGGCCATGCCCAGTTTCATGGCTTTTTCTGCAATATGCATAACACTGCATTTAACATTTATGCTTGGTTTGGATGTTGAAGGGAAACCGGGACACAACCATAGTCTGGGCAACTGGAAGGAATGAGAACAGAAGCCGATTTCTAACTATTAATAGTTTATACCGTACCAGTGTAAACACAAACTCCTGTGTGTGCCCTGCCCTGCTGGGAGGTGCTCGGAGGTGCTAAGTGGGCTTCCTGAGCCCTTCTGCCTGTGCGGGCTCCTTCGGGTGGGGATGGGGAAGCAGCCTCATGGGACTGCTTGGTTCTTTGATTCCATCTGCAAGTCAGCAAGATCTTGCAGACAGCTCCATGTGTTTTCTGGCTCATTCTTCATTACAGCACAGATGTTGGTAAAATATTTCTTGCGACCACCAGCCACAGTGCCGAGGAAGCCCCTGGACAGGGGAACTGTCCCTGGTGAAGGGCAGCCTGAAGCCCCCAGGCTCTCCTGCCTTCCCCCCGCGCTGTGCTGCTCAGCCATGAGTTTGGCTTTAAAGGGCAGAACTCGCAACCTGCTGCTTTATGGTTAGATGAAGGTTTACTTTGCAGATTATGTTTATCACGTTAGACCTTTTTAACATTTTCATTATTGCTAGCCCCAAGTGCCTCAATTATGGCAGAGCTGTGAAACTGGTTTTAGTAAGTACTTTTGGATTACTTTTATTCCTGTTTCTGTGCAGTGAAGTTGCACTTAGTTTTCTTTCTAACCAAGAGAACTAAGACTCTCTCACTACCACCTGACACGAGGAGAAGGGGAAATCTAAACAGGAAAGCCAAGAATTTGCAGCTTCATAAACGAAGATGAGCTGGGTTCTGTCATGCCTATTCCCAGCCCCTGGGTGAGCTGCTTCTGCAACAGGAAATTCTGCAGGTTCCTTCTCTACAGCTTGCATTGGAAGGGAGCATTCATGCAGTTTTTTTCAGCTCCATTAAATAGCACAGCTGCCCAAGCAGCTAAATGGATGAGGCTAATGAACATGTGCATGAGCTTGATGGTTCAGGAGCTAAATTGCCTGGGAGCAAGCAAAACAGAATTAGGCGAGTAAAGAACCTGATTGTTTTTCAAGTGATAAAAGATTGGCATGAATTACAGGAGGCATTAGAAATTTGGAAGATATGTAGATTTAAATGGATAGATTTGTTTCAATTAAATAAAGAGGAAGGAATAAAATGCCTATTTATAAGCATCATAGACTGAGGTTTCCATCTTATTTACTCCCATTCCTGGGCTAAGAATTAATGTCTCTGCATTTGGGGATTAAGAATTTTCTTTTTGTTGTGAGGGAGCCCACCCAAAGCAGAGCGAGGGCAGAACAGGTCATTGGGCGCCAGAATAAGAGACTCTGACCAGTTGCTCTTCTGTAGATGTGGGCTCAAGAGTGCCAGCGGTGGAGCCAGCTCACTTGCTGGTGATGCGTGTTAAGGCATGTTAACGTAGATCTCGCATTAGCTGCCTTTTCCAGATGGGCTGGCGTCAGAAGTCCAGCTTTGATCCGCCCTTTGGTTCAGTTCAGATGCAGAGTTTGGAGAGGAGACCTGAGTGCCCAGCACCTGTGTGTGAGATGAATTGAGTTGTGACAGGGAGCGGTCCTGCAGCTGTAAAACCCCGTGTGCTGGTTACAGCCAGCCTCCCGTGTCCTCAGCGTGTCTGGGAGAAGGGAATGGATGGCAAACCGATGTGACACGGAACACCTCGCCCTTCCAATACAGTTGTTCTTCAGTGAATCTAAACCTTCTCATTTCCTACGAGGTTTGGTTTCCTCTTTGTGAAGTTTTGTTTGGTTTTTAAACCAAAATTTTAATTGGAAGTTTTAGTGGGTTAGTTTCCAAAGCTGGTATTGCTTTTTTTTTTAAGTGTTCTTCCTGCAGCCTTTGGAAAACACAATATTTCTGTGGAGGTTTTGGAAAGTATCTCAAAGCAAATTTTTATTAAAGCTCCAAGAACTGAAACATGTCAAAAGTGTGCTGTTACAGGCAGTCTCCCCAAAGTAATCTGTTTTTATGAAAAACGTGAATGTGTTCATTTACACCCATTGCCCTCTGGGGCACAGACCTCTTCTGGGGGGAAGGACATTGCCACTGGTTTTGACAGACAGACAACAGACTCTAGCCCCAAATTTCCTTTCCTTATGACCCATCTTGAAGCTCCTGACATTTCCTGTCAGCCCCTGTCCCGTGACGATCACCCCGCAGAATGTAAATGCAACACTTCCACAGCCCCAGAGCCCTTTAGAAAAATCTACTGTCGGGTTCATACAACTGCTGCTTGGTAGCTTCCTTCCCATTCAGGTCTCAAGATTACTGTGGCATTGATGGAACAGGAGATTCATGGAGGGAAATTAAGCCTCCAGAAGATACAATAATTTAAATAATTGGCAATTTTTTTTGTATGTGAGAACATGAGAAATACAGAGTGTTCATTCACCGTAAATTCCTTCAGGACCACGTTACAGAAGCAGATGAATTCTTATGAAACAAAGATTCTATTTTCATGCAAATATCCCTCAGTAATAAAATACCCAGGGAATAAAAATGCCAGGAAAATGTATGAGGTACAAGCAGAATTGTTTCCAAAGCAGTGTATTTTCCACGAAGCCTCAATAGCTCTTTATACTGTAGGCCATGTAAGCAACAACGCGCAATGCAAGATCAGGCTTCGCATGAGCGGCGTGATGGAGAAAGCGACTGATTCTGCTGTTCGTGCTGCTTTTTAACTGTCATTTCTGTGCAGAAATGGTCTTCTCCAGTCATGTATTGAGAGAAGGAAAAGTCTTCCCCTTGTGCAAGGTAGGAGGCGAGAATGGCTCTCGGGGTGCACCTGGAAGGAGGCCAAAAGCCCCGATCCCAGTTTTGAGTGTTCTCCAAATCTCAAGTATTTGAGATTCACTTACAGTTGCCCTTTGGGGGCTGTGGTACAAGTGCGGGCGTAGGCTCTACTTTGAATGGCTCTACCCTGTTAGTTAGGACCACGAAGAGGAAAATGGATCCGGCATGTCGTACATATTTAGTACTGACTTGGACTATCCTTTGTCAGCAGTAATTAGTCAGAAGGACTACAACTTTGTCTCATCAGCACAGCCCCAGATATATGCCAGCATCATTTCAAGAGCAGGACATTATCCCTCTCCCTTATTTTTTCCATTTTATACATACTAATGAATATACACAGCTGCAAATGATGGGAATGCAATCCATGTTCAGCAATCTTTCTTGACTTTTTATACTGGGGGGGAGACACCCTCAGTGTTTCCGGGTGATCCGTTGAAGGCCGTTCACTTCTCTCTAGGCAGCTGATAAATGGCTGGAGCGGGAAGCCTTCCCTGCTGCCCGAGCTAATGATTGCTTTGCAAACGGCATACATATCAGGGGGGCTGCGGGAGGCGGCGCGCTGCGGGTGAAGGGGAACAATCACAGTAAACTCCATCTTACCAAGTGCCGTGGGTATATATCATTTGTATTGTAGGAAAGATGAATAGATTCTGTGGTGGTTTTTGTTTTGTTTCGGTGGAAGGAAGTGTTTAAGTTGCTGGAGTATTTCAAACTCTTTGGGTAATCTGGGGCTAGTAAACCTCGCTGGAGTTGAGGAAGGCTTCAAAGGCCACTTCTCTGGCTAGCTGATGAGGCAGGGATTTCTGAAGCCAAAGGCATGGCTGCATCACCCGGGACGTGGGCAGAATGAGGATTGCTGCTTCTTGGTTTCTTTCCTTTGTTCGTTGCCGTGCAATGAAACGCTTTGATTAGGGTTCCTGCGGCACTGCTGTAACAGGCGTGCAATAATTGTGCTCACCTCTTTGCCTCCTTCATCAGGAATGAGCCTGCCTGAAACTGGGCCAGTTCACAGTCATCTCCAACATGTATGTTTTATGTTTTTGCTGCTATCTCGTGCTCAGAGTCAAATTTTCAATTGTATAGATTTAAAATCCTTTTCTAATACGGGTGCACCCCAAAAGAGTAGTTCTTTTGCATGCAACTTTGCTTCTGGGGGAGGGAAAAAAGTAGGTTTTTTGTGTTGATTTTCCTGCTTTGCTTGCTTGAATAAACAGAACCACTTCATACAGGCTTTATAAGAAAGAGCTTGCCCTAACCTTTGCAAAGTGGAAAGTCTTTGATAGCTATAAATTTGAAGCTTTTCTTCCTTTTATTTAAGATAATTTTAAATCGTTATGTCAAAGACAAAGTCTTTAGTTCAGAATTACTTTCTAATTTTCAAAGCTGTTAATGAATTCCTAATTCCTTTATTTGTTGAGATCAAGGTGTGAAGAATTTACTTGGAATGGCAGCCAGCTGGAGGCATGTGGGGCAGGTTCATCTGTCCTGGCTCTGGAGCCTTCAGTGGTAGATGTGCAAGTCTGAACTAGTTCCTACAAACTTCTTAGAGACAAACAGAGGAAAGGGCGATGTTTAGCCTGTTACATGCTAAAATAAGTCGGATAAACACGCCCCTAGAGGAGAGATCTTCTCTAGTCTCTAAAGTGAGCACTGTGACCAAGCCGTCACTAAAGTATCTCCGTTAGAATGTACCCTGCCGTAAGAGCCTTTATTTTTGTCAGCAATATTGCACTAACTATGTTAATTTTGGAAAAAGTTGTCACTGCTCATCTTTCTCCTTGATGTGGGAAACGTAGAAGCTCAACTTGAGAATTTTTGTACCAAAAATCTCAGATAGTAAATTTCAGAAGTTCTGAGACTGCATCAAGAAACAAGGTTGTTCAGACTGCCCCAGGATACCCACCTCTGGAACAGGACCAAAGCATGGGAAACTTCAACCAGAAAGGAAAATTCCCTGGAAAGCTGAGGGCATATGAGAAGGGAGTTTACAAGGGTATCCATATGAAACCCCTAATTCAAGCGTGGGCTGTCATGAAGCTGTGTGTAAGCTGGTATATACATAGGTACAGTTTGAGGCTTGTGGTGAGGAAAAAAAATCCCATGGAATTACCTCTTTTGAAATTGCTAAGTCATTCTGTTCCACTAATACATTTTTGAATCTGCATGTTGCATAAAGAGTACATTACCTCAGAGAGAAACAACCCATCATGTATTCCAACCACAGTGCAGTCTCATTCACTATGCAAAGTGCAGGGTCTTGGAGATGCAAAAACCCAACCAGTTAGGGTTATTTAATACTGGGTTTGAAAAACAGCAAGATCAGATGGATAAACTATCCATGAGCTTTTAAACCTCCACCTTGCTAATCTTAATTCATTCTTTTATTTTCCAGCTTGTTTTGATCAGCTTACTCTTTTCTAAATGAATCTGTATCTCTTTTCAGAGCTGGATGTTAACCAGCCAGGATGCTCGGCACTCTTCAGCCCTTGCCAAAAAAATCTGTGAGTCAGTTAGCACCAGGAGCAGGTTCTCCTGGGGGCAGGTCAGCTGGTTACTTGGAAGTGTGGAAGCACGGGATGGGAACTTTCCCCTACCCCTTTGGATCATAGCTGTCTTGTGGGCTGTGGGTGACTGATGGGACTTGGGACGCTGGGTCAGCAGGCAGTAGCCAAACGCTCGGGAAGCGTTGCTTGGAGGACAGCAGAGCCGTTCGTATTTGCTGTGTGTTCACATCAGAGAGGCTTCGCTCTCCTCCGCGCCTGAATCTGACCCAAGTCTTTCTCAGCACCTCGGTCCCGCTGCCAGTGGAGCCCCTCCATTCCCCTTGGTTATTACAGGTCTGTTGCTCGGCTGCTGGGTGTGATGCCAGGCTGTTGCAGCATCAGTCAGGGTTTTTTCTGCTGTATCTTGGGCTTTACAAGCATGATTTTAAACATTGGATGAAACTAAATTAATCAATGTATAAATTAATTACCAAAAATGACTTGGCCTCAGAGGCTGAAGCAGGGATGTGTGAGAGAAACCTAAATGCCAAAATTAAAATCTCGATTAAATTTTACAAATAATGGATAATTACAGGGCTTTTTTCTTTTTTTATGTTCATATTAAATTGTAAGGAATTATTAGATATTTAACTGACATTTATCCAGATACCCCACAGCAAGTTAGGTAGCAGTTACATGCTGTAATAAATGTCAGCATTTAAAAATTAATTGCTATGCTATCTAACTTGCTGTGGGCTGTCTCATTAAATATTAATGGCATGTCTAAAAATATGTTATGAGCTGAAAGGATTATTTGGATATGGGGTGGCAGAGTTAAAGGCCTAGAGGGGGAAAGCTGTGTTTGAGCACCATCAGTTCATAGGGATCGCTCCCTGGTGAGGCGGCTCCGAGACGCACGCCGTCTCCAACAGGAACGGGTTTCTTGGAGAGGCCGAGCGCGTGCGGAGGGCTGAGCCTTGCCGCTCTGCGGAGCAGGGTCCCTGGCAGTGGCTGCTCAGCGCAAGTGGATCCTCGGCTCCTTTGATAATGCGCTAAAGGAAACCAGTCCCGGCAGAGATCGGTCAGCTTTTCAGCAAGGAAGTGGATTCCCTTCGCCCCACCCCGGCGAAGAAAGAGGAGCTGTGGGGCCCCTCGAGACCCCACTGCTGTACAGAGAGCCAGGGCGGTTTGCAGGGCAGGAGGTGGGGGGGAAGGTGGTTTGAGCACGGCCCCCCCCGTTCCCTTCCATGTGGAGATAATACGCGGTGGAAAAGGGTAAAGATGAGCTAGGGAGCAGGGAGGTCCCGTCCAACATGAGTACCTGTATTATTTATTTTGAGCAAAGTACGTGCTAAGTGCTTTGCAGAGAACACACATCTAAGCACGCTGGGTGTTTAAAAAGCAGGGCAAGCACTGGGAGGGAAAAGTCCTTTGCAGCTCTGATACAAACTGAAGGGATATTTTTGTTCTAACTCAGTCTCTCCCTATGAATAATGCATGCTGGTCTCCCAGAAACACGGGGTAATCAGAAATATACTGTGTCCATGACAAACACAGTGCACATTACTGTAATAGAGCTTAAAGACCATTCCCATTGACTCTTACTATTTAAAGCTAAGAAATGTGCAATGTGTTTTCCCAGTCAGCCACCACTTTAACGCTTTGCTATTCCCCATACACTAATAAAGTGTTTAGAGTGAGCAAGAGCTTTTGCACATAGAGGAAAGGATGCACGATCTGACTGTGGGATGGGTTATTCCTGTGGCTGAAACCTTCGGAGCAAGTACCGATGCCTCCTGGGGTTTCCCCGGTGAGCTCCTCCACAGCAGGGTCACTGTCATAGCTAATTAACTCTGCAGCCAAGGAAATCCCCAGGCCCCCCACACGCAGCCAGGCAGATAACGTGACGATCTCTCCCCAGGAGAGGACCCATGCACGTCCCAGGCACTGGCGGCTGCAGGGCATATGCCACAACCCGGACAGGGTGAGCTTATGGGCTCCATCCGTCTTCTCTGCCTCCATTTTGCATCTCTTGTTTTTGTAGCATCTGAGACAAGATACACCATGATGCAGATTTTCAGTCAGCTGAAGCGTGTGAATCAGGTCTGCGTGGATTTTTGAGAGGTGCCATCTCTGAAATAGAAACGGTGGGAGTGCTGCAGAAATACCTGCATGATTCCTCTGCCTGCCTTGTGCAGGAGAAGAGTGTGTTTCCTCCTGCGCAATTTCTGTCCTTTTCAGCCTCGATCTGTTCCCAGTGTACTCCGTAATACCCATGTGAAGCAGAATATCCTTTGTAAACACTGAGCGTGGTGTGATGCTTGACCAGCAGGCTGACTTTTCGATTCAACAGAAAATGACAGAGAATTGAATTTAAGGTGCTTTGGAGGAATTCTCCCTTCCTTTCCCCTAAGCAGGCCGAGGAATGTGATTTCATTCATCATGTACTCAGTTCAAAGCACCATTTACTGTTGAAGGATTGCGCAAATGTAATTTAAGGTTCCACTGTGCATGTGACAGATTTAATTAGTGTACATGGGAGCTCAAAGTTGTTCAGAAAGTATTTGTTTGCATAAAAATAGGCCATGTCTGCAATTTAAACTGGAATAAAGTACTGCAGTTATGAAGAATTTAATGAGTTGTTGCGTAATATTCTTTATAAACACCATCCTAGATGGGAAATTGTATTAGGAAATAAAAACTAGGTTAGTAAATGCAACCAAATCCAGCCTTCCATAGCCTCTTGCTTACAGCAGCTGTAATTCGCTGTTAATGCCATTCAGTTAATCTGAATGGGAATTGTGTCTGCAGTGGTTGTCAGAGGCGCTGGAGTGAAAATCCCTCGTGCTTATTATCTCGTCTCTGCGTTAGCTGGAGCGTTGTTCCCGTAGCCAGGCTGTGACGGCGCGGGTCTGGGACAGACGGTCGAGGCAGCAGTTCGGATGCCCACTGTAGGGTCCCGGCTGGCTCCTTCAGCTCTGCGTTCGCGTGGCTTTCCGGGAAAATCCTCGCAGATAACCTGTTCCCTTAAGGTGTCTAGAGAGTTTGTCTTAAAACACGGCAACTTTTTGTGCAGAATTGTCAGAAAATTACTGATCTGTCAGCTGAGAGGTACAAAGATGGAAGCTCTGTTTTTGCTGTTGTCTTGTAGAAGTCTGCTTACCACAATCAAACATTGTATGTTAATTGGAAAACTGCTGGCAGCCTGCTTGTTACATGGCAGCGAAGCTGGTGAGGATTCAATTTGGAGTGAAATGTGATGACACAGCACAGATTTATCTGAGGAAAAGAGAAAATGGCTTATGAGGCAATGATCCAGCTGCTGAGTACGTGGGGAGATCAGAGGATTCGCAAGCAAATTGCAGTACTGATGTTCATAGAAAGGTGTGCATGGGAAGAATGAGCGATGCTCCGCATCTCCTCAAGTACAGCGACCTTCAGGTATTGATTAAAGCCAGTATGATTTAGCAGGCAGATGGTTCTTTCTCCCCGCCCTCGTATAGCAGGTTGGGAGCTCACCCCGTGTGCAGCGGTACTTCGGCAGTGGGCATTTCCGAGCGGCACCCTGCTCTGCATGAGGCTTAGGAACATCCCTGAGCCGTGACGGGTCCCTTTGTACTTAAAGGGCACCTAAGCCATCCAGTGCTGAGCATCCACACTTGGAGAAAGTCTTTTACAGTCTAAAGCAGAAGAACAAAAGGTGAGAGAAAGGAAGGATTCTTTTCCTTTCCTGTTTAGTGCCGCACAGAGAGCGACCAGCCCTGCTCCCCTGAGCTGGCACTGCGTGCTGGGCTGTGAAGCCCCTCCACTGGGAACACCGAGTTCCCTAATGAAGACTCTGCCTAGTGTCACTGTAAATTTCTTCCTGGTGCAACTTAAATCGTACGAATGATGTTCATTATTCCTTCAGCAAACTTACTGGTTATTTATTAAGAGGGAGACTAGTGCATTGTATATTATTTTGCTTTTTTCATCTGCTGTCCAGCAGTCTGAGATCATTAGGACACTGCGTTTCAGAGCTGTTAGCTAGTGGCAGGCATGGGAGGAAGCAGCATTCAAACAAACAGCATATTTAATTAGCTTTTTTTTTTGTAGGCAGGCTGCATGGATGAGGATGTGGGTTCTAGTCCAATAAACTTGCTTCAATGGAATTTCCATCTTATGCTTCTCATATAAAACCCAGTAACTTATATGTCACTGAGCTGCAGTTACAATCTTGTGGGAGTGAACTCTCATTCATTTCCTTCTTGGGAACTTCAGTTGTTACCTAGTACCTCTGGAGGTCACTGTAACAAAGACAAAAATACAGAAACTGGAAATGGTTTTAAGGTTTTTATTTGGCTGTTTGGTCTCTAAGATATTTTCTGTGTTACAGCACATGCGTGTGTGAAATCTGATCCATTGATGCAGATGTTTTAATTGATTCCTGCATAAAAGGTCTTGATCCTGTGGGATCCTGATCCTTCAGTCCATCCTTCTCATTAGCTGCAGCAATCATCACCTACTGCGCCTGCCCAGTTTGAAGATTTTCCCACTGGTCAGAAATGGAGGATCTAACCTGGCACTTCACATCCTGCCCTTAATGGTTTAATATATGCTAATCTGTGTGAAACCCCTAAAAGCGCTGATCTTTCCCTGGAGAGTGAGGAGGTTTTGACATAATTATATTTAGTGCTCTTTGATGCCAGAACCGCAACGTTGGTTTCTTAAGAGACATCGTTTTAAATGGGAAAAGTCTTAAGGCAAGCTAACTCAGGAGAGCACCTAATCGCGTCTCCAGTGTGTAGTGTTTGCCACTGAAGTATCGACTGGTCCTTAATAAAGCGAAGAGGTGGTGACAAATTGCAGTGTAATTTATCGGCTGCTAGTTGTCTTTTTTTGTAGCATGTAGTAAACCAAGAAGGGGCCTGATTCTCTCTTTAATGCTTCTTTATACTGCAGAGTGGTCTAAAAGAGCTTTAATGAACAGAGGAGCCAGAGCCATCCGGTGCACATCGGCCAGATGTCAACACTTTTTCAAAGCAGGTTCAAACCTTCATTTTATTGGCAATGTTCCTTGAGCCTTGACTTTGGCTTTGGCATAATTGTATTTTGAAAGCTCCCCTTTTACCCTCAGGGGGTTGCTGTATAGCAGAAGATGATCCTAATTCATGACTGTAATGAAAACATGTTGTTCCATGAACAGCTGAATTAACAAGGCCTGTGTATCGATTCTTGTTTATAGATGTACATCTTGTATTTGGATTCTCTGCTGTCTAATGAGCCGTGAGCTCTGACTTGCAGCCCGGAGCTTTCAAAGCATCCCTCCTTACTCTGTCCTTTGCCCCTAAAGGTTCTCTGCTGTTTGATAAAAGCTTGGGGCACAAGCTAAGGGCTTTCTTTCCATAGTACCGCTGTTATCTCTCTCTTTGCACAAACATCTCTTCTCATGAAGTCAGCTGCAAGAAAAGTTTGATATCTCTACTCTGTGCCAGATGTGGCTGAAGCAGGCTAGTGAATTAAAGGGTTACTGGGGAGGAGGGAATGAAAACGGGTTCCCATAAAGCAGACTCGCATTGCCTTATTTCCCTAGCAGAAAAAAATAATAGCACAGAAGACCCGAGTGTGCCCCTGGGTACAGGTGTGAGGAGCCGCTGTTCCCTGTGCAGCCTGACCATCTTGTAAGTCTCTGCTGCTGACACTGCAAATGCACGAGGCTGTGGGAAGTTTGCGGTGTGCCTTTCCTATGTGTTGGAGTAAATTCTTGGTGGGAGCAGACGTGTGAAAGGGACCCGTGTTTGTGAGGGTGCTTGGTTTCGTGGCTGTGCTGCTGATCTCTCTAGCATCATTTAGGGAAGATGGGACGTACAGCAGGTCTGTACTAACGCGCAGTCTGGTGTGGAAGTGCAGAGGATGGATCTGGTCTCACTTAAAAGCGTAACGTGAATAATGATGTGCAACTGCTGTGGCATCTGAACTTGTGCATGAATGGGTGTACAACATCACTGGCACAGGAGACCCTGGGCGAAAGGAGCATCTATGCAGTCATCTCAGACACATCTTCCTCCTCTCTCCTTTCCACGGTGTCTTTCCCCCATGCCAGCAGGAATTCGGGTTAGTCCAGGAGATGCTCTCAGAGTAGCAGAATGCTGCCACCCTTTTGCATGATGAGGCAAAGGAGGACAATCACAGGATATGATGGGGAGATTGTGGGAAAGCCTGGAGCACTGAATTTGGAAGAAAAATGGAAATACCCCTACAAATAGAATTTCCATTAATGCTACTATTTAAAACATCTTTTGTTTGAAAGAAAGATGTTGATGGAGCCAATTTCCACTTGTTACTATTCAAAAAGCTCTTAGTCCTTGCCAGCAGAGGTGGGTGCTCAAAAGGTCTCATCAGCCATTTCACACCATGTGTTGTGTCTTTTAAACCAGTGTAGACAATTGCAGCATCAATCAAAAGGTATTATTCTACGAGTTTCTACAAAAAATAAGAATTTTTCATTCTGGTGATATGCAACATGACCTTCAACTCTTAGCACCCTAAAATAAAGTTTGTCTGAACTTTCCAATTGATGTAACCAGACTGCAGTATAAAGCATGAAGGTTTCTCATGATCTGAAGCTTGTGCTCTCCAGTTGTTTATCACCTGAAAAGTACAATGTCTATTCCCAGATATGTCAGGATATAGACGCTATTTTTTGTTTGATGGCTCAGCTTGACTTTTTGATGACTAAAATTTACATCATGGGTTTTCAATCCCATGAGTTAGTTCTTATCCAGACTTCAGATGGCTTTGATCTCTGCCCATGGGTTAACTGCTTTGAGGAGACTCAAAATTGTTGGTATTGTTAAACAGACAACATTTTTCTTTTGATTAGACACCAAGCCTAGCACAACTGTCTGCTTTTCAGAGTTATCTGAGCAGCTTTCTCAAGTGCTGGAAGTTTACCCTTGAATATGACAGGTATAAAACATGTTTTCTGTGTCTGTATCTTTCAGTCAAGTGATTGATCTGCTACATTAGTGCAAGCTTCAGCTTTGTCACCCTGGCACTTGCAGGCTGAGCTACCTGCTCTGCAAGGGGAGATGACCGAGTATGAGATTACCAAGGACACTCCTAGGATGGAGTAATCACCAACAGAAACCTTTGCATCATTTGCAAATATATGAATTTGGTTTGTATACTAATAAGCACAGAATGTCCATAACAGAAATTGTTTTCAAGGGCAGCCACTGAGCACAGAGGAAATATTCCTGCAGCTTGCAACCTGAGTCATGTCACTTAACATCTTCTCTTCAATGTGCATTAACTTTTCAGAGGTGTTATCAATCAGCTGGTTAAAAACCTCTGCTGATACTATTTCAAGATATCTGTAAGGACATACAGCAAATACATGAGGAATGTGGTATGAGCTGTGTTTTGTAATTTTTTCCTTAAATTAATTTTTGAAAATGAATGCAAAAAAGATGAAGATACATTGCAGAAGTAGGACGGAGCATGGCATATTCATTCATTTTATTCAGGATAGTGATAATTCCTAATGAAAGTAGTCAGGAGAGCAAGGCCCTATCAATTAGTCCCAATAAGGTGTTAAATATAGCTTCTCCCACGCAGCAGTTCCTTCCAGAATAGATGTGGGCAGGAGACGACGTTGGGAGACCGCCTGACGCTGCCTCTTCCTCAGGTGTTTTCTGGAAGAGCCACTGAAGGAGCCGCGTGTTCTCAGGGCTCAGGGAAAGTGCTCTCTTGTGCAAAAGTAAAGTAGGGGTAACCCCATTGCATTTCCCCTCCTGGGCAGCGGGGAGGCGAGGAGGCTGAGCACAGGGCTTGCCGCGGCTGCATGGGGTGCGTTCCTGGCTGGCGGCTGAGATGAGGAGCACTGAGTCCACAACTGTGCGAGACCGCGTTTTTGCCTAAAGAGGGAATTAGCAAAACATGAATTGGCTTTGCAATCAAGCGGTTGATGTGGGATTTCCCATGCCATGCCATGGTTGTGCCATGTGGCACGTTTGGGGCAGCGTGCTTCATGTTGTGCACCACGCTGCGTACCAACCGCAGCAAATTCATCTGCACGTTTTCTCCAGAGAATCCGTTCTGTCTCTCGAGCTTTGTGCTACTGCTCATTCCCCCAAACGCTAGCTACTATTAGCTCCAGTATCTGGTTAGTAATATAATCTACTGAATTTCAGGGCTTTCATCAGCCCTAAGTATAGAGTAACCTCTTTTGGTAAGAATAGTCACAGTACAGATTAAACAGTGTGCATTCAGTGTGCAGGGAGATGATCTCCCTTGTTTTGCCTTGTAGTCATTACATGCAAAAAAGAATGAAAAAAAACCTCAATAAGAGTTTAATAATAGTCTTAACACCTGCAAAGTTAAGAAATGGTAAATAGCAATTATAACTTAAAAAGGATGTTTTTTACTGTGGCATTTGAAAATGATTTATTTGGAAACGAATATTTAAAGAGAAACAAAACTTACTGTGTCGTAAGGGAAATAGAGTTCTATACAAAAGACAGTGCTACAGTACCTGTAACCCTGACAAACTACGCAGAAGCAGACGCAGTGCATCTTTCCCTCACCATCTTGCTAATGCGATGCCTGGTCTCAGCGTGTCTGTACCATTAGTTCAGGATTTGGGACCTCTCTTCTCGGAGTCTCCTGGTGCCACGGCAGCAGGTGGCATCGGCCTCCTGGGAACTCGGCCGAGTATGAATTGCCAGATGAAGGTGGGGAAAAAAGGTATCTTGGAAGTTTGAATGGCAGCTGTCAAATGTGCAACTGAGACCAATCTGTGTTTAATTTGTCTCAAGAGATGAGAAATTCCTTGGTGACATTTAGTTATGTCTCCAAAGGTGGTAGAGGTTAGGTTTTTTGGAGACCACTTCTCTGAAGTGCCACAGAGTAAGTATTCAGTTCTTTTTTCTCTCAGGAGACCCTGGGCATCTTGTTGAAATACCAAGGAGAGAAAAGTAGAAAGACATCAAAAGGTGTTTAGAAAAATTTAAGTGGCATTTAGCAAGTGTAATGGACTTGTGTCAGATGAAATGCTAGCCTTTACACTAATTGTTGCACGTAAAGATCACCAGGAATGTTTTTAGAGGACATCCCAGTGAAATGTTGCAATTCTCATTTGTCAACGGACTTTACTAAGGGGCTGTTCATTGAGTAAAACACAGGATGCAACACATCCCTCTTACATTGCAAGATGGCTAGAGTAAATGAATTCCTTGAAATTACAACAGGAATTGCAAACACTAGTAGGTAGGATCTTCCAACTTAATTGCCAGAAGTGCCCAGAGGGAGAAACCTCTGGAGAGAGAAGAATTTTCTTCATTAGCGATTGTGTGGTGTTTCCAGAAACACGGGAGCGGGATTTGCCTGACAAACCTCTGCCGGGAGCAGTGGGATTTGCCTGGCAAACCTCTTCCACTCGGTGCTGTCCTGTCGCCGAGCGCCTTCTCGCAGAGCCAGTGGAATCTGCTGACTTGCAGATCTGTGCGTTATGAAGGGGCATCTTCATTAGCAGCTCCTGGGGAACAGCAGCTCACCCCAGCCGATGCCGATGGCGTGCCGAGACCCGCACTGTGGGCTGCGTCTAGTCAGGAACTCCATCTCCCCGAGGGGGCACGGGTCCTCCCGTTCTGCTCCTAACCTTCTTCTGGAACAGCGAAAAGCTGGGAGTTGCCTATAGCGGAGATTTGGTTGTTCCTGGGTTTTGTTTGTTTGCTTTCAGCATAACCTCACTGTTGAATTTGGGGGGGTGTGGCTGTTTGGAAAGAAAACAAACAGGTATTAAAAGAAATTTAGGTGTTTTTAAAATTAGCATTTTAGCGTAAATCCCCCCCCGAGTCAAAGCTCGCTATCAAGGGAGGAATATTCCCACATGGGGTTATTCCCTGGTGCTAATGTGCTGACTGGCTGAGAGGAAAGCTTGTCAAGAGGATTTTTCCTGAGTTCCTCCAGCTCTCCTCATTACCCCTATTCGATGCAGGCAAATCCGGTATGAAGACAAATGCGCCTTGGTGCTTAGGAAGCGCCAGTATCTGCTGAAATAATGAATTACATTACTGCCATGAAGCTTGTTTCACCTTGTGATGTGCGTGTTTAATTATTTGACAGGTTTTGCTAGAAAGTACAACATTTAAGTGTCTGTATATTCATAGCATATGGTTCAATGAACTGATCTTTATGTATTCATGCCTTATAAATGGTTTTGAATGCACATCTAACAAGGGACTGTGCTAGGCGTAATAGGATAGGTACTGCAAAAAGGGGGATGTTTCAGTTGGCATCTAAAAGGTATCAGTTTCTGTACGGGATGACAGTGTGAAAGCGCCTCTTAGAATAACCCATGGAAAATGCAAGAGATGAGTTAAATGTGGGCCCAGGAGGAAGGTCTTGAAGATTGTGCTTGCAGCAAAAATCTGATCAATCGAGAACAGAAAGCGAAACAATGGCAAAGCCTACCAGCTAAGTAGGTCACCACTTAACAAGACAGTGACTCACGCAGAGAGGGAGAATTTAATTTTTAAACACCAAATCCTGAATTGCTTGAAATAAAATGTATATATAAATTTAGCAGCTGGTCAAATAAGATAAAAATACTTTATATTGTTCTACTGTTTGCAATTTTTATTATATTTACTTACACAATGCTTTAATAACTTTTAACATTTAAGTCTTGATTATATATGACTTCTTTGTGTTGCTCCTGTTCCTACATACCCAGCTCAGGGCTCCCATGAACCGGTGCTACTTGAACAACGGTAGTTGTTCCAGGTGGTGATGTGGTACAGTCTTCCAATTTAAATTGCTTAGTATGCGAGCAAATGTTTGGCCCTGAGAAGAGACACGTTGTTTTTCTGCTAGTACGGGTCTGCATCAAGCTTTGGATGCTGGACTAACATTTCTGGGAGAATGGGCTGGTCTGTGTGGTCTGCAGCCGCTGCCCTTCCCAGGTGTCACGCAAGTGTGAAAAAGCACGTGCAGCTGACCCTCCGTCGTACAGCTTGGCTTGGTTTCCACCGGCTGAATGAATGCCACAACGCTCATTTCTCTGCTACATACAGTTATGTGCCATTGATAGATTCAAGTTCTTTGTGTCCTATCTATTTGTAGATGTCATATAAAAATATATATGCGTGTATGAAAAGCACGAGATATCAAACCATTGATGTATTGCCACAAAAAGTGGCTGCCCTATCAATTTAATTGGTATATCCTTTACGTAGCTTAAAGGATGTACAAAGTATAACTAAAGCGACATAATTCAGATCAATGCTTTCCTAACATATTTGTTATATATGAACAGTCAATATTTTAATGCATTGCTTTTTCTTCAAGAACAGCTCTGTGTTCACTCAAACCCCAGTTAAAATCTCTGTGGTTATAATTAGTATTTTATCTTATTGATTAATGGAGAAAGATCTATAAGGCATATCTTAAAATCATTTAGCAGTAAAACACTGTGTAATAATAGTGTCTTCGTAATATTTTTAATAATGACACAAAGAACTTATTCTTCCTTCTCAAATGTCAACACCGGATTTATGTTAATGAGAGGGAAATTCATTGCGGATCCGTCTAGCCACAGTCCGCAGTTCTGGTAGTCCCTAACCTGAACAGCTGAGCTGTTTGCAGCTAAGGCTTCAGTCATGGAAGGAATGCTTAATAATGATGATAACCCCCTAATACGATATCTAGCCCACTGTTTTCTTTCACCTGCTACACAGTTTTGTGTTAGTTTCATGCCTGTAACTTTTTTCACAGAGCAAATTTTTTCTATAGTATTATTTTTAATTGTTATATCTGCTAGTTGGCAGAGGGTCTGAAACAGCCCCTCAGCCTGAAGACATGGGCAACAAATGGGCTAGAAACAAACAGGGAGGGACGGGAAGTTACTGGCCACACAAGCCCAGAGGAGAACACCCCGGCGCCCATTTGTCAGGGTGCGCTGTTTTAAAACTAACCGCACTAAATGGAGGATGCTCTTCTTTGGGTCTACAGAGTGATGTATCTTGTTGTTTTTTGGTGCCAAGCTGAGCTGAGTTAAGCCTACATAACCCCCTCTTAAACGGAATATAAAACATCCACATGAAGTTGTGCACCTATTTAATTGGAATAGCTCTTCCAAGCTGCTGAATTCTAAATTGCAGCCAGTGACTAAAGGTGAAATTCTTGCTATTGTAGTTAGTCTTCTGCATTATCCAGACCAACTCGTTCTCATGAGGTTTTTAAAAGCAACCTTGAGAGATGAGCACAAATTTTAGACAGTGAAAGGAATTCAACTAGCAGTAAAATGTTTTATGTCTGGAAAACGTTTGAAAAGAGATATTTGAACCTTCACCAAGCTTTGTTAGTGGTTGGCAGAAGAGGTATCTGAAGAAATCCTTCAGCAGGGAAGGAATGGAAGAGGAATCAGGAGAATTATTTTAAACAAAAGCAGAGTCATTTTTGTGAAAAATTTCAAACAATTTTGCATGCAAGCAGCTTCTTATTTGCACCTTTCCAATCAAAACCATCTGTCTTATATTAGCCAGCCCATGGGCAGATGCTCCATTTGTCTTCCTAGCACATGGCAATGCCAGACGTTCTCAAATCACAGGCTTCTAGTAGCGATCTCTCGATTGCTTTTCCTCCCTCACACCTACACTACCGGATAGCCGCTAGTGCCTGATACCACCATAGCTCTTTTCCAGTTTAGTCTGTCAGTTTTGCAGGCAGGGCAAGGCACTCTCTTCTGTACGCGCGGCACGCAGCTGGAGAGTGCCCTGTTTTAATCTGAGCATCGTTCCTCCGTGGAGCCACACCTGCCTGGGTCTCTGCTGTGAGAGATGATGCTCCTTTGGACCATTGGAAAGGTTAAGACAGGGACTGGGGGGACACACACTGCGTTTGCATTCCCTTCTGGTAGATGATTTTGCAACTATATGCTTCGGGGCATTGGTCTAAAAAAATGAGATGTATATGTATTTTTAGAGATGATGTGAATTTTGGATCAATTAAGAATGTAAGTTCCAGGCTGCTTCTTTAGATGTGAGCTCTTATTAATATTTATAGAAAACATTACATATTAATACATTCATAATACATAAGATATGTGGCACTATCAGTTTTAATAGATTTTTTAGGACATCATTGTAACTGTGAGGATGTTCTCCCCTGTCCTTCTTTGAGTTGGAAGAGTAATCATATGGATTTATTCACCCAATGTTTATACAAGATTTTTTTGAAAAGCCTCCTTTTTAATTACCTTGCCAGCCTATCAATAAAAGGCTGTGGGCAATGTAATTTCAGCTGCAAGTAGTTGTATAACCTGCAATCGGAACACTCAAGGAGCAAAATGGCTGTAGGTGTGAATCTGATTGAATCCAATATACGGCATTGGTGCTGAAGAATGGGAATGAACGCGGGCCTTGGGGCGCTCTGGAGATGACCGTGAAGGTTTGGAAGCCTCCTTAGAAGCACGGCACCATTCTGAGAACACTGTGGGCAGGCTGCTGCCAGGCTGGGTGATGGCTAGCACAGATCGCACGTCCCACCGGGGATTTCTCGCCATCGGTTGTAGGTGGAGTGAGGGAAGGGATGAGAATTGCTCCCTGGGTAGAAATATCTGCGGCGAGGCTGTGTTAATCACTCTCCGGCCAGCGCTACCACCCAGGCCCTTCAAAAGGCTGCCTGGGGTTCAAAGGCAGAGCGAGACCATGGGACAGGAGGGCTGTTCAGCTTATAACTTACTTTCCTGCATACCAGGAACGAGTTTAGACTTGTTAGCTGGAAGTGAGCCGCTTTTTCATGGAGGAAAAAGAAGCTTCTATTTCTTTAGCCCTTTAGAAAGTGTCTGTTTTAAAAAATAAAGTGATATATCACAGTTTCCATGCACATTTGTGCTGGTTTTTGGCTAAACTTTGCCAAGCTCCTTCCTCTGCAGTAATTAGGATTCCATATTTTGAAATCTTTTTAGCGTTCCTCATTTCAAAGTTAATTTGCTTTCAGAACAACCAATTAGAGGTGAATCACTCTATATATGTGCAATTCTGCACTAATTGCTTTATTTGATCATTTTATATTTATAAGGTAAATGCCTTATTTTCTTTAGAAGGGAGCTATCATTGCCTCCCACCTATTGCATCGCAAGGTCTTTTCCATTTTCTGCTTGGCTATTAGCAATAAAGAATAATGTTATTACACAGTTGTTCAGAGAATTATGTAATTTGCAAAAGAGTCACCCTAAGAAGCCACCTCGTGCTGTTTGAAGGCGGCTGCACGAAGGGCTCAGGAGACCAGTGCAGGGGAGCTATGCTTGTCCTGTTGGACATCACGGGCATGGGAACTCGGGTGCTGCTGCGGTATCTGCTGGATCAAAACCCCCGTCCAGGAGACGAGAAAAATAATTCGGTAATTTGAGACTGGTTGTCTGTGGCGCTGCGGAGAGATCTGATACCTCTTCCTGGCCCCAGCTGATCATAGCGTTCATGCTAAACTTCAGCTGCACGTGCAATCCCATGTCCTGGACCGAATTATTTTTCCGGATTGATATACGTATCTCCTAGTTTTGCAGTAAAGATATGTGAATAGTTAAGGGCAAGCCCCTTCTTGTCTGTGTTTTGTTACATGAATTTAGGATTAATTCTGAATTGGTCCACAGTGGTCTTAAAATAAAAATAACTGTAAAATATTTTGCTATTGGCATATGTTGGCAAGAATAAGCATGAAACCAGGCCTGGTTTTCAGTCAGCCTCGCAGTGTGAGCACTCTGGCTCTAAATGTTCACAGCATGTTCTTTAGGCTGTGTTAATATACATCAATTCTGACAGACAAATCAACGTTGAACACCTGCAGTCAGAATGTTTATTAGCTGGGTCCGCTGCAGTAATCTTACTGTAAGTGTGATTCTACCCAAACCTTTCCTCTGACTCCTGGTTTTCTCTTTGGAGCGGGTCGTTCTGACCATGCGCCCACACCTTTCTTCCAAATCTATCATATCAGAAAAAGAGCGAGCGTGCTTTAACTCCAGACCTAGGAAGAGAGAAAATCTAAATCTAAAATTTTGAGCAGTGGGGGTAAAAGTGAAGCAGAGAGTGGGTAAAATCCCAGACTGACTAGTGGAAGCAGCTAATGAACCAGCCCTGGCAAGAGTCAGATGAATATGCCACGCCACATTCAGGCGGCATTAAAAATATCTATTTCCTTAAAAAATAAGACAATAAAAGATGACACCATGCTTCGAAGCCTGCAGCAAATTTTCATGGGAGAGAGGGAAAGTTCTGGTTTTTAAAATTAAATGAATAAATCAGTATTTAGGTAAGTTTTCTGATGGTATTTACAACATTGACACTTGAACTTTTGGTTTATTTATAATTTCAAGGATACTGTAGCCAAATTAGTAATATAAAAATTGCTATCTTATAACATTTCAAAGCTGCAGGCAGCACTATCCATCTCTAGCAGAATCCCATCTAACAAGCCAGCAGCAAGAAAAGAAATTGGCACAAATTCAATTCATTCAGGCTGGAAATAAGATTGAGAAATACCATCACCTTAATTCATTATTATTTTCACTATGTGAATTGTAATCTTGTCATTATCCTTTATGCCATCCTTAAGATAATTCTGTTCTCTGGGCAGTTTCAAATATTTCTTGCAGGTAGCGATGCTAGAAATGTGTGTTACATACCAGCCCACCGAGCACCGTGTGATAATTACAGGGGACATACAATCTCTTCTAAAAACCCGGGGAGCACCTGGATAAGCAGGGAAGGTGATGTGCTCATTGCGCCGCGTGGCAGCTACTAATGTTGTTACACAGGTGTGTATTAGATTAAACTCTTTGCTCATTCCGTTACGCATTTCCCTGGTAATCATAACTATGGGCACAGAAAGCTCCTGGGATACTAGCAGGACGTAAGAAAGTATTGAAATGCGCTTCCTTACCACCAGCCGTGTTTGAAATAAGAAGCTTTTGTGAGTAATTTCCAAACCCGCTGGACCAAACAGCCAAATGGTGAGACCCTTGAGCCTGCGGAACAGGGAAAGCTCGAGAAGTGCCCAGGAAACTTCTGTTCTTTCAGCCGTGATCCAGCACAGTGGCCTGTGTGTCCCTGGAGGGGCTGGTTCAGAGTCCCTGCCGCGGGGGCTGAAAGCCAGGCCGTTCCCTTCGGCGCTCAGAGACTGGGGACTGCGGTTCTTGTTAAGCAGGGCGGGCTGTTGTGTTAGGGATGACTGGAAGAGGAGATGCTTGGCAAAATGACCTTCTCGGCGCTGAAAGCTCCTCGCAGGCAGGAGCGCGGGTGTGGGGACCAGGTGGGCAGGGGACGCGGGCCGGGAGGAGCCGGCTGAACCCCGGTCCTAGGGCCCAGCCCGCAGATGCAGATAAAATCCTCCTCCTTTGGGGCCAAAACTGCGTCAGCAGCCGAGCACTTCTGCGGCCTGGGGCAGATGTTTCAGCCCGGGTGTGGAAGGGCAGCTGCTGCCCAACGCAGGCCCTGTGCTCCGGCTCTGCCGCGGCCCATCGTCCGACCCTGGTCCCCTTCCTGCTCTCCCTCGTGGCCTCCAACAAGCGAAGTCGGGGAGCAGGAGCGTGGGTGGGCAGAGCTGTTGGCTCCTCTGGCGTGGTGGAAGCCCCGCGCCCGGCAGGAGCCGGGGCGGCACTGGAGGCGGGTACCTGTCTGTCCGCCCCTGCCTTCACCATAGCTGGCAGTTTTGTCCCAGCTGAGTAATCAGAGGCGCTGGGCTGAGGCAAGGCTTGGCAGCGTGGTGAAGAACACATGCTGACGTGTAGGACAAATGGCTGTAAAAAAGCTGTGGTAATAGCCTGTAATGCAGAGGGAAAATAAAAATAAAACAAACACCACCTGGAAGGTGCAGGGCGGGTGGGTGCGCCTGCAGCCCTGGGCTGAGACCCTGCGGGCGCTGCTCCCGTGGCTGCCCCGGGTCCCCACCAGCCGCCAGACCCCCGCAAACAAGAAACTCCTCCATCTAGATGGCTATAAAAATACATGATGGGGAATATCTGTAAGAGCATCAATCTTCGTGAGTGAGGGGAGGCTGGAGTAGGGGAGTCACAAGTGAGTTATCCTGTCACTCCTGACAAATGAAGATAAATTGTGTGACACTGGCTATTTATTTACACACTTTGCTGGAGATGCATATGGGTATGAGCAGGAGAAACAGCATTATGTCACATATGTAATTGTGTGCTGCAAAGGGCTTTCGTAAGGATGAGTTTTGGGTGGTTATTGCTGTGTATGGTCAAAACAGTCAATGACTCGTCTCCACAGAAGCTTCAGATGGCAGATTTCTCATTAGTGGGTGAGGGAGGGCAATGGCTGGAAACAAGCCCTGTAGCTGCAGGGGTGGTTTTGGTCCCTCGGGGGAACCTCATGTTGGTCAGCGGGGCAGCACGGCAGCTCTGTGCCCTCCTGTGAGGATGGAGTGCACAACTGTTAGGGGAAGTTACAGACTTCTTTGCTACAAGAAGACCTAAAGACAGGGGATGGACCAGTCCCCTGTCTTTGAAAAACAAGCAGTGGCTGAAAAAGAGGTGGCATATTGCAGAAATACCGCTTTTTCTTTGTTAACTGGTTTGCGTTTCTTTCTGTTGGTTTGCAATAACTGGCCCCAGGCAGGGAAAAGCTAGTATTTGCGAACGCTGCGCTGACATACAGAATGTGACACCTTTGGCTCACAGATACTTTGCCTGGTGGCCTAATATGTCACTTGTATGTGGAAATGAGTGGGTGGGAGAAGCTTTTTTGAATGGGTACTGTACTTGCATGTTTCAGGAGGGGATTTCTGAACACCGAACAAGCAGGGGTTTCCGCTGGGGACAGGCTCTGGGGAAAAGCTGCGTGGTCTGTTAGAGGGGCTGAGCATCCCCAGAAATGCGGTGGAGGGCTGATGGCCGAGCTGTTTGGGTGTGCTCTGCCCGGGATTACATTTACATTCAGTCTCGTGCTGAGCTGCGGTACGTGACACAATAGAGGCTCTCTGCTGAGACCAGCTGGGATGCTTTATAAAAATATTTCTGAGCAGAGGGGGTTGATTAGGGAAAACATCCTCAGAGTTGTGCTGGATCTGTGCTCTCATGAGAAATAAATTGACAGAGTTAAACTCCTCTTGTCTCACATCTGAGCAAAAAGAGGCTCCTTTTCTGCAGATTGCTATCTCAGAAAGAATTGTAGATGCAAATAACGCTTGTGTCTCATATCCTGATTGTTTTCAGCAGCTGACTAGCTAGAGTACAAGCACCCATTAAAAATGAATGTCTGCATTAGTTGGTGACAAGTTTTCAAAACTGGGCCTATAGCATTATGAAATGTTTTATCTGCTATAATGGCTGTGTTAGAGCTTTGTCAATCCTGTGGCAGTGTCAGGAGAACTGACGAACCTGATGTGCTAGCGTCCACTCTGCAGCAACAGCTCTGGTAGGCTGGGGTTAGCTGCGCTCCTCAGCTGTGGGCTGTCCTCATAGCCCATGAGCATGGCTGGATCCGTGCTCTTCTCATGCTGGAATGAGGCAGCTGGCTTCGGGGAGCAGCACCCACAACAAACGAGCTGCGTCCGGGCCATGTCAGAGGGGACATGTCCCGCAGAGCTGATGCTAACAGAACACGTTCCTCGTCTTGTCTGGAGCATCTGACACTTAAACTGCATCCTCCCTTAATCAGCATTTTCAAAGGCCAGCCGGCCCGTGCCCGCTATCTGTCTGCTGTCCCAGCTTTCAGTCTCTGTCACGCCAGGTGATTCCTGGAGCCACCCTGCGGGTGTCACGATGGACTCCTGTCCTTGCAGATGGAAGCAGCCATCAGTCACTCCGGGGCGCTCCACCCTTCCAGGGCTCCGATCTCAGTCTATCGATCACAGTCGCCTTATGAGCACCGCGGTGCTCCCGCGCTCTCTTGGTTAGGCCACTGCCGGGAAGAGCCGGCAGCATGTGCTGCCTGTAGTGCTTGAAGCGTTTTAACTGTTGGTGGCACTCTGTTTTCACTTGTAAGTCACTGCTCTTTCAGTGGCAGTTGCTGTTGATAACCTGCTTCTCTGGCTGCCACGGGACCACGCACGACCCGCTGCCCGCTGAGCGTGCCGAGTCTGAGCAGTGGTACGGTGGCGTTGCGGCTCCGGTGTTACTGCCAGCGTATCTGGGGGGACATGATGCTCCTGGTGGCGCTCCCTTCGGCAAGCACCAGTTTTGGAGTTGGTCTTTGCTCGTGTTTGGTGAGGGAGCCCCGGATGAGTTCCACAGGGTGAGACCAGGTCTGTGCGTGGCGTTTTGGGATGGGCAGCCTGACTGCGCTGGCACAGACCGTGAGCAGGAGAGAGCTCTGAGACTCTGGAGAGGAGCTGAAAAAGTGATGTAAAAATGCCAGTGCTGCCACAGCCTGCCTGTGGTATGCTAGGCAGATCTTTAATTATTCCAACAAAAGATCACCTATCCATCAAGCAAAATGAGACCGAACAATAATAATCCTTATTTTGTTGAATTTTCTATTTGAAATAAATTTTTTCTTAAGTCGCATTTGTTTGGATAGAAAACATGATATTAATAGATGGTTTCCCATGAAAATTTGTATCTTATCTAAAATGTAATGAAAATGTTTCCCCCCCAGCTCTCCGGAGCCTCTTTGTCGCTCAGTTACATGTGCATGTATGGTCCCATGTGGGTGTCTGAAAATTCTCAGCTTCCTTGGTCAAGCAAAATACAAAACTTAGAGCTGATATCATCACTCTCAATGAAGAAATTGAAATAAAATGGAAGTAAAGCTATTGGAAGTCCCAGATAATATTAATGCAGAACAAATGGGTGTAAAAGAGGCCAAGAATAAGTTTAGATGAAAAATGAGAAAAAAAATCAGCCTGTCAGAGGAGACAGAACCTGAAACAGCCTTCCAAAAGAAATACGGGGGAATAAAAAAAAAAGGCATCAGCAATTATCAAGTGTATCTTCACTGTATACATTACATGTCAGGATTATATGGCAGGTCTGAAAGATCATAGGAGACGTTTTCTAGCTGATGCTTTCTGGGATGGATCTCTCTGTTTTCCTGAAGCCCACAGCACTGTGAAGATTGAAATCTGTAATTTTGAGAAATCTGTATTGTTGGAACAAAGCGCTGATAGAGTGTCCCTGATGTTTTGCAGCGTTTGCAGCACATGTCTAATCGAGGGAGTCATGAAGATGCAGGATGTATGGGCCTGGGAGAGCATCATGCACTTTGCATTATGCATCTTTATAGATGCACATTTAGTTTCAAATTAACCCTCAGCTCACTGGAGTCCTGCTAATCCTTTTACAAAGGCATGAACTGCTAATCCAAGTCCTGTACTGGGCTTGCTGCTGTTTGAGCAGCTAGCTAGATTTGTTTTCATGTTTGAAATGAAATTTGTATCATTTGTATCAAAAGTGTGGTTTAAATTGGGGGTGGGTTTTTGCTACTCCTGAGAGGTTTCCTGGGAGAGAGCTAGGATGAAATCTCACTTCCAAGTTGCTTCCTAAAATAGAAAGCTGTAGCAGATGAGGTAATGTGTCCTTCAGTTTCCTGGGATGTGGATTACAGATGGCTTCCGCTTATGGAACAGTGAAAAGGTGTTATGCTAATACAGGATCATGACTTTTGCCTGCGGCAGATAGTGCAGAAGGGGATCAAAGAGAGGGAGAAAGACCGGCGTGGTGTGGGCCTGGAATAGCTAACGAGTGGCGCGCCGGAGGAGACATGCACGTAGCCTGGGCTGTGTCTGGTGGTTACCCATTATCTTCCATCAATATGTTGATAAACTGTTATCACTAAATTATCCTCAGTCTAATACAAGCTTCACATCAGTCGGGTATGAAATCCATTACTGTGTGTGTCACACCGCTCAGCTAATGGAAGGAAACTCTGTTTTCTCTGTTAGATTTTGGTTGGATCCCTTTATCTGCCCATTACTTCTCCTGTAACTCCTTCTAATGGAATCAGACTAATACAAAATGACAAAGAACGGGAAAAAATGACACCAAAATTGGGGGAGCTGTAAAAGCCTGTGTTGCTCCTGCTTGGCCTTGTTAAGGAACGTGAGGTCTGAATTAGTTTGAAGATTTGTTTGTTCAGTGACTTACCCCATAAGCTGGTCTCTTTTGCTTAAAAAAAAAGAAGTAATTTTTGTTTTGCAATAAACTCGGTATACAAATGTCATGACACGGAAAAATATTTACTGTGATTAGTGCAATATCTTCTCTGACTCCTTTGTCTTTATAAAAAGCACACGGCATAGCTGCCTTATAATTTACTATTGTTTTAATAATTTAATCTCACTGTTCTTCCAGCGATCATTCCTATATAAAAAAAGGGATTTGTGTGATCCAAACCAGCCAGCCAAAACCAGTTTGCAAACAACCTAATAGAAACATTAATAAGCAAAAATGTAACACGCGTACGCACAGTCTCAGTGTGTCTGCTCTCCTCCCAGCGCTGCGGTTTGGGGCGAGGTACCCGTGCGTGCTGTTGGGGGTCCTGCAGCCGAGGCACCCCGCGGCGAGCGGCACTCGATAGCCAGAGCTGTAATCCGTGCGGGGGGCTGAGCTCGGCAGCCCAGGGGCGAAGCGAGCCGGACCCGGGGGCTGTTCTGGCAGCAGGACAGCTCAGCTGCGCCTCGACCTTTCGCAGCCCAGCCACCTGCCCGAGCCGGCAGCGCCGACGAAGCGTCCGCGAGCCGCTGCCAATTGCTACCAGAGGTTTGCAATCCTGTCTCGCCGCAGGAGCTTCATGCGGGGTGCCATGCCAGGCAGCACTGATTACAGATGTTCACAGGCACTTAACATTAGCTGCAGGAGCTGGGGCTGCCGCCCGAAGGAGCACCGATCTCTGAGCATTCAGGAAGGAGGCTCATCTTAGAGGGCTTGCTCTGTGGCCCAGCCTTTGCTGACTGCTAGCTAATAGCACTGAGGAAGAAATGCACTGCAGGCAGCATATGCCCTGCCGGCTTATATCTCAGCGCAGCAGAGCCTCTGATTTATTGTGAGTAATACATAAAGGGCCTCATGAAGAAATGGTTAGGGAATACTGCCTTCGGGGGAAGAGCAGGGGAAGGAGCCCTGCTCTCTGGTTAACAGAAGTACTGCCTCTCCTGGCAGTCCTTGCCTCTCTGTTTGAGTTGAGTATTTTTCTAACATTTCTGGCTGCTGATTTTAAAGATTTAGCACACTTATTTTTTTTTAATATTCCATGGACACATGAGATGAGACCAGGCTGTATAATTTTCTTCCCGCTCCCTGTGTGCAGTCACTGAATTAGTCTTAATTTCCTGCACCAGTGCCCATGGACTGGGAGCTGGTTTCTGCCACCCATGATGTCAACGGCACTGTTCACAAGCTCAGGTGATTAAATGGTCAGGTTCCAGCTACGCACAGTAAAGTGCATTTTCTCATGTATGTTATTGGTATAATGCAGCGAAAAGGTGTGGGATTGTGCATTGCTGATGCAGAGGGCTGGAGAATGCCTTCAGATGCCATCACCATTTTGGTCTGTGACCATGTGAAGACATGGCAAGGCAGAGCCCCGGAGAGCAGGTATCAGAAGGCAGAATGGCCAGTTAATGCCTGTCCGTGCCAGAGCTGGCCGCAGGGGCTCCTGCGTGGCAGTAACGTGGTCTGCAGACTGCCTTGGGGTCTGCTCTGCTCAACTCTGTAAATGAAGGCTTCGAGTCCCAATTTACTGCTGTTGTCACTGTTCTATTGCAGCAGATGAAAGCTGTGAAGCTAAGGGTACTTGAATCCTCCCAAACCCCAGGCCATTAGTCAAGGCTGCCTTGTCCCCATCCTTCCCTGCTCCAGCACTGCTTTCTCTTCTCCAAATGCCTGGCTGCTGTCCTTGGATGCTCTTTGTCCTCCAGCAATTCCTGCAGACTGCCGGTTTCTTGAAGATGGTAGTTTCATTCTGCCCCTGGTTTTCACTCCTAGTCTGTTTAGTGCTTGCAGAAAAAAACAGAGACAGAAGGACTTGACCAAATCCCAAACAAAATCAGATGTGAGAAGAGCGCTTTATTTCCAAGCTGTAGTGCTGACCCTAGGAGTTTTTCTTGTGCTCTCACTGATACACACTCCTGACTTTAATCTCTAAAGTTTGTTTACGTGCTGGCTCTGAACTGATTGCTTTTTCTCTTGTGAATCTCTAACAAGCTCTCGCTTCCTTAGCAAAAATGTAATCCTGATCAAAGTTCCCTTCTTTCTCACTTGATTAGAGAAAAAAAAAAGCCCACTCTGACAAACCACAGTAGTCCCCCCTTCCTCCCTTTGTGTGTACCTGAATTCTTCATTTTACAAACCCTTTTCTCGTGCTCTGGTTGCATATTTGTGGGGACCTCCAGGGCGCTTTGCGCAGGAAGTCAGAACAAGGCTCGTGCAACGCTTGCACACTGTTTAAATAGGTGTTGGCATATTGTGGCTAAGAGCAGCGACAGCAGGCTGGGGCCAGAGGGAGGGGGGACGTTTCCCCTTCCCACTGAAGGAGGATCTCTGCTTCCCTCTTCATCCTCGGGCTCCTCCTGCGCTGAGCAGAGTCCCTCGGTGTGCCTGGGCCCTTGGAGACTGAGCCACTGTCTCCTGAGGAGCGTTAGAATTTAATGGAAATAAATAAAGTAAATGAAGAGTGTTTCATGGGCAATTGAAAGGTCAGCACGGATCATGCTGTATCATTTGCTGTTCTTCCAAACCCTTTTCTGGCTTCCTGTTAATCCCCAGACAGACAAGCCACAAGTGCATTAGTTCTCTCTCTCCCTCTTTTCCCCCCTCCAGCCAGCACCCGCAAGGCCCTGGGTTGTCACTGCTCTAACCAGTTGTATACTCTCTTCTGCTGTAGATATTAATTTTTTGTTTATAGAAAAATCCATAAGGCTTGAGTTATCAAAAGCTGTGTGCACTAGTGGGAGAGACACAAAATCAATGCTGAAATATTGCCTTATTTAATGGCTGCTGTAAATAGCTCTGTTATGATTCTTTAGTAGAGGTAAATTATGAAAGCACAGGAGAGGTCAGTTGAACGTACTTGTTTGCAGCCTACGCCCCAGCAAGCCCATCCAGCTTACCTTGCCCTGTTAGGCATTAGCTGACAGAAGTTTGAGATACCTTAGTTCATGGGCTTGCCATCACTCACGTGAGAAAACAAAGAGGAGTATGGGCTGATTCTGATGGGCTCTCACAGTGCTTTGCTCTGTGTTCATTACTGCTTCCGTGCTGCTGGAGCAGCTGAGCCAGGTTCCCTCCTGCGGGGATGCCGCCGGGGCCGTGTCCCCTCGCGGTGCTCTTCTCGCCAGACCCTGCGGGAGCTGAGGCCGCCGCCGGCACAGCCCGCCCTGCCGTGCCGGGGACCGGCTCCCAGCAGCTGCTTCGCAGGGTTCTCGCTTCCCTGGGGGACAGCACAGCCCTGGGAAGGAATTTCATCTCACATTTCTTCTCACTTTCTCCTTTTTTAAGACATGTTTTTAGAAACATCGTTGAGGCTTGTAACTGAGGCTTTTAAAATGTTTTAAATACCTATAATTTTTAATGGTTTATTTCTGTGTCATTGAATGTAATTATCTCCAGTAGAAGCTCTTTCTAGAATATATTTAGGTACTTTGGAAAACACAGGCTTTTCCCCCACATTCCTGGAAAGCCAAGTCCCGGGTTGGGGTTACTGTGGTAACCCAGCTGTGTTTCCAGTGGCAACAATAATCGCTGCGGATGAGGACAAAATAGCATTCTAGGATGCCTGCTTGAAAGTCACAAGGAATTAGGAGATCCTGCTTTGCATAGCTCCTTGAAGGTCAGACAGGCTCACTCCGCGAGCGGCATTAGTCAGTCCAATCACATGTGCAAACTCCGGCGTCTGAAGGGCTCACGAAAGCTGATAAGAGTTTTCCCTGAAGTACGGCTGCAGCCAGTCGGATAGCGCCTGCATCGCCTCTGTCAATATTTAACTCTGTGTCAATACAGCTTGATGTTTGGCTTAACAGAACTTAGTATCTGCCTAATGTCAGCAAAGTTCTAGCAACGGTACCGGTGCGCTGCCTCATTTCTGTGGGGAAGGGGTTCCTCAGCTGAGGAGCCACAGAGCGGTGGGGCCTCCCCGCTTCCCAGATGGTGGGAAGGAGCCGCAGCTCTCGTTGCTCGCAGGCGAGGGCTGTGCGAGCGACTCTGTCTCCGATTCACCCCAGCCGACTGGGATGCCAACCCAGATTGGCTTCCTGGGGCTGTGCCGGTAAGAGCGAGCTGAATGTCGGGGACGTGCCTGTCACTGGCGCGCGGGACCGATCGCTAGGCAGGGCTGCACTGTGCATGAGCAGCAACTTCTTGAGTCAGCCTCATCTGTCGCCTGTCTGTACAAGCTGCTGGGACTCGTGCAGCTCTAACGGGCACTAAAGTACAGAACAGAGGTCCTCTGGTTCCCATCAACATCTACAGAGGGGTGGTGTGGCTGTTTTTGTTGTGTTTTGATTTGTTCTCATGAGGATTCCCCTTATCTCCAACCTGCAGCCATGCACTGAGGCTGATGCAAGCTGCTGGCAGCTGCAGCGAAGGCATGCGTCACTGCTGCTGGCTCCGTCCTCCCCTCGAGCTCGATGTCTTTCTTTCCTTTCTCCCTGCAGACTCTTTCTTTGGGCAGCAGTTAGCCAGTGAAAGTGTTTTCTTTTTATTATGGTTTTAAATATTCATGACACATGCAAATTAGAAAAAAGGTAATTGTCCCAATTAACACTAAATAGGTTTTTCTCACACATCTTGAGTAATTTGATGCTTTTGCTTATCTCATAAAAAGTTTCCTAGTGGAACTGCCTCAGACTCAGTGTTCATACAAGAGCCTGCTGCGCTTCTGTAATTAAGCTGTGATTAGCTAGCTATAAATACATGGTTTTGAATACAACACTGCACTCAGGGCAACTGGAGATAATAAAGTGATCAGATCAGTGAACACCTAAGGTCCATCAGTAGCGGTGAGACAAAGCTTTTGCCGCTAACGGTCAGTCGCGGTGGTTCAGTTCCCGCAGACTCTCTCTAAGCCGTGGTTGAGTGCTGGACCGAGGCCATCACGGCCAGAAACGATTGCCGTGCCTGCGGTCCGGGCGCTCGTGGCTCCTGCCTAAGTGTGGTGTATGGAATCGCCTCTCTGCTCAGCTCTTCTGACGGAGCAGTTAACGCAACCTAAAAATGGCTTTCCATTAGGATGACCGGTTCCTTTAACAGCTGGGTGTCCCTGGCTGCGAGCTTTGCCCTGCCAGGGGCAGCAGGGCTCAGGTGGAGCTCTTGCAGAGGGGCCGCAGCAGGCAATGCAGAAACTCCCCATCCCTGGGAGCTCTGTGGGTGGGTACCTGTGCCGGGAACACGAGGGCTCAGTCTGGATGCCCGCAGCTGGTTTCCATTGCCAGATGTCTGGGAAGATTGCTTCCACCGAGCGCTTGGCACCCTGTCCCACCCTTCGTATGTGAGAGCAGTGGTAAATTGGCTTCGGGAGGGGGGTGGCTCGGTGGACCCCTCTGCTCCCCCTCCGATGGGGGCTCCGGAGGTGTGTGATGGGGAGTCCAACATGCCAGATCCTCCTTTCCACCCAGAACAGAGCATGTCTCCTGGGCTTGAAACCCAGGGCCACAAGGTTGTGTTCATTCAGCCAGAGGCATGATGTATCTTGTGGCCTCTGGGCCCAACTGCAGCTGTTTGTAATGTCAGGGACCGGCTCTCAAATGAATTACAGCTGATATTTCATCACACACATTATTCGGCTAAAGAATAAACTGGAGGAAGCCAGGACAATTAAGTGAAGAGAGCAAGCTGACAGTTCGTGAATAAATCATTCGTTATTCACTCAGCAATGGCTGTTCAGTGCACTTGCCCCGACTCCCGAACAAAAGTTAGCTCCTTTCAAACCCTGCTGCATTTCCATTCTCTGCTGTGACCCGATGTGACAGATGAAATGTTTGTGAACATGCTTATCTTTCACATTAGAAGTTATGTCAAATCTGATTCTGTGAACCACTCACAGAAAATTCGTACCAGCTGCTAATTTTCATCCCCTTAATCTCAAATACCATTTGCGAGCTTTCTAACTCAATCCTGTTTCAGTTTTGAAAGCACTTCAGGAAAAACGACGTAGCATTATTTGGCAAAAGAGGCAGTTGTCTAAAGCACTGTCAGAACAAGCACTTTCTTTTTAGCAGCTTTCCTCCCTATTACCGCTCCTACCGGGGTTGTTACTGACTTGGCCCCTTTGGGCCAGGCACTGGAGAAACAACGTGCACAAAATCCTGGTGTCCCTGAGCTAAATGGGAGCTCGGTGGTTGCCTTTGGCTGTAGCTAGGTGACCCCGCTCAGGCCAGCTGTGAAAGCAGATGCCCCTTGAATGTGTCAGAGACTGGAATCCGTGGACGGAGGCCAGGACTGATTCCCTGCGTGCAGGTCCCAGAGGGGAGCCGCAGCTCAGAGTTAGGCTGCCATGCTGGAAAATGTTTGCTTCATACTGCGAGAAATGTCTGCCTGCCTTTCTGCGACACACGTGTGTACCAAGCCGAGTCTCTACTCTTGAGCTGAAGGCAGTTTTTAAGGGATTGGGAAGTGTCATGGATTTTGTAGAGTTGGACATACTGTCATGGAAATGTTCCAGTGGATGTGAATGAGGAAGCAAATGGGAAAATTTGAAACCTCCGAAAATTGTTGCATGAAAAGAGGGGCAGCACCGGAGAGGGAATGGCAGAGCCCATGACTAGGTGGAGGGGGAGAAGTAGAGAGGTGGAAGGGAGAACAATGTAAAGATTTATGCAAGATCGGAACTGAACAAAATATCCAAGCAAAAAAGATGATCCCAAACAAAATTCAGAAAAAGGAGAAGATTCAGAAAGGGGTCTGCAGTCTGGACTCTGCGACATGCAGGCAAACATGGCATGTTCCACGCCAGCCCCTAAAAATTAGTGAAAATACCTGTGAACAATTAGATCCAAGCTGCCAGGAGGAAACTTCACCCAGAGGCTTGTGAATGCATCCCACGTCATTGCAACAACACTCGCTTGCTGTTCTAGCCTCAGGCAGTGTTAGAATAACCACAGAGAGCACTAGCAAGTGTTAGCTTCCGTTTGGGTTGTTTTGCACAAAGAACTGTGTCCATGTACATGCTTATTCAGACTGCGAGGAAACATAGAGTATAGATGGAAAACTTTCCTTTCATTGCTGATTTATCCATCTGTTTTCTATCTTTGCTTTGTTCGCTTGCAGTACTGCGTGGGTGCTTGTCGGAAGAAGGGCGTTCCAGAGTCGCTGCACAGCTTTCCTTGGTAAACATGATTTGATAGTCACTTCAAGTGGGGCTTTTGCAGCAATTCTCGTGTTTTATTCCTCTATGCTCTGCCAATCTAGCTGGGTCCTGCTGCTCTTCTTTGTCCCTCTGCTATTCCAGTCCAACCCTGCCCCCCACATGAATGCACAGAGAAGTATTTTTTCCAATTTAAAGCTGAGCAATTCTTATTTGTAGCTGTAAGTGGGTCCATTAGTGCCGGTCAGAGGAAAGCTGAAAAACATTTGGCAGATAATTGGGCCTGGGTCCATCAGAAGGTTTTGATGCGGAGACTGCTGCACTATGTGCTGGTAAAACATCTGTGTAAATAGCTCTGCAGCTGAGGTTTCATTAGAACTGCCCATCAGGACAGTCCTCTTAAAGCTCTAAATACACCAGGGACGACTGTGTGTCTACCCAAAATAGCAAGCTCTCCACTTAGCGAGCCCTGTACTAAAACTGGGGTCGTCTCATTTAAATGTTCCCGGCTGTAGGCATGACCTGAGATTCTTTGTTGTAATGTGCTGAGCTATCAAAGCCTCACTCTTCATAGCGTCTCATTAGTCGTGGAAGAGGTGAGGCTGGGGATGGCATCCAGCTGTGTCCCTGAGCTGAGTATATAATTTTCCAGCCACATCTGGAAAGGGGGAGATACGTAATTGGATGCAAATGGTCATCTGCCACAGTGAAAAATGTCATTTCCAGTAGGATTTTCTTTGGAAAAAAAGAGTATGCCTTTGGATGAGAGGAAATAATTTTAGTGCTCGTGGAACTGAGCAACAAAGTCAGATATAATCTCAGACTCTTTCCCCAACTCTGTTAAAATTCTGCTCATTTTTAGCCTAGCATACCCATATGGTTTTTCTGGGGCACCTCACTACTGTCTCATGCCTGACCCTGGTTTCCCCACATGTTTGCCAGCTGTGCCTGTGCCCAGCTCTGCTGCTCACCCTGCTGCTCTGAGCTCGTGTCTGCTGCTGGCTTGGGATGCTTCTGCATCTTGACATTTGTTCATGGCCTAATGCTCACTGCAGCTCAGGACTTTATTAAAGTGACTGTAAGAGGATCACAACCTTCTTTGAACCAAGGCAATGAACTTTCCCATGTAGTCTCTTAAAAACATTTAACTCTGAGAGAAGATGCAAAACAGAACAGAGCTGATTGAAACCATTCTGCCTGATGCCTCTCTGCATCTCTTGCGTAGGGCAGGGTGAGTTCCTCCTGGCTCTCCATCACCAGTCTGCTACAGCCTGGGCATACCATATGCAGACTGTCCTTCGGTCTTTCAAAGGCATCAGCTCCTCTACAGTCACCCAGCAGGCTGGGTTGTTCTTCTCTTGTTATTGTCCATACCTCTGCCCTCCCCATAAAGCACAGGAGAGTGTGCTGTGCGGGCAGGATCCCACTTCGTTGTCCATCACCGAATACTGCACGTGACCGCGGTATAAACCTGGGCTATGGATAAGAGATGTGGGGATCGATCCCTGCTGGTTAATCAGTAGGAGATGTTATCTAAGATTATTGTACCACTAAGATCAAGTCAGAGAACTTGCTGTTTGCTTGCTGAGATGTGGGTTGATGCTGTACAGGATGAATACCAACCGAGCACTGAGTTTTCAGACATGCAGATTTGTTTTGCGGATCATCATCTGTTCCTTCTGTGTGCCACTTAAACTGTCTGTTGTTATGCAAATCCAGTAATGTATGTATGAGTGCTCTCCAGGGATTTCAAATGGCATCTAATCTGGTTAGTAGATCCATTCTGCAAGAGACCTGTGTAATGTATTCAGCTAAAGATGAGATATTGGTATTTTATGCATTTGACTAGAGGCAGAAGCTGTTTTATCCCATTCACCAAGCATTACAAGACTCTTACTGACCTAAAACCCATGTAGCTGCCAGGAAGAAGAATAAACACACAAATAAATGTCAACAAGCACGTAGAACATATTTACAGGTCCTTACAGTGTCTGCATCAGAGTCACTGCAAACTGTGAATTCGCCTGTTCTCGTGAATTAGGCAAGGCTGGGTTGAGTCTGTACCTGGATGAGAAACTCGTAGGAACGATCACTGGTGACTCTGGAGATGGCAGTGCTCTTCTTTTCCAGAGCAAACCCATCCTGATGTCTGGAAACCTCTGGAGCCCAGCCGACAGCACAACTCGCTCACTTCTGACCCCGATACTAGTTTCCAAACTTTAGACTGGAGTTTCTCACCAGGGACTTGCATCCAGGCCATGCTGAAGTGCTGTAGGCTTCTGCTTAGCATCTTTTAAGTTGCTTCTCTCCATCTGCGTAACTGAATTTGCTCAGGTTTTTGTTGCCTTGCGCCCAGATCAGTGAAACCGCTTATCCACAGTTACTGGTCAAGGCAATCTTGCCCTGCTATAGCCATTATTTTGTGGCTCATTGCATCTTCCCTCTGCTCCCCCATTTCCCCTTGCACTGACTTCAGCGCATTGGCTTCATGTTGCTGCTCCTGTCTCCGCTCCACCTGCAGCTCTTCGGTGAGGGTTAGGTCAGACCCTGCTGCCATTTGGCTCAAGACGGATTTGGTTGGTCGCTTGTTTGATCTGCAAACAAAGATAGATTTTTCCCTTGTTCTGCGCCGCACGATTGACAAGAGCTCTGTGTAAACAGCTGTAAAGTAATTTCATTGTTTTCCTCTGAATTCTCTGTTCAAACCTGCCCAGGACAGGATGATGCCCGTGGTGCCTGCCGGAGCGCTGGGGCTGCCGCTCTCATCCCGGCGTGCCCTGGCCGGCTCCTTTCTGGCCTCCTCCTGTCTGTCTGCTGCCTTCTCCTTAGGTTGCGGGAAGCGATGCATTTTTGTTCTGTTTGATAATATTATTTTCTTGCAAATAAGTGTTTCTACTTTGCTGGCTGAACGTGAAAACAGCATGTATCCTCTTGGAATGCTCTACTGCAAAAGCTTATTTCTAGCCAAAATGAAAAACTACAACACAGACTTTTTGACCAAATTGCACATTTAGTTTCTGTTAGTTGATACAAATGTTTCTCATTATTTTTTTAAATGCTGCATTAGAATTAGATTGGGGAAATTAACTCAGAACGATCTTTCTGAAATAAAAAATGTTAATTCAAAAAGTCTCCATGTTTTGACTCTAAAAATAAATTTAAAAGGCAAATGTCTTCAACAAAGCAGCACAAGTGTTTGAATAATTTTGATATACGTGAAACACTTTATCAGATTAATCTTTCATTTGAAGACTACAAACATCCCAAAATTCACAATCGTCACTTCCCCTAGTCATCGCGTATTCTAGAAAGGCAGAGCTTGCTTCCGCCTGGCTCCGGGCCGGCTCCCCTGCCTGACGTGGGGGCCCGGGAGCGCTCTGCCGTGGGGGCACGGGGCGAGGCACGGCGTGGCTGGCGGAAAGCACAGAAAGCCCCTCGCTTCCCCACGACCTCTTGGTTCCCTTCCCTGTCGCCGGCTCCCTGTCCCTCCTACCCCAGAACTGGCCCACATCCCATTTCAGTGTTCCTTGTCAGATGACAGATTTCGGGAGAGCATTAGTAATTAGGAACCCCACTCTCATCAAGGAAAATAATTAGTGAGAATGCATGCAGTTTACAAAAGCAGTTCAATTAAAGAGAGTAACAAGCTTTTTACAGCAACAAAGGAAGGACTAAGTAGACCTCAGTGAGTAAATAAAGCTGTAATCAGTGTGATTAATTTAAAATGTCAGGAAGGCATGAATTGGATTGATATTCCAAAAGTCTAATGTGTCTCATGGGACCACAAAAGAAGTCATTCCATGTTTTAGGGAGAGTAGGAAGCCTCATTAATTGTGAACAACAAGGAAAAGTAAAAAAACTGACAAAATTTTATTTTGCTATAAACTTCTCTGGAAACACAGATTCTGACTAGTGTTTTCTTCATGAGGCTCATCGAAAAATCTGTGTATGTTGCCTGGCTAAAATGGAATTAAAGAAAGGTTTAGAAATGGGTTGGCTGGCAGTTTAACCAAGATCATTAAAAACCTCCTTCATCTGAGGGCAGCTGGGAAGCAACATTGCTGGGGAGGGATTTTTATTGCAGGTCAGGCTGAGCAATGGTATTTTATGGCAGAAAAGGGGCTAGATGAAATGGTCAGGCATTATATCGCCACATGTGAGAACAGGCAGAAATTCAGGGGCAGAAAGGAGCGTGCAGGCTGCGGAAGCGCATCCGTGGGAACCGAAGGAGCTGGGGCGTCCCGGAGCAGGGGCTGCGCTCCCCCGGCTTCGCCTCCAGCCCGCAGCGGGAGGCGTTAGGAGAAGGAAGGGGAAGGTGCCAGTGACCCTTCTGCAGGAGATGGGGCTGACCCCAACCTCAGGGACACCCCCCGCAGTGACAGCAATTCGGTCACCTTCTCATTCTCTGCCCAGCTCACAGACTGAGACAAAAATGGAATAAAACTGGCACTTGCTTCACTGCCACCGCCTTTTTTTTTTTTCCTGCTAGTATTGTGGGGACTCACTAGTGCTATTTCTGTTGCTCAAGAAATCAGTGCTGCTGGTATTGCTGCCACCAGTATTGCTTCTCCTAGATCTGAAATCTGGCTTTCCTCTATGGTTGATTTTGGGATACAACAAACCCTAAACAGCTGGACAAGAGCTTGGACTGTAAATTGTAACCGGCTTTAATTTAGTTCATTTCCCACAGGTGACTGATGGCTTTATGGTGCTTTACTACACTTCATAATAATTTAAAGCAGATATTTAGTACATCTATAAAATCTCTTTCCCAATGTACTGGGGAAGAAAAGCAGTATAAATATTCTGGCTTTTGGTTGGGTTACAACATGTTGACAGGTCAGTTGACAAAATGAGTCGTTCCTGGAGGTAGAGGACAGGGTGCTGGGTTCCTGCAGGCGCGATCGTGGGAATGTGCCGCTTCTGGGCAGCGCAGAGCGGCAGAGGGGCCGCAGCCCTTCGCCTACGCAGGATCAGAGGGTATTTTCCCTAGTCCTGGTTGACGTCTGTGTAGGGGATGTCCTGGTCTGTGTCCTGCGGAGACAGATTCTGATTTAACTGTGGGGTGTGTATCAAAATGGCACCCCAAGATGTGCATTGGAGGTATTTGCTGTGGGATTTCACTTTTGTGTTAAAATTACCAAGTGCACGTTCAGTGCTGACGACTATAAAGCATTGCGGGGGAAGAACAGGCTGTTACGCAGCGGCCCCTCTGTCCCGTTTTCCACTGCCAGGCAGGCACAAGTCTTCCTCTCAGACACCTTCTACGGAACGGGGCATTTCTGTAGCCGTGGCTTTACATGACAGAGGCCCAACTGCCTGTAGAGATAAGGCCGTAAGAAATTACTGTACCCGAAACAGCCGTTTGGTTCCTGGGGATGCCGTTCTTTCTAAGTTAATCCCACCCCCACCTCCGTCTTTATCACGTTATCCTTAAATTCTCTGCCTATTCCTCTCCCTCTATTTCTTGCCATAAAAATGCCCCATTTCCTTCTACGCCCAGGTGTATTTGCTGCTTTGGGACCTTAAGAGGGGCCTTGCCCTGTAGACTTGCTTTGTTTTAGTGAAAAGGAAAAGAACGACCAAATCTGGAAGGGCGTCTGTGCAGGGGCGTTTCAAGGTCTCCACCTTCAGAGGGGCTTCACTGTGCTCCTCGTTACTGAACCCCTTTGCTTACAGGGAACCTTTGTTTATGGGGTTTTCTGAATTTCCTAGTGTTAGGTCCAGACAGGCTTAATGCCGAAATCCATCTTTGAAGCCAGGAAACACCTTGATGGTGTTTCAGTCTAGAAATGTCGTATCTATCCTAAGACCGACAATTCTTGGGTTTGCTTTTGCTACAGAACACAAGGATTTAATGATTTTCTTTGATTAGTATTTTTTGTTCTTACTCATTTTTATAGCATTTCTAGTATGCTCAACTTTTCTAGTCAGTATGTTTCAGTGGAAAAACAAAAATCATTTCAGTGTCTCAAAATTGATGACTTACATGACAGTTATCACTGAATAAGCACCTCTGATTGCTGGATCTTTCACTTTAGAGAAGGCAATACATCGCAGAGAGGTTCTGAGCAGTTAAGTGTACAAATAAAACAGCCCACTCCGTTCCCCTCATCTTGCATAGCAGCGAAACCTTGGCATGCATCCAGCAAGTTAGCTAGGCGAAACCTCCTTCTTGGAAATACAAGTAGGTTTCTTCTAATTCAATTATGTTTCTCAAGGTCTCCTCTTGCTAAATATGGTAAAATTGTGTCTCAGCTGAAGAAAACAAATACTCCAGCACTGTATGCTCTGTATCAGTCTCTTGTGGCACCCCAGAGAGAGATGTGATATTCAGAGCAGACATCTGAACAGGTAGAAGCAAAACATACCCTAATTAAAAATACAGCTGGGTAAAGAGAGCTCTGATGTGGTCCCGGCAGCCACCGGAGACACGGCAAACTAAAATCTGGTGGGTAGGTGGTTGCATGGGCAGAGGGTAGACAGATGCAGAAGTGATGGTACACGATAGGGCTTGTGTCAGTGCCCGCTGGGGAGACGCCAGTCCTCCTCTGGTCAGACAAAGGTCAGTCTCTGGTTGGGAAACCTGATAGAAACTTGCAGGAGAAGCATAATTCTAAATTCTAATTCCAAAATTTATGAATTTGTTGCATTGTTAGTATTGCTGTGACTGGACGTGGCTCTTGAAAACAGCCTGCCCATGCAATCCCAGATTGTCCTCCATTGGATATGGGTACGTGGCATCTACCCAAAAAACGTGTCAGGCTTTGTAGACATTCAGCAAGACTTGTTAGGAGGATGTGGCCGTCGGCCCCGGGCCCTGCTGTGGGCAGCGTCTCCTGGCTGGGCTCCTCGGTGAGCTGGCACTAACGCATGCTCACCCACGCTGCAGCGCTCACGCTCCTCCGGTGCTCCCGAACACCCACCAAACCCTCACACCTCGCCACGGCTAGCAAAGAGCTTCTGCTGCTCTTCCGCTCACGGGAGAGCCGGGGATGAAACAGGTTGTAACTGACTCCAGTCAAATACTGAAGCAGCTTGCGAGGGAATTTCAGTTTGTACTTCTTCAGATTTTGGCTTATTTCCCCCCCAGCCCCCTATAGTATTATGAATGATTTTTCAAATTTAAGCTTACTCTTTATGTGAACCTTGTCTATGAACTCTGCAGTAGCTTGTATCATAATGTGAAGGGTAGCGTGAAAACAACCTTTCCATAAATAAATGCTGAACGGCGAGGAGCACCTGCAGCGCAAATGAAAAATCAGAGGCGATAGGGCTATTTCAGCAAGTTCAAATTCCAGCCAGCCTCTTTGCAGCAGAGGAAAATGCTGTATCAATACCTCCCCATGCTGTTCATTTGCACTGGAGAAGGATCAGCGTTTGCATTAAGTTCTCCAGAGTTTTGATAACCTTATTTCCCCCAAGGGAGTTTTCAGGCAGGATAATGTATAGCCCGTTGTTGTATGTTCCAAATTCCATTTGCGAGAGCTCGGTATTTTATTGCCAGACCAGCATTTAAAAATAGCTCTCTATTTTCTTAGCTTTGTGGGAATTTACGGCCCCCAGAGTGGAAAGAAAAGGATTTTTTGATAAGATGTGGGCTTGATTTTTATTTATTAGTTCTGATGGGAATCTTTACCCCACAGATTAATCTTGCTAGTTACAAAAAGTAGTTGCTGAAAACAGCCGGCTCTCTTCTGCAGAGGTGACGTAGCCGAAGCTCGCGGCGTGTGGGCCGGTTCCCCAGGCACAGAAAGCTTTTCTGGAGTTGCAGGCACACATCTTCAGAAACGCCTGGTGATTTGAGTGCCCAGCCACCGGCATCGTGAGGCAGGCAGTTCCAAAAGGCGAGTGCTCAGCTTTTCCTAAAAATAGGACCTCTTTGAGGCGTTTCAAGTTTCTTCCTTTATTCCTCTCTCTATGCCATCCTTTAGCCGCCGCTGGGGCCAGCCATGTATTATACTCTAATACCTCCCTATAGGCTGCCTTTTGGCTGACGGTACAGTGCCTTCAGATCCCTGCTGCACCTTTCTGCTCATTCATGCCATCCAGTCAGTCCCTGCAGAGCTGGCTCTTCGTAGAGAAGCAGCCGGTGATGTGCCCCAGAAGCTGGAATTACCTCCTCCTCCTCCTCACGTCCCTGACCACCACCTTGGCACTGGCCGTGCTCCTTGCCCCGATGTGCCCTGGCGACTTAACCACAAGCTGCTTTCTCTAACGGGTGATTTCAAAGGGCCAGCAGTGTCTAGGAGCCTGCATCCGTGCCGTGGCGAGGTCGGGGAGCCTGAGTGTGTGAGCTGGGCAGGTGCCACGCGTGCTGGGTGCCAGCTCCGGGACAGGGCTGTGCTGGAGAGCCATCCGTGTGCTCCCCGCGGCCGGCTCCCTGCTGGGCTCCCCCTTCCAGCTTGAGAAGGTGCATCAACTTGCCCACTGAGTTTTCCACTTGTTCTTTATTTACTGAAATAGCTATCAAAATGTCTCCCATTCACTGGTCTCCTGAAGGATTGAGGCTTTGATGCAGATCATTATCCTCGGGATAGCGGTTTGGGCTTTGTGCCATTCCAACACAGCTGTGGTCTGAGATCCTTTAAATGCGTGGGTTCCTTTCCTGAAGCATTAACAGAGAAGCTCACTAATTGCTAATTGCTGCTAATTAATCCTGTGTATGGTTTATCATGTTTATGAGCAGATGAAGTATAACTTTCTTCCCCTCCTCAACAACTTGAGAACATTTAAGCCTTTTGTGTTGCTTGTTATATTGTCACATTCCAAACCCCGTGGTTACCAAAATACTTAGTAATTAGCTTATATCCCTGTGATACTTGATAACTATATGGGGTTTTTTCCCAGTCTTGTATTACTCCATGTATTTTCATGTCTTATGGCAAATTAATTCCATTTTAATTTCCAGATTCTTCTCTGAATGTTTTCAGGGTCCTGGTCCCTGTGGTCTCTCTGCCCTCCTCGGGTGACGTTTCCTTGCCTGCGCACACGTGCACACTTGTGCATGTTCCCCAGTGGCTTTCCGGTGAGCGTGAAGCTGCCGCCACGACCTGCTCTGCCGTACAGCGTGGAAGGAGGACTGGCAGGTGGTGGCCACTACACATTGCACTGAAGGAGTTTTTAAGGTCCTGGAGACTACCCTGGCTTTTTCCACGCTGAGAACGGGGTCTGCGCCCTTGCAGGCTACAGCTGTATCACGTTAGACGGCAGTTGTAGATTATACCGTTTGTTACCATTAATTGTACATCTTTGCCTGGAGGTGTCTCTGCTCATCTTTGTAGCTAACTCCAAGCAGGATCTCTTTTACACTCTGAAAAGTTTGGATAAAATAAAGTTAGCCAGAGTTTTGTGCCTGCTTATGCACATCTGTGCTGTGGCTGCGAAAGAACAGCTGGTGCTGGGAATCTGATGAGTAAGAGCCTCTTCCCGGTCCCGACGTCAGCATTGGTGGTACAGTTAGATTTTTGGAGCTCCTGAAACAAAGCTCAGTTCTGAGGTGGTCTTGTTGTTAGTAAATAGGAGGTATACACGTTATTTTCTTGAGCATTTTATTACCTTAGCTTGCTGTCTACTTGCAAGGAAAAAAGACTTTTAAGAAGTCTTTCAGTCCAGCTCTTCTGCCCTGAAAGCTCTGTTCTTCTAAACCGGCCAGGAATAGCAGCACTGGCTCTGCAAATGTCATCGTACTTGTTGCTTCTTGATAGCAACACTAGATAAATGGATCTTCCCTTCCCTCCAGGGGTAATGACAGTTTAAAAATGCCCTGTCCTGCCTCCACTTCCTTCATTTGGCAGATTTTTGGTAGTTTATATAATTTGGCAGTGATCCTCTGTCTAAACCATGTCCAACATTTCATGCAATAAACTTAATGGACTTTTCCATCTTTGAACAGCTGAATTCTTCCTGAGCAGCTGCTCTGGGTTATTGATGGCCTAATTAGAGTGCTGCCTTAGGCCTGCCACCAGCCTAGGAAAGACTTTTTTACATATTCCAGTGTAAAACACAGCAGCAGAGCGTTTCCAAATGAACTTGCTTAAAGGAAGGGAGCGCCTGCGCTTTGGATGCAGCAGCGCCGACGTGGAGTCCGGGGAGAACAAAACGGCCAGCGCAGGGAGAGCGGCTGCAGCAGCCACAGGGTCCCGGCTTTTGCCAGGGGCGCGTGCCGAGACATGGGTAGTCTGGCAGAAATACTGCTGAACGGCTGCAGCGGCTTCATGCAAAATTTATGTCTTTTTTGGGGTGGGGGTCTGCCCAGCGTGCCTGCCGCCAGCCCAGGGACTGTGCGGAGAGGCCGAGCTGTTGTTCAGTGGGTCCCTGCAGCCCTGGCAGGGAGAGTGGCATTTCTCTCACCACCACGTTTTGAGAAAATCTAAACAATTTTAGATTGCTTTAAAATTTTTGTTGGAGGCTTTGTAATGAAAATGATTTCCCCCCCCCCCCCCCCATGAAAAACAATAACATTGCCCTTTGCACCCAGCTTTGTTTTTTACTTCATCAATCATCCTTGCGTGGTAGCTCGTTTCAAAGGAGTGCCATGACAGCTTTCTTGGGTGTGAAAATTGAAATTTCAGTTCTTGTTCTTGCGTACAGAAGTCACCTGGCATGTGTCCATGGGTGAGTTAGTCCAGACTGTCTCATCAGACCTCAATTCTGAGGGGAGTAAAAATTCCAACTTTACTTTCTGGGACCATTCTGCAGCATCCACTTAAATTGCATCGTGCTAGAAAACATTGGGGATTGTACATTTGTTTACCAGACCTTTCTAGCTATCAGCATCCACTGGAAAAAAGCCTAAAGGGAGTAAGAATGGATTCAAAAGGTTTCCAAATCTCATCTTTAACACTCATGGTCATTTAAATAGTTCTTTAGGTCCAAGTTGGAGCGCTTGGACCTCGCCGAACAGGCCCACCTTTTGCTGATGAGGCTAAAAGAGGTGAGAGGGAGAGAAAAAGCCTCACTCAGTTAGTCTGGAAGGGCCAGGTCCTCGGAGAAGCCGTTTGCAGGGGTTTGTGTTTGCGTAAGCGGATGCCAGAGGGCTGCTCTTTTCAAACTGCTTTTAAACCCGACGCGCCCGTGGTGTGCACTGTAAATCCTGCTAGAAATAAATAAATAAACCTACCAACAAGCGATTCAGCCGTCAGGTTCTCAGACGGTTTTGTTTGTGTTATTTTCATTTGCCTGGGTAATCGAATTTGTTGGAATTAGGGGTTTGTCTGGATAATAACATTTTCTAACCCTCTGGAACAGAAGCGGGCTGTGGTGAATACCGATGTACAGAGTGCTGTATTGATTGGAATAAGCTGGCCCTAGATAGCATCAATTACCCACTTCTGATGGATGTTTGCTTGCTGGCTGCCAGGTTTGGATTGCACAGTATTAGCCGCCATTTCTGTCTGCTAGAAATGCTCTAAAGAAAATGTACCTCCGCCTTTGCTGGGGATCTCTGGCACGCGGAGGAGACCCGCAGCACTCGCGGATGCCGGGGGTCAGGGTGCCCGGGCATCCCTGCTGAAGCAAGCGGTAAGCCTGCGCCTTGGCAGCCTGTCAAACCGCGTATCGATTACAGCGTTCAGCCTGAATGTCTGTGGCCGGTCTACTTAGCTAATTGCCGCTTTTCTAATGTTCTTTGCTGATTACTAAAGTCGGACGCTGCCGGATGTTTGGTGACGGAAACGAGGGCACCCGTAATGGCTTGCAAAGCACCGTAAAGGCTGTTCCCCCACCTGGTTCTTCAGGGCCAGGCTGGGGAGACAGATGACAAGTAGTGGCCACAGTTTGTAAGTATGAGTGTAGGTGATAGCTAAGCCGTGTCGTATCTGAGCCCAATCCCGCTGTGATGATGGTTAAGGATCTATAATGTAGATCGCTTGTGTTCTTGTATAGCTCTACGTGGAGGAAAAAATGCAGCAGCTACATTTAATTTTTCCAGTTTCCCCAGGGTTGTTCAGCCCAAAGCAATTTGGGTGATGATCCCTCATGCTCAGGTGTCTGATGTCTCCGGGCCAGAGCCGTTTGGCCCTGCCAGCCCCACACGTGCCAGTGACCCTGCTCAGGTTCACGACGAATTTCCAGCCAGGAGGGGAGCGGGGTCTCTCTGGGGGCCGTGGCCCCTCGCCCCAGCGGTCCAGCCATGGCAGCTCCCCACGGGCTCGCTCCGTGTGCTTGGGAGTCTCTCCCCATCCAGGAGCAGCCAGGGACAGCTGATCCTGGCAGGCTCAGAGCCTTCAAGGAGGTTAAGGGGTTAGAGACGAAGTGTGTTTTGTGCCATGGAAACACCAGGGCAGCAAGGCAAACTGGAAATTTAGATGTATGTGTATGAGCAAGCTAGAAATGCGAGCAGGGCTGTGGGATGTGATTATGTTGCAGTGCATCAAGAGGACCAGAATTCATGCTAAAAGACAAACTATTCCAATTGTATTACCTATTGTGGCTGCATGATCATCTGCAGGATAGACTGGGATTAGCATTGTTGTAACAACCTGCTGCTTAACACCCAGCTACTCAAGCCTCTGTAATGCTTCTGTGAACTAAAGGAGTCGTACCGCACCATGCTCTGTTCCCGTCTGAGCAGACAAGAGTGGCAAAGCCATTAGCTTGGAGCATATTCGTTAATGTGGCATAAGCAGCTAAAGAAGATGTATTTATGCTCCTTCATTTGCAATTGATAATCTCAAGAGTGAGAGGCTGGTAATAAATTTTCTCACTGGGGCTTCTATCCTTCTGCAGCCCATGCTGCAGAAGGGAATAGGCAGCTCATTTACATAAGATAATGAAACTGCAGCAAAATAGTAAAATTGCAAATCAACTTTGTTTTAATAATGACAGATGCTTCTTAAGCACTTTAATTATGTCTCTCAGAGCAGTCTTAGCTAGGCCACAAAAAGGAAGAGCAGTATTGCTGAAATACTTGGAATAAAACCCATTCCCTTTCCACAGCTTGAAGTCTCCTCCAAACCAAAACTTCTCTCCTTTGCTCAAATGCTTTTCTGGCTCAGGGAACGCCTGTTTCGGGTCCTGAGAGAGGACAGATGAGTCCTCACGGGCAGGTAACCCCCACAGAGGTGGGATGGCGTGGTCTGCAGGCAGTGAGATCCCAGACACCGACCTGGCCATCGCTGGCTGGGGGGACAGCATTTCTTCCAGCTCTGAGCGAGAGCAGGAGGGACAAGAGCCTGGGCAGGTCTGCCTGCTGCAGACACCGGAGTGCTGGGGGACTGTGATTTCTTGTGCTGTCCCACTGGAATTTTTGGAGGCAGCTGGGAGCAGCAGGGCTCTCCCGAGGGTTTGCTGCTTGCTGCAGTCCCAGCGAGGCGAGTGCCCTGATCCGCTCCCCAGCCCTGCAGGCTCTCGCTGCAGAAGAGCGAACGTGGCGATGCCCCTGTGGGCTGGTTCCCCTCGGCACCCACAGCCCCTCCGCACCCCGGCACTGAGGACCGCAGGGGGCTGCCACCGACTGTAAAAATGGTGCAAGTGTCCATAGTTAACGATACCCGCAATAACGACGGTGTAAGCAGCAGCCTAAACTTCCCTGAGCAAAATTCACTGTCAAAGTGTAGCAGACACTTTTCTATAAAGAAGCAGTGAATGGTGCGTCCAGCAAAGCATAGGGAGAAAGATAAACACATTAATGGAGAAAAAGCTGTATTGTGAGTAAACAGCATTCGTACAGAAAACGGAAAGAAATTCTGGGTAGCAGGGGAGGATGAAAATAAGCTAAGTAGTGCTAAAGGGTAAAAAGCCCTAAAAGGATGGGATGGTTTGTGCCTGAAATCTTTCTGCAGCACACTTTCAGTCTTTTCTGCAGTGATTCATCTCACCCTGTACTCTGCCACGTGCCCCCTTTCTTCCTGTAACAATGCCCCTTTCCCTTCTGTGGGAGATCATGTTCTGCTTCTGCTGCTTCCCTTCAATGCCCACAAAGAGAAGCCACTCCAGACCTGGTCCTCCTTTCAGCTGATGCAGAGCATCGTTGGGGTTGTGAAGTATTAGCTGTATCACAGTCACTTCGCTAATCTACGAAAACCATTTCAAGGCACATTATATACAAAGCCCATATGTTACTTCAGTGCCGCCAAAAGAGTTCTTGTTTACTAAGATCATGCTTTCAGTCGGTGTTCAGTGTACTAAATAGCACCATTGATGCTACTTAAAATAAAAGGTGTCAGCACCCTGTCTGCCCCAGCAAATTGCTCAGCACTTTCAGCTCTGATGATGCCCCTGTGCACTAACGGCTCCAGCTGAGCTGGTCTGGCAGCGGGGCCTGATTCTGCTCCAGTCCTGACCCATCCTTGGTGCCCTCTCGCCCCATAAAGACCGTCCTTGTATGCACCATCTCCCTGCGTACATGAGTTCTCGGGCACCATGGGGGATGCACCGGGCAAGAGCGGCATTAGAAAGTCGTTCTTAGGTTGGGGCAGGGGGTTGCGGGTTTTTTTAAATTTTTTTAATGCTTTTAATGTCTGGAAATGCAGAGGAAAGCCAAAGCCACCTGTCCATAGGTGCTGATGCTGTAAACATCCAGCAGAAGAGCTGCTTCTGCTGCGCTGTGAAGAGCAGGCGCAGAGCCTGTCCCTGTCACCCGGCCCAGCGGGGAGTGCAGCCTCATCCCCGGGGCATCCCCAGTGCAGTCCTGTGCTGTCCCGGTCTGCTCTCCGGGGGCTGACGTGACCCTCAGCCCACCCTTCTGCTGACAGAGCCGGACTCCTGCTCTCCGTCCCTTCCTTGGCCCTCTGGGTAGGACGTGTCTTTCAGCTTTCTGGTGTCTTCTGCTTTGTTTCTTTTCCTCTGTTTACCTGAGCTCCTGCGAGATGCACAGCTTCCCGAGGCAGAACCCCAGATTTTTCTAGTTAAAAGCAGAACGTTAATGTACAACACTGGCCCCGTGGCTGGTTTGATGTTTCAGTTCCCCGCTGAAAAGACCGGATACAGATGTTGCCCGGAAATTCTTGAAGGAAAACATCACCAAATTCTTCCAAATGTCACAAGCAGTTTGGATTCAGGCTGGGTGTCCAGCAAAGGCTCGGGGTAGGTTTCCTTTTGTGCCGGCCGCTTTGCCATGAGCCGGCGAGCTCACTTTTCTACTGGGTTTCACCTCTCGTTGACGTTACCTTCTGGTTCTGCAGGGCCCAGCCTGCCCTGTTCCCAGTTCATTCCTCCTGGAAGGGGGCGGATAACGGAGGGGGTCTCTGGAGGGGTCTCCGGAGCTGAGCCGAGAACTACCCCTGTGGTGCAAGTCACTTCAGTCTCTCATCTGTGGAGCAGGAGGCGGAGGTGGCGCGAGCCCGCGCGGGATGACGATAATGCCATCAAGATCCTGAAAGCCTCTCGATGCCTGAAAGGCAACGGCTTTTTCAAGTGGGAAGTTATTTTATTATACGTGGTTACAGCTCCCTGTTTCCATGGTTGTTATGGGCCTGTATGTTAACGATGCATACCCAGTTCTTCTGACATGTAATGACCGTCTCTCGGTCTGTTAAACCCACCACGGAGTGCATTAGAGAAGCTGGATTTCCTGCTGCCCTCATTCTCTCTGTTCCATCCCCAGATTTTCATTAAGGAAATTTCGTGTGTTTTGCTTCTGAAAACATTTAGGTCCAAACTTGCCTGAGTCCTTCCTGAGTGACAACGTTTCGGTTTGGTTTGGTTTGAGCGAGGAGGAGAGAGTTGGTGTTGGTAGCTGCTGTCTAGAGAGCAGGAGCGCATGGGAGGAGCCGTGGTGGTTCGCGTCGGCCACCCTTCCCTGCGAGCAGGTACAGGGATGCATCGGAGCGCTGACATCCAGGGTCAGGAAAACACCTGCTCGCAGATGTACAATTACCACTTTAAAATGAGATTTTGCTGAAAGAAATACAGGTTAAAGATTGCTCTCTCTGCTGAGCTGAAAATCTGAAATGTCTAAAGGTGCCTGGATGGAACAGGGAGGTGGGAGGCTGGGCAGAGATGCCTCTCTCACCATTTCCCAATTTTCTCCCTCTTTTGCCCAGAGGGACTAATTGGCACTCAAAGGGGACTGATCTCCTTTTTTATGAGTAAAATCTGTTGTCTGATTAATTATTCATTTGTAGCGTGATTGGCATCTTTGAGGTGGTGGGTTCACAGTCAGTAAAGGGTGATCTGTTGACTGACAAGGTTAATTGCTGCCTCGCGTTACTGGTGATAACGATTTATGTTGACAATTCCTCCCATTTCTAGCGCAGACAGAGGTTTGCCGTGCAGGGTCAGCCGGCGCTGCCCTGTCCTGCCCCGTGCTTCCCTCGGCAGACAGAAGCAGCCGTTCCCTCGCTGCAGCCCTTGGCGTGTGGGAAGGGATGTGGTTCCCAGAAGCAGGTCTCACATGCTAAGCAATGTAGAAGAAGCTTTGCAAAGGCATCGGTTGCTTTTACCTTTTTCCCCCTTCTTCTTTTTGAGATGTTCTCTGCATATTGATTGGGGTTCAGAATATAAAAGTGAGACTCAGCTCTGCTCTGAAAGTCCCTCTTTGGCAGGAGCCTCAAAGCTGCGGTTTTCCAGAGGGGTCGAGTGAATAGAGATGAGAGAGATTTATGACGGTGACCTTACAAATCATTAAAATGGGAAGGAATTGTCTTTTAAATCTCAGTGTACAGGAGATGGCAACTTCTGGGGATTATTTAATAAATGCACAACCACCACAGTGCCTAAAATGCTGCCCTTCCACCCCAAACACATTTCCAGGGCAATGCCCCTCCGCAGCGAAGGAGAGGAGGGCGTTGGGGAGCGGGGCTCGCCGTGCTGCAGGGGCCTGGAGCTGGGCTAGCTGTCCCCAGGGCTGCGCCTCTGCTTGTGGAGTTTGTTTGATTGTAGCCTCGAATGGCACAGCTCCAACCGCTCTCATCATTCCCATCCTGGAAACCACAGACATTTTTTCCCTGCCTCAATATAGTAAAGCAGAGTCATAAAGACTTCAGACTAATAAACGTTGGCCTTTAGGGTGCTTTCAGCTTTTATCAGGCTAATAAGATTTTTGACTTGCATCGAAAGGGAGAGCAGGTAAACGGAGCTTTTACGAACCTGGAAGCCTGCTGGGGACCTGCCGTCTTGTCGGAGGGTCTCGGGCTCAGGCACCTTTCCGTAATGAAGAGCTCACGCAGCCTCTGGGCAAGCCACGCTGGGAGAGCGTTTCTGCAGGTTGTGGAGTATCTGGACTCAATTATTTGTCTGATACCAAACTTCCCGTCGGTATACGAGGACAGGGAGAGTAAGGCCGTCTGAGCCTCATCGTCTGTCTTACTCCCCTCTGACTGAAGATGAAGCAAATGGGGTCTTTCTTCCTCCCTGGGGGTTGTGGTCAAGCCCATCATCACGCTCCTAAACACACACAGATCCCCTCCGGCGAGCAGCACTAGCAGCTCTCCTCCTGAGATGTCTGGGTTTGGTTGGGAATTGGGTTTTTTATCACTGGCTTTTTATGGCTGATTATCAGGAGAGACAGGGGATGTCATTAAACAGCTTGGTCTGAGGTATAAAATTTCAACAAGGAAGAAGGGAGTTGTTCAGTATAAACAGGCATAAACATCATTATTTTCTAGAAATTATTTTTTATTTAAAATTTAAAACCATATTACTTCATACAGCAAACTGTGCACTTTGATATATCACAGTGTCTTAAAAAGGAAAATAATCAGAATTTTTTCTTTTTTCTTTTTTTGGAAATTTTATTTACATCAGCCTAGAATGATCAGCAAGTAACACAGTTACTATGAAACCAAAATTGTTACAAAATGTTTACAAAAAACTATATTCATAGAAATTCTGCATGTCCACAAAGGAAAATCCCCTGAATGTCACGGAGACCATTTTTTTCCCTTTTTTTCCACTCTTTTCTGTTTTTTTCTCTTTTTCTTTTTTTTTTTTTGTCTTTTTTTGAGAAACATGTCAAAGTAAGGGACAGAGAGCAGAGGGCTTGCGACGCCGATGCCCAGGAACGCTCCTGCCTGGCCAGCCCCGAGCACCCCCGTGATGCCTGTGCAGGGACGTGCCGTCGCACCCCACAGTCACCGGGTGTTGGGGCTCGGGGTCTCTGCGTGGTTTGGCTGCGGGTGGCTCAGGTTAACGAGCGCTGGGTGGCAGCTGCCAGGGTCTGCGGGGTCCCTTTGTGGTGACCCTCCCAGAGACCACCCGTGCTGCTGCCCGGCCGAATCCCGCTCCGAAGAAGCACCCACCGAGGGGAGGGCAGTGGTTGCCCGGAGCTGGAGCTGGTTCCCCTTTGCGTATTCCGTCTCTTTGTGGATCTGTTGTGTCGACGTGGTTGTACACAACACGCACTGTTGGTTAACTCCAAACAGAAAAGCAACCCCAAGCAAAGCTACCCGCTGTGCCCCTGCTCTGCCTCACAGGAGAGCTGGAAGGAGAAAGCAAGTGATAAAGGGACAGTGAACTGAGGTGACAACAGTTTAGATACAGTTTAGTAGCCCAAACCTGTTTTTTCTTTATTTCCTCCTCGTTTTTTCAGTCCCTCTGCCCACCAAGTGAAGAAAGGAACCGATTTAAACAAAGTTGGAAGTCAGATGATTTCTGAGTCGTTGATAGTCACAAACAGGTCACAAAACAGCTCACAGAAGGCTTTGAGGCTTTGTCGTCAGGTCTGCCCCTTCTGAAGTCTCCCAACACATCGCTGCTAAGCGTCGGGCTCGCTGCTCCTCCTCTGCGGTTAACACGGCACGGCTTACGGGCTCCCGCGCTCCCCGGGGCGAAGGCAAGGAGCACGCGGGGTAGATGGCAATAACAGGAGAGGCTCCAGTCCCTGCTGAGCAGTGTAGCAATAGGCTGAATTAACGCTCGCTCTGGGGGGAGCTGCCTCTGGTTTACAGCAGGAGGCTGAGGTCTGACACCAGCTCACGGCCCCTCAGTTCACAGGGAGCAGGAGCCAGCGGGGAGCCGGGGTCCCCCCCGGGCTGGGGTCCCGGGCAGCTCCCCCAGCTCCTCCGTTGTTTTGAGCGGGGCAGAACATTTCCGTGTTAAATGTGTCAGGTGTTTTAATGATAAAACCATAATGTAGATGCATGAAGTCAGCTGCTATTCCATGGCTGATTTATGGTCAGTGCAGAGAGGGAGGGAAAGGGTTAATCTGCAGGGTTTGGTCTTGCTGGCCGATAGCACCAGTAATTCCGGATTCTCACCTGTCACTCTGGGACGTTTGTGAGTAAAATCAAACTGGTGTCAAAGATGAATAAATGGGGTTTATGGTATTAGTAATATTTATTTATTTTAAAAAATCTGCTAAGAAGCAAAATGAATGCTATTTTTTGTGGTATTTTACTCTCTCTGGACATTTAAAGCCACTTTCAGGATTCGTTTTTATCTCTGCCTTAATTGTAAAAATCTCTTTCTAAGAGTTTACAAATCTGCAAAGGAAACATAAAATCTACTTCTCTGACAAGCCTAAGGATTTGCAAAGAAATGCAGAAAGAATCTCATTAGCTTTGGGAAACACACCCATACTTCCAATCTATCCTCTGCTGTAGGTATTGGTCAGCAAACTATTAAAAGTATGATGCCCATTGAGTTGGTAGCTTTCACCCCTAATTTTTCATGGTTTCTATGACAAGGTGAAAATTTAATGTAAATTCTTTGTATATCTTTACTTGAGTCAAAATAGGACAAATTACCTTTTTTTTGTGTCGGGTCACTATGTTGCACTTTTACATCACAGAAAAACAAAATAAGGACAAATCATGTTCTGTGATGAGGGGAGAAACAGCTCTCTCCCCTTGAGCTAATTTGCTAATTCTGATCAGCTCCGAAGAGAACCTTCCTAACTGAGCCTCACAAAGAAACAGGTGGGAAAAAAACCCTGAAATCAGCTACAAACAGGTTTGTTCCTTTGGGCGAGGACAAACCCTCCAGAAGGGCCTTGCAGCTAGGGCAGGGCAAACTGGGTCAGTTCGGCTGCTGGTTCCTGCCCCGGCCGTGGCACCTTGCTACGCTCACGACACAGAGGGCGAAGTTTCGGGATGCAGAGCTCGGGCACCGTTGGGCTGCGCCATCGCCGCACCGCCCTGCCTGCCCTCCAAACCAGGATTTCGGTGGCGGGTACAGGAAGGGGTGCCAGCAGCAGCGCGATCTGCGGCAGGTCACTGCCGCCCTTACGTGAGCAAGGGCAGGAGGTTGCTCTTTTCTTCAACACCAGTGTTTAATCCAGAGCTTTTAAGCACGTTTGCAATACTCTCCAGGTGATGTTCTGGGTTACAATGGGCAGAGCCATTTCTGTTTGTTTCATTTTGCAAATTAATCCGCAGAGTGTCCCACTGGCCACCCGTGCGGTTCCCCACGGAGGGATGGAGCTGAGTGACGTTACTCGAGCGTTACTTCAGGTCAGCAGAGGGGTCTTTGGTAATTCTGACTAAATTAATCTGCAGGACCAGCCTTCTGGGTTAAGCAACCTGAAAATAAGAACACAGTTTGTGGAAGATTTCTTAAAAACATTTTAGTGTGTGTTTGCTTAAATCACGTGGAGATGCTGCCTGAGGGGCTGCGGTTCACCGGGCGGAGCAAGAGGGGGGGTCAGGCTTGGCTCTCACAGTGCTGCTTGTCCCAGGCCAGCCCTGGCCCTGCAGGCTGAGACTTCGTCTCTCAGGTCTCTGATGCCGTGGAGAGCATTTAGTCCTAAACCAGACATACAGTCCTCTCCTGGTCTGAGTGCACGCAGCAGAGCTGCAGTTCAGCACTGCTGAATTTCATGGAAATTGATACCCTTCGGCTCTTGGAAACAGTTCTGCTCCTGCCGCTGCTGAAGCCTGTGGACTCGGCCACTTTCCGTGCTTCTTTGCAGGAGAGACTGAGCTTTGCGGAAAGAGCGAAGGAGCTGAGGACCTGGAGATCACGGTGTCACCCTGGGTGCGGGCTGGAGTTTGGCACGGGGTGTGTGGGTGATGTCACTTGGAGATGGCAGTAGCTCCCATGCATGCCGTGCTGTCCCATCCCTGTCCAGGAGTTCAGCTCCATTCCGGCTTACTTGCCCCTTCATAGTCAGCTGTCTTGGATCTACTGATGAACGCATGTGTTGCCTTCTCCCACCACACCCCCACGTGGACTTCCAGCCGCGGACGGCCCCGGCCAGCACAGCCGTGAGGTGAAGGGCCACCGTGAGCTGCTTCGAGAGAAGGCACAGCCTTGAGCATCACGGTGCTTCACAGATACCTTTCCCTTTCCCAGACAACGTATCCTAAATGTGCTGTGTATGTCAGTGTGGACTAGGTGCTCGCACAGACAGCTGCTCACGCTGCACCGGACAAAGCGTTTCTTTTTATTGCCATGCTAAAGAAGCCTTGCTCAAGGGCTCCTCCTTACCCGCCAAGGGTCAGTTTGGCTCAATTCTGTTTCGCCTCCATGTGTTTTTAGTATGTAAACATCAGACTCCTGGATGGTAGTGTGTTTGGACTCCATGAGGCCTGTAGGATCTAGGCATTAAAAAAAAAGGAACGAAAAATAACGAAAACAAACCAGAAAAGCCCCAAGACCCATGTTACAGTCCGTGCTTTGAAGTTCTTGCTTCTATGCCGGTGATGGATGCAGCTGTGTGGTAAAGGCCTTGTTCTTGAAATGAACCAAACCAGGCTTTTTTTTTCTGTTTTTTTTTTCTTGTTTTTTAATCCTTTCTTCCCTAGTTAAGAGTGCATCCAGCCTTGTCTGCTGAAATTCCTTCCCTCCCGCCCCCCCGTTCCCATTCCCTAGGGAAACACAGGTGTCAATCCAGTGTTGCAGGTCATGTTGTCCTTCCCTGGCAGCCGTCGGTCATTGAACGCGTGCATGTTGATCACGGCGTCCGTCTTCACCATGACGGGTGGCTGGGGCTTGTGTTTGACCCGTCGCTGGCAGGTGAGCGACAGCCGGATCTCATCGGCCATGGCGCTGCAGAAGGAGCGCTGGGGAGAGCAGGGACAAAGAGCACCGTTACTCCTGGCACAATGTTCTGCTAACCTCTCCGTGAGCAGGAGGATGCTGAAACTAGGCTCTGCAGAGGGCAAGCACGAGGTTTAGGCTGCATTTAGGGTATCAGCTGTGCTTAGTGGGACTTCAGTGGTGCACGGGTGTCTGGTTGACCCCTCTCTCCTTTGGCAAGAATTGTACCTTTGACACACTAAATCCTGCAATAAAGGCAGAGCTATAGGCGGCTGTTGGAGTGCCGGTGCTTTGTGTGATCCCTGCTGGGGGTCTGGTAGGTCTATGTGCTGGGAAGCAGAGGGCTATCGAATCCTGCTGGGCTTGCTAGTGGGCAGTTTTCCTTCATCTATCTAGTCCATCGCATGGGCAGCTTGCTTTGATTTCTGGTCATCCATGCAAATGCACTTTCCACTTACTGTACCATGACACACAAGGAAGAGGGAAAAACATAAAAGCAGTCTTTGTTTCATGAGCACTAATCAGCCACTGCAGGTGGGATGGGCCGTTTGTACAAGTGTTGTGAAAAGTTGATAGTATAGTATGAGGCTTCCTGGTGGACCCTGACTGATTCCTTGAGGCTCTTTGAACAGGAGTGGGGAGAAGAGATGGAGACTTCATGCGTGTATACATTATGCCTGGAATATGCAACATGATTGCATGTGATAGGGGCAAGGGGATATAACAGCTCAGAAAGGTCCCTCCCAGGGACCTCTGTCCATATTTTCATGACTTATGTGTCGGCTTGCTCAACATTACCCTACAAGTGTTTACTAGTCTAGTTACTGCAGCAGCAGGTGACCCTGATCAGAGTAGACATGATTTCTCCCCTGACCTGAGGCTGTCGGAGCGGGACAGAAGCAATGAGCCTTAGGGAACGGCATTTCGGGGGTGCTGCATTTCAGCCCTTGGGCTGAGGGCACTTGGGCCTCCAGGCAGCAGTGGCAGGGCTGAATCCCTCTGCCCGTCTCCCTGCCTGTCTCTGGGGTCAGCGCGCAAAACCCTCAGCGGCTGGGCTAGCGGTGGTGCAGGGAGACTGAGGAAATCAGTACCTGCTCACGCTCCGCCGTTTTGCGCAGCTTGTAGATGAACTCCACCATGGCCACGAAGACAGACAGCACCAAGCCTGCTGCCAAAACGATGAAAATCCCACCGATGTTTTGGATGCCCAGAGCACTGGCCTCCTTGTTCTCATCCTCAGGGCAGCCGTTCCCTCGCCACCACTTCTCCTTCATTACATGGAGCTTGTCCTCCTCCTGGAGCTGGAGGATGGCAATGGTGATCTTGTCTCTGTACGGTGACCCTGGGGAGGGGGAACACTATTACACACAGGGAAAGTAGGACAAAAATCACACAGAGTAGGGAATGTGTCTGTGCTAAGCAGGGCTGTTCAGACTGCTCTTCAACAGGCAGACAGCGTAAGCTTTGGTATTTGGAAATCCGCTGTTGCGAGTGGACTACCTTAACCCCTGTTGTATTTGTGGTAACTAGCCCTCCTCCAGGGCTACCTACAGAAACCCCACTGCTGTCACTTACCCATGGGAGTCCCAATCCCGTAGCCTTTGGAATCGATGAGCCCCCCGATCTGAGTCAGGTTGCAGTTCCTCTGGGTGATGTATTCGATGGTGGTTGACTCCATCAGCAGGGCGTAATCGGCTGTGAGGGTTCGCTGGATTCCTTCCTCGTTGTTTTTAACAAGTGCTGTGGGTTTGCTGCTCATGAAAGCCCACATTTTTTCAAACGTGGAAATTTTGGATTTCTGGAAAAACGATACCCGCCACCCCCAAAATAAGAATTAGTCTTCTGTTTGCTGAAGCCTCGTGTCTTTACAGTAAATGATAATACCAGCTTGAGAACAGATCACATAATAGAACTGTTACCAATTTGACCTTGTCTTAAATATCGCTCTACTTTCACTGCCCCACATTGTTTGGCTTCACGTTGCCGTAACAAGAGACAAAGGTTCCAGCACACTTCGTGTTGTGCAGACACTCAGCAGCAAGAGTCGCTGCTCCAGAGACCTTACCCTGTGGGTGGAACTGAACTGTTCACTCGCTTCAGTAAGGTACAGCGGGACCCTGCCTTCGTGCCCTGCAGAACTTGCTAGTGTGACAGGCTATCAGTATATCTGTTTAAATGTATTAGTTTCCTAACCAGAATTTTGTTTATCCTGTAATGTTTCTGCACTATGAGAGAAGACATAGAATGTTTCAGAGGGCATGTTTTTCTCTTTTGCACACACTCTATTATTTTTTGTCTTTCCTCAAGCATTGCAAGGAAACATGTCTCCTCTGAGATATGTGCAACTGCCAAACAAATTTAATGTATCCACATAAACAGAGGCATAGAAGTATTCAAGAAGATTGTCTTACAGCTAAAAATAAATGTAGATACTCTTTCACTATCAGCAGGCATTCTGTTACAAAAGGACAAATATGTTTTCTAGCTTACTATTCATGTGAATGTTTTTTTCTTCTTCTACAAAATGTGTTGGGTGAGAGGAAATATGGTTATTTTGTGTCTTTCCATAAGATTTGAAATATACCGTTTATCTACGACCGCCTTCTCAATTGTCTCTAGGTAGGCTGTCACAAAAGGCATAACCGGCTTTAGTCTAGAAGGACTCTCGAGGAAAGGCACATCAGCGTTCTCTTGAAGTACCCCCTTTGCTGGTCACTGTACTCCCATGGGTGAGCATAGCTCTCCTCAAACCAGCTCTATACATCCAGTGAAGCTCTGGAAAAGCACTTGGATATTGAGGCTTGTGTTCGTGCTGCTTCCTCCTCCTTTGTATGCCATTCTTCTTTTCTGCCTAATTTCTTGTTTTTCCTGGGTCTCGTATTTTATAAGAGGCAGCTTAGTCAGCCAAAACCTCCTCCTCCACAACACTGCTTAGCAAGAGCCTGAAGCTGGCTGATAAGTTGGAGGGGCTGATAAGTCTTTGTGCTTTGCCTTGAATAAGGGAACTGCTCACCTGCAGCTGCACGAGGAGTCGCTGCGGTGGAAGCTGCACTTTCTGGTTTAGCTGTCGTTTATCTCCATTTCAGGGCTCTGTCCTTCCGTAAGAAAGCAGGAGATGGAGCCCCAGTCCATCCCAACTGCTGCTATCACATCTCCCCCGCATTCTTCAATATCCCCCAAAACATGCCAGCATAGGTTCTTCTCATAAAAACACTATAAGTAAGGGTAAATTAGCTAAGAAAAAAAGTCCCTCATAATGCTTTGTATTTCAAACGCTTTGCCTGTCCACCTCCTTTTCTTCAGCATATTTAACAGAAGTTGGCACGTGGCTTAACACCCCAAAGCTGGTTAGTACAGCACGGTGACAAAGGCTGTTCTCTGTCTTTAACCCTGTGGGCTCGTTCTCCTGACTGAAATAACCACGGACTCATTTCTTCTCAGTTAGAGCTCATGCTTGTTATAATCCACTTGATGACGTGCAGTAGTGGATGTGCCAGAGCAAACTTCATTCAAGAAGCAGGATAATCTCCCTCACTTGAAAATCTGGGCCAGTGCCTGTAAGGTAGATTTGTGGCATCTATCAAACCTCAAAGAGCAGCAAGAAATGTAGCCTCCAAAAGGATTATTAAATATCTGTGCATTACAATGGGTAATTGAAATGAAGAGCATTCCCGGCTTGCTGATAATGACTTGTTTAACATTTACGTAGTTCAGAGCAGAGGCCTCTGGGTTCACTGGCTCTCCCTTTTCTCTCCTTCTTTTCCTGCATTTAATGCTTCTTGGGTGTTGACACAGAGCTCTTAAACAACATCAGTGTTCTCCCAGTTTAAAGCATAGAGCAAAATAAACTGGCAAAAAATCAATAGGCTGCATTTAGTGAAGCTAATAGGACTTGCATGAGGCATTGTAGCTCTTCAGGCAACTTAAATTACATGAGACAGGGCTCCCTGGAAGAGGAAAAACACTTTTCTCTTCTCTTCTTAAATCACGCTTCTGACCAGCTGGAAGGACTTAATTGCGTTTTGAAATGCCAGGAGGAGCCCAGCTTTCTCCGCTCTGGCTGCGCTGCTTCGAACCCCCTCCGGGTGTCCTGGGTGGGGGGCAGCGGGCTGGGGGCACCCATGGCGGGGCGAGCACCCTCTCTGGCTGGAGCCCACCTAGGTGAGGGCTCGCCACGAGGCCAGAGCTACCTGTCGCTGCTTGCTCGTGCCTAAGGAAACAGCCGAAACAGAGACGTGGCAACACAGGGCTGAGCCCCCCAGCAGAGAAGGGCTGTCTCCCTGCAGCAAAACGCCACTGGTTGCAATGGCCTCACCTTCCCCAAAGATAAGGCTGTGCGAGCTCCTTCAGGGAGGGCAGGTCGAGCCCTCGGTGCAGGCAGGGCAGCTCGACACACGTCTCTGGTCAAGGCAATCTCAGGCTCTCCCCGTAGTCTAAAACCTGCCACCTCCTCACTGGGAATTTATTTCCTGTTGGTTTCTCTAACTTAACTAACATGAGATAAGAACGTTCCTTTTCCAAGTGAAAATTCACCAACTGTAATTTGCAGCACGGCACCAGCAGTTTGATAGACCTGGCTATTTGTTAGAAATGCAATTTCGAAGCAATTGTCAGTCATTGTGAGAGAAGTCATCAATCAAAAATTGTAGGAGCAGCCACGGTGGGGAGCGTATAGTGCTCCAGCTCACACCTAATGCTGGAGAGCTTTGACCACTGTACATTTTTTCCTATTAGGGGAAAACTTGTTCCTTCCTCCCTTTCCTCCTCTCAGAATACTTCAGCCCTACTGCAAAGGTGGCCTCTTATTTATGGGAATTTGGGTGACGACACCTGAGAACATACCATTCCAATAAGCAAAAACATCTTAGTAGTAATTTAATAGTCAGTAAAGAATGCACATAAATTGTGGTTATTTTGCTGGACTTTTTTTTTTGTGTATGTGTACATTTTGTTTGGCTGGACCTCTGATTTTACAGCTTAAGTAATTTACCTTAAAAAATCCTTACTGGGGTTAGTTACTGGTTTGAACTGATATTTGCTGTGCTGTGGCTAGGTGCAAATTTCTTCTCTGTGGAATCGCCATTTACTTTCATGGGCTGCATGAAAGAAATCTGAGTTGGTGGCAGGCAGAGAGACCCTCCTGTGCCCCTGCATCCTCCGTGGGGTCCCCAGGTCCCCCTCAGTGGCAGCTTTGCTTTGCTGCCAAAGGTAGATGAAGAGGAACTGCTTGGTTGCTCTGAAGCATTAAGATAAACGACCTGACGCTGACTTCTTCCTGGCAGAGAAATTCCAGAGTCGGGAACTCTGGAGTGTTAGGAATGATGGAGATTATTGCAGATCTATTATGTGATCTGTTCTCAATCTCCAGGAATGATGGAGATTATTGCTAATAAACAAAGGCGGTAGTTTAACGATGCTGGTCAGTGAAGCCGTGGTTCACACCAGGGGATCGTGTCTCTCTCCCGCTCCCACCGATTCACGTGAGTGGAGCTTCTCGTTTTGGTCGGGATAAATAACATCAGAATCTGGTCTGCTGTCCTCTGCATCTTAATAAAACCCTGCATTAGTGCTAAATGAGATGTGTGTATGAAAAGCTGAGTACCAGCCCCTCTGAATGCAGCAATTGCAACGACGCTGAGAACGCCTCTAAATCCATTCTTTAGAGTCACAGCTCAGAAACTACCTTTAATAACCAATGCTTCAAGACCAGTCACCCAAATAAATTAATGGAATAGTTTAGAGGAGCCACTACAAGGCATCTTGCCAAGACATATATGCTTTTTTATCAGTGAAATTGGCAAGAAAGTAACTTTCAGGCTTAAGATTTTCAATTCCAGCCTGTATGAAAAAATAAATTGATTTTCACCAACTGAAGATACTTACTCTTGAGGATTTAACATTTCTGTACAAGTGAATATATACGTACACACATACACACACTCTCGCGCTCGTACTCCAAACCGCACATTAAACCCAGCATTTGCTCAGAGAGAGACAGCATCCTTCGCAAGCTATGAAGGATTTCTGGCATGATTTATAATGAACGCTAGATGCTGTTCCTAAATTAATTGATCTGTGTTTATTCCTGTAACTTGATCTGCGTTGCCAGGGAATAAATAGCTTCTCTAAAGTTCTTTTCATTAAGTTGAAATCTGCCAGTACGGTTGGTAAAACTCTCTCTTCTGCTCCCCGTTTGCCGTAGCCGGTTAGCTCAGCTGCACAGGCAAAAAACCCTGTGGGAGCAAGATCGCTCGCTGTGGGTCTGCCCCAGAGATGTGGTTCGGCTTGGTTCAACAGGGAACGTCTGCAGTGACTTGGGTGAGCTCGGCATGAACCCTCGGTCAGCCTGACCGCCGGCAGAAGACTGGTTAGCGCTTTGGGAACCGTCTCAGGGAACAGTGTGCAAGGCGTTTGCCTTCCTCTTCCTCCCGTTCCCCATTGCTCCCTAATCTCAGCTCCGGGATCGCGCTCTCCTCCTGCGGCCCCAGATCCCGCTTTGTCAGACCTCCCCGGTGGCGGGAGGGCCGCAGACCCAGACGGGGTTCAGCGAAGGACAACGATGGTCACAGATGAAGGGGGCCACAGGGCCCAGGCCGCGGCTTGGGGGGGTCAGTGTGTGCGGTTTGCCGCTCCTTTGAGATGGAGGAGCGGAGGAGTGAGTTCCTAATGTGAGGGGAACGACTCTGGGGAACAGTCGTACCAGGAGCAAGGTAGCAATTCGGGCTAAGTCCTAGTGGAGAATCCACAAAACAGGTACAATGGGGGATCGCAGTCAGGATGCTGCCATCAGCCTTTTGTCCCGGCAACACAGTCTGTTCAGCGAGCTGCAGGAGTGCTTGGCCGCCAGATCTCGGGAGCTGTTCAAGAGCAGCAGTCGCACAGCAGCTGTCTCTCTCCTGGTAACCCCCTTTTAGCGGAGCAGCGGAAGGTGACACGAAGCCTCCTGCGGTTCGCGGCTCCTTCGGTCGCACCCATCGGAGGGGGCGCAGATCCTCAGCAGACACCGGAGGTGCCCGTTGCTCTGTCCTCCGGACCTTTGTGCTGTTTGACCGATGTCCCTGTGAAGGTGGCGCTGGCAGAGCAGCCACACTGAAACCACCGCGGGACCTGCCCAGTCATTTGACAAAGACCTTGCTGAGGGGTGGGAGAAGTTCTGGCTTTCCCGTATTTCTCTGTAGATGAAGGACAAGTGAACATAGCACCCCACATGAGCGCTCTCACTGCTGCAGGAGTCGAAACACTTGTCAGAAGGGAGATCGCTCAGAATTCATCTCCAAACAACAATGATAATAAAAAAGTAAAAGGAAAATACACTGCATCAATAAACCCTGCCAAATGCCCGTTAGAAGCCTGAAGAATGATTCTGATGGATAATGGTATGAAGCAATATATACTGTGTCCTCGATGATTTTTAAAAAAGACAGTTTCCTTTTATTCTCATATAAAACTCTTACTGGAAAGAGTAGTTAAAACACAACAGTAAAAGTCTGTTGTAGGTTTATATTGCTTTTGGAAGGTAACACAACACATCTGACCATGCCAAAGACAAAACTGCATGCACCGGCTCCACTGCAGAAAGCGAACTAACAGGCAACAACCTGCTATCCTATGCAATATTTTCATTTTCTGGAATTAACTGAGGATCGAACCAAATAAAATCCTCCCTGTTTCTTTACCAAGAAACACATTCATGCCTGGCAAAGTGAGCCTAGAGATTTGGAAAGCATACAGGCTCCTTAACCAAGTCCTAGCCAAGAAAAGTTGCAGAAGAACGCTGCTGTTCCTTGTTATTAAAATTCAGCACATTGGCTTCCTTTAATGGGTCTTGGCAATTAAACCGCTGACGGCCTAGTCTAGCTGCCTTTACGCTGTGCCTATTCAAATGATTGCAGTGTTCCAGGCACAACCTGCCTTTTAAAGCATGAACTGTGTTTGTCACACTTGGGCCCATATATTTCCTCCTGAATTAGGGTGAGCGGAGGGGGAAGGAATATTCCCCAGCGCCGCTCGCAGCAGAGGTGCGGGGGGAGGCAGCCGCATTCCTGCAGCCAAGGGCTCTGATCTGCCGGTGCTCCGGTTCCTCGCTGACAGAGCGCCCAGGGAGAGCGGCGGCGTTGGCGCCAGTTGCGTGCCGCAGCGCTGCACCCTGAGCGTGCTGCACCCTGAGCGCGCTGCCGCCAGGCCGGAGCTCTGACCGGCGCTCCCAGGGGAGCGTGGCCGGGCCCTGCACCGCCCGCGCAGGTAACTCCAAACCTTTCCTTGAAAGACGGCTTTTTGAGTTCGTCGTTGAAGTTAAATTCTTCTCCAAGCCAGGGTGATCATTCCTTAGAGGAATCACCCCTCAATTCTATTCTTTTATTCTCTCACACATTTTTTTAGTGTGTTTGCACAGGCCAGCTGTGGTTTTAAAGGTCTTTTTAAGACTCTCAGTTTCTTTCCATCTTTGAGGCAATAGTGAAATATGGATGCTCTTAGCACCCTCCTCTGCAGTGTTGGCTAACTTCTGAAATTAATTATCCTTTAAAGAAAAGAAATTAATGTAATTTGACTCTGATGCATTGATGGTGTTACCTTGCACAGGGTTTTGGAGGTTAATAAAACTTGACTACATTAATATGAATACCTGAAGGACAAGAAAGATATTTCGGCTGTAAAAAATACTGGTCAGGGAGGGCACTTTGCAACATCTGTCCAGCTTTAGGTTTCATTTGTTCTCTTCTCTGTCCCGAAGGCTGGCCAGGTCAGCCTCAGGGGCTCTGTGGAGCTGTTAGTGCAGAGACAAGGAAGGAGCTGCAATGGGTGAGATACGGCAATAGGGAAGAAACTGTAGGGAATGTAAGATTTTTCTGTAGGGCTTTAGTATAAGGTACGCCGGTCCTGTCGTGCCTAAGATGTGCTTCATTTTAGGGTAGCTGAGCAAATCTCTGAAGCTGTAAAATCAATACAATTTTGTAATTGTGACTTCAGTTAGCAACGGGGAGAGGGGAAATTAGCTGTGATGTGAATCTAGGTAAGCTAAACTGACAGGGGTCAAAGTCTGCACAAGGATGCGAGACTGAAACAACCTGCTGATAAGAAGTAGTGATGGCTTAGGAGACTTTTTTTCTTTGGTTCTTTGTTCTCACTCCTGTTGGCCTGAGAGTGTTGCATCTCTGCCTGGATGGCCGAAAGCCTTTGCCTGGTCTCACCTTGAAGAAGGTCATAGTAGCTCCATCCTTCACTGCTCCGTACTCTATTTTGGTCTGCTTTGCCAAGTCATCTGCCGAGTCGATGGGGGATTCCATCCTCTCCACCGTCAGGAAGGCGGCAAGGTTGGCCGTGTAGGACGAGATGATAATTAGGGTGAAGAACCACCATATGCCACCAATGATCCGTGTAGACAGCGCTTTGGGCATCAGCTCAGAGCCTGGGGTGGGAGACGGGGAAGGAGAAGGAGGGAAGAGGAAACAGATAGAGAAAGGACCCGTTTTATATATGCGTGCGTACAGTGTATACATACATACATGCATACATATATATATATATAAAAAGGATTGAGTTTCACTGTCAAAACTGTAATAGCTATGCAATTAAAGCCAACTGTTTTTGAGGCAAATTATCCGGACATCTTGCATGCAAGGAAATCAGTGGGATTTTTGTAGCAGTTGCAGGAAAACCCTCTCCCTTTATTGCTGACCTCGGGTACAGTGAACAGTTTACAGGAAACATTCAAACTGAAGTAATTAACTGGGCTGCTTTTATGAGATTTAAATAGCAAGCCATTTATGAACTTTTATGAGTGTTTTGTTCTGCCATTTAAAAAGTGCTTTGGTTTTATATGGATTACTTTTCAAAGGACTCACTCTAGGGAGTGTGTTCAAACACACAAGGTTTAAAAAAAAAAAATCAAACAACAAGAGAAAGAAACTATCAGGGTCCAGTACTTTGAATACTGGTTAGAAGTAGGGAAGCAGGAGATATTACAGCATAAAAGGTGTAACAGGTCTGAAATGACTTTTATTGAGCAGACATGAAGGACTAAATGGGTTGTGCTATTTTTGTAATCGCCCAAGACACCTTTTAAAGCCAGGAAAGAGCTTTGGGTTTGAAACAACTGCGTTCAGAGGATATATCCAACCTGGAATTTGCAACGAAGATTGGGCTTTGCAAAGCAATTTTAAGCAGTGTGGCATCAAAGCATAGCATGGAGTGTAGCTTTTCTCCTATCTGGGTGCAGCAAGGAGGCACCAGGAAGCAGAGGAGCCTTGGATTCCATCGAGGGTTGCTTTGGTTCTTCTCAAGATCCTGCTTCTTTCCTGTTCCATCTCTTGGCCTTTGATGCACTGGACGGTGTGACATCAGTCTGGCTTTGAAGTATTTTTCTTCTTAGATGCAGAATAGAGTTAAAAAGAATACAGCTCTTTTCATTTATCAGCATCTGATAAGAGGATGATTCATCCTGCTAAACCCTCTCGCTGGGAACTGTCACCGTCCATCAGGGCAGCCGAGATCTGGGAAGAATCTCTATTGCATGCTGCAGCAGGAAGAGCACGGAGCAGCAGCACCGTGCATGCCGCCAAGCTGATGCTGTGGATCTTTTGCTTTCTGGGTGTAACTACTGATACGTGGTAAATTAAAGTGTGACAAATGTTTGACATTTTCCACTTATTTCTATTCCTGTTTTTTTGCAATTAGGTGACAGCTGAATTTCGTTCCTTACTCAGAGCTTCTCACAAGCTTCCCCTCTGCTGTCTTCCTAACAGATTTACTCTATTCGTTCCATCTTTATATGTTTGATTTGCTCTATTCCAACCACATATATGAATGTAATCCCATCTGTATCCCATTTGTGAGGTCCCTGTCACTGTGGTGTCTTACACCAGTAACACTGAAAACGTTCCATCTCGCACGCGGTGGCTGCCGGCAGAGCTGCCTGGAGGAGCTCCTCGCCATCCTCTTTGCTTCAGCAGCCTTTGCCCTGTGCCAGAGGGAGTTTCAGGCCATTTCACAATGTGCAGAATGACCAGATGAGGATAAAAATGGAGACAGACCAGAGGGCAAGATGCCCTGTCTTCTGTAAAAGTTGATTTAAAAGAGCAAGCCAGCACAGAGATCCTGAAATTAAACAAAGTGCTTGAATTAACAGAAGTAGGCATTTACAGAATCTGTGGGATGCCTCTGAGTTTGGTGAATTAAACCGCTGAGGGAGATGAAGGCAACGTTCCTCCTTGGGGCACGGTGGATGGGTGCTCCTCTGTGCGCCCCAGCAGCAGCACACGTGCGAACACGCCACCGCTCCATCATCTAGCTGTGTGCTTCCAGACGGCAGACTCGGGAGCTGCTCCTTCTGACACCTGCCAGAGCGGGCACGCTTCATTAATACTAATTATTGTTATGCAGTGGCACGTGTGTGCCGGCAGCCAGCTGCAGCTCGCGGGGCTCTGCCTCGCAGGGCGAGCGATGAGTCTGTCCCCGGAGCTGCGGCGTGAGCTGTTGGGACCGGGGCTTTGACCCGCAGAAGGTGGAAAGTACAAATAGAGGCAGGTGCCAAAAAAAAAAAAAAAAAAAAGACTGAAAAGCTCTAGCCTGCTCTGACACAGAAGAGTTTGGGTGGTTTTCATGGTATAAAAACACTGGACCTTTTCCTGGGGTGTCCCAGACTGGGCTCGGCCTTGGCACATGGCCCCCCTCTGTTTCTCCGTCCCTGCTGAGCAGGCACGGGTGCGTGTCTGCGTAGAGATGGAGTTCAAAGTGAGTGAATAACAACAAAGGCAGTCTCCAAGAGCTCCTGCACTGCAGATCACAGCCAGTTCCCCCGATGAGATTATTGTCTGATTAGCCCTTTGCTGGTCTTGGCCCCAGCTGCCTGCCGTGCATGCGGCTCCCCGGGGAGCGGCTCCCGGAGGCGCTGCGGTGCCATACGCATGTCTCCATCAGGAGCAGCGGGCGCCAAGCGCTTCCCAGCACAGCGGGTCCCAGAGGGTGCCGGAGGAGAGCTGCCTCCCCTCTCCCGCACCTCACCGCCTTTCAGCGGGGAGCCAGAAGCCGCTGCTGATGAGTGCTTCTGTGCCTGTTCAGGTGTTTTATCTTTTCCCTGTTGCAAACAGAATAAATTTTGAATTTAAAAAGCCATGACAAAAGGCCTGTGCTGGAGAACCGGCGGGAGGGTGTGTGGGTGGGGAGGCGCTGCCGTACCTTGCTGCATCAGTGCTCCCATCCCAAACCAGAAGCTGTTCAATAGGGTGAAGTTATTTTCCACAATGTCTGATCCTGGGTTGCAGGGATGAGCATCGTACCACTCGTATGGGCTGAACCTACGGCGGCACATGGAAAGCGAGAGCTCGTTAGTCGGGATGTGGCATGACAAGACCCTAAAGGAACAGGAAAAAAAAGAGCCTTAATACATCTCATGCTGCTGTGCAGGGCCTGCTGACCCCTTTGGTGTGCGGCTTATTAAAGAAAAAGACAAATTCAGCCAAGATTTTCCGAAGTGACCAGCATGACTGTTAGCCCCGTGTCCTGCATTGCAGAGAGCAAGGAAACCTAGGAAGCCAGGTCCTTCCAAGGTATCTCAGGTTGCTTCCCCAAAGCCTGCAGTCACTTCGGATCATCTCCGCAATACTACATCACACAGCAGCAACTGGAGCACACGACGATGGGATGGGATGCGGTGCAGACACACAACCTCTTGTACGTAACAGTTCCAAAACGTGGGGGGAAATGGCATTTCTAGATTGACTGAGGAAAGATGCTGCAGTGATTCTGCAGCGGTAGTTCGGACAAACCACGGTATTTCAGGGGACTCTCCCACTAGTGCACATGGGAATTGGGGTGGGATTTAGCTAAGTGAGAAGCAGAACTTTCCACCGTGCTGACGAGCAGGAGTCCTGCATGGTCGGGGCATCAGCATAACGGTGGGAATTGGTGTAGGTTTGCTGTGGACTCCTGTGATGCACAGCCCCGTTGCAGGTGGTGGGAGAACGCTTATTCCCTGTGGGGCATAGTTCCATGGACAGCCCTGTAGTTCTTGGGCAAAACCGACGGAATTATCTATGATCATCTCTCTGCAAATCCTGCCTAGGACTGGTAGGCAAGTGCCGCCGCAAATTTGGCTCTTTTAGCCAGGATCTAGGGAGGATGCTCAACAGGACAGACATTAATATTTTTAGAGCTGTTTATTTACATTTTCTAAGAGTCCCAAATTTTGCAGAGATTAAATTAAAAACATAATTGGTATAATTGCTTTTGAACCAGGCATTAATTATCATCTCTGCTTCCTTCTGAAATCCCTGTAGCTTCACAACAGCCCTTTCTCAAAGCCCAGCCCAGTTTGTATTAGGAGATATTTCTCTCTGTAATTCTCCGCCAGACGCGCTCCTACTCAAGGAGATGTCTTGTTGCTTAATTCCGTGTGCGCCCTCAGCCAGACAGTTGGATGTATTTGGAAAAAAGAGCCACAGCTCTCTCCCAGGTGCCCCTCAGCACAAAACACTCCCCCAGGCAAACAGCTATGCCCACCTCTGCTCTGCACGGTCACGCCATGGGACTCCCCTTGGAGCCCGACGTGTGGGGACGTTCCATGAACACGGAGCCGCGGTCCCCGGGCACACGAACCGAGTAGGGTGAAGCAGAAGAGGGTGTCCGCGGGGAAGACCCCATCACGGGGGACGGACTGGGTGCAACACACAGGCCTTGTTGCGGTTTTAGAAAAGTTCATCCTGGGTACATCTGTCCCGCTTTTTGCGTCTATTCTCCGTGTGCAAGATACAGGGTAACGACCTCTCCTTCCCCCCCCGCTTCCACCTTGCCTTTCTGCAGTGGGGACCGTTGCCCGCTCTGGGTTTGCAGAGTGCAGACCCAGAGGCCTCGCTCAGGCTGCACCCTGACAATCCCGCCCATTCGTCCGGGTGACGGCTGGGCCGTTCTTACTGCCCACCTCCCTCTGCTTTTTTATATAAGAGAATCATAGAATCGTTTAGGTTGGAAAAGACCTCAAAGATCATCAAGTCCAACCGTAAACCTAACCCCACTAAGTCCGCCACTAAACCACGTCCCTAAGCGCCTCATCCACACGTCTCTTAAAAACCTCCAGGACTGGTAAAATCAGAAAGGAAACCAAGAATCGGGCTGAATTCAGACCTGGCTTTACATGCTGCCTGCTCCTCTGAAGTTGCTGTGAATTTATGCCAGAGGTGTATAAAGGATGGCGCCTAAGCCCTGTCTGTCGAATAAAGCCAGAGTCCAAGAATTAGATGAAAACTTTCTCGGGCTGCCACTGAAAGAATATGAAGCAGAAAGGGAAATGGTAAGATCAAATGAGCCTGACAAGATGACACACTGAAGAACTTCAGGGTCTCTGAGTGAAAACCTACTGGTGCTGCTCAAATTACAGAGAAATATTCAGAAAACTGCAAAGCAGCAAGAGTCTTCTGCGCTTGAAAAGCAAGTGGGACCATTAGTGGAAACAGAGGGGTAACGAAGGAAGAAGCGAGTGGAACTCGTTGACCCCATACAGCTGGAGCCGTAATAAATGGGGGCTGCTCAGGATGCGCCGTGGGCTGGCTTCCCTCTCCCTCAGGTGCAGAACAGGGTCTGAGAAATATTTCATCAAAAACTACGATTATTTTCTTGTCTCTTCGTGGCCTTTTTGGCAAGGAAACAGGGGAGCATTTCAAAGGAGGTTTAAAGATCTAACACAAAATACTAAAGTCTAAATTGCATCTCTAGAGAAATTTCTTATGGATGACCCAGTCCTCGTTGCAATTAAGATGAATGTTAAACCCACCCGCCCCGTTGTGCACCCAAAGGTGATTAGCTGTAATTTGAAGGCTGCGCGAGTCTGAGGGTGGGTGACAATTCGAATCAGCCAGCTGCACAGCCCACTTGCAACCTTGCACCAGAGTCACCAGACAAATTACCCCCGCGAAGCCTTATAAATTGCTAGTGTTTATGGCTCTTTGGGGGCTGGGGTGGTTAGGAGCAGAGGCTCCATCAATAACTAAGAAAGACTGATTAAAAGGGGAGATGGATCAAATACATCCTCTTCCTGCCTCTAAATAGTCCCTAAGTTGGTTTTAAGTGGCATTGACCTATGATTATAGCATCAGCAGAGGACTCTGGTGCCTAGTTCAGGAGACTCATGTCTTTGAATTAAAGCTTTGCTATTTTGACTGTGGTTTTCTCCTGAGAATTGAATTTTAGAGGCCTTGCTGGGGTCAAAAGCAGGTATTGTTTCCATTACTTCTGAATGCAGTAAGTATTTTCCCCGTGAAATCTCTCGCTCTTCATCTCTATGTGTTAAAAGATCATTCCTGCAGAACTTTAATTACACTGAATACTTGGTGTTCTTTAAACGAACAGGAAGACAGAAGACATGTCAGGAGCAAAACATGTGAAAAAGAAACTGTAATTGCAATATTTTATAGGTTCAGTTTTAGCCAAAAAATAGCCTGATAGGGAAAAACTGTTGCATTACATTATAACTGCTATGGTGCAGAGAAACTATGAGGCTCATTTCAAGTAATTTCAGAGAAAAACAGAGATGAAAACACCGTTCTTCAGGTTTTCATCTCTCAGCGCCAGCCACAAAGCCCAGCACAGCGAGCGGTTCAGACCCTCCTGCGCTCGTCGTGCCAGGGCAGTCACCAGAGGGGTGTCAAAACTGACAGCCCGGTCCCCGAGTGCCACTGCTGCGCGTTGGGGCACAGGCGGGGGGCTGGCTTAGCCCAGACCCCCACCTCTCTGGGCAGCGCGTGCCCCCCAGCGCTGGGCGGGGCAGGGGGGTTATGGGGCCGCGACCATGTTGGGTGCCGGGGTGCCCGACTCGGTGGTTCGGGGCAGCCGCTGCGTGCACGGCGCGGCCGACGGCAGGCCGGGTCGCCCTGGGTGCCGGCGGCTGGGCAGACCCATGGCTCTCTGAGCAGAGCATCGATATTTTCCTCTCTTGAACAAAGTGGCGTCTGAGGTGTTTCACATCGGGGCCTGTCCTAGCATTTCCATCGACCTTCCCTCGGTATTTACTGCAATGAATTTCATGTGCAGATACAATTTGCACATTTAACATGCTTTGAAGGTGGGATCTGGACAATTTGGGCTGGATTTGGTCATCATGTGAGTTGGGGAAAATAAGCTCATAAATGCAGAATTGTATTTGAATTGTCATTCCAAGCCGCACAAGCAGTCTAATACTTTATGGCATTAAAGCCGAAAACCTTATGGCAGCAGAGCCTACCCAGCTATGTTCTGCATGGCTGACACAGACATAAAGTGAAGGAGTTCTGTCAGTCATCGCAATATTTTTCCTTTTCGTAATTACCTTGGGTTCATTTTCCCAGATAAGTATTGTTTTCTGCTGAGAGCATCTGGTTCTTCTCTCTCTCTGATGCAAAGCAAAACCGCTGAGGACCTGATCCTGCCCCACTGGAGTCCCCAACGTCTTCCCAGGGGCTTCAGCTGGGGCAGGACAAAGCTGGCAGCAGCGTTTTGCCGAACTGTCCTGCATTTTGTGCGGCCGCAGGGGTTTGCAGGGCAGAGCTGGCAGGAAGGTGGAGCGATGTCTTAATGGCAACGTGACTCTCGTCCTCTTATAAAATAGTACAGTAATAACAAGTGCTGCCGTTTCTGTGCTTTACACCACCTTCTTGCCGAAATGAACTGGTAGGTTGTTTTTAGGAGTTGCTGTTTGTACTGCAATGCTACAAGAGCCCCAGCAGGTACTGTGCAAACAGCCTGCAAAGCCGTCCGTGCTCAGACAGCTTCTGTGGGACCTCAGGAAGGTGCCTGGAAACCCGGTGCACCGCCATTTGATAGAGATGCATTGTAAAGACTAGGGAGGCGAACGACTGCAGTTAAAATCTTGAACACGGAGGGCCTCCTGTGTCCTCCAAGAGCGAAGTGCACCCTCTCCGGCTCTGCCCCTCTGCAGAGGAGGGATCAAGCGATGTAGCTGCTTCGCCATCCCAGATGGTTTGGAGCACTAATGCTGTCTGCTAAGCTGAGTTTACTTTGACAACTGCTGTTATGTGTAGGTATGATATTACACAGTAAACTCAGGAAATCGTCTCTAAATGCCTCTGTGGACCTGAGGGATGTTGAAAATTGCAGCTTTGTTGCAACATGAGGGTTAATGGATTCTGGTTGCTGCAGTTCCGTATTTAATCTTTACTTTGACTGTCTGATCGGTGTCAGTGGATTAGGTAGAAGCTGGTTTCTGAAGGATGCTGAGAGGAAACACAGCACAGCAGCCCTTGGAGGGAGGGGGTCTGCAGAGAGCCCCAGTCCAAGGTGGGGGTCAGCAGGGAGGTTTCTCAAGGCACCACTGGCTTATCCTGAACTGGAAGAAATGAGAAACGAGTGTCTAGCTGCAGGTTGTGCTTAGGAAACTTCCCTGGGCGCAGTGTTGGTGCAAAATACTTAAACACCCGGCGAGGGCTGTGCGTGGCCGGGGAGGGCGGCTGCCCAGCGGGAGGGAGACAAGTGCTTTGTTTTGGTTTGAAAAGGTGGAATCACGTATTGAGAGCAGCCCTGGACTGTGCGTCTCATCAAAGACTCTGTGAAATTAATAACACATGCAAATATATGCAAATTCTTCTGCTTTTAAATATAGATGTTTAAAACATGCTAATTAGATGCGTATTAATTTTGTAAACAGACACATTGTCTGATCCGTAGCAACGGGTTTTCCATTCTTTTGATAGAGGGAAGGGTTTGTGGGAGCTTTGCTGGTGGAGGGTTCAGAGACAGGAGCTGAAAATGCTGCAGGACACGGGAGCTTTGTGTCCAGGACACAGCGGAGAGGCTGGGCTTCTCCCTGGAGAAGGTGGGTGAGAAGTGACCTAACAGGAGCACGAACGGTGAACGATACAGAGCAGGAAAATTACCCTTTATTATACCAGGGAGGTGCTAATGAAATGGAAAGGCAACAAAATTTCTAAAATCATAAAAGAAAGTGCATTTTAAAATTATTTTGTACTGGAAGCCTATTAAATCTGTGGAACTGCCTGCCCTGATACGGCAAAAGAGGCTTACAGGTTTATGTTGATAAAGCGCACAAACACAAGCACATTTAGTGTGGTAAAGCAGTACAAAGGCTATAACGCAGGCTGCAGCTAGCGAAGGAGGAAACAGAATTCCCCTGTGGATAGCTCATCTTTGATTTTCACCATGGGGTTTGCATCACCTCTGCAACCCCTCTGATACAGGTCCGAAAGAGAACAGGGCATGGGAGTCTGGCGGTTGTGTGCAACCCCATGCCAAGAGACCAGCCTGCCTTTGGGTAATGGACCAACAGTAATTTCATTAATGAGACAGGTTTAATGCTGCGGCTCCCACTGGGTGGTTGGATCCCTGCGACACACCAGGCAGCAAAACGGATCTGAGCGTGGGGAGGGCGTCTGGTCGCATGGCAGCAGATGTGGCGTGATGGCAGTCGGGTGGGGTGGCACCGGCGTCCCCTTACCTGGCTATGACAAACAGCACGCAGCTGACCCCCAGGTAGGCGAGGAGGATGTACATCCAAATGTCAGGAGACAGGGGGTTGAGGAAGGAGAACACGCTGGGGTTGGTCCCGTTGGGCTTCCGGTACAAGATGCTGACCCCCAGGGTCATAAAGGGCTTGGAGAAGTCTATCGCTTTCTCCCGAACGTGGGTGATGGTGAGGGGCGCAACGGCCAGGTCAGCTTTCTGTGCACAACACAGAGGGGGAGAGAGAGAAGGCATTAGAAACCGAGGCGTTTCCATCCCCTTAGAAACACCCACAGCAGTCACGCTGCAGTAATGGGCCAAAAAAACCCCCAAAGCGCAGCCCTGGGGTTCCCCCCCTCCCTTTGCACGTGGGGTACGTCTGCCCTGTGCCTCTGCCAGAGCCAGGCTGGACCTCCTGCCCCGCTTCCCGGTGCAGGCAGGGCCTTTGTGCCTGGCACAGGCTGGACTTCGCTTCGCTTCAGACCTGCAGTCGGGCTGTTCGGGCTAGCAAACACGGAACTGTCGTCAGAGCTGCACGGCCTCGCACACGAATGGTGTTGGGCCGCTTTCTGCGAGCTCTCCTCCAGAGCTCTCCAGGGGAGGGACCAGGGACTGGCCTGAGTGCCTTAGGCACGGGAACACCCGAGACAGGACAGGCGGAACGTGGAACTGATCAATACGGTCCGGTTATTAGGAATACTTTTCATCACCTAAACAAAACCCCAGCACAGATGCAGGGTTTCCAAAACACGCTGGGCGACATTCTGGAGGTGGTGGTGTGGATGAATTTACCACCTTTAAGAGAATTCTTCCAGGTTTAAATCAGTGGGCTGGAGAGCAAAATGTGGTCTGTTGTTTGCTAATTACACTCTAGGACTTTCATTGTATAGAGATGTCATCTCTTGTAAGATGATCAGAAAAACCATGTTTTAGAATGGCATAAAACATCTGTGATCCTCGCTGTGCTTGCTTCTTGCCACACAACTCTTTACAACAGAGTTTGCTGTGTGTGAATCCCGCCGTTGGCAGAGATGATTTGGTTTTGTTGGCCTTCCTTTCAATGTTGCTGCAAGAGGGAGGCCACTCCAGAATGAAGTTGCAGGAACTAATATTTGTTGGAGCATGAGGTAAAAGGTTCAATTTCTTTTCCCTCAGCCGACTTCATGATACAACGTGGAAGGCTCATTCTGAGGAAGCCGTGGCGTAGGGTAGGAGCGCTGATGTTTGGGAATCCTCACGATCCTGCCTGGAGGGTGGGAGCGAGCAAAACCATCACACGGTTCCTGTTAGGTCTTTCTTCTGTGTGTGTGGCTGCAAGTCCCACCGAGGAAATGCTTCTGCTAATTAATGGTGGACTGCACAGCTCGTCATGCTGGAACTGCCTGAGCTGCACGAGGAATTTCAGCTGAGCATATTCTTCATCCTGGCTTCTTGTCTGAATTGTGTTTCTTTCTACTATTTCTGTTATTCAGTAATTTCTGTGCTAGATTCAGTGAGTGACCACATACAACCTCTTTCTGTTGCTTAAGAGCTGCGTTCATTCCTCTTGCTAAACATTCATTCAGGTTCTTAAAAAACCCTTGAGTAAATACATCCAAGACTACCTCCATGTCAGCTGCCTTGCTTGGGGTTTGCAAGTCACTCTTTCGGTATCGTTGACTTCAGAGGAAATGCAGGCCCATAAATTACCTTTCTGAAGTGGAGCAGTACCTCCCTCCGTGCCAGGTGCTTAGCATACCCGTGCAAGACTTATTTAACATCTGGTTCTGAAAAGTTGAAATTCTAAATTAAGCATGAGTGGTAATTAACTAGAGGTATAGTGGATTTGTCGTTTCTTGCAAACTTTAAATCAGTATTAGTTGTCCTGCTAGAACATGCTTTACTCCAACAGAAACTATGGGTTCACTGTAGAAATTGGTGAAGATCTCTGGCCTGGGTTGTGGAGGAAGGTCAGACTAATGATCTCGTTTGACCTTGCAAATCTGTGATGAAAGTCAGTGGAATATTTTTAAATACAAGATTCTGGGCCTTTTTCTAGAAGAAGAGTTTCTACATGAGCTTTTATCCATTACTTACATATATACATGTGTGTACGAAAGGGGCTCCTCTCCAGAGACCGTAGCTTTAGAGGTCCTGAACAGAAGAGTTTCAGGAATCCTCTAACAAGGGTAAAAATCTGTATTTTTTTCTAACGTGGTTCTTTAGCCAAGCCCTGGTTGGTTCCCTTTCCTTGTCACTTTCCAAATGGAAGTGTATTTTTAAATCAGCTTGGTACAGAAAGTGTCAGTTTCAATCGCTGGCGTTAGTCAAAACTTAGAGAAAATGGAAACAATATGTTTGTGAGCACTTTAGTGCCAGCTGTGGCTGTGGTGACATTGGTGAAAACTGAAGGACAGTGGTTTTTAGAAGTGGACAGGCAATGCTGGCTGCCCAGCTTGAGATGGTGCGGTTCTGCATCTCAGGAGCAGAGTCTGCATCCTTGGTACCGTCCCGGCGGAGGATGCCCGGCAGGTTTGTGGCTCGGCCGCTCTCCCCACGTTACAGCACGCCTAAGAATTTTGGCTTACCGGTCTCCGAAGTCACAAGGCAGAAATGGTAAGAGAAATGCAGCATTTCAGCGCCTCCGTCGCTTCTGTGTGGGTGTCCTGACTCAACAGGGAAAACTGAAGGAGATACTGAAGGATTTGGCTATGGATTTTTCTGAAGGAGGGAACAAATGAGCAGTTCTGTGGTCAGTGCTCGCGAGCAACTGCCTGTCTGAAAGATCCTAAGCCAAATTTGTCAAAAGGATACAGCAAGCTAAATAATAGCTAGTCATTTATGCTTTACCACAGAAAATGAAGAGCGAGAAATCTGCATGGATGCCAAAGGATCAAAACGCTTTTAGTGCAGAAATAAAATTTTACAGTGTCATTCCAGCAGCTCCTGTGATTTGATCACAGCCCCGTGTCCTTGGCAGTAAATGTCACCCGCAGGCAGAAGGGAGCATGCACTGGGGAGCCCAGTCTGGTGCGGTGTCCTGGGCTATTAAAGGCAGTACGGGGCTGCACTTCGATATCCTTTTTATCAATGCAGATTTTTCTGAAGGTGGCCTCTAATTAAGGGTTTGCTGACTAAGAGGATCTAAATCAAAACCCACCAAGGGTGAAGCTTTCATTTGTCATGCTCTGACATTACAAACCGGGAAGTCAATTATCAGGCTGTGACTGCTTCCTTCCCTCAGCCCCAACTTCTATGCTGTTGCACAGTAAGATGGGTTTTACTAAAAATGAGGAATTATAGCAAGTCGCAGTGGATAAAGGCCCTTATCCAGCAAAACCGCTTAAGCACACACTTCTGTTTTACTGGAGCTTGCAGGCCTTCCAAGTCTTATGTATGTTCTTAAGTGTTCTGCTGAATTGAGGCCAAAAAGATGAATTTTGCCAAGGCGGCTACACACCAAATGCAGACACTTCTCTAACACACCTTGAAGGGTTTGAATCTCCTTATTCACCCGGTGTTACAGCATTTTCACTTGGGTGGAACTGATGTGGGTTCATGGGCCGTTCAGTGGATGGAGGATTGTATGCTCTGCAGAGATATTTGGCTTTTATCAGAAAACGCTAAGTCTTATCTTCAAGTTCTCAGTTATCATGGGAATGTGGCCTGCGGGTCAGAACAGCTCTGGCACAGCCACGGTCACTGTGGAAATCCTGCAGCATCCGACCTCCGCCGGAGGAAAGCTGCATGTGACGTCCGGTCACAGCAGAGCCCACAAACAGCATAAGCACCAAGATAAATATTTATTCAAGAAAATAAGCTGCCTCTGTGCTTATTTTGCCAGTCTGAGTTAGGTATTTACATAAACTAATTATGTGTGTGTTGCCTGAGAGACAGGTAAATAGTGCATGTTTTACTTATTTAATTGTTATTCAGGTGTCTGTCTGGCAGCATCGACACTGTCATCCCTCAGCCTCTTTTGCCACCACCACCGCCAGCGCTGGGCGGCAGCGCTTTTCTGCCCTCCTGCTCCCACCACCCTGCTTCAGGTCCCATCTCTGCCCCTCCCCGCTTTGCTTGCTCGGCTGCTGTGCCGTGCCGCAGCGCCCTGTCCCACCGTGGGTCTGCTGCACGCTGGCCACGCTCCTGCATCTCTCTGCACCTCTCCCTGCAGCGGGGCCAGCACCCGGGCGGCCTCGGGCACAGACGTCCCGGAGCGCTGGGGGATGACAGGGCACAGCCGAGGCAGCCGGTCTGTCTTGCGGCCCGTGGCTTGGAGACAGAGGGGCTGCCGCTTCAGCAGGCAACCGAGCACTCTGCCGAGAGCCCCGTGCCCGCAGCCCTCCCCTCCAGCTGGCCCGGAATAGGAAAACAGTCAGCGTGAGAAGTGATGCTCCAGGGAGAGCGAGGTTGTGCCCGGCAGCATCCCAGACACGCCTCGGCCTGCCACCGCGTGCGCTGTGAGCAGCGGGTCAGCGTTAATTGTCTGACTCCAGCTCTTAATGGCTGCTCCTACAATTTCAGTCCTAATTTAGACATAATTTTTGTCAATGAATTTATTTAATTCAGTGGTGAATTGAGAACAGATGTCGGCAGGGAAAACCTAGCTGTGAGCTGAAGAGGAGAAATGAGGACCATGAAGCCCTGTTGGGCCTCTTGTAATCTTTTCTTTGGGGAAGTTCCTCGGAGAGGGAACTACCGTTAATTGTACCTGAGGGATGTCAAAGGCTGGAGGTTCCCAATGAGAACGGCCGTATTTTGAGAGACAAGCCCTATCCTGCAAATCACTGGCAGGTGAGCAAGGCGGGGGGGGAAAAGCAGGTCCAGAGAGACCTGCAGAAGCAAGCAGAGACCTCAGGGCTCCCAGCACAGGCTTCAGTATGCTTCCGTCACCTGGATCGCTGAATACGGTAAAGATGAATCCACCCAGTTAAGGATGCTGAGCACAAAGGGAGAAAGTGCAGCCAGCTGTTTTGGCTTGTTTCCACCTCCTCCCTAATGCTGAGTTCTGCAGTGTATAAGCAAGAGATGGAGGATGCTTCATCCAGTGAAATTGGTTTTCTCCTATTCCTGGCCCAGTGGCTTCCAAATGAATCCCCAGCTCACAGCCCTTGAAATAAACATCCACCAGTGGAGGAACATTAATGGCAATGTGGCGATGTGGTGCAGTATGTATTTCTGCCAGAATTTACTGTCAATAAATGCCCATTTATTGTGAAAGTGTTAAATCAACTGTCATAAATCGTCCCTAAGGATAGATATTACATCTTCTCTATAGTTACCATTGGCAGGAATTTCCATTAGAAACCCTATTATTTTTCATACCTTTTTTATTCCCACATGAAGTTTCAGATTGAATGGAAATTTGATATGCACTGTCTCGGCAGAAGACAAGTTTTATTTGTGAACAAGTTTGTGCAAAATGTCCAGAACAACTAATTTTGCTGGTTTTATGTGATTCTGCCCACAAACAATAGGGAAGATTTGCAGGCATTATTTTGCCAGACAACTAGAATTTATAAATCAGAATGGATGGGCCACAATGCACAGTGTAGTTTTATCTGTATCAATAATAATTTCTATGAATAAACATCAATAGCAGTTCACTACTGATGAAAGGAGGAGATTTGAGAGTTGCCAGGTTCCCTGTATATTATGGATGCAGGGCACAGGAGCTTCTCTGTGTCACCTGGGTGCCCCAACACTCCCCAAATGCCAGTGCTGGGACCGAGTTCAGCTTTCGTGGCCCATCTGATTGAGGCTCCTCTGTGGGAGTGACCAGGGAGAGTGACAATAAATGACAAACTGCCGTGAGGAAAGAGTCTAGTTCTCCAGGGAATGGACTGAACTCCCCCAAAGCAGGGATTTTTGTGATGAAGGACGAGTAGCAGATGAAAGGCACCAGGGCAGGGCTTTCTGCATCTAACCGCACGAGGCTGTCTTCTCCGATCGGCTACTGGGGACCTGGAAGACAGGGTCACGCTGTGAGCTGCTCTGACTGCTGTTGCTTTTCCTGTTTATGCTTAAGGCCAGACTAGAAACAAAGCAATTTTACAAAGGATCATAGCCTAAGGCATTACTGCCTATGGCCAGGCATGTCTGGATCAGAGAGGACAGGGGAAGGAGGATGATGCGAGACTCCAGAACAAGCTATGAGAGCTCTCTGTGTAAACAGCCCGTTCTCTATCACATGCTCCGTGATAGGCACCATCGTGCGTGGTGGGCACCATCGTCCCCAAACAGTATAATTATATACCTACCTGGGCTGCCCTGCCTGCCACCTACACCAGCTCCCCTCCAGCTGTATTTCCCAGCCCAACGGAAAGCCATCCTGCATGATGGGCTGTCCCTTGCTCTGCCCATCTCCTTTTCACTGAATTTCAGCCTCGGATCAGGCTATTCCTGGTACACAGCATCTGCCTTCAGAGTGGTAACAATCACCATTTCAGCCTCTTATTTCACCCTCTCCTATGCACAGGACATGGAGCCAAGCCCGCACATCAGCTCAGCCCACCGGAGCCAGTGCGTCGCAGCAGGCCTGGGCGGCTCAGTCTCAGATGCACACGAGTTAAGTGGGTCTTCAGCACATGCACAGACCTTCTGCATAGAGTTAATCCTGGCTTGGGTGTTTGGACCTCACAAAATCCTGCCTGCTTTATGTTCCCACCTGAATGATCCCAATTCTTTTATGAGAAGGAGACACTGAATATGGAGAAAAGCCAGCCCAGATATCAAACTCACAGTGTGGGCAGCCCTGTTTTCATCACTACAACTTTGTTTGAATGCTGTTGCCGACACTTTTCCTACTAGGTGTGAAATAAGTTTGAACTTTCCCATTGCAAAGTGCCAATCAGTTGTTCCTTTCCCCACACGATTTGAAGATGCTTTGCTGCTGAGGAAGGGCCCCATCTGGTTGCAGTTTCACTTTTTAATGCTTTCCATAAACACTGCTATAAAAAGCAATGACATGCAGATAAAGAAAATAATGGCTTCATATGGGGTTTGGGCAGTAGTTATAAATCACTCCAAGGCGTGCACCCAACCACACCCGTTAGAAAGCAGAGTTCAAACTTGGTGCTACAGTAAAACTTGAGCGAAGAGGGGATTTGGTCCTTTCCTGTTGCTGTATGTTAATTTGCTTTTTAAATAGTTAGCCAAGAAATGCTTTAATGCAGGTTGACCATGAATTTCACGTTACTTAAGGAGGTTGTTCCCCATACCTTCTTCTCGGCCTGTCTCTTTTAGTTGACCACAGCTTTGGGAATGGCTGAAAGCCTCCCGAGAGCCCTATGACGTCTTGCAGGACGTTGGAAGTGACGTGGTTTGGACTAAGTGACGGTCTGGCTTCCATTCCCTGTGTCTTGTTTCCTGCTTTGGAGCCATTTACTTCTTCAGAGCCCTGCACTGGAGATGCTCTGCAGTGACAGCCGCGGGCTCGGCTCCCGGCAGTGGGTGCGGGACCACAGGAGGCCGTGTCCCGGAGCACGCTGCCGAGGTTCGCAGCCTGTGCTCTGTGTCTCTTCGTATCTATGTCACACGCATCACTCTGAGTGGCAAAGCACCAGTCTCCTCCGCTGGGACACCGAGTGTCACTTGTTTAACTTAGCGAGGCTGTTGCATAAGAGACTATGAACTCTGTATTTTGAGCTGCACGGAGTTTTCTGGAAGCAAAAATACAAAGGGAGGTTTGCGCAGCCTGTGGCATATTCTCCTGTGAGACACAGCGTCCTGCCTCCCCAAGGGCTGTCCTTGCTTGCCCTTGCTGCACCTCCCGCTTCTCCAGGGTGAGCCATCTAAGGACTACAGCGCTCTTTGCAAACTGCTTAAGCATCACTTTGTCCCTGTAAGGGACATAATCATTATCATCTGCATTTTACAGATGGAGGAAGTATTGCACAGAAGCAACTTGTCCAATGTCATTTAGGGTGGACAAGCCAAATCTGGAAACACAACCTAGATCCCTGAGCCCCAGCTCCACCGTCTCACCGCCAGACAATGCTCTGTTATCTGTTCACAGCGAAGCTCATTTGCTGAAGTGACTCACCCAGCAAATACATTCTTCTCACATGAACTGTAAGAGCATCACAGCTGCTACGTACATGGGATTCTTTTTGTCTCTTTTCTGCTTAGGCAGTGTTTTCAAAATGTAGCCAGGAACTTGAGAGGTGGTCCAAGGGCTGCACCACTTGAGCAGGATATTCAGGAGAAGACAGCTGCGTTACAGCTCTAGGACGGCTTATGCTGCTGCCTGTGCTGCGGAGATCATAGATTAATTTTGTCCTGATCTTTTCTTCCAGAGACCTTTTCTGGGAATAAGAGCTTCATAAAAACACCAGCTTTCCTCACCTCCCTAACTGGGCTTCTGGGATCACAGTATATGCTGGAGGCAAAATATCTAATTAGGAAACTGAGCAACCTCTGGCCGCGAGTCGAGGTTTCAGACTAGGTGACTTTTTGGCAGCTGCGAGAGTAAAGCTGCCACGACAGTTTCACTAGTGTTTAATGGGCTTTTAGAAGTGGCCACGGAGGAAAAAGCACAGCCACTCTGCTGCAGGGGAGCGCTGTGTCCCAGGGGATTTCAGAAAATAAGCTGTGTTTATAAAAAAAATAAATTAAACTGTCCCCTGCACACTTGCTCTTGCAGTCTGGATATGTCACCTGGATTCAGCCAAGCTGTGTCTGGGACATGTCTGGGGTCCCTGAGCCACCTCGGTGGTGTGCCCTGGCCGGTGTTTGTCAGGGGCAGAGCAGCAGCGTCCTGGGGGGATGAGAGCACTCATCACGTCCCGGGTGGCCGCATTGCCAGCTCAGGAGAGCCAGTGTGCAGCCGGGCCTCCGAGAAGCCTCCTCCCTCCTCTCTGCGTGCCCAGCCTGCGTCCCGCCGCGGGGCAGCAGCCCAGTGGGGAGGGTCTGTGGCTGTACTGTGAGAATGTCCATTTTCAAATGAATATTTGGAAGAGTCAAAGAGATACTCTTCTGACAAATCGTGCGATTCAGAGCCCAGGCAGGGTTAGGAGCTCGCTGCGGGTATCCCGAGCCAGGGAGCAGCGGGCACCCGTCCTGCCCCAGGCAGAAAGCCTCGGGGACGGTCCAGGCACAGCCACCCCTCGGCAGCCACCGGCTGCCCGTGCCGCAGATGCGCCTCACTCACGTGGTCGATGAGCTCCTTGATCATGCCGTTCCACTGCCCCTTCTCATCCTGTGCCCCGTACTTCCCGTCCTCCACCAGCCGGATCTCGTAGGTGAAGCCCAGGATGATGGCCAGCTCCTTCAGGAGGTCAATGCAGTAACCCTCAAAGCGGTCGTTCCCGAACAGGGCCGTGTCAGACTTACGGAACATGACAAAGGGCTCTTCCTGCACACGGGAAGGCAAAAAGTCCCCGTTAAGGGTCAGCCGCGGTCCCAGCTCCCGCCGGAGGCAGGGCCACCCCTGCGGGTCAACCTGAGCCACGAGGCGCAGGCTCTTCGAGCAGGGCTGGCACCGTGACATGTTGGGAATAAATTAACTTTGCACAGCACATCAGCTAATTAGCAACCTTGTTTACCCCACAAAATTTAATTTTGTCTCTTCTGAGCAGCCAACTGTTTTCCATTTGGTAGGATTTCAGGGAGAAAAATAACCATTTCATGCTCTGAAAATGAGGAGTGTTGAGAAACAATAAAAGGGGGGAGGACAATTTCAACCCCAAGTCCCGCACAGCAGAAATGCAGCTGACCTGCACTGCAGTACACGTTGTTTGCTGCAGCGAGCAAGAGGCTGGTGGGTTAAATACAGGGCGAGGGAGCCGTGTGTGGCTGGTGGCCAGCCCAAAACGTTCCCCAGTTTAGTTTGCCTTCCTCTTGGCCAGCGCTAGCTGGTGGGATACGGGGCCCTACTGCTGCCCAGAGAGAGCTTCTACCGTCTGCTCCACTTACGCCTGCCATGGGAGGGTTGGGGGTTTCTTCAATCACAGCAGTGCCAAGCACCAGCACAAGTGAAAAATAACTAAGAAAGTGCTTTACAGCAGGTTTTGCCCTGTGGATCCCTGCCTCTTCAGCGGAGGCTTGCAGGTGGAGTTAGCAGACACACAGCGAACGGCACAGCCCTTTGGTGAATATCAGGCTTGGGCAGTCACCCAGGACGAGGGACGCTGGGGAGCCCGAGGGAGAAAATGTGTAGAGGACAGATGGAAATGGCAAAAGATGGTGGGCAGCAGGCAAAAACTAGAAGGCAAGGGGAGGATGGGATATCAACAGCAGCTAATACATGACTTAAACTGGAGGTACCTGCAAGGCTACTGTCCTTGCCCACGGGGTGGCCGGGGAGGGCTCAGGTTGTGCTCTGGCGAGCGAGCTGTGTTGCTGCGGTATTGCACGGGGACGAGGGGGCTTGAAGTCCCGGGAGGGAAGGTCTGGACTCCCGGTTAGAGTATTTCCGAAATGGCCGGTTTGGTGGAGGGCAGGCGCCCAAGGAGGGGGTTCGGGACACAGAGCTGGGCTGCGCCAGCCTGGACGTTGGCAGCTCTTCTCTCCCAGTACGACCTGTCAGCCCCCACCTCTGCCACCCCCGGGGGGACAGGCAGGCAGGAGGTGCCTGCGCGGCCTCAAAGCAGGGTAGGGAGGGTACGAGCGAGCACGTGAAGCTCGATTTGCAGAATTATAAAGCAAAACTGATAACATCACGTCTATAGTGTTTAGCTTGGCATGCACAGCTCGCTTAAATCCTGCTCTCCCCGGCCTCCTCCTCAGCTTTCTTCTCTGGAATTAGTGCTTTGTTTGTGAATCAGCTGAATCTATGGATCTTGATATAAATACACTGGCTCCAGAGCAGCCATAAAGCACTATTAATTTTGGGAAGCGCTGTAGGGATTACATACATATTTAACAGCCGAAGCACTGAACATTAGGACGCCACTCGCTTCAGTAATGTATCTCCAGGTCTCAGACATTTCCTAGGGGGTAATTCTGAACTCTGTGAACCACTTATTCACGGACTATTTCACAATTTATTACTGAAAATGGCCAGACATCCAATTCACAAGCTCTCTCGGTTTGCTAATCGATTTCTCAGTGAAGGTGCCCTCAATTTCATAACTTCACAGTTCCTATATTGCTTGGGGAGAGTGGTGCTGGCTGCTGGGGTAATATTTCTCTTCCAACAAGTCACTGTAATATGAGCAAAAGGGGAAAAAAATAACCTTTCATGCTTTTCCTTTTAAGGGTTCCTCCTATGGCTTTTCTACAGTCATTTACACCAGTGCAAAAGTACAAAGGGGTGTTACACATGCAAATAAAGTTTAGGGTTGTATTTTATTTTTTAGAATCCACTATATGAAAATGCAATTATTGCAGAACTCGGGTCTAGGCACATTTCCTCCTCCTGCAGGCAAGGGAATTGCAGGACAGCTGTGGTTTCACGGTAGATGCCCTGTGGCACGTGTGCAGGCCCAAGGAATGGCGCAATTAATAGGAACTGGTCTCACCCTTGTACATTATGTAATTTGTACATGCTTGTGGAGTACGAGATGAAAATGCTGCCTGAAAAAATCATGTCAAAGGCAGATGGCTGACAGGTCTCCTCCTGGCTCCATCGTTTTGCATTATGCCGTGGCCTTTGAGGTACAGTGATTATCGCACCCTGGACCCAGACATTTCCACAGCTCTGGCCGTGCATCTTACTCCTGACAAGATGCATCTTCTCTGGTTTCCCTCAGTCCTGTCCATACAGCTTTCACTGATACTCCAGCTTCACCCCGCGGTCGGGTGCTCCTCCAGCTCCCAGGGCAGGCAGCTCTGCTGCCATCCCTCCAGCCTTCTCCCCAGCGCTACCAGCCGTCCCACCCCAGGAATCTCCCCCGATGTGCTGCACACAGCTCTAATTAAAGAGAGTGGGGGGGAAGAGGCGTCAGTATATAACTTCTGGTGAGTTTTATCCAGCCGCAGTACGGGTTGAACAATTCCCTTAGAGCTGATCCTTAGGCCTCCACCTGGGAGTGACTTGATGTGATGCGTTATTCATGTTGCCCTAAAAATTTGCATCTCCCACGTACAGGTACTGGCAGTACTTTAGGTTACCTTGCTAAAATGAACTAAACCTGGCATGGCAGGTCTCTCCATTTGGCCTGTTAGAAAAGCACTACCTAAATTTCTGCTTCCTGAACACACCAAGAATGCTTAAATGCAAAAGGAAAAAACAAAGCAAACTGTGTGTGTATCGTGCCTGAGCGCACGCACACTGCTGCAAGGGTCTCAGCAGAAGCAGTCTTACAATCTGATGCATGTTGAATTGTTAAAGTGCCTTTTGCTCTGTTACTTCTCTACTCATCCTGCGGTAACTCCTGATGTGACGATTCATTTCAAGAACCGTAGCCAGCGGGGAACCATTGCTGCTGACGATTCTGCTAATGCGCGTGGCACAGGAACACCGCCCCATGCAGACTGCCCTGTAAGCATGACCCATCGCAGTCTCACGGGACTGGCACGATAGAAGACTGTTGGACTGGGAAGGGAAGGAACTTTTCCAGTCTCCCCTGCACGTTGAGACGTGAAAGCAGTGTCTAACTGAGGGCAGTCAATGAGCTAAGCCCGTACCTAACCTAACTCTTGGAGAGAGGAAATTAATGAAAATGCTTCATTGGAACAAATACCGTGTGATGAATGGGAAGTTCGTTAGAAGGGGTGGCTAATTAGCAAGGGAAGCTGCAGCAGCGTCTGTGTTTGGGTCACATTCTGCCTGCTTCCCTTCTGCTAACCTCTTGCAGAGTGACACAAGACCCTTGGTTCCAGCCCTTCTTCTGCCCTGGACCAAGTGTTTCCTTTCTCTGTTCTCTGGGCACTTCCCTGGTCCCGTTCCTTCTAGAATACACAACCCCACTCTGCCAGGTCACGTCCTTTTGGGAAGGCAAGGACATCAGGAGGGACCACACTGCTCCGGACTGGGGAAATACATCCCCAGCTGGCTCTTTACCCTCTGTACCTTTATGCTCCCTGAAAATATGGAACACAAAAGGGCCAGTAAATTTCCATAGGCAAAACCGAAATTCAGGCCCAACTGTGGGTAGGCAGTCCACAGGCTGATAGTTTTTGTTGCTTTCTGGTGATATGCTATGAGCCTGCGCTGTGTAATACAGCCATATAGAAACCAATGCCACTAGTCATAATTCATTAGATAGTAAATAAAAATTCATTCTGATCTGATGCCTGCCGTCAAATCCAATAGCGAATGTGCGAACAAACTGCAGCATGACAGTTGGACGCAGAGGAGACCTGTTAAGCAACCGCGGTTTGCTGGATAATGGCATTACTCTTAGCTAGTTTATCAAATACATACTTAAGAGAGGGAAAGAAACATGATTGTCACAGCTAAGCCAGGGCCTCTGGTTGTTCTTGGTATTTTCTTCTGTAACAAGGACACTCCTGTCTGAGTTAGGCAGTGCTGGCCATCTGACAGTGCCTGCTGCTGCCTGCCCGGGCGCTGGTGGTAAACGGGCGACTCGGAGCTTTCCTGGAGCTCGGCACGCACAAACCTCCCGCGCCCTCCAGCATGCAGGGAGCAGGGGGGACAGGGGACCTGGCTGGGCAGATGAGGTGGAGGAGCTCAGCCGGGATGAGCAGCAGCCTCCTGGGCACGGGGAGCACATGCGGTTCCAGCTGGCCCGTGCCAGCCTCACCGTCCGGCACGTGTTGGCTGGCAGCCTGCTCGGGAGCGGTGGCATCGGAGGATGCCGCAGGTCTCCTCGGTGCAGGCGCATGGGCATCTCGGTGCCCTGCTGAGCCCAGCCCACACGCGGGGGTTCTCTGTGCCCCTGCTCAGCTTTCCAGAGGGACTAGCAGGTCTGTACTGGGATGCTGTGGGTTTTCAGAGATATCCAATATCCCTGAGATTTGTGGGTGGAGGAAAAAGACAGGCTTGCCATCTCCTACCAGGACAGTGGTGACAATTAGAGATCTGTTGCTCAGCGAGTCTGTGACATTAGGCCCTCGTCCTTTGGAAATTTCTGTGATGTTCAAACCATCAGAAGGGCTCCACGCTCCAACCTGAAACGAAGGAAGCAAACAAACGCATGAACACCACCCGGCTTACATTCCTCACTTGCTCTCAGCAACCTACTGGCCTGAAAAATGGGGCTTGCTTCTTTCGTCTATAGTAAACAGAAGCAAAGCTGAAATTATCATCTTGTATCACCTAAACAGAAGATTTGCATTAACCCTTCAGGTGCAGGTCACACCAGCTGCACGTGTATAATAAGCAACCCTTACACTGCCCTCTGATGCGGGTGCACAAAAGATGACCACGATGACTGGAATTCAGGGGCTGAATGAACAATTTGCAAAGGCACTGTGTAGAGCAAACAATCAAACCATGCTGGAGAGTCAACTCTGGGCAAGGATAAAGCAGAACAAAAGAAAACAAATGCAAATATGAGGCCATTTTCTTTCGGTTTCTATTTCGCCACCAATTTGCTTTGGTGGGGAAAGTTAAAACCAACTTGACCAGCTCTGCAAATCCTGGTAGGGACCATTCCTGTCCTCTGCGCTGTGGCAAACTAGACGGATGTTTCTACCAGGTCCCCTTGGAAGGGCCCTGGTCACCCCTTCGGGGAAGTCCCCCACATTGGGAGGTCTCGGTCCTGGTAGCAAACCTGGAGGAGGGAATGGCAGCAGACTTGCTCGGGCACGGGCACAGGCAAAATTTGAGGTGCTCTGCTTTTCTCAAGCTGTCAATTTTAATAAGTTATTAGACTTGGAAGAAGTCTATTGACCTAGAAATAGCAAAACATGTCTTTATTTAAGAGAAGTCATCTGGGCAACTCTAAGCCTGTTAACCTGATCTCGGCGGTGCAGGGGAGGCTTTAGAACAAACTTTGAAGGCAGGACTGGCTAAAGGACTGTGACAGTGGGATAAAATGTCAGGAAAGCTGGAGGAATATGGGATTGCTGCCAAGAAATGGAGCAGGGTGGCCGTGTGGCCAGCCTGACAGTGAGAAAATACAAACCCCCCCATGGAAATAGGAGCAGAACGATCATCCATCTGTAGGGTCAAACTGTGAGATGGGACTCAGAAACCAAAGGCAGACAGCTCAAACCCACTGGGGAGCCAGGAACTTCCAATAATTTATTTATTGCTATTTTTAAGATTCTTCGACCTCTTCAGCAGTCCAAGGAGAGAACTTGGTTTTACTGCATCCCCAGAAAGAGACTTTGTAATGAGCAATGCTGCCTGGCAAAAAAATGTCATAAATTCTAGAAGAGTTTCCATGAACTTTGTGAAAGGCTCTAAATATTTCAGGTAAAACCTAAGCAATCCCCCATATCTCCCTTCGGTCACACAACAGCTGCAGTGTCAAAAGATTATTCTTGTGCACGGGAAAAGAGAAGCAAGTCTAAGAGGCCCCTGCTAGCAGCGCTGCAGACTCAGTTAACTCTGCCTTGCTGAGTGTTCTTTAAGAAAATTAAATACATGGTACTTCAGACTGAATTAATCAGTTTAAAATATTAAAAAAGGGAAGAAAAAGGAAAAAAGTGCAATAAGAGAACTGTGCAAGTCAGATAGTCAAACTACATGTAATTAGGTTTAGTTAATACTCCTGTAATCCCTGGAACATCCAGGAGGTATAAGGATCAGGAGTTCAATCCTAAAGCTCAACAAACATAAGCTATTATACATAATGCACAATCCGTATGGGATTTGTTTGTAGTTTGGCGTTTTGTTATTTCAGATTAACTATTGACAGAAACCTAGCTTCAACAGAGATTTGACACTGATACTTTAAAACCCCTCTAGAGTTGACAAGAAGCTTTCAAAAAATAATAGTGGGAACTGTGAAATCTCTGAATTGTTGGAGAGAAAAGTTGAATGGCTGTACGGAGTATGCATCAGGGCTTGGCGGCTTCCTACGGCTTTATGTGACACACAACAGCAATAAATACAGCTGGTGCCAGCTACCCTCCAGTACACCTGAGGAGTATTAGTTTGACAGATAGGTATTGCGGTTGTTCTTAAACATTTAGATTCACATGGTATCCAAATACTCGCACATTTTTCTATTACTCTACAAACACAGCTCTCTGGCAGTCCGCCGGTGCCACTGTACTCCAGAAAGACGTGTTGGGTTTTTTGGTTTAGACTCTATAAACAAAATATTTTGTAAGAAAAGAAGTCAAGCTACAAAGATCATCTCCTGCTCCGTTCTTGTGAGAGGGTCGCGTCTCCCCCTGCTCCTCCCCTGCCTCCTTCCTGCACGGGCTTGGCTGATCGCAGCTGAGACTGGAAGTCATTGGGTTTATTTGAAATGTTTTCTTTATTCTGTATTTAACACCAAAAAATACTCACTGGGAGACTGCTGTGGTGACCTTGAGAGTTTTTACATCAAGGAAAGAACTACTGCTGTGGTGTGAAAGTGTGGCAACAATTTATTTCAAAGCTGAAGAAAAACAAATTGTAAAAAAGGGGTTGGGGAAGTCAAGCTGTTTGGTCCCAAGGAGCTTCACCGCGCAGGATCCGTCCCCTCCAGCCGGGGGGTGATCAAACTGCTGCCTCCCGCCTCCGGGGGCTGCCGACCTGCACTGTTTGATTAATTCCCCAGCCTTAACTGGAAAAGTCATCTGTGCACGTTGGGCCTCTTGCTGCATGGTTAATTGAAAACTCCCTCTCTCTGCTGCCGGCTGGCATTTCCCGCGGTAGCATAACCTGTCTCCATGCCCAAAGGTTACAGGACTCAGCACTCGTCCCGAGCTGCCAGCAGGCTCCTTGTGCGTGTCGAAAAGCAGACTCTGCTCTAGAAAGGGATTTGCTGCCCAGTCGCCAACTTTCTCCTGTAAATCTGCACGACACCTTTAGCGGAACAGGGACTCGGAATGACTCACAAAAAGGGTCAGGCTCCCGAGCCCTCGGTGGCCTCCACGGCTGTTTGGAGCCTGCTTAGAGCACGGTCCCTGGCCATGGCTCCGTGCTGGGCTCAGCTGGCCGCTGTGCAATGCTTTCTTCACTTCAGGCCACTCTCTGCTCCCTTTTGGCTTAAATTAACTGATCTCACCTGGAAACCCCTGTTCTAGGAGCTTTAATGCTTTGCATATTGCCTTTTTTTTTTTTTTAAAGTAATTGAAGAAAAGGAAATGAAATCCCCATGAACACCTGAGAATCAGATTTGCACATCGGCATCGTATTTCTGTGCCCAGAGGAGATTTGCGCTAATTAGGAGGATCTGAGGCTGCAGCTTTTGTGCCAGGCAAACAGGGCCACCAAACGAGACCCCTCCAGCCAGCCAGGCGAAAACACACTTTGCTTTTTTTCTTATGGTCCCTTAGATAACACAGAGAAGAAATAAACAAAAATACACACTGCATCCTCCTGCAACATCTAGGCTGTAATAAGCTGGTGCCATTTCTAAGCCTTAGGCAATTTTCATCGTGGGAAATGACACCGAAATGATGCTTTCAAGAGCTGTTGCATCCTCAGGGACAAATCAACATTTTGTAAGCAAGCCCAGCAAGATGGGGGGTGGGACAGGCTTTATTCCTTCCACCTTTGGCCTGGGCAAGGAGAGGTTAATGGCTGCTCAGAAAGTTTCTTCTGCTTCCGCTATCCCAGGAAAGTGCCACAAGCGCTTCTGCAGCCAGTAACTGTAATCCCACGCACGTCGCTTCGGGGCTAGTGAGTCATGGTTGAGGCATGGAAAAGGATCTGAGAAATCCCACAAAGTAAATATCCTTTTATATAAAACCCAGAAACACGGAAACAATACAGCCACCAACCATTTTCTCTGTTGCCTGAGTATCAGAGTTAGACTCAGCCATATACAGATAAGACAAACGCTGCCTACCTTTTCAAGACCATCTTCTTTGAGGCTGATGATATCCAAATCAAAATCTGTCCGTAAACCACTAGTTTTATTAAAGACAATTCGTCCCGTTAATCCTTCCCATTGGGCCTGTGGAAGGGAGAAAAAGTAGCAGGGCTATTACTTGGAATCATAAATAATCTTTTGCCCTCCACTGTATGTTCTTTTAATTATTCCTTATACTGGTTCTTTCTCCCCAAAGAGCATGACTAATTAATAATCACCCCCGTCACTGATCAGACTGCAGACAGAGCTGTAGATTTTCTTAACTCTCTTGCAGTCCTTGCTACAATTTTTGTTCGCACCTTTTGTGTTCACCAGCTGTTGCAGGACATGATGACTCAGTGGAAAACTGCTTGCATTTATCATGGCATCCTTGTGTGCTGCATTTATCCTTGTGCTACTGATAAATGCCGGGCTGCAGGGAGCCTGGGTTTGGGACAACTCCAGTCAAGCTCATAAATAATCCTTTTTTGCATGAACCTGCTGATGCTTCCAAGGTGTGTGGAAGCTAAAACGTCCTGAACACTTCCCTCCTTCCTTTCAGATGGGAAGTGGAGCAGAAGGGGCTAAGGGCTTGTCCATGCTAGTGGGCTCTGTCATTTTGAAACGGGCATGGGAATCTCGTGGGAGCGTGCTGGGTCACTAGCTCGGGTCCAGTTTTTGGCAGTATAAGAGCAGGGCAGGTGCCCGCTGGGGCTGGGAAAGCTCTGTTCCTGGGTATTTTCAAGGCTTGACTGGACGAGGTTCTGCACAGCCTGGTCTGACGTGGAGCCAGGCCTGCTCCGAGCAGGAGCTGGGAGTAAAGATGTCCAGATTTGTTTCAACCAAAACTATGCAATGATGCTGTTTCTTTTCCACGGCACACTTCGCAACATCGCCAGAATTAACGTCTCTGACTTAGGAGGTGAGAGAGTCCCGAATGTCAGATGCTAGCTGTGTTAGCAGAGCAGGTGCTAAGGGACAGCATGGTACACGATGCCTGCGCTGCCTGGGGACAGTGCTGGATGTGCTAGGAGCATCTGTCCCGAGGAGGACGTTCCCGTAAGAGTGCCGGGCTGCTGACATGGTTTACTGCTTTGCAGTCGCATCTCGGCAGGGAAGAGCTGGGACTCGGGCTCTTTCCCCTGGGCGGTTCAGTGTGCGCTCCTCGCTGATGAATGTGTTTCATTTATGGGCGGGGGAGCTTGAAATATCCCAGTGTGATGAAGGTGGCATAATGTATTCTCAGGGGGGAATGACTGGCATATTTCTCAGTAAATACACTCCTATGGCTCTTCCTCATTAATTCCTGAGGAATAATGACAGCCTCCTCCCAGCCTCACCACCCATGAGTTTTGGGGAAGGCTGCGCTCAGTTTGCTCGTTCTGGCGTGCAGGTGGTTTGCCTGTGGGATGCACAGCCTGCGGAGCCCCCCGGGAGCCCGGGAAAGCATGGAGTGTTTAACGTACGCAACTGGAGCAAACACAGCTGTGTGCTGAGCCCTGCACCTCCTGCGGGGCCAGAGGCGAGAGCACCGATGGGCCGCACGGCTCCTGGCGCCAGGCTGGGGGTGCACGGCATCGCCGCCGCCCCTGACGGGCTCTGATCCCGCTGGTGTCAGCCCCGACTCCGCAGTCAAACTCCATGCGCCCGCTGGCCTGGCCTCTGGGCAGCTGGTGGCTGCGGAGGAGCCTGTTCCCTCGCCTCCTGCCCCCACGCTTGGCCCCGTCCCCCTGCTTCCCGGGGAGCCCTGATGGCGCACGGGGTGAGGGTGGCCTCCCTGGGGCTGGCAGGGCCACCGTCCCCTTTGCACCTCGGCAAGCGGGGACAAGCAGGGCTTCACCCCGGGAGCGACGGCTCTGCAGTGTTCCGGTGCAGTCGGGGCCACGGCCTGTGCGCGCACAAAGAGCGAGCGGTGCTGGTATCTGTGGGGAGCCCAGGGCCGAGGGAGCGGGTGTCTGCGGCGAGGCATCCCTCTGTGCGTCGCTTTGTCTTTACAGGAGTTTAGAGAGAGCAATTACTGTGTGTTCTGATTGCAATGGGGAGGAAGCTTATCCCTGCAACGAGCTGACGCGGTGCCAAAAGGGAAACAACAGGCAGGCACTGGAGTGTGAGGCTCAGGGTGATTTGCAAAAGGAGCCAACCAAACAAATTATTTACACTCTCTTTTGGCAGCCAGCTGGAGCGGCTTTCTGCAGAAGGGAACAAAACACGAAAAAGGAGAGAGAGAGAGAGAGGCAGAGAGAGGAGAGATGCCATCTTCAGTGCCTATTAAGAAAAAAGTTCATTCTCTCTGCAGTGGGAATCATTCTTCCTTTCTCCTCTCCTACATCTGCGTGCTCTGTGCAGCTCGGGCAGCACCTGGGGTGGGCGCGCTCTGACTGCACTTAGGTGCCTGTGTTCAGGGTCCGCTGGGGTCTGTAGGTGATCCTGCAGCACGAATCGTCCTAACGATTAACGATGTACTTCTACTCCTTTCTGTTTAAAAACTTCAGGGGATTTTATACTCAGCCTTTTAAATGTGGCCCGATCATGTATCCCACGCTGCAGCCAGTTTCTTAACTTCACATCTGAAGAGCCATGGGCATAGAAGTTTAAAAAGGCCTTAGGGTAAATAAGGGGGGTTTATCACAAAGACATATCTGGTAGGGTTTGCAGCATCTCCCTGCAGCTCTGCCTTCATTTTTTCTTATGTGGGGGCTCCTTTTTGCAGACAGAGCAAAAGCTGGGGTGTGAGTGCAGGGGTGCGTGCTCGGGGGCTCTTCTGGGAGGGCTGGCCACCTCTCACTGCACCCTCCCTGCGCTGCACTGCCTTGGTGAGCTCGCTGCTCGTGAAGACCCGTGGTTCGAGTCGGCTTGCGTGCTTAAGCCAGATGCAAACAAACAATTATGCGGGCTGAACAGAGAGGAATCATAATGACTGAAAACAGAGAGGGAACGAAGCTGCCTCCTCGCTCCCCTGGCTCCCTACTTGCTAAATCCATCGCTCTGCCAAAGCCGCTCATCAGCACGCAGGCAGAGACGCACAGGGCTGCCAGCTTTGCCACGGGGGTTTAGCTGCACTGAATGCCCTTTGTGGACCCCAAGCAAATGTTCCTGTAAAAGGCAAATGGCTATTGCTCTGTTAAGAAACGGCCTCAGAGAGAGCGCGGTCCAGCTGCTCTTGACGCAAGAGGAGGCCAGGGCAAGTCTCAGTGACAGCATGGGAGATTTCAGCTTATTTTGGATGTTTTGGCGTGGCTGCACGGATGTTATTCTGAAGGCAAAGACAGGATTCTTCCTTTCTGGGTGCACTCAGCAGCCTGGTGTGTATCTGTGCTTCGGTCCAGATGTACCTGCCCAGGCGGGGGGATTTTTTATAACCCTGTACCTGCCAAGCCTCTCTGCCATGTGCTTCTGTACCTGCATGCTGAGCAGCTGCGCTGCTCCTGCTGGGGAAGTTTTGCGTTAGCGGGAAGCGGTTATGGTTGCAAATCACACTTTTACCTCTTTTATAAAATTCATGAAGCGGCCACCGAACCTCCAGGCTTTGTGCCGATGGCACTGCAGGGAGTTCACAGTCATCTGAGGGGCGCGCTGGTAGCAGACGGAGACCACGTGCACCGCGTCGTACAACAGGGCAGCGTCTGTCTAAAGTAAAGGGGAACAGCATTTGTGTTGATAGTGGTTCCAGAACAAGGAAGCATCCAGACAGCAAAGCAGCAGGGGATCCGTAACGTGTCACAGGAGAAGCTGCAAGAACCCCCTCTGAGTCACTCCCTGCCCAACACCCCGTGGACCCGAGGGATTCTCTGTCCTGGTCCATTCCCGACCATGCCACCTCCTGGGTGTCTAACCCTGCAAACAGCGCTCTGAGGGCAGGGCTGGGCTCTCAGGAGGTTCACTGGGATCTCTAGGGATTCACTGGGATCTCTAGGCATTGCCAGAAGCGCGTATGCTTCAACACAAGACTTGTATAAACCTCTAGGCTGACCTCTCATGCAAAACACATCCTCAAAAACACATAGCTCTGCACATGACAACGTCTCATGAGCGTGTTTTTCTGTTACTCTTCTGTGCTCTTTAGACTAAAAGTTCATAGCTCTGTCTTAAAATCAGAGATTGTAAAGATGTCATTTGTCTGTGTGCATCTATTCTGGTTATTTCTAGTGCATTTACTACTGTATTGTCAAACGAGGAAGCTGGCTATTTCTAAATGTAGGCAATAGTTACAGGATTTTCTTATTTACTCTGTTTTGTCTGAATGTAAAAAAACCTATATGAGAACACATTATCCATACTATTTTATACATGGGGAAATAAGAAACAGAGAAGTTAAATGGCTTGTCCATGGGCACAGAATTTTCCAAAGTGATCGAAACTGTCACTGAAACCAGGACCTCACGGATTTGTAACATCTTCCCGCATTTCAGTGATTTGAACTAGGAACTTTTTTTTTTCTTCCATATAATGTGATGGTTTTAGATTCAATTTGAGATGCCCCATCTCACCTCCAAACACTGATCAAAAGAATTGGATTTATTTTTCACTCAATATGGTAAGTCCTCCTAGTGAAAATACATTATTTGCTGGCTTCGCAAAGCTACAAAACAGATGTGAGTGTAGCAGCAGAGTAATAAAACACAATAAAGCAAAATAATACAGTAAATAACTGGGCAAATATCTAACAGGACACGGCCATGGAGAAAATCCTCCACCGTTGGCAGCCATCCCTGTGACCTTCCCTTCCCGCAGCACCCGAGCATGAAGAGCAGGCACCCGACCTGCATCCCGTGGGCTTGTGTTTATAGCAGCAGGGGCAGGTTTTGTAAGTTTGGGGCTGGGGGAGAGGGGGTACAAGAATATGCCCAAGCAATCTCATGGTGAGTTACGTACTATAACACCCAGCTGAGATCAGGGCCCAGCTGGGATAGACACCAGGCAAACACAGATAAAAGGCAGGATCCCCTCTGAAGAAGCAAACAGGCAGGGAATGGGAGAGGAGCCAGCGGTGGAGGGGGAACGCAGCCGCGTTGCAGGCAATGCAGTGCTGCAGTCGTGGGCAACACTGCAGAAAAGTAGAAGGCTAAAGAAGAATGGTGGGGCTCTCCTCTAAGAAAAAAAAAGAACAGGAGGGATACGAGGAGCCATTTCAAGGTGAAAGTCTGGGAGGCTTTGCCACTTGTGGGGAGGGTTCTGGCAGATCTGAAGGGAGAGGGAAGGAGGGAGCCAGTCAGCAATTACGGGGGTCGGAGACAGCCTCGCAGGGAAGACAGATGGGCGAGCAGGTGCTGTACCTTCCGAGCCGTAACTCAGCGGAGCAGAGCTGCCATCAGACCTAAAAGGAGTCATCAAAGCTGCAGCAAAGCCCATCTCTGGGCATAGCTTTGGCTCTTCCTCCCTGCATCAATCTCAGCGAATTGCCTGGCCCGGTCCAGCCGCGTGCTGTGCTCCCAGCCCCTGGGAGCTGGGCGTGCGGCTGCTCTCGGGGACTGTGCGGGGAGATGATGGCATCTGGAGCCCTGCAAGCCCCTGTGGGACAGGCCCTGGCTACCTGGCTCATCCGGTGGGATGGCAGCATTTCGGCTCCCCAGCACTGCTCCCAGGGCTGGGCAGAGGGCACTTGGAAGGTGATCGTCCTGCCCGGAGCTGAGACAGGGCTTGCGGAGGGCAACCGAAGAGAGAGGATGCCCTTTCCTGGGTGCTCCGGGGTTTGGGGCGCACACAGCCCACCCCTTTCCAGGTCAGCGAGCACTCGCTGCATCTGCACATCAGGCGAGCACGGAGAAATCCTGCTGCGCCTGAACAGGGAGTACAATATCCAGCTGATTGCAGCTCCCTCTCTTGTTCCTGGCACGAAACAGCCAGGGCGCTTCCCCACCGTGCTCAGCCCTTTCTGGAACTGAAAGGTTTGAATTTTGCAGGTCCTGGGGGCAGCTTGTTACTGGCAAGAGGGGAGGGAAGGAGCACAGTCTCTCGACATTGTCACATCTGTCAGCAGTTGGGCCTGCAAAGGGACAGCGTCAACAGTGGGCTGCAGGGGATTCACCAGCCAAACTCGCTGCATTTGAGGGGTGGTTATTAAAGAATGCAAGTAGCTACCTTGGGGAAGATACCTGGGATGAGTTGTTACTAGTACAAGAACCAATAACTATTACATTAGGCCTTAACGAATGTTCCTGCCTTCCCTACCGCTCTGGTCTGCTTCCCAGACTTCACCCGTGCTTTTTTTAAACTTCTCATACCATCATCACGCCATCGAGCAGTCCCAGCTCTGCCTTGGGCGCCGACTGCAGCCGCTCCATGGACCACTTCTCGATGATGGAGGACACGTGCGGGTTCTCCACGTTGAGGATCCGGAAGCCGGTCAGGTTCACTCCAGAGTAGCGGTATGGTTCTAGGTCTAATGCATAAAGATCCTTAAAAGAGAGAAACCAGTTTAAACATTTTGTTTAGCTTTGTTTTGTTTGTCTTTTCTGCATCGGTTCATGTCTGTGTTTGAAGTGAGAAGGCAGAGCCCACAGAAGGTGGGAGGTAGGTAGGATGATGCGCTCATGAATTCGGTGGATTGTACTGTCTGTTGCCATCAGTCTCTGCTTGCGGAAAGACAGGACTCGTAGGTGTGAGCGGAATTCGGGTGTCAAATGTGCAGGTTCACCCACACACAGCGGAGGGAAACTCCTGCCAAAGAGCTCACTCTCTGCATAAAAGAGGCAAGTGAATTGTGAGGAGAAAACCAGAATCGCTATCTGTAACCATGAAAAAAGAGGCTTGCAACCACGGGGGAGGGGACAAGGCAGAGTTCCGGTACCCGAAGCTCCCTGGGGCCTTTCCACGGAGGGTTTGCTGTGAGTGCTGAAGCCCACAGGGTGCTGCAGATGACAGTGACTCTGAATGCAGAATGCCAATTTACAGACGGCTATCAAAGAGGAACTAAGACGCATTTCTTGACATTACGACCAGCCTACACAGTCTGCAAATGAATGAGAGTGCCCTTTATAGGATTTAAAAGAACCACAGCCAGGCAGTCCTCAGCTCTGCTGGCAGCCAGCCCAGGAGCATCACTTGGCAGGCAGCGAGAGAGGGGCATGCGGAGGCCTCTGCAAGCGCGCTTCTTTAATGCATCTCTTGGCTCCGCCGCACATCTAAATATTAACTTCAGGGATTAACTTCAGTGCTCAGTAACTAGTCTGAGTAGTTCGGGGCTAGACAACATGGCAAGAGCCTACCACGGCTGATCTGCTCAGCAAAAGCCCCGGGCAGCTGACCCGAGGGAAGCGAGGGCTGCCTGGGTGATGGTGCCGAGCGAGGGGGATCATGAATGAGTGTGGTGGAGAATGGCAGTCTGGAGGGGGCTTTGTTAGTGGGAACCATTTGTTGGATGGGACATATTTAATCAGAGTTCATCCTGAACAATTTCTGCAAGTGTTCAATGGCAGTAAAAATGTGGGGAGGCAGAAAGGCAACACCGCTGTCTTCTGTGGTAGGCTGGGGGATGAATATGGGAACGATGTTCATTGCTCTCACAAGGGATTATAAAAAAGAGATTAAATACGGCATGAGATTACGTGGCTGTTGCTGTTTTGCATAATGCGACTATACTGGTAGGACACAGCTATGCTGTGGGTTCACCCAGGCACCGCGTCCCTCAGCAGCCAGCTCTGTTCTGCCCACGGGGAGCTGGAAAAACACTGGTCCTAAAACACACTGCCCTAAGCAAAGCATACCAAAATCAGCACATGCCAGCAACCGAGACTTCATTCTCAGGGGGAGAGCAAGGAATTCTTACAGCTGTTTTGCTTTAATGAGCTTTGGGGGTTTGATCTTTTCCTTAAGCACTGGCCTCTGACTTTGCACCCCCAAGGCATGCGGCTGATGGATGCCACGTTTTAATCTGCAGGTGCAGCCAGGGACCCAGTCATTAATCACACCCGCAACAGAGTTCAGGGTCTTTGTTATTCGTTTCTTTTTTTTCCTGAAAAATAGCAAATACAAACCTCCATGTTTTGTTCAAGGGCATCGTGAAAACCAGGCCATAATGTTGACTTTTAAATGACTTGTGGTAACAAAGGGCAAATACAGTTGTTTAACCTCAGACAGATGCTTATATCATCTGGATATGAGGGTGTGCAGCGGTCCTGTGCCTGACCCGCTGGAACAAATTTATTGTTTCAGGTTTCATAACTTTTTGTCAGACACTTCAGTTTGAATTCTGGAAATTGCTGCAGGGAAATAATTTTTGGTTGCAAAAGCAGATCATTTACCCCTTAGAATGTGACCATATGTGACAAATCTGATCCACCGAGCTCCAGATCTCATGGTCTCCATGGCACAGCTGTCAGACCGCCAGCCCTGGCCACCTTTCAGATCCTGCCAGCATTTTGGGTGCCCTCCCCATCCTGCTGCTCTCCACTGACCCTTCATTTCACCAAGTTCCTATAGAAGCCAACTCCCATCAGGTCCCTTTTTGGTTCCATTTTAAATCTCAGCTGCAACCTGATTTATCATCTCCTGGAATTAGAGGATAATTAAGAATACAAGCTGAGTGTCAGAACATGGAGGGGAGGGATTGCCATATCAGTTTCTTCTGGATTTTCTGCTCCTGCGCAGCCACAAATTGAAACATCTGGTTCTATTTTCCACCTCATCTGCACTCCCTTCCACTCATTATTTTCTGTACTGCAGATTAATTCTCGTCTCCACCCTACTACCTTCAAGAAAGTTTTATTCTCGGTGTTTCTGTGCAGCTCCTCCCCTTTCTCACAGATGCTCTCCCACCTCCCCAGTTAAAATCCCCAGCTTTGGTTCATCAGTCGTAGGCGGCGATGCTGAGGTCTGATCCTCACCACATCTAGCATCCGCAGTAGGAAGCTGCAAAAGCAGGTGTCCAGGAAGGGCATCCTCCGTCTGCTGTTGTGCAAAACAGCTCGTGGATAATGTGCCTGCCACGGATCGCCGAGGCTCCCTGTCTGGGCATGGATTTGCTCGGGCAGCTGTCGCTGGGAGGAGCGGCCGTGGCCGTAATGGGAGGCGCGCATGTAGAGCGCCGTTGGAATAATAAACTGCGATGTACTCAGTCATGAGTACCTTGTGTCGTGTCATGAGCCTCAGGTAGACTGAGTTTAACAAGAGCACCTGATTATCGGCGCCAGTGGAAAACTGGACGGGTTTGGTTTAGCGCCTAATGGGGGGAAGGCAGATTGGGGGTGTAATTTTTGTTTACTCAAAGCATGGGAAGAGATTCCTGCTTCTGCCTGTCTGTAACTTGCAGTAACAGGGACAACAGGCAGCGGGGAAACTCCTGTATTTGCAAGGACTCATTTTTACAAGCTGCTGAGAACTGCCTAGAAGTGCTGAGTTGCGGGGGGTTGTCGCTGCTTGGGACTTTGCGGGATGCGAAAGCTCTGCCTGCATTAGACAAAGGCTCGGAAGCGTTCCTCCTCCTCGGGTAGAAACGGTTGATGGGGCTCTTCACGCTGAAGTCAGTGAACTGTAGTCTTGCTGCCTAGCAAAATGTTGAAGCATTTCATGCCAAGTGTTGATACACTGTACTCAGTATTGACTAGGGACCTTTTAGAAACATTCAGTATAACATAATAGACTAATTCATTAGCACCCCATGGGTCTAGTACTGTAGAAGCCGAAGCACATGCATTGCAAGCTAGGAAAACATTGCCTTAAGGAATGGCAGATTAAAATATCTTTCCCATGATATAACTGTTATTTCAGGAAAGTGGCATTAATTGTGATTGCTTATCTATTAATTTATTATAATTCTTCTTTTCCCACCTCCAGGCTGTACCTACACATGAAATGTACTCTAGGCTCAGCTGGGGCTGATTAATAGGAGGTTATCTGGGAAATGCTTAAAGCTGCCTGGAATAGATAATGGCAGCAGGGGTAATTAAAATGTCTTTTGCATTTGAAAAATAAATTTTGCAGTTTTTAAGGGTTAGTTTAGTCTGATTCTTTCCTAAAGGCAAAAAGATAAATTGGATTTTTCAAAACCACACAAAACTCAACAGTATACTAGACAATAGCATCCTAAATGGAAACAAAAGTGGCATGCCAAAAAACCCAAACCAAAATGCCTCCTGGGGTCAGAGAAGAACCGGCCTCTGTTTAATGAGAGTGGAGTTAATTTCAAGCTGAGTTCTTCCCATGCAAAATAAACCTGCAGTACTGAGCTATTGACCACAGCAGGGCTTCTCCTGGCTTTCAAGGGAGAGCTAGATGAACGCACATAAACACGTCCCCAGTTCGTACTGAAACTTCGTCCTATCAAATCCTGTCTGTGGGACTACAACCTTGCAAATTCACACATATGCTCGTCTTTCAGTGTGTGGGTAGCTGCACTGAAATCAAGATGACTGGGAGGGGAAATACAACCAGAACCTACATCTGTGCAAAGCCGGAGCAGCTCCAAAGGAGCGAGCCGGTGCAAAAGCAGCGGAAGAAGAGACTGACGTCCCTCAGAATGAGCAACCGGGCAATGCTGCAGTTGCAGAGATGTTACAACCAAATCATTGGGGTCTGATTCTAACCTGAAGCTAAGTCTAGCCCTGCTCTCACCTTCTGTTGGGGTACCAGACCTCCCTTTCCCTTGCTTTTCCCACCCCACCGCTTCAGTGTCCTGCAGCCGTGCAGTGCACGCCCAGGACAGGACACCCAGCCCGCTCTCCTGCCTCTTAGATGCCCTCCTCGCTTTCCATTCTGGCTCAGCAGTGAGTGTAAAAGGTATTTGCACAGATTAGATACTTTACCAGAGTGGTGAAGATGAAGTGGTAGTATTCTGTCATCATTCCCATTGCCATGGCCTTGAGGAGAGTAGGGAAAGGAGGTTAGTAAGAGTAGATACAAGAATATAACAACAGTCATGCAATATAAACCTCTGCAGAGCTGATCTGGTAAATGTGGTGGGAGACAGACCCAGAAACACAGAAGCTGTGTTCTAGATCAGTCCCGTGAAGTAGTTAAGCATGTGCTTAGCCAGCAAGAGGCATGTGCTTAAGTGCCGAGCTGAACTGTGGTCCTCGAACCTTTCTGAAATGTTAGCAAAGCTTCAGTGTCCCGCTGCTGCGGAGGCTGGTGGTATTTCTGGGTGTTGCTGTGCCACAGAAAGCCAGGACACCGGCTGCGGCACACCACCGTGCTCATGGGTCACACACAGTGCAAAATCTTCCAGGGATGCAGGCTTGCTTCTGTCGGCACAACTGGGAGAAAGGGGGTTGCCTTTCCTTCTCAGATGCCAAACAACCAGCAACCTTACATAGACCTGTGCAGAATGACCATAAAGCAGCCCGTTCTTAGGGCTACAAGCCCATGTACTGGGTAAGAAGCGAAGTAAAAGGCTTTTTATGCCTTACACATGTATTTCTGGTGCTTTGCATCCCCTCCCCTTCAGTGCCCGTTCCTATAATGTGTACCTATAGCTCTTGCCTGTGAGTCCCTCCTTCCTGCATGCAACAGCCAGATTCTAATGTAGTGCCTGGTTTAGAAATGGGTCAGTGAAAGTACAGGCACAGGGACGGGGAGCAGGAACATCTCCCAGCCCTTGGAGATCGTGGTCCGGACGCGAGGGCTCTTGGCCAGCCCAGGCTGTAGGTGTGCCAGCCCCGACACGAAGGATGGTTCGTGCAGATTGCTGGGATTTGCATAGCTGAGCAGTGGAGAGAACGAGCTGTTGTGTGAGGTTTGTCAGAGAAGGACTGTGGGCTGAAGGGACCTTGCCTGGATGACCTTGCCAGGCTCTACACAACACAAGGGGAATGTGTCTATGAGAAGGGTCACCTTGAAGTTGGTGGCTGGCTAAAGGAAAGAGATACCCGTGGTTTTGACTACGATGCTGACTCTGTGAGCACGTTTTCTGGAGAAAACACACGCAAGAGCACTTTAAAATCTCCACCGATGGGAAAGCGACTTCAAGTTCCCCCAGAAAATGTTTGCTTCTTTGGTTTTTGCTGAAATTACTAGGGCAGAATTTAGCTCCGAGGAAGGAAGCGACAGTTGAAAAGAAGTGAGATGTCAAAAAACAAGGGAAACGGAAAGGATCTAGATTACAAGCCTAGATATTGTAACTCCAGAGTGTGACCTTATCCCATGTTTTCTGGCCTGGAAGTACCTTTCAGAAAGCCTGGCAGCTGTCTCTGCACGGCAGCGTGCCGTCCCGTCCCCCTCCTCCCTGCCTGGCCGGTGGATCTGCGGGGCTGCGTCACAGCTCTCTCCTGACCTGCACCCCGGGTGCAAAGAGCTGGAGCAGGGAGCGATACCTCAGTGTGTGAAGGATCAGTGAGATGATGTGAAACCAACTGAGAGTCAATCATGAGATTCAGTCCAGATTCTACAGCTGGATCAGTGGTAGGTGAAGAGTCCAGACCTGCTGTAAGAAGCAAGCCCCGGCTTCCCAGCACTTGCCGCCTGTGTGCAGGGTACATCTGGGTTTGTGGGGAAGTGAATAAATGTGCAAATAAATGATAAACCTGGTGGATAAGCTACAGGCAATCACCAGGATGAGGATGGGAGCTCCATCAAAGTTAAGACAGGCACATCTGTGCGCTGCAGAGTGCAGCAACTGTTCAGAGACAGCTGCCAAGGAGAGCAGAGAAGCTGGGAAGCCGGAGAACAGATGTGAAGCATTAACAAGTGACCAAAAATGAGCAAGGCCCAAGAAGCTGGGGTAGGATGGGAAGGCCTCACGAGCAGGCCTGGATCTGTGATAGGTTTCTACAATGATTTGTTTGTCCAAGAGGGTAAAATGATGTATGGTTTGAAGTCTCAGTTGCTCCAAGGAAGCCAGACTGGAGCAGTATGTGGCAATGTCATCTGTACGTCTTTGTGCCAGCTCTTGTGTTGTTATTCATGAATTACTAATCTATGGGGTTTTTTACTAATCCAGTTTAAAAATACTGCCCAGTTTATCAGTGAAGTGCCTTGCTACTCGTGTGTTGTGGGAGCGTGTTACCTTAAATAACTTGGGAGCAAGATCTGGGCTGGCTTGATGCTGTGTGCTTAGTCAGAGCTTCCTTAGCGAACGTAGGCTATAGTTGCTCAAACCATTTTATGTTACCTAAAGATGTGCAGTTAAAATCAGTACCACGTGGTGGAAATTATAGCACGAGTCTTGAGAGAACCCTTTCCGCATCCATCGGCGCTGCAGTGGGGCGGGCAGCGCAGCCGAGAGGCTCCCGGGACCTTTCCTGGTCGGAGCAAACACCCGAGGCCAAAGGTCTGCAGAGCTAACTGGTGTAGTTACCAAAACCTTACAAAGGGCAAACAATAGCAATAAAATACGAATGTTATTGTTGCCGGGACAAACAGAAGGCTGGGCCATTCTTCCCTGACTTTTTTTGCAGTCCAGTTTTTTTCCTGTGTGGTGTTCTTCTAACACTGCAAAGCGAAAGCAGACTCCCCGCTTCCAGGAGAAGGTTTTGGCTTTACCCAGCTCATACTTGCGGTGAATCTGCAAAGCAGAGCCGTGAGGAGGGCAGTGTGGAGGAGGGATCGGGAAGCCTGTTTTTCTATCCCATCCTATGGAAAAGAAAAAAGCTGTTTCACAAGTGAAGGTGGCACCTCTAGACGTGCATTTCTTGGTACGGGTAGAAAAGTTAGGAAAAGATGCGGCTTCTGAGCTTCCCAGTTCTTCAGCAAATGTGAGTGCCAACAGCGAGGGAGACAGGAGGGTCGCGGTGTGCACGGCTCAGAGCCTCCCCGGTGTTAGGCACCGGAGCGTACAAGTGTGCAGAGGGGTTTGGGTTTGTGCACCTTCCTAAACTCTGAATCTATTTAACAGTTTTTCCTGAGTAAAAATACACTATCTAATATCGCTAAGCTGAAATCCATGGCTTTGAGTCCTGAAAGCAAACACCACAGACACAAAACCAGCCAGAAGGACTTAGAAAGGCTTCTTTCCCCCTAGTCCCCCCTCTCCTCCATCTTCCTCACTCTGCACTCACAGTGATGAGCAGAGCAGATGGCACAATACGCTATAATAAACTGCGTAATAAGTGAACAGCACCAAACACAGCCAGCATGTTAAAATAACAGGCAGGAGACAATGAGTCCCTTATATCGCTTTCTTTAATAATCCCTCCCAGGCTTTCTGATTTCTCTGAGCACTTCCCTTCGTTTTGCATCAAGCAGGCTGCAAGAGAAGTCTCTTTCCATGTGCTTGCTTTCTCAGCCCTTGAGGGGATTTATTTAATCTATGTGGTAGTGTCTTGCTGGGCTGATACGAGCAACACTTCCACCGGCTGGTTTTTAGCATTCTTTGTGAGAGCATTTTCCTCTGCCTCATATTGACCCTGAAACCTAAAGGCACTTGGAAATGAGGAGGAGCTGGGGTGAGCACAAACCGTCTGGTCTGCGAAAAACGCCGGTGGAGGAACTCGGGGAGAAAGGAGAGAGGCCAAATGAATGGAAAATCACTGACATCTGGCTTAAAGTCCAAGAATTGCACGTGGGGCTCGTGAGGGGACAGAGGATGCCGTCCCTCCCCGGCTGGCCCAGTCCTGGCTGTTTGCAGCGAGACGCAGGACTGCCTGCACAGCTCGGGAAATAGCTAAGCGAAACGAAGCGGTTTATACCCTGCCCTGTACGGGCATGCATTCACCAACCTGGGGGCATGAAGCAGCACAGAAGGGAAGGAAGATACTTAAAATCGGCAGGCGTGTAAAGCTCGTTCAGGGCTAAATGAGCAGTGACGGACGTGGCCCGGAGCACAGCCCTGCCTGATGCCCTGGCTGAGAGGGAGAAGCGAACGCTGCTCCGGACGGCTGCGGGTGGGGGGCAGAGGGCTGGGGCTGCGCAGCCGCAGGCAGAAGCGGGACAACAGCCTGGTCTCAGCGCTGCACTCCACGCAGCCGCTTGGCACTTTCTCCTCCTGTAACATTTGTTTGTTGTTCTTACTGACAGTCGCTTTTTGATACTTCCAGTTTTTTCAGTGAAAACTACATTTTCTGTGGAAATCCAATCGTATCCTTGAAAAATGTACGTGTTGTATCTTTTAGTCTAGCTGTGGATTGTGGACAGAGGGAAAGCTGCAGGTCTGCACCCCTATCTGCGGGGCTCTCCCTGCGGTACGGCCACCCCGTACGCGTGGGTCCCTCGGCGGCACTTCTGCTTCGCCCCCACCGCCCCCACTCACCTGCTTGAGGATCTGAGCCGCCATCAGGTGGCTGCAGTCGAAGATGATGCGGAATTCCCTGCCCCGCTTCATCTCCTTCAGCAGCGGCCGGGCATCATCGGTGTCCAGCGGGAGCTGGCGGATTTTCAGCCGGATATTGTACCTTGATGGGGCCATGATGAGCTCTTGCAGCCGTATGAGGCCTTCAGGCATCGCACAAAGACAAACCCACAGTGTTACAGGGAAGTCTGCCTTTGCCCTGCAGGCTGGGTATCACAGCAAGTTATTTCTTCCAGTATTATTTTGTGGAAGGCAATCAAGACTTTCCTCCCTCCCTCAAACGGCCATTGCTAAAGGCATATCGAAACCAAGGTGTCATGTGCAATCATTAAAACCCCAGCTATTTCCAGAGCAGTTGTTCTAAGGCAGAATGGCTTTTCCTGGTGTTTCCCTGCTGCTCCTGCATCCAGCCAAGGTAGAGCCGGGGTCCCTGCACTGGGTAGGACGAGGAGAATAGCAGATTGGTCCTAAATTTTGACATCTCTGGGATCATGACATTTTTTTCTTAAGCAAATACGCCCTTGAGAAAGGACAGAATGTGATAATCAGCTATACAACAAATTAAAATCTGCAGTATTTACCATGCACAACACCAAACGAAAAAAATGAGTATGTGCTTAGATTTATGAATAGCATAGTTCATAATGGTCACTTAATCACAACTTGTAACTTTCTTACTACCCTTAGAATTAATTTCTTTTTTATGCAGAAGGTACAAATCCATGCTGGATGCAGCTGAGCAGGAATTACTGGTATCTAATGTTGCAAGAAGAAATTCAGCAGATCCCTATTGCAAGGAGGAAAAGAGAAGCATGTCCCTCTGCGTAGTGGAAGAAATACATTAGAATACGCCACGAAGGGAACATACTGTGACCCACATTTGCAAAACAGGAATGTCAAACTGTGTTCTCATCAGCCCTCCCCTAAAGAAACCATTTGGTTTAGTGGAATTAGGTTGGACAGGCTATCCAATGTGTCTTTTGTTTTTGGGTTTTTTTAATCTATAGCACTGTGCAGTGCTTTGCTTTGTTTAACCATCAACAGCTTGCTTTATGTGAAAAACTTTGTCAGCTATGCTTTATAGAATTAGCGAGAAAACAAAATACTTTCCAGAACTGCTTTTGCTTTTAGCTGGGAAACTGCACCCTCAATGGCAGCCACAGACCAAGGTCCTTGCTCGTGTAGATGGGCACCGCGGTGCCAAATACAGCCGAGCTGAGCCAGACCACACCAGCGGACAATTAATCCTCCCCTTGACCCTTTGTCAGCTGGGGTGGTGCTGAGGGTTACCCACTTTCTAAGCGCTTTGTGAATGAAATGCTTCAGAAAGGATCCCAGGGCCTTCTACAATGCTCGCCTGAATGCTTGGGAACCGGTGTGTCCCCGTGCGCTGATCACTGCATGGGGTGTCATTTTGCTCCTAAAAGGGCTCATTAGAAAAGTTCCTAAATGGGACCCACAACAAAAAATCTCCTGGATTCCTCCTTTAAAGCCTCTCCTTTACCTACCTGTACTGTCATCGTAAACCACAGTGGCTGACCTCCATTTCAAATACTGCACAAGGTCCAGAATGGCATGGCTAAGAGAAGCGTAGTCGGGATACAGGTTGACATAGAAAGTGTCCTTGTTATCCAAAGGGTGATGCTTCCATCGAAGCTGTATGTGGGGGACTTCCAGGGCATTGCAAATAGACTGGACGGCATTGGTACAGGAGCCTTGGGAAGGTCCGAATATTGCTACGACCCCCAGAGCGAGCTGGTCACAGGCTGGAAAAGGAAGGGAAGGGAAGGATGCTGTCAGTGAAGGATGGGGCACCTCTGCGGGAGGGGTGAGCGTCGGGGTAGCGTGGGGGCGCAAACAGCTTCTTCCTGACCTGAACCACGGAGCAGTGGACGGACAGACAAGCTTCTGGGCACTAACAGCAGCTGAGGTATTAGGTAATTACAACAGTGAAGAGAGGCAGAGGAGGAGTCATGGCAGGCGGGGGTCTGGACCAGTGGTTAGAGGCACAGGGACGTTTCCAGAGGAGGGAATAATGGCTGCGGCGTGTGGGAACGGGCTGAGCCTCCAGAGTTGTGCAAGAAATATCCAGAGATGATCAGAATTGCCATGACAAATGCGTTTCTCCATAATTTTTAATAGAATGTTTTTTCTGCAAAATAATGCTTTTCATAGCTTTGTTCAAGCTTTCACTGAGAAATTAAAACAGAACAACTGCATTTGGGGCTGCATTTTGAGGGGGGGAAGTATAAATTTTTCAGAGGAATGGGAACAGATTATTTCTCAACTGCCTCCGCAGGTCCTTCCAAACTGCACGCTAACGCTTAGCACTATCAGCAGGAGCTTTGCGATGGCTACGTTCCATTAGAAGATTTTAGGAAAGCCACTGCTCCGAGAGGGGCACGAACACAGACAGCAGCCGAGGCACACGGGTCCCCCCCAGACATGCACGTGTCGCTGATGCGGGTCCTGCACCTTCTGCTCCTGTCCCAACACTCGGTGCAGCCAACCCGGGTGCTCCCAGCAGCCCGGCACAGAGGAGAGCCAGGCAGAGCTCTGAGGAAACCTCCACAACGAAACAATCTTAAAAAGGGACAGCCGGGGTCCGTGAACTCGCCGGGGAGCAGGTATCCCCTCTCTCGTGATGCCACTCGTAGAACTGCAGCTCAGGCAGCAGGTTTCGTTTCTCCCAAAACAGAAGCAAACTCAATAAGCCCTCAGGTCATCAGCCCTGTAGTCTTTCTGTGTACTCCCATTTCTTCCCTCCCCCTCAGTAATTCAAGCAGGCTGCTGTTATCTGATAATAAAAAACGACTGTCTGTTAGGAAGAGAAGAGAATTTCTAGACCAGGGAGGTTAAAACTGCCAGGGATACACTAAAATAAACAAAGGCATGGCCTACAGACCTTCGCTCGGGATTAGAAGCAAACACTGAAAGGAGTTTTCTGAGGTTTGCAGAGGAAAAAGAGAATAGTTGTTCCCGCTACATTAAAATGCCTCCGGAAGGTCAGCTCCTGGAGGACTTCTAATCTCCATCACTGACTAGAGCAGGACAAAACGAGCTGCTGGGTCTCAAGCCAAACCGTGCCTTTTTTTAATGAGTAAGTGGCCACAAAGCTGCTAAGTGTGCTGTGCTCTTACCTTTCTTAGTTGCTTCAAAGCTGTCGTGGAAGTGTATCCTCTGAATGTCGTAGGTTAGTGTTGTGTTAGGCAACAAAGTTCTGTTTCTATTAATAATATTGGCAGAAAATCTGAAGGCTTGCTCCTCAGCACTCATAACCTGGGTATTGGGGCCATCTGCATACTCAAAGATTCCTCCTGCAAGACAAGACAAAACCAGCATTAAGCCACGTACAGTTTGATTATTAAACTTCTGTAGCAAGGACGAGAAAACTCTTGGATGGAGCTGTGATGTTTGCAGGCTGAACAAGGCTTGCTCCCAGGACGTTTCCTGGACTGAAACAAAGACATGAAAACAGCTGGGGTTTTGTTACTTGCTGGTCCATGGAAGTGTTCAGAGTGCCAGCTTTGCAGGGCAATAGGGGCCAAATTTAAAGTCTTGGAATATTTTTATGAGACAGATGAGTGGCCTCCCATAACACTTTAGGACCAGACCTTGGGACATGAGGACAGGCCTATTGCTCAGCTGCAGAGATGCTCCAGGTTTGTGCTCTGAGGAGTTACGGCGGTACGGACCTGGCACTGCCTTTCCCTCCGTGCCTCGCTGGACCCCTCCCTGCCTTGTCCACCCGTCTCCAAGTCCTCGTGCAGGAGGCAGGCAGTGCAGCACTGCTGCTTGCTATTTTTAGTGCCCTTCTCATCTTTTGTTGTTCCTCATGTTTAGTTATCCAGGTTCTTAATTCAGACCAGTGGCAACTTCTGAATTTACCTACCCTACAGCTGATCTGCTCAATAACGCACATCCTGAATGCATGCTTTCCCATGTTCAAAAGTTGTTAATGCCATTATACCTCCCCAAGGGCAGCACGCTCATGTCACAGTATCGCTGGGTTTCTTGGCTCTGTATCTATGAGTCTTGTCCTCAGTTCCCCACTGACAGCCACTCTAATTGAAGTGACTCAGTGCAGGCGTAAATTATGTAATTGAATGTCCTTGTCTCTGCGATGTAGGCACCGTCCTGTGCCCCTTTCAGAACCACAGAAAGACACATAAACCTTGCTCTATCTTATTAAAAATTAAACCAAAATAATTAATGGATGAGTGAGATAAGCAAGTGCAATTGGTAACAGATGGCCTCTGGGTTCATTAGCAGAAGGAAAATCTTCCTCTTCAATTTAAGGTAGACCTAAAATGTTTTGTTACAGACAACAGATGTCTACTCAGCCCTCCTAGTTTTCAAGCAACTGCATAAATCCTCCTCCAGGAGCCACAACACATTATCTGTAGTTTTTGTGGCAGTTTGGTGCAAGCCAAGAGCCAAGCCGACATTTCTGTTGACAGCCATGCTCTGTGTGTCCTCCCAGGAACCCGACCAAAGCCATGGGCTGAGCGAACCGCAGTAGCGATGCTTGGAGATTTTCACAGCAAGGGTGCAAAGGAAGTTGCAGAAGGTCTCTGACTTTTCTGCTCCCCACGATCGTGGCAAGTCACCTCCCTCCTCCTTCAGACTTTGTGCATCTGTGTCCCCAGTTGTAAAGTGAGCATGGTAATTAATTTACATTCATAAACACACAAAAATGTTTGAGCTGTTCACTGCGTGTCTCTGGCGGAAAAAAATATTACTGATCTCAGTACTAACTTGGGTAATAGGGGAAAGAATAAAGACAAAAAGGCTGAATGCTCATTCTGGAGACCCATTTCCGTCCCATACAATCTTCAAACAAGTCACTTATGACCGGGTTTTCAGTCTAGAATGCCTAGCAGTGTAGGCAGGTGCCTAGCAAAATTGTCCAAGTGTCTCATTCTCACTGGATCATGCCAAAACATTTGGTTATTGACTGATGCAAGGAAAATTATTCATCCATATCAAAGTTTGCACATGCTGTTAGCTCAATCTAAGTTTCTTAGGGCAGAGAAAGTTCATACACAGTATTACAGCAGAAACAATAAACAAAACTAAAGTGAGCGTGAGATTCATTCCTGTCTTTCTGTTCAAAGCTCTACTGTCCAGAACATTTTAGCACAGGATTTTTGTTTTCTAGCATCATCCTGAAGTGATAACTGGGTTCATGTTACATTGATTATCAACTAGCTGACATGAGGCTTTCTTCTAGCCCAGAGCTTTCAGGGTTGCTTTGGAGCATGTCTTATTTCGATAGAATATAGAAGGACTGGGTATGTGGATTATTGGTGTTTGATCCCAAATAAATTCACCTTCCAGACATCCAACTGGATATAATAGGCTTTCTGACAGAAAAGAATTTTCTGTGCAGCCACCCAATACCTTGAATTTAGTGCCAGGCAATGAGAAAGCAGACAGGCAAAAGCAATGTATTTCTGGTTATACTGCTGGGTGCTGAATATATTGGGAGATGTGAAATCTACTGCAGTTGCTAAGGTGTTGAAGAGCAGCACCACATGCAACAGCCTGGTCTCTCCTCCAAAACCCGGGGGACGGAGCGCGTCTGACAGCAGATCTGCGCGGCAGCCGGGCGTGCTGAGCACAGCCCTGTCCCTCCGGCAGCGGCTCCCCGCTCCTGGAGATCGTGCGCTGCCGTCCCTCTTGGCTTGTGCGCCTCTCCTTCAGACATGTTCATTCCAATCATTATTTAAAGAGCCTAATAACCGGCTTGAAGCAGCTGATTAATGCATAATCTTCATCATGATTACATAGCATAACTGGCATTAATTTGAAAAGCCAGCTAATTATGAAAATAATTGTTGCAGCTTTTTCATTTGAGCAAAATGGAGAATATCAGCTTGTGCTATTGAGAGAACGAGGGATGTGACATCAGCTGGCTGATCACCAGCCCAGGGGGGACCCCACGCGTTCCCCCCAACCCTCAACGGGAAGGATGAAGCAATACAAAGCTGGGCAATCCGCTGCAAAGAGTTTGGACAAGCAAACTTGGTCAGCTCTCCCTGTGCTCCCCAGAGAGAGTGATCGCATGTGGGTCTTACACCAGTAACCTCACTGTGACTTTACTCTTATAAAAATATAGAAAGTCAATGGGTTATAAAAAGTCAACAACAAAACAGTTTGCGCTTTTATATACTACCTATAAACAAGTTTCATCTGAGGCAGTAAAACTAAAGGTCCTTTAGTGTTGCTGTCTCTAAACCATTTCTGCCTCCACCCTATTTTTTACGATATTTCAAACATCTTGGAGGTTAATTGATGCTGCTCACTTGACCTGGTGCTAACGACCTTTTCCCAGTATTGCCTCTGTCTGTTCAGGTCCCAGCTTCCCCTTCCTTCCTTCTTTACCTCCCGTAGCTTTGCAGCAGATAAAAGACGGCCGTGCTGAGGTCTGTCACAATTTGCAACGTCCTCCTGATGTTCATGAGAGTATTCGCTGCCAAATTTATCCAGGAAGGGACTCTGCGGTTTCCCTGACCAGTCAATAAAGCCCGCAGACTCCCTACTGCAACGCCATGTGCTGTTCAACACACACTGAGGTTTAACACCTTCAGGTTGCGTTTGTTTGCGTATGTGTTTCTCCCTGAAAACCATTTTTTTACGCCAGGTTTGTACGGCCTCTAGTGCAGTGGGATCCAGGTCTGGCAATCAGCCTTGTAGGAGACGCCTCAGCACAAATGGTTGATACCTTCGCAGGCAGGACAGGATCAAAGGCTCTCAACTGTTACCACTTACTTTTACATATTTTTTGATGGAGTCATCCGTTATTGTATCTGACTTCTTGGATTTTAAATATTAATCACCAGGCAGGTTAAATAATTATTCAGTTGTCTTTTACCTTTAAAGCAGGCTAATTGCTCTCCAGAGAATGTTAATCAGCAAATGAGAAAACACACTAATTGGAATCAACTTCCCCTCTTACTATTTCATATTATTTTATTTGATGACCACTGATGTTGCTGCTGAGGTGGGGAGGTTTAAAAATTCAAAATGAGAATCTGAAGCAAACTCCTGAAACTCTTGTTCTAGATCCAGTAGTAGGGCCAGGCCACGGGAAGGAGGCTGGCACTGCACGTGGAGGGAGGTGTAGCGGCAAAACACAGAGGATCTCGCTCTAACTGAGTAGCAGAAAATTAGCCTCTCTGTTCAGGGTAGGATCTGGATCCCGCGAAACACCCGAAATCCCACCGATGTCAATCAGAACAGGCCCAAGCCTGTCTGCATCAAGCAAAGACACGCTGTGCTTCTCCCATCTCCAGGTGATGATGCTGGAAGACCTTTGGAATGGCCCCAGGAGGGAGCCAGAAAGAAGCCTGGTCGATGGGATGGGAATCCTTTTCCAGTGCTTCAGCTTCTCCTGAGCTGTGGCTGTGCAGGCTGAATGCAATCGGAGTTATTTTTAGCTTTGTCGAAAGCTAAGTCAAGAAAGTCAGAGTATTTCAGGTTTTCGCTTTCTCCCCTCTTCCCCTTTTTAACAAAACAAACAGCTTCATTCTCGGAAAGAAAATTCCAACAGCCCTCAGTGTGTGGTGTGATCTCTTCTCTTTTACTCCTTATAAAATCACTGAGTTACTTAGCTTTGAAGAACTATTTCTGATAACGCTTTTCTCTCCCCCACTGACAGTGTTGTTAACACATTTAGACAGCTTTCTGACAGTCTCTTTCCATGTGACATCCTGGAAGAAATACTTGTTTTTTGCAATAGCTCTTGCTGAGGCTGGAGCCAGCCTGAGCTCCTCCGGGGACGCGAGAGCTCCTGCCTCTGGCTCACAGACCTCTCGTGCCCCAAGATCTGTATTTTTTTTTCTCTGAGGTCACAAAACGTCTTTCTTGTTAAACAGCAGGGCTGGCTGTGGCGAGGCAATCTGTCCTCTTCTGATGGGCTCTGTTTTGGGGACAGTACTAGCAAATGGGCTGATCAGGACCAGTGCACATCATTTAGTGCCTGTTTCTCCAGATGCTGCTCGGCGGGTCCTCGAGGCGAGAGGACGGGAGAGCCCTTCCTCACAAGATGTGCCTCCCCCAGAAAGGCTTTGAGAACTGATGCTTCTGCTTATCTGACCAGTCCAGTGGAGAGAATGTCACTGTCATGGTCCAGGTCCCTCCAGGACCAGTGTTTATACTGATAAAGAGAAATGAGATAATGCTGGCGGGAAGTAAAAGAAAGTTCTCAGGAGCAGGAGGTTGTGCACTGGGAATGAAGCTAAAACTCCCAGAGACTGCCCGTCAGCACGGGACCGTTACAGTCTCACACACAGTAATACTGAATGCAGTGAAAGCAGCGAAATCCAGAAGGCAATAAATATCACCAGAAAAACGAGGAAAAAGCAATGACAGAGTTGTTCACAAGAAATCTCTCCTTGCACTTTCCCCCAAGGAGCTGCTACTATAAAACGCTCCACAAGTAAATGCAGCTGAAGCTGGAGCTGGTCCCTCGATCAGCCGGGCGTCGAGTGGGGCCCCTGTACCTGATGTCGATGCCAGCTGCTGTTCTCCACACGGAAACAAAATCATCCTATGAATTGATGAGTGAGGAAGGCAGAGCCGAGGAGATGTTGGGGGCTCCCGCCCTTCTGCACCTATTCAGTCGAGAGCCCTCTTCCCCCCGCCCCGGGAAGTCCTTGCACCCCGGAGACGCGCCGTGGAGCTCTCTGCCCTGATCCTCCCCGGGCTCCCGTCGGACTCTCCGTGTCAGGCTGCAGCAGCCCGGGATGTACTCCCTGCGCAGGACCGTGGATGGGCTCAATGCAAAGGCAGTAAACAGAGCTTGCAAACTTACTGAAACAAACCTTCTGGGAAGGAGCTGAAAACAGTTTCTTAGGTCCGTCAATGGGTTTCTGATTTTGATGGGGCAACGGAGTGGCAGGATCTGAGTTGCTGTCCCCTTAAACTGCTGCTGATCATGCATCAGCCCTGTCACTTCAGCGTGGCACTGCTTAATGCGATGCAGCACAGCCACGTATCCAAAGCAATTTCAGGCTTCATAAACGTGCATCACGCAAGAGAGACCCTGTGCAGGAATCGGCTGCTGCTCACGGGCCCAGGCTGTCCCCTGCCCAAGGAGGTTGCGCTCTCTGGATGCTAATTGCTAAAAACCCAGGAGGAGGATCTGACTCCGAATGCAGGAAGAGGATTAACCTCAGAGTCGGTGTGTCTGGACTGCTTACACTCATACACTGCCTGTATTCATTACGCATGTCTCTTATAAGAATTAAAAAGGAATCAGGCCTGTCCCCGAGCAGACAAACGTTACTCCCCTGGCAGCTTCTCTGGCCCTCAGGGCCAGGTTATTTCCAGCTGTATTTTCTGAGTGCCCCAGGTTCACTCTTCCTCCACGGACTGACGAAGCCCATGATGTACGTGCCCATCTGGAAGCTTCCCCCATGTTCACGATACCCTACAGTGAGATGGAGCCAAGTGGGGCTCGGCGCAGCCCCTCCATGCTGTGTCTGCCCGCTCGAATTGCCTGGCCGGGGGCGTTTGTGAATGCCCCTGCTTACATGGCCGGATTTGCTCCCTAACGCCCTTCAGAAGAGGCAAGACGTGGTGCAGGGAAGACAGCTCTCACTCTGCTTGGAACCCTGCTGTGAGCTCAGAGGAGGGACAGACAGACACAGGAGAACCACCGGTCCCCGAGGTGGCCCGGAGCTTCCCGTCCCCCCAACGTGGTCAAAAGCAAACGTGAAAATTCAGATTTCTAACCCTAACGACAGCCGCAAGGCACCAGCACCTCTGCCGGCACTGCCGCACAGCCGCCGCCGTGAGACTTCAGCACGGGGCCCGATTCAGAGGGGGACGGTCCCGCTCTCAGCTGCCTGCCCACAGCCTGGCTCCCCCAGCGCTGCTCGCCTCTCCGGGGGTGCCCTGGGGACCCCTCAGCGGCTGACGGGTGGAGCTGGCAAACCGAGTAACGCTCCCAGGACCTCCGATTCCACCACGTTTTGCAGCATAGTGAAAGGCCAGGTACTTGCTGAGTAATGCCAAGAAAATGAATTCAAGCAGAAAATCAGATATGCAAAGCGCGTGTGTCCCATAAGGAGGGATTTTCCCGCCTGCCAGGACAGAAAGCCCGTCACAGCAGGTTGATCCGTTCCCAGGAGACGGCGTCTCCCTCTTTTCTCATTTTTATACTGAATATGCAAAATCCTATTTCATTTGCACTGTATTAGGTACTTCATGTCACAGGGGGTGACATTCTTCTCCTATGTATAAGCTGTTTAACAGATGAGCAGTCAAGTGGCAAAGAAATACATTATTAATGCTTCTGGTTAAATTAACTGATTAAAAACACTGTAGCTAAAATGTATGTATCAGCACTTTACTTGCACTAAATGAGAAATTAACGCAATATGGTGGCTTGTTTTTTTAATGAAAAGTAGATAGGGATGGTCTGGAAAGGTATGCCACCTCTAACAGAAGTCACCCGTTCGGTCCGTGGGCCACACGGGTTTGCTCTGTTTCGCACCCGCGTTTGCATCCTCGTCAGCGTGTCCGGGCGCAGGCTCAGCTCGTCCCCGCGGGGCTGGGGCCAGGCTGGGCACGCGCGCACGGGTTGCGGCTTCTAGAAACAAACTTCTCGTTTGCAACTCCTACTCGCTTGGCCTAATTGGCAATGTTTCCTCTGCCGTTTCTTTGAACAAGCTGTTCTGGTGTTGCATGTTTTACATCTGAGAAAGAGCGTTTACCACAGCAGCAGCGCGTAACCCCGACCAAGGGAGCGGATCAAAGCGCTAATCTGAGATCAAAGACCTTCAGCAGTGCTCCAGCAGAAATAAATTAAGTTAGCAACAGATTTCTTCATGACATTTACATTTTTAATTTGCATAATACATGATTAAAGTGAAATGGGCATTTTTATTTTTTAAGCAGGCTCAATTAATTAAAAAAAAGCAGCATCATAATCTCCTATGACTAGATTCCCATCAAGATAAGGGCAATGAAAATGCCAAGAAACTTTTCGATTACCCAATCTACAGCTCACAGCATAACGCACAAGTGACCAGTGTGTTGCAGACGGAGAAACCCGGAGGGGCAGAGCTGCCAGAGGAGCCCAGTGACACCCCGTCACACCGGCTTCCCTCGGTGGTGGCTGGGAAGGGCTCCCACCCGCTCTACAGTTTCACTTTAAGCAGCCTTATTTCTCTGCAAATGTAGATCTTGCAAGCTTTGGGCTACTCGCATTCGAATCGTTCTCACTATCGGATACCTCACCAAGTACCTGGGCTCACTTTGATTGATTAGCAATTGTGTGTGGGTTGCCACAAGTACGGAATTAAACCGCAGTATTTATTCGTGCCGCCGCTTTACGACACCCCGCTGCTGGGGCGGAGCAGCCGGGCTGGCCCGTGCCCACCGGCGCAGGTCGAGTCCGACGCCCAGACCTGCCACGCAGGAGAAGCGCGCTGAAGGAGGGGAGCCCGCGCTGAGCGATGAGCAACGCCCTCCCCAAAACCTTCCTGAGCCTGTGTAAACTCAGCAAACTTGTCCTGGAAATCACTGATGACCAAATAAATCAGGCATGCTCAGATGTCATTTTTATGATCGTGCTTCGGGCTGTAAGCACGTTTTAAACTGTAATATATGGGAGGAAAAAATGTTTGAAAGCTTAAAATTATTAAGGATCTATAATGCAGGGTTTAGGCATCACAGCTGTAAGTGCATTTTTCTATTGCGTTTTACTGGCCTGCGGTGTAATCTAGTGTTAGATGTGATGTCCATCTGGCGCGCAGCTCGAGCGAAACACGAAGCAGAAAAGCAAGGCCACAACTGAAACAAATCCAGGCTCATGCCTGCGACCGGCTGGGCTTGTAACAAAACCTGCAGGATGATAAAATACTTCAGATTTGTCTTTATTACGTGCCACAGAGCTCAGCGCTGGCGCCGTGTCTCCCTGCACACGCTCTCCAGCGTCGGACTCCCCTGCCACCGCCACGCTGCGCGCTCGCAGCCGTTAATTATGGGTGCTACAGCAGAGCCTCCGCCCAAGCACGGAAACGCTTTTCTCACTTACCCCAGTGCAAATTGGGTCCAAATGGTTAATTTGTGAAAAGTCACTGTAAACTGAATACAGGGTGTTGAAAATTGAAAACACTTTTTCGGGGAAAACAGTTGCCTTCTCAGTTACACTGGAATTTGCAGATCTCCGGGCTCTGCACGCGGGGAGCCCTGGCGCCGGGGCTCCTCGGTCGCCCACAAGACCACAGAAGCGAGGGGTGGGCTCTGCCCCCGGCACTGCCTTCGGGCCACTTCCAGCCTCCCGAGGTGGTGACCAGCCAGCAGACCGTGCCCAGGCTGAAATGTCGTATGTAAGAATGAATATAAGAATTCATTCATAGGAATGAAAATTGTATGTAGGAACGAACCAGGCGGAGGAGGTGCAGTAACACTGACCGGGCTTACGCTCTTCCCAACAACTGCTCAACCTCCCGTGTGGCGCAGCTCGGCTGGCCGTGGGTTTTTATGTTCTCTGTCCACTTTCCTTCCCTACTAGTTATTAGCTCCTGTTTTACCTGGAAATAGAGATACATCTGGTGTAAATATGAAATAGAAGGTGTCCTACGATGAAATGAAGTCTCACATAAAAATTCAACCCAATTAAAATTACAATTATTGCATGTTAATTAAATTCTTCTTAAATATTAATTGCTAAGCTCCAGCTAATAAATGTTAATACCCACCTGGCATGTAGCATATAATATTAGACTTAAGAAAACTAAATTAAAACCTACACTTCATTTACAATGTAACCAAATACCGGGAGTCAACTGATTGTTTCTCATTCTTGTGTTGATGCTTCCAAAAATCAGGGCTTTAAGTAAGATGATGCATTGAATAGCAAATGCAATTCTGCAAATATTATGACATATTGTTTGTCATCTGCCCTAAATATTTAACAGTTTTATGCCACATGCTGAGAATTTGCTCCTGATAGATGCTGAATTTGATTGACGAAGTGGATTCCGTTCAGGAGCTGACAATCCCAAACCCTTGTCAGGGTCTTTGCTGTTAGCATCTTCTGGGGTTTTCCCCTCTTTTTTTAAAAGAAAGCAGAGAGAGGGAAAAAAACCCACAAAGTTCTCTGGAAAAATTGTTTCTGCCTAATCCCATCTATTCTGTACAGAAAAAAACTTTACACAGGGAAAGATCAAAGGTCCGTAATAGATTTCAACAGGTTTCCAAGAGGTGCATGGTGCATGGTGCAGAAGGGAGCGCGGGGCTCTGAGTGATTGAACTGCCCTGTGCTGCTGGTGCTCAGGGGCAGCCAAAGATGTAATTGGGAGATTTAGACAGCGATTTCAGCCTTTTTATCTTCCTGTTTTAATGTCGTTAGACAGAGGGAACAACCAGACTTTGCCAGGATGCGGTGCTTGTGCGTGCTGGGAGCGGGAGGTGGTGGGGAGCATGGGGGGCTGCTCCCAGCGGGGTTTGGGGGACGCGCCGGACCCCGCGCTGTGCTCCCCGTGCTGCTCCGGGCCGTGCTCCGGAAAATAACTTCAGAGCCCATTTTTGGTGAGATGGGGTTTTCCCTCTCGATTTCTAGATGGTTACTGCTTACTGGCCAAGCGGGGAGGGAGGAACGAGGAGCGCTTCTGGCAGCGCGGGCAGACCCTGCCCAGAGCGCAGCGGCAGCGAGCCCCCAGCCCCGGAGCACCCCGGGGAGAGGGCAGCCGCTGCGGCTGCACCGTCCGCTATTCTGTGGGAAAAAAAAGCTCAGGATTTTTCAGATGTTCCTTCACAATCTACCTTAACTAACATCTTTCACAGTGTGAAAGATCTGCCTAGGGGAGGCATTTTGTAAACGTGCAATGTTCAAAACTTTTTATGAATGGTTATTTTTCCTTCCTTTTTTTTTTTTCTTTTCATTTCTTAATTGTCAATTCTGAATGTCCAGGGTACTTACAGCTGAAAGATTTGCTGACTTAAAAGCAGCACTTTATTCCAGGGAATGAAAGAAAAAAAGGGAATGACAAAAGGGTCCACTCTGAAAAATGCTTTCATTATTTTCCTGTCATCTGTACTCTCAATTTACAAACAGCTACACACAGAGCAGTGGGTGCAAAGGGATGCACTGGAGCTGCCCGGCAGCACGACTGGAAAGGAATTTTAAATGCCCCTAAATGATCAAAATCAGCTATTAAAACCCTTTTCCATCTCATAAAAGAAAATGATGCACACGAAGGGCAGCGTGTGTGGAGCGGTGATCGGCACCTTTGGCTGCACACACGGCTCGCTCTGGGCCTTGGTGAGCGTGGCCGTGGCGCAGGGTCCCCGTCACGGCGGTGGGCTCCTGCTCCCGGAGAGGTGACAAGCAGCACGTGCCATGTACACCGCGTCCCTGCGCAGAGCCAGGAGCCGCTGCTCTGCAGAGTGATCCAACTGTCACATTGACAGAGCTGAATGCATTTCAGTATGAATTGAACCAAGTATGTGCTAATGAAGCTGAATATTCATTATTATGACTAAACAAACTAAGTGAATCACAAATTAAAGTGGGCAAATTATTAGTTTCGTAGCTCAGAAAAGGGGAAATTTGAAGACCATTCCAACTGTAGAGGAGGTGGAATAGGAAAACTTTATTAATAGATTCAAATCCAATTAAAAATGCATGTTAGTCATTGTATAGTGCTTCACACCTTTGTCATCAATGACAATGGATGTAACTGTACCACTTGTCTGCTCAGCAGTCGCCTAACCACTTAATTGTTCACACCAAGCCACAACGCTTTGATGTTTGGTGATAATTCCAAGATTTATCATAGTGATCACTGTTTAGTTAATGCTAAGGACACCGTTTCCTCAACTACAGCATTATGAATTACCAAGGATTATGTGTTCAGTAGCTCCTATTGATTGATGCAGAGCTAATTAATGAGACCCATCACCCAATCATAAACATGAGCAATAGCACACGCCTCGTTAGCACAAACGAGCAAACTGCTACAGGGAGCATGGAGGGTGGGGGCAGGTCTCTGCAAGGGTTAATGGGATAAGGTCTACTGATTGAAGTAAAACTTCTTTTAGAAACTCTTAAGTAGACAGAGAAAAGCAGCACCTGCCTGCAGGCTACACACTGCAGCTGGGGCATTGCTTCCTTCTAATTGCCCGGCCTTGGGGTGGGTATTTCTGCTCCCCTGGGGCAGCCAGGGCTGCTTCCAGCTTGGTGGGAGAGGCTGAGGAACTGGGGGGAGATCGGAGCACAAAGCAGACTTGTGGATCTAAGGTATGTTTGTTGAACTTTATTTAGATGAAATTTTTTGCTCTCTGGAGCTTCTGTAGGTGATACAGGAATTAGTACCTTCTTCCAGCTCTGGAGCATGGCATAGCTGAAGAGGTCTTTGCAGGAGTCAGGCTTTGGCCAGACACTTGGTAAAGACTGGGAGGGTGGCTCAAGCCTGGGAGCTTCCCTTGCTGCTGGGAGCAGAGCCTTGCTGAGAGCCGAGCTCAGCGGGGACGGCTGGGAGGGAGGTCTCGTGCCTCTGTGTCCCTATCTTATCTGTTGGGATAGTACACAGGGTAAGAAGTTGCAGGTAAGACTGTGAAAGGCAAACTGGCTGGCTTCCTGGGGGATGTTAAATAGCCCCTTACTTTCTTGCTTTCTTCTGGCATTGTTTTTTTCTGCCATTTTGTTAATTTTAGGTGAATTGGTATCTCCTGTGTAACAATTGTCTGGCCTAAAGTAAACTAGGAGCTATGAATGGGGAGTTGCATGAATTTAATTATTTGATACAAGCTAAGCAAGCTCGGGAGGAAGGGATGCTTATGAGTGGGAGATCCAAAAGGAGCTTAAAATGTAGCTGAGCTGAATGTGACTTTAATCAAAAAGTGTATTTAAGGAAGAGATTTCTGACAGGAAAGCTGAGAAGTGAAGGTTTCCTATTTCCCACCCTATTTATAAACCAGTGAACATGAGCTGGCATTCCCCCTCTCCCCAGTGGGTCTACAGTAAGCAGATTGTCTGTGGGGAAACCACGTGAAGTTGGGCAAAACAATCCTCCCCCTCTTCCTCCTGTGCGTGGGACAAGCAGCCGTGGAGCAGTCTCATGGTGGTTACCACTGCCGTACCTGGGCCATAGATAGGAATCGGGGACAGTGTCCCTGCCTTATCCTCTAATTTACAGATGACTGGTGCAAAACTCAAGTAGTATCTTCAGTTTCAAAGAGCTAAGGGAGAAAAAATGAGATTAAGAACAACAGTCCATCTGAAAGCAAATTTGGAGTGGATGCTGCAGATGTATACCCTACTATAGTGCTGAGCATCTGGTTTACACATTGCTTTCTTGATGTGTGTCATATTTTTGAAGGCTATTTGGAAAAGATGTTTCTAGCATCTTCTAGCCCAGCAGTACGTGGGATTGTGCTGGGTAGCACCATGTGAATCTGATGAACCGAAGTGTCGGGTCACTGCCACGCGCCCAGTGCAAAATCCTGAATTAAGCTACTGCAAATGCGTCGGTCGCAGTCATGCCCCAAGGGTGTCTGGGGGACCTGCAGGGCGCCGATCCAGCTCCAGAAATTGTATATTGCTTGCAAATGTACCCTCTGCCCTGCGCCGACTGGCACAGCTTTGTGTGTGCCGCTGCTCAGTACGGTTATGGAGGTGAGTGCCACGAGCGCGGGGACAGCAGTGAGTGACACAGGAGCTGCAGGGCTGGAGGTGACTCACGAGCGTGCTGGCACTGCAGGGCTGTGTAAGCACCAGTGCCACTTTACAAGCAAAGCTGATGCCCAGCAAGCTGGGGGAGCACGGAGTTTTGGTGTTGCACATGTCCTGCTCTGTGCTGTGCTCTTTTAAAGCTGGTATCGCAGCTCAGCTGCTCTGCCAGGGTGAGCATGTACAGTCTGTGTGCTTCATGGCATTCCCTTAATTAACATCAACTAGTAACATCTTGGGGCTATAATAATGAAAATACATGAGTCAGCACTGGGAATCAATAGTGTTATTTCTGGTCATGCTGTGGACCTTGCTGCTGAAATGTAGAAACAATGCAGAAAAGATCTGAAATTAAAACATCAAGTGAGATATAAGGCTTTTTCATGGCGGTGTGCTCTCTGGTCTTTCCCTCCTTCCTGTGCAAGTGAAGGGGTGGGTGCAGTCCTTGCCCCCCTCATGGGTGCTCCAGTGGAGCCCTCATCTTTGGAGCAGGAGAGGGACAGCTCCAAGGATGTTTCCCGCTGTGGAGATGACCTTGCCCTCTCCTGAGCGGGGAGCAGTGCAGATCTCTGGGCTTTGCTCACGTCCCTCTTGGGCAACTACTTACAAGAAATGCAGTGCAAATTATTTTACTACTTAAATACTGTTTATAGAAACACTTCAAGGCCTGACCTCAGTTACAGCTCATGAGACAATGAGTTGGCGTAACCCTACTGCTTAGCGTTTCACTTGGCTTTGTAGTATAAAGAGAATACTATAGCTTTATAGTGTAAAGAGGAAAAACCAGGCAAGGGGAAAAAAGATGTGATTTTTACAACTTGCAGATGGTAGGATGAAGGCCCAGAAGGATGATTCTTTGCTCAAGATCAGCAGCGAGTTTAGCACCGAGCCCTGGGTACCCTGCCTGCAATGTGAATGCTCTCCCGGCAGGTTTTGGTGACTTGCTGGCTGGAGCTCCGGGCCGTGCAGCACCTGCCCGTCCCCTCCTGCTAGGCAAGAGCCATTTCAATGCCCACAACGTGGTGAGAGATGTGCTCTAGTCGCAGGGAGCAAGCCAGCTCCGTTTAACAGCATGCGGCAGCTGCTTTGAGCTTTACCCCACGGGCCCTCACAGCTCCCGCAGGAGGCCAGGACCAAGCTCAGCTAGATGAGGGCTACGGCGCGATGTGACAACTGTCTAAAGTGTTTAGAAGGCATCAGCTCTTATTGGCCCGGGTCCTGGGAGGATGAGCAGAGATAGCGAAGATCAGAGGGAAGTTTTAGGCTGCACTTCAGAAAGAGCTTCCTTGCTGCAAAGCCAGCAGTCTGAAGGCACAGCCTCTTAGGATGGAAATCTTCCTGATGCTGCAGATACCCCCTCCTCCTGTCCCCCCACTCCTGCTTTCTCCTGGCCTGTGTCCTCAGGAATGTCCTGCCAGAGACCTTGCAGGATAAATCAGGCTCCTGGGAACTGCTACAGCCAGGAAAATCTATTTTCAGTTGCAGACAACCCCAAACAGCAGTGGGTGTGCTGTGATACTTGTGACACGATCAGGAGCAATGCTTTAATGTAGACACTCGCTTCGGCAGAGCTGCATAGGGAGGGCGATGGAACAAAAACCTGCAGGGCAGCAGAGTCCTGCTCCTCCCCTGTAGACCAGGCGGTGTCCTGGGCGTCTGGAGCAGTCATTTCAGATGCACCAGGTGCTTCACAACTATTAAATAAACCAGCTTTCCCAGCTGCCTCTCTTTAAACCGACTGTGAGAGGATTAACCCAAGAGCCAAGCTGGCCACACTGACAACTCAGTCTCAAAGCAGGGGGACGGTTGTGAGCTCTAAGAATTGCTTCCTCTTCCTTAGCGTCCTGTCCTCCCGCAGAGCTCCAGCTCAGTCTTTTCTCTTTCTCCCCCCCATGCTTTTGAGCCATGTGACAAGCATCACCTTCCCATTTGATGGCCTGCACTTGCAGGCCGGAGGGGCAGCTCCCGCCAGCGTCGGCTGCGCGGCATCCCCAGACTCCTGCTCCGACGCGCCACCTGCTCCGCTCGCTCTTCATCTCCTGTACCACCCCTGGCTGAAAACTCCCTGGTAATTATGGAGGCTGCAGACAGATCCTGCCGGACAGACGGCACAGACAGACCAGCAGCGTGTCCTGTAGACCTCCGTCCTCGGCTTTTCTTGGGTGCCAGGCGGCCGGCTGCCTCCCCTCTCCCAACACCTCGCTCTCGTTCCTACCCCTGCAGCTTCTCAGCCCTTTGCGGGGAGATGGGGACCAAGAGGGCTGTTTGGGGAGAGGTACCTATTTTAAAAAACAACCCGTCACTTCACAGTGAAAGAAACCCTCGTTTTTACATTTTGAAGGAAAGAAAACTCTGCTGTTAAATGCTCTCCTGGTACGTTGTAGAGCAAATGGAAGAAAGTGTCTGGAAGCCGTGCTGTAATGCCTTGTGATGCTCTGACACCCAGGAAAGCACTTGGAAAATCACTGGGAGGAAAAAAAAATCTTAGTTTACTCTGCAGGAACCCTGGGTTTTATGCTGCTTTTGAGTTAGCATGAGGAGGTTTAGGACACTGAAAGCTCTACTTGGCTGAAGAAAGGACAAACATTCCCAGGGTGGAAATTTGCTCCACTTACTGATATTAATAAATTTATAGCTCCCTTCCTTGCGTTCCCTGTACCCTTCAGCAGTAACTAATAATTCAAGGTAGTGTCCATGTCCCCATGAGCCAGGTCGAGTCCTGCTTGCTGGAGGTGGGCTCTCTGGAGGGGGTTTGGCTCTAGTTTGGCTGGGGATGAAGGACCCGCACTAGCAGGTTGCAGCAGTGCAGCTGGGGAACAGAGGCAGTGAAAGCTTTTCCCAGGGTGACAGGCACAACGCAGCGATGCGGAGATTTTCTGAGCTATAATTGCTGTTCTCGGATGAAGCAGCAATGGGAACTGGGGATAAAACTGGTGCCATGTTACAGATTGGCAGCTGGGGGGGAACCCTTCGTGCTCATGAAATGCAGCAGGAGACGCTGCAAGGGGCTTTTCCCCGGGCTCGTGGGAGAAGCGTTCAGAGGCGAGGTGTCCCCAGGGAGAGTGGTTGCTGAGGGAGGTTCTGCCTGGCCTCCTGCTCGCTCACAAACGCTTTTATTTTTAGACAAGGGCTTTGCCAGTGGTCTGGTAATCCATGGGTATTTCTTACCCTCGGAGAGGCAAACGTGGAAGGAGAAGCTGTGCTTGATATTAAATGTCCCCACTTCAGGGGTATTTCCTGAGGAAAAACGACGAAAGGCATTGAGCAAATGATACAAGGGGAAACTATCGACCGAACTAGCAGAATAGCGCTCTTGCTCAGTACTGCAGGGCTCTGATACTGAGCTGGTTTGCAGCTTTTCTCTTTCAAACAATGCTTTCAGGTGCTGGTGCAATCCTTTAAGACGTGCCTGTTTTCCGACAGGGTCTGGTAACAATAGAGGCTTTGTACACATGGACAGGTAGCTGGATGGCAGCACGATGAGCTGGAAAGGGACTGGTTTTGTACCTGAAAGCATTGGGAAATGAATCGGAACTTCTGGAACGTAATCCAAACTGAAGTGCTGACATCTAGGGAAAATGCACAGAGTAGTAGAAATCAGATTTTCGTGTCCCTTCTTGTCCGCTTCCTAGCAGGAGTGACCTGTCTTTTGAGGATGCAGAAAACCGGCGCGAGGGCTTGCAGTTTGCTGTTTGTCCATCCCCACTTAGCCCAGGTGAGCCTTGCCCAGCCTGAGCTTGTGGAGCGGTCCCCTGTCCCCGTCTCTCCCCAGCTGTCCTGCAGCTCTGGAGGAGCAGTCTGCAGGCGTGAGCCTCCGGGAGAGCTGCCGCCCCTGCTCCTCACCCAGGCTTCAGCACAAAAAGTGGCTTGCAAATCCTCCTCTGCAAAGCCTGTGCCGTCTCCCTGACGGTACCCTACCGTGCTCACTTCAGAGATTTTAATTGCCATAATCCTCTTCCATGTTGCAGTAATAAAGTGCTTTCTTCCCCAATAAACAGGAGTTAATTTGGGTGCATTCAAGCTCAGTGATCGGTTTTCTGGATTTGGGAGGCTCTTCCTGAAGCAATCATGTTGAACTAACAAATTTTTATTAATGCTTTTAAATGGAGATGAAAATGATGTGTTATCTCAGATGTCAGGCTTGAGGAAACCAAAAATCCCACTGGTTCAACCTCTGCTCCTTTTGCTTTATGTAGCTGAGCCTTAATGCAGTAATGATATTGCAATACCCTCTGAGATGAATACAGAAACCCTAACTGGATTAGCATGCTGAACTGTTTATTCCAGCTGGGCTTTCTTTGCTTGCAAGAGCTTGTCTGAACTTCATTCATTAATGTGCTGCTAAAACAAGTGAATGGGTCTGAAATCTAAGTTTGGTCTTTCTGTTTTCCCTCACCTAAGCAAGTGTACAACTATTTATTTACTCCTGTAGAGTAATCCAAACACAAATCCTAGAGCAGCCAGGTTAATCTCTTCAGCAATTGAAGCTGGCCAATAGAATCCGATGGAAGGGTGAACATATTGGATTGGGCAGCAGAGATAACCTAGTCCTTATTTTCTTTATCCCTTCATGAAGGGATGGCTCACCAGCACTCTCATTTTGAGGCTCACCTTGCTAGCGCAGTCGGCACAGCGGTCTGGGAGCTGCCGGGGCAGCCGGCTTTGGCTGCCGAGGATGCAGCAGCTGCTGCCACACGTGTGTGGCTGCTCTGCTGGGGACCGCGAGGACGTGTCCCCGTCGGCTGGTGGCCCAGCTCTGCTGCGTAGGGCTGGGGCAGTTACGGTGATGGGGCGTGAGCTAAGAAAGTGGTACGGAGGTGTGTGCAGTTGCGTGTGTGCTTAGGTGTTGCTTTTTCCTTTTATGTAGATTTTACTGTTAATGCTATTTTTAGCTTTCCCTTCCAGAACTCGTACAAGTGTGTATTTTTGATCTCTCTCAAATATATCTTGCTAGCAGACTGAAACATATTCCTACAGAGTATATTGCATGAATGTAAGAAACTTATTTTTTCCTTAGGAGTTCTTCAAATAATCCTTGCTTGTTAAGTGCCAAAACAAAGATACATAAAGGTCTATTTCTGCAGGAGGAGTGTAACTTAAAGGTCACAGGGAGAACATATGAGGGTTGCCTATGAAGCTAAAGGGAAAAACACAAATGCCTTTGTTAACTTCTCTCATCCTCTTGATGCTCACCCACCACCCATGGAAATAATGCAGCCTTTTCTGCAGGAGAGGAGGGGGAAAAAAAGGCATCTTAGTTGTTCTGAATAGCTATGTGTGCTGAATCTCTTTAAAAAATGAAAATTTGCAGGAAGTAGTATCAATACTAATAACTAAGCCTTTTACTAGTTTAACAACAAGGAATCTTCCCAATGTCAAAGGCAATATTGGAAATGATGGGGCCAATTAACTCCCAGAGTTTTTCTGTGACCTTTGAAGTCTGCACTGAGATATACTTTGTATAAATAGACTAAAATAATATTGAAGGATGATGGTTGTTTCTTCAGTTTAGTAGCAAAAAAGGCTTTCCTTAAACAAATACGGCAAGCACACGCAGAAAGGTCAGCAACCTGAGTCCCACAGTAGATGCAGAGAGGTTGGTATTTAAAACCCAACTTGTTTCAAAGCTGAACACTGCTGTGGTGGGTATAATCCCTTTGGTAGTGTCCCCAGGTGCATCCATGTGGAGTTTGTCCACATTTCCGTGTCTGCAAAGCTCCCGATTTTCTCTGGAAAGCCAGGTGTCAGGAAGGGGATCAGCGGTTGCAGGCTTTGCAGCTTCTGGCAGGACAAGTGCTTTGCTCTGGGGGTGCCTGGGGATCTCTCCAGTCTGGTCTCGGAGATGCTGATTCTGCCTCCGGATCTGCCCACAGTCGATCTGTTTGTCCGGTGCCTTGTGGAGCGGCTCCTGCATGTCCCCGGCCCCCCGGGTGCTCTGGCAGGAACGGTGCAGTGGAAGGGCTGAAGATGCCCCGTTGTCACCCGGGTTGTCCCTGTCTGTCCATGCGCTCCTCTGCGCAGTTCAGCCACGCTCTCTGGGGTCAGTCCTCCCAGAAGGATGAGAGGTTTCAACAGGGAGAAGGTCTCTGGAGAAATAGCACTGGGAGCTCTGCTCAAGTCCACGTGACCCTGGGTATCTCGGTCAGAGCCCTCCTTCTCCCACCACGGAGAAAGGATGCCAGTATTTACCTACAGAGTCGGGATCTCCGCTGGCCCTGAATTGCCCTCTTGAAGTTCCCCCAGCAAACGGGGGCCGGCTCCGGTCTGTGTTACAGCCACAACATGGACAACACGGGGCACCTCCCAGGCGTTCTCCTCTGGGGAGAAGCTCCCTTAGGTTGTGTTTCGCCCCAGCTTTTTCGGACCAAGGCAAAGCTCCACTCGCGGCACTCGGGCAGTTCCGCTCACCAGGTGTACGGAGCAAATACCCGAGGTCTCCACGAACGTCTGCTGGGCACCCGCTGTGCAGCCTGGGGTGGGACTGACCGGGCCAGGACACCCCTCCACCACAGCACAGCTTTGTCCTACTTGTGTCACCGCTGCCCGTGCGCTGCCTGCACCGATTAATGAGGAGGCATTTTAGGGCAGAGCACTAGGGAGTTGGTTTAATTACCAGGTTACAAGGTATTTGTGCTTAAATTAACTTTGGCTCCGTTTTCCTCCCATTACACAAACTTAGTTAAAACAGCCCTTAATAGCCCAGACTTCTAACAGGTTCTCTAGTAAGTGGTTGTGGCTTTATCTACCACAAGCTGGACTGAAGGTCGCAGTGTTATGTTCTCCATGGGTGTATAAAAATAAATACGTAAGATGTCCTTTCAGTATTTCTGTGCAGGCATTGTGCAGGAGGGGCAGAGCATAAACATGGCCATAAAATCATTGTAACATCACACAGCTCAATGACAATATGTTGTCTAAGTATGGAAGGCTCAAAGACATCCTCAAGAAGATACAAAGTGGAAATGTAGGGCTGTGGATGGATCCAGGATGAATCCTGAGGAGACTGGGTAAAAGGAGTTGGGTATTAATGAGTAGTACAGAAGTAAGGACTTGAGGAAATCCAACTATAAAAAGATGGGGAAAAGGGGTTGTCTGTATAACTAGGAAACAGCTAAAACAACAGACCAAAAGGGAAACATAAAGCTGGAAATTAGGTAATAAATCTCTGCCCTCATCAGAGAAGAGACAGTTCTATTGGAAAATAAAAATAACATTCTAGAACACAACAAAGTGGAATTTATAGTCCAATTAAAAATGCACAACTGAAAAAAGAAAACCTCAAATACTTTTCTTCTTACTTTAGGTAGAATCCAATGAGAGCACGGCCTATCTGGGGGGGGGGAGGAGACTATTGGAAACTGCAGGAAAATAATAGCTTGCTTGTACAATTAATTAAAGACTGCTCTCTGCCTCTGAGATGGTTTGCAAAGTCACAAGCTGCTCCAGAGCTGCTGCTTCCCCTGGACTTTTGATTCATTTGCTCTACAGCAGTTGAATGTCTGGCTCTGGTGCTCCAACCCGAGGTCAAGAGACCATGAAAAACAGCCCAGGGAAGAGACGGTCTCCCCTGTACTGTGCCTTTGCTCGGGGTTTACAGGGGATGGCTGTACTGTATGCAACAGGACTATGTGGGAATCTTATAGGCATGATTTAAACCTGACACTTCTAAACTATTGGGAGATGCAGCTGGAGACTGGGGACAGGGTGGAGGCTTGTACCTGTAGTGGTGTCAGCAGAGGAAGCTGTAAGAGGAGTCAGAGCAGCCCTATGGCTCTCCTTCCCCTGGAGGAATCCTAGCATTAATGTGGCCACAAATCTAATGAAACAGCCCACAGCTCAACGACAACAGATTGTCTATAGAGGCCACAAAAGACATCTTTAAGCATCCTGTAAAACAGAAGTGCAGATCTGAGGGTGAGTCTCTAACTCGCAAAGAACATGGAAGAAGGGGAGAAACACTGATGTGCTGCACAGGGAAGATGCTTCCCTCTTGCACGATGCTGGTGTTGGCATCGGGGAGGAGCGGGGGTGCCCCTGGTAGCGCTTCAGCGGGGAAGGAGGACATCCATACAGGGAGGGAGAGAGAAAATTGAACACTGTTACTATCACAAACGCTTCTGAAAACTCAGGGCAGCTTTTGCATGAGCAACAAAAGCTGTGCTAGCCACACAAACCATCTGGAGCTCCCTGTGGGGATTCAATAAACTTCCTCAAATTGCTTCAGACATTTTCCACTCTCTCCACTCATTTTATGTGCAGAGTTCAGTGAGACACTGTTTCCTATTCGAATGTCACTTATATTTGGGTCGTTTTTTCTTCTCTCTGCCAATACTTTATTCTTCTGGCTCTTGAGTCTCTCGTGTCCTTCCCAATACCAGCTCTGGGTGCAGAGGGGCCGTGCGCCTCAGCACAGGTCGCACAGCTCAGAGCAAGGCAGAGCCAGCCCCGCCGCGCCGTGAGGGTCTGACACCACCCTTGGAGTGTCACAGCGATGAGGTGGTGGCTAGTGCATTTGTGCACCGGGGACGCGACTCAGCCGCCTGCCCCCTTCCTTCCTCTCTAACAGAACTGCCTTTTTTCTGTGCCCTTCACCCGCTCCTGTCCGGCTCCGGCCCTGCTGCAGTGCAGGCAGCGGTGCCAGCAGCACCAGCTGGTGACCATGTTTCTGTCTGTCTGCTGCTTATCGCGAGTCAAACCACAGACACTCACACTCCAGCAGTGAATTATGATATAAAAATAAGCATAGGCCTGATTATTGGCTTTGTCTGCTTTTTGCAAACAGATGCTCCATTGTTTATTGAGCCTGTTCTCTAAATCCACTGACACGTACGTGGTGTTTTAGATTTGCGGGCACTCTTGTATCTTAATTTTTAAAGTGCACCCTTTAAAATGCCCAACAGATGCATTTTGCATGTTGTCTGTTAGCGTGACCTCCTCCCACAGGACAGTGTATTTAGCAGTGACCCAAGGCCAGAAGAGCTCTGTTTCCCAATCCTATCAGAAAAGTAGATCCCACAACAACCTTGATCTAAAGAAAGCATACGTGCATATATCGCAGCCTTCCCTCGCTGATGCTCAGTGGTTCATCTCAAGGAAGGAGAAACTTTATTGTGCTGGGGCTGACCCCTGGCTTAGACTCTGAGAGTTTTCTTCTAGACAATACGAAAATATGCTGAAGTAATGGTCATTAATCGCTGATCATGCCGTCTCACAAGTTATAGGAGGCTGAACTCTTAGGAAGTTGCCCAGTGCATGTTCTCTGCTCTATTGGATGACGAAATAGGTACTTCTGGCGCCTCTATAGACTTAATTTGCTCAAATACTGGTCTTCTGTGAATACATGAGCTCACACAATGATAAAATTAGCTTGCGTCAAGCATTCTATCCCTTGTCTATTTGCAGACACGGTGTATACATGGCAAGCAGATTCATTAAAAAAAATCAATTTTCTATCCCTTGTCTTTTTGCGGACACGGTGTATACATGGCAAGCAGATTCATTAAAAAAATCAATTTAACATAGGGAATATTTTGAAATATTACGCCTACCATAGTTGTTATGCACATGTTGGATAGAAAAGAACCCCTGCCTGTTCAGTGTGCTGTTTGTGACATTTTCAAATCTCAGCCCTGTCCCATCTACCAATATTGCAAGAGTGTGTCCTAAATAGGGGGATTTGGTGAAGCTCTGCAATGCTCAGCAATTTCAGCTCCCAGGGATACACAGGAGCAATTTTCCTCATGCTCCTTGTTGTTTCAGGTTTCATTTCTGAAGAAAGTTAAAGGAAAACTCAGCCCAAATTACTCTGTATTTGCCGCCCATCAGAGCAAAATTATGATAGCTTTCACTTGATTTCTGCATGAAACCCCGTGTCTTAGTCAAGTACCTTTTGTATGTATCCCGCTGAATCAGAAAGAAATGCAGGTGCTTGAAAGGGTAAAACCCAGCCTTGAATCACGGACTCTCAGCAAGCTTGGCTTGCTTCAGCTCTCCAGCCAGAGGAGATGTGGGAGGACATCTCCTTTCTAAAGTCCTTTCAGCTCCGGTCAGAGCTTATCTTGATCCGAGGCAGCTGCGCAGTGCCTCTCCCAAATACCGGGAGCCTCTGGGCAGACGGCAGTGCTGCCCCGTGCTGGCTCTTCCTCGGCTGGTGCAGGCAGCAAATCACCAAGACCTTTCTGAGCACCTGCGTTTCCAGTGGGGTTTAATGGAAAGACCATAATTGCTGCCTGAAAGTTCTGATGCTGTGTAGCAATGACAAATGGTTTTGCTGTGGTGCACGGTGCCAGGAGACGCGTGTGCAGAAGAGCCTATCTGAATGGAAAAAGCCCACCCAAGAAATACTGGCCTAGGCCAGACGCTCTCTGCCGACGATGCCAAATCTAGGTCTGTTCTGCTTCTAAAATAATCATAGGACAAATTTTCTAAGCATCTTGGTGACAGACATCTCTTCCCTGAGTTCTTCAAACGAAAAAGCTCCTTTTTTCAGACCTCACTGGGGTCACTTAGGCTACGGCACAGCAACACTACATGGCTTTCAACAGCATTTTCAATTAACACCAAAATCTAATGAGAGTACATAATCACAGGTATTCGGCTGCCACGGGACTGATAGGAGACGCAGACTTCAAATGCAGTATCTTCAGAAACCCAGCTAAAAAAAGCTTTTTATGCATGTTAGTCTGATACGTGCTTTTTCACTTGTGCGTTTTGCCAAGGGGCCGATATTTAGTTAATTCTGACAGAAGGAGAAACCATTTTGCCCCGTAATGACTAAGATTGGTCCCAACAAGCAAAAGTCAAACGGGAAGCATGGTGAGCAGCAGCCGGCACAGCTCAGCTCTGCCCAGCCCTGAGCGTAGCGCACGTTCGGATAAAGAACCAGCGCAGAGGCCATTCTGCCATCGGGAACCTGATCAGCGACAGCATAAGAGGATGATGTCCCCCAGTAGCTGAGACTTTGCTATTATTACTAATTTTAACGTCCTGCTTTCTTCATGCATCACATATGCACAGCCCAAACCCAGCCTTCAATCAATAACCTATCAATCTTCCTCCCATCTTTCATCTTGCGCCTCTCCAAGCCTGTGTTGCAGGCTGGTTGTGTTGGTGCCGAAAGGCCGGTGACGGGGGAAGCGGATCCCGTACGCCTCGGGTCAGCCTGGCCCTTACTTCTCCACTGGGTCGTGTGTACTTGTAATTCTTTTCTTCTGCATTAGCGCATCTTTATGATTGCATTTATATTCACCGTTTTAAAGTGTGCTTCCGACACTCAGCAGGCCGCCTTGTTAGACAAGGTCATGCCTTTGAATCCGATACGCAAGCGGGATGCGGTGAGCGAGGGGGAGGGAGGGGCAGGTGAGGTGGGGGTGAACGAAGGGTTGCACTGATAAAACTCTGAGCTGCTTTGGAAACCTTGCTGGTGTCTCAACGTGTTCCAGGCGTTCCTGCTGCCTGTGCACGGGATTAGCTCTCCCAGGGGCAGTCGGAGCGCCCGTGCTGCCGGTGGCCATGGCGGTGGCCTTGCCCATGCGGTCGGGTACTTCGCAGAGCCCCTCTGAGCCACCAGTTGCTGCCTGATCCTTCCCGCGTCCCAGCCCTGACCCTCATCCCTCGGGAGGCCTTGCAGCGATCAGCCCCTCTGTTTCTTGCCCTTGGTCTGAAAGAGCTTGACTTTTACAAACCGAATTGAAGTACTTTAAATGATGTGCAGATCTGCAGTTATCCCCGAGCACGGTTGGTGGTTTCTTGGTGTCTGGGAACAACTGGCTTGGAGAGGGAAAGCTTTGGCTCCTCCAAGAGCCACAAATCACCTGAGTCTGGGGCCACTTTTGTTGCTTTTGATAGGCAGGAAAAAAGTCAGTGCAAATTCGATAGGGACCAGAGTCTGGAAGTCATATATTAGATTTGTGCCCTAGAAAAGCAAGTAAAGAGGAGGAACCTTTATTATTAAGTGTCCCTATAGCACAGACTATCTGACAGGGAGTTCGCCTGGCTGATTCAATTGGAAGTAATGTTTTCAAAAACAAGATGCATCTGTTCTCACCTTCCCTAATGAAATTATTTAGCACCCTACTATTTTACTGTTTCAAGAAATAAGATTCACTGGATGATCAAAACGACACAAAAAAAACGATCCAGGCAGAGGAAGTAGGGAAGGAGCAACAGTAGTAACCTGAGCGGCTGTGCCACACTGGTACACTTCATATAAACTTCTTTTTATGGCAGAAGCACTAGCTGCTTTGAAAATGTGCTGGTTTCTGTTTTATTCGCAGTTAGCTAAAGACGACACGTGGTTTAGAGTTCTTGGTTCAGGAACGTGTAGGACGTGTTACTTCCCAGTGACGGGAAGGGTTGGGCCAGGGGTGTGGGGAAGAATGATTAAAGCAAATAAAGTGGAGAAGAAGAAAGAGCCCTTGAGTCCCTTTTCTTCCAGAATCAAATTTCTGATTCTGGTGTCCAAAAGCATGGTGGTGTTGACATTTTCAGATAACCACCATAAAAAATAGAGGCCTTCATCCCTTGCTCTTAGTGTTGCGTGAACTCTCCATTCACAACACGTAACCCTCCAAGGTGATGTCATTTCTAGGGAAGCTTCAGAGTTAGTCTTACAGTGGTATTTTTTTCCCCTAAAATTTGACAGGAAAGCAAGAAATGCCAAACTCCACCTTAATACCCATGGCCTGTGCCATGCAGGCCCCTGCAGATGCACCTTACCAGCTTCTGTGCCTTTGCACCATCCTCCCTAATGGCTTCTCGTATTAATTTATGCCGGTCATCTCTGGGCTCCACGCGGCTCTGCCCCCGTTCACGCTAACGCTAAAATCCAACACTGAATAAGAGAGGGCTGTATCACCCAAATCCCAAACCTCATCAAAGAGTGAAGTCGGATTTATTTGACAACTGTTTTCCATGAAAATGAGTGAGAGGTATTACATTAGTACTACTGCTAAATGCTTCATTAATTGACTTGCCTGTCAGCTCTGCCAAGCTTGCATTAACTGGTTCATCCTGCTTTCCTCCCTTTAACACTGCTGTCTCCCCGACTTCTGGAACTTCCCGGCTCTTACGCAGTTTGTTAAAATCAGCCCGTTGTTCCCCAGCGCCACCCTCAGCCATCGCCGGCCTGGGGAAGCTGTTCTGGGTTTTTAGTCTCTCCTTAGAACCACAGTCTGGGCTCTCCTCGGTTTCCAAGGGAAAGAAATACACGTCAGCATCCCTCAGTGATACTAGATAGTGCTTTTCTTTCCCTGAAAAGATCAGAAAATGTATGAATCCTCTTTGTGTATTGCTTTTGTACTGTTAACAACAATTATATCATATTAATCTAATACTGTCCTGTTGATTTATTAGCATTTTGTAGGATTTCACCTATTCTCCTCTACCTTGCTAACCACGGATAACCATTAGATTTTCTTATAAATTTTCTACTTTGCATAACTTCTAATTTATCTTTATTGTTACCAATTTCATGTTTTCCCTCTACGCTTTTTGTGGTTTGTTTCTGGCTTTTAATTTTATTGCTGGCTTCCCTTCAGCAATAAACGGGGATGGGCCTCTAGCCAAAGCTATCTTCTTCTCTGATTTGCCAAAGAAAATCTATCTCTATATTCTGGTAAATTCTCCGAAGCTGCCTGGTCGCAGTGTCCTCCTCCAAGGGCGAGGGTTGGTGAGGGCTTCCCAGGAGCTGCCGGCCGGGACTGCGGTGCCAGCGCTGTGTAAGCAGGTGCCCAGAACCAGAAAGTTACTTAGAAAGATTAAACGACTCAGTGTGTTGCATCTCAAACACCTTGGAGCATCAGCTGTGACACAGCTATATGCTAAATTGACAGGATCCCAAATGCTGCACTGCAATGAAGGGGGTTTTCAGCTCCTTTTGGGCAAGGTGTTTTCCTGGTGTGCTCGTCCTTCACGCCAGAGCCCAAACGCAGCTTAGAGGAGTAGAGAGATGCTCCTTGGCTGACACAAAGAAGTAGCTGCTTCTGGGACTCTGAAGCACCTTATCCAGATGCTTGTAAACAGTTTTTCCTTGACTCAGATAGGAATCGAGCCAAGCCAGCCCATGCCCACCCTCAGGGGTGTCTGACCAGCCTGTCTCCAACTTCTGCGTGTGCCTGGGATGAAGTCTGCGGAGTGAGTTTGCCCCGTCCCCGTGGAGCCAGCAGCCCTGCGGCGCGGGCTCTGCGGATGGGGAGGAGGAGGAGGAGGAGGCTGGCAGAGCTGCTGGCAGATCCTGACTTACGGTAACAAGGATGGTGCGCAGAGCATCGTCTGGCAACTGCAGCACTCCCACCTCAGCATATGTCTTCCTGCCACTTAGCATAAGCTGGGTTTTGCTAATGGGAATTATCGGTGCTTTCATCTGCACTGCTGATTGAACTGCTGCACGATTCCCGCCGCTCTGCAGCCCGGGAGGGGACGCGCGCCCGGCGAGCAGCCGCCGGCACAGCCTGCAGTGAGATGCTTCCCCGCGCTGGCTCCAGTGGGATCCTGTTTCCCGGGTCCTCTCCAGGCCCGGTCCTGGGTTAGCGGAGGGCTGCGAAGCACCCTCTGAGATCCTGCAAAACCATCTGTTGGGGTCCAGTTTCTCCTCTTCTAAGCCTCCTCCAGGATGCCTACAGCATTTCCTGCTGGTTAGTGGGAGCTGCAGAAAGCTTTTCAACAGCCATGGTAAATTCAAAGTATTGGGATTTAAAACCAGCGGTCGTGGGGGTCCTGATGTACCTGGCTAAGAGAAGGCTCCATTTTCTTTGCTCTCTGCAAGCCTACTCCAGCAGTGCTATTCTGAATAACGCACCAGTTCCTGGAATCTCAGGCACAGGATGAGATTGCAGTATTTTTAAGACATAATGAAAAAGGTAATTTTCCCAGCCTCCCTGCAATCTTCATCATTGGGGAGGTATTTTGTGCAATTTTCAGTACTAGCTATAATCATGCTCCCAGAGATGATAGCATGCTGCCGTATTGCCAGGGGTTCTTTGAACCCTGTGATGCTTTGGGCCCCCAAGGTAAAGGAAAGAAAAAGTGAGCACAGCCATATAGGTGCCATCTCTGCTGGAGCTGCTCACATATAAAGCCCCTGTGCTGAGAGCACAGCGTGTCATCTAGGCAAAGGTTGGCCTAATACCCAGATTTGAATCTCTGCTCACAGAATCTCTGCTCACAAGATGAGAAGCTTAAGAAAGCAGAGATGAAAGGTAAATGAATCCTTCAAATGTGTTAGCACACAAAACATATGTCCTGTGAAAGGGACACCGACATGTCCCTGGCGACATGCTACGGTCTGTCACTCTTCTGCCATGCTCCCGCTTCGGGGGAGAGACCCACAGCACTGAAATTACGATGAACGTCATAATAATTTTGGCAAGATTGGTTGCTATTCAACGGAAGGGACACGAGGGTCATACGATGTCCAGCGCATTAGCCTTTGAAAACCTGATGGGACTTGGAAGAGCTTCTAGATTGCTGGGGACTTCATAGCCCTGGCTTGGTCTGTGATGGATTTGAAGAAACCAAGGGTGGAGGGGGAAGCGGAAAAGGCTTTATGGAGGAGGTAAGAGGTGCAGGTCTGAAGGCAGCAAAGCTACGTGGGTGCTGTTTCTTCCCCCTGCTCCTGGGAGTCCCTTTGGAGGCAGGTGCGGAACCTAGCTCGGCGCGGGTCGGGAAGACACGGGAACAGCGCTGCGGCTGCGATGTGGATCTCCAGCTGCGTTCAGCAGAACCCGTCACAGCTGCACGGAGCAGCCACGCTCTCGCCCTGCCGCTTTCCCTTACCCTGCAGGGAGGGTCTGTTACATCAAGAGACCCATGTTCGTGGAAGATGATGTTTCAGAGTTGTGGGACAAGAACTGAGAAGAGTTGTGAGGAGCGTGTTGCTAATGTCTGAATATGTAGATATACGGGGTATTAATAACAGGACAGTGCTTCCAACAAGCTCTCTCTTTAGTCGGGGAGCTCCCAGCCGTGAAGCTGGTTGGAATGAGCTCCATCTACTGACACAGTGGCACTGTCATACAGTCAAGGGCAACGCCGGCTTGAAGGAGGCTGCATTTCGCTCCCCAACTGCTTGTACCGGATTAGTGGGACGCTGAGGGGTAATGCTAAATAGCACAGAGTCTGTAATGCACTAGCAGCAGCTGATGGAAAGTGCAAAGTTGTGTTACGGGCAAAATGGACCGCAGGAGCCTGGGCAGCAGCCTCCACGGTGCTCATGAAATAAAAACATGCCTCTTGCACTACATGCCAGAAGCCATTATCCAGAAAGCAAATCATCTACAGAAAGGACCGTGAGGAGACCACAGCTCAAAGATGGGGGGGTCTGCAGCAGCTAATCTGCAATCATTCACTTAATCAGGACATCTCTGTCACAGCCTCGCTGCCTTGTGTTTCTGGTGTTAAGGCTTGTGATAGATATTTGCAGGCAATAGGACGCAAACAAGCTGTAATGCTCCGTCAGATGATGTTAGGGATTTCAAGGAAAACAGAAATGAAAATGTCAAACCTGTTAAGCTTTGGAGTGCTTTCACCAGAATGTGGGCAGGAGGGACTCCAGGAGGTTGTTTAAAAATAGGAGCCAGAGGGAAATTGCTCTCACAACGGTGACATTCTGGTGTTGATGCCCTGCTGGAGCACTGTTCAGTCTGCTTTTTATAGATCACAAAAGAAAAAAAAAAAATCATGTGATGCTTAATTTATGAACCTGCTCAAAACTCAGCTCAGTCATCTTAAGTTCAGCCTTGATAGTGTCTGTGTCATAGCTCTGAGTGCCTGAACAAAGAGGCAGAAGAGGGTAGGAGAAACAGTCAGTTGTCCAAGGCTTGGGGCCTCTTATCATCGTATTTACCTGTGTAAGGGCAGCACAGGACACACATAGCTCAGAAAGGTGGTACCTTACATCTTTTTTGCATCTGTCGAGCACAGATCTCTACTTCAGCGCAGAGCAGAACAGCAGGTCAACTGCCTGTACTGCCTCTGTGTGCTGCTCAGCTGCGCGGCGGCTTCTCCTCTGCTAAAGCACAGCACAAGCTGGAAAGCTGCTGAAAGCTGAATTGCCTGAAAGCATGGGAGGAGTAATGAATACTAGGAGTCGTCTCGGGTACTTTAAGTATTAAGGTAGCATAGTTGTTTCTCCTCTATGCGGGCACTGCTCTTCAGAAATCAGGAAGGGATTACTGGTCGAGATTTTAGCCTGCTTGTTGCAATTGAAGGCCATTTCATGCTGCGCGTAACTCAGGCTTTTGCTAGTCTGAAACGTGCATATGTGATAGTATGAGTCTTTTCTTGTGTTTATTTACATTGTAAGCCTTTGGTTTATACTATGTTGAATAGGAGACAGCATTACTGGAAAGCTTTTTCTTAGACCGAAACCAGTGCACTGGGAAAGGAAGCGTTTAATGCACAAAGATTGATTTTTTTTTTTTTTTTAATTTATTTTTTTAAATTTCCCCCCCCCCCCCCCCCCCTCCCTCTGCGGTCTCTCCGGCAGCCCCCAACCCTGGGCAGCTTCGTACCAGGGGCAGGGAGCAAAGGATCAGGCCCAAGGCATCTGGTACAGGAGCCCTGTCCCTCCTTCCCCGCACGGGAATGTCTTCGCTTGACACCACAATGCGATTACTCCCGTGTGCCAGGGAGGAGTTTGGCAGGGCTGTGTCTGAGGGCTCTGCCAAGAGGCGTTTGGCAAACACGGTATTGATAGACTGGGAGAGCAGATATCAGATCTGCAATATGGCCCAGCTCAGACGGTAAGCAAACAAACTATTGTGCCGACCCGTTTGGTGCTCAGCTTGTTGAATCTCCCCTTCGTCTCCTGTACCAGAAGTGCTGGTGCCTGGCAGTTGCTTCAGCAATACGGGCACCCGTGGCTGCGCAGGACGGCCACGGGGTCTGCGGCCCCAGCCAGCATCCCCGCTCCGGGCAGCCTGCGGTCAAACCCAGCAGCTCCACTGAGGTTTCACCTGAGCCCAGGGGAAGGTTTCTTTTTGCAGCTCTTTAAGGCTACCAGGATTCCCTAATGGTTACAGCTGCTCTGTTAACATAAAAGCGATTTGTTCTAAGCCTACAAATACAGAAACATTTTGCCTACCCCATTTTTCTTTTTGTCTGAGAGGAGGCTGGGCTAATACATCACAGGGTCTGCAAAGCAACATCACAACCATCAACTAACGTACAAAAATGCTATGAATCCTTCTGTCCGTATCTCCTACCACAGGCTGGGGACTCCCGTCATCACTGCCCTGCCTGTTCTCGGTAACCCGCTGTCCAAGGCTTATGCCACGCAGGACGGAGCAGAGGACCAAAGCTGATGCCTTCTCAGCCCCTGGAACGGCAAGGAGTGGATCTGCCCGGTCCCCTCTGTGCTGAACCCACAGCTGAAATACTGCGCTCAGGGAAGTCTGAAAGAAGGGGTGGATTCCTGCACCCGTTTTCCAGGTCTGACTTTGTAATGTGCCATATGCTGGCTTCCCTGTAACCACACTCCAGCCGCTCTTTCCTCCATCCGCATCGCGAGGCTCCCACCCAGCCTTTCCTTCCCCTCCCTTTATCTTTCTATTTACATCAGAAGCTCTTCACAGCCAAGACCGCCTTTCGCCCTGGGTTTGTAAAGCCCCTCTTGGGATAGGGCCCTTTTGATGTTAGAGCCTCCTCAGGGTCCCCGTCCCCACGCTGACAGGAGCACTGCGCCGCGGGTTGGGAGCATCTCTGTTGTACTGAGACACGCCGAGCACGGCTCTGCCACAGGTGGTCTGCGCTCTTTCATCTCGGCTGCTCTCGGAGCCATCCCTCCCTCTGCTCCGTGCTCCCGGCACAGGCGGCAGCGGGAGCGAGCTGCGCGCGTGGTGTAATCAAAGCAGCAAACAGCCAGGGAGACTGCAAATACGACGAGCAGTACAAAGGGCAAGACAAAAATAAAGAGTCTGATCCAGACATTCAGGTATAAGATGACAAAAACATAAACAGCACGCTAGTGCCTGTAAATGAATTGCGGTTCAGCAGCCAGGCGAGCGGAGCTGACAGGGAGTGACAGCTCCTCTCATCATCTTTTCAATTACCTGCTGAACGCTGGACCTCACAGATGGCAGAAGAGTCACCAGCCCCTTATAGAAAACGCCTGACGGATCAGTAGCTGTCCCTTCCCTCGGAAGAGGTGAGGAATAAAGACCAGCTTAGAAGGTTTCTAAGCCCTCATTCAATCCCGCCGGCAGTATCGATTGCTCTCCTGTGCACGAGGGCGGGAGGGAGATGGCACCCATATCCCCTGCCCCGTCGGGTGCTCCTGTGGGGCTGCGTGCCCCCGTGCTGCGGGGCTGGATCCATCCCCAAGCACCTGGAGCCCAGGATTTCTATCCTGCCAGTGGGGAAAGGGCTTTCCTGGTGCTGCGGGTGGCGGCTCCTTTATGCAAAATCAGTATTAATACACACGCGTGCAAAGGTTGCTCCCCTGCCGCCTGCGTGCGGGAAAGGAGCCGCAGTGAACATCTGACTCTGCCTGTCCAGAGGTAGCTGTGTGGCTTTGCGTCAGATAAAAAGCATCTCCTTTATGCAGAAAACCTAAAGGAGCAGAACTCCTCGGCCCCTCTCGCCACGCAGGGAAATGGAGGCAGTTGCAGAGCTGCCGGGGATGGGGGCAGCGAGTGGAGGTGGGCTCCGCGGGCTGGAAAAAGCGAAGCAGGGAAACAAAAACTTCGGCCACATAAAAAGTCGTAACGCTCACCTTATAAAACACACAAACTCAGTGATTTAAAGGGGGGAAACTACAATTTGTTTCCAAATTTACAGGCAATAATACTTGATTTAGATCCCTGTCTGCCTCCTGTATAGACTGCAGTATAATTTAAAGGACAATAAAGTCTGGGACCATAATACCATCACCACAATAAATCAGGCTAGCTACCACTACTCAGAACAGAAATTATTAATCTGTGTTCCAAATGATATGCCTGCATATTGCTTATTTTAGCTGTTTATGCAGCAAGCTGAGATAGCACTTTCCCCTGTTATCATTTTTTACTTTTGCAGTGAAATACTGTCTCCTCCTACCAAAGGGGCATTTATTACCCAATATATATGGGGGCAGCCTAGTGTGTTGCGCACACAAAGCATCTAATATCAGGATACAACTTTACAACATACCACCGCACTATTCATTTCTAGGATGTTCTCAATGCTGAGGGCACTAATTCATCCCCGGCCGGCAGCGGCAGGAGCGTGGCGGTGGCGTGCATCGGGCAGGCTCGCTGGCGTTGCTGCACGGTGGGGAACGGGGCGGTGCCGTCCAGAGAGCCTGTCTGCAGCCCGGGACCGGGTAACACTGTCAGTGCCGCTCCCAGCGCCAGCCGCTTCCCGCGGGAATACCCTGGACCCGTTCTCTCCCAGCACCTCCCGGGAGGGCTCGGGGCACCTGGGGAGCATTTGTACACTTTGCAGTTACAGACCATCAGTGGTTATGGCAAAGTATATTTACAACACTAAGAATTTAACTTTTAAAAAAATCAAATTTTGGGGGATTTTTAAGAATACAAGGGAGGGAAGAAAGTCTGTTAAATTTTGAGGGGGAAAAGCATGCATTTTCATGAAAAAGTGCACTAGAGAACTGATCAAACTCTAATTTTTCAGTGGGTGTTTCAGGCCCGTGGTTGGTGTGCTAATGCGCTGCTGGGGTGGGAGGGTCGGTCGCAGGTTTCCAGCCTGGTCCGGCCATGCCGTCCAGTGCACTCGCGCTCTCCAATGACAAAGGGAACCCGTGTCTGAACAGGAGCGAGAAGTCGTCAGCATTTGTCCCACGCACAGCTCTGCAGAGCTGCTGCCAGACTGGCACATTATCATTTTCTGATTACGATCTGACAGTTGACAATTTGAGCAAGGGAGTGATTCACCCAAAGCAACAAAAGCAAGAAGGAGCCTTTTCCATTTTCTTCCCTTGGGACAGAAACTAATCAAGTGCAGTGATCGGTGGTCCTGTCTGAAGCCAGGCACAGCTCGCATGCTCCGCTGGCCTTGAAAAGGCGGCAGGACGAGCATCGCTGCAGACATCTCCCTGTCTTTTTTGTAAAATCACAATTATCACCGGGAATTTCCTAATCACGCCAGACTCAGTTGAACACAAAAAGCCATCCCAGGGAGCGCGCTGGAAGCAGTTGCCTTTTCGTACCCCTTTCCCAGTAATTCTAACGCAATGAAGTGAAAATGGTGAGATTTTATAAGTTCGGGGACCACTCTTGAATCTTTACTGAGATTTGACCATACAAGGTCTACCTTCCTCTAATAAAAATGACTAGAATTGTATTTTCTGCTAAGGGATGATGAGATTGGCCCTTGAGTAGAGAACAACCCCACCTGGGGTCTTAATCTGAATGCAAAATATCGTGAGCTTCCTGTTTAAAATCAGCAGAATTGCCAACTCTTCTGAAATGAGAGGAGAAAGTACTGCTCTCGTGGGCAAACCCACTCGCAGCTATACTCAGGATTTCGTCCACATTGTCAAGGGATTAGCATCATTTTCATTTGCAGGAGTGATCTGTTTTCATCTGGAGTAAAACATTAAGATGCTAACATGAATTTTAACGTACTCCTCAGGACTACGTAAAAACTTGTGTTTTTAATAAAGTACATTTTATTTGTTAAACAAATAGCATATTTAAAAAAAAAATTGTCTGCAAACCACATTCTGTCTGAAGCAAAGGGCTGGAAGTTACATTTGTACATAATGAAATATTCAGCACTGAAATTTTCCCCAGAAATGTCCCCATCTGCTGCTAGATTTCTCTTTCATGCTAATTGTTAAATATATCTGAACAGAAATAAATAATAGATTTCCTTTAAAGCAGCAGAAGTAAAATTTAATGAGTGTTTGGTGTTGGGGTGTGTTTTTCCCTTTGAAGTTGCAGCAGCCGTAATGCATCCCGAGCCACGGGCATCGTCCTCCCCGTCAGCAAACCAGCAAACCGCTGCAGAGAGCAGCACCCCTTGCTCCCCACCGGCTCCTCGCAGCGCTGCCTGCCTCCGCCTTGGCTTTGGCAGCCGTGTGCTTTTGTCCCCTCTCATTAGCAGTCAAGCTCTTTTCCAAACCCAGTCCTCAGTACATAAACACAATTTTTTACAGGTGTTCTCAAGCAAACCTAGAGCTGCGCTGAGACAGCCTGTCCCTTGAGAACGCCCCGGTCCCCCCTGAAGCCTCAGCAAACCCAAACTGGAAGAGCTCCAGTTACCTTGATCGTTTTGCTTCCTCGTGAGCTAATTTCATGCCTTCACTGGAAGATACATTCAGGAATAACGGCAGCGTTTAGTTCACAAAACATCTCACAATACGATGCCCTTTCTTGGTGAGGGCTACGCTCTTAAAGTTCAACGTGTAGCATTAAGTATACTTATTTATATTGCGTAGCCTTAGGCACCCGCTAGAGCCGGTGCTGAGGTAGTAACGCAGAAAAGCACTGTCAAGGTCCTGGCGCGGTTCCCGCTGCTGTTGTCTGAACAGCTCTGAACTCCTCGGAAATCTTTATTTAGCACAAGGAGCCTAGGGTTTCTCTGGTGCTGCTTTGGTAGAGCGTGACGGAGTCGGGTCTCGTGAGCTGTGGGGTGAGAGGCGGGACATGGGGCAGTCCTCCTCTAGAGAGCCTTTTGGGGAACGTGTTCTCTCTTCTTCCCTCACGTCAAAAAAGGTGGTGAAATTATTAAGAAATATGAAGGAATGACAGTGTTATACTACAGACACAGAAAATGGTGTGTGGAAGAAAGAATAAGAAAAAATGTTATTTCCTCCTCAGTGTAATTATTGATGCACTTCTAGAAATGTTGCCCATTTCCAAAAACAAACCTGTGCTGAGACGTTTGCCTGCAGGACCCGCCATCACCTCTCCCACTACACACCGATTCTGGGTGCATCAAGCCCGCTCCCTTGTTCAACAGGGTTCTTGCCCTTTTCGGGGACTCTTGGCAGCTACAGTAATACAAATAAGAAGTACCAGCAATAGCATTTCTTACAAGAGGCCTGGCATCACACCAGCTCATCAGTTCCCTGCAGAAGCCGTGTCTTGCAGGAGTACTGCGCCACGGCGTGCTGACCCCGCCGTCGTGCTCCGTATCGTTACATTTTCTCTCTTCTTACTGGAAGCAAATGTGTCCCTAATAGTGCAAATTGCTGCGGAAGTGTTAATGAAACACGTTGCAACTGTAAAGTAGGAAGAAATCTGTTACTATAAATTGCGTTTCGATTTCCCTATTACCAATTAGACTAAGAGAGTCAAACAGGTCATATTTGTATACAGCTCGTCAGGAACAAGCTTTCACAGTTAAAATAACAAGAGCAAGAGCTGTTTAATGGTTTACTCTGCCTGCCTCGAGGGACGGGGTCTGTGCTCAGGCACGGCAAGTGGAAAACGTCCGGTTGGGGATGGAGATGGGATGGGAGGGTGTCTGTCTGTCAGTCTGTGGACTCTTCATCAGCCAATTTATTTTCCCACAGTTCTAAATATCCCTGTTATTAAATTATTCTTGCCTCTAGGACAATTTTCTTATTCCGTAATTTATATCCCATGTGTTTCATGTTATAGGGCGGTTTTAAAAATCTACAGAAAGGCGTCTTGTTGATGACAAATGTTGAAGTTAAGTACAAATCCTGTTTGCACCTACCCTCTTCATGCCATAGGAACTTTCTGAGAAGGAAAAGCAAGAGCCACAAATGTCAGGAAGATTAAAAGATCTCTGTAAATGACGTTTGATTCATCCTTCCATCATTCCTGGAAGAAATGCATTGAACTATATTCCAGCGTTTGCTGTTCACCAGGCTTTCAGATGCAATCTTGAAACACTTAAAATCTGTACTTTTGGTAGAAACTGCAGGTCAAACGGTTGTGCTGAAAGAAGGTATTTTTGGTTTGTCACCTGGGCAAAAAGCTCCTTTGATTTTTTTTTTTAAAAACATATTCCTGATGTGGAGATGAATGGTAAGTGCGTGGTAAAACGATTTGGCATCCCTTAGCAGGCAAAGCCTATGCGTGCGTCTGATCTCCTTCCATTTGGTGACAGCGGAGATGAAAGCTTTGTCTTCTCATATGCTGGAATATTTCATTCCTCCTCACATCTGTTTTCCCCAATTTATTCCAAATGACAATGGAATTAACATATATAATGGCAAGCAAAAACTTGACTTAAAATGCTTTCTGAAAACATTCTGTCCAAAAGATTCAGCTCTGTCCCTTTCAATTAGCTTTTCGGTTTTCTCTGAGTTAATTGCAAAGTTGTCATTCTGACAGTCTGCTGTAAAACGAGGGAAAGAAAAGACTGAGGCAGAAGCCAAAGGGTGTAAATTATTCAGAGATGTCATGCGTTTCTCAAGGGGACCCAGGTGACGTCTGTTCATGCCCAAGAACTCACAGGACCCAGAGAAAACTTGGAAGTAAATTTAAGCCTTGCGAGGATACCCAATCTGAGATGACATTTTGTCCATTAGCAGGTCTTTGTACCTCTGCCCTAACAGAAACGCAGCACAGATGCGTGTGACACCTCCTGTATATTTAAAAGCTGCTTCTCTGCATCACTCATCTTCCCCCTGAGCCCAAACCCTCTTGGGTGCCGTCCACCTCCACCCTCTCTGCTCAGCCCTGCACCTTCCCCGGCTGCAGGGCTCTACGGCGCGTGTTTGGAGAGCAAAGTGTCGGCGGCTCTGGGGACAGGGTCCAGGGAAAGCCACCGGCCGGCGGGGAGCTGCCGGGGTGGGAGGAAAGCCTTGCTTACCCCGTGACTTCAAACGGAGCCACCATGGCTCAGGGCCATGGAGGGGTTGGAGGCTCCCCGTGGGGTCGTTCCTGATGAAAATGCCCAGTAGGAAACCATGTCTGCGCCCTGAAGGATTTCAAATGGCAGCGACAAGAGAAGAAAGGGACAGAGAGGAGAGCTGTAGTGATTCGCCCCGGGAGAGCCCGCAGGGACGGGGAACGGGACCGCGGGTGCCGGCTGAGCACCGAGCTCTGCCCAGCCCGGTGCCACGTACCGGTATGGACCGAGGGGATCCAAACCCGGTAAAGCAAAGCAGGCGAGAGGGGAGCTGGCCCGTGCCGGCGAGGGAGGAGAAAGCGTGCAGGGACAGGAGGGAGCCACGGCTGCAGCTTGAGATGAGTCTCTGCACGTTTCGGTAGCCAGGTATGGGAAGACTCCGAACCCCATCTTTCATGGGTCACCTGATGAAGCAACTGTAGGGCAGTGTTCCCTATTACAGCACAAACTAATGCATTATGTCTTTGTTATGCTAATGTCCCAGCACTGCACAATTTAAATAGCACTTCCAGAAAAATTAAGTATGTTCATTGACACAGTGAAATGTTTTCACCCTCCATGTAACCTTCACAGTTTCTGTACAAAATCTATCAGTCAGTAAACTATTCATCTGCGAATGCTTACCAATTATTATGCTAATGTATTACAATACATTACAGTGAATTCTTTTTAAATGCCAAGAAATGCAGCTGTCTGGCAACCTACCTCGCCTGTATTAGGGAGCTATCAATAAACAGCATAGCATTTGCAACTGGATTTTGATTGCTTTGTCAGAACTCTGCAAAAAATTTCTTATCATCTAATATTATGAAGACATTCAGGAATTAAAGTGATGTAATGTATTCTGCATGCAGTGGACTCAGGAATGGCACCTAAATACAAAGTAGACAGCTGTTGCATGGGTTTGCATTGAGCCAACTTGTCCGTGAACACTATGATGTGTAGCACACAAAGAGTACTGTATGTCCACAGGACCCATACACATGTATGCATGCTATGATGTGTAACTGCTCCGTAAGTGCTATCTCTTTTTTGGAACCGAGTGATATTAAAGCTTAGACTAGCGTATGTAGACTGCAAATGGAGACACTAGGTTATATATGGAGTATAGCGTATTAATAGTTCACACTGAGATGATTCCTTCCACAGATCATAGGAACTGCTTCCAGGTACCAAAAGGAACTCTCTCTTTTGTTGCCTGATAGAGGAAATAGACAATATTAATGTAAATTTGGCTGTATTCTAAATCACTGAGGAATGATATGATAAAAATCCTAATTTATTATCTAGAATTAATATCTCTTGTTGCAAAGATGAAATTGCTTAGTCTGTGTGTTTTAAATTTCATTGCATTTTTAACGCACTGCCTGTGCTGAGAGGTGTGTGCAGAATAGCGACCAGCGCCAGAGCTTGCTCTCCCAGCAGTGCTTTGCATTCCCTTGCCTGAGAACATGTGCAGAGCCCCGTACCGGCAACTCGTGGTACTTTGCTATATGCTGTTACGTAGCCTTACATAAATGTACATACTTGGTATTTTTAAACATTTGCAATTGCATAATACTTTAATGAATTCATTTATTCCTCTGTAGCACGACACAGAATATGGGAGAGAGACACTGCATACATTAGTGGTGCAAAAAACGTCTCGGCTCCAAGGAGGCCCCTGGCAATCGGCTGAGGAGCCCGGCCCTTCGCTGCCGTCCCTAGAGGAGACTGGCCGTCCTGTAGGACAGGCCGAGCCTGGCTGCGCGCAGGGCTCTGTCAGATGAGATAATCACACCCGCCGAGGCAGTGGAAATCTCCGTTTTCTCGGAGGAGGTAACGCCCGGGGCCACGAGATGCTGCCAGAGCCTGACGTCCCGTGGAGCAGAGCTGGCTGAGCTTGGACCTGGCCTCGAGCCGGACCTGCCAAGCGTGGCTTCGCTGGCAGGGAGGTGGTGTACGGGGAGAGCCGAGCAGGAGCACGGTGTCTGCCACACAAGCAAACCCTCTCCCTGCGTACCAGCTCCAGCATTACAGCCAGCCCTGCCTCCCCGCTCCCAGGCACCCAGCCCTGGGGGTGTCAGAGCATCTCCTCCGCCTCCCCACACCTCGAAACCTGCCCAGCAGGATGGGTGAGTGCGGCTTTTGGTCCCGGGGCAATCTCCGCGTAGGTGGTCTTCATCACTGGCCGATTCCTAGACGCATGGCTTACTGCAGCAATGAGCAGCAGTGGAGTGTTTCTGCAGCAGCCCGTTTCTCGTCAGCCCCGTGGCTCGTTAGCTACCTAGCCTTTTTAAATTAAGGTGAGTTGTCTCAGTGTGGGAGATGTTTGGGCATTTTTAATTGAAAATGCAAAGAAAAACAAATGCAGCTAGAGGCATCCATCAAAACTTCTCTGGTTCCCATATTTGTCTTTTCTCAGAAGCTAATATCCATGAATTTGGTTATTAGAGTCACAATGTTATAATTATTTCATTTAATACTCTAATTATCCCTTGTGATTAATCCTGACCATAACAGAAATGTCTGTGAGTCTGGAAGGCATGTTCCAATAGATTTTGCATTATGAATGTTAATTTGAGTTAACAAGTGTGATAGCTAGAGGAAAAGAAACTGAAAGGCATGAGGACTTTCAGCTTCGGAGCAAGCACAGGGTCTTTTCCTGCCTGTTTTTGCTAGCAACTGGGCCAGCGAGCCCGGGTTTCTGCTGGCGTGGATTCTGTGACTTCGGTGTAGCGTTGGAAAATCCGGGTCCGTATGTGGAGGCCGTGCCGGAGGCACCGGGGGTGGGGGAGAGCTGGCAGCGGCTTTGGGCAGACCTGTGTCCGAGCGATGCATTAGCAAGCACAGCACTGCTGATCACACGCGTTTATGTTGTAATGTCCACGGGCATACCGTGAGCCCAGTGGTGGTACAGATGTTCTCCTGCATTTCCCTGTTCCCATTGTCCAGGTTCAGATGCATATAGTGTAGCGCTTACACTTTGGCTAGGTGGTATTTTGATGCGTATTTGAGAGCTGTCTGATCCCACCGTACTACCCCATTTCCAGTTGTTTTCAGCTACAAAGTCATACTCAAAGAAGGTAAAAGTATCTTAAATTCTTAAGTATCTTCAGTGTCTTTGTCGGCCGACCCAGTGCAGCCACAGTGCACCGCTGTGAGGAGAAGAGCAAAAGCTTTTTCGTAGTATCTGGTCTTCAGGTCCAAGGACCTTGGTGAATGAGCTTTGCAGCTGTCAGATACGTATTGGCTGTTATATGCACAAATATCTATTTATGCACCTTTACACTGTAGTTCTACTGACCTGAAAAATTGCTGTCTAGATCAACACCAAGACCAGCACTAAGTCTGGCATTTTTGTTACTTCTTGCTGCAGAGGTAGCAGCAAGTGCAGCGCTCAGAGCCATGCGCACCCTCGGGCTCTTTCTCAAACAAGTGTGCATTCACATGCACACCCAGACACACACGTGCCCTCACAAACTGTGCACGCCTGCCTCCAGGGATTGGCCATCTGTGCCTTTATGTACAGAGGAAAGAAACGTATGGACAGAGGGAGCCTATGCTGCTGGCAGAGACCTATGGGGAGAGGCTTCTGTGATCTTCAGAGAAAGGCTTTTCCTATAAGACGGATCTTTAAACAGCATCGTGTCAAAAAGAGCCAATGGTATCCTCACTTTGTGGGCTGAGCCAGTGGCTGTAAACAAACCTCAATTCAGAACGCAAAAATGAGGGAGTAGAGGAATTTCTGACCTTGTCGTCTACGCAGAGGAATCAGGCAGAGCCAGCCTGGCCCATTGCACCAGGCTCTCTACCTAATGCCTGAATTAATCATCAGGCCCTCTTGCTCCACCTCCATACGGTCAGAGCAAACACTACATAGATTTTTTCTTTATATACACAAACTATGAGGTTGCAGAAAACAGCCTTTCAAACTGAGGAGTTATTGCTGGCTCCTGGCTTCTGCGTCCATCTATCAAAGTAACTGCTGACAAAGGGTGAAGTCTCTGGCCTTGCATGCCCTGCAGGATGCCAAGCAAGAGGAATACACAGGTGATGGTGCATTTCACTGCATAGAGATATTTCTGTGGCCTTCACATTCCCATCACTAGAACAGTCAGTCTTTGAGAAACCAGGAATCCTAAAGATGACGCTCCTGCTCTCATCGCCCGTGGCTCTCGAGCTCCAGTGGTTTGCCCTCCCCACTGCTGTTTTTCTGCTCCTACTCCACAGTCAGTGCTGCCGGCTGGTGAAAGTTGAGCACTGCAGGACCAGGTTCTTTCTCCTTCATGGGCTGAGCTGTACACGGGATTCTCACTCCCTTACATGCTACTGCTTAGAAACCATCACTGCTCGGAGAAAAAATGGGTTGCTAGTGGTGAGGACAGTTTTGTCCACAAGTACTCCCCTTATTTTAAGAGCTGCACACAATTCTCTTGAATCCCTTTGCTTCGGTTGTTCCCAAAAGAGCCAAGAAGCTGGGTGCCTCCACCCTTCCTGGGTGCTGTCGGAACTGCCCAGGAGCTGCGGGGTCTCCGGCAGAGAAGGCACCCGGCCCAGCAGCCGCCGGAGGGGCGGAGAGGGGAGATCACCCCCCGACCCTCAGGCGTGATACGCGCCAAGCGGGCTGCCTCCTCCCACCCTGCACGGGCGGTGACGATGACTGAGGAAGAAGTAAGATGCTAGGATGTGAGCAGCTAACTGATCTGCCTCTGGGAGAGTCCTTGTTTAGAGCCGCGTTTGTTTACCCGCTGCGGCAAAGGGAGGAGTGGCAGGCCAAGATCTGCTTTGTTTTGCAATGCAAGTTACCAGTAATAGACAAATTACCCAAATTTACTAAACAGTGCAGAACACCTGCGTACACAAACTCACTTTGCCTTTAAACAAAGGAACACCTGGCAGTGCCTAACTTCCAGGGGTTTGCAAATGCTCTTCTTGAAATAGTTCTTCAGGTGTTCTCAAACGTTGGCGTGTTGGCCTCTCTAAAGCTACGTACTTAAACTACACGGGGGTGGGGCTAGCTGTCTACTTTTCGGTCCTGAAATGTGAAAGATGGAGCCAAATGTGGCAAAGCCTCCTTTACAGCCTGGAGTGGAAAGCGAGGCTGCGGCAGAGCCTCCTGCGCGTTCCTTGTGTCACCCGGATGGCTGAGGGCAAACAGGGAATCGCCCCGGGGCTGTAGTATAGACAGGGAAATCAATGTTACCTCATTTCTTCCCTACTAGCACAGCACACACTTGCGTTCCCAGTTGAGTTCACCTTGTCCTAAGTCCACAGCTACCAGATTTGCCACCTCTGCCCCGTTAGCTGCACGAAGCCCCAGTTGCTGCCACACGTCGGAGCACCGTGTGCTCCTGACCTTCCCCTGCCCACCTCCAGCAGCATTTAAGCTCTCTCAGATGGGTTTCCAGATCCACCCACCTCTCATCTCTTGGAGAGAAATGTTTATCTGCAGGGCAGCGCTCTGAGCTGGAGCGGCTGTGCCCCCTCCCCGGCGGTCGATGGAGAAGGTGGTGCCTTTCTGGGTGGACGGGCTGCGGTGCGGTTGCCTTGTTAGCAGGGGCAGAGCCCCTTAGCGAGCCAGAAGGAGCTCCAGATGTTGAGCAGCTGCAGAGGGCACAGACAGCCACAGGGTGCAGAGGGCAGGCTGGGTGGGAAGAGGGCTCTTCTGCAAGAACAAATGGGCAGTTTCTTTTCCCGTCCTATTTACGTTTTGCGTACTCCAAAGGTGGCTGCCAAGGACTGCAGCCACGCAACGGAACTGTGGCCTTGAGCTGTCACAAAGATGATCTCAGTTCTGCTGAAAAGTTCACATCCGACAAAACACTTCTGCTGGGCTGTCTCGGGTATCCTTGGGCTTGTGGAAATGCTGCAGGAGCAGGGAAGGCCGGGTGGAGCCACTTGCTGCACTTTGCGGTGAGGTTCAGGGCGTGCTGTGCAGCACCACCCAGGGATGTGCTGTTAGACACTTTTCAGATGGAGCCACATTAGGTTTCCCAGAAGGAGCAAACCCCATCCTCTGTAAGCAGAACCATCCCCTGGATTGCCCCTGAAAAGCTGTTTGCGTGGTTTTTAGCAAGGAGCTACAGCGAGGAACACGCAGCGGGCTGCAAGGACACAAGCGCTGTCCCGGGGTGACCCCCATCCCCATCTCACTCTCCTCCTGGAGACAACCTCCCTCGAGAAAGTTGCTCGAACCTCATTCAGAGCCGAGTGAAGGAGGTGCAGCCTGGAAATGCTCGCACGGCATCTGCTGCCCACCTCGATGGGCAGGAGCCGGTGGGCACACATGCAGCAGCAGCAGGAGACGGAGGAGCCCCGGGAGCCCGGCGGTGCCCGGTGCCCCACGCAGGAGCCGGCCCCATGGGCTGCTCGTGCCCGGATTTGATTAATGAGCACAGTCGACTTTGCTCCAGCACAAGCCCCTTTTACAGAGCAGCGACTATCAGTAAAGCCAAGTTCCCTTTTTCTGTGTCTCTGGCAGCCAATTACTCATTTCCAGTGCGACAGTCTGTTCTTAATTTGGCAGTTAGGGGGTTGTTGGAGGAAATAACGCGGCAATGTCCTCTTAGTGGGAGTCTCAAAAACAATATTCTAAGAGACAGGAGAAAATTAATGCGAAAATGTGGTGTTTACAAGCCCCTGTCACTGCCCATGCTTGAAGGACTGACTATTAACACCTGGTCAGTAACAAGTCTTTCTCTAAAGATTTTTTAAAAGGCATCAAGGATGATATTGAAGAGCATGAAAATAATCTGATTAATATGATGTCTCCTTGAAACATTTCTGAAATGTGTGAAGTGTTACTTTTACTGCAGTGTACTTTTCCGTCACAAAGTGAAAATCAAAGTGCAGAACAACACAAAATGCAGAGATCCTTACTACATGGAATAATGAGGCCATAAAACCAAAGAATAAAGTTAAATAATTTACCATAAATATCTAAAGCTCTCAAATTATTCTCTACATTAACTGCCTATGTTTAAAATGATCTTTGCATTCACCATGTCACAGATGGCAACATCAGACAAGAGAGTCCTTGACAAAATCTCGCTGTAATTATTCTTTCCACAGCTGCAGTTATTTTAATGCCTTTTCAGTTAAGCTGAAAGAGACGCACACATTTTATAAATAAGGGCTTTTAACCAGTTTGACAATGAAGCATTTGAAACGTACAGTGCAAAAAAAAAAAACAACCCAAAAACTTTAACTGCATCTTGAAACCTGGGAGAGCAACTGTGCAGGCTCAGAGCAGGAAGACAACTGTTCATTCTACAGCAGTATTTAGCAATTAAAGCTAAAATTATGTTGATTGTAATGGCCTGAGATAGCTGTTACTAGCAACTTTCGGAGTTGCTCAGACTCAATCTAACAATTAGTTTTATTTTGGCTAGCAGCTGGGAAGAGTCCTGTCTCCATTGAGAAGCTGCCCCTCAAGGGCAGACAGAGCTCTGGGTCCGACTTCCAGGAGAAGAACACAGCACGGACGAGGTCAAGGTTACACACTGCTCAAGGCCGAAGCGTTCAGCTGCAGTCCAAGTTCGGTTGGTTTTCCCGGTTTGTTCTGTTTTTTCCAAATCGCTTTAAATCACTGTGGCAAGTCCTTCTCCCGAAGGAACACCGTGACACGTTAGCCTCTCCTACCCCCAGAAACACTGGCAAACAAGCCAACCAGCCACAGCTTAGCTGCGTGCTGTGTTTGCAATGCCCGTGCGCTGCACGCACGTCCCCCGATGAAGTTGCCAAAGGAAGAAGCCCTGACGGAGGCCGTGTCCCTGGGGACACGGTCCGGGTCTCCCCAAACCAGGTTCTCAGCCTAGCGACTAAAGCCTCCTTCCCTGGGCACTCGGTTACGCTCCCTCTTCCCACCGTTCCCAGTTCTCTCGGCAGACTGTCGATACTCGTGCTCAGACCGTTGCCCTCCCTGCCGTGGGGACGATTCCACTCGAGGAGTGGCTCTGAAAGCCCCGACTTATTTAGGCACCTAAATAAAAGCAGGCTCATTTTGGAGTGATCCTGCGTCTTGTAATTTTCATCCGCTCAGAGGAGTTAGGGAGTTTGGGATCGATCTAAAAACACAGCTAGGGGCTCCAGACAGCCATGAGAACTTGAGCTGAAGCACCAAAATTTTGGTTCCTGCAGGAGTTGGTGGAAGCGCGGCACAGCACGCCAGCTAGGAGAGCTCGCTGTGACCTTCGCTCCGGCTTCTCAATCTCTTGAAAGCCCTCAAAACACCTCTGCCCTAAATCCGTGTTTCAGGAGTCTGAATAAGTGGACGTATTTTTTAAAGCACTGAACACTCAACAGCTCTTGTGAAAAACAAAAGAAGCTGAATCCTCTTTAAGTGAAGTTTGCGCCGCTCCCAGCAAGTTGCAGCTGCTTTTCCCTTCCCCCCTCTAAGCTGTCTATTAGTTTAAAAGAAATGTGTGGAGACACAACTACAGTGATGGTAGCTGTACTGGGAGGATATTTCCCCATTTAAACCAAATAAAGAAAAATGGAAGAATGGAAGAGCAGTGGGAGGTTTTTCAAACTGCGATCCTAGCAAGCTTTGACGTACAAAGAAGACATCGTGGTCTCCGATGCTTGCAGACTAGGGAAGCCTGATTAATGACGGTTATTGTCGGGGAGGCCTGGCTTTTATGCTCAACACTGAAAGGCACCAACTCTCAAAGTATTCAGCATTATACAATAACAGATTGTGTGCAGTTAGCCTTAGAAAACAAATGTGCTCTCTCTTATATAAGATTATAGACTATCCATCACTGGCTGGCATTAAATACCATACAACACTAGTGTATGTAATTGGCAATACTTGAAATCTAAACATTGTTTTAGAGGAGTTGGAACAACAAAAAGAAATGGAGTGGATGTTCGTATTTCCCTTTCGCTTTGAAGCGTCTTTTCTCTCCTAACCGAGGTCCCCAGAGAAGAGTCTTCCCCAGCCCTGCGGAGCTGCGCTGCCCTGGGAGGGAAGGGCAGGGACCCCGGATTTCCCTCCTGCATCCGCCCAGCCTCGCTCCCACACTGCCGGGATGCGGCTGCGGCAGTCACCGCTCCCAGGACAGGGACGGTTCCCTGCCAAAAGCTGACGGTTCCCCTCAGCTCCCGCTGAGCCTCTTCTTAGATTTAGACTGCAAATGAAATACAACCGTAGAGCTGAAATGGGGAAAATGGGATTTTTTATGAGACACAGGGTGCACTGTGTTAATGGGCTGCTCATAAACCGTGGCTTGCCTCGAAATCCTCTGCAAAATCCAAAGAGCTGCCACATCACAGATCTCTCTGTACTTATTTTATCTGCCTGCAAAAGGAAACAGGGGCATCAATTCTCTCCAGGAGAAATGATACCACGGCTGTAAATCCATTTGGTTTGCTCTGCGGTTCACTAGCCCTGAGCTGCTGCACCAGGCGAGGCTGTGAGGGCCTGGACGGCGACCCGGAGAGCAGAGGTGTCTCGGTGCTGCCGGCGGAGCGGCTTTAGGAACCCCTTTGTCCCCACCTCTCCTCTCTTACTCCAGCGCAACTTCACTGCCGCAGTCAGGATGGGGCGAGGACCCTCCTGATGCAGCACGTGCTCTGCAAACCTGCCAGCCCCCCAGTCTCTGGAAGCATTCGGATTCCGGGGGGAGAGGGAGAACGTAGTCACACACCGAAGGGCAGCTCTTTACACGAAAATACAGGTGGAAGTGTCTTTTTTCTCCCGTGCCATTCGTTGCCATCCCAGTGTTGCCCAGGGGCATCCATGGGGCACGGTGCGCAGGCCGGCACGGCCAGCCCTCACCTCCGGCGGCTGTGAGGAAAGGCCAGGCCTAAGAAGAAACAGGGACCGTTGGCGGGTGACCCAAGGCCCACTGAAGTCTTTCCATGCTTTCCATGGAATTCAGTAGCATTCACTCTAGAACGCATCCTGCCCACCGTATACAAAATGGGACCAGTATTTTCCTTAAGTATCTCGCCTAGGGCTACCCAGGGTCTCTGTCAGAGCTGGGACCTGACCTGAGGCTCCTGGATGCCAATCTCTTATCCTGTTTTTTTTTTTTGCACTGTACTGTAGTGTCAGCCACATAATTAAGAGCTATATTTAAGCACTTGAATGAACAAACAAACTTCATCCTTGAAACAGTCCAGCATGCCTCGCAGGGTCCCCATATTCCTCAGTTTCGAATCTCAGGCTGATAATTAAAAACAAAAAAATCACTTCTACAAGTTAACATCACGTCATGCCGCGGAGCTAGCACAAAGCTATTGTCACTTCCTATTTCAAACGTGTAGAATTGAAGGGGACTTGGATCATTATTTTTTTTAAAGAGAGGCAGAGAAGTCGCTCGGCTGGATGGCAAGCAGCTGTCTTCAGAGGGATGTCCTGCGGGCTCTTTCTAATGCAGCCTGCCCGTGAAAGCCTGGCACGGGGCAGGATAACGGTACAGGCACGTCACTGTTCACCAGTTTTATCATTCCCAAGTGCAGAAGAGAGCAGGGCAGCGCGCTGTTCAGACACCCAGCAGGGAGGCAGCAGCGGAGGATTTCCAAGGTTCCCGTAAACGTCACGCAGTATTTTGGCCTTGGGTGCACCTTTCAAGATTGCTCCGTCACACCAGGACTTCTGTCCAAAAGGCGACGCAAAGCTGGTGGCGTCTCCTGCGGGGGAATGGCCTGACGCCGTTTCCCAAAGCTGCTGTTATGGGCTGCTGCTTCTGAAGAGCATCCCTGACCTGAATGGACCCCGGCGGGTGCTCCAGTCCCTGGAGAGCTCTGGCATCCAGAAGCATAAAGCATCCATGGCCCGACCTCTCTCCTGCACCACCCCGGGATCGAAGCCGTCCTGTACAGGGAAGGAGCCGCTCCCGAGGCCTGAGAGCACCGCGTGGTCGCCGTCTTGCCAGGCAGCAGCACCCCATCCCTGCCTCCTCCCAGCCCCGAGGACAGCCCCAGCGCATGCCCTGCCGAAGCACAGCCCTGCGCGACAGGCACGTCTGCTCCGGGACGCATTTGGCACCGACTAACACGCAGAATCCTTGATCGTACGGATCTGGCTGGGGAGCCAAATGATCGGGAGCTTATTATAGCCTCCTTTTTAATTAAGTGTCTCAAATAGGGATTTAATTGGGATGTAATAGCACACACTATTGTACATTAGTTAAATACCAAGGGATTATTAAGAGTATGTTTTTAAGGCTTTACAGTCCCATATTGAGTAAACAGTTGTTAAATTTCAATAAATAACTTTTAAAATCTACATTAAATAAGCAGTTAAGCATATTTAGGATACTCGTTTTTTTCAGAATGACTCCAGTCAGAGAGTCCCGGGTTGTAATCTCAGTATTTCACTAGTTTAATAGGGTTGTGCCTGCTCGTACCTATTTGCTCTGCCTCAAAGACCCTGCCTTGGTGCGGCAATCTCAGCTGTTTACACCCGCATGTCCCAGTCTTTAAAACCCCCACCATTACAACAGCCCAGAGGAGCAGGGAGTGCGCTTAGCCCTATTTTACAAGTACAGAATTAAGGCACAGACGAGCAAAGTCACTTGTTCAAAGCCACGCGGGGAGTCTGTAGCAGAGCAGAACAGGAGCTAACGAAAGATCAAAAAATACTTTTCTAAAAATAAGGCTTTGAAAATCTGTAAAGGAAATGTGGCTCTAGCAAATTGCTTTATTACGATCAAAAATGCAATTAGTTGTATGCTGGTTTTGTCACTGACATTGGTAATGAACATACAAATGTCCCACGATCCCCCAAATCTAACGAACGTTTCCATCCATCTGCTACTTGTGTCCAGATCGGGATAAAGGGCTCCGGGCGGGACATTGCTGGATGGCCTGCCACCAGGCTTTGATGCCTGGCAGGCAGCTCTCACCTATATTGCACCAGGAGGGTCTTTCTAAGACGGCACATCAGAAACAAGAGGTGTAACCACCCCAGTAACCATGGCAGTGAATAATTTAGGACTCACTTAACCTTCCTATTAAGGTTGATCTTGAGCTTCCTGCTGCGCTCTGCAGCCGTGGTGTTCTTACAATGAATTATCAGCGTACCCTGAGGAGTAACTGGGTAAACCGCTGCTGTTCTGTAAACCGGCACCCGCGGCACGGAGCAAGTGCCTCGGTGTTTGGAGGAGAGGACGTAAAGAGGAGGCAGCTCCGAGCACAGCCTGGCTGCGGCGGGGGGAGCGGGAGCAGGAGCAGGATGGCTGCGCCGGAGGCTCCGTGCACAGGGACCCTTCGCTGGCGCAGGGCTGGAAAAGCCACCACGCGTTATGGACGGGGAGCAGCTGTGCCGTCAGGGTCGCATCCAGGATGCTTCAGCACCAGCAACCGGCCCTGAGCGACCGGAGCACAGGAGCAGGCGGTGCAGGTGGGACACGCAGAGCCCACTGCTCGCTGCTCGGGGCACCGGGTCCCCGCAGACCTGTGCCGGCTGGCCCCGCTGGGGAGACTGAAGAGCCCCTACAATCTTGTCCCTGCCCCCGCTGTCTCATGGGAGCTGCCCAGAGCTTCACACTCCCTTTCTCCTCCTGCAAGGAATCTGAATTCGAATGCTCCTTCCTGAAGTAAGTTACTCCGCACTGTTGAACAGGAAACACTAATGAAGAAGCCAAGAAATCGGGAATCTTCAACCAAGTGCACTGTAAAATTAATGAGTAGCTACTGAAGAACATAAATAATCCGTGCTCCCCATTAGAGGTAGTTAGCACCATTAAAGCAATCCAGAGAAAAACCCACCCAGGCACCACCAGCCATTCTCCCTTTGAAATCCATCACTGTCAGGTAGTTTTTGTCAGCTGAAATCAAAGGATGGTTAACTCTTTAGCATCCAGGCTATTTAGAAATAATTATCGTTGTTATAAATCAAAAGTGATGGCTTAACTGATTGCAAAAATGTATATATAAAAACCCAAAATGAAGTAGCGTGGCCGCAAAGGAAAAATCATTAGCTCCCTGGTGGGTTTACAAGTAATTTGCTAGCAATAAAAATGCAAAAACACATTTTGGTGTGTAATGATCATAAATAATCCTTGGACAAGAATTCTTTCCAGGACTCACAAGTCCACTCCCTTAATGGCAAGTTTTATTACCCTGGTTTCTCTGTGTTTTCTTTCAAAATGCTGCTGTCATAACAATTTACAAATTACAGTCCTGTTGGCATAAACTTTCATAATTCATATGGAAATAGGTTTCCCCACCAACACTCACAAAGCACAAAGAGTCGTGTAACCACACAGAATGGCCCTAATAATGCAGTCAAAACCCACAGATCAGGCTCCTGGGACAGCACTAAATACGGACGGTCGCCAGGTTGGGGGCAAAACTCTCCCGTAAACTCATCGGCGTGGGGTCAGGTGTGTAACTGTGCCGTCGCTGCGGCATGCCCGGACGAGCAGTGCTGTCACCCGGGCTGGCGGCACCTTGCAGGATCTTTAGGAAACAAGGAACGTATCGAGCGTTTTGTTTCCAAGCACTGGCAATAAGCGAAAATCCCAACAGCTGCTGAGGACGCCTGTGAATGCAATTTTTTCTTAAAATAGGAGAAAGTACAGCTTGTTCAAGGTTTAATTTCTTCCCTCCGCTTTTGAGGCCAGAGGGTGAAGAGTGGAGTTCAGCATCCAAAATGAAGATCGCGTGGGGGGAGCTGCAATGCAAGGGGCCTGAGGCCGTTGTTTAGGCAAGACTAAGTGTCAGGTCGCATCTGCCGAGGTTAAATCCTGAACAAGGATCGTGGGGGTTTCTTGTGGCTCATCTGCCTGGTTGAGTTGTTGCTTCAGTCAAAGTGTAGGGGGGGATCCGCGGAGTAAGAGAGAGAACGGAAGAGAGTGAAAGTTAATTAGGTTAGAATTGCCTCCAAAAAGTACTAAACCTAGATGCGAATTCATAATGTAAAGATAAGGATATGCAAATCAGGCTGGGTTTCAGACTTTAGTATGCCATTGCTCTCCCTCTAATTGGAGAAAATGGATCCAGCAACTGAAATTGCCACACTTAACATACAAAGTTACACTGCAGACAAGAAAATATTTCATGTTTTTCCTCAAATAGCCACCACCACATTAATATATAAGAAAAGTAAGTATCGATATAAATATCTTTTTACTGATCAGTTTATAAATAGATGGGCACATGTACAAAGTCAGTCTTGTCTGTTGAAATGCACCACTGGGATTGAAGGTAGCTGCTAGAAGAATAGAGGATTGTTTATATTTGACACTTTTATTCATAACTTTAATCTTAAGTGAAGTTGATAATCTGTGCAAAGAGGAGCTTTACATTTTAAAAAGCGTTATCAGCTTATCTATGATCATGCACCACACTTTCTGGATAGCCCTTTCCCCGTGATGTCGATGAATAGGAAAAGAAACTAAAGACCCTATTTCCATTCCAGTATTATGAGCCAAGCCTAGATATCACCCTAAAGCTAAATGTCCAAGGACTCATTCCGAATTTCTTCTAAATAAAGACGACAAAAACTGATCTTGCAGAAATAAAAATTCGTAAGAAGAAAAGTGCATAAAATGAGGAAGAAAATGGTTTTCTTTCCCTATAAAGGAAGAACAGATCTTTAAGATTTTATAGACCAGAAATTTAAACCAAGAACCTCCTTTTTACAGGTCCCCGTTTCAGCTTAAAATGGTAATAGTGTTACTGCAAAAACCCCTGAATAGTGATGGCATCCCGAGCTGCAGAAGGTGCAGGGCTCTGCAGCGAGCTCTGATGAGGCTGCAGCTCTGCAGAACTGGGGCCCAGAGGAGAGGGACTAGGATTCGGAGGATTTTCCTGCGGCTTCTCCTCTCCCCTCCTCTCATCCCAGGTGCATGCCTGCCCCGGGTTTGCAAACTGTGGTTTGAGCTGCCGAGTGCAGGCTTTCAAAGCGCTGTGGGGGAAAGCCGCCCTTGGCGCGGACCGGCAACAAGATGCCAACCATCAGCCTGCTGCTGCACCTTGGGAGCTCCACGGGGCTCTGCCACGTCTCGAGATTCCCACTCTCCAGTTAAGTCTTCAACTTCTGATGAGGTGGTTCAAATCAGGAAAATCCTGTCTCTGTGCCAGACAGTTAAAACTGAGAGTAATTAAGGCAAAATCTCTTCCTGCAACTGAAAGTACTGAACAAGTGGAGATAGCATAATAATCGGTGCTTCTGCCATCGAAAGCCCACGAAACAAATTGGATTTTGAATGAAGCACATGGAACAGTGACCTATGTATAAAACTTATCTTGACCTCAAAAAGTAATGACATTTTGTCTCCAATTCTACTGCTAATTACAAATGCTGAATTCTGAATATTCACATTTGAGAAGGATTCGTTGCTTGATTGTTTCAGAAATCTAACAGCAGCAAGATGCCGTCAAGTTTCTCTCTTCGTATGGACTGTCACTTTGCTAAAATTCCCAGGCATGTTCTCCGAGGCAGTTTTCTGCCCAGCTCAAACTGAGCGGACTGCGGCAGCAAACACCCAAACTGTGGGGAGACTTTGGACCCAGGCTCTTCTTCCTCACCTAAACCATCTATAAGCTTCAGGCTTGGTAATTTTGATTCCTCTTGCTTCCTCCCATGGTTAATTCTCTAGATCAACCCTTCCCCAACTCACAGAGGACAGCCAAGCGATCTTCCATTTAATCAAGTCCTTGAACTGGACAAGACCAAGGTACCACGTAAGTGATGGGGAATTACATCGTCCTTCACCAGGGTGAGCCCACCTCTGCTGGGCACGGACGCAGGAGAGCACAGGCAGCGTACCAGGACAGAGATCCCAAATTAGATTAAGAACAATTTAAGCAGCCTATAATGCAAAGCGGAGCCAGAGACCAGGGCAAAAGTGACCTGAAGCATGATTTGCAGTGAATGTCGTTTTCTCTCATAAATAGGAGAGACACTGTGGGATGATTATCCACCCAGATTTATCTCTGCCGCTCCGTGTGTATCCTTCTGTGCTTAAAAATGTCTCACTGCCCTTTGCATTATTGCATTGCCCTTTACATTCATACCGCATAAACCTCTCAAGTACCGTAAAACTTACAAGGTGTAATATAATGTCGTGATTTTCTTTTACACACCATAAACAAAAGTCACTGAAAAAGGAGCACAGAAGGGGAGATGTTATTTGGCCTGACAACGATACAGGATGTGTATATAAGTACACAAACATACACTCTTGCACACTGAAAATCCCAAGCTGGATTGATTATCTGGCATCGATGGATCACTTTAATGTATTACATAGATAAGGAAATTGATTATTCAGTAAATCACCATCTGCACTAAGAATCCAGTGTTAAGAAAGACAGAGAAAATATTATAAATCTGTCTTGCCCAGGCAAAGAAAAAGCTTATACTTTTAAGGTTAATCATTATGTACCTTTTGCTGCACATCCAAGGAAGGAACATCTTGCCCTTCGGCGGTGTTAAGCCCAGGTTTCCTTCCCAAAGCTCTCTAGGAAGTGAACCTTCCTCGCGTGGCTGCGAGGCCGCGCCGGCCGTTCTGGCAGAGAGCTGCCAGCGGGCAGGGTGACCCGGCAGAGGAACCCGGCAGAGCCCCGTGGGCCGGCGCTCACACCCTGAGCCGTGACGCGGCCGTCCAGCGCTGGCGGCGGCCGAGCTGGGGGAGCCCCACAAGATCGCCAGAGAGGAAGAAAGCGCCCCAAAATGCTGCAGCAGATGGGAGGCCGTGCGGGGGCTCTGGTTCACAGCCTGCTGAGTGCAGCGTGACTACAGCCTGCTGTCAGCCGGGCTCCGGAATGGGGGGCACCCGCACTCCGCGTACGGAGGGGAGGAACCTGCCCCTGCACCACGAACCTCCGGCGGGCACCCGAGCTATGGGGTGTGGAGTGAGAGCAGGGCAGAGGGAGCAGGAACATCCCAGGAATCGGAGCGAGAAAGGAGAACAAAGGAGAATCAAAATGAAAAATGGAGTATGTAGGACTCTGAGAACCCGTCCACCTCTGTGTCCCTTGGAGACCTGGCCAGCAGGTTTCCTGGGGCTGGTTTTGGCGGGTTTGTCTCGTGTTTCTTTCTCGGTAGTGAGCTTACTTCTGCTTCCGAAGGAAAGGAGCGGGAACTAGGTGAAGTGAGAGGCTTTTAAAAAACTCAGGCAAAGCACGTCATTGAAATGCCTTATAGCAGTATTAATAAATAACAGCAAAAGCTGAGCTAACAGCCATGCTTTGGAAAGGAAATCCCTAATGGCTGGATGCTTTCTCTGGGGAAAAGCGTTTGAAATGGTCTGTGATAAACTTCCTGTAACAGGAATCTGAAGGAAAGAATACAAATATTCCTGCAAGTTACGACTACGATGTTGCCGAGCTGAGTTATTTCTAAAAATCTCCAGGTCACATCCGGGTGCCATAACGTTCCCGTGACTCTCAACGCAGAAAACACAGCAACCGCTCCAAGTCATGTGTTGGCAGTGATTGAAAACTGCTGCAAGATGTTATGTGCTGAGTGTCCTACGGGTCTGACACTGCCCCAGAAGGCTCATACACGCATTCTCTGGAAACTGCCTTCCTGCCCAAGAAACTCAGCTGCCTGCACTGTAAAGTAGAAGGCAAAGACAGCAATGAGAGAGCAGCTGATACTGCGCTCTTCAAGGATCGTTTGTCTTTCCTTCTCCAACACGGAGGACCCGGACCCTGTCGCTGCCCGTGCTGTGGTCAGATATCACCCAAACAGCAGCAGCCCTGTTACTCTGTCAGAACTCTTTCTGTGTATATAAAATTGCAAATGGTTATAGAAACCGTTAGGAAACGGTCTTGATCTGCTCTAATTCTTACTGTAAAATATATACCAGCCACTCTTGTGCAGAATATGAGAGATTAATAATTCCCCTCCAGTGAGGCATGAATCAGAGCGATTCAGACCGAGCAGCACCTGTTCGGTTAAATAAAACCTTTATTTATACGGCAATGAAAACAGCCATCTTTTTTTCAAACTCCCAGACACCGCAGTGATACAGACACACACATTATTCTTCACTGACGACTTAAAGGCCAACTTTCCAGCAGAGCAGCTCCCTTTTGGCAGACACGGTTTCAGGTTCGCAGGGCAGCCCCGAGGAGCGCCCGTGCAGGCGGAGCGGCGTTGTACCCGGAGCACAAAGCTGGAGGTGCAGGCATAGTGTGTGCGGCTCCCAAAGCAGAGCCTGGGTCTGTCCTTCATGCGAAAATCTGTTCGCAGATCCTCTGCTAAGCACGTGCTGTAGCCATTTGCTTCATTGATAACAAAATCAGCCCTGTTTCTAACATACAACTTCTGCTGCAGCCAGGGAAAAATTCCCTCAGCCCTGGTACCCAGGCAGGCGCGGTGTCTCGCAGGGGGTGGAATTTAAAATCACTGCTGTGAGTTACTTCTGAGTGCTTTGAATTCACTGCAAAACTAACCAACAAGTCTAACGCTTCAGTCCCAATAGACAGCCGTAACTCAGCTAAATTTGTGGGTTACACCAGATTTTATTTACTGTTTCATCCTGGGAGATTAGTAAAAGATGACAGCCATCTATTCATTGAAGTGGGGGAAAGCCACCCACAGCTAATGCTGGTTCTCTCACCATACACTTCCACATCTTTAATCAAATTTGGATTTTGCAGTACCAGCTCTGTTATTTTAAGAACAGCTTACGTTCCTATTCACCTGGGCACTGGTGAGTTCAAAGAGCTGGTCTGTTCACCTCTAAGTCCCCAATTTGAACAAAGGACATGCTGTGGCAATCAAATGTCATTACCAACTAATGAGTATCCAGTGGCCTACGGAAGAGCAGTCGATGGCCTCATTCCCATTGGTGGACATACGAACCACCGTTATAACCCAAACTGCTGCAGTGGCACTAATGAATGCTCCTGAAGCTACTGGTTGCAGATGTCAAGGATGGAAGGCTAATTTAAATCAGTCAGTCTCAAAAGCCTTTGTGATGCGCCTTGTGCTCTGGTACCTGGGACTCTGGATACCCTTTAGTGGGGATCCCTGAGTGCCCAGTTTCCAGAATGATGAGCAAAGTGCAAGGCCCAAATTCAAGAATCCATCTGAACACTGATGTGGTTTTAAGTCTTTGTTTTATTCCCTTGATAGTGGCTGGTTTATATATCTGCTTAAAAACCTTCCTGAACAGGGATGTTTTTCTGACTCAGTAACTACACAAACTAAATTCCTAATCCAAGGTGCAAATACTCCTCATTTTGGTGTTAGGCTTAGTGTGACTTGAGCAAGAAGGTCAGGCTGTACTTCAAAGAAAAAAAGGCAAACTGGGGGCTTTTTCTCCACGTGGGTGAATCTTCGGTGCGTCAGTTCCCGGCAGGGCTGAGGGCTGAGCCAGGCACCAACCGGTGCAGCACTGGTGGCCGGTCCAAGGTGGAAGAGGACTTTCCCACTGCCTGGACTGTGGGCTTGCCTGGGGAGGCTGGCAGGGAGGCTGGCAGGACTACTCCATTTGCTCCTGCTGTGTGATACCCGAGTGAGCCATCTCATACCAGAGTCATGCTCTTGCCCAGGCAGCTGGCAAAATGTGTTACAGCATTTTCGGGCTGCCTGGGAGAGCCTTTACCTGCGCATCCAAAGGGCAGGGGCAGGAGCAAATTACAGCTGAAAACCAGAGCCCCGCTCCCAAAATCTCCCGTGCCCAGATCTTTACCGTTTATCACCATCGTGCAGCACCCTGTGTCTCACTAGAGTGACTTTTCAAAGGAGTAGTTACTGTGCAGTCTCTCTCCTCCTCGTGCCAGACTGTGCGGTCCCCCCCTTTAGGGAACCTCTAACCAAGAAGCCAGAAATCTTGTATTTCCTTTTTCCTCCTCTTTCCCTTCTGCACTATTAAGCATTGTGGCAGATTTATTTCACCACTCCCACAGCATCCTCTTCATCTCATTATTTTAAACTCTGCCATCACCAAGGGAACCCTCTCTTCCCATGCTGGTGCCTCGTTACCTGAGGCTACACAGCGCGCTCCTCTGCCCTGCTCCGGCTGTCCGGCTTCCCGAGATCCCTCTGCCTTCCTCTTTTCCTGCATCCCCAGCAAGACGGGGTCCGTCCCAGTGGACTATGTACCAGCAGTGCACAGTGACAGAAAACAGCTTCAAAAAGTGAAATAACTGGTGGGTCTTCTATATCAGACACGGTGTAGAAAAACTGTCCTTGGTGAATTAGCACAGCCCAGCTTGCTCTTTAAAAACTGAAAGTAGTGAGGTGTTTGCTATCCCCCCAAACTGTGTGCAACAAATAATCTGTAGTGTGACAGCCAGAGAAGGGTGACCTGCGGTAGTGCTGCACACTGCAGCACTGCTCTCAGACATCGTGCAGCTGTGGCAGTACCACTGACTGCATTCTACAGCCCGAGACCTTGGGCGATGGAGAGGTGCGTGCCTAGCCAAGATCACTCTGGCGCCGTACCCACAGAGTCCATGTCTTTTGAAGCCCAGTCCTTCTGGCTATTTTCCAGGTCACGATGCTTTCCTGAATGTCCCAAGCCCAAGGGGGTAATACTGAATGTGCCGGTTGCTCCCTTACTACTTCACAATTCTGATTTTTATTCTAGGCATTTGACCCCACACTGAGGGGTGCTGGTTGTTGGCTGGGGCACAGCAACAAAAAACAAAGTCTGACCAGGTCCCTGGGCTAAAATATTAAATAATACAGATACAGCAAAGTGGCCTTTTGTTGCTCATTACCAGTGTTTGCTTTCCTACCCTCATTTACACTGCTGCAGAGGCTGAACAATTTGGTGTCTGTAGGGGGAAGTTCAGAGCAGCATTGGGGATCGCCTCTGACGTATGGGTACCCCACGGCTCTCCTGAGCGGTGTTTGCAACCGAACGGTGTTTTCCTGATGATCTTCCCGCCCCGAAACAAGGGAGCGGTCGCATCTGTATTTGTGTATTTATGCACAGTGTCTCGCTGCAGATTTAACGCACAAGAACTGATGCTGCTGACCACTCAGGTAACGTCTCATAGCGCAAACCTGAGAAATGAAGCTGTAATGTGGGGGGAAGGTTCCCTGCGGGGCAGCGCAGCAAGGGGGGGTGGCAGGAGGTGAGAGCAAAAGGGGTTAACCGGGGCAGCCACAAAGAAGAGCTGGTGCTGGGGCAAAGACAAAGCAGTGAACAGAGCCCTCCGCCTGCTTTAAGAGCTCTTGCTTGCGGTAAGGACGTGCATCTATTTTAGGCTTTATTACGAGCGAGGAATGCCAGCACATTATCCCTCTTCTGCTGTTGACGAACAACAGCAGCAATGCACGAAGCCCCACGCACCCGCGTCCCCCCTACACCCGCCCAAACCGAGACAATCCCCGCCTGAGAAAACGAGCTGGGGTCTCGGGGCGCGGAAGCCCACGGCATTCCCGGCGGAGCGTCGGGATCCCCCAGGCAGTCACGGCAAACGGCAACGTCTGCAGTCGCAGCAGCCCCGAGTCTCACGGCCTAGGAGAACCGGCACCCCTCGCTGCACAGCCGTCCCCTTCGCAGCGTGGGCGGAGCGCGGTCTTTATCCCCGCGTTCGGCCCTCGGCTCCTCTCTCGCCCGCGAGTCCTCCTGCCTTCGGCTCCTCGTGGCCTCACCGGAGAGCTGCCCCGGCCGCGCCCTGCGCAGGCCGAGGGGAAGAGGCGCCCCGCGGGCACCGCGCCGCACCCCCCGCCGCGCTGAGGGAAAGGCGGCCGCGCGGCGCACCCGGGGGAGGCGCGAGGCGCAGCGCGAGCCCCGAACAGCCCGTGCGAGGCGCGGCCGCGTTTGATCGCGTCCCCGCGGCGAGCGGCGCCCGGCCGAGGCCCGGACGGCGGCGGGCGGCACAGCGCCCCCTGCCGGTGCCGGCCCGCCCGCCGAGCCCCAGCCCCGCCGGCTCCGGGCCTGACGCCGCGGCGGGCGGCGAGCCCCGGCCGGGCTGCGTGCGGGGCGGCCGCTGCGGCGCGACCGCCCGGCTGCACCGGGGAGCCTTCCCCGCGGCAAGGGGGGCCAGCGTCGCTGCAGACGGCGTCACTGGAGCAGCGCGCAGCGCGCGAGGGCCCCGTGAAGGCGGCGCCGGCACCTTTCCGTACTACCGACCTCCGTTCGGCGTCATCAGTAGGAGCACCCAGAGACGGAGGAATTCAGTTTGAAGCGGCGGCGCTGGATTTGCACCCGCTGGTGATAAAACCAAAAGCGGCGATGCGGCACGAGCCCGCAGCTTCCGCGCAAAGGTGTGCGTCCCCCTCGGGGCAGAGCAGCCCCATCCAAAGGCCACGCAGGGCTCCGTCCAACGGCCACGCAGGGCTCTGTCCGACGGCCACGCAGGGCTCTGTCTGAAGGCCACGCAGGGCTCGTCCGACGGCCACGCAGGGCTCTGTCTGAAGGCCACGCAGGGCTCGTCCGACGGCCACGCAGGGCTCTGTCTGAAGGCCACGCAGGGCTCTGTCTGAAGGCCACACAGGGCTCGTCCGACGGCCACGCAGGGCTCCGTCCGACGGCCACGCAGGGCTCGTCCGACGGCCACGCAGGGCTCCGTCTGAAGGCCACGCAGGGCTCCGTCTGAAGGCCACGCAGGGCTCCGTCCGACGGCCACGCAGGGCTCCGTCCAACGGCCACGCAGGGCTCCATCCAACGGCCACGCAGGGCTCCGTCACCGCTCGAGCTCTGCATGAATCTGCCGCCATCCACCCATGGGGATGTCGCTGTGCTGGTGCACAGGGTCGGGGGAACGTGCCCACTCGGAGGAGGCACTAAGCAGGGCTGTGATTTTGGCGGTACTGCTGCCCTACGATGAATGAGGGTCTATCTTTTTTGGGTTTGTGGTTTGATCTGAATTTCCTGTATGAAGTTCTCAAGAGGACGCCAAGATCAAATAATTAGGCTATTCTGTGATAAAGAGGTAACATTGTTATTCAAATGTATTCAGAATTAATTTACCACTGAACAGTTTACACTGCCACCCTTATATCCTGCTGAAATTACTAGAATATGTTATCTGACACACAAAGCATCTCATGACCTGAAATAACTTGAGCAATGGGTGCGTGGCCACAGAAACACACGTGGAAATGCAGAGGAAGCCACAAAGGCAATAGAGTGATTTAAAAACAGGAAAACCAACCAAAACAAAAATAGCACTTTACTTGCAACAGTGACCATGCAGAAAGCAGAATCCTGACGCAGCCCATCAGCGTGCTTGGCCCCGGGAGGTTCGGGGGCCAGATCCTCATCTCAGGCACCCGTGTGAGATGCCATCGGCACAGCTGCAGATTCAGACCCGCGGCACACAGGGCTCTGTCTGAGCCCGCTCCCGGCCCTTGGCGAGGTGCCCCTTGGCCAGGGGAACCCATCTCTGCTTTCTGCGTGCTTATACTCCAAACAGGGGAGCAAATGGCGGGGATGTGGGCAGTCAGGCTGCCCGCAGGGAATATTCCCCCAATTAACATTTTCTGAGCTGGTGGGCTGGACTCAGGTGCTGTGACGCTGCATCTCTGAAGCTGTTTGCTTCGGGGAGGGGGAAACATATCGATCTTAGTACAATTTCTGCCTGCTCCTACCCCGCCACATCTCATCGCCTCACCAGCCATGGAGAGAAATTTCTCATTGCTTCACATTCAATGACCCCCAGACCCTGGGCGGGGGCTCAGGCCGGCTCGGCTCTGCGGCTGCACCCTTGCCGGCCGGCAGCGCCTGGCATACACTGCCTGGCATGCACAGCCAAGGCAGCGGCTGCCCGCAGGGCTCGGACAGCCTGGGGGAGGCTCGGGCAGCGGGCAAACACCCACTGCAATCGTTTCAGAGGGAAAGGGTAAAAAAGGCGAGTCTCAGTCAGAGTGCACCCCATTTTCTGGGTGAGAAACTCCCCACCCTTGGGTGAGGGTGTGCAGGGGGGACTCTGGCCCCTCACACACCCTTGGTGCTGTCCAACGCCAGAGCCCTGGCTGGAGAGCCGGGCTGGGCCGTCCTGCCACCCCTCCCCAAAGGACGCCGGCCAAACCCTTCACCAGGCTTGAGCTGAACAGAAAAACACTCGAGCTGCCTTTCGGAGGATTTCCTCGCCAGCATCCACATACCCCAGAGCCACACAGCCCTCTGGGCACTGGAAAAGCCTGCTTTTGCCTTTGTTTTTAAAAATAAAACTTCATTTGCAGAATGTGGGAAGGTGATTTCAAAATAAAATTCCAGGCAGGCATAATAAACCTCAGAAAAGCCAGTCCCACAGAGGAGGATAATTATCGACAGAATTTGTTTTCTATGTATTTATACCCAATAATCAATGATTTTTTTTCCACACAGACTCCAATCCAGTTTGATTTGTCTTTTCTGTGTTACTTGCAAATCATACAAACAATCGATGCCCTGACCCCTTCTCTACGCAAACACAGCTTAGAAAGGGACTACAAGAAATAAAACCCGATGAATTCCCCCATGCAGGACTGTTTGTTTAAAAGCTTAGCTGGGGCCCAGCCCTGTTCACAGCCACTTCAGTGATACAGGAGTGGGACTGTTGAACATGCTTGAAGTGTAATTATTGCCACAAATATCCGCGGGAATATAACCTTAGTAAAACAACCCAGAACAAAAGCAAGAACCCCAAGGTGAAGGTGATGCCTTTTAAAATGTAGAAAGGAAAATGAAATCCCTCCCAGGCACAGCGCGCTTCTCCTGCAGAGGAAGGGCAAGGCGAGCATGCAGCCGGGGCTTGGGGGGGACCCAAGTGCCGGGTAGGCTGGGGACCCTGCTCGTCACCACCCGCAGGGGGGGGGGCAGAGGGGGTGGCAGGCGCCACTTCCACTGTTCTCCTCGCGGGAGCAGGGGTGGCCAAGGGAAACGGTGGCGGCGGGGCTGCGCGGTTTTGGTGTCACCCCCTCAGCAGCACTTGACTACAAACCAACCCACTAATCAACAAATGCAAGCACTAAAATTAGATTGACAGCTCCTGTGGTCTATTTTTTACAATTACTTATTAATCTCAAACCGTTGGCATCCATCTGATCTGCACGTATATCTTGCTAACACATCATCCATCAAAATAATCACTCTGAGTAATTTCTGATGATGCTTCAGCAAAGCACGGCAATTGAAACCGGCCTGCTATGAAACGCCAGTCCTTCAGGCTCCACGGGTGACACCGTTTCCAGTCATCCCGCGCTGCTTTGTTAGGGCCGGTGCCATCAGGCTCTACAAAATGGCATCGAGCTCTCGTCTGTCACTTTGAAGGGGTGCTACTACTGCTTTTTAATCTAAGAGAAAGGTTAGATAAATAGGCTATCGATGGTAGCTTAATCATCTTGCACTCACTGCTTTTGCTATATGAGGGGCATGATACTGCAAATACTCAGCTGCTCCGTGCAGCACTTAATAACAGGTATAATCTCACGGATCTCATCCCCAGTCAGGGCTGGCAGCATCACAGACTACTCTCAGTCACAGTGGTGTAAACACGGAGTAACTCCACTCACGCCATTACAGTTACCTGTCTTTATATTAGAATAACTCGGGGCTGAATCGAGCACCTGGAGCGTGCAGCAGATCTAGACAGTGTTTTCTGATACAGCATTTTCAAATATTTAACAGATTGCGTAATAATTGAACAGCTGTTGAATAAACTTCAGATACAAACTCCTACTTAATAAAAAAAAATCCAGCAACGAGGCACAGACTTTCTTTGTACGTATATACGTATAGATTATGTTTAGATGTGTAGATTAAATATTTATATTTTACTCGTGAGAGAAAGAGTGCTTTTGGCTTTTCCGTCCCTTTCTTAGATATGTCTCCCTGTCTTTATTTTAATAGTCAGCTTCACAGGAAAAGAAGAGAGCTTTGAAAAGTTACCTGTTTTCTCTCCGGTTTGATTTTCGGTTCTAAAATAATACTTATTTAAATGTTCTCCACTTCTTGGCAAAACCTAATAATTAAAAGAATTACTTGAAAGCCAGGGCAGCTTTGCACAAATTAATGCGGGGGGAAAAGCTGCAATTTTTCCAGTGGGCTGAAAAAGCAGTCAAAATTATGCCAGTTTTAGCCGAGAGCGAAGGTAAACAGAGATCTCCCTGCAGCCCCGGTTAAATCCTTTTTCTGATCTTTAAGTTTCCTGTTTTCCTGATTAAGAAAAAGGCTAAACGACGTGCTGAACGTTAGGGTATTTCTCAGCAGTTAAAGCAGGGCCGTTCCTGCGGAAGGCCTGGCAGCGCTGGCAGAGGCAGTGCCCAGCAGAGCTCCGGCGGCGGGCAGCCCTGCCTGCCCTGCCTGCCCTGCCTGCCCTGCCTCTGCCCCAGCCCAGGGCGAGGGTCCCCCCTCGCCCCACTCCTGGGGCGGCCTCCGAGCTGAGCCGGGGAGCTTCAGGTGAAGGGGAGCAGAGCTGCAGCTAAAGCAAGCGATTTCAGCGAAGGGCTGGCAGCAGTTTCCGCGTTGAAAGCTCCCCTCTCCTTTTGTGCAATTGCTTTGAGCCCTGCCTAGAAAATCCATTTCCAGGACAACTGAGGCACCTGCACTTGAGGCTAAACATCTCCACAGAGCCACAGGGATACTCCTGGGCCTGAACGTCTCCCACGAGCCACGCTGGTATTCCCAGAGGTCTCAGCACCCCTCCAACCTAGCGACTTCAGCCCGTTCCCCTGCGAGCGTCTGCTTGCGCAGCAGCAGCCCCTTGCATGCCGCCTCCGGAGCGTCAGCCTGGCAGCACGCTGGGTCTGGCCACCAGGAATCAGACCCACTGCTGCCAAGCCGAAAGCAGGAGGAGCTGCAAGGCCAGCGCTCCCAGCTGAGACAGGACCCCCCCGGGCACGCGGCTTAGGGTCCCGACCGGGATCCGTGCCCTGGGACCCGCTGGGAAGAGAAATGCCGCTGTGGCACTGCGGTGCTCTCGGTGGGGACAGGCTGGTGATAGACGGGGGGGGGGGGCTCTGCCACAGCACAGCGGGACGCCTCCTCTCCTGCTCGCGTGGTGGGACTGGCAAAGCTCGGCGTGCCTCGTCAGCAGCAACGGGAGCTTTCCTGGGAGTGGGTTTCTGTCGCACGAAACACTTCCAGCTGTTCCAGGCTGTGGCTGAGCATACCAAGCAGCTTGGCACTAGAAAAAGTTCAGCAGCCCCCAGGGCCAGGCCCCAGAGGCAGGTCCATTAACCTTTTCCACCAACATTTCTGGCGCTACAACATGCACGGGACCACGTCTGCCTGCAGTGCCTTGTTCACAGAAGTCCAGGGGAGAGCAGATGTTCACCCTGCAAGAATCAAGCCCTTGTCCGAGAGGCGATCTGGGCCATGCAGTCGCTCGAAACCGTGCTGGAGGTGACAGTGTTTCGCTTCAGAAAGCGGCTGTCCCTCAGGGCTAGCATTTTTCTCCTACTGGCTTTCACATTGCTGCTGTGCAGTGGCACTGGGATAAATGAGACCCTTTTTTTTTCCACTTTAAAATGTTCACAAACCTATTCCATTTTCACTAGTTTCTCTGGGTTAGAATTTGGTCCCTGAAAAGACAGGTAAACCTGTCCTTATAATTTTTACTGGGCGGACAGCAAATCCCTGTGAATGTGTACCGATGGCAAAGTACATGGGATGTAACATGAAATCAGCGCCGTTCTTTACATGACACGCTTAAAACAAGTATCTCGTTTAATTAGAAGAAGAAAGATTGCAGACTCTTTCCCAAGCTGTTATCTGTGCAATTACTTTATGTAACATTATTAAAAATTAATTTTCCCCAGAACCTCAGCAATTTAATGAAACACGCCTGGCCCTCAGCAGCAGCTGTGGCGTAGCCGGCCCCCTGGCACCCTCTGGGCAGTGGGGCTCGGTGCCGTGGGCCCCCCTGGGCTGCCTGTCCCTTGTGCTGGGCACCTCTGGCCCGGGGTCAAAGCGCCTCTGCACAGCACCCCTATTGCAGCAGGCTCAGCACCTCTCCTCGCGGTGGCACAGCACCCCTCCTCACACTGGCACAGCACCTCTCCTGCCACTGGGCACTGCAGCCCTCCTTGGAGCAGGCACAGCACCCCTCCTCACACTGGCACAGCACCTCTCCTGCCACTGGGCACTGCAGCCCTCCTTGGAGCAGGCACAGCACCCCTCCTCACACTGGCACAGCACCTCTCCTGCCACTGGGCACCGCAGCCCTCCTTAGAGCAGGCACAGCATCCCCCCTCGCCGGGGGATCAGCATCTCCCCCTCACCCGGGGCTCAGCATCCCCCCTTGCCGGGGGCTCAGCATCTCAACCTCGCCCGGGGCTCAGCATCCCCCCTTCGCCCGGGGCTCAGCATCCCCCCTCGCCCGGGGCTCAGCATCCCCCCTCGCCGGGGGCTCAGCATCTCCCCCTCGCCGGGGGCTCAGCATCCCCCCTCGCCCGGGGGCTCAGCATCCCTCCTCTCCTCTCCGCACCGTGCCCAGCACCCCCGTTCCACCGTGCCCGGGGCGACAGCTCGCCCCGGGCGCGCCCGCCCCCCGGCAGCGGCACCGCACCCCTCCGTGCCGGGACACAGCCCCGCGCCGCTCCGCGCCCGCCGGCCGCGTCCTCGCCGGCACCGGGCAGCGCGCCCCCCGCCCCGGCACCGCGCCCTGAACTTCGCCCCGCCGCTGCCGGCCCGTCCCCGCGGGGAGCGGCGGCCTTACCGATCCGGATGACATGCGGCATCCCGTGCGAGCACTGGCCCCAGAAGCCGCCGACCAGGAGCGCTGCCCAGTATTCCCAGAGCACGCCGCGGAGAGCCGGCCAGAGATGGGGCATCGTTGGGGAGGGCGCGGGCCGGCGCGGCCCTACGGCCCCAGGGGCAGCGGGGGAGCGGGCGGCTGCTGCCCGGGGCTCAGGCGGAGCGGCCGGTCGGCGCCGAGGCCGGACCGCTCATGGCACATCTTAGTGCGGCCGCGCCGGCCCGTCCCGCGGCAGCCGCTCCGTGCCGAGCCGAGCCGTGCCAAGGCGAGCTGCTCCGCGTCGAGCCGAGCCGAGCCGAGCCGAGCCGGGCCGAGCCGAGCCGAGCCGAGCCGAGACGGGCCGAGCCGAGCCGAGCCGGGCCGAGCCGTGCGGTGCCGGTGCCGGTCGGGCGGCACCTGCGGAGCCGGGGCTGCCGGTGCGCCCGCAGGAGCGGCTCTGTCCCCTCCTACCACTGATGCGCGCGGCTCGCGCAAAGCCCCGGAGTGGAGCGTGCACACACACACACACACACACACACACACACACACTCACACACTCACACCCCCCCCCGACACACCCCGACACCGGCGCGCCGGCACCCGCCCGCTCCCCCGGGGCGAGGGCAGGGCCGGCTCCGCGGGTCCCGCCGGGCGGGCGGCGGCGGCGGCGGGCGCGGGGCAGGAGGCGGCCGGGGACCCTCGGCGGGCACCGGGGGGACGGGCAGCCCCGGGGGGCCCGGCGTCCCTCCGCGCCCCCGCCCCGCAGCTCCCGCCGCCCCCCCTACGGCCCCGCTGCCCCCCGTGCCCCCGGCAGCCCGGGGCGCAGCATCGCTCGGGGCGGGGGGGCCGGGGCGGCGGGACCCGCGGGCGGGAGTTTAATGACCGCGGTGACAGAGACAAAGGGCTGCACATGCAGCAGATAAGTAGGCTGCTTTGTCAACTCGCAGGGCTAGGCTCGGGCGAATTTATTTTTTCTCATTTAAATAATTTGACCCATTCCATCATTTCCAATCGCTCCCATTTGCCAGCTGTCTGCTAACTACATCGCCTGGAACATCTGAAGAGCAAATCTTTAATTTTCTTACAAATATACTATTACTCCATATCTGTTCAGCCTTTTAATTTTCCTTGTCCGCCACTTTCCCCAGCAGCACGCTCGGCGTGCGCAGCGCCGTGAGAAAAGCTGATCGCTGTCCTGCGCTCAGGCGACCCATCCCGGACCAGCCTCCGCTAGCCTGAATGTGTGAACTGGAGGAGGGGACTTACGCAAATCATAAAACTCAAAGACAAGTTCCCAGCTGTCGCGTCTGACAGCAGACAGCGAGCACGCAGACCTGCAAGGGGGGATCCCCTGCGTGCCCATCGCAGAGGTGTCTGATCTCCGGCTGTTTCTGTACAGCAGGAGCAGTGGGGGATTGGCCAGGGTGTCCAGTAGCTGTCATCATCACGGAACCATAAAGAAAAGCTGGAAGCATCTCTGGGCGATCCACATGCCCATGGCAGGACCAGCCCCTCCTGGAGATGCTGGTGTAACCCTTCCTAAAGCCTCTCTGGGCACCCGGTGCCCTGGGTTAACTGGCGCTTATTTGGGGTGACAGGAAGGTACCCCTGAGCATGACCGGGGCTCTCAGCATCACAGTGTGGTAGAGGAGACTTTTTCTTACTCCTGCCTGAGAGCCAAGCCGGAGAGGCAAAGGCACTGCTCAGCATCTTCAAAGCACCGTGCAGAAGGTTGCTCTCCAAGGAGGTCTGCTGCTCTAGTTATTGTGGGCAGGCTGAGACGCCGATGTCCAGCAGGAAATCTTCCTCCCAGTGTCAAAGACAGTTATAGAAAAGGGTCTCTCATGTTAAGGAGGTTTTTATCCCTCATGACACCAAAAAGCTTAAGATTTAGCAAAAGGGCATGAAAGAAATTTTCTTTACTTATTGCTTAAATGAAGGACAGCTGTTTCTGTGAACTTGTTATAAAATTAAATGTCACAACCTGGTGAATCTTTGCACCTGGAGATAAAAAAGCCCCACAAACCTATTGGGAGGGAGAGGGTAGAGAGGGCTCGCCCTTCTGGGGCTGTTCTTTACTCTTTGCAGACTCCAGCGTGTAGAGAAGAGGGTTTGATTTTCAGTAACTTAGGACAAGAGGTTCAGATTTTGTGGACTGTTTAAATTAAAATGTAGCTAGGATAATACATTCTCTTAGTTCATTAGTGTCAAGATGCTGCTTCTTCCCTTTTTGCTGGCACCAGGCACTAGTAAGGCTCTGACCTTGCTTCAGCCTCTGGATCCTACTGCAGTCCCAGCACAAATAGTTTATTTCTTATTATCTTATTTGATTAGTATCTGATGGGTGTATGTTGGTCATGAATAGTCCTCGTCATGTATGTAGGTCAGAGAAGGAAGTCCGCGCTGCTCGGAAAGGCAGGACAGGAGCAATCGTTTATCAGAAGTTGGATAGCAAACCAAACCAAGCGTGTCTGGACTCCAGGCAGAGGTGCACTCTGTAGCTGCACGTCTCCTTGCTCGGGGCTTGCGTGGCCTTTCCCTCCCGAAGCAATCTGAGCAGCGTAGAGCAGAACAGCAATCATGGCTGTGCTTCCCTTCCTTCGCACTCCTGAGTTCCCGCGCTCTCCCCCAGCCCCGTCCCTGGCGTGTGGCTTGGCAGTCCTCCTCTCTCCTGGCAGCGTCCTGCTGCCCTCTGAGGCGGTCCCGGGGCTGCTCCCTGTCATGATTAAAAGGAGGGATAATTTGGAAATGACTCTTAGAGGTTGCACCATAGTTGCCTTAGATTTCTCTTCCCCCAGAAAGACTATTTGACTCTGTGACCTGTGGATGCGCTGCCCCAGGGTCCACACCTGCGGGCAATGACCTTTAGCCATTAGGCCAAACTCTCCATCAGCTGGGGTGGAGCTAGGTCGTTAGCATATAATTATAGCAAAGGCAAAATGGCTGGAAAAAAGAGAACGTAGCTGCAAGACTGATGGAGCACCTCCTAGGACCAGAGCTCCATCTCAGCGCTCCTACGCGGGTGAGTGCTGCCCAGCCCTGCTCCGGGTGGGATGCTGGGCTGGACCGCGCGGCCGGCGTCTGCCTGGCCTCGGTGCATGGGCAGCCAGCCTTTCCTTGGGAGGGGGCCAGTTTATGTCGGGGTGAGTTAGGGCCTTGCAGGGGAATCTGTGGCTCTTGCCTTGCTGAGGGACAATCAAAGGTAGCAGGAGGGCTTTGGCGTTCTTCCATCTGTTACAGTGATGCTAAAAACATGAGGTGTTTGTCCAGTTTGTGACCACTGTGAAAATAGCTTTAATGTGGTAGTTTGTCGTTACATCAATTAGTGCAAATTCTCTGCTGTATTTATAACTTATGAACATAGTGTACCATTTAGAAGAAGTCATTTGGTTAGTCTGAGTTTGTTGTGAGGATATGTGGATATGTTAGATTTTCATGCTGCCTTTCTTACAGTGAATACACTTCGTTTATTACACAGATAGGACTCCGATACTTGTGTATGTTTTACTGGTTTTTTCATATACACAAAAATCTCCTGGCTCTCACCTACAAATAAAGCTGTATATTTATGGATGTTCTAAAGACTATGAACGTAAGACTTTTTATTTTTGAGTATGAAAAGGAACTGCTTGCAAAAGTGGAGGAAAAAAAGTTGTCATTATTAATATCTAGGGAAAAATGCTGATTGACAAAGGACCTTTTTAAATAAGATTCATGCTTTAGAGCAGCAGCAGAAGTATGAACCTTGCAGAAAGAGACATAAGCATTTCCATAGCTGTGGCATTTTTCCATGCTAATGAAGAAAAAGAGGCTTCTCTTTATTTTTTTTAATGGTATCTAAACTGGTTCATTTGAATTAGCTACATCCACATGCATTTTGTTTAGATTTATATGCATCAGGTGTAATATAACCACAATCAATGTGAGTTATGAGGCCCAGTGCGCGCATTACCGAGATTCATGTGCTACGGCCGTCTCCTAAAATACCAGCCAGTAAATACACCGGGGCTGGCGAATGCAGATTCCTGGGACTTGAGTGCCCTCTACTGAAACAGTCCCAGCTAGCCCTTAGCTTTGACACCAGCAGCTTGATTGATGGGTTGCTAAATTAAATGTAAGCCTGCGGTTCACGGGGTCACCCGTTATGAAGAATCCCTCCTTTCCTTCCTCTCCTGTCTGATCGTGCGCTCGTTCCTTCTCCCTTCTCTTCTTCTAACGCTCCGGTTTTAATTCCAACTCCTCCTGCAGCTCTGCGTGTGCCACAGCAGATTTTCTTTTTTTAAATGGCAAGTTTCGACACAGGATTCCTTCCAACATAATCGTCTGGGGAGCTGTGATTGCACCGCTGAGCGCTGAGGGCTGCGTTAGCCTGGGCACGGCGGTGCCCGCGGCGAGAAGCCGGCTTTGCCCCGAAAAGCTGGGGTCTGTTCAGCGCTTTGTTACTGTGAAAGGCTTTACCCCCTTGCAAGCAGCCAGGACGAGATGACAGTGCCGCCCGCGCTCTAGGGGCTCTTGCAAAAGCAAACGGCAAGAAGCCACATTTGCCCCCACAAACTCCTTGTAATTTTGTGTGATGTTTTGCTTGTTGTGGGGGAAAGAGGAAAAATTTCCACTTCCTACTCAGCATTTCATCTGTAACGGGGAAGGCGTCGTGTTTCCCCGTGCTTCGCCCGCAGCCCGAGCAGGGTTTCTCTTGCGGCGATGCTTGGCGAGGCTCGGGGCGGCAGTGGGGCACCAGGCGGTTCTGCGGTCCCCACCGCGGGGCGAGGTGTGGTACAACGTGCTGCCGGACAGATGATTGAATGTCTGGAGATTTCCCGCTTCTTAAATTGTTACCAAGCTTATTCTCTACATCATTTCATGCAAGCTTGCCGGGGAAGCGTGTTTTGCAGTGCGGTCTGCTCTGTCAGTCCTTGCCGAGCGAGGCAGGTGGGGCGGGCAGCGGAGCAGGTGGGCAAATGCGTTTTTTCTGCAATCTGTATTACAGAGTAATATTCCTAAAAGAATTGTTGCTGCACTACACTGCATATATTTGTGTTGGAACATACTGTGGTGTAATAGCTGGTTTGAAATCTATCCAGTTCTGCTGAATATATTACTGTGAAAGTCAGGCAAACGCACTGGGAGAATGCGAGCGCCTGTCAAACCGGAGAGCAGAAACGCTCCGCGGAAACTGTGAAAACGAGAAGGGAGCTGGTGCCGAATGCTGCACTCCTGTTCTGGTACAGGGATGTGGGCAGGGGCCGGTGCTGCAGGGAAAACTCTGACCAGAGCTGTGTGTGGGGCCCCAGTGTCTGAACAGATCGAAAGGCATCTTCGCTCCCGCCTGCGAAGCAGCTGGCATCGCCCGCCTCTGCGCACACCCGCTCCTTGCAGTGAGCGGCTGGTGCGGGCGCAGGAGCCGAGCACCCGGGCTGGGTGCCGGCAGGTCCCTGCTGTCTGTGGGCCTTTGGCGGGAGCAGGCAGGAGGTTTTGTCCCCAGGGTCATCTGGCTGGCAGGAGATGGGAACCGGCTCTTCCTTCACCCAGGTGGTATTTGCAGCACCAATTCCTTCCAGCACCCCCTTTCCAGCCGGGTCCTCGGCACCCTGGGGCAGACCTGGGGGGTGAGACAAGGGCTGCGCTGGTGCTGGAGAGCCAGCGTGCAGCCCTTAATAAAACAACGATGACTTGAATTTTACCTGACTTTCCTACCTGGACCTGGCTTAACGAAGGCTGACAGAGACTCTTTGAATGGGAAAATAACAAGGCGGGAGGTCTTGTTTTTATTTTTAATCAGTTATGCCACTGTTTGCCTTGTCTGAGGGTGCCCTCCTGGCTCACAGCCGTGTCAGGCGCTGGGTAGGAACCCAGCTGTCTTTGCACCAGCAGCAGCACCCAACCGCTGTCACGCGGGGATACCTGCCCCTTGGGGGTCCGGTTGCTTTCACTCAGGAGGGGACAGCAGAAACATGGGACCCTCGGGTGGCGTTGAGTGGCGGGAGGCTGTGGGAGGCGGTTCAGCCACCGCAGCTCCGGCGCCAATGCTGGGGTGGCCGCATCCGTGCCAGCTCTCACATCAAACCCCGCACAGTGGGACCCTCACTGGGCACCTCCCTGGCAGGGACTCCTTTGATCAGCCGCTTCTTTTGATGTGATCTTGGTTTTGAACCTGGAGATGGGCTGGTACTTACTCTGAGAGACGAGGCTGTGTGCTTCCCGGCATCCGAGGCAGCAGAAACTTGGGAGAACGTGAAGAGCTGCCTGGCCTTTTTGGATGTGACGTAGTGGCGGTGAGCAGGGACCCAGCGCCCGGAGGGGGGAAGCATCCCGCTGGGCATGTGGAGCAGAGCCACACGTGCCCCCGGCCGCTCATCAGCCTTGTACAAATTCGCCTGCTGCTGTACAATTGTAGCATGTCTTACAGGCTGAAAAGGGCAACAGGGAACAAATGAATACGTAAGACCAGTTTAAATTATTATCTTTATCGTACCACATGTTCGTCCCCTGACAGGAGAAGCTGTTTTGGCCAGTCAGCTCCATCAAGTGCTCCCTTTTCTGTGCTGCAGTGTAATCTTTTGAACTGGGCTGAGTGGAAATACATATTTGTGTCAGACAGCCTCTGCATGTATTTTTCATCCTCTTTCTGCAGAGGTAGGAAATAATATTTTTTTTTTCTTAAAAAAAAAAAAGCCCTCTATCTTTAGGATTGGTGGGAGAAGCCATTTGCAACTGATGGGTGTAAATTATGCCTGCTTAGTCAGACAAGAAAATTAGACACTGCAGAATTAGACTCTGCTTGCAATTATCTTTACATGGAACCAGTTTACAAAAAAAATTGGTATGCTCCTTGGCTTTCTGGTAAATTCTCATGTGATTTATTTTCGATCTGTCAGCTTCAAAGTGTGGTCCATTGTATGAAACCCAGGAAGGGTATCTCCTTTTTTCTCCTGTACAAGTACACCAACTGGCTGAGCAGAAGGTTGGTCACCTGCCAACCCGTGAGTGCACAGGGCACTTTACTACCCACATGTCTAATTACCCATGCGAAGATTTGGAATGAGTTGTTAATACCTTTTTTTTTCCTCTACACATGCAAAGGGCAAGAAAAGAGCACGTTATTTCGAATGCCTGTTAAAATCGGACTTCAGCAGAATTATGCTGGGAACTAATTTGGCCAGCTGCAGCCAGTTTTTTTTTCCCAATCCCCTTGAAAACTCAGGACTGTTTCCAATTTACAGCAAATTTCTCGGTTGTTCCAGCACATTCAGAAGAAGTTTAAATGTTGGGTGCGGAACCTGTGTCTGGATCTGGCCCTTCCTATTCAGAACAAAATAAGGCACGACTGGGCATCGCTGGTCGGTGGAAGACCTGATGTACCGGGGATGAGGGGGTTCCTGCCTCGGAAGGGCATGGGATGTCCGGGAGAAAGCCGCTTTCCCTGTAGCAGTGGGCATTGGCCACGGGCAAGATGCTGTGAAAGACTGGGGTGTGTGAAATGGGGAGGAAAAAAGTATGCGCCTGGGGGGAAAAATGTCCTGGCCCTGAGCTACTGTGTGATCCCACTTTTGGGGGGGCCTACGAGAGTGGGGAGGAGGGGGTGGGAGGAGGAGAGAGGTGCCACGTTGTGCTCTGAAGAGCCTTCTGGGGCTGGGATTATCCTTGTGTTTATCTGGCACCTGCACGGCTGAACTCTGCATCGTTACTGGGACCCCCCAAACATTTCCGTACAACTTCAGCTGAAGGCTGCAGGCTGTGTAACACTTGCAAAACACGCTTTTCCCACTATCCTGCCTGGACCATGAATTCATGAGCCCGCCCGTGGTCGTGACCATATCCTGCCTCTTGCTGCCGTGGGCTGCGGCGAGCCGAGTGCCCGCGGGGCGGAGGGGCTGGGGGGCTCGGCAGGGGCTGGGGGTGGGCAGCAGCGCTGGTGTCAGTGCAGCGGGTGAGGAGCCGCTCCAAAATGTTCCTGCCCGGTTTTCCAAAGCTTCTGCGTGTGACCAGGTTGTGTACCAGTGCAAACCACGCTGCCTGTCTCCAAATGCGATCGCACGGATACAGGCAGTCGGAGAGGGAAAACCATTGGCACTTGCCTCCTAACCTGGGTCCAGAGGCGCGAGGAGACCTGCCTGCATCCGCGCCTCTCTAGCACGGGTTTCCAGGGGCCTTGTTTTAAGATGACGTGAGACTCCTTTTAAAACCAGTGCTTAACCAGACCGTTGCGCCAGTTAAATACTTGTTATTCGTGGCTGTCAGTGCCTGGGCACAAGGTTGATTTTGGCGTTTTTCAGCATAGCAAGCAATGAACAGCTTCGTGTTTTGTCCTGCTGGAGGGGGACTGTGCAGCATGTCGTGTTTATGGATTGAAAGGGGAGGGCGGGAGGCTTCCCGCGTGCGTCACGGTCCTGTTCACAGGAAGAGAGAAATGCTGCTTTATATTATCTCTTTTAAATCTGATGTTCATTTGGTATTTTAAAGGTGTTAAGAAAACAGAGAAAATTAATTTCAAAAGCTAGAAAACAAATTGGTTTTTAAAACGTAACGTGTAAGATGCTTTCCAGGTTCTTGCAAGCTGCCCCAGTGACAGTGGTGACAGACACGCTGCCGGGGTGGTGGTACCGCTGTCCGGCCGGTGCTGCCGGGACACCACCTCTCCTTCCAGCAGTGGCCGGTGCCACTGAGCGACGTCAGCAACTGCTGACCTCGCCGTAGGGGAGAAGTTGAAAGCTGATGTGCCTCCGGCCATGCTGGGTGTGTCTTTTTTTGTAAACCATTTTCGCAGCCCCCCTTTGGCCATGGGGCAGATGCAGGGCTCAAAATTCTCCCAGGGTTTCCAGATAATTCAGTTGTGCTCGTACTATAAGAGCTGGAGGGATGAGAAAGATATGGCTGGGAACAAAAGCAGTGAGAGACGCGAAACTGGGTGCTGTTCCAGCTGGAGAAGGGCTGCTCTTCCCTTTAGTCCTTCAGCACAAACCAAACGCAAGGTGTGTGACTCTCTGAATTCATTAATGTTTTATCTCCAAGTCTTTCTTCCACCTGGAAAGAATATAAAATTCACCTCCTTTATTTACCGGTAACTCTTGGATGCGCCCTGTTTGGGACCAGCCCGCAGCGTCTTGTGGGCGACCACTCGCTGGTTTGGTTTTACCCCCAGCGCAGCCGATGGGGCTCCCGAATGCAGATGGGGAAGGAAGTTACGAACCCGCCTGTGAATTTTTGGTTGACTTCACGCTGGGGACACCCAGTCCCTCGCTCTGATGCCCAGCAGCGGCTGAGGAGGTGCCTCGTACGGGATTTAGTTATTTTCTTCTCGGGGCTCTAAATTTGAATCTGATATACCTTGTTTAAATTTCATTACTGCTATTTCTATGTATCATTTCTATTTGGTGATGAGACAGAAGAGTAATATTTTTAAGCAGGTCTTAGTATAACAGAGCTGATGTGGCTTTATTTTAGACAGCGTACGCAAAATCTTCACTAGATTGTATCTGTGCTCTGCACGGCCTTCCGCTTCATGGTGGGAACATGACTTGCATATTGAAACCCAATGTGAAAAAGCCTCAGGAAAAGTAACGAGCCTCTCTTTATAGTTTATTTCCATAATTTTCTATGAGAAGCTTTTGCTCTTTTCAAATGTAAAGGAAAAAGCTGGAACTGTGTCCAGTAAACATTAGCTATTTACAGTGTTTGTATATAGAGAATTATTTTGTGCTGGCTTTTTTAAAATATAAAAGCAAAAAGTGAGTAACTTTGTATAACCGTATTCTTGTTTTATAAGCATTCACTGGGGGAAGGGAGTACAAGGTCTTGCCAAAATTATGCATTCTGCACAATTTTTATTTGGTTAAAATCCTGCTTTTTTTTTTTTATCCCCAAGGCACTTCAGTGTATGTAAGACCCTGGCTGTGGTGATGCCTGTGTTGTCCCAGGACCTGGGGAGGCCGGCTGTATGCTGGGCTGTGTGACTGCTTTTAATAAACAAAGGCCAAAATCCCACGAAATCCATCAGTTAGTGCTTGTCTGCATGTCATAGCTTAGGGAACAGGGAAGTCGGATGCCTTTATGTTTTGATTGGAAGGGAATATGTATCTTTCCCAGAAAGCGCTCACAATTCTCATGTAATAGTGTCACATACTTCGGTAAGATACAGCCTGAAAGTGGGCGAGAGCGAAGCGTTCCGGCTCTGCCCTCCCAGCGCCCGCTGGGCTCAGATGCTCGCTGCGGGAGGATGTGGCCCTGGAGAGATGCAATTACATACCCTTGTGTTAACAGTTTAAAGATCAAGTAAGGAGCAGTTTGACTAGAGATTAAATATAAAGATACCCATTTATGAATTAGAAAAAAAGAAGAAAAAACCCTCCAAGTAGATTAAAGTCTTGCAGAACGGACTAATAAATCAACTGCTGGCGAAGCGTGGCAGCCTTGTCTGCCGCTCTGAAGTGGCTAAGGACAAGTTTAATAATGCTTTACAATTCAGAGGCTAAATGAAGAGCACGCGAAGAGAGAGCAGCACACCCACTAACTCTGTAAAGGCGATGAAAAGGCACTCGGGAACGAGCACAAGCCTTGGCTGCAGCGAGAGCCGCGCTGGGAGAGGTGACCCTGGGACCTCCGCTCAGCTGCGCCCGCTCCCCCTCCGCCTCGGCCCTTCCAGCCGCAAGGGTAGTGCTGAGGGGAGTGCCCCATAAAATAGGTAGAGTTTGGGCTGAGACCTCCTGGGTGAAGGAGAGGAATGCTGTAGGCATCTAGGATTTGGCTGTAGGCATCTAGGATTACAGGGAGAAGCTCGGAGCTTTGCTTGTACGTGGTTGCTCATTATTTGTATTGCAGTAACAAGCAGCAACGCTATGGCACTGTCACAGACCAGTGCTCGAGCAGCCTGCATGCTGCCGGAGGCGCTTACAGCCACGTGCAAGGGAATAAGGTGACGGATACATAATTTTCCTTTATAATTTTAGTTTGTTAGCTTAGACTGAGGACTTCATAAGGCAATCTATGCCTCAGAAGTGCTGGGCTGTATTCCTTGGAGAGAAAGCTGTTGCGATGCTCTGCCACTTCTATGACTGAAGGCTCTCGTCGGCATTTAGTGAAGTGTCCATAGATGTTGCCTGCTTGCTCCTCAACTCGCATCAAAGCTTAATCCGCCGCTTATATCACTTTCTATGGCAAAACAAAAATATCCCAATGTGATCTTAGCAGAGGCTTATGATCTGCCCTTCAGGCACAGGATAACAGCGGGAGCATGTTTACTTTTCAGAAAGAAAAGGCTCTGTCGAACTTGGCTTGTGTTCACGTGCCGTGGCAACGCAGCTAGGAAGTGCTTAATAGAATAGGCTGGAGTTCTGATCCGGTCCTTCCTGGGCGATGAACTATACATATGTCAGGGAGTCCTTGCAAATACACAGCAGAATTGGGTTCTGTGATTACTAAAACATCAGATCCTTGGGATTTTTACTGGTTTGTTGCATTGCTCTGCCTTACACCGGTGGGAAAATGGACCTTACAGAACCAGGTGCAGCTGCCTTTAGGTAACAGATGTCATTCACTTCAGCAGTAACATATTGCTTTTATTGGGTGTACGCTTTTAACATCCGAGTCTTAGGGGTGGGGAGGCAGTGGGATTAATTGCTGGCCCAGGGAGTAAATAGCTCTAGGTGAAGTCAAGGGTGATCAGCCTCAGCTAGACAGTCATTTCCCAGGAGATGTTGTATGCCAAGGGTACCTCTTGCTATAAATTGCTTTGGATGTTTGAATATAGACCTCTTAAGCTCAAACACTGCACAGGACACTTGTGTCCTCACACTGCCATCGTGCCCTCAATCACTGTGAATCGTTCAAGGTCGTAAGAAGAGCCTGTAGTAGTCCAGAATTAAATCCAGTTGTTGGGCTACCATAGTTTTTGTCTTGTCTTTGCACCCAGTTTTCAGAATGCCTTTTTTCTTCTGTCCTGCGGGGTGCTCCCAGGTCCGACACCATACTAATGCATCGGATGCATCTCGAGCAATATGCAGACGCAAATGGGTTATTTCTGCAGCGTGCTCTCAGAACCTGCTAAAAGACAAAAAGCACCGTGCTGAGAGCCCGCTGGCAAGCAATGCGCTCAGGCACCTATTGAGAACAGCAGAACAAGTTTAATCTCTGGATGGTGGGGAAGTTTGTGTTGTCAGCATTGTTTGATCCAAGTTTTAAAGGCAAAATTGAAATCATTCTTCACCAGGGTCAACACATTGATCTCTAGAAAAGAGTACTTGTAAATAACCTCCTTGAGAATGTGTCACGTTCTCTTTCCTCCAAAACATACTCCTCTGTGAAAAGGGGCAATCCCCAAGGATGCTCCAAAAACAAGAAGGAGACTAAGCAGAAATGGTTTCAGGGAATTTCTCTCTCACTCATTCCTCCTTCTCCAGTCCACCATCAAATGCACACATCACATGCTCCAGATCACAACCCGTTAATAAGGAAAAATACTGATGCTCTCATTTCCCCTTTCCCAAAAAGGGTTGACTTGCTTTCCCAAACGGTTCCTCTTCTCTGACGCTCGAGAAGGCGCTGGGCAGGACAGGTTGCAGACCCACGGACGATGGACAGATGGGCTGTTCAGTGCGTGCTGGGGCTGGCTGGATTCAGGTGCAGGGTCCGTCCCCGGACTGCTGGCAGGACGCCTCGTCATGCAGCATCCCTGCTCTCCCTCTCTTCAGCGTCACGATTTTCCATGTCCCGCTTCAGTGAGGTATCTTTCATGCTTCCTGTAACTTGAAGTAATTTCCTTCTTGTTTATGCTGTGTTTCTTGTTGATTTTATTTCTAGCAGCGTAAGGTGTGCCTGCAGACAGCCGCAAGGGCTCAGTTCTTCCTCCCTTACTCAGATCAAGAATTTTTCTTTTTTCCACCTTGTAAAACAAGGACAAGGCACAACCTCTGCACTCCTTGCCAATTATGTGAAGTTACAAACCACTTAAGTGGAGTTTCATCAATGTTTCCCCTCTATCTAGCAGCAGTCCCAACTACCGCCGCCTCCTGTTTTCCAAATCCTTGTCCCTTTTTGTACGCCCCGAGGAAACTCAGCCTCGGGGGTGGGATGTCCCTCCTTCTGCTGCGTTGCACGTCAGCAGGAATAGAAGGGAACCATCACCCCGGCTTTCGGTGTGGTGCCACGGGCATGGGGACGGACGCGGTGCTCGGGCACAGATCTGGATGCAGGTTTACCTTCCCCTTGGTGCAGATCAAATGCCGTACGCTTTCCACTTACGTCAGCAAGGTCGCTTCAGCAGCCTTCGGGGGAGAACGAATGATCCTCTTGGGATCGATAGGGCATTTCTAGGAATATCTTCAATTGACAGGAAAAGCAGCTAACGTTAGACTTGCTCTAGGCATTGGATTTCCCTGGCAGGGTTAGATATATTTAGGACACATAACTGCCAGAGAATTATAAAGTGATTTTTTTTTTTCTTCACCAAATGAGACATAATGATCGCTCTCGGCATTTGTAAATTGCACTGAAAATGACGAACTTTGTAATTTGGAGGTTTCAAAACGGTTATTTTTGAATTAGCCCTCAGTAAACTTCGAGATAGTTTGCTGAAATGGCTTGCGGGGTGTGTGTCCTGTCTGTGCGGCGTGCTCGTGTCATTTCCAGTAACGGCGGTAGGAGCTGCCGTGACCAATGTGACCTCTTGTGGGATTTGATCTTGCAAGATGCTGAGCACTTTAGGTTTGATCTTCAAGTATCTTTTGACTTCAATAAGTTGATTCAATAGCTTCAAGTTAAGAGCGTGTTTAAATGATTTGCAGAATTGAACCCAGCCAATGTGATTATCAAATTAGATATATTTCCATGGTTTGGGGTTTTTTTTAGGTTGGTTGGCTATGTAAGAGGTTTGAAGGTATACTGTGGCAGTTGCTATGACCTGCTTCTGAGACTGGGTGAGTTTATCCAGGGAATCTGCACTGATTAACAGTGTCGAATATGTACACTTCCACTTGAATGTAATTTTCCTGTAAGGGGAAAAAAATAAATCAGTCTTGTGTAACTGGGGCAAATTCACAGAAAAAGCATTTTGAACAGTGACAGACGTCTAATTCATGTTCTCCTCTGAATGAGGAGGAGGTTTCCTCTCTCGCCCTCCTCATCCGATACAGACAAATCTGTCTGACCAGGGACAGAACCAGGACTGTGCTCACTAAGGATTTTCAGTGGCAACACGTAGCATTTGTTGTTCCAAAATTAATATATTCCAGCTTTCCTATTGATCTGGAAGGATTGTCTGAGATGCATTGGGGGATGGAGGATGTTGGTATTGGGGGAAACCAAATCTGATTTTTCTTAAACAAAGCTGTGTCTATATTGGAAAGCGAAGATGATCGCGATGCATTTTCAGAACCAAATCTCAGTACAACACGCGGAGCTGCCGGCGTGGGGTGACGCCGTTCCCGTGAGGGCGGAGCAGCCCCTGCTGCGGTTGGGCTGGCTCCAGAGATGCGGCGGCCGAGCCCGGGGCCTGCGGAGCTGCCTGCGAGGCTGCTGGGCTCCCCGTGCAAGGGGAGGAAACGGGCTTGCTCCAAGCCTCCTCTCCCTAGGCTGCTGTCCCGGGGCTGGCGGGCGCACTGAGCCCCCCTGGGTGCTGCCTTGCTGGTGGGGGGAGACCCTAATTCGCAGCGTCGTGGGCAGTTTGGGTGCACAGCCCCGGGGTGGCCAGGACGTAGCCCAAAGTGGGGTCTGGTGAAGCCCGGCTCGCTTTCCTGCGGCGTGCCGGATGAGCGCGAGCAGCAGAGCACGCCGGAGGCCTCGCCGTGTCTGCTGGGACGCTCAGCAAGCAAACCTCTTGTCTTTCTGGAAGCCTCACGGAAACCAGCTGAGAAATGCCCTGCGTTTGTGTGGCTCTGGATCCAAGCATCGGAAGATTGGAGCGAACAGATGTAGGAAAGCGCGAGCAGGAGATGGAAGAGAAGAACGCATGATTTGGAAATAAAATGAAGTCATCTTTAATGAAGCACTTCAAAAATAGCTTTGTCACTTTTACCCACAAAGGAAGTTATTGTGGTGCAATTACATTATCATCTCGTGCTGGTTTTAAAAACCAAGCTGTGCCTCCTGGGGAAAGTGACTGTAAGAAGCTCTTTGTTTTCCCCTAGAAAAAACAATGCTGTGAGGATGTGTGTTTTCAATCAATGGGGGCTCATAACTAATGGATCGGAAAAGTTTAGAAGCCAGCAACAAACTGAAGGCATTAATAACTGTTGCTTTCAAGTCAATGGAATTGATCAGAAAATTCAGTTTATTTCTGAATGATCATTGTAGAAAAGTGGAAAGCAAACCAATATTTAAAGATGTACCTGCAAGCAATAATACATGATTGCAGGCTTTGGCAAGCTGGGTAGCAGAAAAAGGGCTGTATGACATAACAGATCATTCATAATTGTCGACCAAATTGCGTAGCTGGTATTGAGCTTTAAAAAATGAACCATAAGAAGCATTTCTTATTGATTTTGTTTCGTTAGAAACAATATAAGGCTGCCTTAAAGAACTGGGAACAGGCTGCAATTGATTCTCCTTCCTTTTGAGCAAATTCCAGTAGAATGTGAGATTTGATTTTAATTTAGGATTTATTAATGCTTTTTCTTTCTCTTCCACTTCTCTGTTACTGTAGGAGAGGTTGGGAGACGTGGGAGCTGAACTGAAACTTGGAAAAGTTTCTGCCAAAGGGCACAAGCTCCATTGTAACTGGGTATTTCACAGATTCTCTAGAGAAGGGGGCGGGGGGGGAAATCCGGAGTCCAGTATGAATTCTACAGGCCAGAGACTACTGATTTTTGGCAGGTATGCAGGGTGTGCTGCCACCAGCTTCCCAAGTCAGTTCTGCTCTTCTGCCAAATACTTAGATTATCGCCAATTCCCACTCGCTGTCCTTCCTCTGCAGTGGCGATACTATCATTAAAGCTTTTCATTGTGAAATATTAGGCCTGTGTTTGCAAACGGAGCACTCCCTAGCTCAGATGTACAGTTCCCAAATGATCGTTAGGCTTTTACATGAAAATGCCCTTATTTTAGCCAGAACAGTGTTGCTGTAAGTGTTGACTCCGAGGGGGTTTGTTCGTCATCGGCAGCCTGCAGACCAGGACACCTTCCCTAGGAGCCCGACTGCAGCTCTCCGGACCGGTGCCCATCCCGCCGGCGCTCTCCCTCTCTGCCGGCGTCCCTACGTCCTCTTGGCTGCTGTCATGCGAAGAGGAGAGTTAAACTTGCGGGGGCAGCTCCTTTTCCAGCCATCTGGTGAGATCCCCAGTAACCGTCATTTGTCACCGTCAGGGGCCAGTGGTGACCGCAGGTGCACGGGCTGCGAAGAGGACGACCTGTGCTGCCGCGTTGCCGTGGCTCTGCGGAGAGCCGTGCCTGGGGCTCCGTGGGGCTGGGGCCACAGCCCACCTCCATCCCAGCAGCCTTCCCCGGAGCTGTGTGGGGCAGTGCTGTGGGCCCTGGGGTTGGGGCTCTGGCTGGGTAGTTTCAGGATTGGCCCCTTAGGAAGACAGTGAAGTCTCGGCTTGCTTTTGAGTCCTGGGAGCAGTGGGGATGCCCTGTCTCGACAAGGGGGTGGCAGGTTTCCTGAAATAGGTGTTTGGGCTTTGCTTTACCAGCATCCTAAAGCTCTGCAGCCTTGTAGGCTAATGAATAAAAGGTTGTCCTGTTTCAAGCCAAATTCACGAGATGCCTGAACCCGTGCAGCTGCGGTGTGAACTGGAGGTGCCTGGAGCTGCAGAGAGATTCAGGTGATGTGCTGTCGGTAGGTCCTTGTTCCCAACACCCAGGTTGGGTGAATAGGGCAGGTGGTACGTTGTGAGATACCGTTTCTGTGTTGCTTGAGTGTTGTCTTGAAATGTAAACGTGGAGGGACTTCACATGACCTGTGGTCCTTGCTCTGGCCCTTGGCGTGTGGGGAAAAGGGGCTTCCTCCCGGGAAGGCTCGTGCTTCGCACAAGCTCAGGAGAAGGGTTTGGGCTGGGGCGGGTTCAATGTGCACTTGGCTTTCCCTCCCCAGTGCCACATAACGATGTTACTGCTTCCACTTGTGTGATTCAGTTCACATACTTTCTTCTAAACAGATCTATTTGCTCTTCCATCCCTCCATTGCTAGATAATAAATATACAGCCCCTCATCCATGAAGGTTACACATCTATTCTTCCTCCTCAAAACCACAAGCAAAGCCTGTAAGACCCGGTATTATTTAAGGTCCTTCTTACATGAGAAAGATTTAATCACCCTTCACAGGTGAGGTACTCTGAGGGGATTCATTTCACATTATTCTACGTTAAACTGGTTCACTTTAGATTTTTAGTGCCTGCTGTTAGGCGGAGAAGGCAGGTGGGACGAGGCAAGGCTCGCTGCCCGCTCGGCGGTGGGGCTGGTCTGGGCACCTGCGGCCGTGCCCGTCAGAGGGGCGCCGATTCCTCGGACCATGGAAGTGATTCCTCACTTCTATCTGTGCTGAAATTACTTCTCTGAGGAAACAGAAAGAGAACTCTACAGAAATGAATAGTAATGTTCCAGAATTGATTTGACCAGTCATTTGCATAATCTTTTCCATGAGTTTATACATGAGACAAATGCTCGAGCAGAGGTTGGCAAGGGAGAGTGAAGACGCGGGGGCTTTGCAGAGACTTTTCAAAGCCCGCTTCAGTTAACGGGGAGACTCTGCTCACCTAGTATGTTTTAGCTGCTGCTCCCTCTCCAAATGTGGGTGCCGTATCCTGAAGCTGGTGAGGTTGCGGCAGTGTGAGCTGGCCACCCGCCGCCCTGCGGCGGAGGGAGCTGCAGGTTCCGGAGGTGTCGGCTGCTCTGCCGGCACGTGCCGCCACTCCCGGGCTGGGGCTTGGCAGCATTTGCTTAGTGCAGGATGCGAGTTAAGCTGGGTCCTTCCCCATTTCTCCTTTTGTAGCCTCCTACAAGTGCTCGATAAGGCTGGAGAGAAGTGCAGAGCAACAGTGTTTGATGTAAACTAAAACAAATACCCCCCCCTGCTCCAAAACCATGAAACAAGTGCCAGTTATTTTGGACTGACTTTGAAAGTGTTTATAAAATACTTATCTGCTGCCAATAGAAATAGAGCTAATTGCATCTGCCATCATGCCGGTTATCAGACTTTACACTGGGGCCGCTACCAGGTGTCGTGTCCAGGGCCGGTCCTCGGGGGGTCCGGCTGTGGGTATCAAATTCCAAGTAATAAGGCAAATCTAGAATAATGTCTGCATGTTTCTGTTTTCTCAAAATACCAGATGTGCTTCAGCTCAGCCCTCCAGAGGAGCAGGCTTCTCTTAAAGCATCAATTTGTAGGGGTTTGTTCTGCAGCGCCTCCCGTTAAGTTAACGGTAAAGATTCAAAACTACAAAATAATCACAGGATCAGAATTACTTAAAACATGTCAAGGCCTGGAGCTGCTGCAAGTTTGTCAGATTTACATATATCATATGGCTAAATAATTCGAGCTAAACAGATTAGCGTGTTATGCTCCCGATGAAATGATCCTTGAATATGCCACGGCCTCGTGCCAGGGCCATTATGAGAGGGGGAAAATCCTTGTTTGCTGCCAGTGACATTCAAGTGACAATGAAAGCAGAAAGACACCTGGAGGTGTGCTTTTATAGATAATAAAATAAAAATTCAAGATGTTAGACTCTACCATGAGCCAAGGAAGGAAAAGCAAGAGAGGTTCTTGTGGTTTTGATTTAACTTCTGACCCGAGGAGCCAGCAGAGCCCAGTCCAGCAGCTCTTGCTGCAGCAGCCCTTTGCCCGCTGTCAGCAGATGGCTGGGCTCTGCTGGCACAGACCCTGAGCCTCTTTGGGGGGACGGATGTACCACAGCCGTTACGGGACTACGGTCACCTATTGCGATTTATGCAAAAAACCCCCATCAAATCAGCTTTTGGTCCCTATGTGCCAACATCAAATGTAAAGAGCTACTCATTTACAGGCTCTAAGGTCAAGCATGTGCATCTGTGCTTGACTAATATAAATAATGATGCATGTGATTTGGGCGTGAAGCCTGCTCACTTGTAATTTAAAAATACATAAGTAACATTTTTGTTGATGTTTTTCATGAGTGTCATTTCATTGGCATTGCCTGTCACAGATGTTGCAGTTAAATACCTCTATATACATAGATACTGGGTTTGGATAGATTTGATTTGGATGAGATAGTGGGTCACATGAAGGGTTGAGGCAGACCTCCCAACACCAGTAAAGGCGGTGGGGTTATTGCCTCCTCCCAGTAAACGGAGGTGACTGGGAAACTAAGGCCACTGGAACAGAGGAGGAGAAGAATAAATTCTGCAGTAAAGCTGGGAGCAAAGTGCCTGTGTGGGTCATCGTCCTCAATACGGACACTGAGTGCGGCTCTCTGATGTGCTCTGCTCCTGGCAGCTTTTATGGTAGGAGACGGAGTTGGTAAAAGAAAACCTTGTTCCTCAGGAACAAGAGGTCACACTCTGAAGAGAAAGGGATGTGCAGGTGAGATTTACCCCAAAAGTAACGTTCACAGCATCTACAGGTGACTGGAAGAAACTGTCTCTGTTATTTCATCTATGCAGAGGTTTTTGCTGAAATGTTCTCCTTTCAGCACCATAACTTTAATACATTTTATAGGGAGCTCTTACCTATCAATAAAGAAAAAGCAGTGCTAGTGTTACATGAGGCTGTAAGCGTGATGGAGAGCGTGGCAGCGGCTGCTCCGGAGGTTTAGGCAGAGCAGACTTGGCTCGGCGCAGAATGCCGGGGTCCCTCGGCTGGCGCGGGGCTGGATCCCTTATGCGCGCTCTCGGTATAGGCAGGCATGGTCCTGCAGACCTGCCAGGGAAAAAAGAAAAATCTCAAGGTTTTCCAAGCAGTTATGCAACGTTTTTGGCTCTGGGAAGAACGTGTGTGAACTCGAGCCAGCACGAGTGTGGATGGAAGGACTCGGGGTACGTGCTGCAGGATACGGTCACAGCCCAGCTCAGGGGTGGGAGAGCAGCACTCTCTGCTCGCCGTCTTAGGGGCTTATGGTAAATGTGCTGATGTTCCTGTGGTTATCATGGCTCTGGCATCTAGGCAGATATGGAGATACGCATACAGCATTAGCGCAGAAATCTATTAGCATAAATTACTGATGAATTCACCTAAAAAGCCAAGCCCCAGCTCCATGATTAAAAATAGTGACAGAACTTCAAAGGGGCAATAGGCATGATTTTAAGATAATGTGGATAATTTCAAGTACCAAAGGATCTTGCTTATGCTGCTTTCCTTGGTGTTCTGCATAATCTGCTGCATCCAGCTAAGATTAGATAAAAGTAAAAGCAGGATCATTTTTCCTTTCCAACCTTAACTATTTTGCTTCTCTTTACCCAGAGATGGGGTCTCAGAGCTTCGTGTGCAGAACGCTCCTCTTGGCTCCAGACCTCACTTCCAGATAAAACTTTTGGGGTGTTTTTGGGTTTTTTGGTTTTGTTGGGTTTTTTTGCTGTGTTGTGCTGCTCATGGCAAGATCTGCGGGAGCACTGGGGGTACGGCCTTTTGGTGTTGCCCAGCTGCTGGGGGCTGGGAAGGGAGCGGTGGTGCGTGTGCCTCGGCAGAACCGTGTACGTGGCAGAGGATGCGCTCAGTCACGGTCCTGCTGCCCGCGCCAACCCGCTCCCAGGCTCGGAAGCAGAGCTGCTGACCAAGGGCAGTCCAGCTTCATAGTTCTTGCTTGTTTTTATCTGAAACTTTTTACTTACTCGCATTTAATGCAAATGAGCCTTCCACACAAACGTTACCCAAGCTTATTTGCAGTATGCCAGGCATCTTTAAAAGTCTATTTGTTTCATCAGGCTTCTAATCTTTTGAAAATTGTTATTACTCAGGCTCAAAAAGGAGTAACCACTCCTGTACAACTGATGTGATCTCAGTGTCACTTTTCCTGTGCTCCTATACTTGATTTATTTTTATTACTAATATCATGGCAATCTTTCTTAGTTCAGGAGCTCCTGGAAAGCGCTCGTGGTGCTGATGGGTCTATTCCCACACCAGTAACCCCGCTCCGGGCTGTAGCGTGAACCACAGTAACTGCACGTTTCCTGGCAGAAGGTCCGGGGCAGGGATAACTCGTTGCCAAGTTTCTGCAGGATGGTCTGGAGTGACGATTAGCTGGGCTTTACTTGCGCTCAGGTGTTAGGCAATGGGGTTTTTTGATCCCATTCATATGGTAGGAGTCTTGTCCGTATAAATGAGCCTGTCTAATGAGTCCGTACCTTTGGCACGCTCCTCTGACTGCTCCGCCGGGCTCGGCGTGACGAGCAGCCTCCTGCAGCAGCAGGGCTTGGCGAGGAGGAGCTGTGTCTCAGTGGTGAGCACGCAAATGCAATGCCAGCGTCCGACAAGGGAGCACGAGGTGTGGCTGTTAGTTTGGCTTTCCCCTAAAGAGAAATGGCCGATCCCTACAAAGTTCAAAACTAAGCAAAAACAACTTCCAGGGGTGATCAAACCTCAGCTATAAAAGCATTCTCTTGCCACCTTGCCTGAGCACGAAACCCAGGCTCTCCCAAGGCAAGCAGGCTGCTCCAGTGCAGCCACATCCTCGCCACTCATTTTCTTTTATGTTGTTAGTGGCAGCGGAGGGAGGATCGATGCTTTCGGTGTTGCGGCAAGACAATGTCTGTGCATTATTGCCATGATATTGACAGCTTGGCTGCTTTTCTTGTATCGTCTATACTTCATTTGTGAAAAGTACTGTAATTATCCCCTAGTAGCCATTTCAGGAACAGTGCACAACTTGAAAAGAAAACAAAATGGGTACACCTGATTGCAAAGAAAACACTTTAAATATTGAACAATTTTTCTAAAGGTCTAAATTTTCTATTTGCCTCAGCACTTAGCATTTGTGCAGCCATTTCATACGAGCTTTAACAATGGACATTTTACACTGAGGGTGTTTTATAGTAATAAAAATGAAGAGGGGTTCATCCCCCATACCCTTTCTTGCTATTTTGCATCTCTCCTTCCATGTACTCCCAGGCAACTAATAAAACCCTTAAGTCTGTCTTTTCCCCTCACAATCCATGCAGACTTTCCCAACCTAATTGTCAGTCTAACTTTCATTAAGCCAACTGTAAACTTTTTATCTACTTCTTTGGAAGAGCTTTTCTGTTCAGCATTTGAACAGACTAGTCCCCCGTTTACAAGATTTACGTCAAAATAAGGTTTCTGGAAAAGAAAATGCAGCTTAGCAAAATAAAAAGTTGTGCAAAGCCCCCAGAGAACTAATTCATATGCATTTCAGCAATAATAATAAAAAAAATAGCATGAGACAGGCTGGCTTAGCAGTGCCGAGAGGCAGGAAGAATGGGGTGTTCTCAGCCTCCAAGGAGCCTGTTTCTTTATGCCCCAGGCTGGTAACAGCCCCAGATCTGCAGGATCGGAGTGCTGCACCTCTGTGCATCTTTCTTAGAGTAACTTTGCATGCAATCTTTTGGAAAGTTTGTCAGCCTGAAACCAGCTCCTTAGCCTTTGTTTCTAAATAACTCGATAAGGCTTCATGGTTGACACTGAGACAAGGATGGAGCACGGCGCAACAGCCCTGAGCAGAAGGATGGTCCGTGCGCGGGTGGCTCCAGGAGCTCTTCTGTGACGAGCACAAGACCATGGTGATGGTTTCGGCTCTGGGGTCAGGAAGTGCAACCTGTTTCCCCCAGCTGCCCTCTTGTATCGTACACGCACCCTGTCGCTTAGAGAAAAATCAATTTAGCAGCTGACAAAAGCTGAAGAAAACCGCAGCAGTTAATTAATATCCCTGTGTCTTGTGCAGTTGGCTCCAACAGAAGACTTTGGTATCATAGCTAATTGGGAAGTCAGTCCAGACCGTAGCCTACAGAACATATTCATGTTAATAAGTGATTTCTGTATTCAAGGCTAGTTTTTATTCAATTTCCAGTGCTTTATTTTGACTAGCAAGTCAAATATTCTTGAAGTATCAAAACAATCTTTGTAGCTGTGTAACAGGAGCATAAGGATGTCATTAAAAATGAACTCAGCTTGATCTGGATGCTGGCAAAACAACTTCAAAAGTATCCGACTTATTCTGGGGGAAAGGAGCTGTGTCCTCCCAGGATGAAAGGATCCATTTGAGAATAGTTTAAAGGCAGGACTGGTCCCAGGCGAAGGGGAGGCTGCCTAGGCATCCTCCCTGAAACGAATCTGTAAAAATTTGACTGTAGGTTTTGGAGAGCCTGTAAGTCACTGCTGGGTGTACCCCTGAACTCGCACAGACCTGGGTGTTGCCTGCGGGAAGGAGAGAGCGGGAGCAGCAATATCCAGTGCAATGATTTCCTAGCACAGAGTGTTTGGATTTGGTGGTCCTCCCACGAAGAGGCATCCAGTGGCAGTGTTGGGCAGCTGGTGTAAAATGAAGGGAAATACTTGTTTTCAGAGCATGGAGATCATTGCTACTGGATGCTGTAGAGCTAGGAGTATAAACAGGTAGAGAAAGAGATGAAACGAATGGGGCATAGGTCCATGGGTGGCAGATAACATTGGCAACCCAATTGGCCAGGAAATTCTTGAATCTCTGCCGAAGCTAGAAGGGTAGAGAGCAGGAAAGGTCACTCTGTACATGACAGCTTTTACTCTCTCTCCGTACATCCACTTCAGCTATTATTGCAAATAGGAGTGCTAGGACTCTGATCTAGCTCGGTATTTTTTTAATTTATTTTTAAGTAAAGTTGTGGAAATGGCACTAATGATTAGAGACAGGGGAATCCTGGTGGCATCTATGGAGAGTCCATATTACATCCTTCGGAGCCACGTCTCTTTGGGCTTGAAAGAGCAGTGAACACGTAGAACAAAAAGAATTAACTTTTGTATTAGGTTATTGATACTTTGGTTCTCTGTATCCCTTCAGTGTTTTGGGGGGTTTTTTGCTGCTTTTATTTTTCTTCCTGGAAAGTCCTTTGGATTTAAGCAAGGGTAAGGCTCTTATTTAATGTTTTTTCTTGCCGCAGCAGTACCTTAGTAAAAGAGAAAAGGAATGTCAGGCAGGTTAATTCAGCAGTCTTGTGGGATGAGACACTTCGCACTGGAAAACAGTTAAGGAATTTGGGCTTAAATTTCCTTGATCCGAAATGCTTGTCTAGCAACATCCCCATATCCTTATAGACCTAAGCAGGTACCTCCAGGATCCCTCTGCCCCACCAACCGTAGATGAACATGCCTTTAATTTTAGGGTTAAGGCACTAAAAGCAGGTCAGGGTGAAGTGCTTTATAGGTTAATGCTACGTTCACTTATGAAGTAGTGGAGCAAAACCCCAGAGGTCTGAAAATTCGATGAAGAATCTTCATTTCCACAATATTTTTCTTGCCGCTGTAAAACCTAGTTTGCATCAATTACACACAGTTGTGCAGTTTTCCCAGAAGGTCACTGTGCAATGAACATGCAACTGCACAAACTATTTCTGTATATTTAAAAAAAAGGAGTAATATTTCTCTTTGCATGCAATTTTTAAGAAGCGGAGAGCAAAGAGCCATAAAGTTTCCTTTTATAGATGTAGAAGACAGCAGCAGAGTGTGCTAAAGTGAGCGAGGAAAACCCAAGGTGACATTTAATTTTAGCGATAATAAGCTATGGCAAATCTCCTCTTATTAAAGACCTAAGGCAAAAATGTTCGGCTGGTATATTCTGGAGCAGAGACACTGCAAGGAACAAAGGAAGACGGGGTAAGACACCTTGAGCAAGATTCAAAGATCCAGGCATTAATTTTAGGGATGAAGAATTTGAGCACCTCTGCTAAGCAATAAATGAATAATGCCCCTTACAGCGAGACGGAGCTGTTCTACTTCTCAAGTTCACACAACCGACATTCTCCCCTGGATAAGGCAAGACTGCTGCTTGGGCACAGCTGGGGTTTGTGGGCTGGGATGGCATAGGGCTGCAGCCCCTGCAAGAACGTTCTCCGGCACATGTACTCTAAGCATCCCTGCCTCTTACCGCGTGCATGAGCCGTCGGAGGCGGTTTTCAGCATCAGGAAGGCAGGGAGCTGTGGGCTGTGCAACTGCAGCAAGGAAGGGCTAGAGTCCTGCTCGAGCGCTGCTGCCCCGGGTCCAAGCCACAGAGAGGTCACGGGGGGCCAGTCCGGCCAAATGATCTTCCGTGCTTCTGGATACAGAATCTGCCACCCCTCGTCTGAAAACCTCACAGCCTCTGGATTAGGGGAAAAGCTGAGTCAGAATTTGAGTTGACAGGTAGAAAGCATCCAGGGTGAGGTATTTTCTTTAGCAGATGACTGGCCAGCAGGCCCATATCCCCCCTCAGCCGCCTTTTGCAGAAATGCCAGTTGAAACCACGACTGTAGAGTATGAAGAGACAGAATTTTTTGCTTTTATAGGTTTAGGGGTGAAGCACTGTAATTCTCACCTTGCACTCTGCTCCAGCGCACAGTGGTGCAATTGCTGGAGATGGGGGTCTGTTGAGGGAGGGGTCCTCACGTCACACCCTCCCCTACTCCAAGTAACACTGGTTTGCTCTGAATGCAGAGCCCTGGTTCTGCCCCTCTTGCCGCAGTCCTCTCACTAGTTCCCTTTCATTTGCTGTGAATTCTCATGACAGAACATTTCCAAAGGGAGGAGGGCTCTTTCTATAGGTCTCTTTGCAGATGTTTATTCCTGGTGGCAGCTATGTCTGTAGATAATTGCCGAACACTTATTTTGGCAGCACTTTCTGGAAGAGAATTAATAAAATCTAATAGGGCACTTAGAAAGTCATGCAGCTTCACGAGCTGGCTGCACACCCGACTGGGTAATACGGCAGATATTGAGTCTCTGCTCCATAGAGGACTCCCACCTCCCAAAAGCTGGGGCACAGCTATGAAGTCTGAGCTGTTCGGTCTTGCGATGGCACTCCTGGAACTGCGCTGTGAACAGGAGTGTTGCAGAGCAGGTCCGCAGCAGTGGTTTGCTAGCAAGCTCCGGGTATATTTGTTACTATAGATGCCTCCGATTACATGTAAAATAGATCTAAAAGGCCCAGTATGGCTGCTGTTTGGGAAGAAATTTGCAGTTTCTGCCATCTCTCTGTGCATGTTCTCCTATCGAGCAACGCTGTGATGGTGCCTAAAGGTGTGATGAGGCTTTGGGTCACGATTTCAAATCTGGTTCCTTTCTGCTTCGCCTCTGGTGTGTTAGTGCCATAGTATCTCTCGGTGCCCTTCGGTAGAGGAAGGAAGACATTGCTGGCACCCATGATAAGTTACCTGTACAGTAATCGCGTTAACTGATGGGTGGGACGGGTGCTTGAATACCAAACGGCTGCTCCCAATCACTGCCTAGAGAGGTTTTGCAGAGGTCTGTGCTGCTGCTGCACTGGGAAGCGTGGGGAGCGGGAAGTGCTGTGCAAAACCGTCAGTCCCATGGGAGCAATCCTCATTTGGCTCCGTGGCTGTAGAGGAACCAGTGACGCACACCGGTACTTGTAGCAGAAGTCTCCAGCTGTGTCAGGTGTAATTCTCACATTGGCCTCAGGTACTGCGCTTCAGTGCCCGGGAGCGTGTTTCTGACCCACTAACGCAGCCCAGTGGGTCTGCATCTGCTGCTGGGGCCAGGAACCAGCTCCCTTCTGGGGGCTGGCAGAAATGGATGGGGCAGCAGGGCGCAACGTGAAGTTTCCCAGCACCTCCCACCCTCGGGAAGCCCTTCTTTCCCCCCTCCAGCTGGAAGGAGGGAGGAGACGGGCTGCCGGGACCAACAGCTCCTGCCTGGCTGCCCTTGGAGCTGCACTGCAGGAGGGGAACAGGAGAGTAAGATCAAGGACTTCAAAATCCATTTCTGAATCTCTGTCTTATCCAGCTGGATCAAAGCAAGGGTGCCTAGCCCAGACCATGTCTCTGGGTTTCTAACGTTACCTGTTTTATAGCAAGTCTGAAAATAAGTAGAGAGCAGCCACGGGCAGCCTGCTGACCAGCAACTTCTTAGTTCTTGGCTGTCTGTAGAACCACACCTATCTCTGCCAGCGTGGATGTGGATATAAATAGATGCACAGTCGAGGCGATGAGTGGGTTATACAATGAACCTCAGCGCTCACAAGAGCCAAAAATACCTACAGAAATGATGGGCAGTTTGAATGACACGTGCAGAATGCTGGTAATGGCAAAAAAATTGCTACCACGTTTAACAGAGTCCCTGTCACAGAATGAATCATCCCATCCTGCCAGCACGGAGACTTGCAGCGTAAGTTCAGCTAATGGTGGCCCCTCCATCGCAATGCGCATTTGCTGCTCTCCCCTCTCCCCGGTGCTTTTCTGCCTGAGGAGGGACGGGGATCAGCAGACAAAAGGGTTCCAGCGTCTCATGGCATCCTCAGCCTCACAGCTCAGATTTCAGGTCAACGTTATTTTCCTCTTCCCTTTTGCAAAATGACAAGAGAACTGATCGCGCTCACCTTAGCGAGGAAGCGAATCCTTCCATTGTTGCAGTATAATAAGGGACAATAATTCTTGGAGAGCGAGCGAGAGACAGAGTTTTTGTGAAATGCTCCCATTTTGTATATAAACCTAGCTCTATTTTTCAATCCTAAATGGCCCTTGTATTGAAAGCCCAGTGTATAAGCTGTCTCCATTCAGTGTGAAAGCTGCAAAGAAATAGAAACTGTCCAGAATTGCTCAGCCTCTGGGAGAGGGGACGTTTTTCTCTATGGATGTTTTTAACTACGTCTCGCTGCAAAGCTGCAATGATTTTATGGTCATGAGATTTGGACCAAGGGTATTGAGCTTCTTGTCTGGCTCAATCACAGACCCCGTGTGGCCTTGGGCAGTTTATTTTACTGTGCTGTTTCAGGCCCCAACCTGTAAAACATGTGGGATGGGTATCCGCTTGCCTGGCGGGGTCCTGGGTGCTGCCGTGGCGTGTGCAGCGTGGTGGCTGTGGGGACCTGCTGAGTGTGGATCTCTCCATGGGTGGGTAAAGTGCAGCCTCCGCAGATGGGCAGCGTTAGGCGGAAAACGGGTTGTTTCTCCCCTCTCTTTCATTGTATCACAGATCCTCTTGGCCATTTCTTAGATCCAGGAGCCTGAGAAGAATCAAGCACCACTTAAGAAATGAGTTGTTAAATTATCGCTGTCTTGAGGTGTGCACGTAGCATGTTCTCCTTCTTCTGGCAGCGACCACGGGGAGGGTCACAGGGTTGGAGATCTGGCAGGTGCTGCCGTAGGACCGAGCTGAGGACGGGCATAGCCGGTACGCTGGTGGCGAAGGGCAGGATCAAAACCCCATGGAGACAGCCTGCTGCTTTCTGAGCAATGCTCTGGGCCAAATCCTGCCACGCTCTGGTGACAGGCTTCGGTACGTTAAAGAGTGCACTGGAGACAGGGGTGAGGCACAGCGTGGTGCTGTCTCTTGGGAACTGGGAGGGTTGTAGTCACAGCTGAAAACTTGTCACTAGTGTTTGAGTAATGGATTTCTTTAAAAAAGCAACCCCAAAACCCCACAATGCTGCCCCTGGGTCCAGCCCTGCGTGTGGACAGTTTGCAAACTGCTGCTCTCATCAGCCCTGTCGCTGACCCCGTGCAGGCACTGCGGGCACCGGCAGCCCACGGTGAGCCGCGGCAGGCTGGGCTGGGAACGGCGGCGTCTTGTGGGTGTCTCGTACAGGGCTCTCCTCGAGCCATTTCTGCTAACAGTAAGCGGCAAATGTTTCTGTGAATCCCATACCCTGAGACCCTTAACTTTTAATAACATGGTTTATCTGTAACATTGTCAGAGCAGAGTAAAGCAAACCCTCACTGCATGTTTAGCTGCTCTAGTCGCCCTTCCAGGGGCTGTTGGAGAGGTCTGCAGGTAGTTGGAGGCTGTGGAGAACTCCATAATGTCGTTTTCTAGGTTATTCGTTAACTGAGAGTTGCTTGGGATAAACCAGCAATAATATATACCAATACTTGGTGCAGCCGACGTACAGAACAGCTCTGGCCACATACTGCAGCTTTCAGAAGCGTCGTCCCTCCGTCAGGCTGGTTTCCCTGCGCTGTCAGTTCTGTTAACGAGAAGCTGTCGGGGCGCCCGGGCAGCCCAGCTGTGATTCCCAATGGGGGCAACGCTCCCCCTTCCTTCCACAGAGGGTTTGGTTTTCCCAGACACTGTTTTTCATGGCAGATGTTCCTGCTATAGACAGCCCTGTTAAAAACGAATGGCAAAGTCCGACACTCCTTTCCAAAACACCAGGTTCACGTGCAGGCTTGAATCGCCCTGTAGACAGAGGTACCTGAATTGCATGTGCTCGTGCATGGACTCCTGGTGGGTTTTGATAATCCTGATGTGCTCGGAGCTAAAAGCTGGGAATCACTCGTGTGGTGGATGAGCAGAACGAGCAGCAGCTGGGGCTCGGGCGAGATGGGCTTCGCTGCAGTCCTGTGTTGAATTTCCATTGTCTGCAGTTTCTGGAGGTGTGGGTGTGTTTGCTCGGGATGAGGGGGAACAAATTACTTATGTCATCCTGAGGGGATGGGTGTAGTCTTCTGCAAGGGTGGTCTCTCGGAGGGAGTGTGTGCGGCACAAGGAGAAGGATAGGCAAGGTTCTATCAGTGGGCGTTGGGCTATAAGGGATCCCCAGACATATCTGGTGTTCAGCTGACTCTGGGAATGTTCTCCAAAAATCCTAAAATAAAAGTAAGGATGGCAATTTCCACCCACCTTGCAAGGAGGGAGTGCCCACTAAGAACTGCCTCCGTGAAACACAACTCTGTAGAACTCAAATATCCTATTTATTTCCCTCTAATTTGGGGTGCTGAAATGCCAATGGGCTCCCTTGTTTGTGCCCAGACCTTTGCCGGAGCTCCTTTAGAGCGCAAAAATCAGCGATGTGTCCCTGCCTGCTTCCAACCCTAGGCTCCACTAGACATATATTAGTAGTTGCATGACTTAATTGTATTAATTGTTGCATTAAATTATATGGTATTGCTCAAAAAGAATGTTAATTTAGTTTTCCTACAACTGTGTTCAACTTAATTTTTAATCAGATCTGACAGCAAAAATTTAAATCAAGTGCTGCATCTTGGCTCTAAGAAGACCGAGTACATAATGAATGTACTAAAGCGATCAGGACCGTTTGCAACACTAATACACATTATACGTAGGCAGGCTGCTGTGCTGTAGGCAGTAATTATTCCTTCTCTCCCACCAAGCTGAACATGGAGGAAGAGCTGAACCGAGCTCTTGGGTTGGGGTCTGGAAGGTCTGGAACTGGGATTGTTCAACGCTGACACACCGTGAGCCAGACCTGGATGGACACAAGCAGGTTTAACGGGGCTGATAGCGAAGCCCCAGCAAACTCCTGCTCCCAGTAGCAAACATAAAGCAGAAGTAGATTAGAAAGCAGGCTTCGATCTGGGTAATTTAGACAGTAACGCAGGCAGGGTAGGGAGGGAACCAAAAGCAATTTGCAGCGGCAGAGTGAGCATGTAACTGCATTTTAAGTTGGAAGCGACAGCAAGAGTGTTTTCCAGGCGATTGCAGCGTTACTAAACTTCGCCAAATGAAAGAGCATCTTCCAAACTAGGCCAGGTAGCAGCATGGTTTCTATTCAGCGTTTCCTAGAACTGATCTGCATTCAGGAGATCAGGTCCTGGAGTTAAAGGACTACTAATTAGGAGAGCTTGGCTAATTAAAGAAAAAATAAACCACTAAACCCCTAACAAGCCACTGGTCTGTTACTGACAGTAATGTACTGGGGGGAGTTCAGGGACCCGTGCAAGTTCTTAAAAATCCTAACAGAAACGCTATGCTCCCCTCCTCTCTTGCTTTATTGAGAGCATGGCATTTAGAGTGCATTAATCTGCTGAAAATACCGATGGCCACTTGTTCCGCCGCCCGGGAAGGCGCGTACATGGGTTTGTGCTCGTGGGTTTCTCTCCTTGGCACTCATTCCATCAGCAGGCATGAAAGGGTTTTTATTTTTTGAAAGCAGCGTGCATCGCTGTATGTCTTCTAATAGGAAAAGCAAGATCTGTATAAATTCATAATGGCTGCAATAATCTTTCTTTTCCGTGAGAAGCTGGTATTAATAAGGAGTGTCGCAAACTATGAGTTTTATGGTAGTGATATTCATTATATGTGATATACAGAGAGAAAACGTGATGCAGCAACTGCAATGAATTGTATTTGTTGCAAAGACTAGAGCTAAGTGGAAATAAATTAAGCGTGATGTGTTTTAGGAGGTTCTGTATTCTGTAGCAGGTACAAAAAAACTGTCCAAAAATGTTGATATAGAAAAGATTTCTAAGGTGTAAATGGAGATACAAACACAGAAAAAGAAAAATAAATTCATTTCGATGCACAGAGACACATCCTTTGCTGTGCATTTAGAAGAGGGCTGCAGAAAGCAAATATTCCTTCTGTTCTAGAGATTTGCAGAACCAGGATAATTGCTACCTGTGGTTGCTGTGGGAACCAGAACTTTTCAATTCCAGATTTTAAGAGCATGAAGTCTCAACCGAATGTGCCATATTAATGTGACTTCTATCATATTACAGGAAATCAGCCAATTTGTGGTTAATATAAACACGTTAGGAAGGGAGAATTTTGTAAAAGCAGAGAACGGCTTGGTGGTTTTTTCCTCAAAGAAAGACTGGGATTTGGCAGTTGGGCTGGAGCCACGGCTTTTGTTCAAAGGCAGCGCTGTTTGAGCCCCAAATTGCCCCTTTACGTACCGGGAGCGGAGGGGCGGGCTCGGCTCTGGCTGCGGGTGCCTTCGCCCCTCGCCGTGCCCTCTCCGTCCCGGGGCAGCGGCAGTCCTGGCCTGGCTGGCAGGGTGTGGGTAGGAGCAGCCTGTGCTCGCGGGGTGTGATGAGGCTCCCCGGTACTCCCACATGTCCAACACAACAATTAAACCCAGGTCCATGACAGCTTTCACGACTTCTCTTCAGGAAAATAACCGCCCCAGGGACGCAGCTCAGGAGAGCCGTCCTGCCGGCGGCCTCCCAGGCAGGGCACACGTCTGTCGGGTTGTGTCCCTCCAGGGGTAACGCGGGGTGTCTTCGCGCCAGAGACCTCCAGCCCTTCCATCACAGCGGTCTTCTCCTCCCGGTGAGGTCCCGTGTCCCACCCAGCAGCGGGCTCGGTGCCTCCCCTGGGCTGCAGCCAGGGAGTTGGGCGGCCGTCGAACACCGGCGCTGCTCCTGCCCCCGGGGAGGGGATGTGCCCACAGCGCCCTCCGGTAGGAACCGTGACGCTGGGTACCACTCTTCCTCTCGCTTTTAGAACAAATGTGCTCGTTTTATTTTTCTCTCAATTAACAACAGGGAAAGCAGCAGAGGTAGATCAGGGACTTGGCTGTCGCCAGCCTTACAAAAGGAGCCGTGACTGGTAACAGCTCCTCGGCAGGGGAGCACGGGGAGGTTTTTGCAAGGGAGAGGAGCCAGCAGCAATGCAGTGGAGGCGCAGATCAATTTGGAAGAGCGGAGGCACCATGCAGCCAAGCCCCATGGCCCCACGCTGGCGTGTTCGTGGAGATCCCCAGGACAGCCTGGACCTGCAGGTCCAAGGCAGAAGTGATGCTCCCAGGCTTCTAACGTGCACGCGGGACCAAGGGCCAGAGAGCATTTTATTTCTTATTTGACGGGAAGCAAGTAATCAGGATAAAAGGGCGCCCTAGTTAATAATTCAGTCTTGGCGTCTGGTGTTTTTTCATGCGTGCATTGATTGTTCGTGCTCGTTGGGGCTTGTCAGCCTCCTTGCACAGCTGGCTTCGCACCTGCAGCGCACGGAGGGATGCTCTCCGGGCTTCAGGTGCCTGGTGCCGCGCCAGGCAGCGTAATACAGAGCAATGCCTGTTGCTAAATTTGTGCAGTCATTTCTGACCCCCTCAGGACACAGCCCAGAACCATTGCAAATATATCTACATCTCCAGCGTCACTGCCCTGGTAGCATTTTATTTTAAGGGACACTTAAAAGAGCCTGTGTAGGCTCAGGGAGAAAAACCAGCAAGGCAGAGCAAGCGCAGGGAGGATCGCAGCAGCGTGATGCCGAGCACCAGCCAGAAATCCGCAGCAGCAGTGCTCTGGCTAGAGCGCTCCTCAGGAAACATTACCTGAAATGCAGAGCAAAGGCAAAGGAGGCTCCAGCTTAGCTGCATCTGCAGTGATATTTTATTCATTGTGTAGGACCCTTAAGGCAATTTATTTAGAGCCCGTAAAGAAGGATTTTGGTTTTGCTCTCCTGGATGCCGTTGTTTCCTGACTGCCACGCTGCCTAGAAAAGTCCTGTTTTCTTTTGTGCAGTGCTACAAGCTGCTGGAATAATCGCTTTAAAACTTGGGGTTGGGTTTCTAGAACATGCTAGAAGGAACAGAGCCATTTAGCTAAAACCAGGATTCCTTGCATCAACATCGCATTTATGACTTTTATAAGCAACGCTTAGGATTTGCTGTGTTGGCACATTTAGGCTGTGTTTTAGCAACTCTCTCTAACTGGCACTTCGGAAGATTAAAAGCAGACCCAAATATTCCTGTGCAAAAACTTACTCTGGCAAGTATACTACGGTTTGTGCTTCCTAATTCTCATAGGGTTTTGCTAAGCGTGGTGGGAATAGGGATTATTGTGCATAAATGGGGCAAATTAGAGGGAACGCTTAGCCGCACCTTCTGACACAGAAGATAAGGAAAATAAGGTACACTTAAAATAGAAGTAAAGAGGGTCCCTATAGAAACTGCACTGCTGAGGCACGGCCGCAGCGGTGGTGCGGGGAAACAGCCCTGGCAGGTGTCAGCAGCTGTAGCATCAGGGCTCGGGCTCTGCGCGAAGGAGCTCTGGCTGAGTAACAAGCTGTGTCAGCACAAGGGACTTCCTGATGCTCAGGAGTAAGTCTGGAAAGTACCGTACGTGATTTTGTTCTTTATAGAAGCAAGGGTTAAAAAAGTGTGGCACATTTATTACATCTTTTTTTTTCATTTGCAGAGCTTTGCTGGAAGTATTTTATAGAGAGAATAAAACTAAAACTGATGGACTATTTGATAATTTTTCTATGCTTTTCAAGCCTCTCAAGCGGACACATTTGTGAAACTGCTTCACTCCAGCCAGACGTTTCAAAGTGAACTTCGTTGCTGGATCATAAGCACATGATATGTCCACATCTGTGGCACCGAAGGCTGGGCTCCGTCTTGGTGGAAGCCCATTGCTGTTTGAGCTATGGAGTAGCGTTTCCTGCCTAATGAAGGCTCTAATTAGCTCTCCGAGCTGTTGTTTTAGTAACTGGTTAAGGATCCAGTAAACACTCATATGGCAATACTACTTACTAGATTGAATGGGAAAGACTTTAGGTTTGTAAGTTCATAAACAGGCAATGAAAATTCCCAGCATATTGGTAATACATCAGTGTTTGCATAAATAGCAGGAGTTATTCTAGTATAAAAGCAATATTCTTGGCATTGTGCTAGGCAAAGAGGGTAATTTTACCTACTTTGAATAAACATTCTCATTTTAAAAGGCAGTAAGCCTGTGAATTCTTATGATTGCTTATGAAAGCTCTTATAGTACAATTAAAAGTTTGGCTTTTACTTAATCTTACAGGGAAATGATGGTCTGTCTACTGAGAAAAGGAGGTAGCAATGACGCTTGGTACTACTGTCACTTGGGCATTCCCATTTTCCAGGGAGGGAGACCTGATGACGTAGGGGCTGGCACACCTGCAAACCCGACTATCTATCGCCGCCGGCAAAGCGTCGGAGGGTGTGCGGGGGTCGGGCTGCTGGTGCGGGCACTGCCGGCACCGCTCCTGCCGACGGGCACCCGGCGGGCGCTGACCCCTCGTTGGGGCTGGTTGGAAACCCTCAGCCTTCTACCAAAAACCTCAGGAGAGCAGTTTCCCCTGGCTGTTTCTTCGGGACAGAAACAATTCCTCAAAGCAGAAACGTTTCCGGCGGGAGCCGGGAAGGGTTTCGTGCTCTGTCCCCACGGCCGCAGGACAAGGAGTGACAACCCTGCCCGCACACTGAAAATGGAAAATGAAAAGAAAGGTAAAGATTTATCCTGAGATCATTTAGGCTGGAAGTTAGACATGCGGAGGCAAAATGGCTTTTTCATTTCGAACATCTTTACTGCAGAATTTTAAGAAACTCAGACTTGATGTTTCCTTTAACACTTTCATTAAACACTTCTTAAAAACAGCTTTTGGGCCAAAGCAAATCTAACCAGCTTGGGTTTGGAAATCTGGTTTGGATTTTAAACCTGTGATAGTACAACTCTTTCCAAATTCCAATTAACTAGGATTTTTTTCTTAGCATTTTTTTCTACATAAGCCTCTATTCTCTATGCATTTTTAATAAGCTTTATCCTGGGAAAACATGAGAGAGCTAACTGCAAGAGAAAAGAATAAAGGCAGTTGCTGCGTAGCTCTGAAAATCTGTTAAATACTGGAAAGCTCATAGTAAAAAGCAAAGCAATGAAGAAATCTTAGCTCTGTTCTTATTAGAAACTGTGAATGAAGATAAAACCTTTTCACAAACCTTGTCTGGCTGAAAAAAATGCAGAGTAACAGCACTAGATAAACCTGTGACAGTGCTCATACGTGTTGCCGGTAGTGGAATAAACAGCAGAAAACCTCTGTGCCCTTTTTCTCTTCCTAAATTGCAGAGCTTTGAGTTTTGGGACTGACTGATCCCTCCCGGAGGAGGAGGAGGGGAGAGCGCACTGGATCAGTGCGAAATGCTGAAAACAGAGGACGAAAAAAACCCCATGTAAACCCAGATTGTTAAGGAGAAAGTAGTTATACAGAGGATCTTTCCAGAATGTGTAATTTCTTAAATTTGGGGGTTTTTAAGGAGAACAGATGGGCCCAGGGTACCCAGCAGACAGGTTTCTGTCTCCAGTCCATGTTACCAAGGCTGGTGGGAGCGCAGCAGTGAGTCACTCGGCGCAGAGGCTGCTGCCAGAGAGCTGAGCCCGCGGGTACCCGCACGCCCATGGCCATCACCGCCGGTCTGTGCGTCTGTTGGGGATGGCCAGGCGGGAGGCCAGAGGCCACGGTGAGGGGCGAGACCCCATGGGTGCCCCTCCCCAGGCCCTGGCACTTGCTGTGTTTGCTCGCTGGCTGCTGCCACGTGCCGTAGCTCTGGGCAGGTGCCGTGGTCCAGACCTGCCACAGCCGGGGCCAGCTCTGGGGCAGGCAGTGCTCCAGTCCCCCAGGCAAGCTCTCCCCAGCCGCAGCTGAGCCCCCTGAGCCTTTTCATGGCTCAAGCAGGAGAGATGCCCCAGGGCTATGAAACAGGTCCCCATTCCCACCCTTCATCCCTGCAGAACCCTCCCCAGGAACCCGAACCCGCAGCTGCCACCGCGGTGATGTCTGCCCAGGGGACCGAGGGTGTGCTGGGTGTCCCTGCGGGGATGGGGGTGAAGAGCAGAGCCTCCCATGAGGGGCACGGGGAATGGTAGGGTCTAAGCTAGCAGCTCCTGAAGCTGCCCACCCTCTCACCCTCATCTTTTTCTTCCACCTGTTCGTGTTTTGGAAATACTAAGAAATAATATTTAGGTGTTTAAATAAAACACACTCCTGATTTGAGACTGAGCATTTGTAGTATGTGGCTTGAGTCCCCAGAGCCGGTGCGCAGGGTGTTTGCTGTTCACGTGCATTGGCACATGTATTCGTTTACCTGCAATTACACAATTCCAGAAGTTTCCCTCAAATCACATCTGCCATTTTCTGCTGCTTCCTTTTAGTGCCTGCTCTCCTGAGAGCACTGCTGCCTCCACCTTCCGTCCCTCTTGCTAAATGTGGGGTGCTGGAGCCAGGCACCCCAGCTCTCCCCAGCCCGCCTGGGGCACGCAGGTCAGCAGTGTGGGGCAGGAGGGTGCCCACGCTGCGTGCAGAGGGGTCCCGTGGCTGGGTGCACCTTCGCCCCGTGCAGAGGGTGCGGGATGTGGCGGCGGGGAACGGGTGGGTCCCGCTCTGCTCCTTGGCCATCCCAGCGAGTGGGTGCCGGAGCAGCCTCGCTGGGAAAAGCTGCTGACCAGCCCTTTCCCAGTCAGAACTCATCAGCATCAGACGAGCTAATAGGGAACACAAAACCTATTTAAAAGCTACATTTACCACTTGGCTGATTCCATTATATCGTGTAATTTCTAGGTGTCACATTTCCTCTCCAAATGCCGGTTTTAATGCTTTCCCAGCCTGCTCGGCTTAGCTGGGTGACAGGGGGTCATCCTGCCGTCCATCCTCTTCCCCGTGGGACCCAGGAGTGGCCAGGAGGAGAGGGGACCCATGGTGTGGCGATGGGGTGTGGGGGCCAGAGGGGGAAAGCGGGTGCTCCAGAGATGGGGCTGGAAATGCGGTAACTGAGCTGGATGTGACGCTGCCAGACCCGGGTCCCCACAGTCCCAGGGACACCGAGCTGATGAGGGAGATGCTGAAGTCCCCCAGGTTTCCAGGGTCTGCCCTGGACTGGGTCCGTGTGTGCCAGCCGGCCTCGGCTCCCCACGGCAAAGGCTTTCTAGCTGACGGCTCCTGGACGGGAGCAGCCACTTGGTTATTTCTGAGACTTAGGGGCTGAGTGTGTTGGGTTTTTAACATCTCCGTGTAGTCTCCATTATCACTGAATTATGCATGATCACTTTCATTACAGGAATGGGTTTAAAACAATTTGCATTTGTTTTGGTTTTTTAAGGGAGACACCTATCCCTGCCTTCTCGGCACTGTGAACAGACAAACTGTTGTTTTCTGCCACCTCTGTATATCCAGCACGGACAGGGGATGGGGAGCAAAGGCTACGCAAAGGGCTGCGTTTTGTTGACTTACTGCCTCACCATGGAGTGCTGCTCTTTGCCTCTGAAGAAAGCGTGCGTTGCCTGGAGCTGTACCAGGTGCAAGTTCCCCCCGGCGAGCGTCTCCTGGGCTGAGCTTCCCATCCACCGTGGGTGATGTCTCCTCGCTGGTCCAGGCTGTTCCTGTTCCAGGGTCACCGGGGGTCTGGAATCACCTGGAACAAAGAATTTCTATTTTACAGTAATTTGTAATTCTTGTTTCAGAGCAGATATTTTTGCAAGGATTCAGGTGCTTAGCGAAAAGTAAATATCATCTGTGCTGCTCAGCCAGTTTCCCACTCTGGGGCTCTATCATGAGTGACTTCGCGCAAGCATGAAAAGCCAAGGCAAGATATATATGCCATACAAGTTCTGCTGGGGGACTGGAATAGGCTTTGTGGTGCTAAAATGAGATTTTTAAGTCGTAGCTTGCGCTTCCACTGTGCTGGATTTCACCCAAAGTGAAAAAAATATTTTTTCAGCAAAAGAAATGCTATGCACATAGCTCTTTGAGTTTTATCTCTTTCCCATACTAATAAAGCTGAAACTCCTTTCTTAGCTTTTTCTTTTCTTCTGTTTTACTCCCCCTTTGGGCCCTTGAAATCTCACAGATCTGTAGTCATATCAGTAAATGTATCTAGAATTAGAAGGAAACCTTATCTTTAGGCCTTGCTGATATTTTCTGTTCTTGGTACACGAGTGCCAGAAAAAAGCCTGTGAGTTTGCAACTTGCACTCAAGCTGTCTTAGAGGGATCTGAAATTTTAGGGAGTTCTGAAGCTCCTTTCTAGGTGTCTTAAGTCAGGCATCAAAGATCACATGTCATTTTTACTCTTTCTGTTTTGTGTTCGTGCTATAGCATGCGTTACCTGTGGTTGTTTTGTCTGTAGCTACAGTTCTATAGAATGAGATTAAGGATGTAATTGCTTTCTTTGATCCTTAACAAGATCAAACAGGATGACAGAAATACCAGTAAAAGGTTTCGTAAAATGCTCGCTTATTTGAACAGATATATACATCTACCTCTCGCGGTTAAAAGGAGCACGGGTGCAGGGTGATGCTCGGTGCAGGAAGAATAGACTGCATCTCCAGCAATTGATGCTGATGAACAGATTTGGTTAGAGCGTGGGTTTTTTCCCAAGTGCTTTTGCGTGGGCCAGAGACTGCACGCACACAAAACCATTGGGACAACCGATGGCCCAGGGAGCCGATTCCCGGGGGCAACACAGCAGCCTCTCCTAGCCCCGGAGCAGGGCAGCTCGGGGACCCCCAGGCTGGGGCGGGTGAGGCGAGGTGGCCATCGGCCGATGCTCTGTGGCGGTGCTCCGGGTGCCCGGCTGGCTGAGGGCAGCCACTCAGGCTGGTGAAATACTCTGACGGAGGGAGAGCTGCACGCTCCTCTCCGTGCCTTTCCTTAGGTCGTGTTTACACAGGCGTGCCTGTGTAAGATAAAACAGGTCAAGTAAACGAACAGACATAAGTCTGCTCAGAGTAAATGCAAGGATAACAGAGTAATGATGTTTAAGCATGACACAACTCATTGGCAGCATAACAGGGGTTGGCATCTGATCTCACAGTGCACCGTTGCTCAAGTGCTGCATACTCAAGTAGGAAGCTATCACGATGCTGTATAACTTAGCCTTGTGTTATGTGTGATTCCCTGCCTCTAATACTAAGTATATGAATGATTAAATATACGGAGCTCTCCATTAGTCTGCAAAGCAAGAAGAGTTTGCCGGGGAATTCGGCTCATGTGCAGACAGAGGAGCCGGGACTCGGAAGCAGAGCTGTGAAAGAGTATTTCCTGCCATAGCTGTGTCCAGAATATGTGATTGCTGGACACGGATCCTGTTGGAGAGGGACACGAGGCAGGAGGATTTAAAGGTGCTATCAAGGATAAAGAACGAAGCTAAGTGTTTGGGGGTTTAGAAAAAATCTGTTAGGGTACTCTTAAGGTTGCTTTGTGGTACGTTCCCCACTTCTGTCAGCAATGAAGACGGCGTCGCCACCGTGACGAGGAAGTTGTTACTGCAAGGTTCCCAGCACGGGGCTTTGCTGGCTGGCGGGGCTCGCCGGGAGGTAGCACCCTCAGGCTGGTCTTTGTGGAGCGGGCGCAGGCAGTCGGACTCCTCCGGGCTTCTCCTGGAGCCATGTCCTGGAAAAAATCCCCTTCATTTCACCAGGAGAATGGGTTAACTGGGGACTGGTAGGTTTGCCCTTCATGGATGCTGCTGCCGTGGCCACCCAGGAGCTGCCAGGACGGGATGTGAAGTGCCCGGGAGGCAACTCTTTGGGATGGGTCCTGTGCTCACAGCCAAGCACTAACTTCTGACAACTTCTGAAAAGGCTCCGGTGCGAAACGGTGCTGGAGGACGAGCTAAAGCACGGCTCGGGCGGCCGGCGCTGCAGAGGGATCGCGTGCCTCTGCCTCGGCTGTGCCGGAGGAGGAGAGCCCCAGCAGAACGGTGCTGGGGTGCCCGGGTCCTGCCGGAGCAGGGGCTGTGTGCGCTCGTGTTGGGCTTGCACGCTTCGACCATGTTGCTTCTGACGTCCCCGGCCAAGGTGGGGTGACCCACGGCGCTCTCACCTTCCAGCGCTTTGGCTTATGTTCTTGTTCGGAAAAGGAAGGAATGATGAGATTTTGAAATGTTTCTGAAATTTCCTGGGGGGTAAAGTCTCTTTCTCAGCCAGCTCAGTGCCGTGTTTTCCACAGCGCGGGATACAAAATGACACTTTTATTAAGAAAGATGAAGTTCTCGGGCTCAGCTAGAGCTTCTGCAAGGCTGTACGGCAGGGTCACTGAAACAGCAGTTGTCATGAGCTTAACATAAAGATACTGAAAAATTGTGTTAAAATATTGGAGGAATACAACAAAGGTAACTTATTTGGTACACCTTAAACACAAGTATTCAAATAAACAGAAGAAGAGCAGCATGACAAATGGATATTGAAGAAGGCAGTTCTGGGTGCAGGTGCAGAAATGAACAGAAGGGAACACACAGGATTTTGTTTTCCTCTTCTCTGAAATATCCTCTGGTCCTCTGAGATATGGGAACGATAAGTCTCTGAGAAAGAAAAACTCCTCTTGGTGACCTTATGGATTTAAGATCTATTTCTAAACCAAATTTTCATAAAAAACCTGCCACACACAATCTCCAGATTAAACCTCATTTTATTTTCAGACAGACGTGACCTTTCCTAGCTTTGGATATTAAATATCACAAAACCCAGTGCAATTTAAGCTGAGGATTTTACATGTAAATAACTGTAACTTCCCCGCAGAACACAGGGGAACGTGGGGCTGGGCGGGACGAAGCGCTCCCCTCTCCTCCCGAGGACGCCCCTGCACGGTCCGTGTCCCTGCGGGTGGGCTCTGCTCCCTCCCGCAGCCGCGGAGGGACGCTTCTGTTCATCCGACCTCTGGCTGGTCTGCAGGAGACGGCTGTCGGGGCACAGGCAGTCGCCTTCGTTCCTGGCTTAAAAGAAGCCGCTTTGCCCAGGGGTTTGGGCTACTGTCAGCCACGGAGCGATGCACGGTGCTGGGAAGGGGAGGGGAGTCATCCCCAGCGGACCATCAGTGCTGCTGGGACGGCCAGTGCCATCGAAGTGGCCCCGGGACAGGACCTGGATGGACAGGCAGCCGCTAGTGACGATTTTTGTAAAGAGAGAAGAGAAAATAACAATGCCCGGTGTGAGAATGCTCTTTTTGATGTGCTCATGTTCACCGAAAGATTCATCATAGGGCGGAACAACGCACTGATCTCAGCAGATTTCATCTCTGGCCTCCTCTCCCCTGGAAAACGTGTACTTGGTTGTAAAACAAAGTCTGTCTAATTTGCAGGAACTTTAAACTTCAGCAGGGTTTTTCCATCCTTCCCTTTTCAGCTGGAAACGCCTTTTAGTTAACAAATGCTTTGCGACAACAAATCAATGTTCTTCTGTGTAACAGAATTAACTCAACTTGCACAGCTACAGATTTGCTCTTTGATTATTGTCAGTAACTAATCTTTTCATGGGTGAAATGAAGGCTCTCGGCTCATTAGCACGTGCTTTACTGAATGTCATTTACCAGCAAAAGGAAGTTAAAACCTCCAAAAGGGGTAAAGGCAGTTTAGATGAAGGTGGATGTTAAACAAAGAAACATAGTGCTGGGCAAGGCTGGGACGAAGTAAATAGTCTTGGTTTGAACTGGGAGGGCAATTTTGGATGCTTTCCCAAGGCTTTGCTCTGTTCTTTTTTTTTTTTTTTGTCTTGTACTTGAAATTCCATGAGAATTAAATGACTTGTCTGATTTCCAGTATTCCTGCTTTAATAGCTGGATCTTAAATATCTCTCCGAAGAGTAGTTGTTGCGCTCGTGCTATAAGCATGTAGTTACAGCATTCTGAGAAAGATGGGGTCGAGAGAAATCTCTGCTGTGGACAAAGCTGCAGGGACAGCGGGTTCAGCAGCAGAGACTTCACCTCCTGTGCGTGCGCGATGCCACGATTGTTTTCTGGTGTGAGTTAAAGGCAGCTCAAAAGCAAGGGCAGCTCATGGCCGAAGGTCAAGGGAAGTGACCGGTGAGGGGTGCGGTGGTAAAGGCGGGGGAGCGGGGGTCTGCTCCAGCTGCCGGGAACGGCAGGAGGGAGGGAGGTGACATGCGACAGAGGGAATGCAGAGCATGAAACAGAGTATTTCCACCCAAATGGATCCACGCCACACTGCGTGCGAGTGGAGAATAGGGGTCAGCCCGGCTCTGGTGGGACGCGTTGGAAGATGAAGGGCGGGGGGTGCCCCCGGCACTCCCACCTGCTCTCCCGAGAGCCTTGCGGAGCTGCAGCCAGCTCCTCGGCAGGCTGGACGGGTGCTGCTGCAGAGTCTGGAGGGACTCGTGTCTCCCTCAGACTGTCCTGCCCAGTTTATCCAGCCCTGAATTGGAGTCTTCATCTCAGATTTGTCACGGTGCCGCCCACCCCGTCCCACCCACAAAGCCGGTCTTCCTCCCTGAGATACCTCCCTGCTTCGGAGCCTGCAGTTCTGATTTAGTTGGGTAATTTCAGCAAAAATGAAGGCAGCCGGTCCCGCCGCTGCTCCCCGAGGCCATGCAGCCGGCTGCCCTGCCCACCTCTGTACTGCCGCGGTCGCGGGTGCAAGGTCTGACCAGCCTGAAACACCCCAGAAGTCCAGGCGAACCCCGAATTTCCCAACGTGTCTATTCAGGCCACATAAGCGAGTTGCCATGGAGATGTGCTGAGCGCGGGCACGATGCTCAAGTGATGGAGTCTCACAGCCAGAGGCATCTGTTAATCTTATTTTTATCAATTTTTAAAGAGGGTATGATGGTGGTATCTCCCCCACCTTCCCTCATCTCTTGCAAAAGCTTAGCAGTTGCACTTTATTGAGAGCACGGGCTTCAGAGACTTTGAAAATGAACCTTAACGAACATGAAGCGCCAGCTTGGGGAACGTGTGCTATGAGGGATGGAATTTAGTAGCAGGGAGCTGCCACCTTTGACATATTGCTCCAGCTTTAATGAGGGGGAGATTGACAGCCCAGGGCAGAGGTAAAAGGAAGATGTGCCTTTGCCTTCGCCTCGGGGGGTCACAGCTACGCCGGGGCCCGGGGCCGGGTCAGGAGGAGGAAACGGAGCTTTTATTTATGAAACTCTGACTCGGTGGCCGTCTGCAAATGGATCTTTTAATTGGTTTGTCCTTCCCCTTGTTCTGGGTGCGTTGACTCCAGCTGCCTGCCCGTGCTCTGGGAACGCGTTCCCGGGGGAGATGGGTTGGTGGGTCCCAGGTTAGCGCCTGGCCCGGAGGAGCAGAAGGGCGAGGACTGGCTCCGGGCTGGGACAGCTGCTGGGGTCACTGATACTTTCGCTGAAGCGTAAGGGGACGTCCAGCCAGAAGCGTTTCTTTCATTTAACATGGGTAACGTCTGCCTCAGCAGAGAGGTATTGAACGTGCATCAGCGTTTTGAAGTCCTTACACAATAGGTGCTGTAGGAGCATATAAATGCAGAGTAATAGAGTTCTGAGGAAGAAATAATTATTTAATACGAAGCAAATATCTGTGTTTTCCTCATTTTTTACCTGAGTTTATTTAGCTAAGTGCCGTACGAGTCTCAACAATGGGAAAATTTCCACTTCAGCTCCAAGCAGACAAAAGCGAGCCTGTCTCTCTCAGAAGTAAATCACGGCTAACTCCGCTGAGGCTATTATAAGTCACTATAAAAATGACACAAAGAACCACATAGGGTGTGAGCCAAAAACAGCATGGGGGGAAAAATAAAGCAAAGTTATGGCCCTTATCACTCACAAAGTACACTTTCCACAGAGATTCCCAAGAAGAATAGCGCTGAATGCCTTGCTGTGAATCAGGCAGTGATGATATGGTGATGTTACTGCTCACATATTATCATGATTTTCAGCATCATGGTGGTGCTTGAAGACATTGTTTAGGCTTTGGCCTCATTAAACTGTGCAAACATGTCATGACAAGCTGGCCCCCCTGGAAAGTCTCGTACCCTGAGCTTCAAACAGAGGAGGTGGCAGAAGACTTTAGGAGTGGAGATGAAGACAGCAAATACAGCTGATGTGGTTTTTAGGGAATCTGTTTCTGTCCAAATAGGATCGCGCTGGGCTGAGCACGGTCTTTATTTCATGGACATAGCCACGATCACGGCAAGGAATTATTCTTCACTCTAAAAACCAAGGGTCTGCAGCACCCAGGACTATCCTGTGAAGGGATGTTGAGACCAGTACCCAGGCAGGGAGAGATCATGACCAGCCAAAACCTGTGGCCCTCCTCAGTGGCTGTGTCGGGGAGGGATGCTGCTGAAGCTGCTGCTGGCTGCAGCTGTCTGCTCCAAGCCCAGGACGTGATGTTATCAAACCATAAAGTGATGCTTCATTAATTAGCACACGCTGAGCCCTAATGACTGTTCCACGGGAATAAGGTAACCTGGGCTGAGAGCCTCGGTCTGCGAAGGGGGGCTCTGCGCCATGCTCAGACCCCATGCTGTGCCCGCTCCTGCCCACCCCAGGCGCCCGCCAGCCCCCCAGGCACCTGCGGGGACACAAGTATTTCTGTCTTCACTCGCAGCTGTATGCAAAAGTGTTTCTGGAACCCGACAGGATTCATTCTGGAACACATAATGCAGAATTATGAGAGTCGTTTGCCTGAGTATTATCTGATCGTGGAGCTAAACTGAGCTGTGTGATGATATGGGTACATTTTTTACATGAGTAATCTGCAAAGAAGATGCTCTACATAAATGTCACCTGATTTTGTTCTGATTTAATCCCCTCTATTTATTGCACTGTTGTGCCTGTTTATTATTTTCAGTTTCTCTTCCTGGCATTTTACCTCGCTGCACCTGCCACTTCTGATCCCCCATCAGGACCTCCAGGTGAGGACAACGAAGCACCTTCGTGTAATTCTCTGCTTTGATATGAAAGTAAGACAGGGAATACAGAGAAAGTAGATGCCAAAAAAGCTGCACACATGTGTTCTAAAAATAGCGCTACAGCTCCTTGCAGCGCTGGCAGCAAAGCCGTCTGGAGGCAGTGGCCATGCCCTGCCTTGGCCGGCGCATCTTGCTGCTCTCGATCAGAGCAGAAAACCTCTGCCAGACGCAGAGGCGTTGGCGGAGTCATGTCGGTGTGAGCCGGGATCTGCTCTCCCCCGCCTGCTTGTGCAGGTCGTCCCGGGGCTGCGGAGCAGGCGAGCTGCTCCCCGGGCTGGGACTGCGCCTGCGGCATCCCTCGCACATCCCTGGCTGGGAGAGAACTTGCTTCTCCCCAGGTTGTCCCGCTCTGGTCCAACGCCAGTGTCACAGTGCAATGGAGGGGCAAATGGCTTGGCTCGCGGGTGCACAGCTTGCCGGAGGCTGTCCGGGGTGGCCCGTCACAGCCCCTGGCCAGGCCAGCCGGGAGCTCCTGCCTCGGAGAGATTGGGGGGCTCCTTCCCGCTGCGGTGTCGGGGCATCGGCCACCGCTTCACCCCAGGACGAGGACGTTCCCCTGGACCGCGGAGGCAGCTCCGCTCTGAGCAATGGTTGGCGTTGGCAATTTATCAGACGTAATCATGCCAATTAGCCCACACATGCAGCTCCGGCTCCAGGAAGGCTTTACGACCTGACGATACATCTCTGCTGGGCAGAGAAGCACAAACCTTTTCCTCCGATTATTGCAAACTAATCGGCCTGGGTGATAAGCTTACAATTTAGCACACAGCTCGGTAGTTTGGTTATAAATGCTTCGGTTTTGTTGCTGGTTTAGTTGCCCTGCTTTGCAGGGCTGATATCAATCCTCATTCAAATCAAAGTCCTTTTCACACATGCTCCAGTGAAGTGGAATTTTCTGCAAAATAAGGTGTTATTAACCTCGCTCTGCTCTTCCCGGCAAGGAACCAGCCCTGCCACTGAAACCATTCCTCACCGATGAACCCTCCTTAAATAGCGATTAGCAGACCTTCCAGCAGCAAGAAAAATGCAAAACCTGCGACCTTTCGAGCTCTTAGCTGCAGTGACTTTTGAGATGTAGGAGTATTTTCTATTTATCTTCACAGAATTTCAGCAAACAGTGATTTTTATAGCTCTTCTCATCAGCATGCTGCTTTTCGACTTCTCTGTTTCTGTTTACTTTACTTCTCCTCTCCCTCTTGCGTGACGCTGTTCTGGGACCAGCTCAGGGACCATCTGACAGCCCAAATTCCCACCCCGTGGAGCTGGTGCTGGGCACTCCCCCCCACAACCCAGATAACCTGTGGATCAGCCGGTGCCATGCTGGCGGTGCCATGTCCTGAAGTAGGGCAATATTTTTGCATCAAGCCTGAGTTAAACCGAGGCCGGTGGGGAGAGAAGGGAGGAGGAGGGACACCCAGAAGCCCAGGGACGGTGTGTCGGTGGAGGGGTTTGTGGTGGCCGGGACGGTGCCGGGGTGCCAGACCAGCACCGTCAGCCCCGGGAAAGATGCGCCATCGCATCCGGATACACGGGAGGGCAGGAGAAGCATAGACGGGAAGTGCTGCAGCTTTTGGTGTCTGCTTCCAGGTTTACCCCAAAACAGCGGGAGTCACTGGAGGTTTGAAACAACTGACGTTTTGTGGGTTCATCTGCCTGAGGACCCTCCGCAGCTCCGTAGCTCTAGCTGAAAAATAGAAACATTAGTGCATGGAAAAACATTTGTAATTTAAAAATTGCTCCCATTTCAGAAAGTTAAAAAAGAAACAGCATTTTTATTTTAAGATTTGTCAGGATTTTGTTGATGATGATTTCCCTCTCCTGCCACAGTCTAACGTAAAATGAATAAATGCTTTCTCCTGCCTTTTTCTCCTACTCAGTAACTTCTAAATTTGTAGAGAAAAAGGAAAATGTGATGGGAACCCTCCTTTTTCTCCCTCTAACCTTATTCATTGTAGTGTATTCTTTCAGTAATAAACAGAGGGGAAAATTGGGTAGAGCAATATCAAATTACAGATTTGGTTTTTTTTTCCAAAAATCCAAAAGCAAAACAAAATGCTAATGCTCTCAGTCTTTAATCCAAAGCAGTATTGTTTTTGTGGAAGAGGTTGCTTTCAGCTGTGGCCAGTTTTTCTCAAGGAAAAATGTTAATTAGCTTTCAGTTTTAACCACCAAGGAAGAGGGGAAGGAGGCATTCTGCATGGGTGATGCTGCGGCCGTGGGAGCGCGGGTACTCCTCTGAGCTGGTCTGGGCAGCATCACCTCCGCCCGTGCCTCCTCCAGCCCTGGGAGCTGGGTGCAGGCGGCAACCCTTATCAGCCGTAAAATCTAATGCCGTTGCCCACAGTGCAGGAATAACGCTTTGCAGAACACATTGCAGAGGTAAACGGTGCTTTTGTGTGTGCGATCACCAGAGTGAAGGATAGAAAGCAGAACGTGTGCTGCCTGCGGCGGCGGGGGCTGCTGCCCTCCGGAGTTGGGCACAGTCTTTACCTGATGTAGGAGAGCATCCTCCAACGTCGTTCTGCCTCCCCGCTTCTGACAGCACAAATCCACCTTAGATGGCGTTCGGCACCAAGGGCAGCCCTCGGGACCTGGGAGGGACACCCTGGCAGCCGGGAGGGATGCTCTGGGAGACGGGGGGGTCCCGCTCCTCCTGGGCTGAGCTGCTTCATCTCCCTCTGCTTCGTATCTTCATCTGCCAGAGGGAGCTTTAATTACTGACAGCGTCGTGGTTTCTGCAGGGCACAGAGGGGTGGGTGCCTGACTGATTGATGCCCGGACGGTGAGGGGAGCAGGACGGACAGACAGACATGTAGATGTGCAAAACCAAGCAGCATTCGGAAGCCTTTCAGGAGCTGCTGAGATCTGTGATGGGAACAGCCAAACACCCACGTCCGTGAATGCGAGTACCTGTACGTGAAAGAACACACTGCAAAGCCCGCCCGACCCTCCCAGCACAGGCACAGGCTGTTTCACAGGTTTTTGATAGTTTTGAGCTGACCTGAGCTTGTGCTTTTCACGTGCGTAAGTTACCAACAGGTCTGGCTGAGGAAAGCTGGGTCAGTTCAGGTACCTGAGCTGTTCTCGTGAAAAAGAGCTTACATCAGAGTAAGGAACTAACAGCTATAATTATTGGCTTTAAAAATTCTAAAACTTTGAAATGTAAAAGAAAGTTTCAGCATAAACCAGAAATCTGTGCTGTAGGTATTGACACAGTCCTCACCCTTGTGCATTGTCATAAACAAGGACATGATAATTAGATATTTTTTAAGGGACAAAATTATTTTATTTGCTTCCCTGCCAGTTTTCATGAGACCATCAGTCATACCCTGCATAGATAAGATTTCTTATATTCACTGACAGGATAAATTATATGGTTCTCATCCAGCAAATCAGCATTACTGTGCAACATTATCTCTCGCAAAGCGATGTCTGAGAAAATAATAAATTCTGTCCAGGTTTATTAGATCTGTCTTTTATTCACATATTTATTTTATCCCAAGCTGAGGTGCGTTTTTTCCCTAATTATTAATCATATTAATAATGACAGGGGCAGGGGGGGACACACACGTGGCTTTCTGTAAAACAAAACTGCTGCAGTGATGCTTGGGTGTTCATGGACTTTCATTGGAGGGTGCTGTGAAGTCTGACCGTGGCAATGTTGTGGCTATCGGTGCAGAGATAACGCAGTGACAGATCCAGCGTGCATGCTCGTCAGGGGAGATGATGACAACGAGGCTAACGAGGAGCTGTTCTGCCTTGCTGCACAGGGTTTGGGTGGAGAGGCCACGTAGCCTCAGCTGGCAGCCGGTGCAGGTGCCACGGCCAAGCCCTGGCAGGGCGGTTGGCCAACGGCCGCAGGGTGTGCGCGGCAGGAGCGGGTACACATCCGCTTTGCCTGAGCAGGCGCTGAGCATCCACGGCGTCCTTGGCATCACCGTGCCTTCGGCACAGCCTGGGATTCTTTTGAGACCTTCCAAAAACGAGAGCTCACTGTTTTGGAAAATCTCAGTTATTGGAATGACTCATTAATTACTGGCTTCCACATTTCCCCTGGCGATCTCCCTGACAGATCTCCAAAGATAAGCTTTGCAGTGGGGAAAGAGGGGAATTTCTCCCCGCCATCTCCTACGGGCCCTTTGTTATCAAGGAGAAAGCTGGTGAATCCTACAGCTGATTATCTGAGACCACCAAAAGTACACGTAGGAGACATGACACTGTGGAGAGCTGTAAATGTCACTGTGAGTCAAGAGCCTGCCGTAAAGTGAAAGGCTTGAAAATGAGATGGAGGAGTGAACTGGGAGCAACGCTGGCATTTAGCGATGATGAGCCTCGTCACCAGCCCGGCCGTGCTCTGCTGACACCCCTGCGGAGCTGCTTTAAGGCTGGGTGACAGACTCAGAGATCGCCATCTCACTGGGCTGAGGATTTCTGTCAAGCAAAACTTTGCTCAGGCCGAGCACAGGGACTGCGACGGCTCCTAACGCAGCCGTGAAATGGGCGTGCTGAAATCCTGCCATCACGGAGCACGAAGGGATGCTGCCCGCAGCACGCCTGTGCTTCTTATCATAACGGAGGAGCCGTTGCCTCCTATTAGACATCTGCTCTAATGAAAGGAAACAGCGTTTTGCCAGGTGTGATATGGCACTCACATAAAGTGGAAACCACCGCTGAATTTATTGTCTGAGTGAGCAGCTGGGTGCATGGGGGGTTGTGGCATTTTTCACATCGCTTGCATATAATATGGTTGGTGTAATTCAGCATCCTTTTATTCTCTGAGAAATGAGGCTGGATATGTGGACTGGGGTGAGCGAGGCTGAATTATTGTTGAAGTTATTGATTGAAGAGTGGGAGAAGCAGCATTAGAGCCTGGATCTCCTTTTATTCTGGTAGAGAGAGGAACCAACATTTTCTTAAACTATGAGTCGATAAATAATTGTTCATGACTTTTTTTACCTTTTCTGATGATCGTATTATGTAGCTCTGAGGCATTTTTGGAAGGAGTGCAGCTTTCTTGGCCTGTGGAGCGGTAAAAGCTTTCAGATCATCAGCTTGGTTAATATGAAAAGGAGGAGCCTGGATGCCTTTAAAGAAAAGAAAGTCTCTTTAACCGGACACAGAGGACAGAAGTGATGGGAGCCACTTGTCGAACACATGCACAGGTTGGACCCCACGGCCAAGAGACTTGCTAATTCTGGTGTCCTTACCCAGTTTCTGCAAGGGCTTCACATCGGTGTGTGCTCGCCATCCTCGGAAATGCTGGAGGGGCTGTGCCCCCCCCTCCCCGAGGTGCCACACATCTGGCACCCGGATGCCCCGGGGCTCCGTTCCCCGGTCACCTCTGAGCTCCCCGGGGTTACAGACCCCCTCCGAAAGGAGAGCCTGCTGCCGAGAGAGCGAAGGGTTCGGTGTGTCCGTCCCCTCTGCTCCCCTGATCCAGCTGCCCAGGGCTCCTGCAACCCTTTCCCAGTCTATACTTTTAATATGAAAAAATGTGATTAATTCTAGTCATACGGTGCTCCCGCCTCTTCGTAAGTTGAGAATGAAACCAATACTGTGTTTCAAAGAAATGGTGCAGGGCAACAATTTGTAAGGTGTAGTTTATCTAGCAAATTAAAGTTTTTCTCTACAGAGATTTCTGTGAAGGAACAGATTATTTACTCCATTGTTCAGTCATATTAAACTGATGAGTAGGTAGCAGGAACAGACCAGGTTTATTGAATGCTCACAGATTTTCATTTTATTTGATGCTTGCCGTTCTAGGCTTGGGTTCTGGGACTGGCAGCCCAGGTACTGTCAGGCTGTTTCTTTTCCGTGGCTGGTCTCCTGACATTTTCAAGGAAGCCCCGCTTCCTCCAGTACAAGTGAGTTTAATTTTGTAATTCAATTAAACTTTCACTTTGTGCCAAAAATTTGCTTTTCAAGAACATAACTCAAAAGAACTGAATTCTCTTATTTCATCAACTCCCACAAAGTGAACAGTGGAACCATTTACTGTGATTAAATTAATCACTGAGCAGAAATCTGCGCGTAATAGTCTGCCACCAAAGCAGTCACTAATGATTTTAAGCATTTTACTCTAGGGGTCAGCAATTTCTCACCCCTTCGGGCTGGAGTGAAGGGGCTGTCAGGCTCCTTGCAGCCAAGTCTCTCTCGTGAAATGGGAGAGGGGTATTTTAAGGACGCCAGGGCTACAACAGGTCCGAACATTTTAACAGCAAAAAGCCGGGGGAGGCCCAGGAGACCGATAACGCCCCCGACTCCAAGCGTGCCCTGCCTGGCGGCACAGCCCCGCCGGCTCGCTGCACCCCGGCGTGGATGCCACGCTCCGGCCGGGGCTGGACTGCGTTTGCTTTATCTCTGTGCCGGCACTGCAGCCCTGCCTGTTGCCGTTTGCTGCTCTTTGCTTTGCTCGAGCAGTGTTGGGCCAGGGATCCGGGCCCGGAGGTGTGCGTGGCCGTGCTGCGGGGTGCGATGGAGGAGAGATGGGGTGCGCGGGGCCCCGCCAGCTTTGGTGCAGGCAGCAGGCTCCTTCGCAGCTCCCCAGCTGGGGACTGGGACGGATTCTCCTGAGCAGTTTATTACAGCCTCTTCTGTGGTTACAGCGAGTGCTGTTAACATGAGCCACGGAAAGACCTGTCATCTCGTTTTCAAGGAATAATGTTCTCTTGCTTCTTCTAACTGGCATAGTTGGAGATAAAATTGTTTCTTAGAAACGGGCACAAGATCTGAACTGACATTCCCTGAGAAGATTAATTCTGCGGCTAATTTCCCAACGTACAGGTTGAGCTGAATAGTAAGTGAATGATACTAACTAAGAGGAGCGCCTGGGCTTTCATTAAGTTCCAGCTTCAATTGCTGTACTCTGTTTGTGTCGTGCGCCGACTGCAGAAAGCACCAGCCTTGGTGCCACAGCGCGGGGAGCCCGACAGGCTGGGGAGGGGGATTCGGGAACGCATCGAACTGCAGGCTGGTTTGGTTTTGTAGGCACTTTAGATTGTCTGGTCGTTTACCAAAATAACGAACATCTTCAAAAGAAACCGCAAGCACTGCACATGGAGAAGAGGGAGCAGACCTGGGGCTCTGCTCGTGGCTCTCCTCAGAGCTGCCCAGCCCCAATGCCTCGGCACGGCTGCGCGGCGCTGAGCTCGCGAGTAGGTGCTGGAGAAGTGATCGCTTCACACGCAGCCTTTTGAGGTACAAAAATAATGTCACTGCATCTCTCATTATCCACTTCATCAATCTCAAACTGTCGCCTAATGACACGCACCCACTCTTCCTCCTCCCCGGCAAAGTTAAATAACAAACAGCTGCTCTTGCCCCCGAGGGTACCGGCGCTGCTGAACTGTGCCTTGGGGAGATGCACGACGCAGTCAGGAATGGCCTTTGGAGCAGGTGTGACGGGATCCCCGGTCCCGCAGATAGGTCCTGGCTTGGCTTTTGGGGGTTTGGGCACTCTGAGGTTGGGGGCTCTGCTCCCAGAGCAGGGGTGCGGGCGGGGGGGGACGAGGCTGGTGCAGGCTGCGGGCAGACGGGCCGTGTTGGTGGCAGCAGGGGAAGATGTGGAGCTGGTGCAGCCCCGGTTGCTAAGGGAGCAAATCGCATCTTCTCATCCCCATGCGAGGCCGACCTGGGAGTCGGGGTTTGAGGATCAAAGGGGTGCCTGGCCTTGATCCGAGCCACCAGCATGAATTTTAGCAGCACAAAACCAAAGCGCAGCGGGTTTTCAGGCTCAGGAAAGACTCAAAACTGTGCAGCAACCCAGACAGGAGGAGGATGGGATTTGTCCTCTGACAGCATCTTCTGTCTGCCCTAAAGGCTCTGCATGCTGATGGATCTGCTTATCCATCACAGGGAAATCCAAAGCAGCTTGTTTCCATCTTGGCAACAGTTTTTCTTCCCAGCACTTTGTCTACCTTGTCCGTGGAGACTGTGAGCTCCTGGAGGAGTGACAGCCCCTGGCTGGGGCGTTATACAGCGCTTTACACAAAGGGGCATCGTCTCCATTGGCATCTCTAAGCTGGAAGAGGTTTGTCCCACACCCCAGTGAACCTTTCACAAACTTGTATATGCAAATTGTCGCTCGCAAGGCTCAGCACGGAATCAAGAACTGCTGGTGCTGGCAGAGACGGGCATGGCTCTGGAATTGCTGCTTTCCTGTGCAGCATCTGGTACCCACAAGAGATTGAACTCAGTGGACCAGTGCTCTGACACAGAGCAGAGCATCATGCACACTGCGCCAGACAGCAGTCCTGTCTGCGACTCCAGGACGGGAGGGCGATGCTGACAGAGGAGGGGATGTTTTCATGAGAAGGTGGTAGGAATCACTCTCATATTCTGCTGGGGGGAATGCGTAGGCAGGTGGGACGTGACCATCTGTACCAGGCTTTGTTAGTGACTGTTGGTAGGAAGGATCATCGCATCTCTCATTTGAGGGGAGACCTCATCGCTCTCTACAACTACCTGAAAGGGGGTTGTGGTGAGGTGGGTGTTGGTCTCTTCTCCCAAGTGACTAGTGACAGGACAAGAGGAAATGGCCTCAAGTTGTGCCAGGGGAGGTTCAGGCTGGATATTAGGAAAAAGTTCTTTACTGAGAGAGTAGTGAAACATTGGAACAGGCTGCCCAGGGAGGTGGTAGAGTCACCCTCTCTGGAGGTATTCAAGGAGCGTGTGGATGTGGCATTGTGGGATGTGGCTTGATGGGCATGGTGCTGTGTGGTGTTGGGTGGGTTGTTTTGGTGTGGGTTGTGGTGTATTTTGTGGTTTGGGGTGGTTTTGGTATTTTTTTGTAGGTTGTTTTTTTTTTTTTTTGTTTTTTTTTGTTTTGGTTTGGTTTTTTATGGTTGGACTTGATGATCTTACAGGTCTTTTCCAACCTTGGTGATTCTGTGATTCTAATAGCCGGCAGTCCTAGGACGAAGCTCTCTGTGCCTCAGCTGCATGCTGTCTAAATCCAGGGTGTACGAGAGCATCGTATCTCAATGGGAAGGGAGAGCGAGGGATAGCGAAGACAGAGAAGTCCCACAATACAATGCATTTACTTAGTTGAAGGAAATAAGTCATTTACTAACTCAGGCGAGAGTCACAAAAGTCATTGCAATAAGTATAGAAATAAATTGTCACATATTTTATTGTTTCCTATACCTTGTTTATATTATTATTACCTGTGTGGTATGTTTTATTAGTACCAAGTGCCTAATCTCGCTAGATTTACAAGACTGACAATAAAAATAATTATTTTAAAGTAAGTAGCCAATCATTAAATCTCTGGATACTAACAGTGAAGAATTAACTCAGCATTAATGCGAATGTATTATGCCATTAGTGCGGGTAGGGAAGTACATTGTAAGTCACTAAATAAAGAAAGAGGGATCAGTGTAGAGGATACAGCTGTATATTAGCACATCTTAAAAATGAAAATACTTCAGAAGCAACTGAGAGATGTTCAGTGCAAAGGATAGCCAGTGTTTCCCAGAGCCCCAAAAGCCAATATTTTGTGATTTCTGACACATTCCTGTGTAGGTCTTCTTTGTCCTGGCTGAACCCAGGAGCTGGCATGAAAGGGAACTGTCTGGAGGAGAAATTGCTTCTGTGAATCGCCTGGACCTGGATATTTGCACCTTGGAAACTGCCTGCGGAGCGGGAGCAGCACTCTGCTTTTTGCAGGCAAAAAATCGTGTATTTTCATCATAATGAAACGCTCACCTCTTGATTCCGTCCCTAATGTCATCCCCCGTCATCATGTACTCCTCATTGTACTGGAGCATAATCAAAATTTCAAAGGGCTTGGATGAAGGTGATCGAAGATGGATGGGGAATGTTTTTCTCCCCTGACAATAGGCGTTGTTAAGGCTTTTGTGTGCAGCTCCTCGGCTTCTGAGAAATGAGCATGTAATCTCCATCCTTACATGCAAAGGAAATAGAAAATCCATACAGGCCATTTTAAACCCTATAGATTTCAAAAGCTTTATTCCCCTAGGGGTGCTGAGCAAAATGCTAGTCCCCTCGTGAAAGGCAGGCACGCCGCTCCCCCCAGATTTAGGGGCGCGACGAGGGGTCCTGCGCAGCGCCCGCAGCGGGGAGGAGGATGCTCGCTGATGGGGCCGTTTAGTGCTTGTAATGGCAGAAGCGAGCAGGGAAGTCGTTTAAAGGATCTACTCTTCCTCTGGAGCGACCAGGAGACCTCGGAGCCGGTCTTGGAGGATCTAATGGGGTCTCCTGCCCTTAAGCGTTTTGTAGGCTCCGAAGCTGTTAGGGGGTAATCCAAAATCCTTTGAAACGATCCTCTGATTTCAGTGGCCTTTCTTGAGGCACAGCATTAAGTCCTAGAAGGTGAATGCTCTGAGCTGCTAACTGCTGCTGCTCGCAGGCTGGGCATGGGATGGGAGCTTCTTTCTTCTCGAGTCTGTCAAAAACTCCAACGTGCATGTTCTTGGGAAGATTTGATTTTTAAAAGAAACTGATGAGTGGCACCGTCTCACTGGCCTGTTTAGGTAACAGGTAAATTGTTCTGGACAAGAATATAGGTCTCTATTTAAATAAAATACTTACAGCAAAATAATAAAAACTGAGGAAGAGAAAGAAAAATTTCATCTATTTGGTCATTATGACAGAGTTATTCAAGAAAAAATAGGAAATGAAGTGCAAGGATCAGTTCTTAAGACTTTGTAATGCTTTGGATAAGTAGCACAGAGTTTTCTTTCCTTTCTGTTTATATTTAGATCAACCTCATGCAACAGAGGTAAAATCATTTTGGTTAATTTTAGAAGCCCCTTATTTCTTCATTATTTTACTAGCATTTCTCACCAGCTCCACGGCCTTCACGCCCAAGACAGTTGACTAAAGACAAATTAGAGCCCATGCTTCCTTTGTCTGCTTTAATGAGTGGCTGCCATTACCCTTGAGATGCTTCCAGGACTGTGAGCTCTTAAATGCCTGTTTTCAATAAGAAAGATATAATTTTAGTTTTTAATGTTTAAAGATTAATTACATAGTAGCCCCTCTGCAGATCCTCAGCTTCCTTCCCCTTGTTTGCAATTTGATGCTTTAGAATAGTTGAGGCAGGGGGTGAGGCTGGCTCTCGTCCCCCACGAAACATCCTCGGGATCCCTCCTCGCAGCCGCGGTCCAGCCTGTGTGACCCAGGAAGGGCACGTGAGGACGTTTCTGGCCAGGGTCGTCTTTGTGCAGCGGGCTCCCAGGCCGACGGCTCTCAGGGCTTTATTCCGTCTTGTGATTTTCGGATCGTCTGAATGCACAGTGTTTTCCCTCCCCACCTCCCTCTGATCATAACTGCATGACAAAACCCCGGCAGTTTGAGTTCCAGGCTCACGCGGATTTCACAAGGCAAATAATCCATGTTAAAACATGTCAACAAGATGTGTTAATAGAAGCAGTTTTAATGCTTAAGATGGTGCATTTTTAAACAGTTGTTTTAAAAATAATAACGCTTTGCGTTTGGCAACCTTCAGATCACTCCTGGATACACACATTTGCCGCTGGTTGATTGATTTCAGCAATTTCACTATTATAGCAAACCCAGGACATTCACATCATATTCCTTGTGTGTTTCTGGCATGAAAAAAGCAACTCCAATTTAAAAAATAATTTTAAGCGTTCCTTCATGACCGACCAGCTGCAAAGAAATATTTTAAATCAAAATAATGAGGTTTCTACCAGTGGGTTCTCTTTCCTGTGCCTTTGGTGAGAAACAAACAAGGTGTTTCCGCTGGCCTTGCTGCTCTTCCCCGGCAGCACCCAGGGTCCCGCTCTCCCTCTATTCACGGCCAAACTTTTGGCTGAACACAAGCCGTAACGGCAGTTACCGGCTGCTCCCCGGTCAGAGCGGGCGGCTCTGGGGCCGCGGCTGGTGCGGGGACGTGAACAGGGTTTCCTGGCGCAAACTGAGAGTCCTCCCGCCTACGGTAGTGAGTTGTTAGAAGGAACAGATCCTGGAAACCCCCAGTGCTGTGACCTTCCTCCTCCAGCTGCAAGAGCAATTAAGTGTCTGTTAGAAGTAGCAGATCCTTCAGAAGGACCATTTCGCTGGTCATAACAGCAGTCATGGGGAAAGGAGAGAGGGAGAGACACCGCCGGGTGCTGGTGAGTCACACCAGATAATTGCTCTCGGGTCCGAAGCTAACTGAAAAGGACTCCGAATTTCCCACTGAGTTTCAAGGGATCAGATCCCTAAGCCCAGGCAGCCCCCGAGGCCCCCCAGAAGCTGCAGCTGCCACGGCCCCAGGGCCCTGCGCACCCTCCGCTGCGGGTGGGCGGTGTGTCACTGCTGGGACAAGCCTGGAGGAGCCCTGGACGACTGCGGGTTGCAGAGGGTGAGGGGAGGTGCCCAGCCCGCACCGCCGCTCTGCTCTTTCCCGGGCTGCTGAAGGTCCTTCTGTACCTGCAGCGGGGTGAAGAGGGAGGTAGCGGCGTGGTAGGATGCGCTAACGAAAGGATCCGTCGGGTTTCTCCCTGCAGAGCATCAGGGCTTCAGGAGCACAGGAGGACCCGGGGCAGGTGGGGCTGCGGCGGAGATGCCGCGGGATGGCAGTTGGATGCAGACGTGGTCCCGGCGAGGGAGCGACAGGCTCTTGGGGAGCTGTAGCCCGAGGCTGAGCTCGGACTTGATGAAAACAGCGTTGTCTTAATTTTGTTCAGGGGAAAAACAAGCCACTGGAAGGAAGGATTGTGCGTTTCTGCAGAAAGACTAGTCAGTCTTCAGAGGTTTCACACATTGCTTTCTGCCTTTTCTTTCCCTACAGAAATAGCTCTTATTCCAGCACATGGGAATGGCATCACAAAAAATAAGCTGCCTGCAACTGGTGTAAACTGGCCACTTTGCTGGCAAATGAATTTATCGTGGCAGTTGAACCTCCCCGGCAGAGCTGTCCCAGCAGGAGCTCTGCGCGCTTCTCATGTCCCCGGTGTGACCGCAGCCGTGGCTGCCCAGCCTGGCACAGGGAGCAGTAGGTGTTGTGACAGCCTCATCCAAGGGGAAATACTACCTACAATGTAAGAGGCTAAAAATAGGTAACATTTCTCCTTCTGTTCCGCTTGTGTTAAGAGCACAGAAAGCAAGCGAGGCGTGAACCGCTCTGTCTGCAGCTGTGGGTGACGGGGCAGGAGGAGAGAGGGGAAGGAGCCGTGTCTCCTCCCGGGGCGGTCGGTGCTGCTCCTCGTGCCCGGGCTGGAGGGGGACCAAGGTGCTCAGCAGGATGCGCGGCCGGCCCAAGCCGGCCCATCAAAACCATTTCAGGGGCATCATTTCAACACGTTGGCCCCGAGGGCTCATGAATGAAACGGACCAGTAGCCGAGCTCCTGGGCCAGCTACACTGAAGGCCCCTTTGGTGGCTGTGCCCTCTGGTCTTTTGAAGTCATCTCTGGAAGGGGTGGATGGTGTTAGACGTGCAAATACCTGGAGCCGTGGGAGAAGCAGGGTAATAGATGTGATTATTTTTATGAATGATAGGCAGGAGCCTTGATTTCCATGGGTGGAACTATATAATATGCCAATTCCTCGCAAACCCACCAAATAAATCTACATTCTGTATACAACTTAATTTCAACTTCATAGCTCAAATGTACGTGTTTATTCCTGGGAGTAAGCACTATTTGTAGTTTCCAGTACAATGCAGCTCATAATTTTTTCACACCTCTCAGAGCAGGTGACAGCTTGCTTGCAAAGTCTAATTCATTCTCACACGGTGCACAAAGTTCTGTTTTTAATGCATACACAAATAACACATCAGAATAAGACTACAGGCAGAAGGATCTGTCCCCATCCCCAAAACACCCTCTTCTGTGTCCCGTAATAAGAAAGGACGCTGTGCAGCAGTGAGCCCTTCAGCCAGCCCGACGCTGGCAGGCGACAATGCGAGAAGACCTCACTCTGTAATTTCCTCTTGGACAGAGCCCCTTTTTACTTAATTGCAGGGAGGATTGTTATGCTAATTGCTATTTTGCACCGACTTAATTCTGCAGTGTTGAACATCTAAATTAAGCTCCCTGCGCTGAGGGGCCAGTGCCTGCGCTGGGCGGCGCTGCCAGATGCAGTGGGACAGTTCTTTGGCTCGCGGTGACCCCGTCCATCCCCCTGGTCCCCCCCGGACGCTGTCACTGAGCATCACCAGGCATCTGCTCGCTGGTCCTGCTGCCCCGTCTCGCTGCGGTGACGAAGCTGGCTTCTCCCTCCGTCCAGGTGCAGGGATCCAAGGCCTGGGATTCAGGACCCTTGCTGAGCGGTCCTTGAAACCCCTTAAGCTGTACTATTCTTTGATGCGCCGTAATTGCATTTAGTCAAGTTTTAGGTGTATTTTAATGGTATTGATTGTTAATAACAAAGCTGTGGCTGCTTAATGCTGAAAGATGATTCATTGTCAGTGGGAGCAGAAAGTCCGGGGGCAAAGTATTATTTTTGACATACAGTAATTTCTTCTAGCAGGATTTTTTTTTATTTTTTTTCTACCAGCTCTGTCTTTTGGAGGCCGATGAGCGGGTGGGTTCCTGGGAACATTGGGCTGTGTGTGCCCGCAGCAGCAGGAGCGATGAGTGGCTGCGGAGCCCCGCTGCCGCTCCGCCGGGCTCCAGCCCCAGCTCTGGCTCCTCCAGCAAGCCTGGACTTTGTCTGGAGCTGGAGGGGCTTTAACGGGAAAACACGGTGCAAAAGGGGACTGACTTGGACCCGCTGGCCTGGGAGCTGTGGGAAGGGGGGAAGGAGAACGGGGCAGGTTGCTCAGACCTGGGAAGAGCATTTGCAATTTTAGTGGAAAACCTGAGGAAGCGGAGGGGGGGCAGCGGGCCGCGCCCGGGGGCTGTGAAGCGGGCAAGGCTGTGACACCCAGTGCTGGGGAAATTCACAGAATGACAGAATCACTAAGGTTGGAAAAGACAGACCTGTAAGATCATCAAGTCCAACCGTCAACCCAACCCCACCATGCCCACTAAACCATGTCCCGCAGTGCCTTGTCCACACATTCCTTGAACACCTCCAGTGACGGTGACTCCACCACCTCCCTGGATAGTCTGTTCTAAGTGTTGGGCTGCTGAGCAGCTTCCAGCTCTGGCATGAACTTGGGACCGCTCTGATAATGTAGATGTATGTACCTTCCGTGCCTGCAGTGAGGTGCGATGAGCGAGACTTGTCACATAAATAATAGCGATGAAAAACTGATTGTTCCCTCATTCTGCATTTCCCTATATATGTTCCCTTCATCAGTTAATCCTCACAGTTAATAAAACAGATATTTCTGATCAGGTTTTAGCTTGCAGATTACTTATGTGCAATGCAAAGTGCATTAAAATGTAGTATACTTTTTATATTTAGATTTTTTTTGCGATAAGCCATTCAGCTGTAAATGCATTTCAGTCACACTGAGAAGATGAAAGAGCCTGAGCCACTGTATTACTTTAAGTAATCAGGCTTGAGGCTAAAGGTAGCTTTCTTTTTAGCTGACAAATAGAAGGAATAAATAACCTGGACACTAAAAGTTGCATTAGGCAAATAAACATTTCCACAAGAATTATGTGTGACATTCAAGGGAAGGCAAATAAACCCTGACTTATGGAAAGCTATCAAACCTCTTGGAGAATTAAATAACGGAAAATCATTATGTAGCATTTGCAGCAGCTATTAAAGACTGTCCATTCTTTTAGGCACTACTGTAAATAAGGTGTGTTTGTAACCCAGCATACACCATGTTTGTCTGATATCTGGTTCTGAGCATAATAAGCAATTCGGTTTCATTTGAAACGCCTTTTAATTGCGAGAAAGGAGGTTTCCCATACCTCTGCCTTCCCTGCGAATGCCTGTGCGCTGTGGGGACCTGTCCCCGTGGGACCGTCCACCCAAGCCACCGCCCAGGCCAGGTCTCGGCCGGGCTCCCCCGCGCCGTGTTCCAGCACCTTCCAGTGCTGCCGTGGAGCATCGCGGCTCTGCCACGACGGCTGCGCCGGTGTCCCCGCAGGGCTCTTTGCCTGCGCGGGGTCCCTGGGGGACGGACTGACCTCTCCACCCTCAAAATTGGGGTGTCGGGGGGGTAAAACCAACAAGTTCGTGTATCCGCTGCCAGAGGGGAAGAGGCGGTGTTGTTAAGCTCCGTGTGACAGAAGCCGCCCCTCTGGTTTTAATTGAACTCTTGAAGGACGAGGTGTGGCGACAGCTCTGCACCGTCGCGACGGGGTCTGCGGCCGCACGCTGGGGGTGCCGAACCCCATTTGCCCTGGGAGAGAGGCCGGTATTTCATTTATAGCTCTCTGGGGTACTGGAGGTACTGGGTATGACGGAGATTTCACTCCAGGACTTGGCACACAAGCACGTCTGATGGTAATAATAACTGCCAATCGCACAGCCCTGCTCTGGAGCAGAAATAGCCGCGCACGGAGCCCATCGCTCTCTGCTGCGGCAGCAGATTGCACGGGCAAAGCGGGGTACACAGAGAAAACAATTTCAGCTCGAAACTAAAACATGGTTTCTGAGACCAGCAAATGTAGCTCTGCAGAAAATGCAACAGTCAACACGACATAAATAGCACCCAGCGCTGCGGTCAGGCAGCTACTGGAACTTGGAAGACAAAAAGCCTCTTTTCAACTATGCTCAAACTTTTCTGCAAGTGATTTATGTGCTGGTAAAAACTTGGCAGAGGCAGCAGCCACCACGGCAGTAGGTTTGCCACGCTGCGGGTTCACGGGTGCTTGTGGAGGGCACCCTCCCGAACTGTTCACGCTGGCCCCTCGAGCCAGTGCAGAGAGGGCGATCGGTGCTTTTAGCCGGTCCTTTTCAGCGCTGTTCAGCAGAATTGGAGTCCTTCCTAGTTAAGCAGCGAACCCCCCAATTCTTTGCGATTTGAATGCGCTTGCTTTATCCTGTTAGAAAAGCGGAGGGGAAATGCGCTACTGGGGGTGTGGGGAGGTGTTACACGCCAGCTTCAGCGCTCCTCCAGCCCCGCTCCCGCTGGATCTCCCCCGCTGGATCCAGCCAGATCAGCTGGATCACCTTGCCAGGATCTCCTGAGCAGCAAGACTTGTTTGGGGGTCTGTGTTTGTTGCTTTTGTCTTTCCTGTGGCCTCACTTTTTAGTACAATGACTCATTTCTTAATTCCGATTCTAAGAAGTTAATCAAGTAACTTAAAGAGGATGGCAGTATCCAACTAAGTGAGCACCCCCGGGGGTGCGGCCGCAGCAGAACGCCACGTTAATGTTCGGTTCGAGCAGCAAACATTACGGTTTTCAATTTAGCAGATGATAATTGTGGTTCGTTATGTATCATACGTGCTATACCACGCTCTCTGGGTGGTTTCTGTCAGCAGCAGTAATAGCATTTTGCCAATTACAAAAAAAGGCCATTTTTCTCTGGGAGCACTTTCTATTTACTGATCCAGTGAAGCAGCATTGGGATCAAAATCATGTTCTGAAAAGTAATTGATATAATCAGCTACACAGAGCTCTGTATTCATCATAAAAGTTTTCCCTGGCAAGCCGCAGGAAGCGCAGCAAGATGGCATTCGAATAACGGGAGTTCAGCCCCCCGAGCAGAGCAGCGTCAGGAGGAGTTCCCTCTTCACTCCTCCTCCTGCCTTCTCCTCCAGCATCTCCAGGTAACGTTAGTGCCCTCCCGCCTGCGCTCCTGCCGCCTGTCAGTGATGAAAAGAAGTCATCCTCTCCCATGAAGAAGACAGCCCTTCGGGTTTCTGACATCCTCCCGCAGCGCCTGGGCTCCAGCCCTTGGCAGGGCAGAACTGGGGCGGCAGCCCGAGACGTCTGCACGTGGCCCCTTTCCCCCCGTCCCCTTTCCCACCGGCCCCCCCGCCCCGGCAGCAGCCCCAGCCCCGGCGGCGTGGGCACGAAGCCGCCGTGTCCCGGCGCGGCAGGGGCTGTCGCGTCAGCCCTGCGCTGACTGTGAATGCACGGGAGAGACAGGATCCGCAGGCAGAGGCGTCCTGCAAAACAAACAGTGCTCTGGCGGGCCAGCGGTGCTGCCTCGGGGTCACTCGTCCCTCCCTGCTGGCATCCCCCTGTGGTAGGATACCCTGGAAAACCAGCCGCCTGATGTGCTTCGCTCATCGCACCATTGGCAAATGCTCGCATCAAGGCAGCGCTGAGTTCACTGATACGAAACCCAAGCAGAAAATGAGAGCAACCACTGACTGCACAGCAGAAATCCCTGCAGCACCCCTGCAGCGTGCAGCATCCCTGCGGTACCCGGGCCCCAGGGAAACGGGTCTCCCAGGGAGGCTGCGGGCTGTCGAGTGTGCCAGCGCCTTCTGTGACTTGGCGGTGGGGAAAGAACAAGATGCTCATTGAAAATGTCATGAAAGGAGATACAAAGGAGCAGATATTGCAGGAAGGTGCTGCAGAGTTAAACAGGCTGGAGCTGTCACCTTCGCCTTCTCCTTGCCACAGGCCGAGCTCAGCGCCTGGCTGCGTCGTGTCTGCAAGCGAAGAGCTATTACTCTCCAAAACATGCTTGTGAAAGGGCAGAGGTCGGCAGCGAGGGTATTTCAAGTGCTCTCTCTGCTTTGAGACGCTGCAGGAGAACGCCAGGGGATGGAGCAGAGCCGCAGAATGAAAGGAGGCGGCTGCTGCTCTGAATTGTCCCCGCGCACCGCTGGCTCCAGCACGGGTGAGGGCTCCCGAAAGCCTTTTCGTGACACTGGGCACACTGTGCTCGTGCTCCGATTTGCCAGGACTTGAGGAACATGGAAGAGCTGCTGCCTGGTAGCTATTTATTTTCCCCCTGTGTGGGGTGAAAAGGTTCTGTGCCACAAAACTCAGCTCTGGAGATCACTTTAAATTAATCAATTAGGAAAAATGAGCTGTGTGATGTAAAATGTCCTTGCTCCATACAAGTCTTTTGAACTATTAGTTCTCTTGAGAAGATTAATTATGAGCGTACAGAGCTAATGCCCTTTTAATGGAATCAGTTATTCAGTTTTAAGGAGTCCCGGGTACTGAGCACGCTGGCATTAGATATTCATTGTGTCAGTTCCAGATCAAACAAGAGAGGATAAAGCTGATCAAGGAAGGGCTCTTTATTCTCGGAGAGCTGTGCTACACGTGCTGATCTGATGCAAGTCACAGGCTGGGAGTTGCTTTAATTGTCTCCTCTGTATGTGATTCCAGAAACTGGCTTTTAACCTGCAGTGAAAAGGGTTGTTTACAAAGTGCATACATTTGCATCTCAACTAACTCTCCTCAGCTTAATGAAACTTGGACATAAGTGCTTGGCTTCTGGTTGCTGCTGAGTTGCAGACAAATTCCTCCCCGGATCCTGCACAGCTTTCTCTTTCTCTTTGCCTTTTCATTCTGATTCGGAGTCATCCATTTTTAGCATCCACATTTTTAGGTGCCCATTTTAAGGTAGCAAAGGCCTGAGATCACGCAGCTCCCACCAGCCTCATTAGTAATTGGGACAATTAAGGATGTGATGTGCGGATGCTCCAAAATTGAAGCATCAAGAGCAAATCCACTTACTCAGCAGCAAATTGCAAATGGAAAGTTGAAGGAAACAATCTCTGACGTAATTCTGCTAGGGAAGAAGAGGATCTTTCCAGAATATCTGAAGTCCCTCTAGGACACTTTCAGAAAGGCATCCTTTGGGCAAAAAGACATTATTAGTTAGGGTTGGTGATGTGAGAGGGAAAGAAGGGCCATTAGCTTGGGAATCTGATTAAAGTACCACCTTTCTTGAATGGAGTCTTTGTTTGCAGTCTGGCCCAAAACACAGCCTTCCTAGCAAGTCAATACCTACTTTTTTGCAGGCCAGTCTACTCAGACTTATCAATTATGGATCTAACTGGTAGCACGGCTTGCTTTATATGGCAGTCAGATCTATCTCCAATGTTACTCTTTTTCTGTGGTAGAAACAAAACATTTGCTAAACTGAAGAACATTCATTAGCACACGATGAAAATGACCCAGTATTTTGGTTTCCCACTTGCCTAATTAGTTTTTGCAGATTAGCAAGTAGAACAGCTGAACAATCAATTGGACATATTAATCAGGCCTATTTTGGAAGCTTTAAATAGAGAATATGTTTCGTCTCTTCTTTCATTTAGGATATAATGGCTCGTAAATGGACACACACAACATAAATTACATCCTTTAACAAGATGAGAGGAGAAATGGTGAAGTCTAAATAAGGAAAGCTAGAGCATTTATTGGCAACTCATTGGGCTCCAGCCTCTCAATCTCGTGAGCGAGGGATGCGGAGCCCCAGCCTCATCGCTCGACTCAGCACGAGCATCGCCCCGATGCCATCCTCTCTCTTTCCCCCTTGGACCCACCAGTGAGGGCTGTACAGATGGACCATCCAAGACCTTCCGCTCCCCCTCAGGGAATGCGACAAGTGGTAGGGAAAAGAGCCAGCAGGGAAACCCGACAGACCCTCTGGGATGGGATGGGTTGGGACAGGAGGTTTGGATAACCATACCATGAACAGATCCCGGCAGAAACATCCAGGTCTGCGCCTCTAGTATGAAATACCTCAAGCTCTGCACAGGAATGAATTCAGGACGGGGGGGAACCCAGCTAGATCTGCTCCCACCTGCCTTCATCGATGCTGGGGAATAGGCAGGCATGGCTTATATTTCTCTCACACATTTCTTAGAAAAACCAACAGTATCCTAGCCAGGTTTGTTGACAGCTCCAAGAGGGGAGGAGGTTTGGGATGCTTTGTTCTGTGTGTGGCCGTGGCACCAGCAGAGTCTTCTTTAAATGGCAGAATGGATGAGCAGGATGGCCTGATGGTCATTGTGCAACCTAAAGTTAAACTTAAGAGTGAGGTCCCCGACTTAGGCAGGAGGGAGGAGAAGCAGACCGTGACTCTGTGCCCGCAGCCGCCAGGAGAGCTCTGGCGATCAAAGCAGCAAGGTCAGATGAAAGAGAGATCTTTTGTAGCTGAAAACCTCTTATATCTGATCCTGAACACTGCAGCTTACTAATATCTGAGCAGTGATGCTATATGTAGGTGTGAGGCAGACATATAGGTACATTTGATACATTATTCCTATTTGCAAAGGTTCAATAAAAAATGTGTAGGTTGTTGCAAATTATTTCTACCATCCTTCTTGCAATGAAGTTAACAGCTGACTGCATTCAAATGCATCAGTTGTATAAATTCATAGGGCATTTTCATGTTTCAATCTAGTTATGTATTTCTAGTTGACCAAACATGTTCAAATTACCATTAACTGCAATCCTATCACTTGGTTCACTGAGCAGAAAGGCAATATCTGTGGTTTAACCATTGCAGAACTGAAGCTGGAGGCAGAGGGAGAGGAGTCAGTGCCGAGGGAGGCAGCGGGAGGGAAGGAGAGAGGGAGAGCACAGGTCTGAGCTCTCTCCCAGCACGGTGAACGTGCCATCGCGTTTCGACACCGGGGCCGTGCCACCTTGTCTCGTGCCAATGGTGACCTGCATCCCTGAGATGCTCAGCCCACGGGTCATCCCCTCTCCTGGTGCCACAAGGACTTTGCTCCCATCCTGATCGGCTTGCAGCAGGGTTCATCCCTCTGTCCCTGGCCAGGCAGGGGAGATCCTTGGGCACCCTGTACCGCAGGGGCTGCACCCCTGCCCCGTAACCCACGGGACTCCCAGTCCTGGCCATCGCACCCCTCTGCACCCGCAGGAGCTGCGGCACCGAGCGGGGTCACGGCAGCCTCTCGGATCCGCCTGCTTTGTTACAAGGACTGAGGCTGCTCACATCTCTTCTAGGCTTCGATGCTGCCAACAGCCACCTCCTTTCACAAGCTGAAGCCCCGGGCTCTCGGGCCACGGTGGCGGAGGGCTGCGGCAGCTCTCCTGGCAGCAGGGCCCGGCTGTGCCGTTTTTTCTCTCCCCTTTCCCAGCCAGAAAACTCCTCACAAGCCGTATGCGAGGACACACCACGTTTTCCCCCGGCTGCTGTGACGCTCGTAACAGATCTTGCTTTGCCAAACGCTGCTTGGGTGTAAACGTACAAATGGGCCAGAAAACAGCTTTTCCTGAAGAGATTAGCATGATCAGGAATAAGCCCCAAAAGCCAATTAAGAAGAGAACAAGGGTCCGTAAGCCAAGGTCTGTTAAGTAGGGGGCAGTACAAAAGGCATCAAAGGCGGTCTCCCACCGTGACGCGGTCCCAGCGGTGGCAAGGGGCGACAGGGTGGTCTCTGCCTCGCGCCGCTGGCCCCGGACAGGGCAGGCCTTCGGCAGGGTCAGTGCCGCATCCGCCCCAAGCGTTGCGGGGACACGTCTCCCTCTATTCCCTTCCTGGCTGTAGCTGCTGTGTTGATCCCTGCCTGACTGGCAAAGGGCTGTGAATGTTTTTATGAACTGGCTCTTTTCTCACCGTCCTTCCAAGGGGTCCCACCGCACTGCCGGGCGCTCGGTGAATTATTTAATATGCCACTTAGGTTTTTAAAGCTGCTGCATCTCACCCTGGCAGAGCTTCAGCGAGCCTCTCCTGTGGATAAATGCCTCTGCAAAGCCAGGTCTGACCGTCAGATCTGCCTGCGCTTTTCAGAAAGTCGTTTCTTTACGCTTGCAGGAGCTTGTTTAACCCTCACCCTCTGCCATCCTGCCAGCTTTGTGTCCTTCGTCAGGCCGATGAGTCTCTTACTGACCCCAAATGTTTTATTTAGTCGTACGTACGTGCCCTCCCGTCGGCAGTGCAAGCCAGGCTCCTCATTGAGAATATCCCTCGCTGGGGTGACCCTGTGGCAGTGGCATAGTGGCATTCGGGGATGGATTATGGTGCAGGAGCAGCAGCGTTGCCGCCACCAGTACCGACCCACGTGCACGGTTCACGGGGGTTTGCTGCACATTTCGCAGAGGTGGAAATCAGTGTTTATGCAGGTGGAACAGCCACGGCGAAGTGCACTGTTGCTGCAGCAAGCCCAGCCTGTAACACAGACAAGATATTCCTGGCTCTTTCTAAGCCCCATAAGGCAAAAGAAAAGGAGAGAGAAATGGATGGAAATGAATGTTAAAAATCTCAGCATGTTGCACAGTTGAGATATATCTGAATACTGTTTCAAGGAGAATGAGACATGGTCCAAAGTCAACATGAATGACATAGAAATTACCTTAAAAATTCACCTTATTTTAATTAATGGGATGTGGGAGAGGCTTTTTTTACCTGCAGTTTTGCATTACTTTCCCAGCTCTGCAGGAGAAGCTCATCTCTGCTGCTGGCAGTCCATAGGGCATTTTTCATTCCAGAGGGCAATGTTTTGGCAAATTATTAGTCAAAACTCTCTTTTTATTGATAACACAACTTGATATTAACCAAAAGTGTTCCGCTCCAGCTTGGCTGAGACTCCTCCAATGTAAAATAAAACCCCATTGCTGCAGCATGAGCATGCAGAACGTGTTTCAAGCGGGTGGCAGCGTCTCAGGGCAGAGGAGGGCAGAGGCAGCGGAGCACGTCCCGGGACACAGATCTGGCACCTGCAGAAGAGGCGGGAGGGAGCCAGGACAGGGACGGGAGGGAGATGGCCGGGTGGCTGGGGGAGAGGCAGGGAGATGCGTGGATGTTGTGGTAACTGTGCAGACAACAGCAGAGGTGAGCCAAGGCAGATCAGACCGACACGTGCATTTCTGATTCCCACATAAAGGCTTGTGGTGTAGAAAACAGAAGCAGCCAGGGAACAGGCGGCAGTAACCAGCCTCGATAACAGCCCTGACTATCGTACATGTCAGCTAGGACTCTCAAAAAGCTGGAGTAATAAAAAATACAGAAAGGAAACATTCCAGACTGCTGCAAACTCCCCAAATTGCACTCCTGACTTTTAACACCCCATCTGCTGGCTGGTGCTAAAAAATTCATTTAGTGCAGCTGATGACAAAACGCGTGTCTGGAGCACAGCGTCAGCTGGATGTGCCCAGCAGTCGCAGGGGCACCTCAGCCCCGTCTGCAGCCCACCCCCGACGGGCAGTCGCGGTCCGGGGCAGGCAGGGCACTGCCAGCCCCGGGAGGGCACGGCAGAGCACTGCGGATGGGGCAAGTTAGAGCTCTCAAGCCTGTGGAGTCAGGCCAGCCCCACGGCTTGTTCCGGGTGGTTTGGAAGAGCAGGAGCAAGCTGATGAGCTCTGGAACAAAAGCACATGGTTTGATGCAAGATTTAGCTTCAGGTTGGGTGGAAGGCTTTCTAGCACCTGGCTGAGGCTCCACAACATAAAAGACATTAATCAGAAAGTATTTCACCTTGATAACATTCTCTTGTATCTTTTCTGGCAACTGGCTAAGATGCACCATTATCGTTATTTTGGGAAGGCGGTTTAATACGGGCTCTTCTCTCGTTTGATGGCAAGTGGTATATCCCTCCCAAGAGACTGCTGCCTTTCATTGCAGGGGCCATAATCTGATTCTTCATGTATTAGTAATTACCTAGGAAGAAGCTATAAATATAATGAAAATGCCAATGCTTCCTAAATGTACCAGTAGTTACTTTCAGAGAAATTAATTATCTGTGAAAATCAGATCAAATAAATAATGTTCTCCTGGAATAACTGATATAATTCATAATTTCAGAGAGTTTAAGACTAGGGAGGACCACTAGATCATCTACTCTCACCTCATTTGTAACGTGGGCCATCAGATTTCACCCAGCTGGGTGTCTGTGGAGCCGCGTCTCTTGTGCGGTTGACTAAAGCCTAACTGGTGTTTGGTTGGGCGCCTCTTCCAGCCATGGAAGAGGGCAGAACATTCGTGTGGTGTAAGGACATCCATCTCTTTTCTGCCTAATAGGAACATTTCCCCTAATCCTTCTCCCGTCACCTTGTTTTGCAAATGCTGCGCAGGAGTGGAGCAGAGCCACCAGCCACGTCTGCAGGTGAGTGCCAAAGCCCAGAGAACCGATGGGAAAAGCCACGTGGTAGATGGGGTTCACTGCGGTTCTTGCTCCCGAGTCTCACCTTTCACGAAAGGGAAAAAAGGACCTCGCTGCTTTCCTTTTAATTAGTGTCTAGTTTCTGTTGCAACTTGACATCTTCATGTAATTTTGTTTGCAATATACATGTAGAGGAGAATGATAATGTAATATAGTAATGATCGTTCCTGAGACAGTCACTTATTCAAAATATTACTCCTGTTTAATCAGTGCAGTCGAGTGATTTATTGACTTGCATAACCAATCTTGCCTGGTGTTTCACTGTAATTAAAACAGCTACATTCCCAGAGTCCATCTGCATATAATAAATTGTAAAAAACCATGTCAGGGCAATATTAATACTGATGATTTGCACGAGTGGCAGTCGAGTCCCTCTGAGCTGGGGCTCATCTTCTTGCTGCTGGCGAGGGCGGACAGTCAGGCAGGAGTTGGAGCTCGGGGACCGGGGAGTCCCAGGAGGCTGCAGGAATAAACCCAGACACTTTGGTCATATCCAGATGAGCCAGAGAAGGTGCAATTAGGGCTTTTCCCTTGAGTGCTCTGGGGGGATAAGGCTACAGTTTTATCAAATGGAGTTGCCCCATGCCTTCTCGATTTATGGAGGGAGGTCAGTGCGAGGAGGAACTTGGTGATGCTCAGTCTGGACCGGAGGAGACCCCAAAACCAGGGCAGCAGTCGAGAAACCTGACTCAGCCACTCGCTTCGTTCCAGGCCTTGGCAAGAGTCTGTGAATTCTCAGCCTCAGAGGCAGAAGGCGACGGTGACACAAGTGTTTGAAGTACGATGAGTAAATCTGATTCTCCTGGCTGAGCTGTAAGGAATATGAAGGCGAAGGTCACGCTCTGTCCCCCGTTCTCCTTCCCCATCGATGTCTGCCTGAGCTCTCCCAGTGGCTCCTCGCGACCCGCCACATTGGATCATCCCGGACTCACTGATAATTTCACTTTTATTATTGGAGGGTTTCTGAAAATCAGTTTCTTTTTCTTGAGTCAAATTCCAACAACCAAAACGCAGAAGTATTCTAAAAAAAAGGAGTGGAAGATGTCAGCTTGTCGTTGAGAAAAGAACAACTGTCAAAACCCAGAGATTTTCTGCCAAAACCCACTGAAGAATGTTGGCTGAGAACTGCAGAGAGAGAGAAGCCAGTCCAAAAGAGTCAGTTTGGGTGTTGTCAGCCTTTTTTTTGACAAAAATTCTAAATATTTTGAAGAAAGGGGACAGCTTCCAGGAATTTCTGTTTTCAGCAGCTCCGTTTTCTGCGAGTTCTGACCCAGAATTCCCTGCTGGGAGCCGTGCCGGTGCCCCCCACCTGCCGCAGCACCGGCGCCCGGACCTGTGAGAGCCGTACAGGGAAAGATCCTTACTGGTTTCAGTGGAGCTCGGCTTCTCCTCACCTCCGGGACACTGCCCCAGGGCGCTCCCTGAGAAAGGCAGGTTAGCTGGGTGATTAGAGAAAAGGGTCTTCAGTGCTGCTTCTATTTCTGGGTTTTTTATTGGTATGACACTTTTCCCTCTAATTTACCCAGTGCTGAATTTCAAGCATTGTGGAAAAATGAAGACCTGCGTCTGGTTTTGGCCTGAGTCACTCTTAGCTTAGCTTTACCAATGCCAAGCGCTGCACAGAGCCCGTGCACGCTGATTAGCATAAGCTTAGACACAAACGAGCACACCAGCGTGTCAGCGTGGAAGAGAGCAATCTGGACAGCCCACGGCTTCGGCTCAGCCCGTGGGTCAGCACTGCCGCCTCCAGCTGCCGAGCCCTCCCGGGCACTGCGGCTGCCCCAGAAGGATACTCGGAGCTGCTACCCAGCGTCAGCCACGGCCAGCACCTCACTCCTGGCCAGGGAGAAGAGATACGGGGGAGGTAAACAGGTTCCTGCTGGGGAGGTGGAAGCAGAAAGCAGCTGCCTGCAGTGAAACCAGCAACCCGAGGCAGCCAGCTCTTGGAGAGGGCTGGGGGTGAGGCAGGGAAAGGGCATGAAGTGCTGCAGGGCAGAGAAAATCAGCTGGATGATGCTCGACTCTCACCCAAGGCTCTTATCCATGTGTTGAAGTGTTGTGATGCTATTAAAATACCAGGAAAGGACTTAACACTCTGCCCTGCCTTTGCTGCTTCACGCTGGGCTTGTTGAGCTGTAGTGGTGTGAGACCAGCACGTTGCATGATAAGATCTTCATATCCAGCATAAAGCGACCCCATACGATTGCACAGCCCCGACGGGGGGGTGTCCCACAGCCGAAACAGCCATGCTGCCCTTGGGAGGCAGCTGTCACCGACCGGCAGGCATCCCTGTGGCCTGCTTTCAACTCTTCGCTGTTCACCAGTAAATTAAAAAGCTGCCCCAGGACACAGATATTTATTGCCCAAACGCCTCCGGGGTTTCAGGCCGCTCCGGCCGGGACGCTCCCACGGCTGCTGTCAGCTCTCCGCTCCACTCTGCTCCTCCCAGCATTTCTGTCTGTTCTCTTGCACATGAGCACTGTGCTGCTGTCACTCACAGAAGATTTTCCCTTGGCACTTTTTCAAGCCAATATTTTCCTTAGCAGCTTCCTCCGGCTCAGAGATACAGAAGCTTGGACGTTTGCTTTTCCCTTTAGGTTCGGTGCCAGTTGTTCTTCAAGATAAGGGAAGGGGGATGAAGAATTCAGGGTCTTTGGCCACCCACTCCAAATAATTTCAGAGGAAATTATTTTATTTCTCCCATTAGGCATGGGAACGGGAACAGAACCAAAGCATTTGGCTGCTTACCCACAGGCTAACTTGGCATAGCTGATGGCAGAGCTGCGATCCCCGTGGGAAGGGGTGACCCTGGCGCAGCCATGGGTATCCCGCCCAGGCGGATATGTAGCAGAGCCAGGTCTTGGCTGCCCGTGCAGGCAGAGCCACATCCCGCTGGGCTGGGCTTGGCAGCCCTTGGAGCCACGGCGAGACTATTTCATGCTTGGGGAGCTTGACAAACAGGAGTGATTTATAGCTCCTGGGTCTGATTTTCATTGCTACCAAGGGCTGTGTGCGCCACTCCAGCAGTGGGATAACCCAGTGTCAGCCACACTCAGAAACATCTGGGGTTTCCATATTTAAATTAAAGCCATAGCTGACGAACTGTGCTGTGAGGAGAAGGAACAGGAGCTTGAAAGGGAGTAAAAGGTGTCAAACCCCAATGGTTCCCCCGCAGTGTCTCCGTGGGACGGGAGCAGCACACGTGTGTCTGTGCCAGAGCGAGAAGCAGCACAAATGCCATGAGTGCATGTGAGAGAAAGCACAAAGGCTGAGAGCAGGAAGGAATCATAACCAGTTGCTCTAATTGCTTTGCTGTACCTCCGTGAGCCAGCCAAGCGTGCCGCTGCCGTGGCTGCTGGTGGGTGGGATCCGTCCTGGGGCGGAGGCGCTGGGGTCACACGGAACCATCGCAGCCCCCCCGGGCGTGCAGGGTCAGAGGAAAGTGTCACTAAAAGCCTGTCACCAGCCTGCCTGCTCTTACGGCCGCTCTCATCACTCCCGAGGCTGTCACGGCGAGGGCACCGTGTTGAGACAGGACGTCACGCTGCAGCCACAGGTCACGGCCACAGGAGCACTTAGCGGGAAGTGGCCACGGGGCTGGCCCAGGCACATGCAACCAGGTTGGGGGGCAGTCGGTGCCACCGTGGCTGTGCCGGACCGCGTGCCATGCGCTGCCCCAAGCTCAGGCACCGAGCCACGGGGTCCTGCCCTGCACGTGCCATGCAGAGGCGTCCTGGCTGTCCCCAGCCCCTCTCCAGGCAGGGCGCTGAGGTGGCAGCTGCTGGAAGGTGGCAGCAAGAAATGTCTTCCAGCAGCGCTTGGTAACAGGTAACTGCTAAACAATCTATCACCTCTTCTATTTTCTGCACTCCCCGCCCCAGTTTTCATGTTTCGTGTGTGCCGAACACACACGATCGTCTCAGCAGACTCTATCACAGTGCCTTCAGCAGAGACAATGATGGTCCAACCGCAGGGTGCTCGAGGATTGCCATGTCCCAGCCGGGGGTGGACAGCCACTGCCAGCTCCAGCTCCACACCCGCTCCTGGGAATGTCCCAGTTCTTGGCAGTTGTACGTGTTTGGTGATCAGCTGCAGAGCAGGAGTCGGGAAGCAAAGTTGGGCTCCTTCCAGGCGTGTGCCTGCCTTGCACACACGCTAGTGTGCTCGTTTGTGTCTAAGCTTATGCTAATCAGTGTGCGTGGGCTCTGTGCAGCGCTTGGCATTGGTAAAGCTAAGCTAAGAGTGACTCAGGCCAAAACAGACTCAGGTCTTCATTTTTCCACAATGCTTGAAATTCAGCACTGGGTAAATTAGAGGAAAAAGTGTCATACTCCAAGCCAGCTGCTCTGTGGCTAACACATCTCTTGCTTCTTGGAAGTACTGAATAAGGTTGTATGTTTTAGCACTCAGGTGGGTGAATAATATTTATCTCTGCCATGCAGCATGACTGCATTGGTGCGGTGAACATCAGCATGGGCTGCTGTGAGCACGGCTGCACGGCATGCAGCAGGTCAGCCTGCACAAGTGCACCGATCCAGTTTGTATAGCAGCCCTCGGGCTGGGAGGGGGCTCCTGCCCGGGACCTGGCCTGAGGCTGGAAAACAGAGTTTGCAAGGGCTCAGCATCCAGGAGGGAAAGTTATTCCTGTCTAGAAATTATTTCCTGCTGAGGAAATAGCGTTGGCTCTTTGTCAGACCGCAGCAAGTGTGTAAGAGCCGGCCCAAGGACAGACGTGCCCCACAGCACCATGTGAGCGAGTGGGGGGCTCGGGGGGCTCCCTGGCAGTGGAGGGAGCTCGCTGCCCTCGGATAGAGCCAGCAGCCAGAGCACCTGCCTCCCTCCCGCTCGCAAGATGCGATTGCCACCTACATTCCCCACTCCTGCATTTCTGCTCGGCAGCGGGAAGCTCACCGCAGCTCGCCAGCTGGGCCTGGACGCGGCTCGCTCACACTCTCAGCTGCATGCTTGCAGCCACACGCTGGGCCGGGGCAGGTGAATGAAGCCGCAGTATTGCAGCAATTTTGGCAATATTGTGTCTGCCCTCAGAGGAAGCCCTGCTGCTGCCCGGAGATGGGATGGGCTGGGATAAACCAGTAAATCCAGCAAGTAAAAGCCCGGTGGTTTCATTCTTCCCAGCCTGGGAATAGAGCCAGCGTTGGTGGGAGAGAGGAGCCGGGGAGCACAGGCGCCCACGATGTGTCCCCATCCACCTGCAGGATCCCGGGATCCCTCAGCGTCCCACCGCTCCACTCCGACAGCAGCGCCCGGCAGCAGGGGCTGCGCCTGCCCAGGGTGTGAGCCCCGTCCGGCGGTCCCGGAGACCCACTGGGACCAGGGCATGCCTCTGCTTCGTTATTATTTATTATTTGCATTGACTTCGATTACAACATGTCACTTCTCTGATGGTGATTAAAGTGGAAAGGACTCATCTGATATGTCGGCTAAGCACATTTTTCTCTGGATGCTGCAGATGATACACAAACACCGAGTCCCTCGGCATCTTACGCGGACGAGCGGCCTCTCTGCTCTTGCCGCAGCGGTACCGGCTGGCCAGAAAACGCCCAGCTGGGACCCTGCGCCGGACCCTGCACCTGCGGTGGGATAAACTGCCCCACCAGCCGGGGACTGCCAATGCCTGGAGAGGCATAAACCGGGAGTTAGAGACAATTTGTTTAATCTGTCCTGACCCCGATCAATTCACAAATATTCCAGAGTATTTGAGGCACAGATCAGCAGAAAATTTCTGATTCAGGTCATAAAAAAACAAATGAACTCTGCTGAAGTGGAAATTACCTTCACATAGGGGAAGAGAAGTTATGTGGATCTCTGCTGCTCCCAAGTATTTACATTGCCTTCAGCCGCGCCATCAGGCCCTCAGCACACTGTAGAGTTTGGCTTAATTAGTATTTAATCTTTCATTCTAGGCTGTTAAACCAAGATTCATGTGCTGGGTTTTATTTTTGTGAGCAACGCTGTGCTGTGGTGCGAGGGGGTAATTTGCTCCCTGTGAAGGGGGGGGGACTGCTGGGGTCCCCGGGCAGCGCCGAGCCCCGGGGTGACCCCGGCCCTTTGCACAGTCCCTGCGAACGCGGGTATTTTCCTCCTGGTGCACTCCCCCACTCCTTCCTCCTGCCTGCGACCTATGCAGTGCCTGGTGCTCCTCCTACAGCCTACTTTGCCTAGACAACACAGCCCTATCCCCATCTGTGATTACAAATTAGCAGCCTAATCCTAAGTATCTTTTTAGCCTGACGATGGTTGTCTAAATCTGATTTTTAATCTGTCTTTACCAGCTGCTCCTGCTGCTGCCCTTTGCAATTTATTTTGCACGTGACTTACACTGGATAAAAAAAAAATCTGTCTAATGTTCTCCAGTGTCAAACATCCTTTTAGCTGGAGACAGTGGTTTATGTGTTCTACAGTATGAGGGGAGCTCTGCCAGCATAGCAGTCTCTTCTTTTCCTTGGGATTTATTGACTATAGTGAGGTCCTGCTCTAATCCTCCTGCTCTCACACCCTGTTTCTTTCCCTAAGAACCACTAAGCTCCTTGAGTCTCCTGTATCATCTCCATTACGGGCAGAGCTCTTCACTGGCTTATACCCTGTTCAGTCCTACTGAAGTGCAGGGCAGTGCTCTGCATCCAAATCAGCACAGATTTTTTTTTCCTTGAATAGCCTGTTTTATGCATGCTCTGGGGAAGTGAACCAGCCTCACTAAAGACTAGAATCCTTCCAGAAGCGATTTTTAAGTATTTCAGATAAGTCTTACTAATGGTAAATCTAGCTATTCACTCCCCGCTCTTCATACACAGGATTTGACCCTTTATTACGCTAATGCAGGTGTTCAGTGGATGCCGTTCACAATCCCGTTTGGCCTCTCCATTTCCCCTCTTGTCTGCCATCAGCGATGCCCAGCCCCTGAGCTGCAGGTCCCCGGGCGGACCCCAGCCCCAGCTGCGGCCCTGCCTGTGGCCGGAGGGCTCGTCCCTTATATTGGGGAGCAGCGGCTGCGAGGGGCCTTTGCCTCCCGGAGCTCCTGGGGATGGTGAGTGCCTGGGGGGAACCAGGCAGTGAGTGCCAGGCCGGGGCGGGTGGTACCAGCAGCACCCGCTTCCTGGGGCACAGGGTTTTGTTTGGACCACCCCGGATCTCTTCTAGCTAAAGGGGAGAGGAGGGAGAAATGAGCCTGTTTGTTTGGGGCATTGCAAACAGTCGCTGGTTTCCTTATTCTGCGGTTCTCTCTTCCAGCTGTGGGTGGGTTTCTGGGCTCACCAGGTGCCCCAGGGCAGCCGACACCATGCGATTTCTCTCGTGCTTGTGCGCTGCTCCGCAGCTCTGTTTGCACACGCAAGGCTGTACCCAGAGCGTGTGTGCAGACACAAGCCTCAGCCTCTACTGCGAGAGCAAATCACGCTGGGTACGCATGTTTCTGCTCCGCATTTCAAGTCAGTGCTGTTGTGCAGACAGAGTGATATCCCTGGGATCCAAGCTAGGAGATGAGCAAAACATTACATCAGGGTCTTACTAAAGAAAGGAAAGCAAGAATATAAGAAGCCTCAGAAAACGTTCTGGAGAAATTTGTGTTTTGGCATTCCTACCTCCTGCCTGTCTGGGGCTTGTCAGCACCTGACAAGCAGTAAATGAAATGGGCAGACGCTGTCAGCTGCTAGTGGGAGCGCCGGTCTAGTTCTTCCTCTGCCACTCCGCTCCGCCAGCCCGAAAGGAAGGTGCAAAGCAAAAATCCCGGAGCTGCTCCTTTCCCTTCCCCCTGCTGCGGTGGGAAGCCCAGGGGAGCACCGGCAATTACCTCATCAACAACCTCTCTGTCTTATTTTCTCTGGAGGCAGCTATTAGCAGTGTGCGCTCTCGCCCTGGGGATGGCCCGAGAGCCGTGCATCCTCACGCCAGTTTATCCTCCAGTTTAGCAAAGCCCACGGGGTTTTACATTGCTCACAGGTTTCTTGGGGGGACTTGGGGGTACCAAAACCTCGAGGTTTCTGAGGACGTTTCTGCCTCTCTCTGTAGGAAGCGCAGTCCCACTCTTGCTGGAGCCGTGCATGCCGTGTGCGCACGCTGCCCCAGGAGCACGAATGCAGGCACTGGTGGGAGCAGATCTGAACCCCCAACGAGCTCCTGTGAGAAGCAGCCATACGAGGCGCAGCAGCGAGCAACGTGTTTGCAGGTAAGCCCCTCGGAGCCGGAGTGAGACCTTGCAATCCCAGCCCCAGCCATCCACCCGGGCTGTTAGCAGCTCGCTCTGGAGCAGGGTTGCCTTCCCTGATTGCTAATTTAGATTTGCCTGCCATCCCACACAGTGGAATCAGGGGAAATAAAATTACAGACTTATTCACTCTTTTTGTACAACTGATGTGCTGATTACCTGTCAATCACGGAATTGCATTAACATCTGACAGTGTGTGCATAACAATTACCCCCATCAAATTAAGGAAACCTTTCACACTCAGAGACAGAGAGAGGGAGGAAATTCAATCAGCATAATTAGTTCAATCAGAAAAGAACTTCTTTTCATCAAGAAGGGGAAAAAGGTACGGCAAAAGCAGGGTGGGAGACAGGTATCTCTCAGGGCTGAGAGGTCAGCTCATGCATACACCGCCGCAGTGCCTGTCACGGTGTGGCCAAGGGCTCGCCAGGCTCTGTGCTTCCTCCCCACCCGAGTTCCTCCTCTCCCGGCTCCTGAAATCCTTTTCTGTAGTTCCTGGGCGGGCTCCTTCCCTGAGGCTCTGCCACCCTGGCTTTCCCTGCCCACCTCCAGAGAGGCAAAGTGGAAGCAGGTGGGTTCCCACCGCCCCTCCAGCAGTTCCTCCCCTCCACACCCCGAAACAGCAGCCGGAGGAGGCGGGCGCATGGGGGTGCGGGGATGTGGAGGCTTCCTCGGCTTTGTGGGACTGGAGTGGGGCCGAGCGGCGTGGCGGTGGCATGCTCTCGTGGGAGGATTTGTTTCATATTTCCCATGGAGGGGAGGGGGATTATTAATGCTAATTACGAACAGCAAAAACAAGAGAGAGGAAGAAAAGCTCAGTTAGCAACAATGCAAATGAAGCTGGACTAGCGCTGCTGAGCGATGGCGAGCATGCTCCCAGCCTTTCTCTGCTGTGCAAGCTGAGGTGGGGTTGTACGTGATGCCAGGGCTGGGCTGGGCATTGCCGCCTTCCTCCCTGATGTTTGAAGCAAAACCCGCCGGCATTGTCTGTGTGCTCCGGGAGGGACAGGGGAGAGGGAACGGAGCAGAAGCCTGAGGTGCTGGATCTATCCCTTCTGCCATCTCCCTCCATCAAACCCATTGACTAAAGGCATCACGTAGATGGTTGCTGAGGATGAAGATGGCTGAACCCGAGATCAGGCTTGAGGTGGTTTTATCCAATGATCTGAGAAACGTAATGCAGCTGGAATGAGAAGAGGAAGGGATGTGGAGCTTCATGACTTCTCAGCACAGGTAGCAAAAGCCAGTGGAGTGACAATAGGAAGCTCCTGCAGCAGAGTATGAGACAGGCACGTGTGCCAAATGACTCCTGAATTTCTGCTGAGTTAATTATTTTGTAATTAAATTCAAGTTGAAAGGCAAAAGTGTTCCTGCCACTGAGACAGCAGCTCTGTGGGAGCGTCAGGTACTCATGGTGGTTTTGCTCTAGCATCAGCTCTCTGTGCTATGAAGGTTTTACCCAAAAGAGGCCCTTCTCGTGGGCAGAACCCTTTGAACATCAGCTGTGAGTCGTTTTGGAGTGTGTTGTCGGGGCCAGTTGCCCTGAGAGCATCTGGGTCACTCTGGGGTTTGTATGGGATTTATTGTGTCTGGGATCACTGTGCTCTCCTGCTATTTTAGGAAGGCTTCAGTGTTGGTGTGAAATTTAAAGCAGTCCGGGGTGGGACAGGGTTTCCCACACTGGGGACTTTTTTGAGGCACAGAGGAGTTATTGCAGAATGAGGTCGAAGGATCTCATGTGCTGGCACAAGCAGAGCGGGACTCAATGCTGGGAAAGAATGGGATCCTAGCAAGTCCTCACTGCGAACGCTTGTAACAAAAGAGATTTTCAACTTTAAGGACGATTAGCGTGAGAACAGGTTGCTGGAGAGGATGTGGGATTCTTGATTTCTAAGAATGGGATAAATAAGCATCTCTAGGAACAGCATAGCAGAGCTTCTCTTGCCTCAGGCAGGCAAGCGGCCCCTCGCAGCATGTTTTTCTGTAGTTCTGTGGTGTGCTCGTTATTAGTTTTCCCATCCCAGCCCCACTCTAGAATCAGACCCAGCTTTGCAGAACAGTGCAGAAGTCTGGCAGGACCTGATCTCCGTCCACCAGCCTTTGTAAACAGCAGGTAGATACAAGAGAGCAGGAACCCCAGCAGGAGGAACGGGGAGGGGCGCAGGTAGCGGTGGCCCGTGCCTGTGCCTGTTCTGAGTGCAGGTGGGTGGTACAAAGTCAGGTTAATTTTCTTTTCCCAAAATATGGTCTATAAATGAATAAGCAAGTAAATAAACCAGTCTTCTCTCAGCAGTCTTCCTGCCATCTGCTTACCATTACCAGCTGGCATCCACCCATTAGTTTATATCCCTTTCGTTCCAGAGGATCCAAAGCATCCTGCAAACTTTGGGCAATGTTTGGCTCTCACTTGCACCTGCATATGTCCAGAGTAACTCAGAGCTGACTTTGTCCTTTAAAAAGCTGATATTAAGCGTTATTTAGATGTCCACTGAAATGCAGACATCCCTGGCGAGCCACGCAGCAGCTGCCCGGTGGTCCAGGGTAGGTGGTGGGTGCCAGGATGCCATGGGGACCTGCTCTCACCCCCATCCCACCACCCTGGCCCTGCGTGGGGGCTGTGCTGCAGAGATTTACCTTCCAAGAACAACTTCTCCCACGCCGAGCACAAGGCGGGTGGAGTGGAAGATTATTTCCCAGCAAGCTGCATGTGCCTGAGGTCTGCACAAGAGAAGGTTATCTCAGGTCTACGGCCAGAGTCAGGCAAGGAGGACCAGAGTGAGGAATTAGAAACAAATCGTGAACAGATGTCAGGCAGAATAATAAGAAATGTATGGAAGGCCCACCAGGATAGATTGATGAGGGAAAAAAAAGCACTGGGCACGCTCAAGCAACAGCTGCCGTCCTGGAGGGAAAGGCGCGGGGAGGAGAAACACGCCTGCACGGGATCGCGCCGTCAATAAACTTCTGTTATGCAAGTTGTCCTCCCGCGGGGACACCCGCTCGCAGGCACGCCTGCTGCTCTGCTGTGGTTGCGCAGCAACGTCGCATTAGGATGCGTGATTTAAGCATCTCGGCTCTGGTGGTTCCACTTACTTATCCTGCAAACTGGGGAGCTGGAGACAGGTTTCCCTCTCCTTCCACCTCGTCTGTGGCTGCAGACAGAGAGGGAGGAGGGCAAAGTCTCTGAACAGGACAGCTCGTAGAAGGGGCAAAAATTCCTTGCATAGTGATAAAAGCAGTAATGTGGTTCTCCCGCTTTGGCTTGCTCTCCTAACCTTGGTTGGAGTCAAAACTTTATTGCATGAACAGCTTGGGTGAGTCTTGCTTGTCGCCGTGTAGAAACTTACAGCCCTTTTGCAGAGAAGAGCGGTGTCAGTCCCACCCCGCTGACGCCCCTGCCAGGAAAGGTGATTCATTAAAACAGCCACTCCGCACGGGGACAGTGCTCCCCGGCTCTGCCCGGCCGGCTGGCGACTGCCCCGCTCTCACCCGCCTGAAGCTTTAGCCTCCCAGTTTTGTGGGACGAGTGAGCACGGGAGCTGGGAGCCAGCGTGTCCCTGGCAGCGCCCTTGGCCCAGCGTGGTAGCTGCTCGCTCAGCCTCGAGCACAGCCACCCAGGAGAAGCAGCTGAGGTTTACCTACGAGGCAGCGAGGTTTCCTGCATGGACAGAGCCCCAGCGCCCTGCGCAGCGACCGGGACATCACGTCCCGGCTCCAGCTCACAGTGCGGGGGGACACGTGGACGTAGGGTGGGAAGAGGCAAAAACCTCTTTAAGTACCCCAAAGGGGAGTTCGTTTATTTACTCATAAGAGTAAAGATCAAGATGTATTTTTTGTCATTAGCACATTTTAAAATAGCTTTTAATGAGTGAGTCAGAGAGGAAATGCTGGGGGAGGGAGCTGAGCCTGTCATTCAGAACATGAAAGGCTGAAAAATCTCCTCTGACTTACAAATTAAAGTATAAAGATTGGAGATTACTATGGGCCGCAGATAACGATTGAGCAGATACAAACCTGGAGCAGCGGTAGGATGCGCTCTTGACTGCTTCCCTCTGGGCCTGAAACAATAAAGCTGGTGCTTTTCAAGCCGCTTAATGAATGTGCAAGCTGGAGAGTTGTATTGAAGCCCTTTCCGGGGATTTTGCTCCGCACTGCAGGCGGGCAGAGCATGTGCCCTAGCAGGCAGGTACATTTGGTCAGGGTGGCTGTCGGGGCGGAAAACTGGTGCTTGTGACATAAGATCGAGCTCTGCCCCGGGCACAGGTCAGTGCTTCCCTGCACTTCCCCAGGGGCTTGTTCCGGAGCCGTGCGCTGCAGGGACATCACCGTGCCACCGCTCTCGCTGTCAGTGTTGGGACGTGGGTCCCTGCTGCAGCGAGCAAACATGGTCTCTTTCCCTCTTCCCTCCTCACGGGGAAAGGGCCCCAGGGCCAGGCAGCGCTGACTCCCGGTGCTGCGGTGGAGGGGTGCCGTTCCTGAGATAACCAGCTCATGCTTCTCGTGGAAAGTGTCTGCAAAAGTTGTTTGGACAGAAGTGTCATGGCTGACTGGCAGAACTGGACCCCCAAACCCATCTGATTTCATTAACATCAATTTTTGCACATGCAGATTATTGCATGTGGGAGTAGACAAGTATGCATGACGGCAGAGATGCGCACTTAATATTGCACATGCAGTTCAAGGGCTGGTTTTGAAAACTTGGCATCCATAGGAAAACAATTAAGAAGAGCCATGCCTACAAGGCAAAGAGAAAATGATCCCAGCCTTCTCCTAGTCCTCCAAGAGGTGTCACGGGAGGTAAATGTCACCCAACCTTATCATTGTCTTCAGACTTGAACTCCTCATTTTTCTGGCTTGTAAATGAGCAAGTTGCCAATATTTTCATCAGTGATATCAAAGCCTGAATAGCTCTGCAGCGTAACAGGTCATGACACTGGCTCAGGTTCCTTTGCCGGGGGAAAGGAGAGGGAAGACAAACCTTCCTGTCGCTGTTGAAGCAAGCAGGGCATGTGTGTGCATAGGCAGAGCTGGCTGGTGGTGCAAAACTGTCAGGAGAGGGACGGGATTGGGTTTGACTGACTGTTAGAGAGCCGGTTAAAAGGCTAATCTGCCTACGAAGAGCTGGTGTCTCTCCTGATTAGGAAAAGCACTCCTTCCCTTGTTCTGCTCCGATTTCTGCTCCACAGACGGAGCTGTTGTAAGACTTTCTCCAGTTCCGCCTCCTGCCTTGCCCTTAAGCCGAATGCAGCCCTGGTGAAAAGCTGGACGGCAGCTGCGGGGCTGGACCCAGCCCACGGGGACGTGAGCACCGAGGGCTCCTCCAGCGCGGCGGGGCAGCCCTGGCAGCCCCTCTGTGCCGCCGGGGAGCATTGGACTCCCAATTCCGGTTGGACTTGGTGATCTGAAAGGTCTTTTCCAACCTAAACAATTCTATGATTCTATGATTGGGGCATCCCTGAAAGATGCTATTTGTTTGTGGATTGCCTAACCGTACCCACGTTCCTTAATGTGTCGCGCTGGTATTTGCTTGGCACAAAGAGGCAGTAAGATCCTGGAGGCAAATTTTCTGGCAAATTTCCTGGCAAGGCACAGCAGTGCCACGGCCAAGGTCACCAGCCTCCATCCCAACACTGTCCTGGGCGCAGGGACTCTCCCTTGGTGGGCGAGGAGCAGACTTTGTGCATGTTGGCTTTGTCCTGCATGCGATGAGGCACGATGGAGATTGCCCAGTCCCTCGGGCAGCTTTGGGGTGGCGAGCGGTGCAGTGCCAGCCTGGTGCTGTGCCCCAGTCGTGGTGCAGAGCGACACGGTGCTGCTTGACACGTCACTACGGCCGGGCACAGCGTTCCCAGGGTGAGAGCAGGGGATGATGCGTAAACTGCCTGAGCTTTGGGCAGGTCACCCCACCCTCGCGTCCTCCTGCTTGAAAGTCCAGGTGCCGCTTTCCCAGAGCACGCCTTCCCATGGGATCGTTGCAGGGAGGAGATGCGGGCTGGTACACAGAATAAGCCAATTCCAGAGCAAACATCCCATGCTACTCAGTTAAGGGATGCTGGTGGCCAAGTGCTCAGCACAGGTGACAAGCCTGGGTTTAGCCCACGAGACAACAAATCTCTGTATTTCTGCTGTTGCCACTCATCAAGCAAATGGGCCCGAAAACACTCCCTAGAAATTATTCCATTTTATATAAGAAAATCCCCTCCGAGAGTCGGGGGGGACAACAGGTCCCTGTCAGAAAGGGAGGGGGGTGCGGGCAGAGGGGCCTCAGCCTGGGGCAGGGTCCCTGTGGCCGCATGCGTGACCTGAGCAGGAGCCCTGGCCCCCATCCGCCTGTCCTGGCATACCATCCCTGCTTTAAATGTGTAATATTTTTTCTAGGAAATACTTCTTGTAAGTGATAAAGTTGATATTTAAGAGTGTTCCTTTTCAAAGGTATCTTTAAGCAAAATCAAGCTTTAGCTGTGATTCATTCCCACTTGACAATCAAGCAGACACACATAGGCACAGATATTTCTGCATATATATATCTGCACACATAGACACATACATATCTGTTCAAAATTGGAAAGCAATCAATTCTGAGATTTATTTAATGCTGCATTGCACAAGTTTGATAGCCGGGTTGGTTAATTGCCACGCTAATAACACCCTTCATCAAAGAGACTTGCAGGCAAAAATAAAAAAAGCTTAAAAAATTAAAATGGCAATAAATACAAACTCCTGCTAACATTTTTTAAAACCAGCATCTAAATAGCAAATTAGCTGACACTGAGAGGAACTGTATTTTTTGCAATTCTATTCCCTATTCTAGCAGTTCTAAAAACTCAGGTTTTTTATCATTAAGAAACTTTTCCAGTTAAGCAAGAAGCACCTCACGCACACACTCATGTGCTCGCATCCTCGGACCCTCAGACAGCAGCTCAGGGGCCCCTTTTCGGCAGAAAACGGGGCTTCATTTTTGCTGCTGCGTGTCATGGGTGGGAAGGGACCCGCTGAGGGACCTTCCCCAGGGCGGTGGCCAGGCAGGGGGACGCTGGGGACCGCGGGGCCCTGGAAGCGCTGGGCAGGACCCTTCGCTTTTAAGCCGATAACTGCGGATCCCACGGGCGAGCGCTGTTGTTCAGTGTAGTAAAAATACTTGTACTTGCTCAGAAGCGATGGGAAGCGAGGGGCACAGCTGCAGTGGTGCCGAGTTCGGATGGCACGAGGGGAGGCGAGCGGCTCCTCGCCAAGGCGGACAAGGGCAGGTCAGAGCCAGCGGAAGGGACCGGGATCCCAGCGTGGTTTACAGTAAGGGCTGGGGCTGCGTTTTTGGGGCTGAGCATTTGCAGCAGGTGAGAGGAGGGGGGGCCTCCCCTGCCCCTTCACCCCTGCTAATGGATTAATTAATGCGTCCTCGCCAAGCAGAGCAGGACCCGGCGTCGCTCCCATCTGCCGCCGGCAAGGTCGTGGGCTGCAGACCTGGGACTGCAATTCGCAGCGCCGCCGAGAGTGCAGGCGAAACCTATCAGAACATAGGTAATTTGATTAGAAATTAATTGGCCTACATCAGAGCGTCAAAAATCTAACAGATTTTCTGCTGATAAAATTAAAATTAGAAACTGAATTGATTAGCCTGTGCCAGCAAAGGAACCAAAATGTCAAAGGCACCAGCTGCACATTTGCATTTGGTACTTAACAAAGTTCTTACCAAAGCGAGTGAGAGATGTTTGACATTTCCATGATTTCTGCAATTCTAATGTATCTTTTATTGATATTAATTAAAAAATGCAAGGGAATAATGAAGTGAGAAATGACAGAAGGGAGTTTGGCCATTCCAGCTTGGCAGCTAGTACAGAGCGCGGCATGCGGTTCCCGCTCTGCCGTCGTTAGGAGCGATTAGCGTTGGGCTGTTCCTCCTTCGCCTTCCTCTGGGAACGGGGCTGGTGCGAGTGCCGGGTGCTGCCCTGTCTTTGCTGGGGCAGACGCTGTGCAGGCACCCTCCAGCTCCTCTCCTGCTTCACCGAAGGGCTGAGCTACGGCGCGGGCGGGGGGAGTTCGTCCCGCTCCCTGCCGTGCCCCGCCGTGCCAGCCCCCGTGCCAGGCAGGGCTCGTCCCGCCAGCTGCGCGGCGGCAGCAGGCAGATGGTGCGATGCTGCCGGGCGGTGGGCAGCAGCCTGGGTGGGTTATGCCGCGTCCTTCCCGACTCGGAGGTGTAATCAGGATCAGAGCAGCCGCCCTCACCTTTCTCCCGGGCAGCCTGCCTGCGTTACGCTGCAGCACAGGGAGAAGTTACAACCTTAATGCGAAAACTGTGGAGTGACGCTCCCTGCCCTTGCTGTCCGGAGGTTGAACGCGGTGGCCGCTGTAAAGGGCTCTTCATGGCCTCGTTACCGTAGACCTTCGTGTGCCCTGCAAGGGAGGCAGGTCCGACTGCTCCACGTAAAAGAAGCTGGTGAAGGCTGGGCTTTGCGAGCGCTCGGAGAAGGAAAAGCATTGCGTTATCCATCCCTAAATCCGGATGGCACAGAAAGGGTGATTAAACATCACTCTTCACATTTCCTTCCTTCCTTCCCGTTTGCTTTCCCTGCACAGGACCGCGGGAAGCACGGACGTTTTATGTCATTGTTCACTCTGGCTCTTTCCTCAGGGAGGAGGATTTTGCAGACAAAGCCTTGTCCTGCAGTGGCAGCGGGGACAGGTTCCTGGTGTGCACGCGCGTTTGTGCATCCCCGTGTTTGCCCGGGTGGCGTGTGTGTCGGTGTGTTACTGTACGCGCGTCCCTGCTTGCGTGTGCCCTGCGCACATACGTTCATATGAGCCTTCTTGTGCATAGGTGAGTTTGCCAGTAAGAGCAAGTACGTGCGTTGGTGCGAGCCATGCAGACAAGGGGAAGAGGGGCCCATGTCCCTCGGGGCCGTGTTTTAAACAGGCAGAGTGAATAAATCACTTCATTTACTGGATCATTTTCATTGGCTGGGTATGTGTCATTTTTATGCTTATCGTGTTGGAAAAAAGAGTATTTGTGGAGTGTAAACCCTGGGTGAAGTTTTAATTGGGAACAGTTATTTTGAAACATTTTCTTTTGTAATTTATTTTACCTTGGGGACTTATTACTGTGGGAAAATCCTATTAGGTTTATGCAAAGGTTTCTGCCATAATCTATTGGGATATTTTAATTTTGGTTTCACAATGAGTTATTCAGGAATATTGTGAATAAATAATAGTAAAGATTGCACATAGAGCAATGGGAAAGTATTAAAACTTTCGCCAAAGGGTGAAAGTTTTGGTTTTTTGTTAAACAAGTGCTCCAGAAGTTATCTTCCCATCCTCAAATCCAGGGGCATTTCCAGTGCCCTCTGTGAAACCGAGCCCATGATCAGGCGCTGGTGACGTGTTGCACAGCAGAGCTGCAGCGAGTGCTGCTGCTGCCCATCGCTGCTGGGGCAGCTCCCAGCCGCACGGCCAGATCCTGGGTCGGCAGCACCTTGACTCGGGTGCTCCATAGCCTCTCCGGGAAAGAGCCTCGCATCACCATCGGTTTCCAAGCTCACCGGCAAGGCGTCTGTGCTGCGGGACAGGGGTGACAGCATCCCTTGGGGAGCTGAGCCCTCCGAGACGGGGCCGGGGCAGCTGGCTTCTCCCCTCTCTTCCCCAGCTCTCTGCAATCGCTAGCCACGGTTTGCTTCCTATCTATCCCTACAGGCTAAAATTATAAATATGTCAGTGAAAAGCTTAGTTCTCTTAGAGTGAAGGTGAAGGAGAACCTATAAATTTTGCAGCCTGTGTCTGAAAATACAAAGGACAACTTAAAATTCCCTTTAAAAAAAAATCCCTCTTACTTTATAAATACTAATTCCAAGTATGGGGTATACGAGAGAGACAAGGAGCCTCTGGCTCTTGTCTGTGATTGTTTGACGAACATTAGCACCAGTTTAAACACGACAGTTATTATTTGATATGACACTAAATTAGAAGGTTCATACTTCATATTAAAGATTGGCTTATTGAGGGTAGGGGAAATTTTATTCTGCAGGTCAGAATTATTCTCAGCAGATCTGTTGATTAAATTACAGACTGCCACGCGATTCGTTAAGAAGTCGCCTGGGTGAGGTCCCTGGGCTGTCCCCGGGGGTGGCGTGGGAAGAGCCTCTGTGCCCCCCAGCGAGGCTGCAGCCAGGGTACCCGCCTGCTCGAGGAACTGAATCGCCTCTAAATCTTCAAACTAGGCACTGAAAATGTGAAAAAAGTTGAATATTCCCTCATGCCAGGGTTGTTGCACTGGGGACCAGGGGGTCTGTGGTGTGAAGCCTCTGGCAGCGTCGCGGGAGGAGGCGGATGAGCTGCAGCCCCCACGCATCCGAGGAAAGGAGAGGGGTCCTGGTCCCGTGCTCCCCCGCCGAAAATCCCTGGCCTGGCAAAGGGTTCCTGCGGCAGCGATAGCCAAAAAAACAGGGCGGATGTCTGCGTAGGCACCCAGTGGGCAGCTTACGTGGGAGCCAATGTGTGGCGCTGGGGGAGCCCGGAGCGGAGCACAGAAATCAATAGTCATTTTTATGATCCAGGCAGAGCTGGATTTCATCCTACAGTACATTAATTGGATATCACTTTTACACAGTTGTATTACAGGCTTTGGGAAATATGAGGCATTATTTCTTTTTAATGCTAATAAGTAAATCAGCTGCTGGTTGCAAGGCTTGCTTAGGTGATAAGCGAGCTGACGGCTTCCTGCAGGGTTACACCAACCGCTGCAAAAGGCACCAGTCCCAAAACGTGCCCGAGACTGAGCAAAGTCATGCGGATGACTTGTGGGGCTTTAACCCTTGGGAACAGACATACTAGGAATAAGCTAATGATAACCAGAGAAACCTCAGCCCGGCATCCTCCCCTGGACTCCGAGGACCTGCTTGCATCCACCCGCAATTAAAAGCCCGAGCCAGAACGACCTTGTGCAGCACCGACCATTTGAAGTCTGTCCTATAATGCTTCTAAAATTACCAAACCTCACTATACTTAGGAAATAGCCATTATCAGAAGCTACTTTTATTACCATGGAAACGGACAGATAACAGAGAAAAGTCCGGTCACATCTCTCTGCTGAAGGAGGCAGATATGTATTATGTATGTATTATGTTTATGTATGAGGCGGCAGTGATCACTGCTGGCCCTGGGTAAGAATGCAAGAGGCCACGAGGTTGAGGGGTTCGTGTATACATATATGTACGTATGTTTATGTGTGTGAATACATATATACAAATGTATATGGGACCCTCAGAAAAAACACAGTTTTGTATAAAACTGCCAGAACTATCTATTTGTGGCCAAACACTAAATTTCATTTTTCCAGACTTGTAGATGGTGTAAGACCGAATCATGCAAAAATCCAGAGGAGAAAAGCTGGCAGAGCACAAAGGAAAGCCAGGCTGTCCTAAGAGGAGAAAGGGATGTTTTCCTGAAGGAATGTGGGAATTCTGTGGGTCTGGCTCTCCAGGGGCCAGGGCGCGTGTCCGGTGCTGCTGCGGGGTGCGGGCACCCTCGGGGGGAGGTGGCAGCTTGGAGGCGGCCGGCCGGGCTCGGGGCGCGGGGGGAGCGGGATGGAGGAGGGTTACTGCCCCCGCAGCGCTGAGGTCTGTGCTCGGCGGGGCTGTGGCCAGGGGGTCACTCATCCGCTTCAGGCAGAGGCAAGCAACTGGCATCTGAATATCAAATGTGACTCATTTTCTCCTGCGTGTTCCCCGTAAATCTTGTGCTCTGATGAATGTTTTTATTCCAGCTGGTTGTTCCTTCTTGCTCACCATTAAATCTTCATCTCATCAGCACTTTACTGAATTTGTAGAAACAAAATAGAAGAGGGAAACTTGGGCATGAATTAGCAGTTTAAGATCAGAAAAGAGTTCGTATAAATCCCTGATCTGCCTATCCATCAAAATGTAATATGCAAAGATACTGACATGACCCATTGCTCACTGGCTGTCCCGGCCATCCATCCCACAGCCGTTCCTCCTGCAGGCACGTCCCCCCACCCTGGAGCCCCGGCTTCCCATTGCCCCTGGCCCGCAGAGCACGCTCAGGACATGGAGGACAAAGGAAATTATATTTTCATTCTGGCTCCAGAGCTTGGGATTCGGGGAATTAAATTGTGTCAGCTGTTCTCTCCTTTTTTTTTCCTTTTTCTTTTCTTCCAAACAGCACAATTTATGGCCATGGCCATGAGAGAGCAATTTCCTCTTGCTCAGGCAGAGACTGAACGCGCGTGTTTTCTGTCATGGTCCAGATTTGGGTCCCGGGCAGAGCGAGGCTCGGTGACCCTGAGCCAGGACAGGCTTGCAGGGGTCTGCAAGCACGGAGGATGTTTCAGCCCTGCCACGACCTGCTCTCCCACGGATGGAGGAGCACTTTGCAGTCCTCACCACCAGGACAGCTGGGCGGTTTGATGCTTTAATCACACAGAAGTACATGTTCCTCCTCCCTGACAGTGGTGGGAAGAGCTTTGTCAGAAATAGTTGCTTCCCACCGAAGCCTTTGCAGGAATCCCAGGCACTGAAGAATCTCGTGGCTCGCCCAGCACATACGCTGAAACGCGCCTTCTCCGTCTTGGCTTTGAGTTCAGGGAACTTATCACCAAAGCAAAGGAGCAATCAGCTCTGTCTCCTGAGGAGGAATGAGAACATTAAATCAAGGCACTTTCCCAGCTGATCTGGGATTTAACCCACGGCTGCAGCCATACGGAGGGTCACTGCCCCGGCTTGGGCTGTGCAGTGCCCGGCACGATGAGCTGAAGGTTTGCAGTCAGTTTGAAAGGACTCTGATTTATGAATTTCCTATGATGTCAATCAAGATTTACATGTGATGTAAAAAAAAAATAAAAGGGCAGCCGTGCGTAGGCTTGCGTTAGTACATCTGAGCAGTACCGGCTTTAAAATATCCATTAAGCTTTCACAATGTTGAAATAGGAGCAATAAATAATGACACAGCTTTTAAAAAGTAAGAAATAAAGCAGAAGTAAAGAAATATGCCAGTGATGGATTTGCACCCCTCAGAATGTACAAGATTTTACCGTGCAGAATTATTTCCAAGCAGTTTGACGCACCCTGGTAATGTTAAGTATTGCACAACTGAGAAATCCTTGTAGGTGCTCATTGCTCGTGTATGAGGTCCTGTACGTGTGAATTCATGTCTGCAGATACATTAACAATTTAAATCAATGCGATTATTACTGGTGAGGCATCCTTAACCCAGGTCTTTCCAGTGATCTCAGTAGATCGCTGCTGACATTTTCCTTTCTAGCAGGAGTGGAGCGCCAGCGATAGCCAGGCGTAGGTTAGAGGGTGCTTTGGGGGCACGGAGCTGACCCCGGAGATCCCCGTCATCTCAGGGGAGTGTTAGTTGTGCGGGTCCCCCCGTCACCACCACGCTCCACTTTGTGCCCGGCGTTGTTGTTGGGACTCGAGTGCGTGCAGGAAGCGTGCTGCAGAGCTCGGCCAAGAACAAAGGGGGAGAACAAAGCTGTGTGAATTAATTCCTGCTATTTCAGTACAGCAGCAAACTAGAGAAATAATTAAAAAATAATTTAGGGTTAATGTGAAATAAAACCTTTTGATGCTCTTTGCATTCAAGGTTTCCTTTCTTCAGTAAATGCAGGAAATAAAATCCCTAATAATTTCATTTCACAATGAAAACTTGCAATGCTCTTTTTAGAAAATTTTGGTACCTTTAACATTTAACAAAATTATATTCTTTGTTTTGTCTGAAATTATTTTCTAAATCCACCACAAAATAATGAATAATCTCAATTAACCTGAAGCTGCCTTTTTTGAGTAATTCATTCATCAGATAAATATCACTCAGCTCCATGCAGGCATTTTAGCTTTTCTACTAGCTGTTAGAAAACCTCCTGTTATTGCAGGCAGAAGCAAACCGAGTCCCCTCCCGTCCTGCTCCCGAGGCAGTGCTGGGTTCTGAAGTTCTTTCATTAAATTAACACAGTGGCACGGCAATCAAAAGAGCTTTATGGGGTTTATAATGAACAAATGTGGACCGTGTGTTTCAGGCCTACTGCTTGCTGAAATCAAACTCGCCATGTCAAAAAGGCAACTATGTGGTCCAGAGCTATTGGAACATATCCAACACCATCCAAGAGGAGAGACCAGATCAGCAAGATGATGGGAAAACGAAAGTAACACTGCAGCACTCTGAATGAGAGTAGGTGGGGATGTCCGCGTCGCTCACCCTCCGTGCAAGGCCACCGCCACGTGCCCTGTTTAATTAAGGAAAAGGCTGTTGGAAGAGATTCTGACATCTACGCTCCGCTTCCTGAAAAGAGCTGCCACATCAGCATTTTCCAGATTCGAACAAAACTCCCCATACTTCTGAAAATGAAAGCAAAATAGAGATCTGTCTGGTCTGCAGAGGCACTGAGGACTTGCAGCTCCTAATGAGCTGTGAAGAGCAGGCTGCTGGTGTTTTCTAAATAATTTGATAATCTTGGAAGATGGGAAGAGTGATCAGGTGGAAGGTGCAGGAAGCACATCCATGTGCCAAAGACACTGGCTGTGGAGCAGCTGCATTATGAAGCTCAATGATCTTAAGGGTCTTTTCCAACCTAAATGATGCTATGATTCTAAGTCATCCAGTCTTACACGTGCCATTTTCTTCCCACTGAGAAAGCAGAACCAGGAGCTCTGAGAGAAGCCAGGGTCTCCAGAGATGATCAGGATAACTCATCCCCGGTGTTGCCTGTTGAAATGGATTACATTTTGCTGAAATTAAAGGAAGAAGATTTCAAATGTAGCTAAAACAACAAATCCCCTATAGGATGCCGAAACCACATTAGAATAAACCTTTATTCCGGGTTTATCCCTGCAGCCTGCCGCCGACACGTACCGCTGCAGGACATCTGCACCGCTGTCACCCCGTTAGCCCCAGCCCTCCTGCCCCGCCTGCGCCCCGAGTTGCTCCTCGTCCCTCAGATTTGGGCTGCAAAACTCAAAGGCAAGGACATGGAGCAGAGCTTGGAGGGGATGCGAGGCCCGGGGACGCGGGAGCAGCTGCTCCTCAAAGGCTCTAGAGGCAGGGAGCTGTGCCATCCGGCAGAGCATCCTGCAGAGCCCTTTTTCTCTGCGAAAGAAAAAGGTAATGAAATTTTAATCAGAACTTCCACAAAGTGTACAGAGCTGTAAATAAGGGCCTCGGTGTGCTGCTCCACCTGCACCTTCATCCTCTTCTCATCTCACGCATGATCGTCTGCAGACCCACCTCGGAGCGTTTCATGCTCTGACTTTCCCCAGGATTTCGATCCGCCCAATTTACGCTCCTTCCAAACAAGAGACCTGCTCAATCTCTAATTTATATTTTTTAATCAGGGCACCAAAGTGTGAGAGAGCTCAAGGGAAACATGTCCCTTTTAAAAACAAAGTTACTGCTTTAATAAACATGGGAGGAAGGCAGTAATGGACTAGGGAGCTTCCCCTGGTAAAAAATTTAGTAATCAAGCTCTGCTCTTAATGAAACTGAAGATTAGTCCTATGGAACAGAAACTTGTTTCTTGGCAAGGCAGTAACAACTGGTGATGTGAACGTGAGGAAATGCAAATGGCACGGCGAAGTCCCACTGGTGCGGAGGTTTCTCGCCTGTCGGAAGCTGCTTGGGTCTCTCGGTAAGACGATTCCTCCTTGGCTGACGGAGCCCTCGTGGGAGCCAGCCGCCCAGGGAGCCGCCCGGACCCCGTGTTCCTGCCCCAGCTGGCTCTGATCCTGGCGACTGATCTGCAGTGACGGCACAGTGCTTAGTTGGTCAGAGCACTTTGTCATCATTAACTAATTAATTGGCTGTTACGCAAAGTGTAGCTGCAAGCTCCATAGCTGAGGCAGGCACTCTAAGCTGTCATACAGCATGGGCTCTTAGAGGTGCTGCTTTCTTCCCACCTTTGGGTATGTGCTGACACTGCTCTCTAGGCTTATTGACCGCAGTATTTTGGTAAAAATTTGCAATCTGCTGGAACAGTGCCCCTTGCTGAAAGGCAGCGAAACCGCCAGCGAAGGGACACGGCGCCGGGCTGCCTCCCCCACCCACACCCTGCCATGTTCCAGCCACGGCTCCGGGGAACGGCTTATGGAGTGGGTTTGCCATCCAGAGCACAACGCAGCCGAGGACCTCTGTCCATTACCGTGATCCTGGGAATGCTCCTGGTGTCCTTTATCAATTTGGAGTTGCCTCGTATCAGTTTGGCCATCCCCACCCCGAAACCAGGGTGCTTGCTTACAGCAGCAATTAGCAGTCTTCCCTCCTTCCTGCCTTCTCTCTTTCGAACAGAAGTCTGCTCATTAATAATTAAGGAGTGAGCCAACCGTAGTGAGCAATAAGAGTATAAACTGCCAGGCTTTGCCCGAAAGGAAGACCAGTCTTTTGTGTTTAACTCAGGCATGCGGTAAAGCTTTCATCACTGAGTGATTTAACATATTGTCCCTTGATTGCTTTCATTATTTATGAAAGGTAAAATGTATTGATATCATCTGCCTCCCGCTCCTGTCCCTGCTTGCCAGAGCTTGCCTTATCAGCTGGCCAGCAACCCATCTCAGGTCCTGCACAAACGAGACAGCTCTGGGGTTCACGTCAGAGCCCGTTCTGCCAGCTCCCGGCCAGCAAAGCGATGCTCGGTGCCTGGCAGTGCGTCCCCACCCGTGCACCGGTGCTCCTCAGGGAGGGTTTCACCCCTCCGCAAGCAGCACCGACCCTGGGCTCCAGAAACCCCCTGCCAGGGGCGAGGAGGGCAGGAAGCCACGAGCTACCAAAGGCATCAGCACAAGAGTAGAAAGGAGGAGTCGTGACCCAGGACCTGGGCTTATTCCAGACTTACTGGGACTCTGGTGGGAGAAACAGGTCCCAGGTCGGGTCAAGCAAAACCAGGACTAACTTTCTCCTCCAGCCCCCACTCGGTCTGCGGGTCTGGGTCTGTGTTGGTAACTGGGCTGATCAATCTGCCACTTGGACACGTGCAAGCCCACAAGCATTGCTGCGCGGTTCAAGGGCTTACAAAGGGTCAGAAGCAGCTGAAGCAAAGGCACGTCTTGAACTGTTCCTGGTATTTAGGCTGAGCCTGAATGTGACTTCCCTGCAGCTCCCCATCGAGAGGGAGAATAGCTTCCTGCACAGCCGGGTTTTGAGGTGGGACTGGCATTAAATTATTCATTATGTTCTTTCACTGGGTTTCTAGCTTTGCAGCAATGTGGTAATTTCAGTTTGGCTTCAGGCGGATGGCTGGAGCACCGTGCCGGGGGCGGGAGGGCAAGCTGGAGACACTTGGGTTGTCAAAGGTTGCCAAGAGTGTATTTCAGACCCACCAAACACCCACTTTGGAAGGAGGATTGATAGAGAAGGCTCCGCCGGTCCTGCAGTCAGAGCCTCATAAAAGAAAGGTCTGACAAAGCTCGCCCGTTTTCTTAATAACAACGTAAGGTTATAGCACAAAGCCGGTTCTTGAAAGTAATAGAGGCATTTGCTTAATCCTGTTCTATTCACTGTAATTTAATTTGAAAATAACTTTAAAGCTTCATTTACTCCATGTTTTCCTTTGGCTCTTGCTTGGAGCAAGGTCTCTTGCATGGAGGCACGCGGCTGCTGTAACACAGCAGCATGCTGAAGGACGAGGACGTTGCTCTGGCCGGGATGCTCCGGCGCTTTTCCTGCTGCCAGCGGCTCACCCTGGCCCTGGGCGCACTGCCCGAGCTGCCTGGGCGGGTGAAGCACAGCGGTACCCACAGGCTGGCCAGGCTGCTACCCCACTGCCCCGGCACAGCAAACCGAGCGGCTGGGTGCCGCGGTGAGCGCTGGGCGGGCGGGCAAGCGGGGCACAGGGACGCGGTGCTGTTTGCGGGTGCTGCCTGGGCGCTGTCCGGGATCCTGCGCGGGGCAGAGCCCTCGTCTCCTCTGGTGCGGTTGCATCCTTACTGGAGAAGAATTCTCCTCCTTCTCAGCAGCAGTAATGACTGTAAGAGCTGATTTGTGGGAGCAGTGGAATTAGCGAGCCACTGGCAACCTGGTGCATCGGCAGCCAGTGCCACCGAGGTCATGGCAGTGTGTGTCCCCTGGGGACAGGGCATTTCAGGGTGCTCGTGGGAGAAGGCAGTGATCCATTGGTGCACCGGACAGGACACGGAGTGTCCTGCCTTTCTCAGAGCTGTGTTTCTGCGCTGCTGGCTGTTTCACAAGGGCGTTATGGCACTGGGGGGGCCGCATCGCTCCTGGCAATGCCGGAGGACTTGCCCAAGGGCTGCTGGTGGCTGCACAGCCCCCTCCCCACCGCAGCACCGTCTGTCGGCAGCGGGAGACATCAGAGCAGCCGTGCCGGTGCGCGGCGGTGGGCAGCGGGCAGCTGGCTGCGGTCCAGCCGGGCCTGGAGACAGGCGGACTCGCAGAGAGGGCTTTAATTGCTGCCATTTGCCTTTTGGGCGTGATTTATTGCTCCCTGTCTTTTCCCAGTTGGAACAGGAACGGGGGCTTTGGGAAGGGTTTTCAGTGCAGTCTGAGCGTAACCTTGGGGGATTTTAAAGTTGCGTTTTTATTTTCCTTTCGCTTGTTATTGGAATAAGTTCCAGAGTAAAATATAAAACATGGTGGGAAGCCTTTCATAGCTTGGCTTTCTCGAATGATGCCCTGTAACTTGGAGAAACAATAGGGACTTGCAAAATGCAGCAATTTCCATCATGAATTTGAAGGGCGAGGTGCACCAGGGTCCTGGTTTCTGGGGTTTAAATTGATTTACAGCGTATTCATAGCAGCTGTCCTGCTCCTTCACTGCCCTTCTTTCTCTTTTGTGCTCACAGAAGTATGCACTGGAGATCCCTGCTGTTATTTCTTGATTTTTAATTGTAGTGTAATTTGCTCCCAGAACATACAGACCTGCCTTCTCACACCCTGGCCGCGCAGCACAGCTTCTCCCGTCCCTCCGAGTCACTTGTGTGTCCTGTGAAAGTCCTTGGGGCCAGGGCACGCGGCCAGGCTGGGGCGGGGGGAGCAAAGGGGCTTCTCAGCCGCCCTCCCTTCCCCTCCCTTTCCCTCCCTCCTCGCTCTGGCCGGGACCATAGGGGAACTGGACTTTGGTGGCTTTAGTGGCACGCAGAGGAGGCAGGCGTGTCCCTGCCTCGCCTCCCCACCCCTGTCTCACGGCTCTGCCGTGCTTGGCGCCAGGTCAAACACGACACGAGCCTCGCTGTACCCTTCTGTTTGCACCTTTCCCTGCAGATGCATGCCCCTGCGCCTGCAGCCTTTGCTGGATCAGTTCAGCCACCCCGAATTTTTCGAAGCAGCTCCCCAGCCTTTGCGCCCATCTCTCACCCTCGCTTTTTGGGCCACACATGGGTGCAGAAAGCCCTGCCGGCCCCGGGCCAGTCCCTCCAGCCCCTCCACCGCCGCCGCGTCCCCAGCCCCGAGTCCAGCTGCGATGCGGGCCGGCGAGCGCGGTTAGTCGGGGCCCGGCTTCCCCAGCCGGCAGAGCCGGAGCGGGTGCCGGGCAGCTCTGCTCAGCCTTGCCGGCGGGCGCAGGGGCAGGGGCGAGCTCTGCTCTGCACTCTCAGCTCTTACGGCCGATTTCTGAATATGCTTGTGTCCTGTCTAACTTTGATCTAGGTAATGACTCTGAACTCTCGTTAAATCTCATTTCGTGTTGTGCCTTTCATGGTTCCTTGTCATCTTGTTTATTCTGCTGCACACTTTGAAGTAACTAAGCTGTACGTGCTGCATGTTGTACCTTGCTGCGTAGGGGGCTGCAGTGCTGTGGATTAGCATCATTATTTTTTAAGAGCACATTTACAGAACTACAGTAAGTCTGTCCTAGAACAAAGGAGCCCTGAAACACCCTGAGAAGTGCAAGGGCAGCGGTGGGAGCTGGGGGGTGGCGGCGGGAGCCTCGGGTGCCCGTGCAGCCGCACCGGTGACAGTGCGTGCTCAGGGGACACTCGCAGCCTGCGATGCTCGATGCAGCCCCAGTGACTCAGCAATGGGAAAGCTAGTGCTTGGCATCTGGGCTTTTATAAAATGGCAATAATACCTTTTTGGACACAGAACCAGTGATACCACATTCTTCATTTCTCCTGTTTCTGTTTGTGCTCGGGTTAGCTAATTAAGCCATCAGGTCGCTAGGAACAGCCTCATTTCAGGCAATAGGAGTGTGACTGCCCCTTTATTCTGCTTCTCAGCTTCTCACTCCTCTGTTCATATTTAAAGGCGTAATTCTCTGTCATATCTTGCTTGGCAGCGTGTCAGAAGCCTGTGCCAGGCAAAGTGGGAAGTGAGACTAAAGGATTTCCTTTACACATTCACTTCTATCTAAAATATTCTCGGTATTCACCACATTGATTTGCATTTGCCCTTGAAAATGCTCCTTGTGCAGAAAGCCCTCACCCATCTCTGCCCACCCAGCCTGAATCTCCCCAAAACCAGACACGAGGTCTGGCTGTTCTCTGAGCGGCTCCAGCTCTGTGTTCAAGTAGCAGGTGAAAACCCGAGGGCAGCATCCCATGGAGTGCACACAACAATGAGACAAATGAAGTAGGAAGGGGTTTTTTGCAAGACACGTTAGTATAAAAGGCATTTATTCATTCTTTGTAGTTCATTACAGGTGAAAAGAGGCTTTTCTGCTTAGAGTTCAGATGCTTGGGATTCTTTCTAAAAGTGCTACGATCTCCTCCATCTAATTTTGGAACGGAGATATCTTCCTACTGCTCCTGCTGTGCTTTGTTGTGTCCCAAAAGGCTGACAATCTGCTTTCAGAAATTGCAGGCAAAACGCTGGTAAAGCCAGATAAAATGCTAGTCATTGTAAGGCAGGCAGCGCTCGCTGGAGACCCACTGCAGGTGAGCAGTCACTAAGCCCTGCTGCGGTACCGAACGATGCCGGCACACGCCGCGAGCCGGCTCAGCCTCGGGGACAGAGGAGGCTGTAGCCGTCGAAGTGGCTGCACTGTGCTCTGCTCGCTGCCTTGCCAGCACTGCCTGCCGGGGCTGGGGGGGTCACTGCCGGACTGAGGTGCAGAGGAGGGTGCTGGCAGCCCCCGCCTGTGTCCCCACCACGCGTCCCCAGCTGCCCCGAGCAGCGAGTCCCTGCGAGGCTGGTGCACCCTCTCCCGCTACAATCTCTCCCCCTTATTTAAGGGTGATTTCTGCCAGGTCGTCCCCTTCTCTGACTGCAGCACAGTGTGACACTGCGCTACCCTGCCAGGAAACCTGAGTTGCCTGATGCTGTCGTTTGGGTCAGCTCTGCTGGGCAACTGCACGCCCATTTGGCATCTATGTTGTAAAACATCCCACCAATACCTTGTGCTTACTGCTATGGCATTCTGCTTTGATGCCTTTGCACTATATATATATATATAAAAGTCCTGCGTTAAGCAGTTTAATGAATCCAAGCCTTTAGGGAGAATTAACAGTGTATTAACACTGCATCTGAAAAATTAAAGGAATAGTCAAGCAAATTTCTTTTTATTGACTTTTAGTGAGCCATTTAATCCAAACATCTCGTTAACTGCAATATAACTATACTATATAATGGGTTTTGCAATAAGAACAATTAGCTTTGCAATTAGCATAAGAGTGAGCGCTCTGCAACTGCCTGCAATTGGCAATGGGCCTATTAAAAACGTGTCCTGTGGAGAAAAAATAATAGCGTTTCAGATGGGTGGATTGAAACCGTTTGACTTTAAGCACCAATAATATTTCTTCTATTGATCCGGTGTCCCAGATGATCTAGGGGTGGGGAGGCTGCTCACAGCGAACTTATTTCTCCTTTGTCATCGGCATGGTATCGATCAGCTTGATTTGCGGGGTAAACCATGGAGTCCTGCAGCAATTAGCCCATCCTGTTAACGCTCGGCCTGTCTGACCTCCCATGGCAGTTACAAGGCGGAGTTGCGGGGTGCCCGGGCTGGCAAATGGTGGCAGCTCCGGCACGGGGATGGAGCACCCGCTGCTGGCACCCTGCTCACCCTGGGGGATGCTCCTGGGGGGCTCCAGCCGGCGCAGCCTCCAGTGGGCACGTGGCTGGGCGGCCTGCGTGTCTGAGGGCTCAGGTAGACATTTCTGCTATGGGATTTTCTGTGTCAAAAGGGAGAGTGCCCCTGTGGCTGCCCTCGAGCCCGTTTCTGGGAGAACATTCACCTGGGATTGTGCTGAAGCGCAGGATGAAACGGCGATCCATCACCCGGGTGAGGATCACCTGCCTCTGCCTGGAGCTTCTCCTGCTTAGAAAACTGAAGGCAACAAGGTTTGCCAGCTCAGGTTATTGAATAAATAATAACCATCAAAAATGTCAGCATTTAGGTTTTATTTAAATCTGCTAGCCAACAACACTAACTTAAACTTTATGATGCACCATTACAGCCTCTGAGAGCATTTTGCCTGCCAAACAATATGTTCCGTGAAAACTGATATAATCTGCTTGTTATCTGCTGCACCGCCTTGTAGTGGTGCTTTATTGATTTTCTGCACAATCACAGTAAAAAGTCTTTTTTTTCCCCTCTGGTATCTTTTTATGATTCTGGAGGATTTGTTTCCGCTCATCTGTCATTTTTCACCCACTCATCTCTTGGCTGTTTTATAATGGTAAAAAAAACCCCAACCCACTATTGATTTGCTCAACCACATTAACAAACATAAAGCTGACAAAGAGTAGAGACAGCGATAACCACCACGAGCTACGTGGACAGACAGACAGACAGCCTCGCAGCGGGGTCCCCAGAGCAGGAGATGGGCACTCAGCAGCTCTGCCGGGCAATCCCGGGGGCCGCGGGATGGGCGGCACCGGCTCGTCCGGTTGTTCCCCAGCGCAGCGCAGGCGTGCGGGTGGCCAGGGCAGCAGAGGGGCTGCGCCGCTGCCGGGCACCTCCTTGGCACAAAGCTGGTGCCTCCAAACAGAGGCGTGCTGCCAGCCACTGCCTGTTGCACGTGCCGCAGTGGTGGCAAACGCTCCCTGCTAACCCGGCAGCAGGATTTCTTCAGCTCTCGTAGCCCAGATGCTCAGACTTTGGGAGAGGGTTGTTATCTGAGAGGGGCTGTTTGCCTCGTGTGCCTGTTAGCTTTGTTTGCTGCCGCTGAACCTTCAATTAATTATCTAAAAGTTGTTTCATTTCTATGCTTCAGGGGCAATTTTTATTGGTTTTTCCCTCAATAACTGATATTTTTACTTTAATTAAGCGTCTTGCATGAGATTGTGGTGAAACAACACAGACGTTGCAAACTGCCCTGCCAGACACAGAGCAGGCGGCCCCTCTCCCACGTCCCCTCTCCCTGGGAGGTGTTGGCCGCATCCCTCCCATGGCAGGACATTGCGTGCTGGAGGACGGAGCGGCGAGCAGGAACACCGTGGGGAGGCACTGGCACATGAAGGAGTAATCAGCTCTCTGCTGAGGCAGGTCTGTCACTGCTGGCTGGGTCTCTGCCTCCTCTGAACTGCCACGCATCCCAGGACAGGGCACAGCTCTCCTGGAGCCGCCACTCTCGGGGACTGGGGAGGGGTTTGCAGTTCTCCCAGGGAGGAGACGGGGGTGCAAGGGGAGCCGGTGAGTGACACGGGGGTGTCACAGCAGTGGCTCCAATTTGGCTGTCAGGTGTTTTAACCCATCCTTCCCGTGCGGGTGAGTGTCCTCCCTGTTCACGCGCGTGCTCTGCTTGGGGAGCTGGAGCCCAGGACCCCCCGCGCCGCTGCCCTCCTTCCTCATGACACGCTCAATCTCCAGCAATAATCTAAAGTCAATTTGCTATAACAATGGAGAATACTCCCTTTTGATGAATGCCTGTTTGCCTTTAATTTGTTACAAGATGATGAGACTTAAAGGAAACATTCAGCTGTCGGGAAGGTGCACTCTTAAGACACTTAAATGTGAACTTTGGTATCATTTACTAAGTCATTGTCCAGGGCCTCTCTTCTAACTCTCAGCGTTGTCAGTGCTGGATTTTCTGTCTCTCTCACATTTTCTAATGCAGCAGGCTGAATATTTCACATTTAGGAAGCCTACCTGTGCCTTGGTGAGATTTAGATGCTTTGAAATGTCACTTGCCATATGTTGCCATTATTATTATGAACTGCATTCAAATGAAGAGCTTTTTCTCCCAGATCTGTCGTGCCAGACCTTCACACTTCACAGGATGCCAAAAGAGCCCCTCCTTTAAGTGCCAGTAATAATCCCATCCCTGCCCAATGAGGCACCTCCTTCATTTTGAGCGTCGGAGTCGGTCCCCTTTGCGATCAGGTCATGGTTTCGGCCAGGGCCGGTAGCATCTCCAGCAGCACCCACCGCATCAGGGTCCCAGCGTGGCAGCGGGGGGTCCCAGGCTGGAGGCCGGGTGATGGCAGCAGAGTCGTTAATCTCAGCTTAAGGCCCTCCTTGTACTCAAGCAAACCCGTCCAGTTCCCAGCATTCTCCTTTGTAGCGGAGAGACTCCCTCAGGGACAATTCAGTCTTCATAACCCAGGAAGAAGGTCTTTTTCTCTGCAATATCACATGGGTTTAGGTCTGATTTACTGTCTTCCCTGCACTGTGCCTGGCCCAGCTAACGGCATCAGCTGAGGAAACCTGGCAGTGCCAGCCTAAAAGGGCTGGGCTGGGACCTGCTGGAGTGTGAGTCCCGTTCAACCACCTCTGCCTACCAGAAACGCTGAACCATCAGGAGCGAGTAGAAGAAAACCCTCCAGAAGAAGGGAGGGGAGAGCTGCCGGCACCCTGCCTGCACGGAGCTGGGCAGGGGTTCCCTCCCCCAGCTGAAGTCCCTACATCTTTGAGAAGAGCAGAAATTCAGACAGGCTGTTCCTTCACAGGAGAGGACAGTAAAGATCGCAGCCGTCCTGTAGGCAGCAAGACTCTCGGCTTGGTCATCACCTGGGGCACTGAGGCAGTACCAACGCACAGCCAAGTAACTGTGCAGCAGCATGGGAGCATCAGCAAGGTGCAACACTCTCTGCTTTTGCAGGGGAAGCTGGAGCCCAATGCCAGGTCCCAAAACTGGGATGTTTTTTCTGCTCTTCCCCCCCCCACTTTGCTTCTACTTTCCTTTAAAGAAGGCAAGGATACAGAGGGGAAAATAATCTCTTTGCGCTTCTGAGAATTATGAAATAATCATGCGGTGTTTCCCTTCATCGCTACTAATCACAAGAGTAAGCTCTCACAAAGAATTAGTTTGCACTAAACCTTTCGTAAATCTCTGAAGCCACAGATGAGAGATCGCAGAACTGGAGATTATGACTTTTAAGTTCAATTCATTACCTCAAATTAGCATCAAACTACACAGCCTTGTAAGCAGAGCTCTCACGTACAGAACAGCCCCTGCCCTGAGCAGTTAGCTGTTCAAACCGAGCGGTTCAGATTGGATTAGTCAGAGCAGGTTTGGAGGAGAGCAAGGCTAGAGAGGAACAGTTCATATTGGATCGCATTCAAAATAGTGTCTTCTCTCCTGCTAGAACGTATCATTGCGTTATTAGGCAAAATAGATTTTAGCATTGATTTATCATTCCCTTTGGAAAGACATTTTGCTGTGGTGTCCATTTAAACTGAGCTTAACAGCCGGTGCATGGGAGCTGTGTCACTCCAGCACAGCCGTTCATCGTGAGCCGGGTGGCGAGGGGGGAAGGAAACCTGCTGTTAAAGCTTCAGTGGTACATGTTCTTGTCTCCCCGATGGGAGCAGAAAAGGGGCAGGCAGGCTCTGGATAGTGTTATTATTATTTGCACCTATCAAGAAAAAAAGTCTGTCGCAACCTGAAGACATCAGAGGAAGGAGCTGCTGACAGGGATGGTGGCTCCCACTCCCCTGCTCCTGGGGGAAAACGTATGAATAAATTATTACGACTCCAAGAGCAGTGGAAACTTCAGAAATAATTTCTGAAACTGATGACTGTGAAATTTCAATAGTATCGCTGCAGGGTGCTGGAAGGAATCAGGGCGGTGGGAAACCCAAAGCTGGGCCACCACCTTTCCTGCAGGAGGGCTGCAAGGGGACGTGCTTATGAGCGCTGGGGGGAAGAGGGAGATCTAAGCCCTGGCATTAGTGAAGAAGCACATGGCCCTGAATCGGTCCAGACGAGGCAGGGAAATGGAGGTTCCCGGGTACCCAGAGGGTCTCTCTGCCTGGTTTGGGAAAACTCAGGGCAGAATTTACATAAGGATCCCAAGGCCAGGTTGTTTCCATATTGCTTGTTCACTTGGGTTCACAGTATTGAATCCTGGAGAAATTCTCCTCGTGATGCTCCCCAGCAGAAGATCCCCAGTGCAGCACCTTCACCCACTGCTGTGGAGCAGCTGGAATAAGACTGCTTAGGAGAGCTCAGAGCACCAGGGAGACAGAGTCTCTAATTACCTTTACTCATTTATGCATGAATCATCCATGAACCATCAGGTCTCTTTTCAAAAGCCCTTTCTTAAACTTCAGCAGCCCTGAAGGTGCCTCCTGCCAGCCCACACCTTCGGGGGCTGAGGCTTTGCACGGAGGGGTCACTCTGCCTCCGGCAGCCGGGGCGGCATGCTGGCGGTCCTTCGTGCCCGATCCAACACCGCAGGTTGCAAAAGGAGCCGGAGAGAGGCCCAGGCTGGTGCCCGCGGTGGGACACGCAGTGCCACAGAGCCCTCCAGGACCACCACGATCCTGCCAGGAGCACCACGGTCCCTCCAGCCCTTCTTGAGGGGCGAGAGAGGAGCACACTGAGGACACGGCCGACTGCAGCAGGCCGGGGACATGCCGCAGAGCGTACTCTGCCCTCCTCCCTGTGCCGAGAGCTCGTCTGCGGAGGCAGCTCATCACTCAGCATACAATCCAGATTTATTTATATGTGCACAACAGAGGGAAATGGCTTTGCTGGCAGGATCAATCCTTCAATCTAATGCCTCTCACTCCATTGTAACTGTATTTCATGACCTTCTCAGGGATTTTTAGGTTTTTCACTTGAAGCAACAAGAGCTGTGGAGAGAAGGACGTAAGAATAAAGGAAAGAGCTCTCTGGTTTCCATTCAATACAGAACGACCCGGGCAGGAAAGGAAAACTCATGAGTTATGATGATATGCAGTTTAGATCTTTGCTGCACCCAGTGATGCTCTGTGTTATGGCTTTGTGGGTTTTTTAATGCAGAGGTCACCTACTTGAGCATCTTCTGCTGCTCGTGAAATCCCCCCGCCGACGCACCGCTGTCGCTTCAGCCTCTCCGCGCGGGGAGCAGGGCTGACGCCTCTGCCAGGCACAGCCAGAGCTCCTTCCCCTTTTCAAGGGGGTTTGTCAATGGCAGATGGAGACCATCAGGGTGCAGGAGAGCTGGGCGAAGGATCCTGGCTCCTCCAGACCACGTTCACCAAAAGGCCTTTCTGAAGGAGCCTGCCCAGGCAGCCACTGCAGGCAGGGAGGCCGCCGCAGCTCTGTGCTGCTCTGCTCCGTGTGCTCGCTCAGCCTGAACTGAAGGCCAAGACCGTTTGGGGATTGCCCAGCCCTTCCTCTGTGCATTCAATCAAGTGATGCTCCAGTGAGCCAGAAACTGAACCGCAAAAGCCATTAGATCTCAGCAACGACACAAGCAGTCTCATTGCTTTCAGCCCACAGACAGTGCTGTCTCCCCAGTCAGACCTGCAGCTTCCTCTCCCAATCTTGTTTTCATCCATTTTTCATCACCCTGGCAGTGCTGGGATGCAGCTGCGTCGCGGATGTCCCAGGAGCATGGCTGGTGCAGGTTTTTCCATCTTGCTTTTTGAGCAGACTGACATGGGAAGGGTGCACATGGCTTCCTGCCCTGGGCACAAGCCAACCTTTAGGCAGGGAGTATTTCCAGGCAGGCTCCTGGTCCCTGCCCTGGGTTGGGGTACCAAGGGCCGGGCTAGACGGCTCCCAGGCTGGTCCCTGAGCGCCGCCTCCTCCCCGAGAGCTTGCACCCACCGCAGCGGGGCTGAGCCCAGGCGCATCCAGCAGCGCTGACCCTGCACCGAGCGGCCGGAAGAGCAGCAAGGGGTCAGGAGCTGAATCCCCATTCCCCCCTGCCTGCTTGCATGAGGGCACGCATCCCCACAGCAGCGGTGCAGTAACAGGCCATTAATTATGCCATTTAATTAGATAACAAATATTCATATTTCAGTAATGACTCTGCTGCTCATTCTGCATTTAGCTCCTCGTGCTGCAGTGACGCAGCCTGTACCCGTTTGCTCGCTCCTAATGAACAACCACTTAGAATTTTAAAAAGTGGAGGATATCTTTCTGAGTTAATTAGCTTGAAATTATCTTAATCACAGCTCATTTAAACTTATCTAAACAACAGCACGAGGAACTCTAGGAAAACCTGGGCTCAGCCTTGCTCATCTTTCCACCCAGAGATGCTGGCTGGCTGGGCATGCCGAGCACTGCGCCAGGGTCCAGCCCCACTCCGGCTCCACTGCTGCTGCCCCGACCCGGCCACGTGCAGCCCCAGACCTCAGTCTCCCTGTCCAGACGCTGTGCCCGTGCTCGGAGGTGGCTCAGCACCATAATGGCCCCATCACCCCTTGCTCCTCAGCCAGGGCTGGGGACCGCAGCACCTTCAGCAGCTCCTCTTATCGCCCTCACAGTGCGGGGAAGGGGGGTCCCTGCGCTGGCACCACTCAGCCCAGCCGATGCGCTGCTGCGGGCTGCCGAAACAGCAGCACCCCGAGCGCTGTCAAGTGCTGCAGCTGCCCAGAGCCGGGACATGGAAACCATCAGCGCTGCCCCAGCGAGCCCATCCTCAGCACTTAGCAGGCGGCAAATGGAGCGGCTTGGTACCTCTGCCTGCCCCTTCGCATGAGCCAGGCAGCGGGCGCTTTGGAGGTCAGCCCTGACTGCTGCCTGTCTCGGCACCTTGCCAGTGCTCCCTGATAATTAGAAAAGCCAGCGTAACCAGTAAGACGTTCACTTTAGACTGTCACTGCTGCCACAATTAAGCATGCTATTCCTCATCCTGCTATCTCCAAATACAGGCGTAAGGAGAAATAAACACCCCCGCGAGGTCACGCTCCCACAGACTGCTGCCCGTGTCCAGCAGAGCCACAGAGCTGCCCTGCGCTGCGAGCTGGGATATTTCATTTCAGTTCTCTAATCACCGTAATCACTGGGACGGCACCAGAGTGAGGCAGTGCCTCGCACGGTGCAGGGCCACGAGCTAAGGAAAGCGCAGAGCAAGGTCCCTGCTGCCAACAGCCAAGGTCGAATGAAGATAACCTCCTCGCTCTTCAAAAGCGGCAGAGCAACGGGCAGCTGCCTTCCCGTGCACCCCTGTCCCCTGCCACTTCATGCTCGAGGTGACCGCAGCACGTGTGAGCTGGGGAAGGGTCCCGTGTCTTCAGCAATACCTCCTGCACCAGGGCACTGGGACCCTGGCACCTAGACACGGGCCTGCAACACCCAAATCCTGACCCTGGACAGGATATTTGAACGCTTAAATAAACAACAGGAAGGCTCCTTCCAGAGCACGCACAGACTTGCTGCTGGCATCGATGCCAGCGCAGGGCAGAAAAGGCAGGGGAAAGCTGGGGAGGATTATTCTCATCACACAGGACTGAGTGGCCAGGAGAGCCTGGGGAGGGGCAGGGACCCTCCAGGGCGCGGGCGAGGACACGGGCTGGGAAGAGCCCCCAGGGAAAGCACGCCAGGGCTGGGTGGGGGCAGCCGCCCGTGCTGGGTAGCCTGCGCCAAGGGAGAGCCCCCCCGCTCAAGCGTAAACCAGAGGTGTCTTTCATTAATAGAGGTGGCTCTCATTAATATCTTTTTTCCTTTGGAACTGGGTTCCCAATTCTGTAGTTGCTCGTGATCTGCCACAGATCTATTTACTGCACCTGCTGCAGCTGCGGACAAGTAATTTCACTGCCTGGCTGGCTGTGATGAGCCTGAAGACAGTCGTCCCTGGCTGGCCTTTAAAAAATGATGACTGTAACTTTTAACACCTAATTTTTTCCACTTCCCTTTGTCTTAGGACCACTCCCTCGTCGGAAGGGTTAACCCTACCGGGACTCAAACCTTACTGCTCCCCAGCGAGGTAAGAGACAGCTTTTGCTACTGTCCTTTAACAAGCATTTTGGGTGTTGGGGGGAAGAACATCATTCTCCTAACCCCAAAAATGATTAATCGTCTCTTCTAGAGATAAAAACGAAGCTGGATTCCCTGCTGTTGAAATATAAGCCAGGCTTATGCATAAAGGTACTCTGAGCAAGCTCCTCCTGTCTCGGCCGGCAGAAGTGACGATGTTCAGCAGAAGGTCTTGTTGGCTGCGGAGGGATGCACGTCAGATGTCACCTCAGCTTCCCTGGCTTCAGTCCTCAAGTCCTCCCGCTTCCTCCTGTGAGATGTTTCAATCCTTCTCACTGGTTGCACACAGTCCACAGATATGAGAAGCCTATTATGCCTTTCTGTGTTAGATTGATTTGAATATTAATTGTATGTGACCTGTTGGCTTCAGCTTGTGCAGAATCCACCCTGCAATTAGTTTACTTAACTGCTCTGTCTCCTGCAATAGCTGTCAAGAATAATGAATTAACCCTGAATTTGATCCTGAACAGAGAAACTTCACACTGGAACAAGTTTATTATTTCATGTGCTTTTCAGAGTTCTTGAACTCGATGTTAAAATCTAATCAACTGAACATCTGGGTTTCCTGAAGGCTGAGGCAGGATCATGCAATATTTACATCAGTATTCTGAGATCAAAGACGGCTAGGAGTCTTGGAAAAAACCTCCATGCAGAGGGATAAAACAGAGCCGAGGAAATCAGAGCTGAAGTCCGAGACAGAGCCTGGCTAGGGGAGGACACGAAGAGGTCCCTCAGCGCCGCGGGGGGATCGCTGGGATGTGGGTGCCATCGAAAGGGCACAAGGGAAGCAGCAGTATTTTCCTTCTTCAAAAAGAGCAGACAACGTTGCCAGCACAGCTCCTGAAGAAAAGTTCCTATTTCTATAAACGTTTGGTGTTGGCAGCTGTATTGCTAAAGGCCTTCTCTCACCTACAGCCGAGCAAAGGTCCCTGCCCCGAGGACTGGGCAGCGCTGCCTTCCCCGGGGGCGGAGGGGCCGAGGGGCAGGCAGCCTTTAAACGCCCCGTCTGTTGTTTGGTAAGGAACGTTGATGGCAGGTTCTGATGCTGCTTCCACAGAGCTCTGCAGTCCTGGTGGGTTGGTGAGGTCCGGGCTCACCTGCCAGGGTTTCTGCATTTTACACAAGTCCAGGACGTCTCATTCTGGATGCGCTGGGGAGCAGTCGGGAAAGCACAGGGCCAGGGCGGTGCGGGAAGGGATCCACTTGATCCTGGGATCTGCTGGGCTCCCTGTGTGGGGAGCAATGGCACACCTTGGGAGTTTGTTCTCTCCTGTGCTCCCTCTCCAAAACTGCCACGTTTCTAATCTGCTCTGAACTTCAAAGAGGAAGGAAGGCCCTTTAATGCCAAATTTCAGCTTGCAGAGCAAGTTCCGCAGCAAATTCCCCTTGCGAGCGCCTGAGAGCTGCGTGGTAGCAGGAGATGCTGATGGCAGTGCCAGCCCGGCTGCCATTATAAATACTGAGGAGAGCAGAGAAAGGTGAAAGCAGAAACCCTCAGAGATCTCATTAGTGGGAAGCATCCTCTGACTGATGCCTTATGGTTGTCGAACCCAGGTCTCCTCAAGCGTTCAACCCAAAGCATAGTGAAATGTGTACCCTGCACGCAAAGGGGAGCACCATGGGTGGGCTGGGCCAGGGAGACGCAATTACCTCCGACAAGGGGTCTGGGCTATAGTTTTTACCCAAGCATACGCTGAGCTGTGCCGGCAGCCCACTGCCTGACTCCTCGTGGCAGAGGTGGAAAACCACCTGTCCATACCGGCCGCAGAGCAGGGGCTGGGGATCTTCCTGCCCTTCATCACAAAAGCATTTCTGCCTCCTTCCTGCTCCCCTCCCGAACAGCACCCAAGGGAAACAGAAATTCAGGCACAGCAATCTTGGTGCACAGGTCACAGACCTCCGTGCACATGGGTTATTTGTGTTCGCTGGGTCAGAAAATAGCTCTGCCAGCCCATTGCACATCTCTCCTGCATGGGGCTGCCGCATGGTGCTGGGGGAGCGGGTGGGAGTTTGGGACCAGCCCTCGCCGCGCTGCAGCTCCAGCAGCGGGGGGGTGCCTGCTCCTGGGACGAGGCATGCGCTCCCCCGCGGCAGGAGCTGAACGGGGACCCCTGGCTCACAGGGAAAGGGCTGTGCCCAAAACCAGCGGCAGCGCAGAGGCTGGACGTGGTTTATTCTGCCATCCACATTTGCTGCTAATGGAATCAGAGGTGGAGTCCGGGAGGCCCCTTGTTACACAGGGCTGAGGCATGTTCAGCTGGAGGATGACGGGCAGCTCACCCAGGTAGCTAGCTAATTGCAGGTTTGCTGCATGAACGGATTATTTCCACCATGCCGGTCCTTAACAGAAGCAACTCCCTTCGGGGACACTCATTTCCCATATCATGAAAAATGTAAGTACTATTTAGGGCCTATTTTACCACTCTCATATTTGTGCAACTCTCATTAGCCATGGGAGGAAGCGTTGTGCTGCACTTGGAGTGGAAGTGACTCCTGTGTTTTTAAATCAGACACAGTACAGAAATACTTCAGGGCTCCTTCAGAAGAGAAATAAACACCGCTGTAACCACTGCAATGAGATACCCAGTCCCTCTGGCTTAGTCATTTAGTCTGCAGTTAGCAACAAGGTGAATCTTAATTCCAGACCATTTTTTTCAGTCCTGCTGCTCTATGCGTGTGTGCTGCTTTTCTAATAACAATGCGAGCCATATGGTGCCTCCAGCACTGGGACTGCAGCCATGGGGTAACAGATGCAAAATGACCCAAGACAATAGATTTAAAGTTTGCCTTCTCACTTTTGAAGAGTTGGAAGAGCTACCAAGCACAACAACATGAAATATTCAGCAAATTAAACATGGCTGGAGTACATAAAGGCCAGCCCTTCTGGAAATAATTTCTTCTGGGGACCCTTTCTAGGACACTTTGGAGGCACAGCTCCAGATACTGTGTCTGCAGGATGCTAAGCAATAGGGGCTCCTCAAGAGCAGCGAAAAGCTCCTTCATGGATCTTCTTAGGAACTAAAAACGTCTGTCAGAGCCAGGGTGGACAGGGCCTGGAGCAGGGAGAGGGGTGAGATGGCACCCTGGGGTCTTTCCCTTCCCTGATTTTGAAATTCCTGAATTCTCGCTTGCATTTGCCCACCCAGAAGCTGGCCTTGCCTGTGACACACGACCGGGCTCTGCAGAGTCCCGCCTTATCCAGGCAGGCAAGTCCCATTTTTCAAGAACTTCCACTGGCTCAAAGTAATAGAAACAAAATGAAAACAAGGCTTTAAGGATGACTCTTTCAGCTCCTGCAAAGAGCAGAGCGTTGGTAGAGAACAAGTCAAAATGGTTCCCAGCCCATGTCAACACTCGGCTGAGACCTCACCAGAGCTTGGCTTCGCCTCCCACTCTTGCTGGCAGGCTGCTTCCCGGCCCTCTTGGCTTGCTGCTGCCAAAGGGAAAGGACGGAACTTGGGAAGCAAAAGTGGATGTGCTCCCCAGGCCGGCACGCCGAGGGAAGCTCTCGAGGATGGTCTGCTCGGGTTCATTGCTTTCAGTACACAGCCTGAGCTGTGCAGAGCTAGTATTGCTCATTAGAAAAGACATTAAAACATGAGTTACAAATGACTGCAGAGTTCCACAAATGTCACTTCCATTGCACCGTTATTCATTTATTGATTTGTATTAAACAAGTAGATAAATACTTAATCTGAACAGCAACAGCGCTCTCATCATAAAGTGAATTAGTGTTTAAAGTGTGTCTGGCTCATTAGCAGACTTACTGCACTTTGTCACTGTTCCCAGGACTGCCAGCCAAACCTTTTAATTCTGCACATCCTCAGTAAAGCCAATTGGCTGAGCTCCCCCAGGCTGCAGACCTGGGCAGAGTTGCAGCAGAGCCGCAACTCCCTTCGCCCGGCACCTCCAGCGCAGGCTTTCCTCAGGGAGCACAGAAGGCCCGGGGGGACACAGCCCCTCTGCCCCCGCAGCCGCCTCAGGCCCTTGAACCGGCTCTGCGGGCAGCGGGGCGCTGCCAGGTCATGGCCCGTGATTTTGGGCGGTTGTGCCGGGGGTGCCTGGGGGCTCGGGGGCCAGGGCGAGCGCCGCCTCCCCCTGCGCTGCCTGCGCTCGGGCGCTGTCGGGCTGGCCACTCGGGGAGGGCTGGTCACCCTCGCTCCCACGCTGGTTTTTTCCAGCTCGGGTGCCACAAGTGCTGTTAATCGGCAGCTGCCGTGGGGCTGATGGTGGCTTCGACCTTTCCAACATGCGCTCCGTGCAGACAATCGTGGCTGATTGCCACTCATGCCCGAAACTGTGCAGCTGCGATTACTCCCGATGATAGCCAGAAGATGAGAACAGGAGGAGCCCGACTGGCCTTGGCGGTGCTGGCGTTTCACGGCTGTGAGAAACAGTCAGACATACTACTTTTTGTATTTAAATGGCTCAAGAGTGGAAGCGGGGTCAGGAGACAAAGCTGAAACTCCCTCGCATCCCCCAAACCCTCTTCTATTGCTTGTCTTTCCCTCAACTTTCTGCACCAAGATGGCAAAAGCTCCTTGTCACCTGCCACAGACCTGGGAAATTCTGGGTGCATGTGACCCTCATGGGGGTCTCTGCCCCCCCACTTTACATTTGGCATACTGCAAAATTACCAATCTTACAGTCAGCTCATATTTAGCCCAAAATTGCCCGTTTATATATAAACAAACTTATTTTTAAAAGCCCTGAGGCCAGGGCACGCATTCTTTCAACATTTTTTCCTTAAAGAGATAAAAGCTTTTTTCCAGTGTTTTTCAAACACCATGAAATTCAAATCAATAACTTGAAAATGAAATTGCCCTTAAACTGATGATAAACAAAAATTAACCCGACCAGACTGCTTCCACTGAAGGTGGGACGGGGGCACCTCATAGCTTGCCTTTGAAACATTGCCTGGCCCTTTGTCAGTAATCAGCTGTAACGAAGTGTGCGATGCCACTATAAGGAAACGGCCGGGGAGCAGCCTTCTTGCTTTGTTTTGTTTTGCAGCTTCTCCTCTCCAGAAGTCCCTGGATGGATTTATGGCCTCTCACCAAAGCGGGGCATCTCCAACCAGGGCTGCGTGGGAACGGGACACTGGGACGGTGGCACCAGCTTCCCCCCATGTCACCTCTCTGCTCCCCGGGGCAAACGCAGGGTGCGAGGTGCAGGGCTGGGGCTGCACTGGGGCCCATCTGCCTCCCGCGCCTGGGCAGTGCTGCCAGGGGATGCATTCACTCTCCCCAGGCCACGGGCATCGCCTCAGAAGAGGTTCGTATAGGAACCAGACTCCGGACTGCGCCTGGGGCGCAGCGGGCACAGAGTCCCGCGGTTTGGGCCGGGCAGGGTGCCAGTCCCCCACATGCGACGGAAGCCCCGGGGCGAGAGCAGGCTGTCCCAGGGAGGCTGCGCCAGGGTGCCAGGGTGCAGGTGCCAGCCGGCTCCCCGCCAGTGGCTCTGCAGAGGGATGCCTCGAGCACACCAAGCCGCTCCCCTGCTGCCCTTCCAATCCCATGGATCAAATCCCTCTGTGGCACCGGGGGCTGGCACTGGGGGCTGGCACCGGGCTGCTGGCGGAGGCAGTGTGGACATGGCTCTGGGCTGGCAGACATGCCATGGTAAGGAGGCAGGAGAACTGTAAGTAGTTTAAAAAGGTAATTAAGACTTTGGACAACTTTCTTATTACAGGTGGGAACTAATATTGATAATTCTTCCTGGGCTATTCTCATCTGAAAGGAATTGCTGCAGAAAAGCAACTGAATGGCATATTAAAAAAAAAATCCATTCTCATCATCCCCTTTTACATACCATCTCCCTTCCCAGGGCACTTCCTCTCCTTCCTTCACCTATCAACAAACAGTTTGGCTCTAATTACGTAAGACAAGCATTAAAGTCAGGAGCTGTGAGACCAGCGAGATGGATGGGCGGGATGTGCCGCCGCACCCCAGTGTTGTGTCCCGCCACACGGGGCGGGGAACAGTCTGGGCTGATTTACTTTAGATTTGAGCTGGGAGTAAATTGGAAGACATGAATCATCTTGACGCCTATGGTCCCGAGATGGATTACCTGGCTTGGCAGCTTGTTCCTCTGTTTCCACAGGCTTGCTTTCTTGTTCCTTTCAGTGAAAAGTTTCTTTTCCCAGACGCAGGAGGGTTCCCACTCTGTGCCCACGCCCCGGCCTGCCTGCGAGCCCGTGCCGCTCTCCGGCTGCTCCCATGGCCAGGCTGGACCAGCGGCTGCCAGCACCCTCAGGCGATGCCCTGGCTGCCTGCAGCTCTGAGAGGGATTTGCCCTGCCAGACTGTCTGGCGAGCAGGCTGGCAGGGAGCTGGTGTCACCCTCCAAACCCAGGCTTGGGGCTCCCCTCTTTCAGTCTGGCACCGTCAGACTGTCAGTCATAAATAGCTTTGGGCTGAAATAGTGCTACATTAGCTCTGTCTCCCACATTAGTGGGTGTAAAGCGCTCATGACCTCTTTCTGCTGCTGTGGGTTCACCAAACAGCTCCTCAGCACATCCCTTCCCGAGCTCTTCCTCCTAGGAATCGCCTCTTTCGGGATGTGAAGCTGAGAGCTGATGGAGCAAGCTCCTGCCTGGGGCTGGGCTGCCGCTGCCCCTCATTAACAAGTGATTTTTGCCTCCTCCCTCGGTCGCTCTGTGGAAACCAGAGCTGGAAGCACAGTAAATAATGCTGCTCCATATTTCATTCACCAAGCGGAGGGACTCTCTCCCACTGTGATCTCTGCTGCTCCCGTGAAGGGTGGTGCGCCTGAGATAAACGCTCAACTCGCTCACTTGTGTGATGCTGCAAGGCAGGACTCGCAGCCCCTGCTCGGGCCCAGCAGGGCTAAATAGCTGGTTAAATACGTCCAGACACCTTGCTACCTTAATGAATTCAGCACTTCACCCCACAAATTATGTGCAAAGCTGGCAAATAAGCCCCATCCCCATTTTGCAGTGATTTCAGCAATCAGAGTCCAACTCTGACTTGCTCCCAGGGACTGTAAATCTTGAACTCTGCAGGCACAGCCCCCAGGTTGATAATGAGTGATTAGCCTTAATTCCACCTCTTCTTCTCTTTTAAGACCATTCATCTGGAGCCCCCCACGGTGTTACTAACTGCACCACTAATCACGGCCCCGCGCAAGAGCAGCACAGTCGCCCGCGCAATGCACAGGGCGGGTGGCAGCATCGCTGCCCTTCTGCTCCTGCTCAGCCGCCTTCTTCCTCTCCACCTTTGTCTCCTTTTTGTTGCCAGCTTAACTTCTGCTGGAACTGATATTTTTTCTTGGTGGGAGGGGATTTGGAAGCAGAGGGAAATCTGGGGAAGGAAGCAGCACCTTCCTGAAGGGTGTCTGGAGGAGCCCTGCACCCTGTGCGAGCTGCCAGCCTGGGGCAGGAGCATTTTGGGAGCCAACCTCTCCTGCCGCTGGCAGCATCCGAGCCCTGACTTAGGCCTTTCCCAGCTCTCCCCTGAAGCTGACGTTCCCAGACATTATCCTTGCCATTCCCCAGTGTTTCCACCTGGTTTGTGGAGCTCTGAAGCCTGCCTGAGGAATGTGAGGTAGGATGCAGATTTGTCTGCATTTATTTTTCTAAGAGGTGGTGACTTTTCGAGAGCAGCCTTGCTTCCTCTCCTCCTCTTCGTCCCTTTCTCCGGCTCCCTTTGAACAAATCATTCCTTTTGCGGAGTCCTGTTGTTTAATTTTGCCAAGTGCTGAATCTCAACCTCCTGTTAATTGGTTTTGCCCGTCTTTGTGCGTTCTGTTAAATGAGAAAATGCCACACATAAAATTTTAATTTTGAAAGCCGCCTTGTTTGTTTTATATTGAAATTAGCCACACTGCTCCGGCCTGCAGAAACAGACGCTTTCTCATTTCATTAGAAACTCTTTGTGATGATAAAAAGCAGCAGAAATGAGATAAAAAGTGGTGTTTCCTTAAAGGCACATGAAAGAGAGAGAGATAAATCCCATGTATTGTAGGGGATCAAATCCACCGCAAGGCTGCAAAGCGGCGATACTGGTGAGGAGGCTGGGCTGGCAGCTGGCAGCGCTGCATGGCGATGGCTCCTCTCCCAGGACGTGCGGGCTCTGCCTGGCCTGGCCTCCGCCACCCACCCTCTGCTTTGGTCCGGGACCCGCTGCAAAGCACCCAGGAGGCCGCGTGCGCCTCCAGCCCTGTGTCACCAGCTGTGTGTGTCTCCAGCTCCGTCCCTGGCCGTGCTGTCCCTGCCTGGCAAGCGGGAGTGCTGGTGAAGGGAGACGGGTGTGAGGGCACTCGGTGAGCCCTGCTGAGGGCCAGCACCATGAAACCATCACCATGGCCTCAGGTCAGTCCCAAAGCTGCTCTGGCATTGCACAGGCGAGGGCAAAATCAGTGCCGAAAGCAAGAGGGGACATTTGCTGCTTGGCAAGTGGATACAGGGCAGAGAGACCAGCACCTTCCTCTCCAGCCCTGGCTTTTCAGCCCTGGTCTGTGAGCACCCACAGATGGTTTAACCAGCTTCTCAGGAAGGACCTTCAGAAGCACCTAAGCCCTCAGCAGTCCCAGCCTGACCACTCTCTAAGAGCGGCTGGTCATGGCAAAGCTCCCGGTCATCTCCTGCCTCGCTGTCCCTTGCTCCGGAGCAGATGTTCTGACCGTTGGGTATAGAGAACTGGACAAAGGGGGCTGAGGCCAGTCGAGGTTCCTGAGCACTGGGAATTGTTCACTGATCTGTTGGGGTTTTAGTAATCCTATATTTATTCTGCCCAACAGGTTCTGGAAATCAGTGCAAACGAAGAACAAACTTCCAGCTTTGCACTTGATTGCTGTACTTCTTTTTTTTTTTCCCCATCCCTTCACATCAAAGTGAGGTTTTATTCTTCTTGATTTTCAATATTCTTTAGCAGTTGCTGAATTGCTATTGAGCTTTACTGAATTTTTCCACCCACTGCCATTTTAAAGGTCATTTAATTATTAGCACAAAGAATTACAGAAAGATAGATAGAGAATTCTCCAAATGCCTTAAGCTGCAACAGGTTATTAGCATGGCTATTTTTGTAGCTAAATGGACCCGTGTTCGCAGCCCTGCGCCGAGCACAGCCGGCGCTCCTCGCCTCGGGCCGACCCACCCGCGGCTCCGGGTGCCCCCGGCTGGCACCGCTCCCGCCGAAACCAGCCGAGGGCGTTCCTTTGGGGATTTCAGGCCGGGCTCCGCAGAGCCGGGCTGCTGGCGGCAGCAAGACCGGCGAGAAGCCGCTCACAACCCGTCCTGCCCCGCCGGGCTGCCGTGCCCCGCTCCCCGCTCCCCGCTCCCCGGCCGTGCCCCGCTCCCCGCTCCCCGCTCCCCGCTCCCCGCTCCCCGGCCGTGCCCCGCTCCCCGCTCCCCGCTCCCCGCTCCCCGGCCGTGCCCCGCTCCCCGCTCCCCGCTCCCCGGCCGCGTCCCTCCCGGGCCGCCGCGCTGAGCCGCCGCTCTGGCGAGGCACCGGGGAAGCTGCCCGGGCCTGCAACACCCGGCTCGCTCCTCTAGGTGGGAGGCTGGGAGCGCGAATCCGGCGCTGGAGCCCTCCGGGCCCGCCGAGCCCCGCCGGGACCCCGCGCTCCGGCGGCCGTCTCCCGGGAGCCGCGCCTGGGGCCCGGGGGCCTGGGGCTGGGTGCTGGCCTCCTGCCCTCCCCTGCAGCACCCTTGGCGCTCTCGGGCCGCCGTCCCTGAAGGGCAGGACTGTCCAGGCGGGGTTGGACACGTTCTCCTCGAAATCCCTGTCGTTCCCGCACCCTTTGCTTCCCGCTCAAACGCTGCCCGAGCTACAGCTCTGCGTTGCCCCCCCGAGTCCTTCTGGGAAGTGCCCGGGCGGCTCCGCAGGCCCTCCTGCGGGAAGAGCTGCCCCGGATCCACGGGGATCGTCGCTGCGCGGGAGCAGCCCCAAGCCTATAATGACAGCAACACCCAGAAACTGAGACTGCTGGGGAGGCACGACGGCTCCTTAGGTATTTGGCTGAGAAACTGGAGTCTTACCCCAGAAAGAAGTTAGAACAGACCACTGGGTTAATGCTGTTAGTATTTCTTAAGGAGCTGTTGCATGCACAGGTTTTTCCTTTCATTTCAACAGCACATTAATGAGCAGAACCACTGCTAAAGCAAATCTAAACAGAAACTGAAAACCAGTCTTCTGTTTTCATGAAAACACATTTTCTACCAAAATGCAGTTATTTCTGGTAAACAGCCAACTTCCCACCCTTCACAGAAACTCTGTGCGTAGATCAGGAAGGAAGGGATGGATGTGCTGTTCTGTCAAGTCTGCAAGTAGGCAGGATAGCAAACAGGGACTTGGGAGAGGCACATCAGACTTATATTCTGCTCTAAGCAATCAGAAGTTGTTGGTATTTACTGTAGAGAGAATTCAAGACTATAAACCAAAGGAAATATTTCCATTTCTGCACATAAGATTGGACAGACAAGCCCAGAAATTGCAACAAGCGTTTATCAGCGTGACTGGAAGATGACATTAACCAGGCCTTAGCCTCTCAATAACCTACTCATATCGTCCTTTTCATCCTGAATGCTCATTCCACAAAGCTAGGGACAAAAAAATCAGAAAGTTTGGACTAAATTGTAAAACCCTGTTCAGTCCTCTAGGTGGAAGGCTGAGAAAACAAATCTAATTATTAGAAAAGGGATAGTTTGTCCCAAAGAGCAAAACTAAAAGTGCAATCACTTCTTTACCCTCTTCACTTGATGTCAGATGTGAATCAGGCATGTGGGTTGGGAGGACATCGTCAAAGGCTTGTGAGGTCTTAACTGAAATAGTCTGACAAACAGACCTCAGATCCCACATGCTGTTCCTGAATATTGCGTCTCTTGAGCCTTCTGCTCCAGATGCTGTTTTGCAATAAATGCATCACTCCTTTTGTACACTGTTGTGTAAAAGTGGAAAGACAGGCTGGGGCCTGGCTGTGCTCTCCCACTGCGGTACATCAGCAGGACTGAACAGACCAGGATCGGGGCTGGGCAGCGCAGGAGATGGCAGGGGACCAAGCTGCTGGCCACAGCACCCTGAGCGTGGTGCTGTGCTGGGGGAGCTCCCTGTGCCCTGGATGCTACAGAAACCCACAGCTCCCCAGGAGCCGCCAGAGCCTGGCGCAGCCGGAGCCTGCTCTAGCTCCACACCAGCACGGCACTCCTCGCGCTGGGGAAATCCCCAGCCAAAGGCAGCGAAAGCACGGTCTTGCCCCATGGAGACAGGCTGCTCTAATAGCAGTGTAAGTGAGGGAGGGGCCAGCCTTGTTCGCACTTCTGCATTGTGTGCATTGCACAACTGCTGCGAGGTGTGCGAAACACAGAGCTGTCCTCCGATACCCGACAGATCAGTCCTTGTCCATGCTCATGGCCATCCGCCAAATGTTGGGAATGAGCTTTGCCACTGATCCGTGGGCCAGTTAACACCTTCTCCACGTTTAGCCTGAGCAGGTAGGAAACCACCTCTTGGCCCCTGCCTGCCGGCTCTGCTGGCTGCCACGCTGACACAGGCTGAGTCATATCAGATCAGCAAACGCAGTGGCTCCCACTGCCACTGACATCATGGGAGCCGTGAGGGGAGAGCTGTGCAGTCTGTTTGTCTTTCTGCCCCGGTGACACACATCCGTCTCGTGGGAGGGCTTTGGGGCAGCCAGTGCTGTCCCACATTGCGCAGGCAGGCAGGCAGCGGCCCAGCCCCGATGGTGACGCTCAGCCCCCGTGTCTGGGGTCTGCGCTGACCCCGCTGTCCTGGCCGGGAGAAGGAGGAAATGAGAGTTTCCTGACCGGCAATGTGTGCTCAGCTCGGTGCCTGGCGGAGCCATGAATCCCATTCCACGCAGCTTTAACAGGAGCACTGGGGAGACCCAGCCTGTGTCCTGAGTGGCTCACGATGAGCCCACTTAGCACAAGAGGACCCAAAGCTGCTGTCGAGGAGTTAACCCCTTGGGTTTGTAGACTTCAGCAGGGCTCGTAAGGGTGAGCTCCTGGGTGCCCAGAGCAGATACTTCAGCCTGGGGTCATCTGGAAGTTACTGCCAGATGGACAGTCTTCTACCCTGTAACACTCCCGCTGCACGGTGGCACCACCAGCATGTGAAGCGGCTCAGGACTGGCGTGTCGGAGAGTGGCTGCTGGCACCAGTGCCCTCGGCTGGGGGAGTTGAGGGCCCGGGCTGGGATGGCCGGCTGCCCCTCCACTGCTCCCTCCTGCTGCGGGCACCAAGAGCTGCCAGGTGAGAGCACGTCCCCGTGACTCAGGGAGATGTTCCTGCTCTCAGGGCTGGAAACGCAACAACAAACCACAGAGCAGACAGCATGGGGATGTGTGTCCCTTTGCTCAGAAAGTGTTTGACGCTTCTGGTTTTTGCTGCATGTCTCCATTCATCCCGGAGACATGCCTACAGATGACTAACAGCTATGAACCACGACACTGCGCTGTCTCAGCGCCTCACTGCGAAGCCAGCCTTGCTGACCCAGCTCGCTGCCAGCCCACGTGCTGAGCTGGAGCCTGATGTCACCATGCGCCTGCATGCTGGAGGCACGTGATGGACACGCTGCCACGAGGCTGCAGCGGGCACTGGGGCTCTCCCTCGGGACCTGCAGGGATCTCAGCCCTGGGCAGTTTGGGAGGCTTTGTCCTCTGCCCTGACATGTGTAGGGCACAGGGAAAGAGCAAACACATCTCCCTTCTCACTGCAGAGTGAGGGGCTTCCCTAGCCAGCTCCTCTGGGAGCTGGGGCTCTGGAGATGTAGCTGTGCCATCTCCCCTCTGTGTGCCCAGAGCGTAGGCACAGTGAGCTCTGCAACTCCTGCCCTGAGGCGAGGTCTGCTCCATAGGATCCTCCACCATCCCTGGAAGGGAAAAGCAGGAGAGCTCCCGGCACTGCTGCCCTCTGCTCGCTTTACTTGGGTGTGCTCTGATTTCAGCTCCTTAGAACAAAAACTGTCTGCTTCCCAGATGGATGTGACTTCTCAAGGGGTATTTGCTCAGCAATAGGCATAAATCCTCTGCTCTTCACATTGCTCTGGGTGGGATAAAATATTCTGTGACTGTCTATTTAAACATCTTATGTTAATACCATGAAATGTTTGTTCAATTTATATTATTCTTTCAGCTCTGAAGTAGTAAATGCTCCCAGGCATGTCAGAGTACAGCAAATCCGCAGCTACAGATGCTGCATCTAAACAAAACTCAGGCGGAACAGGCAGGGATGTTTCTGGAGAAGGGGACAGCTGATATTTTCCGGCAGAGGGGCCATGACTGGGAAGGGCTTAGCAAAACGGTAAATAGCTGCTGTCACAGACACTTGCATAACTGCTTGGTTTTCCCCATCATTATTTATTAGTTGAGTCTGTTCCTTCTCTCTGCTTTTGACACTGCTGTGGTAAACCCGAGGTTACCCGGTAAGCCAGGAGCGCTGCTTCAGAAAAGAGAGGGTGCTACCTGAGTGCAAATGCTCTGGGTACTTCTGTTAAACACGTGTGCTGGGTTGAGGTGATCACATCAGGGAGCAATCATCCAGGTATTGAGTCACTGATGCATCCTGGGCAGGGGCAGTGGGACCAATCCTCCCTGGCTTTGGCGCAGGGATGTGGGGGAACCTCTTTCCCAGGCCCAGCTGAGCCCTTCCCTTGCTGCCAGGATGGTCGGCAACAGGGTTTCTTGGGAGCTGTCTGACACCAGCCGTGGTTTGTCAGTGCCTTGATGGGGTGCAGTTTTACCTTTCATGGAAGACTTCAGGAGATGCATGCCGAGCCGCACAGCCCTAGGGTGGGACAGACGGAGAGGATTCATTTCACGGCCCCCTTGCAGGGTACCTGTCTCACCATCCCAGGCTGGTCAGCCGAGACCTCATGCACTCGTGCAGCACCGTGTGCTGCACCTGGGACAGCCCAGGCAATGGTAAGGCTTCTGCTGTCTCTGTCCCTTCAACCCTCAACAATGACAGATTTACAGTCAAAAAGACCTTGAAAGGATGGCTCTTTTCCTTGACGGAAGCGCAAGAGAAAAAAACCAGTCAGGGTGTGCCCGATCCATCTGTCACTGAGGAAATAAGCCTGTCCTCCTATAACTTAATGCCATCATTCACTAAGACCAAAGGTAGAGATCAAGGCTGCTTACTCGGAGTAGTACCTACGGCCGCATCTAGTCAGACACACAGGCAGTCGCAGTGACAGCCAAATAAATTACTCTGGCGTGGTCCCTTGGGAGTGCGTGCTCTCCTCCGGAGCAAGCAATTGCCTCCAAAACAAGTCTACTCTGCAAGGAGCCCTCGGGCTACGCAGGAAGTAAGTTACTCTGCAGAGTGCTTATGAGGATCTCCTTAAAAGCCAGGAAATAAGTTCAAGAGAGAATATTTCAGATAAAAATCAGTCTATTTGTCTGCAGCTGCAAAGGAATCCCATACTCGTGGATGAAGGTGTCACTGGGAAGACAGCTAGCAATGTGATGAGTACTGTGGGCATACAGGCTCAAAACACGAGTCAGTAAGTTCTGCAAATCCTTGGTTAGCTTCTCCTCTAATTCTCCCTTGCTATATTTTCCTTTTTTCTGAAAAGACTTGAGCTACCTTCTCTCCTTCTTGAATCCCTATGGCACGTAGCACCAGGGCTGGGAGCCCTAGAGCTCTTGCCCGATGCGCGCGCACAGGAGCGGAGCTGGCCTGCAAGAGGGGAGTGACCTTCCCATGGGTGCCTCCGCTGGGCATGCGTCCAAACCGGAGTGATGTGTCAGGTGATGGGTTCTCACTCGGCAACCAGCTATGATGCTGCCATCAGAGACGTCTTTATTGAGGCAAGCAAGAGAAGCAGATGGTCTCTCAGTCAGCATCTCCATAAATGTGAGTGGTTGCAGCTATAAAAGCAAACTGCTATAAAGGGATGTTGCTAAGCTTTTCTTCCAGCATTATTGCTCGGCTTTCCTCATGAGGCATGGTGACCCTCTTCCACAGAAAGGGCATAAATCATCACTTGTTTTTTCCTTTAATTCCTGGATGTGCTGAGTACTGTGTAATAAATTATACTGCTCACTGTAAAAGAAAATTCAGATGCAGCTCTCCCAGCCTTTCGAATCCCTACGTTGCAGGTGATGGGAGAATTCAGTTAATCTACCTGGTATTGTTCGCATCACCCAGGAGCACATGTTGGTAAGTGCAGTGAGACGAGCCATTAGGTCACTCTGCAGATGAACAGGGGATTTAGGATGCCAAAGCTATCGGGAACACACAGGTCCCAAGGCAGCCAGCCCCAGTCCCGTCCCCTCCCAGAGAGGCTGTAGCCATTAGCTCAAGCTCCGAGCAGGTACGGGTGTACCTGTCCCTCATTGCTCAGGGCTTGTCTACACAGAGCTCTTAACGAAGTTAAATTGAAGTAACTGAATCTAAAGTAGATTAAAGAGCATTAAAATTCAGCATAAAACTCTCATTCAGAATTAATGTGGTCTTAATTCTGTTTAATTTACTCCCAAATGCTACTAAATAAGGCCATTTGAATTGTCCTTAATTAACATAAGTGGTCCCATATAGGCATTTATGAATGAGGTTTAATTAGCCCGTTTTTAGAAGTGAGTTAGTTGCTTTAAGTTTCCGTAGGTAGGCAAGCTAGGTCCATGGCCACTTTGCTGACAAGGCTCCTGATTGAGGCTGGTTAGCAATAGTTTTGTAGTGTTGGCATCTCTTTCCAAGGAACTGGCACAAGGCCAGCTTCTTCCCCGCCAGCAGATAATAAGATCCTTGAATACCACCTATTTTGACTGCGTTAAATGTACGAGTGGGAGATAAAAGGCTTTGCCAGAGAATGAGCTCTTCCTTTAAAATCTGGGACATGGGAGTGGTAATCCCTAGAAAAATCCCTAGAAAAATGTGATGTCAGGATTTTATGAGACTTGTTCATGAGCAAGGAACCAGACTGGAGGAAAGCTTATGTTGAGTCAGCAGAGAACTAGAAGGAGATGGAGGACTGGAAGGGACTGAGCCCATCCCCGGGACAGGGGTCTGGCTATCACAGGCTACCTCGCCGTACTGCTGCCCCCGGATGCTTTTGTTCCTTTTTTGCTTACTAGAAGCCCCAATTCAGAAAGATAACCCTTCAGCAGCATGAGACATGCTGCTGGCTGCCCTTGACACCCAGCCTGGAGCGGTCGGGCACATCCTGTGGTCTAGCATCTGGACTTGCCTGCCCGCTGCCCTCCCCCTCGCTCTCACAAGTTCCTCCTCAGGAAAGGCCCCATGCATGCCTGCGCTGCAGAGGGGATTTCCACCTCTTTCCTGTGGGTGCAGATATCTCGCAACGGGACGGAGGCACGAGCGCGGCTCGGCAGCCCAGCAGCACCAGCGGACAGCTGGTCCCGCGGCGGAAAGGGGATGATGCGGCTGCCCGACTGCTGGCGCAGCTCTGCCTCCTGCTCAGCACCGCCGCTCCCCAGCGAAGCCTCCCCAACAAGCCCCGCTGGGTGCCTCAGCCCAGGGACCGGGACTGTGTGCCCTGGCATGCCATCCCACCCCACCAGCCCGGCAGAAAGAAAGTCAGATCACTGTGAGACGAGGGCCTGACTTCTGATGCACAACACAAAATCCCAGCTGTGCAAGATGCTTTTCCCAAAACTAAGCGGCGTTTGTTGGCACCTGGACATGGAAGCAGAGTGGGCAAGCCGGAAAGCACTTCTGCAAAACGCCGTGGAGGTGCTTAGGACCCCTTATGAAATCCATGAAATGGTTATTGGCATGTTTCTGGTAGACTTGGTGCTATTTAGGCTCCTCTGAATATGGCTCCCTTCCCGCCCCTCAGACTGATTCTCTGTTCTGCAGCTCCTCTGGCACTCCCCACTCCAGGACAACTCACTGCTCCAAACTCAATGTCAGTGGACTGCTGTGATCATGGTTTTCTGCACGGTACTGTTCCCCAGGCAGTGGCTTTACTGAAGTCCTGCTGGGTATGACACCGCCGGGTGAGCGGAGAGGGGAAGACACCTTTGGGCGTGTTTGGAGGAAGCAGGACAGCAGCTGGTTCCTGGAGACCACCGCGAAGGGGGTACAGCAGCAGCCCCACAGCATGAGGTCCAGGGGACAGCGGAGCAGAGGCATGACTGTCCCTGAAGACACTCCAGGCTTGTTTGCACCAAGAGTTTAACCGCAATTCCTCCTCCTCCTCTGTGCTGTGTAGTGGAACGGGTCAACACACTTTCAAATCACACCAATTAAGTGAGAGACGGTTTCTTGCTTTGGAACTGAGAAGCTGTAGGAGCCTGTCTCACCAGCAGGCAGAGGAGGCGGCACCGTGGGACAGCTCTGCTCTCGCAGCCCCTCTCCCTGTGCAGGGGACTCCTGCCGTGTATGTGATACCGAAGGGTCTCAGCGCACCAGTGATCCTGGCAGAGGCTTCGTTCTGGAAATCTTCATATCCTCAGAAGCTGCAGCCTCCGCAACAGCCCTTGTAATGCCAAACAATTGAAGCAAACTTTCTCTTCAAAGCAGTTTGCAAATGCAAATACAAAAAAAAAAAATTAAAAAAAAAATCAAAAGTAACCACTGGGAGTTTTGGGGTGTGGCCAGCATATGACCCCTTTTGACTTCTAGGGTGGAGAAGCCAACAGACCCTCTCTCTATCCCGGTTTCTCTTTTTACCAAATCAGAACAGGCAGCGTGCAGTTGCTGTCACTGCTTTGCATAAATCAGAAGATCCAGCTTTGTGGCTCTTACTTGGGTTATTTCCTATAAAAAGCTCATCTGTGGCCATACTTTTTGGTGCAATAGACTTTAGCCTGGAAGCAAAAGCACACAAACAATGCTAAATTCATGCTGACTGGAGTAGATTCCAAGGGAAAGAGGAGTTGGGAAAGCACCTACTTAAGTACTGACTAAGGATATTATCTCTGATCTGAATCTAGCCTCTGTGTGTGTGTTACTGTTGAGTACACAATGCGGTTTCAGACATGGCCAGAGACAAGAAAAAATGATTGTTTCAGGGTAACCACAAGGAAGATGAATGCAAATGTATTCCTGTAACTGGGAGAGTTCCCTTGCTCTTAAGTTGGGCTCTGGTACATGGCCTCAGGGAAGCAAATTTGCAACTACCTTCATTAAATTGTTTAGGAATGATTAATCAGAAGTCAGAGACGTAAAATTTTTGCACATTGTGAAATGTTAATTCAATTCCTGCAGTTACGTACAGTCTGTAAGGGTGGCTTTAGCGAATAGTCAGGGGACAGGTACCGGTGATTGATAGATGCTTCCTGTTGGCTCTCCTCTCCTCAAAAAGCCCGGTTGATAAGCCACTACCGGCTGAATCACAGCCACCTGCATCACAGCACCCAGGATCAAAGTGGTGCAAGAGACGTGTGTCAGAGACCCCGGCCTCCTGCGTGGTGCACACCCGGCGTGCAGCCTGTCTGGGCACCCTCTGGGCTGGTCACCGCTGACACAGGAGGAGCCACCATGGCAGGGGACACTGCTAGCACCCCTGACCGCGCTCTGCCGTGTCCATCCATGAGGTGACTTCAGTGTCACCATATGCTGTGTCCAAGCACTGGCTGCTGGAAGCGCAGCTCATACAGAACATAAAAATACACAGAGCACCTTTGCCGATGTGCCTGACGCTTGTGGCTGTGCATTCACACGTTCCTTCTGCCTAAAGCTGCCTACAGCTTAGGTTTAGCTTCAACAGCAGTGGCGCATTCTCAGCGACTCCTCGGTGATTGTCCTTGCACCCGATACAACCCACTGTCCCCTGCCCTCTGTCCCATTTCCCTCCCTTTCCAGTTTCTGCTGGCGGGTCTCCTCTGCTTTCCAGCTGGGCGCTGAGTGCGCTGGGGCTGGAGCGCTCTTCTCCTGACAGCTCTTAGGCCAAAGGCTGGCCTTTAACACGGTGAGGGGCAGCAGGTTGGTACCGCCTTACACCCCGTACGGGTCGGGAGATGCACTCCCTCCCGGCAAGCACCGAGCACGCATTTCGGAGCTCTGGGACTCAATTCCCATTTGACATCCACCTCTGCTGGTGGGGGGAACGTAAAAAAGGTCCAGGACTGGAGTTTTAATGTTTTAAACCTCAGAGTAACAGCAGCCAAGAGCAAGCTGGAAAACCCTCTGAGGAAGCAGCCTCTCTACCGCATGGACCTCTTTGATCCAGGAGTTGCCTGCCTTCGCGGACTCGGGGGTTTGCCACGGCTCCTGCTCGGCTCGCAGCCCCGCGTCGCCAGGCTGAAGGGCCGCGGGTGACAGAGCGCGGCGCACGGCCGTCCCTGCGGAGAGCAGGAAGCAGAAGGGAGCATTTACCTAACGAGCACGCTTGTCGGGGCAAATCTGCCCGCATTGCAACACGATTTGCATAAACCCCAGGTGTTTGCAGCAGGGACCTGTCTCTACATCTGCCGGGGTTATTCCGCAGGGAGGCATCGGCGGGGCTGGAAGGGGACCAAAGGGAACCGCAGGGGCCGGGGACGCGGCAGGGGGGCGGCCAAGCCCCGGCGAGCGGCAGGCCCGGCGGCAGGGCCCGAGGTGAGGCCGCACGCCGGGGCCGGGCCGAGCGGCGCCGCCTCCCCGCCCCGGGGCCGCGGCCGGGCGGGGCGCGGGGCGGACCGGGAAGCGGCCGCCACTCCGCCCCCGGCGGCTCTGCCCTTCCCGCGTTGGCGCGGCGCTGCCCGGGCCCCGGTATAAAGCGGCGGCCGCCGCCCAGCTTGCCCCGGCCCCATGGAGACGCAGCGGCGGCCCGTCGGCGGCAGCCCGGTAAGAGAGGGGGGCGGGCGGCCCCGGGACGGACGGGCGGCCCGGCCCGGCCCGGCCCGACACGCGGCAGCCGCGGCCTGGCCTGGCCCGGCCCGGCGGCCCTGGCGGGGCCCCGCGGAGGCCGAGCCGGGAGCGCGGGGGGGCCGGCGGCCGCGTGGAGGCGTGCCGGGCCCGCTGCTAACGCCCATCCTCGCCCGCAGGTCCGGGGCGTGAGCGGAGGCCGGGAGTCCCCCGCGGGGAGCCATGAGCGCGGGCAGCGTCTTCTCCGTCCCGGGCTGGCCTGAGGCGCTCCCGGCCCCCAGGCCGCCGGCGCCCCGGCTCGGAGAGAGGATGAGCGCCAGAGACCCGTGCGAGAGCCGTTGCCTTGGCCCGGGCGGTCTGCCCGGCGCGGAGCCGCCCGAGGAGGTGGGGAGCCCCGGGCGGGAGCCCTGCGACAGCGCCGAGATGCAGCTGAAGGTGGACTTCTTCCGCAAGCTGGGCTACTCCTCGGAGGAGATCCACGTCGTGCTGCAGAAGCTCGGCCTGAACGCCGACACCAACACCGTGCTGGGGGAGCTGGTGAAGCACGGCCCGGCCGAGCGGGAGAGCCCCGAGGCCCCGCCGGAGGCCAAGGAGGCCCCGCTGGTCCCGCGGGGGGGGGCCGCGAACAAGACCCCCACGCCTGCGCCGGCCCCGGAGGAGACGGAGAGCGAGAACCTGAAGCCCATCGTTATTGATGGCAGCAATGTGGCCATGAGGTGTGTTGGGGGCTTCTGAGAGGGCATGGCGGTCTCTCCGGGGCTGTCTGTGCTGGTGGCGGCCGTCCGGTGAGGTCGTAGTTTTGCATGACCTCTGGCTACGAGGTGTGCTAAGAGCTTGGAGTCTGAAAAACTCTGGGGGTTTCTCACTGCAAACAGCCGCTGCTGGATGCCCTGGCTGGTAATATTTTCCAGGGCACCTCACCAGTATGCGTAGCTCTCAGGAGGATGAGCATCACGTTTGTAGAGGCAGTCTGCCTTGGTGGCCTCTCCTGCCCATGGTCTCTGCCAGCCCATAACCAGTGGTCACAGGGCTCTGACAAGAGCGGGCATGCTTCCTGGGAAATAGACATTTCCTTCTATGCTCTAGCTTAGGAGGAGGATAGCTGAAGATACATTGTCCTCTTATCTAATGGCTTTATGTAAATTTCTGTAGCAGGAAGTTGCTCAATAAATAATTACAGGTTTAATTAGAGAACGCTTTGTAATATGGAGCTGTCTCCTGCACTGGAGACCAGTCTCCAAGTTGTGACTCTTGTATGTTGGTTAAATTTCTCTACAGTGTAGAGAAGGGATGGGACGCCGAAGGGGCACTCTAGTGTATGGTGTCACCAAGGCAGGGCTGCGACTCACCCTCAGCATCTCGGGTGTGCTGGTGCTGAGGGCACAGGTCCTGTCAGGTGCTGCAACCAGAGGCAGCCTGCGAAGCTGCTTGGGTTGGAACAGTAACTTAGGAATGCAGGAGCCCTAATATCCATGGAGTACCCCGGAATCTCTGGGTTCAGTATTTATTGGCCTGATATCCCTACTTGCACCTCGGTTTTTGTTCCCCACGATGGCAAGTGTTGCCTGCCCCCACCCCAGCCCCTGGTGCTGCACTCCCTCCCTCTACACAGGGGGGGTCTGGGCTCCATTAACTTAATGCACCAGGTTTCTGAATTGAGCTTTGTCGTTGCGGTTCAAAAGCAAGCCTCCTTTTCTGTGTTTTAGCTTAATAGATCTTGTAATGTGTGTTTGTGTACACAGGCCTTTTTATAAAAAAACCCAACAACCAACAGGGTGCACACACAGCTGCTGTGTGTGTTACTGTAGACTTTGTCTAAGGTGAAAGTGCTGAGCTGAGATGTGTTTGCAGGTGTGGCTTTCTCTGAGCTGTGGTTGACAGTTCTGAGAAAAGATGGGGTACAGCCTTCTGTGAGACTGCTGAACAGAGCCTGCGAGTCCCAGGGCAGATAAGGAATTCTGATGGCAGTCGAGCCAGGCTGGACAGTAAAAGATGTGTCCTGGGCATCTGCAGGAGAGCACAGTCCTGGTGCTGTGGCTCTCCAGCAGCGGTGCAGTCACTTGAGGAAAATGGCCCATTGTGAGACCTGGGCTGATAAGTGTGACTCTTGCAGTGAAGTTTACCTTAGATAAGTGCTCAGGCTTAAAGAACAGAATTGGTTGTGTTTTTGAATGAGGAGCCTCTTACCCATGAAAATTATCCCAAAAGCACAGGAGAGATCATAGGGAATGTGACTCAGGGCAGGCCAAGCGGTAATAACACTGCCGATAGGACAGAGTTTGACATGAGAAAAGCAGTCTGGCTTTTTTTAAGCAATTTGCTAGAAGGGGAATTCCATTCTGAAACTTCCTGTATTGATGGTGTGATGTTCCCTGCTGATTCATTTGCAGTGTGTACAGCGGCCTCCCTGAACAGCTCTTGACAAACATATGCAAATCATAGTGGAAATTAGTTTTTACTTCCTTCTAAGGGAATTTTTTCTTGGCTGCTGCCAAATCAGATCAGCCCAGTTAGCTGCCTTCTGTAGATTTGAGGTTGGTAGCAGGGACTCAGAAAAATCTCTGCTTTTCTCCCTTATCTCTAAAAGACAATAGTAACCTGTGTCTGGCTATCTATAGCAAAACCAATCTGACATTGGAGAAAATTTTTAGAGCGTCTTTCTTCTGATTGTTAATGTCAGCCTTTCTGTAATTTGGGATTTTTAAGGAAGATGTGTTGGTTTTGGTGTTAAATGTATAGTTCTATAGAATAATTATTTTGGTCCAACTCTTCAATTTTCTTAATAGCTTCAGAGATGGGTGAGGACAGGAGGAGAAATAAAGTTTCTTTCTAGTGGTACGGTTGTACTGCTGTAATAGTGCTTCTTGGCAATGCCTCTGCTGGGATGTAAGCTCTTTAGTAATTACTTCATGGAGGAGTTCACTAGCATGCTAAGTGGTGGTGGGAGTTGAAATGTCATTCAAGTGTAGATGGGAAGAGTAAGACTTGAGGCAGGGGTAGTGCCCAGGTGGGGAAAATCTTACTGAACTATGAGCCTAGTTATCTTCGGTATAGTACATCTTACCAGAGTGTCATCCTGAAACACGGGCTATTAGATCCCCAGAATGACAAATTGGACTGTAAGACAGAAATGTTGAACGTTTGCCAGAACCATTATCAACAGAAGAGCTGACTGCATCGTAAATACTGGCACTCGTAAAACAGGAGTGCTAGTTTCCTCTTAGAAGTTCTGGGAACTTATTGATATGACCTAATGAATAATTAAGAAGCAGCTTTTTGCATTGGTACGTAGCTGTTGTCAAACTTTGTTCTCAAACTGCCAAGTGCTGTTAAGACATTCAGCACTGATCCTGTTAATAGGAGATGTTGCTATTTTGTGCAAATAGTGCATTTGTAACTGACTTTTTGGGCCATAATATAATGAAGAAGCATCTTCCCTCAGTGCTGATGTCCTTGAGCGCATAAAATCACAGAGTCACTAAGGTTGGAAAAGACCTGTAAAATAATCAAGTCCAACCATCAACTAACAGCACCTAAATGTCTTGTTTTCCTTAACTTTACAAGCAAAACACTTAGTGAGGGTGCAGTTTACACTGGCAGAGGTTAGCCACTGGTGCTAGCTGGTAGAACAGGACAAAGGGTGTTCAAGATGACATTGTACTCAGCGCTAAAAATAAAGGTCTGGAGTCCAGAGTTGAAGCAAAGGCTCTGTTTCAGAGCAGCTGCAACAGTTACAGCTGCTTTCTCCCTCCCAGTGAGGATTTGGGTATTTACTGGTATACTGAGGTGCTAAAAGCAACAGCAATTCTGAAGATCTTAGTGCTGCTATTTACATGAGATGAGCAACGAATACCAACTGTGCTACTCTAACACTTCTTCAGTAAAGGTGGTCTGAATTGCGGGATCTGTTGGCTTAGTGTATTCCCTGACTAGTCTGTACATAACCTGAATATTGAAATTCTCAATTTTCTTCTTCGATGCAGCCATGGAAACAAAGAAGTGTTCTCCTGCCGAGGTATCCTTCTGGCTGTCCAGTGGTTTTGGGACAGGGGACACAAGGATATTACAGTCTTTGTGCCATCTTGGAGGAAGGAGCAGCCAAGACCAGATGTACTTATAACAGGTGTGGAAATACGAAAACCAAAAGTAGCTTTTCAGGCTTACTGCTTTGTCACTTAATGAGCTTGCAAAGTTCTGGCTAGTTAGTAATTAACTTATGAATGGAAGATCTGAGTAGTAGGAGGTCCAGTAAGCTGAGCTGACCAGTGAGAATTAGTCATTAACTTCTCCCCTAAGCAAGTTCTTGCCTGGATCAGTTGGAATAATTGAGAGAACAAAGAATGTAATAGTACTCTGCTTCTTAACTTGCCTTTTATTACTGGCATTTTCTCCTCTTTCAGGGACACATCTTCATGCTATGTATTTGACTGTAACATATTTGACACTGTAGCCTGTACAGAATTTCTGCATGCTAAAAGTTAAAGCTTGATGGGAGCTTAGTCAGAATTACTCAAATTGAGGGCAGTTTGCTCTGAGCTTGCAAACAGCTGAGATTTCTAAGTAACTCTACTCAGAAATCTATGCATGTAGTATGGTACTACAAAAGATACTAGCCTGCCAGTCTTAAATGCAAATTGCACTTTGCATGCAAAGGATTGCATGGATGGGACTTGCTGCATTACAGCAGCCTCTGTGGTGTGCGCTGAGTGTTCTTGGGTGTCATGCAGGCACCGCAGCTAGGAATCCACCTTTGACAGCCTGATGGACAGTATAAGAAAAGAGATGAGAATACAGGCTGGATTGTGGAGAGATGAAATGACTTGACATTAATTTTGTCATTTATTTATAATGTTACTTTATGTGTGCAAAGGTCTTTGGGCTGTGTAAGTGTGTTCACAGTTGTGTTTGTTCTAGACCAGTACATTCTCCGTGACCTTGAAAAGAAGAAAATTCTGGTCTTCACTCCTTCCAGGCGGGTTGGAGGCAAGCGTGTTGTCTGTTATGATGATCGATTCATTGTGAAACTGGCACATGAGTCTGATGGCATTGTGGTTTCTAATGATACTTATCGGGACCTGCAGAATGAGCGTCCTGAGTGGAAGAAATTCATTGAGGAGCGTCTGCTGATGTATTCCTTTGTTAATGACAAGTATGTTCCCATTCTTTCTTTGCTTTTAAAGATCCATGTGAGCATGCTGTTTTGTTTTCATGAAAAGAGCAAAATGCTGGTAGAGAATGGAAAAAAAATCCTGTAGAGATTTTTTTGGTAGAAGGAAGTGTGGTGGGAAGAACTGCCCAGCTGTGGTGAGGTATAAAGACATAAGGAATTGGAGTCATCTTAATAGCTGTTCATGGTTTGGAGCTAGGAATTCTGCCTTAATGGAGTTCCTAGGAGAGCTCCAGGACTTGATTTCCTCACAGGACAATTGTTAGCAGGTCCAGCAGCAAGTACTAATTCTGGTCAGCAACAGAACACAAAACTTCTTCTGTGACTGAAGAGAAGCACTTCGTGCCAGTCTTTACTACGTGACAGAAGAGTTGTCACTGCAGTGAAATGGGAAAACTTTTTAGGGCTCAGATAGCTTTTAACCTTCAATGAAATGGGAGACTTCTAGAAGAAATGAAACCCTGACCCAAGAAAGTGAACTGCTCCTGATCAAGATTTATTTTTCTTTAGGTTTATGCCTCCAGATGATCCCTTAGGGCGACATGGCCCCAGCCTGGATAACTTTCTGAGAAAGAAACCTGTGGTGCCAGAACACAAGAAACAACAGTGCCCTTATGGTAAGACCTGCCTTCGAAACATGAAGACTGAGGTGTTTGTGCAAGTGTAATTCATGCATTTAGTAAAATTCACTGGTCATTCCATGCTCATGCCATGTTCTGCCTTTCCTTGCAGGGAAGAAATGCACTTACGGAATTAAGTGTAAATTCTACCACCCCGAAAGGATCAATCAGCCCCAGCGCTCATTAGCTGATGAACTCCGAGCCAATGCAAGGTTGTCTCCTACCAGAAGTACCAGTGCCAAGGAGGAGAAAAAGGGCAAAAGAGGTTCCCAGGCAGAGCTCTTATGCTCTGTGCCCACAGAGAGTGATAAAAGCTCTTTGCAGAAGGTCTCTGCAGAGAGGAAAAGCTTGGCCCACAAAGCAAAACCCAGTGATGTTCCGCTTCAGGTCAAAGGCTGCATGTCAGGCACTGTACCTCCTCACAGTGGCAGCCACAGGTCCTCTGACAGGTACCAGCAGCCTCATATGGACTCTCTGTCTTGTATCTCTCAGGAGCATCTCGACTCAGGCATTGGGTCTTTGGAGAACCAACTGTCCGACATGTGGCCTTACAGATCTACCAGTCACTGTGATCATTCCCATGCTGATCAGGTGGCAGTCTGCACCTGCAGTAGGCAGAGACCTGTCTACCCACATTCTCCCAGCTTGGAGCAAAATGGTCTTGTCTCTTACAAGCATGGCTCCCATAAGTCGTCTTCCTCTGGTGCTAGTTTCTTGCAGTATAGCCCTGAGATATCTTGCTCAGGGCCACCTCACTCTTTCTCAGGGTATGGAGTATCAGTACACCCAGCTAATGCTGGGCAATACAGTCTGCCCAATGAGTATAATGCCCCTCCACCCCATTCTCGTGAGTACTGGTCTGAACCATACCAGATGCCGCCACCTCAAGTGAGATCCACCAGTGTGCGAGATCCTCGTTCAGTACAGAGAGCCCCAGGGCCAGCATATGGGGACTCCTGCCAGTGGACTGTCTCTGACCAGTTTGCAGAGGAGCGGGCCAATGTGCATGTAAAGTTGTGTGGCATATTCCATCCCCATTTAGTTGATGCTGTGATGAACCGTTTCCCTCGGCTTCTGGATCCCCAAAGGCTAGCTGCAGAGATACTAACGTACAAGTCTCAGAACCCAGGTATGTGAAGCAGATGCTGCAGGCAGCTAGACATGTCAAAAGCTTGAGGGGCAGGGTTTGCATTCTGTAGCTGCCATAATGCCTTCTGAGGCTCTTCCTTATTCCTTGGAAATACCAGGCTCCAGTTGGAGGCTGGATACCAGGTGTGGTATGCTCACAGCAAATTCTGGTCTAGACATGACAGTGTGCCCCTCTTCGAAGCAGCCTAGGGTCCCATCTGCCCCAGAGAATGTTGAAGAGGCTCTGGGTGCTGAACAGAAGAGGCTGCAGCTTCAGAGCAGGATTTTTCCTTTGGGGTTGCATGGTGAGTCAGGCACACCCTAAATTCCTGCAGTTGTTAACTGAATGTGACCTTACCCCTCCCATTAGCTTCAGTTTTGAGATGGCTTAGTGTATTAACAGGCACAGGGAGGGAGGATGCCAGGGGGCTTGTGAAAGATAAGGGGGTACTACCTTTGCAGTGGTGTGAGTCTTATTTGTGAAGACTGAAATGCATTGTCAAGGCTGTTCTTAGCTCTTAACTAAGCCTCTTTACTAAATCCTACCATGCAGATCTGTGGAAAATGTTGGATTATAAATCTAGCATGGAGCTAGGTTTAGCTGACTTTAATTTGGTTTTATTGGTGCACTTCTTTAATGAAGCTTTCCATACCCCTCCCACTTAACGCTTACCTTCCTGAGACAAGGTAATTCTCCAATATATACCACAAGTGCTTAGCAAGCTGCTCAGCTCCCAGAAATAAGGAGCTAGGAGTGCAATCCTCTCTCAGGATGAGAGGCCTGACACTGCTAAAAAGTTACATGCGAGTTGTGTGTTTGGCATTTGCTGAAAAATGCAGTTGTCAGAACACGTGGATGACCACACTGATGCTGCTCTAAAACGTTGACCTTGGCTGGTAACCTGTCTTAGGCTATCTCAGTACAACACTGACAAGGAGGATTTATGATATTGTGCCTTTTCTCTTCAAACAGCAATAGTTTTGAGCATTCAGTAAAACAGCTGTAGTCATGTCTGGACTGCTGCCAGTACTGTTCCTGAGGATTCCTTAATATTTGTCTCTGTAAAGCTGTTGCTTCATCTTCCTTCTTACTAACGCTTTCCTGTCCCCTTCAGCTTTGTCAAACTATAGCAGCATCCAAAAATACAGAATAAGACTTATTTGGTAAGACTGTTTCCCTTTCATTCCCTCTTACTCTGTAAGATGTTTTTTACTGTAGATACTGTAACAGATTTTAAATATGCAAAACCAATTGCTGTAGTAATTGGTTCTGGTCCTGGAATTTCATTGTGCTTAGAATGCAAAGATGTTTCTTGCACTTGCAGGCCAGAAGCAGTTGATTTGTTGATACACATTGTATCTGTGTTTGTTGTTATGTTTTTTAAATATGTCCATCTTGTGGTTAAACCAAGGTCCTTGAGTGGCAAATTATGAAGGGGAGAGTGGAATACAGCTGTTTCTGAGAACCCTCTTCAGGAATGGTTTTGTCTATTACTGTTCTTCCCTCTGACTGTCTAAGAAGTGACATACCCAGACTGGCACCATGTGCCATAAAAACCACAGGGACACAAAACCTGTATACCTGGTTAATTATGATACATTACAAATTAGTAATGTTTCATGTTAGTAAGCAAAATGCTTCTTAATTTTAAGTAACCTGATACTTTGCATATTTGTAAATTACAGGAAAAATGGTTTTTAATGTTATTGTCCAGCAACTTGCTGCTTGATGCTGGTTTTAATTAGTACTATTCTTGACTCAGCCATTGTGTTACTTGGCGTGGTGTTTTTCGTTTTTCTGGTGGAATGCTGTATATGCTTCTTCTCTTGCAATCGGAAGATTAACATTTTATACTCATAAGCTGACATTTTACTGATCTTTGTGTATCATTATGCAGTATATAGTTTATGTACTGAATGGAGGCAGCTGTGTGAAGGCCATGGCAAAGTAAGAACTTGTGTTACATAAATAAAAACTGCTGAGTTGAATTACTTGGTCTCTGGTGGCTTTTTGGAAGACCATTCAACATTTTGGCTGGCTTTCTAGGAAAGTCAGAAAGTGTCAGAGGAACCCCAGGGATACCCCAGATAATCTTAGATGTCCATACGCAGTCTAATGGCAGCAACAGTCTGATGGCTGCATATTGACAGGTTTGTCTGATGCAGTGTGACAGGTCAAAAAAAATCAAATAGCTCCAAATTGCTGTAGCAGATAATAGCATGTCTGGTGTTTACTCTTTATTTGGCATTATCAAAGTTAGCTCACTGCACAGGGGATGCCCTGGCAGGCGAGGTGCAGTGAGGCAGCAGTGTGCTGGCGTGTGCTCTAACTGCAGTATGAGAGCTGCAGTGTTGCTGGATGTCTCGGGTGCTACAGAATAGTACACTCCTAATTATTTTGGAATAAATAGTGCAGGCTGTACTTCAGTATTAATGGCCAGTTCCACAGTATAGTGAAAATAAATGCATATTCAGTTATGTAGCACATCTGTGCCAGATGCTGAGCATGATAATGTACTAACTGTAACATGTCAAGACTTTGCTCTAAAGCTTTGTTATGAACTGGAAGGAAATGCAGTAGGAATATCAATGCTGACATTTCTGTATAAGGATCTTCCCCTCCCACCTGCTATACTGCAGTACAGCATGTTCTTATCTGACTTGTTAAATAACTTTATGGTCTTTATTCAAATTTGTGCTCTTAATTTAATACAGAGCAATGGCTGTTTCTAGTTAATCAAAAACAAGGAAAGCAGGTGCTCCTGGAGATAGTGCTTTGTTTCAAAAAACAGACCTGAAATCTGAACCTTGCAGTCTGAAAGGTCATTTATTGGCTGTGGGAGAGGAACCCTCCTGAGGATGTCATCTGAAGTGACAGTAAGCTCATGTGGCTCTGTACGTGCATGATGGCTAGGGTCTTGGAGGTGGGGGGTGGATTAAGTGATGTGCCGTAGATTTGATCAGACCTTTTAACCAGATGAAGACTTTTCTGCTGTTTGTAGTGGGGTCTGTAGTTGAAAAATGCTGCAGGATTAAGGCTGGTCTTCCAGTAACATACCTGAATAGATAATTCTAGTTTTGCAGGATGTGTAGATGTGGGGGGGAATGTTTATTTTTATTTCTATCAAAGCTGTACTGATGCAACTAAAGGAATCGGTGCAGAAACACAGAGGTTCGTTACTGTAACCAGGAAGGGAAGAGCTGGTGGCGACTTAGTTTGGTTATGATGTTAACTTTTCTATTGCAGTGACAGTCCTGGTGGCACACAGAGCAACTGGGAGGGTCAGTCCCTGACACAAATCTGGTGAAAATTAATCCCACAAACTGCTGCTCTGTATGCTGTCATGCAACCCAGAAAACCCAGCGGAAATCCAGCCACTGCTTCTGAATTCTCTTATTTTCTCACACAAGGCTTCTGCATGAGTGAACCTGGAGCATCCTGTGTGTTCGAGTGTAAGTACTGCTTTCTTGTGGGCCGCATCCTGGTGGGCCCATTCACTGTGCTGCTCAGGAAATGTGGGGAATGGTGATCGGAACTGTCACTGCTGCATATTTTTTCCCTCCACACTATCATCTGCACTGAGTCAGAGGAGCTGCCTACCTGCACACTGTGGGCTGCTGTGCTCAGGCAGGCTCTTGCTGTGTTGTTATTGTGGAATTTTCAAGATGCATCCTGTGGCTTACCACTTCCTTGGGGTGCATTGGTGGGGAGGACCTGTCATGACTGCTGTGTGTTTGCATTGTATTTCTTATCCATCTAAAATAGGTTAGATCTTCTTGTCAGCTTACGGATCTATTAGAGTTAAGGAGGTCACACACAGACACCCTGTTGAAAGTTCCCTGTACTGCAGCGGGGTTGCCCTGCCTTCATCCTGTCGGCCTTGTGCATTTGGTAAAGCCTTGTGCTGAGCCCCGCAGGAGGCTGGCTCCTCTCGGAGCAGCTTTTCCTACCCCAACACAGCCAGGAATTGCTGCTGTTCTCTTTGAAAGGGGGAGCTTGCAGGCTGAGCTGGAGAATGGGGTGCAGAAGGCTCCTGAAAAGTGTCAGGGCACAACCATGGGAAAGAGGAGAATTGCTGAGATGACCCAAGGCTGTTTCTGTTGGCCGGTGGGGCCAAGGGGAGCTGCCTGAACAGCTGTGCGCTCTGCAAAACAAGTCTGGTGAGCCCATCCATCACTAGCTCTTCCCTTCCAAATCCAGCGTGCTGTCCTTCGCCCTCCAGCAGTGGCAGAGTCATTCTTGCTTGTCATAGGTGGTGTTTCCTGCTCAAGCCAAGGTGCCTGCTCTCAGCATGAGGAGATTGCTGTGGCCACATCCTCCCCAAGAGCACAAGGTGGTGTAAAGGGAACCAAGGAGGGTGGGTTGGGGTAGGAAAAACTCTTTTGATGCGAAAGTGAGGAGGCTGAGTGGGGGTGCTTGTAAAGAATGAGGGGCCCACCAGTGTGTTGTGGGGATAGAGAAGGAGAACAGTCTCTTACTTTGCCTTCCCAGTTGTGCTAGAAATAGATGGAAAAGGTAATTAAATACCACCACAGGAAAGACTTTGCTTCCACTGCACAATGAAAGGAGGGACAGGCAGGGGAAGAGCCCTCCTTCAGAAGCCAGTGCTGCAGGATATCTTGACTTTGATTGTTTTAAAATCGATACTCAAAAGAGGGAAGGAAGAAATGGGAAGCTGTGCTGTGGCAGAGGTCAGGGTAGAGACTGCCGGATTCTCATCTCTCCTCCTCCCGTGCTGGGCGGTGACCCAGGAAGGGCCCTGGGTGGTGGATGCAGCCCCCTGCTCTCAGCCCAGTGGGGATCGGGCACCTGGTGTCTGCAGGGCCCCAGCCTGCTCTCCAGGGTTTGCTCCCCTCTCCCCTGTGCCAGCTGCCTTGCGCCCTTCTTGCTTGCTGAACTTTTTGTTTGAACCCATCTGGTTCCCTCCCATCGGGGGATTTCCAAGATGTGGCTTGCTCAACATTTTAAGGCATTTCCAGAAGCGGGAATCTGACCCAAGGCTCCTCTACGGGCTGTGGGAAAGGGGCCGCTACATAACGGAAGCGCATGTGTGTGCAGTATCCTGTGAGGGCTGCAGCGATGCCACCCCTCCGGGGCGGGCCACCTCACAAGGAAGCAGGTTCAGCATCAAACCGCTGTTTTCACCCAACTCTGAGGCTGCAGGGCTGTTTCTGTCCCTGCAGCTAGGAAGAGGAAGATGTGCCCTGAGCACTGCAGCAGCTCTGCACTGTGTGTTTCAGAGGCAGTTTGGGGTACAGGCTTGCTGTAAGAAAGAAATGCAGGAAGCGAGTTAACTCCACAGAGTAAATGTCACACCAAAGCGAATAAAAAGGTGCAACAGCTGGAGAGGGTCTGGGTGCTGCCGGAGGGAAGGAAAGCAGGCGGAGGCGGGGAGGCTGGGGATGGCGGAGTGCAGCCTGTGCAGGTACCTGTCTGTGCTCACCCTCCAGCCATGCATTTTTCAGTTGGCCTGTCACCAGCCTTCGGGTTTAGGGTTTAGGCCCTGAATACCCCTGTGTTCCCTAAGGCTGGAGTTTGCCTGTGGAAAGCTTTCCCTTAAGGAGTTGCATGAAAGCAGCAGAAGTGCTTTCTTGCTGTCTCAGTTTCTCCCTGGGCGGACTGCCCCGAGCAAAGCTAAACCCCTTGCTGCAGCCGTCGGGGAGGGCGGCCATCTCAGCCCTCCTGGCGAAGCCAGGGGCCATGAAGCAGCCCTGAGCTTCCCCATGGCCTGGCGTGTCTCCCCCGCGCCCCTGAAGGCCTGCATTGCACAAATGTTTTGGAGTAGATACAGCGTCTGGTTGAGCAATAGGTCAGGAGGATTTGCATGGCGTGTTGGCCCGGGGGAAAGGTTTCCGCAGCCTGCGAGGCAGCTATTGCCTCACTCGGAGGTGGCGTGGTGAGAGCGGGCAGTGGGGGCTGCCCACCCACGTGGGGCTGCTCCAGTGGGGAGGAAGAGCTGGCGAGTACAGCTCATGCTGCTTGAGTTCACCCTCCACCTCCTAACCCTGTCCATGGCAGGCAGGGAGCTGCTGTCAGGGTGGGGCTGGCAGGGGATTTCCAGCACAGCCCTGCAGATTGCCTCCGGAGAGCTGAGCTGTGGCTGCAGCAGGGCTGGGACCTTGTCGCATCGCTGCAAAGCTGTTGTCTGACACCGCCACTGCTCCCGAGGTCTCTGCACGGATGCTGCTGCGATTCCCGCAGGAGAGGGGAGGGCCAGTTGGGGGCTGGGGTTTTGCTGTAGCAGGGACCCAGGAGCGGCTTATTCACAGGACCTGATTTATTTTGGTATTTCTAAGAAGTGTGGGGCTGTCCCACCTCAAACACCGGTGCGGGAGCCAGGTTGGTGCAGGATGAGTCAGGCTGCTGCTACTTGCATTGCGTCAGTTCCCTGACAGTGTGGGGTGCTGCATGGGCACGTTGGGAGCAATGATCCCTGCTCACCGTAGGCATCTGTCCCTAGTCCCTGCACCCAGTCAGCTCTCTGGGCCGGGCACCGAGGCTGCAGTCAGTGCTGGGGGCATGGTTTCTGTGCTCTCCAGGACCTGGGGGGCAGCAGCAGGCCCAGGGCCATGGCAGCCGTTCCCCAGCATTGCGGAGTTAATTCCCAAGCACCATCAGCCAAGTCTGGCTGGTGCTGGCAACAAAACCAGAATGAAAGTATTCCCATAAAAGCCTTAGTGCTGGAGGCCAGTTCTCAGGGCTGCAGGACCACATGGAGCAGGGTCACTGGTGCACCCTCAGCCATGTGCCATGGGGGGGCTCTTTGCACTCACCCCAAGTGAAAACTCCAGCCCATAGCGAGCACCAGCTGGAGAGAGGGCAGGAGAAACAGGAGTTTCCTCTGGCCTGTCCCAGAGGAAGATGCTTGCCTGCATAGCGCATCAGGGCATCTCTGCACTGCTTTGGGCACTGGGAGCCAGTTATGGGCACAAATTTGTTTGGCAGTTTGTTCCTTGTCTAATGCAGAGGCTGGGGGCTTGTTGTACAGGTGTGGCAGCTACAGCTTCTGCAATAGGCCAACAAGCAGCTTCATTCCCCCTTTACCTGGCACGTGGTGGGAGTTAAGTGCCAGACACTTGTGGGGTCACCGCTGCCAAGGGTGTAGGCAGCTGACGGTTACAGACAGCGCGGTGCCAGGGCCTGCGGGGAGGTGCCGTGCGCACAGGGCTGGCGAGACACGTTTTCAGCAATGGGAACAGTGATGAAGAGAGTTTGCCCACCTCTTGGCAAGGAGGGGCTGGTTTGCATAGCCTTCTCGCAAAGCAGGATTATCTCCTGGGGTGAAGTGCTCCTGCCACCCGCTCCCCTCAGCAGCACAGTTCATGTTTGCAGTGAGCACTTCCCTGACTGAATCACCTCTGTGGCACACACTGTTCTGGGCCAGGCCCTTGGCTGCCATAGGGTGGGGACCGGTCCCCTCTCTGCTTCAGCGAGAGCGCCTCTTGGCACCCCCTCCCCAAAGAGCTGCAGGACCGGGGTCTTTGCAGCACAGCCGTCCCAGCATGGGCAGTGGAAAGACCAAGCAAACACAAGCGCAGGACAGTGGCTGTCTGTATTTCACAGCAGCAGAGGAGCAGCCCCAGCGTAGTCCATGGCAGGGTGGGAGCAGCACGCAGCCCCCCTGAGGCATCATGCGGGCTTGGGTACAGGGTGGCCCTCCAGCCTCTTCCAGACCCTTGGCTGGGGCTCCCTTTGCTGGGCTGGGGGCTAACTGACCCAACACGGCACTTTGGAGGGAGCAGCTCGGAGCCTGCTCCCTGTGGGGCTGGTGCTCCCGTGGCATGGCATCCATGGCCAAGCCGCTCTCTGGGGGTGAGGGCCCCTCGGCCACCCCAGGAGAGCTGGTTCCCCCCAAGGGCTGTTGCAAGGAGCCAGCGGAGAGTTGCAACATGTGTGTGGAGCAGCTGACGGAGGGGACTTACTTATCTGCCCAATGAGGAAGTACATGGGCAGTGCTTGGGTTTTGCAATCCATCCGTGGCCCCCCCCCCCCCCCCCCGGGAGCTGGCAGTGACCTTGCTCCTGGAAGCTTCCAACAAGTTGCAATGGATCAGGAAGATGCTCCTTGCTGGGCTCCACCAGAGATAACCCACCCAGGGCGCAGTCAGCCCCAGGGGTGGCTCCGGGCATGGGGTGGCTGTAACCTGCCCTGGGCAGCGCAGGAGGCAGCAGCTGACACTGAGCTGCCTCTGGGCTGGTTCCTGCTTCTGGGAAACGGCTGCAGTTCTGCTGAAGGGGCAGGACTGGGCAGGACAGGGCAGGCCCCGGCTGGCACTGAGGGATGGAGGCACATACAGGGACATGGGAACACAACCAGGACTGTGCTGTCCTGGCCGCTGTCCTGCAGTGCCTGGGCAGGGAGGGACATGTGGATTCTTCCCATCTTGCCAACGCCCTGCTTACACCTTCACTTACATTTGCTGCCTGTCACAGAGTTGCTGGGCCCAAAAGGCTTCCTGGGCATGAGGCTGGCTGCCAGGGTGGCTCCATCCATGGGCATCCTTTAACAGAACAAAAGGGCGAGAGGGGAAGCGATGGCCAGAGCTCTGCCAAGTGCAGGAGTGGTGCAGAGGACTGGGAGACTTCCCTGGCACCCTCTCCTCCCAAGTACCTCCCAGGGCAGCCCATGCTGCCCAATGCCCAGGTGGGAGCTGATGGGTTCCCCGTGCTGCCCACTGGCAGAGCCCAGCACATTGTCCCATCCCCAGGTCCGGCTGCAGGTGGCATGTCCCCCCTCCCCGACCACTGGCTCCCCAGCCCAGCAAGTCCCCAGTTGCTACCTGCCGGGTTCTCTCCCTCGCTCCCGCTTGTGCTTTGGTCCTCCACTGCCCCTGGCAGCTCGGGGCTGTCGCCGCTGTCCCACCGCCGCAGGCGTTCCTGCAGCTGGGATGGGGCATGAGGGTCCGGGCTACCAGAGGGGACTGGGGGGCTGGGGGGTCCCACGGGGGACTCACCCGCTGGCGCAGGCCTTGCTGCTCCCGCAGCAGCTCCAGGAACCGGCTACTCCACAGCAGCTTCTCGGCGCCCAGTTCGGTGCAGAGGAAGCGGACGTCGGCCTCCAGTGCCTCCAGCCTCCCCAGCACGGCCTTGCTGGCGTCGCCTTGTCGCTGCTGCTCCGCCACTGCCCTGGCACCACAGCTCTGCTCCCGCCAGCGCCCTGTCACACCCACCCTGCCCCATCTCTGCACCGTGGACACCCCCCCGCCTGCCCACACCGCTGTGCCAGGGACCCACCTGCCTGCCCTGGCTCCAGCGCAGAAATGGAGTCCCTGTCCTCCTCGTCACTCCCCTCGCTGCCACTTTCCAGCCTCAACCGCAGAGCCCCGCCGAGCTGAAAGCCGCCATGGAGAGCAGAGACTGACACGTCCATGGGCAGCTGAGCCCGGATGGTCCCCAGCAAAAACCCCGACCAGGGAAGCCTGCCATGCCATGCCCTGGGGACCTACAGCCCCACTGGCACTGCCCGACCCCCCCAACAGACCATGTCACCAGGCTCAGCTGTGTCTGGGGCGGGGGGGGGTTGGTGGGGGTCAGAGATCTCCACAGCCCCTGTGGCATGGGGACACCTCAGGGGAGTTTTACCTCTTCAGTGACCTGGAAGGCGCCATCCCAGCAGCTCTTGTAACAGATCAGCAGGTACTGGGAGAGAGGATGGTGGCCGCGTGGTGAGAACTGCGGGCTTAAACCCACCCCAGGGAGCGCAGAGCCCGGAGCAATGTCCCCATGTCTCTTGGTAGGCAGAACCATACAGTGCCTCAAGCCAAGAGCCAACCCCCAAGGACGATGGTCCCGATCCTTCAGCTGTGCTGCCGGATGGGATGGTGACACCCCCCCCCCCCCTCCACCCCCCCCCCAGCTACCCTGGCCACACTGAACCACAGCCCCCAGTGCCACCAGGATGGGCGACAGAGCCCTGGCAGTGCCCCCAGCCCCTGGTTCTGGGCACAGGCCACATTTAGGGCTGACACGAGTGTGTGAAGGCCCTTGGGGAAGGGGCCCTGTGGTACCGACCCATGCCAGCCTCCAGAGCCATCGCAGTCCCCGGAGCACGGTCCCAGAGAGCGACAGGAGCCACCAGCACCCGACGCGCAGGAGCTGCCTCCACCTCGGCACCAGCGGGCCACGGTGCCGGCCCATGGGGACCCTGCAAACCAGGAGACAGAGAGGTAATGTGTCTGCACCCCGGGAGCCACTGCCTCGCTCACCCGCCACGCTCTGCGCACCAGAGGGACGCGTGGTAGCTGCGGCATGCACCACCACCACACACCGGTGCCCGGCCGAGCTCACCAAGTGCCAGGCTAGCGAAAGGGAGGGTGAGCACTTGCGGGCCCAAATCCCAGCACACGGGACGTGCACAGTGGAGATGCCTGCTCTCCCCGTCTCTGCCCTCTTACCTGGCAATTCACCACACACACGGACCCCTCCACGACGTGGCCGGGCGGCTGCTGCCCCTCCTGCCTGGTGTTCGCTCTCAACTGCTGCTTGGCCACTTGCTTGGGCTCGATAAACTCCTGCCTAATCCTCTTGGTGACGAGGCTGTGCAGGGATTAGCGTTTCTGCTGTTCTACCTTTGGCGGCCGCAAGGACAGTTGCTACTCTGCCACCCTTCATTTGCTCTGCTCAGGATTCATCTCCTGCAAGCAAAGGACTTTTGATTTAACTACTACTTTTAGCTTTCATTAACATTCAGGTAACAGCCTGTGCAGCTCGCTCTGACTCCCATGTCCAAAGCCAGGCACTGGCTATCCCGGGGATCTTTAGTCACTCAGGCTGTTCAGGAATCAAAACAGAGGTCTTCAGAAATGAAATAGAAGTTTTAGGTAAAACTGCCAGAGGAGTCAGACTCCAGTATCCGTCTCACACCACTCTTGTAGGTGACGGTGCTTATGTTCCCAAAGTGATCAGAGACGCCCCACACTGTCCGCCCCCCTCCTTACAGTAACACCTCAGGGAAGCTGGTGTGGCAGAGCTGTGGCCATTGGTGCTTGTTCTGGGACAAGCGACTGTTGCCTCTGCCAGGGCAGACCGCACGGAGCCCCCCAGCCTCTTAATCTCACCTGTCTCACACAGCCAAAGGGCGGCTGCCGCTCAGCAGGACCTGGAAGGGAATAGCTGCGTATCAGCAGAATGGGGTTCCTTCAATTGTGAACCAAGCGTTTGCCATTTCGCTTTCTGCCCTGATCAATCTGCTGGCTCCCCAGGGCTGCTGCCATCAGATACTGTCCTCATCAGAACAGGCTGTCCCCTTCCTTCAGTGACAAACACTGCCAGAGGCAGGAAAGGTTGCGTTTCCCCCTTGTCCCCGCAGCACCCCTAATGTGTATCACAGGGAAAACGGAGCTGATTGACACCTTGCCACAAAAAAAAACGCCTGTATGCACAGGACTCCAAGCTACACGAGCCCTTTGCTGTTTTTCTGCAGGTAAATATTCTGGCAAAAAAGGTACAGCAGCTTTCCTTGAGGTTCAAGAGGTGCAGCAAAGATTTTTACCCTCTGAAGTTCAGGCACTCTTGCAATCCTTGGTTTGGAACAGCAGCAGTAGTGGGAGAAAAACTGCCTTTTTACCAAGGCCAAGTAATCAAAACCCATCAGCTAAGACTTCTTTTTTCTAGACCTATGGAAAAGCAAGGCCTTTTAGGAGTTTATGCTGTTTCCTAGATCTTCCACCCCCCTGTATTTAACCTCTGCAACTCAAAACACAGAAAAGTAGGGCAGCTTCACAGCTCGCCCATTAAGCCGTTACATCCCGACACCCCCTGCAGATAAGCAGCCTCCAGCCCCTGACAGCAGAGTGCCAGCCGCTCGCTCTACTGCTCTAAGCCTGCTCCCACCGGGAACAAATATGGAGCTGCCTTGATCCCTGAACCAGACAACAGACCAAGGGAGAACTTTGCTCCTATACATTTGTCTTCACTCTTAGGTACTGCTCTGCACTGACTGGGTTGGCTGGAAGGAGATGAAAAAGACCCGAGACACCAGGAAAGCAGAGGTGTAGCAGAATGGAACGAACACTCAGCTGTAACAAGTGCACGTACTGGCAGGGCTGTCAGGCAAGCGCTAGAACTTTTCCCATGGCAGTCTCTCCATCGGCAATGTTTAAGCAGACACAAATGCATTACAGCACCATTAACAAAGGCAATTTACCGCCTTGACAAAAGCAAAGCCTATTTCAACACCAGCATTGATATCTTGACCTGGCTACTGTGAAAAGCACCTAACACTCATCCCTCTGTGTACTATTCCAGTGGCAATCCAGACTGCTCATCTCTTATCTGCGGGCATTCTGCCAGTATCAGCAAGAACTGACTTACATCCAAGTCCTACCTTGAAGCAGGATTAGTTGAACACAGCTGGAGATTAGTGCCTGGCAATCCTTTCAAGTACTCAATGTTATGTCTACCAGAGGAAAGAAAGCACAAAGGAAACCTCCTAAGGATCACAAGACAAGGAACAGCTACTATGCAAAAGTGGAAGAATTCCAGCAAAGTCCTCATAAAGCAGATGGAGAATAAAAAGCACTAGGAGTCAAATTTTGGACTGAAAAAACCATGAGAAGAGAGACAAACATGTAACTTTATTGTTTATGTACAAATGACAGACTTTTGTATTAAAAAGAGAATCCACCCAACCTCAAAGACAGCAAAGAGCAAGATGGCTTTGAGCTCCAGCCTTCCCTGCATCTAAAAGCACTGTGTAAATTTTAGGGGATGGTGTTTAAAATTAAAGTTAGAGAAGAGGGTTAACCACCTTCTTCTCTGCTCGACTAAGCATCAAAATGAGCTGTTCCACAAAACGGAGAACCTTCCACTCTACATGGATCAAAACAAAGAAACCAAAACTCAGTTTGTTAACTACACACTTTGTTTAAAAAAAAACCAAAAACCAAAAAACAAAACTACAAAGCTAAGTATCAGCAACAAAAGTAATCTAAGTCTTACAACATGGATGGGACATACTGAATCATACCCCAGTTCCAGTGGAAAAAGAAAAACCTCTCCATGGGTTTGCAGATGACAAGGGTGGCAGCAGCAAGATCAGCCAATTTTGGGAAGTTCCCAACTGAGGTGGAAGCACAGAATAGTCAGGAATTCGGGACTACTGCTACTACACCTTAGTCTTCCTGCAACTCAGGTGATTTAAAAATGATGCAAAGTACATGGTCCAAGATTTTCTCCCCCCATCTAAGTTCTTTAGAGCGAGCCACTCCCATCTGCAGACACTTGGCCAGAGAGCTGCCATCATGCTCATTCAGGCGACTGGCATTTTTCTCAGTGGGGATTCATGTAGGCCTAAATCCCAGAAGCATCAGCACTGATGAGTCTAGTAGTCCTGCAGAGAAAGGAAAGGACAGGCACATTAAGACCCTTCTACCTTCAATTCTGCTGGCAGAGCTGGGATTCTCAGTCTTCTCTCATTTCTACATACCATTAGTTGCGGGCAAAACAGAAAACAGATTTTTTTCTTGTAGCTAAACATTCAAAAGAAAGGACCCTTCAAAACCTTAGTTCAGATGCTTTTAATGTTCCACATCATGACAAGATAATAGGACACAAACCAGCTTTTTTCGTAAAAAGTGCACAGGACTTAACTGTGACCTAGCTTCATAACAAGCCTACCTGGGCTCATTTACTGTTAAATCCACAAGACAATGCTTATTTCATACCATGATATTCCTCAACCATGAAAATAAGATCTAAAAATCACAGCAGAGGGAGGCTTTCTAAGACTAGGAGTCAGTCAGCCACTCAAGTCTACAGATGAGCAATGAAAACAATGACAGAGCACTGATACTTACGGCTCTTGGCTTTTTGTTTAACTTGAGATCAATCCTGTGGTTGGAAAGATAAGAGAAACGTCCATTTCAATACATTAAACCAAGACTAGAGTTCAAAGAACCAGCTACTGCATATGGCACAGGCTACAACAAAGACTATTTGGTTAATGCAATCCACATTCTCAATTCGGCTGAGCCAAATCACTGTCCCAATATTACTGGACAAGAGAGCAGCAAAGAGACGGAGCGTGGATTCTTTATTATTTGCCAAAATGCATATTCCGTCCACTCAAAAAAAGAGTTAATAAAGGTTTACAATAAAAATCACAGGGAAGTTATGCAGCATAAAGAAATAAGGTTAAATATGCATGCTCTATGTTAATTTGTTAGATGTGTAACTATGCCACTGGTAATTATTCAGACATAGTGGTAATGGTTATTTACTTGGAATAGAGATAGGACTTTAAGATGACAGGGACTACGTGAGTCAGAGGTACTGAGTTCATTACATTTTTCCAGAAGGAAATATCCAAGTCTACACTAATCTCCTTAAGAAGCAAAGCCAGAAGAATCAGTTTTTAAACTAAGTTTTTAAGTTAAAAAGTTTATCTATTTAAAAACGAAATAGAAAGGTAAAGAAGAGTGAAGTTAATTTAATTTTGCTGAAGTTATTAAATAAAATGTTACCTCCATCACGCTTTTCTGTTTTTAAAAAAAACTTCCCAGCCTAACCTAATATACATACCTACAATTAAACAGATAAACTATGGGTTAGAAAGGTCTCAAAAGGCACATTGGTGTCTACACACTAACAACACAGCACAAGTACTAATTCAAGTCAAACTTACTCAAAGTCATAATCAAACATGCCAGACGGGCTGAGGGGCAGCATTTGAAAGGAAGAAAGCAATAGAAATTAATTTACTAATGAATTAAATAAATTAGTTGATTAGCCACCCTAGCGAGATTACTAAAAAATAAAATAAAATAAAAAATAATAAGCCAGTGTTCAAATGCCATAAAGTTCTTAAGATATCTTAACCAGAATTGGGCACAAAAAGCACTCCAGATTTGGCAATCCAGAGTCCCCCTCCCCAACTGGATTTCTGGGAAAAAGAGGTGTTAGCACAGAGGCAGAGTGGTTTTATGGAGGGAATTTTAGGTGCTGAAAAAGGAAGCTATCAAATACGTGAGAGTGCACACTAGCTCACAGGCCGAGAGAAAAACTGATTTGCTTGCAAAAACAAACGAGCGGGTGGTCAGGAAGCAGTGGCTTTGTCCAGATTATTACGGCAAAGCAAAGCTTGTTCAGGCAGAGGTGGAGACGACACAGAACTAAGTGGCCGACTTTGCATTCGAATATTCTCATGATGCACACGCAAACACACATCCCCTTGCACTCGCTTCCTTTAGTGAGCTAAAAAGAGAACACAGTCAATTGGCCAAGGCTAATTACAGTCTGGTGACATTCCCACCCCTCAGCATTCACACAGATACCACAGCACTGCCTCTAGAAACAGTTCTGCCCCAAAGCTAACAACTGTGTTTGTTGGAAAGGACTTATCATCAAATCAGCTGTAACTCAGTAGCTTTTCAGCACTGAATTTCTAAGAGGAAACAGTATTGTTTTCTCCTGAAATACTTTTTAGCCATGAAAATTGCTGAGCACACAGAAAATAATCGTCTTGGCCTTCCTGTGGTCTCAGAGGGAACAGAGGATGGCTTCAATGAAGACACTGTAACTTCCATCTGATTCCCTGTTTTTAACTGTTCGAAGTTAAACTGCCTATTCACACCAGTTCTGCCCAGTCTGAAACCAACTTTCCACACTGCTCTCGGTGGCATATGAAATCGAAAATGCAGTGGAGTCAGCGCACCTTCAGGGTGCCTGTTCCCAACACCTCCCAGCTCTTCAGGAACAGGTGAGCAGAACTCAAACGTATGCTGGCAAATGGAAGAGCTTCTGAACAAAAAGAAACGCCGACATTTCTTTTTCTTGCCCTTTTTTTCCCCCCCCCATTCCATGACACTCAAGAAACAGACAGGCAGGTCTCTTCCTAAAGAGCACTCTGGGCTGCAATGCATTTTAAAGCACTTAGCTATACTTTCAGTAGACTGGGACTGTTTTGTTGTTTGCTTTTTTTTAAACCTAGATATATTTGAAAATTGTTCGGTCTTTTCTGCCAAAATTTAGGGGATGGTCAGTAACTGCATTCAAAGTTTTAGCAGTGTTTTTATTACAGACAAACTTAATTATCTTCTTCTTTTAATTATCTATCTGGCCATGCTAAGCATTACAAAATAGTCAATTACTAACTGCAAAAGCCTTTCTGTAATGTAGATGTGTCTGATGTATCTCTTGGGGTGATAAGAATTGCCATACCAGATCAGACCAGGGCTCCTCATGTCCAACATTCTGTCCCGACAGTAGCCAGCATCAGCTGCTTCAGTGGAAGGAATGTAGAAGGAACCCCAAAGCAACACAGCCTGTCAGTAGGGCAGTTTCTTCCTAACTCCTGTCACTGAAGTTTGGGTTATGTAATGGAGCAAAAGAATTTACATTATTTACAGCATTTGTATTGCACCCCACCGCGTCTGCAGTGCATTGGGGTTTGCTGTCCATGTAAGTGCTTAGTAGAATATTTTATAGTTTGTTCGAAATAGCAGTTTTCTTAAGCTCTACTTCAGTTTTACAGATTGTTTCTCTGAACTTGTTTACAGACGTAGTTTCTTGTGTTATTCCTGAACTTCTTTCCAATTGTTTAAAGGCAAAAAAAGTTTTTAACTGCTTTGTGAGCTTCCCAGCCTGTAAGGAACCAAAGGCACATCCAGTACTTTACGATGCTTGCCCAATTAAGACTGCTGTAGGAAGAAAATTCTGATCTAAGAATCAGAGACACGCTAACGAAGGAGAAAAAGTAGTTAAACATTTTTCAAGTACTATACCTACCTCCGTATCTCCCAAACCAACCTTCCCCCAGCAATCTTTGTAAATTTTTACCACTTTTCTTTAAAACATTTCTCTCTTGTAATTGTATGGGAAGGTCCCTTAAAGAGGAAAGCCCACCCTTACACAAAGCCAACAAGCTCGAAGTTAGCAAGAAGACTTGATTTTTAAAAGCTCCTTTATTTCTAATAATCTTTAGGTACCAGTTCCAGCAATCATTTCTAGAGAGGTGCAGTTCTGCAGTGTCTCCTCTTCCCGAAAGCATGGATTTCCATGTATTTTTTTTTTCCCCTTAGCGTGTGACTCCACAGTGCACTGTCGTACTCTGTAGAAATCCCTGGGCTAGCTCTGCTGAGGGGCACCGACATGTGGTTAAGCAGCAGGTTGTGTTGGCCCATGGAGAGCAGCACTGTAAGGCAGGGAGTTTATTTCAGATTTCTGAGCCATCAGCCTGCCATGCTGCATCACGCCTTAGGGGCATACCTAAATTCTAAATTCAACCATAAAGAGTTCAGGAAAGCTTTATTTCACATGAATTTCAGGTCAGTTTAGTAACAAACACTTTGAGGTTAATGTGACAAAGCAACTCTTCCATGCCATAATCAAAAGAAACTCGGTTTGGGACACTGAAAACCAAAAGGGCTTGGAGTAGAAATCTTAGCAAAGAGTGTCCACAACCCCCAAAACATTCCAATTTGCTTTTTCACCCTTCTTTTCCAAAGAAAGTACTGACATTCCTGTCTTACTTGGTTCTGCAGAAACCAAGAAGCAAACACAGGAGGCCAGGACTGCAATCTTCCTCGACTGGAAGACAGCTTTATTCTCCTGGACAGATAGGAGAGTTGAAAAGGCCAGGTCAAAAGCATAGCTGTACCAGAGCTGGAGTTAGTACCCTGTCCTGCTCGTTTGACTTCCTCAGCATGCTGTCCCCTCCCTGACACAACGGGGGCAATGGGGTCCTGACGAACGCTACAGGATGCATACAACTAAAAGCCAGAGGAATTATCAAAAAAAATGACCTGAGCTGCTCATTATTCTAACAAGTTACTAGTTCCTTTCACATAGTAACGTAAATTCAACAGCTAGCCATTTAGAGGGCGTGCCAAGAAGGCTGCTGGTACCACTAACCTGTGTCGATTTTTGTTCTTCCGTTTTTTGTGGCTGCTGTGGTGGCTCCCAGAAGAAGTAGAGGAAGCAGCTTTCTGGGGTTTCACGCCCTGCACAGACCCATCCAGCTCTTCAGCATCCTCCTGGTTGGGCTCATTCTCCTGATTGTGAAAGTCTGGAGAAGTGTCACTTTCTGTGCCACTGCCAGGCTCCCCTAGAGCATGACAAAGACCGACAAGCGCAATGGTTACCTTCCCACAGCCCACATCGCAGGCTGCCCTGGCAAAGCCCTGCACGGAAGAAACAACGTCCAGCAACAGTACACGGGGCAGCAGAGCTACGCTGAGCCTTACGGCACCAGGAGGTAAGTAAGAGAACCTGAAAAATATTTCTGAAGGACAGCAAGCTACCTCCTCAGCAACTGAAGCACACCAGAATTGCATGCGATTTGGTATTGATTACAAAAACATTCTTAAAGATCCTGAAGGTAAGTGGCTCCTCCCCACGTCACCTGCAACTGACTGACAGACACACAGACAGAAACGCGTTGCTTCAGCTCTTCTAACTTCTTTCTCTGAAGAGCACCAAATCCATTTAAGTAAGTTTTATGCACAATAAACCCTTGCTGAGCATAAAAGTTTACTCGAGAAAGGAAGCTCAACTTTACTGCTGTTTCTCACAGTACCACTTTGCTGACTTCTGTAGCTAGAGGTTGTGCTGGGAGCGCTCGGCAGCCGGCCCAAGAGGAGCAGCCGCAGGTCCCTGGACGGGGAGTGCTGCGGGGGAGCAGCGAGCACAGCACCGATCCAGACAACGGGAGACAGAGCTGAATGGTGGGGAGAAGTGTAATTCTTCACAAATTCTGAGAGGAATGAAAAAGTGACTTACGCTTCTCAATGAGCTGGTCCTGAACTCCAGCTAATGCACTGACCGCCTAGAAAACCGAAAGGCATGTTAGTGAAAGCAGTAATTCACTTGCCACTTTTCAAATATTCAAAACCACAGAGAGCGCTTCACAGAGAAAAACACATCAGGCCTTTGCTTGAAAGAGCGTATGACCTAGCACCAGCACGGCACAGCAGAAGGGGGTTAGGAGCAAAAAGATACAGACACGGTCGGCAGTGACGAGCGTGTGGCACGGGTGGTTCTTGACTGCGGTTCCCTTTCACCTCTCTGAGCGCTCGGAAAAGGGTTTCTGAAAGAGGCCGCAACGCGGGATGAAGATGCTCGGGTGGGGGGAGCGGGGCAGGTGCGGGAGCTTAAACGGACAAGGGGTCCTGCAGCAGCCCGGGCACGGGACCAGCTGCACCGCGGAGCACCGAGGGACGGGGACGGGGACGTCTGCTCGGCCCTGCCGGGGCCCGGCCCGGCCCTCACCGCTGCCGAGGTGACCGAGGACTTGCTGAAGAGCCGCTCAGCCTCCTTGAACTTGCGGTTCCTCCGGTCGTTTTTGCTGTTGGAGTTCCTGCAACAGAGAGACACAGCGTCGCGGGGGCCCGGCGGGCCGCGCAGGGCGGGCGGGGGCAGGCAGGGCCGCCGGGACTCACTTCTGGTTGGTGAGGTAGCGGTCCCAGCCGCGGATGATGTTCCCGTACATCTGCGTGTCCTCCAGGTAGCTGCCCTCGAAGGCGTAGATCTGCCGCTCCAGGTTGGCCAGCGTCTCCTGCCGGGCACAGCGCAGCGCATGGAGCGGGCCCGGCCCCGCCCGCCCCGCGGCCCAGGCCCCGCCGCCCGCCCGGCCCCGCCGCCGCCGCCCGCGGCCTAGGCCCCGCCGCCCACCGGCCCCGGCCCGGCCCCCGCTCACCGCCAGCTCCTGCTTGCGCTTCACCAGCTCGGCCAGCTCCCGGCGGGTGTCGGGGATCTGCGGGGGGCCGCCGGCCTTGGCGTGCAGCGCGGCCATGGCGGCGGCGGCCTGCGCGGGCCGGGCGGGGCGGGGCGCGGCGGCGGCTGCGCTGCCGGGAGGGGCCGCCGGGGGCAGCGCCGAGCCCGGCCCGGCCCCGCCGCTCCGCTCCGCCCCGCCCGCCCGGCCCCGCGCGGGCGTCCCCCCCGCCGTGCCGCAGCATCGCTCGGTCAGCCCGCGGCGAGCGCGCCGTGCCAGCGGGACGGGAGCCCCGGTGCCCGCAGCACCGAGACGGGAAAGTTTACGCCGAAAGTAAGGCAACGAATCTGCAGGCCCCGGCTCCGGCTCCGGCGCGGCACGGCTGCCGGACGAGCGCGGCGTCGGTTTCCGCCACCCCGGCCTCGGCCCTGCGCCAGCGGGGCCCCCCGGTCCCGCCGCCCGCGGCCCCTTCCCCGCTGCCGGACGGGTAACGGCCCCGCGGGCAGCGCGGCTGCGCACGGCGGCTGCGAGCGGGGGACCTCACCCACCACCCACCGCCCACCGCCCACCGCCCACCGCCCGCGGCCGCCCCGAGCGGGGGACCTCACCCACCGCCCACCGCCGCCCCGAGCGGGGGACCTCACCCACCACCCACCGCCCACCGCCCACCGCCCACCGCCCGCGGCCGCCCCGAGCGGGGGACCTCACCCACCGCCCACCGCCCGCGGCCGCCCCGAGCGGGGGACCTCACCCACCACCCACCGCCCGCGGCCGCCGCGCTGCGCCGCGGGGTTTCACTCCCGCTCCCGTGCCGCCAGCCCCGGGAGCAGCGGGACCGGGCCGGAGCGCGGCCCGGGAGGGGCTCACAGCCGGCAGCGCGGCAGGGACGGCCGCAAAACCGCAGCAAAGCTGACGGGGTCTCACCGGGGCGAGACAGCGTTTTGTCTCCCTTTTCCATCGCAGCCGTAAGTATCCCGGCTTGTGCCCCGCCTTTGTGGAAAAAAAGCCCGTTCAAAAATAGGTCATGTCAACTTCGTGTACATTTATCTGCCTCAATCCAGCCTTTTTTAGCTGGGTTCAAGCTTCCATTACATTGTGTTAGTCTGAAGGCTCTGTTTAAGTGAGACTTGAGGGGCTAGTTTGCCCTTTCGTGGTACTGATCGTCTCCGGCTTAAACCACAGAGTGATTGCACGTTGCTGAGCACGACCCTGTCTGCGCCAGGGGCCAACAGCCTGGACACAGAAGAAGCCACCCGGCTTGTCAGAAAGGTAAGGTAAGAAAGGTCTGAGCAGAGCGGTGCGGGACAAACCCTCCGCACCCATCCCTCCACGCTCTCAGCCTCTCAAGTATACCAGTCATGCATTTTTATTTTTAACCTTATTTGGTGTCCGTAATACTGAAATGAGTACTGAACATTCATCTATTTCAAGGAACATAAAGAAAAAAAAAAAAAAGGACACTAGAAAAATATAACCACTTAAAACTAATTCGGGCTAAATTTACAAATTCTTTATTTAAAAACCCCTCGAGTATATATAAAGAAGATCCTGCTAGTCAAAACTCATTCTACCCGCTGTTTGAAAACCTACATCAATGCCCCATATTTACACCGTAAATGTTCTAGCCTGTGTATACAATATGCAACATTTGTATACACAAAGTATATACACAGCAGGTATGAATAGCTTGTGACCACAGAACAAACATCCAAGCAAATTAGTAAACAGTGTGGAAAATATACATTTCTTATACCATAAAGCAATGGGGAGAAGACATCCAAAAATATGCAAGATGCAAGTACTTTCAGTGAGTGGAATTGTTTCTTCTCTTCCTAAAGCATTGTTTTCTTTTACAGGGGAGAAAACTGTTTTAAACAAGTGATTTGTATAACTTTTTATAAAAAGAAAACTTAAATAGTGCAAACTCTGATTAAAACGTGTCACCACATAAAAGGTATTTATGCGTAATACAAACAAAACCAAGGAGGAGTTATTCATGGGGTAGGGGTGGTACCAGAAATAAAGGCCCCAGCTTTAGACCTGGACACTCAACACCCAATAACAGTTTCAGCATCATCTGTTGGAACACGTACTGGGCAGACACTGACCTAGACCTCAGCCCCCAAATCACAGTTTTGTCCCCTAAAATCCCAAGAAGCATTTAACTTCTATTTCAAATTACCTTGTAATTTTCAGGTAGCGTATTCCAGTGAGATGCCCCTCCCTGAAAGTTATCAAATGGCAAACTAACTACCCAAAACATACAAATACAAGAGGGGCTTTGCAACATTTCCACCTTTTTAGTAGCGAGTCTGGTAAATTCTCATGTCTAGAACTCCTAACAGGCAAAGGAATTTGGCAAACTCTACCAAACAAGACATGTTACAAAATGCATCGGGTTACTTTCTAACTAATATTTCAGTTAAGTAGCATTTTCAAAGGGCTATGACAAAACAGTTAAAAAAAAAATTTTAAATATGCCAGCTATGTTTTACACCGTTTCCTAGAAGAGGACAGTCTTTCAACATTTGTTGAACATTGCCAGCATCAGAGCTTTCACATCCAGGTGCTCTTTTGCTTGTTGGGAGGTGGAAAAAGTGAGAAAAAAAAAAAAAGCAGCTGTATTTCCTGATATGCAGAACTATCAAAGATGAATAATCAGTGAAGTCCCCCAAAATAAACAAGAACAGATCAGCAACAGAAAAAGGGCTTTAAGGCAGTAAGATGCATCAGTGCTTTGATGCTCCGATGTTTACATCCCAATGCATGTTCACCTGCAAAGAATTTCTCTCCCCTGCCCTCCCCCCACCCCGATTTCCTCCTCATCTGTTAACTGTCAGACTCTTCCTCCTTCTCCTCCTCATCATCATCGTCCTTTGTGTTGGCCTCAGATTTATCTGAAGATTCATGGAGAAGAACATATTCCCTGCTACTGAACCCAAACTTCAGTACATCCTTTTCCTTTAGTTCGTAATACCGCTGAGGTTCAATCCGCTGGTTATTTAGAAAAGTGCCGTTCCCAGAGCCCAAGTCGATTATGTAGGGCCTGACTCTGCGGCCAACGGTACCGTCGGCACGAGTGTACTCCACAAGCCTAGCAAAACAAAAAACACCATTTCAATCACAACAGCGAGAGGCAGAAAACGTACTCCAAAAGCAGATGGGTTTTCCAACACACGAACCCCACTGCAGGTAATAGTTACCTGTACTTGCAGAGATCTGAACAAATCTGATGAGAGCAATGACAAAACTGTGTGATACTGAGCAGATTCTAACAGACTGCATCACCTTCTGAAACTTCTGATGATATAATACAGTAATTCCTACAACAGAACAGATGGCTGTTCCATAAGAGAGCATCTGTGTCTCCAGCAGCACGCAACCCCTGCCGCTTCAGAGGAGATCAGCAGTCTTTGTTGTGAAAGACCAAATGAAAAAAACTCTCCTTGAAATACTTTTACTGCCAATTACACCTGCTGGTTTATTCCAATTCAGATGTACACGCAGTTCTGTCTTTAACCCTGCTGTGTTATTTGTCTTAGTAAAAGGCTGCTTGTGGTTAAATGAGAGGAATTACAGATATTTTTGACGACTGCTAGGATGATATGCAGCAGTCAAACATAAATTCCACCTCTCTCTAATGTACTTACAGGAAACTCGTACCTCTCAACTGTGCATATCCAGGAGGTTTTTGTTTGTTGTTTTTTTTTTTTTTCCTCTTCAGAAATTCCTGAATAATGCTGTTTCACCAGCAGGCAGAGTAATACTTACCGGTACTGAAACACAGCGTGCTGCTTTGAGCAAGAGGGATGGTCAATTGGAATATCTGCGATTCTGCGGTGCCTGCCCAGAAGATAAGCACTCTGTCTGTGAATGTACATGACTGGGAGAAACTCATCGTTTTTGAAAGGATAGAGGCGCCATCGCTTCTTTGGAATTCGAGCTTCGGGAGGCTCGCTGTACTTAATCACAACACCTCGGAAAGTGTTGGTATCCTCTAGAAGCGCACCAGACAGTTCAAAGCTTGGCTTCTCTTTGTTTACCGAAGCTTTTTCTTTAGGTTTGTTATCAGATTGCCCAAGTTCTGGATTCTGGTCAACACCACTGCCTTCATTATTTTGTCGATGCTCTCGTCTTCTCTCATTATAAAACTCCCTCTCTGCTTGCTGCTCACGGATGTTCTGAACATCCCTCTCTCGCTCGTGGCCTCGAACTCCAGGCCTTTCATTTGGATTCTTCCTTCTGTCTGAGTGGTCTCGGTGTCTATCTCTGTCACCACTTCTCTCTCTCCTGTGTTCTTGTTCTGATGGGTATCTCTGCTTTCGCTCCTCATTTCCTCTACGACAATGATCATCTCGCTCCTGTAATGAAGAATCGCTTAATGGTGATGTATTCAGAATTAGAATGAAAGAGCAGCGAACCTACCTCAGCTTTTAAGAAAATCACAATCCTACACATGGAAAACGCGTACTTGGACATGTTGCGTGCGGATCTAACGCAAAGTGAGAGAAACTTATTTCTTTGGCAAACTATTTGGATAAAGCAAGATCAAGAAACAGCACCGTGCGTGATCTGCTCTGGGCACATGAAAAAGCTTGCAGGGACAACCTGCATAAGTGGCAAAGGCTGGGTTCACATCCAGTCGCTCAGGGCAAAGCCTGAGGTGGGCAGCACGAGCTATTAAGCTACCAAGACCCTCCTCTTCCTAACACGGCATGCTACAGGGACTAGAACAAAATAACTGCCGGGAGAAATCGTTCTTCGTACCTCGCACGGCCGAGTCTCACAGGAACAGCTGTCGCTGCGGAGGCAGGAAGCGCGCAAGGCCCCGCTAACACCTCCGCGGGCAGGACCGGGCCTCGCTGCTACCGACAACGCGATTTACCTGCTTCACCTTCACAGCGGCGTGGTGCGGGCTGCGGCTCCTCCTGCCGCGCGGGGACCGGCTCCTCCGCCCGGACTTGCTCTTCCTCTTGGGCGATCTTGAAAACAGTGAGAGAACGGGTGAGCTACGGAACCGTGGCTGGGCACAGCGCGGGGCCCGCAGCCGCCGGGCGGCCCTACCTGCTGCTCCTGCCGCGGCTGCCCTGGCGCGGCCCGGCCGGGCCCCGCCGCTCCTCGGCCGGCGGCGACTGGCTACCGCGCGCCGAGCGGGAGGCGGAGCGCCGGGGGCTCCGCTTCTCGGCTTTCACCGCCACCTCCCGCCGCCGCCGCTCCCGCCGCCGCTCGGCCGCCGCCTCCATGGCGCCGCCGGCCGCCACAAAGGGAAGTGCGCGCCGCTTCCGGCCCGCGCGCCGCCACCCGGAAGCACTTCCGCCGGGGGCGCGCCGCCGCGGAGGCAGCCGGCACCGCTCTCGGGCGCTTCTACACCTGCGCAGGGGCGTTCTCGGCCCGCGCATGCGTCCTCCGCACAGCCACCGGCGCCGTCGCCATGGCGACAACGGCCGCGGCCGCCATGATCCCGCCGCCGGACTCGCTGCTGCGGTACAACCCGCCGGTGCTTGTCAGCCGCCGCACGGAGAAGCGCTCGCCCGGGGTGAGCGGGGCCGGGCGGGCCGGGGCGTCCGCGGGCTGCGCGCCGCCCGCACCTACCGCGCTCTGCTCTCTCCGCAGGCCCGGCCGCTGAAGGGGACCCTGTCGCCGCCCGCCCCGACTGGGCCCGTCCCGGCGCCGCCCCGCACGGCGGCCGCCGCCGCGGCCGTGAAGCAGCCGCAGGAGCTCCTCAACGCCATCCTGCCGCCGCGGTGAGAGGGGCCGGGCCCGCCCGCGCCTGGCAGCGCCCGGCCGGGCCCGCGGGGCGCCCGGTAACACCCGGTGCTTTTCGTGGCAGGGAGTGGGAGGAGGAGAACCAGCGGTGGGTGCAGGAGGTGTCCAGCGCACCCAGCACCCGCCTGGACGTCGTCCACCTCCAGGAGCAGCTGGACCTGCGGCTGCAGCAGAGGCAGGCGCGGGAGACCGGTATCTGCCCCGTGCGCAGGGAGCTCTACTCGCAGTGCTTCGGTCAGTGCCCAGACCAGCAAACGCAAAAAGCACTGCTCCTCGTCCTGTCCCCCTCAGCACTCCTCCTTCCAGAAGGTTTAAGACAGCCTCGGTCCCCACAGGGCAGGGCTGGCGGGTGCTGGCAAGGGAGGCTGTGCGGGGCAGGGGTTGCTCTTCCAGCTGCCACACGGCACTTGCCTTCTCCGGCAGCCTGCAGTGCTCTGCAGATCAGACGGGCGTGACCGTTAACACCCGCCTTTTATACAGGGCAGTTTACAGTGTCCTGTTGTTCACAAAACTGACACGCAAAAGACACGGCATAAAGGTACGCTTACACATACATAATAGTAGAGATGCAAAGCAGCTTAAAATTATCTTAATTCTACTTAACCCCAACAGTTATTTTAAATTAACTTAAAACACTGGATAACTGTTAAGCACTCTTACACACTCTGATGACATGGTACTGGTTTTCCAAATGCCAGAGATGATTGCCATTGGATGCCATTCTTCTGGATGCTCTTGACTCCTCTTCTGGAGCTTTCCCAATTAACTGCAAAAATCATTACAAGCTTTTAGGTGTTTGCTGTTATAGCTTTAGTGGATCAGTATCACTGTTATTACGTAGGTTCTGTACCACCATTCTGCTTTTATTTGCTAGCATTCAATGCTATAGCTATAATGTAACAACAACAACAATGACAAAAATACAACTGTCTCTAGTAAATCCATGTTGCTTTTGTGGTGCAGAGAACAGGTAAAAGACAACAAGCTCTGGCCCCTGTGTGTATCCAGCGCTCCCAGATACATGTACAGAAGCTACTCTAACTAGACCATTGTACCCTTTCTTTAAAGATGAATTGATCCGCGAAACTACAATTAACTGTGCAGAGCGAGGACTGTTGCTCCTTCGAGTCAGGGATGAAATCCAAATGACAATTGCTGCTTATCAGACGTTGTATGAGAGCAGTGTTGCGTTTGGCATGCGGAAGGCACTACAAGCTGAGCAAGGCAAATCTGACATGGAAAAAAGAGTAAGTTGGGCTGTTAACCCCATAATGTAGTTTTCCGCACGTGATACAGCATAAGGATATTACATATAAAATTTTCTATGAAATCAGTTATTTCTATTTCCACTGGATGGCAGTAAAGATCATCAAAATACTTGTCTTGTTTTCCCAGGGCTTAATTGCATTTCATAAATTATCTGCTACTATATCTGGAACACTTTAAAGGCTGTACAACATACAACTTTGTCCCATCTTAACTGAAAATTGATTATTAACAAACAAAAATTGAGATCTGTACTCTTTTCCAAGATTGCAGAGCTCGAAGAGGAAAAGCGGGAGTTGGAAAGACAAGTGAGTGAACAGAAAGCTAAATGTGAAGCTACAGAAAAGCGTGAAAATGAAAGGCGACAGATAGAAGAGAAGAAACATACTGAAGAGGTTCAGTTCCTGAAACGAACGAATCAACAGCTGAAGGTTAGTAAAAAAACGTGATTCCAAATAGTGATGGTAAAACTTCTCATTTTGTAATCGGAAAGATATAAAAGTAACTTTCTCCTTATAGTTTTAGAAGAGTTACATTTATGATGCATTTGTATTAGTGTTCCACTTTCTTTAAGTTCTCAATGAAATGGGAAAATAGTGCTTTTGTATTCCCTACATCCTTGCTCAGTCAGTAATTGGTCATTACTAGTAAACCTGATGATGCAAACAGTACGTCAGATTAACTGAATTCTAGTCATACACAGATTTGCCAGGGAGAGATCAGAATTTGTTCAGAAAATGATAAATTGTTATAGTCAGCTGGAGAAGAGCAGATGCATGCAGCTGAACCCCAAATGCAGAGGCTTCAAACTTCACTGATACCCCAGGAATCTATTTCTGCATAACTTGATTGTAAGGTTGTAATAGTCAGCACCCCCTCTCAACTACAAAATAGAAAATCTAGTGAAGGCAAATTACATTGTTTTGTTTCTTTACTGTTGGCCATTAAAGTTGAGTCCCTGATAACAAGACACACCATTTAACATAAAACATTACCTAATAAGAACAACTGTGTACTTATGCAGTAGGGACTGCATAACTACAGGAGTAATTTTATGCATGCTGCTTTGCTGAAAATAGAGCTTCTGCTCATTACTTTGCTTAAAAGGAAAAAAATCCCACATCTTTTGAGTAAAGAAAAAGTGTTATCGTAAACAACCTTAAATGTTTCTCGCTAGAGCTAAAAACATTTCCTTTACACCGAGCTGCTTTCCTTACCTTCACTGTTCCTACAGTTTCTCCTTTCTAAACCATTAACATCTTCAGGCCATCTTGAAATGTTTTAGGGCACAGAATGGAATAACTGTTGGATCAAATATCTGTTGCCACTGAATCCGTGTTTCTTCCTTGAAGTACAAGTATTCTAACAGCTGTGTATATACCACTGTTGCAATTTATTCTGATGGCAGCTCTAGGAAGAAGACAATCTAAGAGTCCTGGAAGCTTCACGCACTACATGCTCCCTAAGCATGGGTAGCTCTCCAATCAAGCTACTAATTGGGCATCAAGTTGTCTCAGGAACTGAAAGTCTTGCTGTTCCCAGCTACTTTTGTCCCAGAGTCAGAGTCTGTGTTCCAAATGCTAGAGAGCCAAATCTTTAATTTAGCTAATATAGTCCAGCCTGTAATCAGAGAATTCAGACCACTGTTTCAACAGCTTTTATTTAATTTCCTCTTCAATGCTTTACATTATAAAATGAGTCCTTGTATAGAACCAAGGCCAGCTCTTTTCTTCTCAGAATGCAACAAGTGTGTATGCCAAGAATGAAAAACTAATTTATAAAACATGTAGTAAGGAATGGAATAGCTAGGGAAAAAAAAAAACCTGGCCTGCTTCTCTTGAAGTATTGCAGCATCCCTCAGCTCCTCACTTTGAATATCTAACAGACAATTTATCACTTTTCAGCAATGCGGGTTTATTTTTTAAGTTGAATCTAATTTGACTTACTGTCTCATTTGTTTTTCAGGCCCAACTTGAAAGCATCATTGCACCAAATAAGTAGATGGTTTTGTTGTCCTCCAGGCAGCGCTCAGAAGAGCTGTCAGAGCAAGAAGTTTGCAATTAGTGACAAAGATTTGTCTTCATAAAACAATCTTGACTTTTCACTTACCGGTAACTGAAGGCAGTGTAATTGTATTCTTTCTTTCTTTCTTTTTCTCTTGAAGAGTTGAAATTCAAGAGCTTCATTAATTACTGCACCCTCTTTCAATGCTGTCTCAGCATTCAGCTCCTTGAACAGTGAACCTGTCTGGGACTTGCCTGTTGGTAATATGCTAGATGACCTTCAAAGCAATAAACTAATAAACATTTTTATATGCAAGCACCTCTGTAATATTATTACTTTGAAAACGCTGTAGAAAATTCAGAAACAATATATGAAGTGTCTACCATAAATATAAGTCACATTCACTAAGAATCAAATTGCAGGTAATTCTTGGAGGATATTTCCTTGAGTATGTGCAAGTTGGTATTAATTGTACATCAAAATCCCTTGTCAGAACTGTTAGCAGTAACCTAGGATGAGCAATACCAAAGCTCTCTGCGTGGTTATTTCTAATGAAACAAATGAGTATGATATCATTCCAAGCATCTCTTCCCAGTGGAAGCAAATGAAATCTTGACTTGAGGTACCTGTGTAACTAGCTGGTTATACATAGCAAGCAGACACGGGAAAGGTAATTCACTGTAGCCATACGAAAGACTCCATAAGGCTAGTTTCCAGGAAAAAAAAAAAAAACAACCCACAAAGCACCACCACTGAGTAACAATTCGGGATGTGTGTTGCCAATGCAGTGTTTACTGGCCTTAGATGGTGATGTGGAAACACCATGATCTCCGGTTGCATAAAGAACTTTCAGATGATGCAGAAACAAAGAGTGAGATGCTACTCCTGGGAACAAGACAGACAAGTCAAACTAGGCTTTGAATGGGAACTACAAGTCTTACATTAAAAAAAGCCACCGCATACTAGAGCTGTTTTATGTAAAATTTAATAGAATAAGCAATTACTGCTTATGTTTGTATTTCTTGTGCTTTGATCTTTGTTCCTCCAAGCCAGTTTTTTTCTTGTTCTTATTTTTATTTTTCACGTTGTGAGTTTCATAATACCGGACTCCAACCTTCTTGGACCGTTGCTGCCTCTCAGCTCGTCTTCTCTGTAAATACACACAAAACACATTAGCAAGTCCACAGTATCCATAGCCTGAATTTGTTTGCATTCTTTCAAATGTTGTTCACTTTGCATTCCACATGCCTTAAGTAAAATAATTTCAAACAAAACATTACATCTATGTGGAATCCACCCACCCATGCTCTTAAAATGTTACAAAGGAAGATACACTTTAATCTTTACAAAAGCAGTAAACAAGATACAAAGAGCAACCCGATGTGCATAGTCACATAAGAGGTCTTTAACAGAAGATGTGACAGAACATTTGTAAACAGAACTCAGTCTTCTGCTCCCCTCTGACAGTCCTAACAGTCCACAGCAATGCTCCACAAAGCCGTTGCTGTACAAGTTTGCTTATGAATCACTTTCAAAGTCCTACAGACAGACTATTTCACTTGGCATTTAAGTTATTCTAGAAGAATTGTTTAGACTTGACTAACACGAACAGAATATAGCAGCAGCAGCTCTCTCTGATGACAGAATAGTACTGCCCATCTAGTTCCAATTCTCCCATCTCCCACCATTTAGATCCCTGCTCTCTTAATAGCATCAGTGGGCAAGCTACCGCTGAAAGCAGAACAGTTATCCACAAAGGATTCTCCCCTTAACACCTTCTGTCATGGTTACCTGCTGGAGCCTTTTATGGGTCCATGCTCAGCTGGAGCATGCTACTGTCACATCTCACATCAGCAGCAAATCACCCTGTCTTCACATTCCCCCTACCTCAGCCACAGTCCCTGCATTCTCTCCCTCCTACTAGTGCCCAGTCTCAAAGCTCTTAAGTGATAATGGGCAATCTATGTATTAAAAAAAGCCAGCTCTATTACTCTGCTCATTTGTTTTACTACAAGAAATCACACTTACTTCTTTGGATGTAAGCTTCTTGCAAGGCTGTTTACCCAAATGGTCATCATCACCATCATCTTCCTCTTCTGCTTTCCGTTTTCTTTTCTTCTCTGTACTGCCTGCAATCAGCAGAGATCACATACTCGGGCATCTTCCAAAACAGCCATCTGTTTGCAGAACTTAAGAGTGGGGTCACCATCCCACATATTTCAGCAAAGCATTCCTTTGGCCGTATTTTAATAGCTTCTACCAAAACATGCATGTTCCTTACCAGAGAATCACTCGTTATTACTATGAAAACTGCTCTTGAGAAGCAGATTGCTTAAAACCCCATGTAAGTCCAGAAGAATTTCATAGTCTTGTCGCAATAGGGTTCTCCCATGATTTTGCCTTTAATCAAACTTACTATGGAAACTGAAGCCACAGACTCTTGAAGTCACCATAGTAAAACCTATAGCCTGAAGTAGCTCTGTGCTTTTATAACGTTGTAAAACCCTTCCACTCCCCTCTGTGTAGTATTACACCATGTGGAACGGAAGTTGCTCAGACTGCAATCTGCCCATAGCACCATTTCCTTAGAAATACAACACTTGTCTTCACTTTACCCCCATTCACTAGTAGAGGGATGTATCTTACTATACAGACAGGTGTTCTACAGAAAGGCTACAGCAAGGTCATCAGGCAGCCCTTAAGTTAGCTATGGAAATATTTAAAGAGCTTTAAGGGAAAAAGAACTTGCAATCAGGAGCTAATGAACGCTTCGCCCCCTAATTCTCTCTCTTCTCTTGCTTATGGGATTTCCAAATGTAGATTAAGAATATCTACTAATCTTGTTTTACCTCCATCTTCAGTTTCTTTGAGTTCTTCAGACTTCTGCATGGATTTTGCAAACACTTTTTCACTCAGCTGCTTAGGGATTCTACAAAAGATAAAATAAGCAATCAAATAATGTCGTAACAGAAAATGTAACCACCTCCAAGAAGTGATTAGTGTCCAGTAGATCCCAGTGCCCCATCAGCAGCAAAGCCACAGCCTTTGCACCTAAAAACCTTATTACAGTAATCTTGTCTCTGGAGTTACTGGGCTTGCGCACTGCCCAAAGGGACACAATATAACACTTAACCATGAAATCTTAGTCCTCACAAAGCTGGTAGATGAACTCTGCTAAAACTGGACCTCCTGTGTGAGCTAGGATACTCTTGTACGTGCACGGAGACCCAGCTGGCACATCCAGGTAGGACATTAGCCTTGGCATTGCTTGAGAAAGAACCCAACATCAAGGGGAGATGTAATATTGCTACCCAGAATACCAACAGATTTCTAATCCGTAGCGTAAGAGGCAGCTTTCCAAAAGTGAGAATATTTTTAGTTATGCTGGTAAATCGGACTTCTTGGAATAATACTTTAAAAACAAACTGCTGCTTAGCCAAAGTTCAAATATTTATGGCTAAACTAGATAAGCTGTGGCAACTTGTGTGTGGCAACACAGAGGAACCAGTCAAGCAAGTCATGAATGAAATGAAACTACAGCAGAACCACCTTAGCTCTTTTTCCCCCTGCAAAATATTTGAGTCACTGAACAGATTCAGATACCTTATTGCTGAGAATCTCTTGGCTTTGGCTTTATCCAGAAATTTTTTGTATTTTGCAATCTTCTCCTCCAAAGCCTTAAGAACTGCCTTAGAGCTCTCCCTGGCACCTGGTACAGCCAGCTGAGATTCCTCCTCTGCTGAATCTTGATGTTGCTCATTTTCCTCTTTCTCCTCTTCCTGCTCCTCCTCTCCAGAAGAATCACTGTCTGTTTCATCAAAGCCTGGCACATCGACAGGAACCAGGTCTTCTTCTGAGAACTGAGGTGCCACATTAATCCTCCCAAAGTTCTGCCGAACATGTGACATGAGTTGCTTAATTTCAGTGTCTGTATTATTCTTCTCTTCTGCTGGCTCCACACTTGACGCTACCGACTCTGAGATTTTCTCCTCATTACTATCTTGGCTTGATGTCAAAGCTACTTCCAACGCAGGAGGCTACAAGAAAGAGTGTAATGGAATATTATCTACAAAGTCTGTGCCATCATCTCTGAGAGCGATTTCCACTTTATCTCTTTGGAAAAAGCCTAAGATGACAGGCTAATGATGTGATAATTACTGACATTTCTGGTAGTCAGATGATTGTAAAATGGCTCAGATATCTCTGTGAAGAGCATTGCTACCTGGTCCTCAACAAATTCAAGTGTCACCTGAATCACCAGGCCTGGGCAGAGCCCAAGACATGCACTGCCCAAGTTACACAGCACTCTGGGAAAAACAATAGTGAATACCATTAGGAAAACTGAATGGTATGTGAGAAGAAGAGGCACGTGCATCACATTCTCACCTGAGGACCTGTTTCTGCATTTGGTGGCTTCACAAAGAATGGAATTCTGCCTCTCTGCCAGTCATTGAGAACCATCTTGCTCACAGTTTGCATGTCAGGCTCACCACCCTGAAAGAACCCAGTAACAATTTATGTCCACGTTTGCAGGGCATACCACCTGTAAGCATATTACATATTACCTGTAAGCAATAGAAACATTCATATTTCCCACGTTCAGTAACAGGCCACACGCTCTTCCAGACTGAAAATACAGAAAGCTGTCACACCTTTAGCAGTTTTCCAGTCCTAGAAGCAAGTTTCTCAAGGAAGTCTTCTGTATCCTTCCAGGAATCAATTTTGTATGTCTTTCTGATGTACTCTGGTTTGGCTCTTTCCAGCACAGCACTAATATGATCTTCAGGGCTCTTAATCTTTTCAACTTGAACCTGAAAATGAATGGTGGAATATCAACCCTTTGGAAAGCGTGCACTCCTTCCTTTGAACCCGCCATGTTAACAGCAGCAAAGATTTTCCAGCATTTAGTGCAGGTACATACCACTCCCTTCAGCACAATGTCTGTTTCTGTGTCTCCAGATGGATACACTACACCTGGGCAGTCGATGAGGAAAATCCGCCGCATCAAGGTAATGTATTGCCACACCTGAAAGAGAGTAGTTTCCCATGTTACCTCCTTCCACAGACAGCCTTCTGTTCTGCTTTGTAAATGCACATTTCTAATACACAGGAGTCAGCTTAGGAACTTGGTATTAACACACAGAAACAGCATATAACTTGGCATTTTTGTTAGCTAGCCAAGACATAGCTTACCTTGCTCCTTTGGTATCAGCCAATGCTATCCCTAAGGTTTTGTATCAAACTACTAACTCGCAGGACCAAGGTGAGGAAACTACAATCATGATAAACTCCGATAAGCTGTGGTTTTCCTCTTCCATGATCCTTAACTTTAGTGATATTTAGGAGTAAAAGGAACAGGCTAGCAAAGAAGATTCCTGTAACTTTGTCTTCTTGTTTACTGTCACATTCTTGAACAGAGTTAGAAAACCAGCACTAACAAAGCCCGACAGCACAAATATACCCAATCTTTTGATTCAGGAAAGCAGAGACACTGAGTCAGGGCAGCTGAGCATTTGGATCACAGCGCTACAGTACAGGTAGAGTGGGAACTCAGGAATGCTTCCAGTAGCAGTGCTTCGGAGCAATGCCTGTCCATCAGCCACTCCTCAGACTTAGGGTCACATAGCCTGTGCTAGACTTGCAAATGTCATTGAGCTAATTTTATATGAATTCTGCCTTTCACAATGTACTTACATAATTAATTTTTATCTTTAATGTAGGGATCTCTTCCTACCTTTGTTTCACCTGCAATAGGGGCCACGTTGCAAACCTTCTTAGACCGTAACGTATTGATCACTGAGCTTTTACCAACGTTTGGATAACCAATGAAACCCACGCTGATCTGTTTCTTGTCAGAGTGTAACTGTTAAGAAATAACACATCTTTTTAACACCTCATAAAGAAAGACAGAATTACTACATTTCTGAACATTTGAGCAGCTACTGTTCTCACTCTATCGGATAGCAAAGGGGACTCCAAAGTACCAGATCAAAAAATTAGATCAGCTCTCTTCTATCAGGAGAAATGTATAAGGGTACAACCAACTTGCTATCCAAAAGCTCCAAGCATTGAAGAAAAATATCTGCTACTTCAAAAGGGAGATGTGAACCCCTTGCATTCCTTGTTGTCCTAAAATTACTTGTGAACACCTTACTTAGAAACCATTTAGGTTATGAAATCAAGCAAATACAAACAGTAGCTGGGGACAGAATATAGACATGGCTTGAAGAGAGAGTAACTAATCTAAAGGCAACAGAAGGTGCCTTTCTTGGAAAAATGAAGACACTTAAAAGGAGAATACCTTAATAGAACATGCTTACATGCAGGACAAACAGGTGTGAAATAAGTTCCTTTCTTCTACACATTCAAATGAGACCTAGGAGTGTCTGCAAGAAACCTAGGCCAGAAACCTAGGGTCAAACCCACTCTTTCTGGATCTCCTCAGTTTGACAAACATTTTGCACATACTTGAAGGAGTATTTTCCATTTTCTCTCCAAAGAGGGGAACTTCATTGATGGAGTCGTTTGCTGACAGAATGGCCAAGAAAGTGTACTGATCCCCAAACGCTGACAAAACAGAAGACTCCCCACTAAACACCCGTACCCCCCAAACAACAATACAAATCCCAAAAATCATTCTGTACCTTTCCAAACTGCCTTAAAAGCTGTATGAAAGCACCTTTTCCAAAAGGGTTTGTGAGGCTGGCATGAAAAGCAAGTGTTGGGTACTCCTGGGAAAGGACAGCAACCCAGCGCTTCTAAAGAGGAAGACATTACTCGGTTAGGGATCCTGTGCTGCGGAGGTGGTGAAACAATCTGCTTATGAGCAGAAGTACACAGCATCTTCACTGGGGTCACAAATGCAACTGTCTATGAAAATTGCTATGTAAGAACCTTTGAAGCATTTCACCAACCCAACAGCTAAAAGGACTGAGTATTGTTTTTATAAGAGACAAACAATTTCCCAAAAACGCCTTCACTGCTAGCTAAAACTAATTAGTTCAACAATATAAAGTAAACCAGCTGTGGTGGATATGGATCTTAAGCAGACTAACATTTAGCATACTCTGGAGACATCAGCTGAACTGTTAAATCCAGACAGAGGAAGTAGAGAATTTGTGGCTGGTGAGTGTTGCTCAACTCAGCCAAACTTGGACAGATTTACATTGTAATTGTTACTTTTATAGCAGGCAAGCAGAGAGTTCCCATTGACCCAGTTACATTATGCCCTTTGAGACCAGCATGAGGACTGGCAACATTATTAAAGCAGAGGCTACAAAAGGAACAAAGGTGGTCCAAGGAATAACAGGCAGGACTGTGCTTACAGTAGCCCAGGTAGGAACAAGATCACATTTGTTCAGGACAAAAATGAGATGTTTCCAGTGTTTCTCCTTTTTAAGGTAAGATTCCACATGAGGGGAGCGAGTACCCATGGGATCCCTGGCGTCAAGGACTTGAACAACAACATCTGATGAGTCTATCACCTAAAAAAAAAAAATCATGGAGAAGAAAAGGATTTTACAGAAAGACACCTACACCTCCAAAATGAAAACTAGCAATTTTCTAAACTACATCATTAATTTAAAAACCTGTATCCTTCACAAACAACTGTTACTTCCGCATAGACTAATAAAGCTCAGTCTAATATCCACTGATCCTTCACTCTCTTTTCCCCTAACTCCCCTCCACATTCAGGCTGGACAGCTGAATAGCTTTTACCTGTTCTTAGGCACCAGGAAGATGCTTGTAGCACTTGGGAAATAAAACACTGCACCCAAACAGGAAAATTTATTGCTTCAGTAGACAAAAACAATGTTCACCATCCATTCTGCTGCAAATCAATTCTGCCATTTCATAAAGGATCAGGATATAAAGTATGTTTTCTGGATCAGTATGAAACACACAACCAAGTAGGAACCTGCTGTTAGTCCACTAAGCATCTACAGCAGGGAGCTGTCATTTTGTGACTTGCTTCAAGCCAAGTGAATTTGTTTCACAGCTATTTCCTGCATTTTTGGCAGCGTCTTACTGAAATCTGTTTTGCTCTATCATTCACAGTGCTTTTAGATCTAAATGAAAAGGTTTTAAGCTCCATTTGGAAATTCAGAGCAAAAAGTCAAGCAATTTCACACCTAACAGTCACTGAGAGCACACAAACTGCTCTTACGACCCTAATTCATTCTCAGCCTCCATTCCTCTAGCAGTCAAGGTGACTCACAGGGAACTGAGGGTCAGAGCCCTCCAAAGATGACCCTATCAACATGCCAGAAGTTTTTAGCCTAAAGAAACTTAGGGGTCTCTGACTGATTTATTTGTGGTGAAGCCCCAGGAATCTAAGAGATGCTATTACCTTCTCTCTGCCAGTCCATCTCTAGATCATATATTTTAAGGATGTTTGTTCCAGTGGGACAAGAGCTCAAGAATCAAGCTCAGTCCGTCACAGATTTGAAAATTAATTTCTGCTCTCTTCTACAGCTGGCTTTTTCTGTTCCCATTTATGTACTTTATCAGTACCAGAAAAAGGGTGTATGGTTTCAAGTCAGTCAGTTCAACAAGGCTGACAGGAAAGCAGGCAAGGGAATGACAAACTCGGGACATCTCTGCATTAAGAACATCCCTGTCTGAATGTTTCTAAGAAACTTTACAGCAGATTCAATTGTATCAAAGCTTCCCTAACAAGAGCAATAAATGTTTTTCAGAGCTTTTCTGATTATTGCTGTATAGGATTTCCAACGCTGTGCTGAAGCACACCTGACTTCGTAAAGGCTGACAGACATGACTGCTGCAAATTGTAAGCATTGCTTACCTTGTAGAGCTCACCCCAGATTCTTTTGGACTGTCCTTTCTTATATATTTCCTCTTGTGCTTCATCCCTGGAAGTGGATTACCAGAGACATCAGCAACCACAGTAACAGGCTTACAGTGTTGTCTTCTCTAAAGCCATTTACAGACAAAAGAGGAGATGAGGCCCAAGTAACAGATAGCCAGGATTTAGCCCTCCTCCCCATCCTCCACCTTCAATCTACCCATTTGCAGAAAAATCCTACAAGCATGCACTCTTTCAAAGATTCCTATCTGCTCGCTGGTCAGTTCCCTATGTAACCCAAAACATGAGTTTGGAGATATTCTGACAGGCAACAGAAAATTAATTATGAATAAAGACAGAAGGGTCGCAAAGAAGCAACAGTTTGATTAAATAGATAGGGACAAGACAGGATTAAAAAAATCCAAAATTCAGCTAATTTCACTTTCCTTACTCCTCATACAGTAACAGCATTGATGGATATACTAGATACTTCTTTAAAAATAAAGCTGGCCTCTCAGAAATGTAAACAACAAAGAATTTCTCCTTTCTATTTACCTTACACCAGTGTCTTCCGTAACCAGGTCTCGGTCCTTGCCCTGATCATAAGATCCTGATGAGGCTTCAGCATTCTCCACCAGAGCCTGCACATCACTTGCAGAAAGATTTGGTCTTTTCCTCTGTGATTTGGGGCCAAATGTTGATTCAAATGTTTCTGTGTCAAGAATGTGAACTCTGGAGGTCTAAGGAAAAACAGGTTCATATAAAACCCACAAACACTGTTTTTTCCACTCTTGTGACACGCAGTGTACAAGACCTTAGTTCAACACAACTCTGCAACCTGTGACAAGAGTTACAGGCACTTTCCTAACAATGTTTGAGTTCTCCAGCTTAATCTTTGAGAAACATGAGTGGATATTTAATAAGCAACAAAACACAGTGCACTTGCCAAAGAACTATGCTTCATTTCTTTCACCATAAATTATGTCAAGTGTAATTAAAGCGACAATGATGAAAATTTAGCTGCTATCTTTGATCATTTCTTATTTTTGTAACAAGTGCACAAATCTCGCCAAATTCAGAGTTTTGTCAGGTATAATTACAATCAAAATTGTAGATTTTTTAGCCTGTAATGAATGCCAACTTTTCTTGGAACGTCATACAATTCATTGCTGAAAGAAGTAATCTGTTATTGTAATGCACATTTTAGTTTCTTGTATCTTTTTCCTTAATTTAGGTAACATTTTTATGACATAAACCTGGAAAGTTTCCATATGAAAGAATAGCTAGCAAGAGTCCAAAATAATAGTTCAGACGTCATGAAAGAAAGTGGGTAATGACTAAAACTTGATGTACCAGAAACAAAGGCTGCATGCACAAGAATTTCTGATTTAAGATAAAAAGCACATATTTGAATTCAAATTCATCACACGAGAGTGTTTGCAGTGTGAAGCATCCGCAAAAAAAGGGTCCCTCTGTCACACAAGCTATTAGAAGCACTAGAACATAAGGTGGCAAGCTGCTACAGTCATCTTAAGCTAGTACACTAACCTAGGATGTTTTAGGGTAAGTTTCCTATCGGAAAAGGAGAATTTCTAATAAATAATAGAATTTCTCACAAACTACAGGGAAGTAATACACTGCTGCTTTGCCTTCACACTTGACATTCACAGTGATAGGATCTCAAAAACATCCTTCCCCAAGTCATCCGCTCCAGTTCCCCTCCCAATGCTTCTAGAACACACCATTTCACCAGGCTGAACAGAGGCAGCATGATTGCCCACAGATAAGTAACATTCATGACACCTCTGTGCACATAACCCAGCCTTCACCCTGTACAGATGAACGATACTCACGTGCGGTTTAATCCGATCATAGAAAAGGGACATCGGCAACTTTCTTTGCTTCATGACCACTCTGTAAGGATCTTTCATGACAGTTTCCATCTCTTCTTGAAATTTCTGTAGGGATGATTGCTTGATCACACGAGTATTTCCTGCATGTAAAAATAAATATTGCACCTGACCATTCCTCACCTTAACTGCTTCAGAGACCCTGGGTACACTAATGAAATACTAATAGTCCATCTGGAATCAAAAATACCAATGACAAAAAATAGAAGATTTTACATGAGACAAACCCCAAATTAGCATAAATAAGCCAATCCCTTTCTTTCCCACCCAGTCTGAAAGTTGGAAAAAAACTCACCAAACCATTTAATATTTGGTTCCACTCTTGCAACTGTGCCTGGTGCCACTGTTGACTGATACTGTAGAGGCTTAATCACTTTGCCATGTTTGTTTCTAAGTGAAAAATAAGAACACATGTTAATACGCAAGGGCAGCACACACCCCTCTAGCACTTTTGTTCACTAGACCAGAAGTACATCCACCAAAACCAGAAAGACCCTTCATCTAGAACTAGTGCCCCTGAGATTGTTACCACAGATGGTACTGCCTGTAAAAGCTAATTAACTGGAACACTGGAACAGAAGTAGTGATGTCAGACAGTGCACATTCCTAAGTCTCACTCTAGCTTGAGCAGACTTTTCATGAAGGCTGCCTATGGCAAAGCAGGAATGGCTTATTGGGTTGCAAAAAGCCCCAAAGCACAATTCCCTAGTAAAGACTGCTTTCTTCTCTCATGGGCTCATATGGAAATTTTTAATCAGTTCTACCCATCAGCTGGTGCAGAACACTCATCATAAGATAATTTCCAACTTGAGACCTGGCTTAAATTTAGTAATTTAAAAAAATACGTATTTTCCAGCCTGCTCTCAAAACAAAGTGAAATCTGGCAAACCAAAACAAAACAAAGCTGCTAATCCGAACCAGGATTCTCAGAAACCCCCGCAGCATCTACAACATGACAGACACACATGTTTACAAGGTGGGAGCTGCTATGCAGCTAGCGATTCTCAAGCAGACTGAAGAGGTGTCTTTCAGCAAAGGAGCTGTATGGAAGTCAGATTCTTCAGGCATTTTGAGGTGAGCTTTTGAGTTATGCTGTTGTTGGAAATGAAGGAATTCCAGGCATTTCTGGGTTCATGACATTCCAGTGAGATCACATCAGCTGACCTGCATCATATGTTTTCCAGCTGTATTTCCTGATAGATACCACTGGTCTGTTTGAAGCTCAGGATAAGGCTTCCCAGCTCATAGTATTACAGAAAACACAAAGGAGCGGGTCTGTGCCAATAAATAGTCATCTTGCCATCAGAGCAAGGACAGCTGCCCTCAGCGCGGGTCCATCTGCCACACAGGCTGAACGTGCAGGCACCAGAGGCCACACCGCTGGTCTGCACCGACAAACGCACTCCCTGCACGCACTCCCTGCGTCGCAAGGTCCCCGGGCGTCCCGCAGGGCCCGGCCCGGCAGTGCTACTGACAGCGCATTTACCAGCGCCCGGCAGGAGCCCGGCCCCGCGCCCCGGCCTGGCCCGCGGGAAACCACCCAGCGCCTCCTCCCGGGAGGGCACACGGAGCCGCCTGCGCCCTGGGGCGCCATTAACGGCGGTGGCGGTGCGGCCAGGCCGGGCCCCCACCACCTCCCGCGGGCCAAGCCGCGCTCACCTCCGCTCCTTCTGCCGGTACATGTTGAGGCGCCGGATGGTGGCTCGGTCCCGCATGTTGTTTCCTCCCGCGCCCCCGACGCGATCTGCAGAGACAATACAGTGTCAGGTCCGGCCCGGCCCGGCCCGGCCCGGCCCGACACGACACGACACGACACGACACGACACGACACGACACGACACGGCCCGGCCCGCGGCCCCACACGTACCGGGATTGGTGCTGGCGCGGGAGGGGTTGATGGTGCTGCGGCCCTTGTAGCGTGGCTTCACCATCCTGCTGAACGGATCCCCCCTGCACGGGGCGGGGCAACACTCACGGCCGGACCGGGGAGAACCAAGACGCCGCTCCGCCACACACACCGCAGCGGGCAGAAAGCGGCGACACAAGCACTTCCGACGTCGGGGTCAGCGGCATGACGCACTTCCTCTGAGTCAGTCTTCCGGCTGCTCAGGCGCAGCAGCGTGCCCCGGCGAACACGTGTGCCCCTGCCGGTCGCCATGGCAACGCGTGGGGTTGGCCCGGCCCCGCCGCCCCGGTCCCCCCCGTACTCCCCGGCCGCCGGCCCGCGGGGCTTCCGGGGGTCTCCCCAGATCGGGGCCACGCCGCGGGAGCCGCGCGTCCGCCATGACCCGCCCGCGGGCGCGGCGACAGGGGCGGCGGCCCGTGCCGCGGCGCGCTCCCGGCCCGCCCGGCCCCGCCGGACCGAGGTTCGCGGGAGCGCTCCTGGCCGGGAGCGCGGCCTGCGGGGCGGGCGAAGGGCGGTGGGCCGCAGGGCCCCGTTCGGAGCGGAGGGCGGGACGCGGCCCTGCCGCCGGCTCTGCCTCGCTCCGGAACGCTGCTGTCCCGGACGGGGCTCCCGCCCCGGGCAGCGGGGGGACCGCAGGCCGCTTCAAAGGAAGAGAAGGCTGTAATAAGGAGGGTGCTGGCACAGGAGCCCTCATTGTTTGTGAAATGTTGTTTGTTCACAGAAACATAATGAGAATCATTTGGGAGCTTGGCATTAATGCTTATTTCCATTTGCAGATGAATGCATGTGGTCAGCAAACTGGTTTGTTGGTGTAGGGGTGCTGGTGGGAGCCCTGGCGTGGCAGAGCATACTGACATGCGGCAGAGCGGTATTGGTAGGAGGTTTATGGGCACGCAGGGTTGTTTTTTCTGGGTTACTGGCAATGACTTTTTAAAATTAGAAATAATAACACTGGTGTTTTTGTATGCATGTAAAGAATTGCATGGACAGTGCAGAAACTTAAATCAAATTTAGGCAAATTATATGTCTAAAGACTAAGCCTACATTCATATTAGTGCCAGATTTTAATAGAAATTGGAAAGATCCTCACCTTGGGGGAATTAACAAAGCTCCACTGAAACAGTGTTAATTCATACCAGAGATTGGGCTGGGGCCAAACTGCTCAGCACCTTGGGGAATCGTTCCCCAAAACGAAGGTCTGGCCCATCATTTCTGAATACCTATTAGCAGCAGAGTATTCACGGCTAGTTCAGTTTCCTTCTAGTTCTGCTAATGCACTTCTAAATCCAGAACAATAACAGAGCTTCTGAGATTTTGTTCTTTTAATGATTTTCAGCATTTTGCTTTTAGGTAGTGCATAGTCCCCGTTGTAGAACGAAGTCCTAATGAATCAAGACTTGTGAGATGTTTTGTAAGATGGCGGTCTTGAATTTTCAGTCTGTTTCGGTTAAGCCTAAGATTTCTGTTTTTTCTCTTAATAGAATTATCTATGCCTTGGGCATTTAAAAAATACACATTGATGTGGGCATAAAAAATTAATTCCAAATTGTAGATAATTGTTTAAGCTATCAGACTTGAGGCTCATGTAGAAGAGTTTTCCCGGGACAAGTGTGTTTTCTATTAGAGTTGATATCAATCTGTCAGAAGATCCTTTTGATTTTCCAATTTTTAGACTAAATAGTTGAGTAATACTTGCTCTGTTCTCCCCCACTCTTTCTTCCTTTTCCTTAAAAAAACACTCTCTTTATTGTTAGCAAGATATCTTGGAGTGCATCCAGAAAATTGCTGTCTCTTTCTGTGAAAGAACAGAAATAGCTAGCTTTGGACATGAGGTTATGTCGTGGAGAACTTTTGTTGGTAAAACCTCTGAGTTAATTGTTGAATTCCCATGTTGAAAGCTTTAACATGGGGGTCTCAGCACCACTCTCCCCAGCCGTGCTTACAGTGAGCCCCGTCACCCAGATCGGAGTGGGTTACAATCCCATTTCTGTCATAAGAAAAGTTTATACTGATAACATATGGGAATTGCATTCAAACTAGAATAAATTCATCCTTTCAGCTGTGCTCTTCTCTCTCTCATACTTTTCCTGACCAAAATTACATTGCTGGGGCTAACAGTTAGTATTTAACTTGCAGTATCTCTGTAGCTGTGGTTGTTTACTCATGTATCTGATAACATACGAGTCAGATATTTTACTAAACTAATTTTTTGTTGCTATATGACTCTCAAGCTTTTCATTTGCTATTGATGCATCCTCCTGTTTAAATTTTTAAGGTTTTTTTCTTCTTCTTTTTAAATTGGCTACAGTGGGATGCTGTCCATACTGCATACCAGACAGGACAGGGGGGTAGTGATAGGTGCCAGGCCTGTCGGGTCTGCCAAACGGCCTCAGCTTCATTGACACAACTAGCCTGACCATTGCTGAAATGAAATAATTTTGAATTTTATGTGGCCTCTTTCTTGTCAAAATCCCAGTGAATGTGGTTATGTGATGCCATCAGAATGACTCATTGCCATAATTACATATGTTCTACAGGGTTATTCCCATTGTATTATTAAAAACTAGTGATGTTTGATTTTTGGCAGGGACTGTCTTCCTTGTATGATCTACAGATTTTGTCAATTAAATGCAGGAAAAATAGATTTCCAAGACTTCAGAACAAGATTGGACTTGTACTCAGAGCCCTTTTTCGGTGTGGTATTGAGCTACTTTGTTTTATCTAACAGGCTAAAGGCAAGATCAGCCATCTTACTCGCCTTGTTGCAGTGATTCCCTGCAGAGGACAAGGACAGAAGTGGGTTTCATAGCTAGCCTTCAAAATCATCCTAAGCACTGCCAGAAGATCCTGTAGATGCTTTATCAACACAGTAGTTTTCCCAACTCCGTTCCTCAGGAATAGGTTTTCAGGGATGTAGCTTACAAGAGTGGGAGGCAGAGCTCCTTGGCAAAAGGCTCCAGGTTTGACAGCTCCTTAACAGAAAACCAAAAGCGATCCCAGATATCGTTGCCTTGGATCTGGAGTTCCCAAAATGGCGATTGAAAGGAATAGGGGAAAGCTGGAGGGAGGAAAAAATCAAAGTCAAGCAAAAAAAGGCAAAAAGGTGAAGAAGGACTTTGAGAGCGTGGGCTGGGCTGTGCCCAGCAGGACCGAGCCCTCGGAGCGAACGTTGTGCTCAGCCCCGCGCAGTTCTCACAGGCTTGCAGAGCCTTCTGCTTTACTCTTTGAACGTACGCCAGTGCTGCAGATCTCTCTCACAGGAATTAAGTGTTTACTAGCGATCTGGAAGCTAAAGCATTTACATATAAATGTTTTACTTTTGTGATTTGATTTTGATAGTCATGAAAAGTGACTTCTTTTCTGGAAAGCTGCACATGCTGCATCATGCATGTTAGCTTTGCGCGTCGCAGGATTTGATGTGGCCTTTTGCAGGCCGTTTCAGTGGTGAATGGCAGACGAGGTTCTAACGAGGCCGTTTTTTCTTGTGCTGTAAATGACAATATATTACCTACCTGGTTGCCTCTTTTTTTCTGCTAAGATCCTGCTGCTCTTCAAAAATCATGGAGATTCTGGCAAGCAGCTCCATCTAAACTATGGTTTAGCATTCAGTTGGGTATAATATATTATCATGTGTATAAACGCCATGGGCGTGATTTATTTATGGTGACTGGTTAAATACAGCTGGTATTTCTGTAATTTTAATAGAGGTTTGTTTTTTTTTTTAATGTTATGCCTAACATCTCTGTGAAGACTATTGACTTAAAATCTGTAAATAGGTATAAAATATCCCTTTTAGTGTTCTCAGACAATATAATCCAAATAATAGTATTAGGGATAACCTGTTTCACTATCCTACTCTATTTCCTTTAATCAAAGCTAAGGTTTCTTCTGAGTGAGAAATCATTTTAACATAAACATGAACTAAAAAGTATATACATTGCCTCCATCTCCATGGGGGTAGAGAGCCAGTAAATTATTGTTTGAGGAGTATATGTGCACACCTTTAACTTGACTGTAGCTGATGAAAAATACAGATTTATATTTCACAGAGAAGATAAGAATATAATGCAACCAACCTGTGTTTGGTGAAATTTGTCTGCTTTACCTCCTAAATCTTGGCAAATGAGATAGACGTTAAACAGTTCCAAACCCATGACTGTAAGCTGTTAATATATTATTCCTTGCCCTTTGTTCCCCATTACGTGGGATGAATTACCCAAAAGCTAAGTAAACTGTCTAGAAACTGCAGATTTTGAGTAGAAGTCTGTCCAGTGAAGAAACACCAGTATGTTCAACAGTATAAATGAAGACGTTTTCTATGCAAAGGAGTTTCTGACGAAGGATCTGTCTGTCTGTCTATACGTCTAGCAACCACTTCTCCAGTTCAGCAACCAGATGGTCGAAGTACAGAACATGGATATGTGCAGAAGCCGGAGCAGCAACATTTCCATGCCATGATCCGTATAGGTATGTTTGGCTTCTGGAGGGTAGCAGGTAGACAGAAATTACTTAGGAGAGACGCGCTCTTTCTAGACATTTTTGGTCAGTTGGGATTTGACTCCAGTTTTGGTGAATAAAGCAGACAAAGCTTGTTCAGCAAACCCATTTATTTATTTATTTCTTTAAAGAAGCATATTTTACAGTGATGCCATGGAGAGAACACCACAACATATTTTATTTGGCGGGCTGGAAGAGAGTGTTCATGTGCATGTGAGTTGAGATGACGTCAACCTATCTAAGGAAATCTCCGGCTTGGACTGTTGAGCTCAGTGTGCAAATCACGTTGGTCAAAGGCAAAATGTTTCTAAATTCATAAACAAACCAGCTCTCTGGGAGTGGGAATAAGCACAATTCTCGAGCTGATTAAAAAAAGAAATTTGATTTGTTTTTTATATTTTCCTCCTAATTTTTCTAAAACAGTTTAATTTTAAAATCACCCATACTGAAAAATCTTGAGTTTTCTTAATATGCATTTTAAACTTTCCTTTGCCTTTCTCCCTTTTTCTTCCCATTTTGCTGTGAAAAAGGAAGAAAGAAGGGAAAAGGCTACAACAGAAAGAAGTTTGTCAGTTTTTCTAAAAAACTCTAGAAAGTTCTATGAAATAGGTTGTGTTGATTTATTATATGCAGTCTAGTTTTGAAATAGTTGTGCTAATATTGCCATGAGTTACTGTAGGGAATCCAGTCAGTTAACAGAGCCTCTGTGTATAAAACCTTACTAATGCACTCTCGCTTCTCTCTAATCCTTGTTGAGAACTGGACTGAGATACTGCAGCAGGAGGGAGGAAGGAGTCCTTTATGAATTAGCAAGCTGAGGTTCATGAAAGGGTTACTGATTATTGCTGCTAAAAAGCGGAAGGGAAAAACGGTTCTGCTTACATGCAATGCCATGGCACAAACAAAATACTTATCTCACAGGCTAGCTGAGGCTAGAAATTAAAGTGAGATCTGATCTTTCATCTGGGAGGCTTTCAGGAATCGTCTGAACGTGATCCATAAACAACTCAAAGGATGACTTCTAAGAACCTCTTTCTCTCTCTGCTTGGTATGCTGGTCATTTATCATTGTGCTGAAATGGAATCCCCTTTAAAAGATGTAACAGCTTCTTGTTTACTTAAACACAAAGTGGATGATGGGCTGAAAGGTTTTGCTGCCAGCAGAGCAGTCACACAGAGCTTGGTACAGCTCCGGAGCTGAAAAAACTGTGCAGCTCCCACGTCCTGCACTGAGCCAAACCAGCCGCAAAGTGAACGGGGTGAAGGGAGAGTTTAGGTGTCCTCTGCTGGAGCTGAGTCCTCCGCGGGCACCAGGAACCGCTGGCTCTTCGCAGGAGAGGACCAGGACTGCTGGGCGCGGGCAGGTGACCCATCGGAGCGAGCAGGGGCCTCTCCCGCAGGCGTCCCCACACACTCGCTGGCTCACTCTGCCCTCCAAAGCCGCAGAGCAGAGAAGGTGGTACGAAAGCAAGCACAGCAGAGACTGTATTCGCCAGGTTTAGCTTTGGGGTGAGCTTTTCCCTGCCCGTCGCCGTCGCCTTACCGGGGGAGCTAGGAGCTTCAGCACCATGTCACTGATCCGCCCTGGGCACATCTCTGGGAGCCACGGCACCTCCCCTGGCTCCATCCCTCAGGACCAGAGGACTTTTGCTGAACTCTAGAGGAATTAAATGTCTGCACATACTTAAATCGAGGAAGTACATTTTAAAATATAAGGGAAACTGAGTGATATGCCACCTTGTGACAGTGCCGAGGGTAAAGATCTCCATGCAGAGAAGGCAGTGTTCACGCGTGCCCCCCATGGGTCTCACTAGGTCTCTGTCCCACACACTCCTTGTCCCAGTTCCTCTGCCCAGGTGTTGGCTCTTGCAGAGCAGGAGCGCTTGTGCTGAATCCAGGGAATTCCAGTCGGTGGTATGCAGACCAGTAGTTTCTACCAAACTTAAAAGTTTGTTTCTCTTCTGCCAAGCCCAAACTGTGCCTTCCCCCTCCCGCCTGCCTTCCCTCCTGCTACGCGCCTGGGTGGTGTCCAGGCAGACGAACGAGCGTGTCCCTAGCCCGGGATGGAGTCCCGCAGCTGTGACTGTACAAGAGGAGTCACAATGCTTCGGCAACCTGCGGTTTGTTGTAACCTCTCATTTTCTCAATCTGCTGCATGTTAACTGGATCCTTCAGTGGGAAATTCCTCAGGGGGCTCCGCAGAGCACAGCTGGGGTCCTGTGAGTGCAGGATGGCTGATTTGTGGCTGCAATGCAGCTGGCAACATTTTCTGGGATTTTCTTAAAGCTTTGGTGAGTTTCCCTTCCATAAGTGAGTCTCTGTCCTGTGGGACACCAGCCTCCATAGGGGCCAAGGCATGAACCACACACTCAAGAAGTTGGTTGTCATTTTGTTTTTTGTTTTTTAATTTGAAATAACTCTTTGAAGCAGATTCAGGGCAGATACCACTGACGTCTTACCACAAACGTTTAACATGTATTTGCAATGATAAAGTCATACAGCTTAAAACACAAAATAAAGGGTGGGGGAAAGAGAAAGAGGCCACTGCCTTTGTGTGAGTCCAGGTCCCAGGTCGGGGAGAGCGGCCGTGCAGGTCCAGTCTTGTCCCTCTGGGTGCAGCTGCGCTGCGGTGGGGCCACAGGGCCAGTCTTGAGTTGAGGCCTTTGGTCATGAAGTCTCGCGTCTGGGTCCTTCGCTGACTCGTACTCCACCTCTCCTTGCCGCAGCGTCCCCTGGAGAGCCCTGGGGAGGTGGGGTTCCCTCCTGTGTGCTCCCACTCCTCTTCTTGGCAGCGTCCTTCTGCAGTCCTGGGTGGTGTGTGTGTGTGCAGCCTCCTTAAATATTGTGTGTGTGCAGCCTCCTTAAGTATTGTGTGTGTGGTTTCCGTCGGGTCTGTGGGTCAGTCTAGGAGTATATGTCTCTCTTTCTGGACACGTGTATGTGTTGTGTAGCAGTGCTCTGGTTCAATAAAGCTTTCATATACATAGCAGCAATGAAGTCTTGCCATCAGGTGATGTGAAGGGGCAGCTACTGGGCAGGGCTAGCGGATGTCACGGGGACCACGGCCCCTCTCTGTCTGCTCTTCCTCTTCTTGGTGCCAGACTTGGCGTCTTTGGTGTCTTTCCGATTTCTGTTCCCATTCGCATTATCTTGCTTTCCTTGCTCTTCCTTTTTCTTCCTTTTCCCTGCAGTAAAGCAAAGGGGCACCGTGAGGCTCTCAGCGGAGCGAGCTGGCCTGTGGCCCGCTGCTGCCAGGGGTGGCCCGAAGGGCCTGCGTCCCTCCCCATGCACAGAGGTGCCCGAGAGCCACCCTATCTGCCAGGCTGTGCTTTGCATAGCGAGCTGTTGCCTAAACATAAACAGGGAAGAAGGATCAAATCAGAATTTAGCTTTGTAATTGTCTGTCTCCAGCAGAAGTGTTAACACTTGCGTTTCTCTGCGGCTGCATACCAAGCCCCTTAGCTAACGCGTGCTGCTGTGTGCATCAGAGGAACAGACCGGCCGTGTCGGCCTCCCCCTGCCCGGCTGTTTAATCCCTGTGGTGTTAGTCACTGCTCAGAACCGGTTTCCCTCAAAACACTCAACCCAGCTGCAATCCTTGTCCATCCCATAAGAGGATGACCAAACCACCGTTCATCCTGAAGACACCCTAATTCCTGGGAAAAACACAGACCTAAGCATTTTGTTAGAGAAGATGACTCCCCTCACCGCAGCGCACAGGGATGCACCTTTGGCTGCTCCGCTGCCTTGCTGCTCTCTGGCCAGAGAGGAAGCTAAAATATCTGAAAGCCCGTGGGACATGCGGCAAGTCGTGCTGAGCATCACCAACCCGGGGGTCTGTGCCAGTTCCACCCAGGGGTCTTTCTAGCTACCATCACGTTGTGTTCCCTGTACCGTAGAGGGGTAGTGAGATGTTCAGTGCATTTGAGATACTGGGCAATTGGCTGGATACTTGTGCCTGACAAAGGAAAGGTGCTGGGGAGGGATGGTGAGGTATTCCATGTCTGCTCACCTTCGGGGCACTGGTTCTTCTGCACGGTGCATCGCCGCACCTCCGTGGTGGCAGGACACAGGGACACATCTCCGGAGGGGGCCTGCAGAATCCGCCGCGTTCGGTCTTCGTTGCCCTTCTTGAAGCCACACAGCTTCCTCTTTTTGGAGCAGGGCCCCCAGGGCCCCCACTCACTCATTTCACATTGTGCTGCCAGATAACAAGAGAGGCCAGCAGTAACTCTTGTTTCTCTGTTGCTGCCTCAGGACTTCCCGGAGCCCTTGCACACCATCGCACCTCTCCCCCACTGTGGGCGTGAAGGGTATGTGTGTTTCCCCAGCAGCTTCCTAAGTTTTCAAGGCACCCCCTTCCTTGCCGTCTCGCACAAACTCTGAGTCACGCTTCACAAACACGCGGCAGCAACACTGAGGTGCTGCTCCTCGTCTAGGCTGGTTTCCAGAGGGCTCTGCCCGCTGAAGGGCTGGGTCTGGCCTGTACCATCACCCACTCGACACGGTTACGATGAGCCACCATCTCCGAGAGGTTCGTTTTATCTTGTAAACCAAACTGTAGCAATACATGTGGCTGGGCCCGACAGACGCAGTGAAAGGTGCCCGAGCATCACTTACCAGGACTGCTGCACTCCATGGTGCCGTTGGCAGCAGAGTAGCCGTCGGGGCATGTGACGTAACATCTCCCTTTGTGCAAATACAAACCTTCCTTACATTTTGTGCAAAAATTTCGACTGAAACAGGACTCACAGTTCTCAATTTTGCATTCTGGGGGAAAAAAAAAACCAAAAAGGTGTTACGTAGTCTGATGTGAGCAAAAGACCCAGGAAGCTCTTGACTGCTAACTGGAGTTCTCTCCTGGCTCCAAGGGGTCTGCCAACAGCCAGGGCGAACCTCTCAACATCCTGCCCGGCCTGGTTGTGCTACTCAGATAAAAGTCAGTTTTCTTTGCACTGTTCCTTGGTAAGGACAGAGCCACTGTGGTGCAGTTCTCATAGCCAGCAGAGCTGCTGCCAGATCGAAATCAGGCAGGGTGGAAAAGGTTTGTGCTGGTGTTCAGCTTGAGCATCAGTCAGCCAAAGTGGAACAGTGCAAAGAATAAAGTCCTGTATCAACTGCTCCAGCTGCAGCTACAGTACAGGCTGCAAAGAAACAGAATTAGATGGAAATCTGGCCATGAGGGTGGTTTGCTTGAAACTGCTGGGGAAGTGATCGCATTTTTCCATGTCCAGCTTCTTTCTGGTGCTCTGGCTGAAAGGGGCAGGCCCAGGCCAAGGATCTCATTCACAGAGCTGCCAGGCTGTGGTGAACGGGCAGAGGAGAGAAGAAAAGGTACTTGTGTGAGCAGTATCTTAAAAGCTGAAAGGATCTCCCTCCTCCTCTTTCCTCCCAAAGGAAGAGGGTGCCAGTCTGGCAGCCCAGGTAACAGAGCTTCCCAAATGTCCTGCAGGATGCCACGTCCACAGCGTACCTGGGTGGTGCAGAGCATGCTGCAACGGGGTAACCCAGCCCTGAAGGCTTCCCCCGTGGCCCTCTGCTCTAATGGACCACTGGTCCATTACCACCACCCGCCCACAGCACAGAGAGACCCACAGAGGCTCTCAAAGACCAGGAAGGCCAAAACTCAAGTCAAAACCCACATGGAAGGGCTGATGTGGGGGCAGTGGATGCTTACCCAGCTGCTGAGGGTACTGTTCAGGCAGTATCTAGCAGTTGGTCAAGGGGAAGGAGCATCTCAGCCTGGCTGCATGCTGCACCAGCTGCACAGTGCCATGGTGGGGAAGTGCCTGGGCACCCAAGGCATGTTAGCCTACATTGGCATAAATTATGGGGTTATTCCCTGTGGTAGATAGCTGCCCTGCTCAGCACTGCCTTCTCCCCTTCGATATAGCCACAGCATCTCCTCTTCCCTGACCAGAGGCGGCACGATCCCCTGCAAAGCACAGCCACCCTCCTGCATTTCGCCCTTTCCCTCCCACCTCCGTACTCACTGATGCACTTGTTCATGTCTGTATTGCGAAGGCCAAAGTATCCCAGTGGACAAGATGGTAGGCAAATCCCTATTTGCCGGATATCATTCCTCTCCAGAAGGATGAAGAGTTTGGGGGAACATCTCAGGCACCCATTGAACTCGGAGCACAGGTCGCAGCCTCTGGCACAGCCCTGACTCAGCTCGGTGCTAACTGGAAGAGCAAGAGAGAGGCAGTGGTTAGTGCCCGCCCACACGGACGGGCTCTGCATGCACCAGCTTCAGCCCCAAAACACTGGCACCACTGGCTGGAAGGGCAGGGGCCAGGGCAGCCCGAGGGCTGGGGTCTTGCTGCACTGACGTGCTCGCTGTGGCTCCCGGCACCGCTCTGGCCGGACGTCACGGCCCCGTGCCTGATGCCCACGGCGACCAGCACCACACTGAGCACAGGCACAAGGGTCATGACAGCGGCAGCAGTGAGGAGCAGGACCCAGAAGCAGCCACCAACTCTTCGCAGAGTCCCAGAGGTGCCTCCCCACCAGCCCCCTGCCTCCCAGCCCTGTCCAGCAGCCCCGCTGCCCACGCTGGGCAGGCGCCCACGAGGGACACGTGCCTGAGGGGGCCAGAGCCTCCCCACCACATCCCCTCTTGGAGCTGGCAGTGTTGCCCTGCCGAGCTATGGGCATGCTGCAGGACGAGCTGGGACCAGAGCCGCGCAGTGCTGGAGCGAAACCGTCTGACTAGTTCTGCGCTGTGCTTCAGGCCAGGCTGCGTCCCAAGCTAGATCTCAATCTGACCCCACTTATGTTAACTATATCTGGCAGTGCAGGAGATTTCACTGCCCTCAAAATAGAGATGTGTTCTCAGCTCCTACATTCAGTCCAAGAAAAATACTCAGTCCCATGTCTTGAGAGTTTTCTGTTTTTAATTATCATATAAAATGCTGCTTGTTTTGAAACCAATAGCATTCTTTGCAGGCTAGAATGCAGGTTATTTTTATTAGTTTATTATGCAAGCAGTATCCTTGTTTATAGAAAAGCTGTGTATTTAAAAATGTATTCTTTTAAATACTCTGTTTACTACACTTCAAAAGCAAGCACAGAGCACCACAGCATTCACATGCCATACCAAGAGGTAAGAAAACTTTCTTCTCCCCCCACAGTGACTCAAGACCATGGCAGCTCCCCTGCTGCCTGTCCCAGCCCCATCGCTGGGTCCGCGGGCATGGAGGCTGCTGCAGCCTCGGAAAATGAAACAGAAAGCAGATGGCGGTCCCCAACCCGGCAGACCCTCAGTGCCCAGCTTCCAGGAGGGTTTGCTGGGTCTGGACTAGGACCTTCCCTCGGCATTTTGGGCCCTGGCCACCCTGTATGCAAGGACCCCCAGGGGATCCGCCTCCATCCCTCCTGCAGCGCTGGGCCGCAGTGCCAAGGTCTGCCTCTATGGCAAAGGTATAAACTGGGCCCTCACTGGAAATTGCACGTTATAGCATTAGCCATGAGAGCAAGTTTTCCTTGTTTTCACAGGGCTCAGCAGTCCCAGTTTTAATGTAAAATAATTTTTATATAATTTAATTTAAAACAGTTTTAATGTAAAACAGTTCTAAAACTAGCTTACATAAATGAGGGCAAACCCATGTGGCTGCTCTTGTGCTGATTCAGCCTGGTTGCCCTGTGTGAGCCCTGGGCTGGGACTGGCCAAGGACTGTCCGGGCTGGAGGGATAATTAAAACCTGTACTCCCTGTGCACCTTGGGTCCCACCATGGCCCGGCTGCCCCGCAGGCCGACGCAGTCGTGTGTGGCCGCTGCCTGGAGCAGAGCCTGCTGGGGGGCTCCGGGTGGGACGGGGTGGCTGCGGGGGAAGGACGGTGCAGGGCAGGAGCCTGCCAGCAAAGCAGCGCCAGGGAGGCGGATGGGGAGTGATGCGTGGCTCATGCTCACACGCTCCCTTCCCTTCCCTTCCCTTCCCTTCCCTTCCCTTCCCTTCCCTTCCCTTCCCTTCCCTTCCCTTCCCTTCCCTTCCCTTCCCTTCCCTTCCCTTCCCTTCCCTTCCCTTCCCGGGAAGGCGCCTGACGATGGTGGGGGACCCGCAGGCTGCTGGACTCAGCAGGGCGCAGAGCGGGATGTGCACTGCTGTCTGCCAGCTCAGTGCCTATGGGGCAGGTGAAGGCGGGCAGGGGCCATGGCAGTCGGGTCACTGTGGGAAGGGGGGAGGCTGACCCTGTCCTGCTCCACAGAATGAACTCCTCTGGCTGTGAACGCTGCCATGGGCACCAGCTCACCCGAGGGCCACAGCCCTGGGGAGCAGCACTGGCCAGACCCTGCCCCAAGCCACAGCCTGTGGGGCAGCTCCTACCTGTCCCTGCCTGGCGCTGCCTGCGGACGCCAGGACAACTGTCTGCGGCTTGGGGCTGTGGCAGGTCCAGTAGGACAGGGTAGTGCACATCTCTGCACAGGAGTGGGACTTGGAAGCTCCGAGGTCTCACAGGGAACCCCGAGGCTCTGCCCAGCTCTCTGTGTTGGTAAACACATTCACCATCTGCACGAACCATACAGCATCACAAGAAGAAGTAGAGAAGAAAAGCATTTCATACATACTTCGTCTTTGCCTCTTGCCCTTCACCACTTTGCTGCTGCCTGTTAGATCCATCGAGCTTAGAAAAACCACCACCACAAACAGTCCAAGCTGCATAGTAACTCTCCAGCGCTGCAGCCCCTCCGTCGCAGGGTGGTCGGAGGAGCCCGCTCCACAGCTGGTGATCTCTCTGCTGCCGCTAAAACGTCTCGGGCGGAATCAGAGCTGAGAGTCTGTGCACGAAGCCTGGTACAGGACCATATCCACAAACTACATCAGCAACAGCGAGCTTAGGTAGCAGGTAACATGGCTCTACCTTCATCCCTGTAAGGAGTGCAGGAGCTTGGCTCTAGTCCCATCTGGGGGCTCTGGCAGCCAGCGTTAGCTGCTTGCAGTTTCCAAGTGCGCTCCCAGGAACTGCAAAGAAAGAGGGGAACAGATTAACTTGACAGTCAACATCGCTCCCGTAACGGCTGGGCTCGGCACTGTGGCGAGTGAGCGTGGAAGCCATGGGGCGAACTGGGGGAGCAGCGTGCAGGGGCTGCAGGCAGACGGCACCCGGAGCGGCGCAGAGAGAATTGCCCTCCAACCTCATCCACAAGTCACTGCGTTGCTTAATAACGGTTAGCACACGTAGAAACGCCTAACACAGCTTTGCCATCTGCCGATGCTGCATATGGTTATAGCTGTAACTTGTTTAAAATAGTGCCAGTCCCCCTCGGCTGCCCCTCCTTGAGTAGCAGATGGCCTCTGCGGACTGCCAAGCGCACAAGATGTTTCCCATCAAGTGGGCACCTCTGGGGCTGGTAGTTGAGCCGAGCAGAAAGCGAGCCTGCAGTCCCAAGCTGGAGACAGGGCTGTCTGGGGACGGGGCGGGATCGTTTCTGCTCGGAGGGAATTTCCAAACCTCCCAGCTCCCATTCCCCCGGAGCGGTAGGGAAGGGTCAGCGCTGCTTGCGCGGGCAGAGGCAGTGCCAAGTGGGGCCAAGCGCAGGAGCTGCTCTGCCCAGGGCTCACCAGCTCTTGCATGGTCCTGCTGGCAGAGGAAGCCTGGTGCTCAGCAGCGAGCGCGGCTCTAAGTGCTGTGCTGCCCTTGCCAAGCGGCAGCAGTGAGTTGCCCAACGTGCATGGCAGGACAGGGCCACGAGACGGCAATTCTGGGAGGACAGGCTGGGCAACAAACCAACTGCTCTGCATGAACTTCTTGGAGAGCAAAGGGAAGCCCAGTGCAGTGGCAAATTGCCGGATGGCAGCCCAGTGCACAGGGCTCAGGGTGCAGCCAGCCCAGGAGCCACCGCGTGCCCTGTCCTCGCCCTGGAGCGTCAGAGACCTTGCTCCTGCCGGCTGCACTGCCCGACTGCAGGAGAGAGGCAGTGCAGTCAGGGCTGCTGCAGAGCAGTGTGCTGCTCCCCTGAGAAATGACCTGAGAGGTGGTTTTCCATGTGCCCTGAGGCTGGCGTGCAGGATGGGCGACCTCCAGGCTGCACTGAGAGCTCTGGCACTGCCAGGCAGCAAAGCCCCGCCAACGGCTGCCATTGTGTGGGAATGAAGGCGACAACATTCACTCTGTGAGGTCAAATGAAACAGAAAATGGTTTTAATGCCTTTATAATAACTGCGCAGTCACTGTTGCCCCAAATGGCCGGTGGTGATGGTGCTGGAACGAAGCCCGGCCGCAGCCCGCGTGCTGCCTGCGGGATGGACATGGGCCCCGGGGTGCCAGCTCCTTCCCATGCTCACCGTGGGATGGGGGATCTGCTGAGGAGCGGCTAGCCAGAGCAGCTCCCCTACCCCAGCCCAGCTCTAGGGTGGTTATGGCTACGGCAGCAAAATACCTGGAGAGGGCTGCCCACAGCAGCAGTAGTGCGCTGGCAGCATCTTGAATCAGCTGCTGCAGGAAGACGTGACCTGGGTACTGCCGGGCCTTGTACCAGCATGTGCCTCGACACTGTGATGTGCCGCAGAGTGGCTACCTCACGGCAGCTCTGGCTCATGTGTGCCAGTGAGGCCTGGATGCCATCAGGCGCTGCAAAGCGCTGCCGTCATCCTCCTGCCCTGATGGCTTTGAACTTTTCACCGTGTCCCTGCTGCGACTCTGCCGAGCGCTGCTGGGGCAGGAGCACAGTGCTCCCCATGTGCTTGTCGTTACAGCCCACAGCTCATCCACAGGATTTTCAAATAAATAATTAGTCGCTTGTGTAAACACCAACTTGTTCTGCACTTCCAAGTCTGTTTGCTGCAAGCTGCTTTATAAACATTGTCAAGTGCTTAAGCTGGGCTGTTGGGAGTGTTTACCAGAGTGGAGAGCTGTGCAGAGAAGGGATCCCACCCCGGCCCTGCAGCCTCCCTCCGCACCGTGCTCACGTGCAGGGACCTGGGCATGGTGTGGGGCTCTCCTGCACGGGGGTGAGGCAGCCTGGGTAGCCGGGCGAGGAGGGACCCTCTGGACAGATGGCACAGCACGGCACGGTATGGCATAGCATGGCCAGAGGACCCCAGGAATGCTGGCTGTTGTGAGCAGGGCAGCATCAGGGCAGCACAGTCCAAACTCTCCCCAAATTAGTGCTGAGCGCCAGCTGTGCTGGATGGAGCACAGTGCCACCACCCTGGTCTGGCTGCCCCTTGTTTTTAATTACAGCGGGTTTGCAGGTGAAGCGCATTTGCAGGAAGTACATGCTGAACCCGCTCCGCGTCCTGCAGTGTTTACACAACACTCACAGTTTAGGCAAAGTCCCCTCAGTGTGGGGACAGCAGCAGGGATATTCTTAGGGAGCAAATACAGCCCCAGCGTGCCAAGAGCCGGTGTGAAGCTTATGCCGCCACCACATACCCCATCTCTCAGGGCTTGTTCAGTGCAAGGGCAGGGAAGTGCCATGGGAAACCTTGAGGCCACAAGCACAAACCAGGCAAGCACACAATTTTTCCTTCTTGTTTCCTTGCTTTCTAGCCCAAAGAGAGCCTGGGCCTCCAGCCACAGCTGCCCACTCAGCACAGAAAAGCTACTGGCATCCTGGATGCTGAAAAGCCAGTGCCAAGGCGGGTCACTAGCACGATCCCCGTGTTTCAAAACCTCCCTGCAAGCACGCAGTGTCTGCGGCATGCCCACCGGCAGAGGCTGCAGCAGAAGGGCCGGGCTTCCAGCTCTTCCCACCCTCACCTCAGGACACAAATAATGATTCTTTCTGCTATTGCAGCCATCAGTCAAGCTCAGGTTGCTGCAAGCAATTTCCAGTCTAAACATTAGCAGGATTTATGCCATTATCCCATCGACAGGAAGAATTTGGGGTAACCTGAATTGCTCTGAATTCATTTATGGAGAGACCTGGCCCTTGCATTTGTGATGACAGTAAGCCTTGTTTGCAATTCAGTCAGGATAAATTGGTCCTTGGGAGCTCCAATACAAACCAGAAAATGTAAACCATCCAGATAATTTACCATTAATCCTCCTACACACAAGGTGAGAAAAACCAACATTATATCCCCAGGATATTCGAGACCTAATCCACAATAACTAAATTGCTGATATATTGCCTCTTGCTGAATGTATCAGGCTATCTGTAATGTAAACGGGCTCTCCAAAGGTTTACTGAGTCTGGGAGAGAAGGACCAGATGCCTGTGCGAGGGCTGGAAACAGGACAAAGTCCGATTACAGCAGCAGCAGTAATGAACCCCCGGGAACTGCCAGGTCGGCTGCCAACAGCCGGCTGGGCATCAGCTATGAGTGCAGGGGAATTTGGGTTTCCAGGTCCTGGAGCTGGATAGAGAATTTGAATTTCATCTTGGTAGTCTGTTTAGGGGGTACAAATACACAAGGAGAACAGGTTTCAGAAATGCCTTTGGCTGCAAGAAGAGTTGTGGTTTTGCAGGGGTTCACCCGGTTTTGTTTGGTCCCAGCAGACTCCCAGCCCCACGCCCAGCAGGCTTGGGCATGGGAGACAGCACCCAGGACAAATCGCCCAGAGCCCTCCACAGCCCCAGGGCAGGCAGAGTCTGGCTCTGGGGAGGTTGTTTATGGCAGCAGCCAGCCCCATGCTGCCGGCAGATTCCCCAGCCTGCCTTTGCGTAAACTTTCAGCAAGCACATCAAATAATGATAGCAGCGCCCGCATATCAGAGGCGCTGGGAAGGGAGCAGGAGGAGGAAGAGGAGGAAGCGGGAGCGGGCTGCTAAGGAGAGCAGGGCCACGTGCGAGTATGCCATCCATGGGGCATGCAGCGGTTCTCGCTTCTGGCACGATGAGCTGCTGCCCAGTGCCTGACCCAGCCAGAGCAGGGCTGCATGGGGACAAATCCCAGCGGGTACTGGAGGGGAGATAAAGGAGTCTATGCAGGGGTGGGAGGAGACATGCTCCTGCAGACTGGCACCAGGAGCAGCTGTCCTGTCCAAGGGCACAGCTCCCTGACATCCGCTAAAGTTCCCTGACATCCGCTAAAGCTCCCGTGCCAGTGTCAAGCAGCAGTAGGATGGGGTGATGCTGGCGCTGCACCCTGTGCCCTGCATCAGGAGGTATTGCTGCCACCATGAGCCCCCCTACATCCTCCCCAGTCCAGCCCTGTCCTGGAGAGCAGCCTAGCTGCTCTTGCAGCACGGCTGAACCTCAACAGATGGGATATAGCCAGCAGGAGAGGAGGCATCTTTCAAACAAGCAGAAGCCCACACGCACGTTTATCTCGCTGCATGCCTTGCCCTCCCTTGGCAAAAGTCTCCAGCAGGCAAAGCTTCCCCAAGACATCTAAAGCTTGCAGCCCCAGGTGTGGCTGTGCGGCTCCCAGCCTGGCGAGGGAGCAGAGCCAGCGGGCTCTGAAGCGCACATCTTCCTTTGCTCCCCTGGCACCTGCCAGGAGATGAGGGAGTCAGGAACCAGCCCCAGGGAGGCGAGTGCCTGCAAGTGCGGAGTGGGATCCTTACCCAGGCATGGTCAGAGACTATAACCAGAGCTGGCCTCAGCAGGCAGCAGCGAGGGAGAGGGGCAAAGAGGTGAGCACTGAAGAGCGGCTCAGTGCCAGCTACCTGCCCCACGCCAGCTGCACAGCTGCCTCAGCACAAAAACCCTCTGGGCAGGAGGCAGAGCCAGTGGGTGAGGGCTGCACAGGCGCTGCAAGCTGGGGTGCTGCAGGGAGAGCAATGCAAATGCCCCGTCTGCTTGGGTGCTCCGGGCAGCTCGCTCAGCCCTGCGGCACCATTATTCCTATTTTACAGGCATACAGAGATGGGTCCACAGTACACATCTGCTGGTGGTCCCTGAACCTGACGTCTCTGCTCTGCCTGCACCATCCTGCCTGCACTGGGTGACCCTCTGTGGCCGGAGCTCCCTGTCTGCTCTGCCAGCCCCGCAGCGGGAGGAAGGCAGCACAGTGCCACAGGTAGAGGGTTTGGGGGCCCTCATTCTCTTTGGGAAAGTCTCTCTCTCTCACTGTCTTTCCGAGGGGTGTTTCCCTGTCGGCAAGACAGGGACAGTGCTAACACACTACATGAGCAGCCCTGTGAAACCCTCCACGGAAGAAGGTCCCACGCACGCATGGCTCGGTCATCGCAGCTGCCACAGGGTGTCTCACGCGCCTCCAGCCAGCAAACATCTCTGCACATGCACACGCAGAGCCACTTTGTTCTGCTTAATCCTTGAAGCAATAAAAGAAGGCTGCATTAAGTCAAATTTCCGAACCAGAAGGTCTTCATTTGATATTATATCCAAGTGCCAAGTTCTGCAAAATCCCTAACCCATAAACTTCACTGAAAAAATAAAATAATAAAAACCAATCTGGCAGCAGAGTTCGCCGCCGCATTGTTGAGGTCTGACTCCTTCCACCAGCTTCTGCACTGCATTCCCCGGATCTGCGGAGCCATGCTGTGACCCACTAATGGGGAATACGCCAAGGAGAGGCTCCTGCCCACGGCCGCCCCTCTGCCCCAGCCTGGCAGCAGGGAGTCGCTCCGGGGCTCTGTCGCAGCAGCACCCCAGCCTGCCCCCCCATCTCCAGCCCCCTGCTCCGCTCAGTGTCAGTTCCTCACCCGCCTTGTGCGGTGCCCGGCACAGTAGCTGCTCCAAGTAATGCTGCGATTAATAGTGCCACAGGCCTCTCTCCGGGAGCGCTGTGCTTCAGCATTGTAAAACATCAGGAAATTTTTTACTGGGGGATTTCCATTACTCTCTCCGCTAGCGCAGAGAGGCAGCACGTTGGTCTGGAGGAGAAGGAAGCAGCAAAGCCCTGTAGCAGGCTGCAGGCTCAGTGTGTGCTGCTTCTCCACCAAAACAGAGCAGCATCTGAAAGTGCACCGGAGTCGTCCCAGCAGGCACAACTCCGGTACCGCAGACCAGGAAGGTGCCTGGGGAATTAGCTACAGTCACTGAAGAATCAAGCCTGTTTCTATTAGGTACCACTTCATGTAGATTTAAGCCTTCCTAAAGTTCAATAACTCACCTACCAAATGCCAACCAAAGCAAATTTCAGACCACGAACTGAAAAACAGTCCATTTCAGAGCAACACAGACCAGGACACCGAAAACCTCGCTCTTCAGTCAAAAGAGCTTCTCAACAACCTCTAAAGGCCCTATTGCCACCCAGGGACCTGCTCAGCAGATTCCCTGGGAGGTGCAGAGCAGATGCACACTGTGTTAGTGTACAACCCACACTCCCTGAGCATGTGGGGAGCAGGGGGATCTAATGCAAAATGGGAAGCACAGCCATCTGTGTGCACCCATTCAGGTCAATATCCAGTTCCCCTCTTATTTCAGTGTAAATGTGTCCAAACAAGGGCTTCCAGCCACCTTCCACAACTGACTTTAAATGCAAGCTTTTTAAAAGCAAATTTCCAGGGCTTACAGGAGCCCAGTGAGTCACAAGCCTGCTGTGCTAATCAACTTCTCCAGGCAAAAGCAGAGATGAAGCCCAGGGCAAAGACCCCAAACAGCACCTGGGGCTTTCTGCTTGGCCACGTGCAAAGGGAGCATCTGCCAAGTGTGAGCTTCCTGCAGGGATTCCCAGTGCATTGGCTCTCCCACCGAAATGTCACTGCCTGGGAAGCCTGAGCCCTGCAGAGCCAGGAGCAGCACCAATTTCAGGAGTAGAAGAAAACACAACTGGGAAAAATAACCAGCAGCCTCAGCTTTGGCCATCAGGCAGGACAGGGCATTCAGTTGGTGGGAGGGATGGGGCAGGGCAGCTGAGCTTTCTCCAGACCAGCCATTGCTGCAAGCTTGGCACAAGCACATGCGAGTTCTGCCTTTTTGAGGGGTGACAGCAACCTGCACCACCAGGACAGGGGGACCCAGTTCTGACCTCTGCAGAGCCTGGCATCACGCGTGGTGGTTTGCAATGAGGGACATCCTGCAGCTGGCCCACGCCACCTGGCTGCACACGAGCATGTGGGGAAGCTGCAATCCCAGAGGATCATCCTCGGAGGCAGGTTGTTGGTGGGTATGGCTGGAAGGCGCTGTCTGTGTTTGCCAGGGTCTCAGCCAAAAAAGGGCACTTCTGTCCTCGGGGGAGATGACAGGTTGCTCTCGTGCAGCCCCGGGGAAGGTGTCTCTGCCAGCCGGTCCCCGTGTCTCTCGGCTGCATGGTCCGCGCTTTCCCACTCTGGTGCCACCCCCACAGGCCAGGGAAGGCTGACCTGGCCCCCAGCTCTGGTGTTCGCTGTAGTCTCACGGCCTAGTAGCACGGGCAGAGAGGTCCTCTGCCAGCTCAAGTCTAGCTCGGGCGATGGAAACAGAGGGTTTATGCTCTGCCGCTGCCTGCGCACGCCGGCATGGCTGGCTTATTTCGGCTGTGCTCAGGGAGTCACGTCGGTGCCCCTGCGGCCCTAGAGTGGGTGCCCCTGCACCCCAGCTCGCTCCCCGCTGTGTCCCTCAGGGTGGTGCTGCTGCTCTCGAAGCGGCTGCGCCACAGCTGGGGAGCTGATCCAGCTGAAACGAGCCTTTTTTCCAGGGTGGTTTCCAGGCATGTCGCAGCGCTGGCATTCCCAGGCCCACAGTGCTGCTGCGGTCCTCCCACCCAGCCTCTGCAGCCCCGGCCCCGCGGCAGGGATGAGGTGATCGGGCAGTCAGGAGCTCACCTGCTCCAGGGTCACGGATGGACTTTGGACAAAATCATTCAAACTGGAGAACACTTCGGGCAGATGTTTCATTGCAAGTGCTGGGTCCCCACAGGATCTCAGCATAAACCCAGCAACTACAAACAGCACTGTAAGCCCTGCCCAAAGTTCACGGACCTTCAGGTAACAGGGATTTTTGCACTGGTACCCGCCAACCCATGTGCCAGAGAGCGAAGGTTCCATGCCTGCCATGCTGTGCAACATTTGCTTCTGCCAGTATTACCCTATTTTAATGCCTTTTACTGTAAGACACCCCTTCAAACACAAACTGCATCACCTGAACACCCCCTCATCCGTCTCCAGGGCTGTTCAAGGGAATGCACAGACCTGAGCCTACAAGAATCCCCAGCAGTCCAGGGGTGACCATTCCCCAGTCACCCACATCCGCGTCTTACAGCACCCTGGCTCAATCGGCGCGGAGGACTAGGAGGACGGAGGCTGAAATATCACCTTGACCCGAGCCCTCGTTGGGGAGCCGCATCCCTGCTTGGCTGCGGGAATGTGCTGCAGCGAGCCCCGAGCCCTCGCTAACCCACAGGCTCGGCAGCTCAGTGCGGAGATCCAGCAGCACTTCCCCTGCACATCAGCATGGGGTGTTAACACGGACGTCTAATTATTGCCATGATCGCTGTTAACCATTTCCCCACTGATCCCCTGTCCGAAAACCCAGGGAGTACGTACTTACCCCGCACTCTCCAGGTGCCTGCTGTGCCCCCATGGGTGCCGTCCTCTGCAGGAGGCTGAGTTAAGCGCAGCCAGGACAATACTGAGACAGCAGCTGCTTAACTGCCTTGTCCCCTCATTGCTCAGATCTGGCACGCTCCTGTCTCTGGAAGTCAGTGGGAAAGCAAGCAGGGCACTGCAGCCCACTGCACAGCACTCAGCATCTGTGCTGGGGCCGGTGGGACCCTGGGGCTGGTCCAGTATCAGCAATGAGCTCCAGCGAACTGATCAATACTGCGATTAGCTCTCCATGTCCCCTTCCTGGGTCTGGCAGGGTAAAACAGTGGCAGGGGACAGCGCGCAGCAGCCCAGCTTCCCTGCAAAGCCCCATGCACCTTGGGGGTGGGGGAGATGGGGATCCCAACAGATCGTGCTGTGATTTCTCACAGCTTTCATTGTCTGAACTCATTATCCACATTGCACAAGGCAAACCCGCAAGTCGGATGCTGACAAGGCTTGCGTTCCTCATTAGCAGCCCACATTGCAAAAGCTTCATCTAAACAAACATGCATTCTGAAACCCTTACCTCTGACTTGTCACTCCCTCATCACTGCTGAAAAGACTCTACTGGTTTCTCAGTTTTAAAAGACTACAAGACCAACTAGAAAAATCCGCGGTTCCTCCAGAGAAAGTTACATGTACGTTTCTGTCAAAAAAAATGAAAAATATATTCATGGCGAGTTCATGGAGCAGTCTGGTGCGTTTGGGTCTGGGGGTTTTGTTCACTTGTTTTTTAAAGCAGGTTTCTAACAGCTTCCCAGGTTTTGCGCAGAGAAACAAACCCTTCTGTGATGTGCAGGATTTCAGCTCGTAAAGATCGCCCAGGCTAGTTCATACTCCATCAGCCCACGCCGCTCCCTGCGTATGCAAAGCAGAAAGTATGTGATCATATCAGAGCAATTTGCACATTAATAAATCCTGGTCTCAATGCCGTAGACTCCATCCCCATCCACCGGGTAGGGGTTTTTTATTATTATCATTATTACCAGAGTATCCAGCTTTGTAAAGGCATCTAGTGCAAACTCCTGCATGAGGGAATTCCACCCCACTAGTACCACCTCCTAAGACAATATCCAGCCAAAATATTGTGACTGTTGCAAAACCCGGACTGGAGCTCCACAAAGGACCTTCCAGCGTTGCATCCAGAGCCAACGGGGTCTCAGTAAATTACTGCAGAGTGACACACCATCTAGTTGTCTTTGTAGTCTTTTTTATTTATGACAGTTAATTCCAAGTTATTACTAACATTTCAGTGGTAACTGGCATATGAAGTCATCAGCTGTCACAACTACATCTGTTAATAAACATGTCAAATATTAAAAGCAGCTTATTATCCTCTGGAGGGGGGAAGGCACTAAGGCAAAGAGCTCCAAAGCCTGGTTATTTTTCGATCTCTGGCTGTGCAGCAGGAGGAAACACTCATGCTCAGGAAAACAGCGTGACTGCGGTGGGGCTGCGCTGGGACACCTGCCTTCCATCACACCTGAGCAGCCCAGGAGCTCTCCTCCCCGTGCCGTCATCAGCTTCCCTTCCCTTCTCTGCCTTAACTGGGGTGGCCAGGAGGAATGTGGGATGGATCCCTGCTTTGCACGGCCGCACAGGAGAACGTCAAGGCACAGGCACCTTCCCCAAGATCCACCATGCCAGGTGGGCTAAGCCGGATCTGGCCTGGGCAGCATCAGGCAACTTGCCCCCACCAGCCTTCTGGCATGCAATGCCATCCTGACCCGGCTGCGGGCATCCCCAACCTGCATGTCCCCCATGGAAGAGGCAGAAGTGCCCCAGCCCCAGGGGAGCCTGAGGGAGGTGCAGGGGGCCCCCAGCCCCTTCTGTGCCCCCTGTGCTATGGGCTGGGGTGGGGAGCTGGTGCTCCCGGGGCACGCGGCCACAGAGTCATGCTGGACTCCATGCCAGTGTCTCTCTGTACAAGCCATAAACAGGAACCGGTGTCTGCCTGCTTCCGGGGCAGCCGTCAGTGCCATGTGGCCACCAGCAGCGGGTCCCTGTGCATGACCAACCCTCGTCCCCAACTCTCATGGGCCTGTGGCAATGGGGCTCTGCCAAGAGCCCTGGTGCCCTGGTGGGTGGTCCCAGGGGCATGGCTGTGTGACAAGCCACCAGGCAGCCCCTTGGCATGCCATGCCCTGTGGACCCCAGCAGTCTCCTGGGGAAGGTTGTTGCTTCCCTTCAGTGCCCCTGAGAGCCCGGGGGACCATGGGCAGGTCGCGTGTTCCTGGCTTTGCAAGGTCAGGGCCCACTCCCACCCAAGGGTGGGCTTGGGAGGACACAAGGGTGTGGTGGGAGGGGTAGCAACGTCTATCCACCCTCCCTTCCTTATCATTTAAGAGCATCATCCTTAGTATGTGAGGATGTAGTACATCTCCCTGCTTTGCTGAGCCACCCGCACTCTTGGCCTCTGCAACTGGGGAGGAGGCTGCTTGCTGCTGCTTCACATTTACCTTCCCTCTCTTGGGAATCTCAGACAGAACGTTTGCCCCTCTCTAACGTTTTCCTTGTCCAACTGCCTCTGGCTTTCTCTGGCTGAAGGTAATTTGCAGGCTGTGCTTTTTGAGGGGTGCTGCAAAAATCAATAGCAATATCTTCTAAACTCTCTACATGAAGGTTATTCAGCCATAATACATGGTAGTCTCCTTAAAGCCCAAACCAGTGACCTGCAACGGGCAGGAGTCAAGGAGCTGCAGAAGGACATACACTGAATGCTCCATCTTTACCTTACCCCCTTTCGTGTGTCAACTTCTCCAACCATCAGAACACGTTTCAGTATTTATTTTAGGTGTAAGATCCACTCGAGCAGATGCCATAATTCTGTAATGAGTAAAATTCCGTCGTAGCTTCCAAGTGTTCCTAGGGACATCACAGGACAACATGCTGATGGGTGAGACACCCATGCCAAGCAGGGTGATTCACCCTGCAGTGCTTAGCAAAAGTCTTGAAGCAACAAGGAGCGGCATTATATTCACTTGATCCTCCCCAAGCTTGCAGGGCTCCTAGATGGAAGCCGGAGGGCACAGGCTCTTCCAAAGGCCGTGACAGGCCCTATGGTGGCTCCTGCATCCCCGCCTGGGTCCCTCACTGGGGGCCAGGGCAGGTGCCCTTCGATACCCTGCAGCCCACGAGCCACCACTGAAGATGGGTCTCTGAGCACCCCCAGCAGTCACTGGCATGAGCCCTGGAGCTCTTTGTGGGACTCGGTATGGCAGTCCTGAGGAAAAGGAGGGCTGGGGTATGGGATGTGGCATGGAGCAGCCCCCAAAGACGCTGGGGTTTGAAGAGTCGCACGGATCTGTGTTCTTCACACACTTGCAATCACTCTGCTTTGCACAGCACTTGTGTGGGGGCAGGTATGAACACAAAGATGCAAAATAACCCAAAACAGGCAAGAAGAAAAATTCACCCTTTACGCAGCTTTTCCTTGGCATTGTGTTTGTGTTAATGCATGTGTATATGGAAGTTTTATTCATCCTGAATTTGCTTTGGCACCTCGTTAAGTGTCCCCAGTTTCCTACTTGTAAACGATATCTTCTGAGATCATCGCTATCTCACAGGAGCGTTAGTGAATGTGTTTTGAATATTGGGCAGATGTGAAGTGGTCACTGTTGCGAGTGTCCAGATTAAAGACCTTTTCTATTTATATCTGGAGGTTTTTTACTTTCTATTCTGGGAAATTCTGAAGTACCTTCAAATGTTGCTCTGGGACAAAATCACTTAATTGACTGTAAGAGTGAAAAGTCTCATAAACTGAAGATCTTTTATTTTACGCTTGCATTGAATAGCCAAACTTTTTTCTTTCTAATCTCTCTCAGAGCACTGCAACTCCAGTTGACAGCTGTAGATCAAGTTTCAGTCTGGAGCAAATGTTTATAACTGAGCAATAAACCCCGAAGACAGAGCTCTATAATGGAAATGCTGACAAACCCAGTTGCAAGAACAGGGCTACTGGACAAGTCAATAATTAGCGAACAGGGCGGTATATCTGACTGAAGGCAAAGGAGGCGTGCTTGCCAGCTCCCTGCTGTTAGAAGGTATCATTGCAGAAGACAGTAAATCACACTAAATCCTGCCTTAACACCCTCCACAATAAATCCAGCATCAAGTCCCACATTTCTTCCCCTTCTGACAGACAGCTAATTTACCGTTTTGTTTTTCTTTAGCTAATGGCTGTTGAGGCTGATCTAAATTAATCCTAAACAAGCTGTTTCTCTCTTGTACAAAAGGACATGAAATTTCACATTTTAGTGAAATGCCGAGTGGCTCCAGATTGAAAGCAGAGCTGCTGACTTAGGAGATTTTCCCTGCCACCCACAGAAGTCCTGGCTGAGCAGGTGCCCAGCAGCCTGGGCTCCTCCGGCACAGCAGCACGGCAAGCGGTAGCGGCAGTCCCAGCTCCCAGTGCCAGGGGAGCATCATCTACGTCCCACAGCTCGCCCTTGGGAATGCGCTGTGCAGGGAAAGGGGCATTGGGATGTTCCCAGAGCAGACAAAGGCCATCTGACTTCTCCATTCTCAGTTGCATTAGGTGGAAAAGCAAGCAGCAGGTCTAATCCTACACTACAGGTATCACCCAGCCTGGGCAACCCTGCCTGTTCGGCTCCAGCCTTTCCCCAGACGGGCTCCGTGTCCCGTTCTGCATGAAGCCGAGGGGAGAGCCTCACTCACTCCCCCGTTTCTGCAGAGGAAGCACCGACTCCCCCACATCCCACAGCCCACTGTTCAAGCGCGTGGTTAGCCTCCCCATTAAAAACCTGCCGTTTTTGGGGCTGAGTTCATCCCTCTCCTGTTCCCGCCCTGCAATCCCCTCTGCTTCTGTTGGTCAGGGGAAAGACCTCTCCTCCATGGAAATCCTGCCCTCCCCAGGGACCATGGGGACTTCCAGGATGGGGCTGAGTTGCCTCCTGCCAGGACCTGTGTCCCTCAGCCTCTGGGCACAGCTGAGGGCAGGGGGAACCCTGGGGAGAAGGCAGCAGGTCTGCACCCAGCAGCTCCGGCACTGAGCACCACAGCTTCTGTCAGACCCAGGGCTCTGCGCCCTCGACATTAACCCTGTGTGCAGAGGCAGGTACCGGTGCCTACAAGTTCTCAGCTGGCACAGAGGGTGCATTACTCATCCCTGGTGCCTCATCAGCCTTTGATAATATCTCAGCATAAGCAAAAAGCAAAAAAGACGCTCGCCGTGAAAGCAGAAGGAAAGCAAGAATGCTCTCAAGTTGTCTCTGACGCTCCTAGCCCCAACCTGCAGTGTACTGCTTCTCTGCACCCTGCTTTGACACAGAGGTCTGCTTCTCAGAAGGCTTATCTCCTGTAGAATGATTGATAGCCTGGACAATTGTTTTTAATAATACCTGAACACCTGCAGTCCTCAGTCCCCCATAATACAGTTATCCCAAGGGCCTAACTTATTGCATAAACAACTGCTCTGGTTGCAAAGACAACTATCAAGTTCCTGACACAGGCTGCACAAGCCGTGCTGGGGGGTCAGGCACAGGAGCATGCAGGACGATGCTTTCCATGGGGAGATGTGGGAGCAAGAGGAAGGGGAGCTGACTTTCTGATAGGATCACCCAGGCATGTCTCTTCTTCCCGGGCAGAGCAGGCAAGCCTGGGCTTTTGGCCAGGCAGCGCTGCTCACTGGTCTTGCTTGGAGGGGGCGGCACTGGCAGCCTGGCAGTGGCCTGTGCGGGGAAGTGTGCCTCAGTTCCAGGAGTGTCCCCGGGGAGGTCACCCCCGTTTGGTGCTGAGCAGCCGTGAGCTGCAGAGCTGTGAAAATAACTTCTGTGTAAAACTCCTTGTGAGTGAAGGAAGAGCAAGATCCGCATGCCCTATCCCACCCCAGACGTGCCGTGGGCAGCCTGACGGGTACCTGCCTGCAACCCCTGTGCCGCCATGGGCAGATCAAGAGGGGTCCAGCAGGACCGACTTGCTTTGTGCTCACCAGGCACAGGGCAGGGAGGCAGATTTCGAGTGGTGGACGTGTGTGTCCCTGCAAACTGCTTTTCAGAATCTCTCTTTCATGCCTGCCAGGCTTTCTGACACCGTGCCCCGTGCAGGCTGGACATTTTGCCTCTTTCCAAGGAGCAACGATATGCGCATGTTGGGAAATGCTCCTTTCTCATTTGCTTCGAAGGCCCTTTTCCCCTGTTGTTTGAGGAATGCTGTTTGAATTAGCTCCACGGATTGCAAACAGACCCCGTTGTTTTCCTTTCCCAATGCAGGGAGGCTTCTGTTCTCTTTGGCCTGCTGGATTAACCAGGGGGCCTCACACGCTGACCCCTCTGCAGCTCAGGGAAGCTAATTTAATCCCAATATTGTTACAGATCACAGCAGGACGGATCTCACAGATTCCTTGAGGCAAACCAGCACTGAGCTCTGGCAGAGACAGCAGCACACTGTGTTTGGAGAGGCAGAAGCTGCTACAATTTTTTCTATAAAATGTTGTCTACAAAACTTCTGAGGCTGGGGAGGAGGGAAGCACTGGTGGGACAGTGGGGGCACCCTGGACACAGGGGTCCCACTTAGGAGCTGCTCTGCCTGCATCCCCCAGCATCCCTCAGCATCCTCCAGCATCCCCTGGCATGCCGGAAGTTGGAGGGCCACTCTAGATCCTGGCAGAAGAGAAGGAGATGCATACTGGCATCTCCTCGCTATTTCTTTCTCCTCATTATTTTTTTTCCCTTGGTACCTGCTCCTGGGACTGAATTTTTGAGGTGTGCTGTCATCAGGCCATACACAACAGCCACAGCCAAGCCCTCCCTGCTCCCACCAGCCAGTGCCTGCCTGGTCCCTGTGTCAGTCCCTGGACAGGTCACCTTCATTCACATCTGCAAGGTGGAGTTGTCCCCCCCAGTGCCAGAGTACAAATGCCTTGCTGCTCTTCCCCAGTGTTGCTATCATCGTGGGGGACGGCAGGGTTATGGCAAGGGGGCCATGGCTCCATCCCTGGCCCCAGCCTAGCTGGGGCTGCCATGCTCCTCACACCAAGTGCTGGGCAGGCTGGGGGTCCCTCTGCACTGCCCAGACATGGCCCCACACACGGCCCCATTCACTGCCTTGCTCATCGCCCCAAGCATTACCCCACGCATTGTCCCACGCATGTCCCCAGGCATTGCCCGCTGCTCTCTTGCTAAGTTTATCAGTTCCCTGCTGTGTAAAAGCCCAACAGGCAGGCAGGTTTGCAAGCACCTTTCGCGGACAACTCAGCTCTTCATGAGCTCAGCTCCTCCCTGCCCTCCCTTCCCCACACATAAGACAGACCCCTCTAAGGTTGGTCATAGCAAAACCATTGGTGAACGCCTGCAGCCTTTTCTGTCCTATAATGAGTCCTGTGGAAGTGGTCTGTGATGTGATGCTGAGCCTAGAAAAAGGCATCCAGCACCTTCACAGTGGGGCAATCAATATAAACCTCACTTGTATTTTCATGGGGAAGATCTGCCTTCTAATCCTGCATGCAATGTCTCAGCTTTTCCTCCCCTTGCTCTCACAACCCCACCTAAGAGGCATCGCTATCCCCAAGATGAAAGCCCAGCTGTTCAGCAAACCCAGCTGAAGCCTCGATCCATCGCACAGTGCCAATCCATTCCCAAAAACACATCGCACTTCTCACTCGGGCTGAAGCAGGGTCTGCTCTATGGGCCAGCATGTGAGGGAACGACCAAGGAGCAGCCAAGGAGGGCATCCAGCCCTCGCAAGCAGGGCAGGGCAGGGGGGCACAGGAGCCACCAGGATTTGTGGGGGAAGCCCTGCCTCTCCCAGTATCGCTCTGGGGGCTTTGATGTTCGGGAAAAGTAAATTGCTTTGGGACTCTATTAAAGACAAGTTTAAATGATGACACACCACAGGGCTGGGACTTCCAGCATTTCTTGTAACTCTGTCCAGAGCTGGAAGTGGAAGAGGCCACTGGCATAGCCAAGAAGACACGAAACCAGGAGCCTCTACAGCAGGAGCGGCTCCGTGAACAGCTTGTCCCTCTCCAGGCTTCTGGCCCCTCATCTGCCTCCCCTGCCATTGCACCCAGCAGCAGCAAGGCGGAAGCTGGTGCTGCCATGGGGCTGGGCTGCCCCACTTCCCTGGGAGCGTGGGGCAGAGTTTGGGGAGTGGGGATGGGGTGCCCGGGGGAGCTGGTCCTGGGAGGCTGGGCACAGGGATGGGAGCTGGGCATGCGGGCCCCTGCTCGAGCCCATCCTCCTCTCGGCCACAAGCAACTCTTGGGAACATTCCTGCTGGATGACATTTCCCAGGGCATTGAGAAAAGAAAAAAAAAAGGCACTTTTTTCCCAATATAAATTCTTGCAACATTAAAAAAAACACACAATAGCTGTAAGCCCTGAAACGGCTGGGGGTAAAAAAGCTACAGCTTGGCATGGAAATAGCACTACCATCCCCACCAACTGGTCAAATTCCAGATGTGAGATATCATGTGCGACAAAACCCCAGAGGAAGGACACGCAGGAAGCTTGTAATTGTTGTGGGCTCCCATCACCACACGGGGATGCAGGCTGGTGACCTTGGGAGTCCCGAGTCCCCCTCTCAGTAACCTGCAGCAGCGAGAGCAGAGAGCCACAGCCAGCTCGGCTGGCTCTGGGGCCGAGGCTGGGCCCAGGAGGGGCTGGGGCCAGGGCGAGCCCCTGGCTCAGCTCCTTGCTACCCCAACTCTGCCCTCGCAGAGAGAGCAGACTGTCGGCGGGAGGGACCCTGGGGCTGTTTTGGGACCTTCAGATGGTTTTGGGACCCTGGGGTGGTTTGGGGACCTTGGAGTGATTTGGGAACCCTGGAGGTTTCTGCTGACCCGCAAAGGGCCACAGCACTGACACTGCTGCTCCGGGTTGTGCCAAAGCAGCACCGAAGGGTGAACAGTGCCTGTCCCCATGTCCCCACTAATGGCAGACACGTGTACACTGGGGAGGGATCCACACAGGTCAGTCCAGGCCCACACAGGCCTCACTGTACTGAAACCAGCATAAATAAATCAGCTGAAAACATACGTTGAGGGGACCCTTGTACAGCAAAAGCTGTAGAAATGTGCTTGCTCCGCTGCGTTCTTTGAGACATTTGCAGTACACCTATAATTACTTTAATTACAACTAAAGACTGTCTCCTGTGACCATGCTGAAGGAGCCCAGTCAGGGCTGTGTGCATGGCCTGCCTTCCGCTGCGCTGTGGCTTTTCAGAGATTTCCAGTGGAGCCAAAAGCTTTGCTGGTGTGGATGGGATATGTCTACGTATTGTGTTTTAAACTATATAATTAATTGAATGCAGTGCTCTGCAAGGAGCTAATTCTGCCGAGGGATTTTGGTAATTGTACAGACGTTGAGAGGAGCAAGGCCCAGCCCCGAGCACTGCAGGGAGCTGCAGGGAGGAGGCCGGGCAGCGCAGGGGGCTGGGCCCTGCTTTTGGCCATGGAGAAGGCAGGGCAGAGAGCGGGGATTCAGGCTGCTGGGGCTGGGGCAAGGGGAAGAGGGAGGCTGAGATGGGGAGGATGAGGGGAAGATGAGGAAGTGAAGGGCAGGACAGCCCACCATGCCAGGCAGGCCCAGCCCCAGTTGCTGGGCCCACAGCTTGATGGGAGGGACGAGCAGAAGACCTGTGGCAGCTCTTCCCTTTTTTCCCCTTTCTTTGCCTTTTTTTCCCCTTTCTTTGCCTTTTTTTCCCCTTTCTCTCAGTTTTTGCACGCGTTCATCACACAGGACCTCGAGGTGAGGCTGGCCCAGGCCACTGGCCCTGCCCATATCATCCCGCATCACCCCGTACTGCAGCATTTATTGCACACAAAGTCCACTTTAAGTATCTGTGTCTACACGGGAAGTGTTTGTACGTATTTTAAATATCTTCAAGATGACAGTGTGAAGAAGAGAATGGATGGAGCCTGGCTTTAGAAGATAGTAGAGCAGAAAGCAATGAACCGAGGTGAAGGCAAGAACGCTTCAGTCAGGCCTTCGCCAGAGCGCTGGCCTGGGCGGCAGAGCGGGCGCTACAGAAGCCCGTTGTGGGGCTCTGAAGTGCAGGAAGCGTGTGCAGGAAGCGCAGTGTTTCTCCTTGCTTTGCATCTTTGCTCCCGGAGGAAGACCTTAGGTTATGCTGGACAAAAATGCCTGTGGCCAGCTGCTTCCAGACGCAGTTCCAGCAAATATACGTTAGGTGCTATTTCTTGGAGATGCCTTTTCATTTACAAGGGGGGAGAATAATAATGCTCCAGTGACTGTAACACTGGCAAGATTGCTACCACAGCCATAACAGCCTCTCGTAGTGCCTCTGCCCTGGGAGTTTTGGGGTTTCATTTCCAATTAAGTTTTTCATATGGGAACACTCAGAATTTTGATGGGAGATGAGGCTACTTTTGTCTAAGAGAGAACATACTTTCACTGTTGCGCCTGGCCCAGGAATGAGTTCTCCACTATTAAAATGTAATTTAATTTATCTCCATGGATTTTGTGATGACTAGGATTTGTTCTAAGGAGACCTTTAAAGGAGAACTTTTGCGTTATTAAATGTATGTGCTAGGAAGTTGAGTTCTGGCATCCTCTGATAACCAAATTTCTTTTCTATCCTCCACTATATCCATCACGATAAAAGCCCCTGCCAAAGCCCTAACTCAAGCCATGCTTCTGGCATATTGTGAAATGAATCAGGAGAAAAAAAAAAAAAAGAAACCCACAAGATGCTCTAGTCCAGTATTTTTTTTAATCAAAGTTTCAAGGATATTGATGGTTTACCTCATAAGGTAAACATTTGTAGCCCAGTTGCTTTCCCAGGGTTAAACCAGAAACAAGTGGCTAGCTGAAACTGCAGCTAATTTGCTCTGACAGACTCCAGTCAGCTTCAAAATGAGTTTTCTTAAAAATCACAGGCCCTTTACATGTGGAGCAATGGCACTGGTACCTTCCCAAGGAGGGCTGCAGGTTGATCCCATTTTCTGGGGATGAGCCTGATGGGTACACAGCTCCTGCAGTGCCCTGGGGGACCCCCTGCCCACAGGGCCCCCTGCTCCACTGCGGGGGCAGCTCTGTGCTGTTGGGGCGATGAGCGAGGGACCCTTGTCCCTTTGCCCCTGCCTCACCATCCCATCGTGGGGACACGCTGCCTGTCTTTATGAATGATGAACCCCAGCCACGTACCGGTCCCAGCCAGCAGCAGATTTCCCACCCCGCCAATGTGGCTGTGCCCCCACAGCACATACCTGGGAGCAGGGGGACAACTGGGGCAAGCCAGGTCCCTGTTTGGCCACTGACATCCGGGATGACCTGGGGTAGGACCCCTTGTGCCGCAGAGCCGGTCCCTCAGCTATCTGCCCAGACCCCCGCCATTCCCAGATACAGTCCACAAGGTGATGGAGGGGGCAGCTCTTGTGCCAGCTGCACCTTTGGGTCATGGGCACAGCCCTGGGACCACAATCACAAACGTGGGACAGGCGCACTCCAGCGATAGGCACAGCACACACAGTTCTGCCGGCAGGTTTCTCCTGCCAGCTTCCACACTGCGTGCCAGAAGGGACAGCCCGGGACAGGCAGCACAGCCCCAGCTGCCCCGTCAGAGTGGGGCTTTGGCAAAGAGGCGCTGAAGGTTTTGGGGTGCCCCACAGTCTCTCCGATGGCACCACTTGTTCTGCCCTCCTGCAGCACCAGTCATGGCTAACCCCAAACTGAGCTGCAGCAGCACTTACTGGGATCAGGAGCAAGTGGGTGCAGGCAAGATGGGGTCAGGGTGGAGGGAGCCAGCCAGTCTGTGGGGACACTGGTGTCTGTCTGGGTAGCCAGTGGCTAACAGCAGCATCCTGCTGTTCTGCCTCCTCCAAATTGCATGCAGCAGCCTGGGGTGCAGTGCAGTTCTCAGGGCTGTATCTATTCTCCACTGACAGCTGGCTTGCTGAAGATGTCACTGTGCCAGCCTTTCTCCTTGGCAGACCCAGGATTAGTGCACACTGGTTCTAGCTCCACGTTCACTACCTGCTAACCGACGGGAAAGATCCGGGGTTTGACGCCAGCCAGGACCTATCTACGCACTGACTGCTGGCCCCAGTGAAATCTCAGCACCTCAGAGATCAGAGCCCTCCCTGTTCTCCCAAAACTCCTTTGAGCGAGGCAGCGTGTGTATCTCCCCATTCCTAATGGTCTCCCTGGTGCTTGTCCGGCATGGCCATGGAGCCTGCTGCTCACCGAGCCGGCATGCTGAGGCTCAACAGAGGAGATGGCACAAGTGATCTTTAACTCCCTTCAAGACTCACAGTGCTACTGTGCTCTCTGTTAAAAGCTCCATGCAGAGCATGAGGCTTCCTGTGCGCAAAGAGGAAGGTAATTTTTTTTAGAGTCTAATTTTATTGCTTCCCCATGCATTAGCTCGTGGACCGGAGCAACAGCAAACTGTGCCGTGGAAAGAGCTCCCTCCCCTAAGAGCATCTCCAGGGCATAACACAGGCTCCAAAGCCGGGAGAGAGCCAAGATGATTTCACCACCAAGGCTGGCATCACCCCCAGGACTCGGCGTGGCACGCAGCACCTTGTTGGCACAGCCATCATGCCCGCCCGGCAGGTCGCCGCACTGGCGCGGGAGGACGACATGCCTGTGCAGTCCCGGCTGCCGACTGCAGAAAGCTGCTGCTCTGCTTTGCGTATAAGTCAAAACCTGTAAGCTACTGGTTGCAGAGACACTCACTATTTCAGCAGACTGAAGTGGGAGAAGGGAGAGAGCTGCCAGATCCCAGCTGGTCTCTGCTCCAGGAGCTGATGGAGGATTAGCCCAGCAGCATGTCTTTACAAATTGTCGGTTCCCAGAGTACACAAAACAAAGCTCTGAGGACTGAGCGTCTCAGCACAGAGGCCAAGGCAAATAATTTGGGAATCTGACAGTGCTTTCCACCCAGACATACAGATACGGGGACCCTGGCTTCCTGCGGTCCCCACAGAGCGCTGCCTGTCCCGCGGTGCTTCAGTCTTGGTGGATGCAGCATTGGGGCCGGTGGCTCGGAGCAGATCCCTCCTGTCTGCAGCCCTGCAGCTGCCAGCCAAGCCTCTCCCTCCCCAGGCTGGTGCCCCACAAACCGGAGAGAGTTTGCAAAGTGACCGTGGGTCCCTCCTGGCACATCCTGCTGCAAGGGAGTCATCTGCCCTGAAGCATGGGAAGGCTGCTGGAGTTGCTTCTCTGCCCCACACAGCCTCAATCTTCTCTGCAAGGCATCAGCCCCGGGGGCTTGGGGTGGACTGATGCCCTTGCGGAGAGCCCACAGACAGGCCCAGAACTGCATCGACCAAGAACGGCACCGGGGGAAGCTGCCACAACCCAAAGTCTACAGCCCTCCCAGCCCGGCACCGTGTGCTGCCCTGGCTGGGGAGGGAGATGCAGGGCTGCGCCTGCTGCAGGGGCTCAGGGCAGAGCTGCCTGTCCCCATTGCCCTCAGCTGACACCGTGGCACATCCTGCTCCCTGTCCCAGCTCCTTGCCTGGATGATGCTGGGAGGCTGTGGCATGTGACGGGACCGAGCCAACCCTGTCACTGTGCCTGCTGCTGCCCGCGGGCACAGGGACGTGCCAGGCGCACTCCCCATGCCCTTCCTTCAGCCATCCCTCCCGTTAACCTGCCGCCCAAAATGCACAACTGCAGTTGTGCTGCTGGAAAGCAAACGCGTGCCAGGCTGCAGCAGGCATGGGGAGAGGCATGCTGTCCACTGCCTGCTGCCCACTACTTGCTGCCCATTCCCTGCTGCCCGCTGCCACCCTCCTGCGTGGGGCCAGGGCCTCCCGGCCGGCCACCCTGTCGCACGCGGCGGCAGAGCTGGAAGCTCTCACTACTTGTTTCACGGGAACTTCCGACACTTGAAAAATAGTTTTCATTCTGGCTTGGAACGAAGACAAATATTTCAGAAATTTCCTGGATAACTTAAAGTTTAAAATATCCTCCAAACTAAAATAGAAGAAGTAGGCTATCTCAGCTCTTGCATTATGTCATATCATGCCAGCTCATGGTACACTGCACAGAATTACAGATGACTTGTCATGAGGAGATGTAAATAAAAATACAAATGATGTCAACAAGAGAGGAGAAATGAAATGCTGAAATGAGAAAGTCTCAAAATTATTTTTTCCCCCCTTGTGCAAATTAATTCTCCATGGGAAATTGCTTGCATTTTATAAAAGAGCACGGTCTGGCCAAAGCAGCTCTTCTATTCTCCGGAGAAGGAGGAACACCCTGCCAGCGCTCCCCAGCATCCCCATCCAGCCACGCAGCCCAGCAGTGATGCTGCCACAGCCGGGCTGGGTCCAGGCTGTCCTCCTGCCCTTTGCCTGCCTGCACTCCTGCCCCCTGCCCCCTGCCCCCTGGCTGCGCTCGACCCCTTATCTTGTTTCTGGCAAGCCAAGGGCAGGCGTGCTCCGCGGTCAGCCGAGTGCATCCCGGGCCCCTGCTGTCTGCCGGCAGAGATAACGCCAAGATAGATAAAGCCGGGCGCTGGGGTTAATGGCATGAAGTGGCGTCTCTGTCGGGAGAGGAGGAGGAGGTTGCGTGGTCCCGCGTTGCCCGGTGCTGGCCACAGAGGGTCCGCGGCTGGGGACGGCGCTTACCTTGGCTCAGCTCTGCCCGTCTGGGGTTGGCTCCTGCCCTCCCTGTGCCCGACACATTGCCCGCCCGGGCGGCCGCTCAGCGCCGGTGCGGCTGCCCCATGCCGGGGCTCTGTGCCGGGTGGACCTCCGGGCGCCGGCTGGCACCCATCCCCCTGTCTGCCCTGTGCCTCTCCAGAAAGGCACTGCTGGGAAGGAGCGCTGAAGCTCATGTCTCCGGCACTGTATCCACCCCTTCCCACCCTCTTGGGGTTCGGTCCTGCCAGTTCCACTTGTGGGCTGTCCTCACCACTTTGGGCCTTTCTACCGCTCCCCTTCTTGTGGCTCCGGATGTCACCACAGACACGCTTTTATGAGAGTGGGCTTGTGCAAGGCTTGTATAAAGTGTTCTCAGAAATACGAGGTCCTGTCATTTGTAAAACTAATAAAAATGTCCAATAATTTTTACAAGGGAAAAATGAGTCATTGGATGGCACATTTCTCATTACTGGCATTTTACAATTAAAATGAGCATCTATTGAATCAATCCAAAGCTCTTATTGTTAGCAGACACTAATAACTTCCTGAGCTATTGAAGATACTTTTTTTCTGAAGAAACATGACCCCTGACCACGACATTTCTCGTCGAGAGCGGTATCCAGCTGAGACCAGCTCTGCTCAGCTCCTGCTGGAGTGGTTTCAAACACATCCTGATGAGACTGGTGGCTATAACTGGGTGGGAAATTGTTTTTAAGCCCTCAAAAATGTTCAAGATTTCAAAATTTTTCCCGCTCCACATGGGGATGAATCCAGAATTGTTCAACGTTTTTACGAAAAAAAAGAAGTCCTCATGGAAACCGGCTCCGGAATAGCCAATAGCCATCGGTCACACTGAGCCGGCCGAAGCAGGGACTCCTGCCCACCCTGGCCTGCCGGCGGCTCGGACCGCCGTGCTGGTGGCTGTGCTGGCATGAGCCGACTTCTCCTCCCAGCGTGGGACACCCATCCCGGACCTCATGACCTTCTCTGCTGAAAAATGAATCCAGTGAAACTTTCCCAATTTCACTGCAGCAGTTGCGCGTGCATGGCTGAGCACTGGTCTGCGCTGCACGCTGCCCCATGCAGGAGCCAGACCAGGAAAGCGGAATCACCGCTACTTTCTGCCTTCGGAAGACAGAAATTTTTGCAGCTCCTTGTGCTTTCAAAACCCACTAGAAACTTCAGGACAATATAGAAAGGGCCTAATCTTCAACAGGCACTAAACCCATCTGCTGCTATCTCCTGAAAATCATCCTCCCTCCAGATGTCTCAGGAAGGATCCTGGTAACCAGAATCACCACCTGCTTTTGAAAATGGACAACCTGATAGAAAATGAGGGATGGTCTGAGAAGAGTTCAATGAGAAGCAGTCCCGCAGCAGCGCAGGGTGCAGCCAGCACTCAGAGGCTCCGAGTGCTCCCAGCCAGTCCTCCTCTGCCCACAAGGGCTCATTTCAGCCGCAGGAGTTTAGTCAGAGAAGAGCCAGTTTGACTGCAGGACTCATTTCTCAAAGTTTCTTCAGATGAAGAAAACAGATTAAAATGCAAAGCCCACCTCAATGCAGGGGTGCCCAGGGAAAACTCCTGCTGTAGGATTTAGCAGGGGGAGCTCCTGTTTGCTGTATGGCCAACCACCAGCCAAACTCTCAGCACATGCCCCAAGGTGCATCACCTGGGAGACTGTGCTGACGACAGTGTCACCGGTGCAGCCCCGGGAGGTGCCACGACCACCCGCACCATTTCCCAGGACACTTGCTCCCACCTGCCAACAAAGCCCAATGAAAAGGAAATTCACTTGGGCTTTAGGTGACCTTCTTCTTCTCTTTCATGCTGGCATCACATTTGTTCTGAACTTCCTTGTGGAAGACATGTTTAGGATTGCTCTTTTCCCACCCGTGGCCACCTGCACGTCCCCAGGGCAGAGGGAGAAGCTGTTTCCCTGCCATGATGCCAGAAAAGAGAAGCCAAATTCTCCCCACGTGCACAGAGAATACAGTGAGTTTCTGGATGAGAATGGACATCTTTCCTCCAAAACCCCAACGGACTCTGGGCAGCCAGGCTGCTGTCACTTGTGGGGAGGTTCAGTCCCTATTCATATGATCAAACACGTGCAAAGCTGATGAAAAACTACCATGAAATCCCACTGCACAGCAGTAACAATGAGCAAGTGCTGGCTTCCAAATAGTGAGTGCCCTGCCAAAGAGCAGGCAAATACATTTCCTGCTGGGCTGTGGGGGTCTCCAGATGCTGCTTTTGCCATTGCAGATCCTCTTTGTGCAGGTCTGCAAGAGACAAGCCCCAACCCAGCCACCTCTCCAAGAGCCTGCTCAAGCCCTTTAGCAGAAATGAATGCCCGAAAACTAACGCTCATCCATGATGGAGACTTCACTCTATATAGAAGAGTCCTTATCTATGCTAAGGAGAGACTGGAGCAGGCGCTTAGTGTTTGCTGGATGAGCAGACCAAACTGGGCACATCAGAAGGATGCTGGGCTCTGCTCCCTGTGCACCACACTCTCTCTGGACTCTCTCTCCATCCTCCCCATTTGTCTCTGGAGGGGATGGTTCTTTCTCTCGGGAAAGTGCCGTGGGAGCGGGGATGCTGGTGTTGGGGACAAACAGATGAGGTTGTTTTCCATTCTCTGTTATTGTGCAATGGCTCCAGAGCTGGAGACACTTCCCACTTCTTTTCCTTTGCTACTGAACACGGGGGTTGGGACGACAATATGTATTGTCATTTATAAGCACTGTAAGACCCTCCTGGGACCTACGTGCATAAATCTTGTGTTTGCTTTAGCATTCTTTTTCTCTCTTGCATCCTTGCAACACAGCTTCCGCCTGTGCTGTATGTCTGAGACTGAGCTCTGCAGAAACCAAAGTCCTGCTCCTGAGAGCATCAGTCTGTGTTGCTGCCATACTCCTCTCCTCCTGCTCTGAAGGGAGGGCCGTGGGAACTAGCTTCTAATGCAGTCTGTCCTGGCCAAGGTCCTGCTGTGGCTGCCAGGTGCCTGAGCGCAGCACGCGCAGTGGGCATTGCCAACAGCCGGCAAGAAATGCCAAGAGCTTCCCTTTATGACTCCATATTTCCTGCTAAATTTTTATGGGATTTCCTCAGCATTCAGATTTATGAACGTGCTCGCCTGGCTTAGGAGGCTCAGGAGCCTGGTGCAGGCAGTGGCCAGACACTGGCAGAACTGAGCAAAGGGACCCGCTGCCAGGAGGGGACGGGGCTGGGGGCCCACCTGGCTCCCTGGTGCCCATGGCAGTGCTTGCCTGTGCCGGGAGGACAGCCCCGAGCACCAGTGCCACCAGCCCGGCCGTGCTCCCAGCCGCCCACCCGCTGCAGGGACAAATCCCAGGTGCCACCACAGGCGTTCAGCCCCCGGCTGCCACGGGGCTGCCTTGTGCCTGGCCCTGCAGTGAATTTGGCGTCCCCAATGCAGGGACTTATCGGCTGATGTCGCAGGATTTCCTCACCCTGTCGGCAGTGCACAATAGCGAGGACAGGCTGCTCCCCAGACACCCTAATCCCTTGGCGATTGTGCTGTGTTTTGGGGGGTGACAATAGTTCAATGAAGGTTTGCAAGGTTAGCAGGAACGTTAATCCTTACAGAAGAAAAATGTGACAATTATTTAATGCTGTGGCTGGGAGCTTTTGTGCTGCCCTTAGTATGATGTGTTTGTACTGGGCAATGTCTCATCTAAAGTATTGCCAAGGACAAACGCTGCACAGGCTACCTGGGCACTGGCTGTGCAGCTGCCAGGGCTGTGGGGTGCGGAGTACGAGACGGGACAGGCGTCTGTGTCCGGAGGCTGCAGCCAGAGCTGCCAGATGGCTGTGCAGCCTGGCCCCACTTCTGCTCTGTCCCTTTGAATTTTCATACGAGCAAGGGAGTTTCTGCCATCATCCAATGAAAGCACAAACATGTACACGGCCAGAGCACACAAGGACGGCTCTTGGAAGCAGCAGAGTTTTTTATTGTCTGAATTCATTTTCCAGAAAATTGGGCGTCTTTTACAATTCAGAGACACTGCAGAAGAAATGCAGCTGATGAGCTCCTGCTCTCCACTGTACGCTGCGGCGCGGTGAATTGCGGGAGGAGAGCATGGATGGCACACGCCTGCTGACCTGCTCTGGGGAGGACGGTGGAAAATGTGCTCCAAACGGGGTCTGGAGACCTGCAGAGGAGGGGCTGGGTGGCATGGGGGGGGCAGGCAGCGGGAGACTGAGGACCCTTGGTCACTGGATGGGGATCCCCAGGGCAGGCAGTGAGACCGTCTGAGCAGAGGGAGGGGAGGTTGCCCCTTCCCTGCTGAGCAGACCTGCCCTGTGGTCCCAGCACAATGGGGGCAGCTCAGCAGGGTGGGGAGCACCCTCCGTGAAAGCCTGCAAGGGCTGCCGGGGACTGGAGGAGACTTGCGAGTGCAATTGTGTCAGTGCAAAGCCTTGGCTGCTTCCCGCAGGAAAGCTCTTCTGGCATTAGCGAGTCACTGGGAGGTGGAGGAATGAGACACCCTCGGCGCTGCCAGCCGGCTTGTGTGTGGAGAGCCGTGACAGCCATCCGGGGATTTCTCTGGCTGCAGGGACTGAGGGAAGGGAAGGAAGGGATAAAGCACTGAGATCACAGGCGGGATCCCGCCTGCTCACCCGGAGGCAGGCGCAGCACCATAGCACGCCCCTCCAACCTGCTCCTGGCGGCGCTGGTGAAAGTGCCGACGTGCTGTCCCCGCCTGACCCTGCACACATCCTCATGGCACACCGATAGCCAAAGGCAGCAGGAACAGCCAGGTCTGGTGGCATTGCGACGGCCCGGGCACAGTTGGCAAGACGGGGGGACCCCACAGTGGTGCCTGATGCTCCAGCCAGGCTGGGGCAGCATCTCAGCCCGGCCAGAGGAAAACACATCCCCAGACATCCCCTGCGTGAGACCAGCAGCCTTCAGCCCATCCTGGCTCCCTTTGGCTGCCTGTGTGGCTGGGACGTCACACCAGCCTCTCCGGAGAGAGAGGAGCTGCCAGCCACTACCAGAAGGCAGCCCCAAAGCACCCAGCAGGCTCCCGAGATGCTTGGGGCAGCTTCCCCCTCACCTGCCCCTTCCCTCCCTGCAGCTCCTGGCCACGACCATCCCCTGGGCACGCCAGGCAGGGCAAGAGGCCACCGAGCATGGAGCAGCAGGGGCAGGCTGTCACCCAGTGCTGGAGGCGGGCACCGTCCTTGGTGGGCACGCAGCCACCCGGGTTACCCATGCAGCCCCATTCACAGGGCAGCATGCATGTGTGTGCACTCGTGTGTGCGTGTCTAAGTCATTGCGGCTCAGTGGATTTCAGGCACTGCAGGCAGAAAGTACAAATCTGTGTCTGATTAAAATGGCCCTTTGTAATATAACCTATATGAGCCTGCACTTAACACCCATCATCCTGAGGAAAGCCCAGGCTCTCTTCCAGCCAGTTGGGCTGCGTTCCTCCGGGGCAGATCTCCCAGGGACATGAGACTGCCGGGGCAGGAACTTGGATGCGTTTCTGTGTGGATTCTTCCCCCTTCTAGAGAGGCACAATGGGGCTTTGCATGAGTGATACAAACATGCCAGTTGTACTTAAGGTTGACAAATAATGTAAACCACACAATCTGGTTTGAGGGAAACGACTTCACCACAATTTATTTTAGTGCTTTAAACATCACGCCAAACTCTGTAGTGAATTGCTAAATTAATGCCGGGCTGCCATCTAAATAGACATCTTCAGATCACAAGCATGTTATAGGGGGAATGGTTTCCTTTGAAATGGTTCCCACAGCTTAAAGGCTGTGCAGAGAAAAAATGTGCCCAGGATTCAATTGCTGCCAACATGTGGTGGCCACATTTCTCTGCTGCTATTGGCCAAGATGAGCAGTGAAGCTGAGGAAGCATCATTTGAGGTAGACAGATAAACCGGTGATTGCAGAGAGACAGGGAATGTCATAAGCAGCTCACTCTGAGGAAAGGGATAAAGCAAAGTAGCCTCAGTTCCAAGCTCTTACCCTGGAAAAATGTGCCCTGCCCAGGAAGGCATCTGGTTGTCCCCATCACGCACTTTCTCGGCTGCTTGTGATGCAGCAGAGAAGCCCAGCGAAAGCACAGTGGATGTTTCTTCCACTCTTGGTTTTCCATCCATGTCTTGGCAGATGTAATCAGCATCGCTGCACTCCTCTGCTCCCCTGACTGCGGGCGACCAATGGCAATTTCCACCCACTCGCAGTGATGTCCCAGATCTCGAGAGAAAAGCCCATCAGATCCACTTGGCAGGAGAAGCCAGGCTCCTGGGGGCCAGAGCTCGCTCACTGATGCTGGGAGACTGCACATGAGAATCACAGGGAATGAGAAGCTGGTTTAACACCTTCCTCATCCACCAGTCCACTTATGATGAAGTTTGGAGAGCTGCAAAGTGCATGCAGGTGTGTTTGAGCAGGGGCTGCAGAGGATGCCCTGCAGCAGCATGGGGAGAAAGAAATCAGAGGTGACCCTGCCCCTCTCATGGCAGCCCAGCCAGGAGAGGGCAGAGGAGAGGAGAGCTGCGTGCAGGAGGAGGGCCGTGCCGAGGGAGGTGCAGGCAGAGTGGTCCCTGCCTGTGTCCTCACTAGCTGTTCTTTGGGTGGCTCCAGCTGCCAGGTGCTGGGAGCTCACGAGACCGAACCCTCACCCCAAAGCACAGCCCGGCACTGCCCGTGCTGTGTGCTGCCGGCAGGGTGGCAATGGGACCGTGACAGCTGCCCCCTCCAGCACGAAGAAGCTGGGGAGGCTCGTGGTGGGCACTCATGCCACATGGGTGCTTCACATATGCACTTCAAACACTGGAAATACCCTGGCATTCAGCGGCCAGGCTCTAGCAAGCACCATGTAGACAAAGGACGAGAAGACAAAGGAGAGGGAAGGGAGCTGTCACTTGGCTACCACTCCCACCCAGGCAAGTTGGGTTTTGTTTCCCCATCACCAGCCTGAAATCCATCTTCCATGCTTTCGTGGCTCAGTCGCTCTTTCCCCTTATGGTTTCCTTCAGCTGAGCTGGAGGAAGAATAAAGAAATGTCTCTCCGGGCCCCAGCCTCTTACAAGGCTCATAAATATGTCTCTGCTTAAAAACTCAAGGATTAATTAACTCATGAGTATCTCCTAACCAAAGCTCTGGGAAAGAGCACCCTCCCGCACAGGAGGCAGCACGTCTGCGGGAGGTTTCCTGGGGCCTCTCCCCTGCCCGCAGACGCCTGACTGGGATGGACCCGGGGCCGGGCAGTGCCCAGAGAATGGGACGCTGGCCCCGCACCGCCACCGCATGCCAGCCATGCTGTGCTTGGGCTCTGGTGCCACAGGGCACCCGGGTGGCCATCAGCATTGGGCTCCCAGGCCATGTTGCCGTGTTGCCTTTACAGTGTTTTCAATTAGGCACTTGACAATGCCCAGGCTCAGTGGTCTGTTGTAAATTTTGTGGGCTAATGGTGCCATGGGAAAGTTTGGACCAAGGGGGCTGGTTCCTCGGGGCACATCTTGGGGCCCAGCTTTCAGGACACACCAGCCGCCTTCCCCTCCGTGCGACCCAGCACAGCCCTGTGCCACTTTCGAGCCCCTCACCAGAGCGGATACCCCAGCACGGCAGGGCTGCTCCTCACCGGGCACCTGCATACCACCAGCCCCCAAGCTGCTGGCAGGGCAGGTGGGCTCTGCCAAGGGCTCCCCCTCATCCACACACCCTGTCCTGCCTTGGGAGGTGCAGGCTGCGTTGGTGGGTGCCCCTTCTGCCAAGAGGCATGGGCAGGCACGCTGCCTGCATCACCCCTGCCCTGTGCCGGGTCCGGAGGGATGCTGAGCCCTGCAGCAGGCGCAGAGCAAAATGGCCCAAGGGCGTTGCTGGAGGGTGTGCAGGAGCGTGCCCGTCACTTACAGCTCCCTCCACCTTCATTACTCACTCGGCTCCCTGAAGCCTGGGTCATCTCTGCAGCACCTATGCCTTCGCACAGCACCGGATCTGCAGACCAGCCAGCCCTGGGAGCCCCTGTGGGCACAGGCACCCTTGCCGCAGGGATGGCCCGCTCTGAGGTTCGGCCGTGCCCAGCGCAGCCCCTGGGGAGGGAGGGTGTCTCCAGCAGCCGTCTGGTCCTTGGCACAGCGTGTCGGCTCAGTAATCGCTGGTCTCTGAAGAGCAGGAGCTGCCAGGAGCCACTCCTTCCTCAGTGGGTCTGTGCAGAGCTGGTACGAAACAAACAACTTTTGCAACATGTTTTGGTTTTCATCATTACATTTAAAAAGTAAATAAATTAAATCCATTTTGCTGCCACTTCACTATGTCAAGTGTAACCTGAGCGCTGCTTGCAGGGGAGGCAGTGTACAGCGGTGCGAGGCCTCCCCCAACTCGTGGCATGGCTGTCTGGTTCTGCTGGTGCTCGGGAGCTGTGTGGGGACGGGCTGGGACAAGCCGTGTCAGACCCCTGCCTGTCATCCGCACTGCCCTGCTCGCTCCCAGGAGGAACGTCCCCATCCTGCCCATCAGGCAGGTAGGTCTCGAAGGGCTGGTGCAGGAGCAGAGAGGGGTGCAGGAAGCTGAAATGCCAAGGCTGAGCAGGGACCATCCCTGACACACAACTGCAGCTGAGGAGGACTGTGGCGTTCCCGAGGGCTGGCACCAGGTCTCTCCTCCCTCTGCTCCTTCCCTCCTTCACCACGTCCACAGGGATGGTGCTGCCCAGCTCAGTGTGGGAAGGAGTGAGCTGCACACATCCACGCAGGGCTGCTGTGCACCCACGGAGCGTCACTCAGCAAAGCACTGGCACCGGCAGGAGCTGCCCCCCGAGGAGCTGTTTACTTTAATGAAATGGTCTCCCTCAGTGAGGTTTTTGTCCTGTCCTCAGTCCAGGTGGAGGAGAGGCCGTGGGGACAGCTCTCTGCCAGTCCCCGTCCCCAGACCACAGGGCTGAAAGCACCTCGTGTGGCCATGCTCTCTCACCCTCTCCCTAGGGCAAAGGGACTCTACACACTCGGTTGCCCACCGCCTGCCCTGGGATGCCCCTGCCACCTTCCCTTGGGGCTGCCACCACCGGCCAGCATGCAGGAGAGGTGGGAGGATGCCCCGTCCCAAAGCGGCTCCTCCTTGCTGGGGCTCTCTGAGTGGTGGGGCTGCAACGCCAGCACCGCTGTCCCGGTGAGCAGCTCGGGGACCCCGTGCGTGTGCCAGGGGCAGAGCTTGCCTGAACTGCAGCGCAGGGTGATGAACTCCGAATCTCCTCGCAAATGGGGAGCAGGGAGGGGACCGTTGCGCTGGGAGCACCATCCAGAGGCCTGGATTTTCTCCTCTCCATGAAGGCAGCTGTCTGCACCCGGGACAGACCCTGATTACGTTGGCATCACAGTCAAAGCGCCCACTGATGTCATGTGAAGTGGAACTTGGCCCTTGATGCAAGAGGACTCAGTGCTGCTTCCAGCTGGCCTCCTTGCTGCTTCTCGCGCTGTCTTTGGGACATAATTAATTTGCTCTCTTGGAGGGGTAGTTTCCAGTTAAGAAGCAGGGATCCTCTGGGTTTACCAGTCAGTGAAAGTGGTTTCCAAAGCACAGGCCACCCTTGCTTCTCAAGAACTGGCTTGGAGAGGCAGCAGCAGCACCCCCGATTTCCTGCCTCTCACAACACCATGCTTCTTTTTTGCACAAGCCCAACTGTTTAGCTTTATCAGATACCTCTAGATACAACATGATTTCTCTGCAGCAGTACTACAGCTTCACTGTGTGTTACAAATCCGGTGTTCCCCGTGCAGGCTGGCTGTCGTCAGAGAAGCCCACGGGCTGGCTGCTGCAGGGACCCAGCTGCCCTGGGCTTTGACATGAGCTCCTGGTGCCGCCTTTGGTCGCAGCAGCTGCTGTGAACACAGATGGGTTGAGCTTCGCCCTGCCCCACGGGAGCTGCCATGCCAGCCGCGTGGTGCTGTGCTGCCCAGGTAGGTGGTCTGACCCTGACGGCACTCCAGGCGGTGGAAGCGGCTGTGGGCTGAGCCAGCCACTTGGGCTTCTTCCTCCACAAGACTTCTTCCCTGTGCCCCTGCACCGCCTGCAGCAAGGCTGAACAGCGCTGGAAACCCAGCCATATTTCACTGTCCCAGAGAGGCCCTGCCCTTTGCGAGCTCCAGCCCCAGCTGTGGGAGCTGGAAGGTTGGGCACCCCAGGGCCACCCAGCCCTAAGAGCGCCTTGGTGCTCGGGGCACTCGGGCGGCTGCTGGCCCTCTCCCACCTCAACCCCCGTTGCTTGCAGAGGTCTTTGCTGAGCCAACTGTGCCTCCATCCCATCTCATCCCTTGCTCGCGTGCACATGGTCAGGCCCCGTGTGTGCTCCTGTCGGTTTCTGGTCTGAGCTGGAGGAGAAGGGGAAACATTTCAGCAAACTGTTTTACCAGAAAACATGCAAGTGACTTTTTTAATAATAACATCCAAATGAAAACAATGTGGGCTTCAAAGTCTGTCCTTGGGATGCTTTGTGGTTCACGGGCTTTCTGACAGCAATACTCCTTTCCATCTCAGGGAACACACCCAGAAACACCAGCCCCTTCCCGTGGTGCTCATGGTGCCCCTTGCCGCTCAGCCACCCCGTGGAGCCAAGGTCTGAGGAGCAGGTGCCAGTGGGGCTGCCGGCTGGCAGCACCTATGCTGGGATGTCTGGGATCCTGTTGCTGCACAAACGGGCCGTTCAGCAGCTTCCTCTTTCCTGCCCTTTGCCAGTAATGCAGGCAAGAGCCCTGACGATCAGAGTGGCCACGGCTGTGGTTGCTTTAAAGGCGGTCTCCTGTTACCAAAACGTAAATGTTGATGTTTGAGGAGGAGAGATGCTGATGGAAATGGAGCTGGCCCTGTTTGTTTGTTAAAGCAGCTATTTTAAACAAGTTCTGTTCACACAGCTTGCAGTTCGGAAGGAAGTTTTCCCAGCCATAATATCCTAGCTCAGCGCTGGGCAGACAATGGTTCAGCAGTTGCCCGGGATTAGCATGGTGAAATCACCCTGTGCAGCCTGGGAAGGGCGTCTGGGAAAGGGCAGCGATGGATTTTGTGCTGGGGAGGCCGGGGGGGGCAGGAGCCACCCGCGGAGCCAGGGCATGGGCACGGCAGCAGCAGCTGGGCTTAGAGCAAGGCACTGTGCAGCCGCCCCGGCCGGCAGGGTCCCGTCTGAGCGCTTCAGGACAGCCCTCCCTGGGCACTCAGCATCTCTGCACCCTGCTTTTTTCCCAAGGAAAATGGTTAAATGAAAGATATGTTTTTGCTAAAAGACTTCCCAAAGCAATAAGCCTGTAAACAGGGCACCTTGTCACCAGCAGTGCTGGCAGCGGCTTTGCCCTTTGGCGGTGCTGTGGCTGCGAGCGGAGCGGGGCTGTGCTGGGGCAGTGGGGAGAGGCACCCCCAACCCTGCTCCCTGAGCCCGGGGTGTGCGATCCTCTCAGAGCTGCCTCTATTTGCGCCCGGAGTGTGGCCATGCACCGAGTCCCACGCCGCGGCCGCCTGGGCGCCAAGGGCCTGGCGTCACGGCCACTGCTCCCTGGTGTGTTTACTTCGGGAAAGCAGACAGGGCTCTTGGAGGGTGGTGGAGGCGGCAATGCCAATTCCTTTATTCATTACAGCCTCGTATACAAATAAAATCTTTACAAGCTTGCCTTGAGCTTTTAAAAATGCCGTTTAGGACGTGTCATTTGTATTGTCTGACTTCAGCTCCCTTGCACCACGGCTGATCTCAGAGGCAGTAAAACACTGCTTCCACGTAAAACCCAAATTAATTTATTTTATTTGCTGGGGCAGGGTGAGGGAAGCACTTACCAAGCAGCTTCCTTGGCTCAGATGTGACATCCTGCTGTCCTGGGCAGGGTCACCCTGCCCACTGGGGACGTCTCACCCTGAATCCCCCTGCGAGCTCCTTGGGGGTCTCACGGGATGGGGGCACAGGGCCCCAGCAGAGCCTCCGCGTATGCTGCTCCCACTGACATAGGCACCCGGCCACGGGGATGACCCAGCCGCGCTCCCTCTCACTTCTGCACACAGCAGGATTTCCCGAACAGTCTCTGGCTGGTGCTTTGCCAGTGCCCCATTTCTGGCAGCCCCAGCCCCAGCCCACCAAGGCATCCCCGCCGCTCACAGCCCCGTGCCCAGCAACTCACAGGGTGTTTTTGCAGAGGGCAATGGGGGAAAGCCTCCCACCACCTCACATGTTTCCACTTGGGACATCCCAGCAAGCGGCCGTGGCAATGCCTGCGATGCCACAAACATCAGAAGAAAATGCAGAAGATTAAAGCAAATAAATCTCTGCCATCCCTTCAGTTGCTCTGCGAATGCCAAGGCGTGAAAGCTCTGACTCCGGAGGTGCACATGGAAACGCTCCACCAAGGGGAATTAATTGCAGAAGCACTGGCCAGTAGCATGAAGATTTTTTCGTTAAGGGCTCAGATGAAGCTTTCTGTTTCTTCCTCCTCTTGGTGAATCTCACTGTGATCAAATTAAAGGAATTCTCGTTAAAATGTTAATATCCTTCTAAGACTGTGTGTTGTTTTTCTCAGCTGCCTCTGGTCTCTTTAGAGCCTTTGCTGCCTTTTCCTAACGTTTTCCAGCTCTTCTGCCCTCTTCATGCTGCCCTCCCCCCTTTTTCCAAGGCAAACTGGAAATTTAGAGTTGTGGTTGACTTGCGGCTGCAGGCGGTGAGTCACGCCGAGGATCCCCACTCACAGCTCGTAAACAGGAGGGGTAAACACACGCTCCCCCCCGGGGCCCAGGGCTGCACCCGGGGCCTCGCAATGGGATAGGAAGGAGATGGGGACAGGGGTGAGGATGGGGATGGGGCATGCCTCCCCACTGCCCCCCATGCCTCCCCTCAGTACATGGGGCAAAGCCTGTTTCCTTGTGGCTGTCACCAAGCTGTGGGTCAGAGGAGAGCCCGGGCAAGGAGCTGGTGACCCTGCGGGCCCCGGCCCCTGCCTGCGCCCCTCCAGCAGGCACCATGTGTGCAGGGGCCAGCAGCCCCCCGTGCATGTTGCTCCCGCTGCTGGGCGTGTGGCTGTCCCCAACGCGTGTCCCCCACTCCCGCGCCCCTGGGCCAACAGCTGCCACGCGGGATGAACGCACAGGCGGCTTCCAGTGACTCGGCGGCAGCGCCTAAAAACTTACTAAAAAGTTACTGACAAGTAGAGGAACGATAGGTTTTTTCCACAGCTAAGGAAAAAATGCTTATTTGTGGGCATTTTCCATTCAGGAGCATCCAACGCAAATACATTGTTCCTCTTTGAATTCCTAAGCATATGGTATTTTGTGCTGTTAGAGTTTAATATTCTTTTCATTACTGATATCTAATACAGACAAGTCTTGAGGGTTACACAAAACATATGCGAACCTAATTTGTTTTTACTGTGCCACATGTTTTTACTCCCTGCATCATTCAATTAGCTTTTTTTTTTTAATCATGTGATCAGCAAAAACGTAATGCTATTTTTAAGCATGGTAAGAAAGTGAAAAACACATTTACTGTGACTGCAGAGTAAGAGGAGCGTAGATCCCCCTCTGCAAAAATAACTGTTACGGCATGATAGCAAAATGTGATACTGCGGCTGTGAAAATGGCATTTCTTTAGCAGTGCAACTTGTCAAAACACTGCACTGCTTGTGAGACAAATTCCTAAGAATTCTGGGTTTGGAGTAGTTTATCTGATTGGCAGAGATGAGAATGGGCTTTGCAAATATGTAGATCTGTGGCCAGCAAGCCACCACCTTTTTGTGTGCCATGGGGAACTCACCATCTTCCTGCCCTTCATCCTGCTCAGGAGACTTCTTCACCTTCTCTTCTGACATCTCTCTGGAGAGGTGGACATTAATTTATTGAATACATTATCTTTAATGATCCTTTTTTTCCCTTGAATTAGCCAGGTGTTCACACGGGATCCATATTCATACAGGGGATACAAAAGGATAAGTTAGTTGTGGTCACCACGCCAATGCTGATGAATTGGTGCTTTATTCTTTGCTCTGCAGTTGCATCCCCAGTCAGTTGCTCAAGTTGGAATTGCGCTTATTTTGGAACTTCAGAGCCTGAAAATGAGGGGAGCAGGGAAATCAGGCGCTGTGTGCAGGGCAGCTCTCTGCTGCTGGAATAGAAAGCATACGGAGATGCCGGCTGTGTGGGCAGGCTCAAGAGATGCTCGCTGCCACACGAGACAGGTTGCTGGACACAGGACTCCGTAATGCGAATAACCAGTATTAAATCACAACCAGTCTTAGATGTAGATGGATCTTTAGTCAAAATCTGAGCTCTCTGACCTTGGTTGTTGGAGATCAGCAGGAAAGGGGAGGACATTTGCCAGCCCACTGGTAGGGCAGAGGGAGGGAAGTGTTGCCCACCCACCTGATTCTCTTTCAGATGCTCATGGCTGTACAAGACTCCTCTATGCCAGAACGTGTGTTCATTGCCCAGCTCCTTGCAAGCGGCAGAGGAGAAGCACAATACTCGGCTGGGATGGCAGTGCCGTCCTGCTGCTGGCTGAGGCCATGTGCCGGGAGCCTGCCCCCGTGGGTCGGGGAAACCTGAGCCCCGGCGGCTTGTCATACCGGAGAGCTTCAGACAACCCTGAACGCAGGAAATCCTGGCGCTGCCACATGCTGTATTCTCCGTTCACACACATGTGCCTTATTAGCAGTGTCAGAAGCCTCCAGCTTGTGGGTGACTGCTAACCACAACCACCAGCATTAACCTCCTGCTTGGGGGTCATTTGCAGCAACCCACAGAAAGGCCTCAGAATTGGGCTATGTTGAAAGAAGCTGGTGGGTTCCTTAAAAAAAAAAAAAAAAAAAAAAAAAAAAAGCTTTATTATTTATTTATTTGGGCCTTTGAGAATTTTGGAGTACAGTAATAAAAACACTGTGGACATCTGGAGCCTTCCAGGCCAGGAATCCCAGGGTGGCCATTGGTGCAGGACAGCTCCATTCATGGGCTGTGATCATGGTCTCCGGGCTCTGCCCACTTTGTTGCAGATGCACATGGGTCCTTGCCTACCCTCTGACGACCGGGTGATCTGGTGTCAAAACCATCTGGCCATCCCAAGATGAGCCTGGCCACAAGCCATGATAAACCCAGTTGCTACAGAGCGTGCTAAGCACGTTGGTTATCAGCCCGAGTCATTCCGGGGAGTAATGTGTGTTGACATTTGCAGTGGGAAGGTGGAGCCAGTGGGAGATCTCAACTGCACAGACCAGAGAGGGACAGTGGACAGGCCAGGAGACAGCGCTTGGTAGGTCTGCAGCGCCTCAGGCTGCTAAAGCAGAACTCCAGAAGAAGGAGACAACTGCTCCTTGGACAGTGCTGCTTCCGTGGGAAACCACAGTGCAGACCTCACCTCAGCAAAGGACCTGCTCCTTTCCCTCTGAGTCTTCAGCGATTCTTTGGGACAGTGGCATGGCCAGCAGCCCCGCAGGACAGAGCTGTGCTGCGGGGCAGGGAACCACAGAATCAGGGCAGCATGTCACCAGCGTTCCAACCACTGCCACCTCCCTGCTAACTCTGCTGGTGACTCACCGCGTCCTGGGTCGTGGGTTTGCATGCTGTTCTTGAGAAGGTTAGCAATGCTCCACCTGCCCGTCCAGCAGGACCCCTGTGATCTGTGGGAGCCGTGCCATGAGAAATGCACAGGAGAGTGCTCCCCCCACTGATGCACTGGAGCAATATAGCAGGAGCAGCTTGCCTAAGCCAAGGAGAAATTAAATTTTACATTAAATAACATTGCATTGCATGATGGAAGGGGAAAACAGGACAACCCAGCAGTTTTCCCAACGCAAACGTATCTGCTTCCTCCAGCAGGAAAACTCTAGAAACTGAAGTCAGGTGTCACCATGGGACCCTCAGATTGCATAGCAAAGCAGAGGTCAGGTTTGCTGCGCGCAGAGTGGAGAGGTTGGATGCCATGCAAACCACGGGGTGCTGCACCACACATCTGTGTCAGATACTCCCAGCATAAATAACCCATTGTGCTCGGGAGCCTGAGTCAGCCCTGCAGCTGGGTTCTCCTGCAGGTCATGACTCATTTGGCCAAGATGCTGGATCTGTGTCATGGAGTACATCAAACCTGAGCCTCTTTGTTATGGGCAGGGCCTGGTCTTCAAAGGGTTAAGGGTAATTTGAATGATTCCTTTTGTTTAGATTCATTTCAGGTTTCGTGATTTCTGTTATTACTGCATAAAATCACTTGCAGGCGCTCGAGGTGGGGGCTGGAGAGAAGGATAGCTGTAACAGATGTGAGCTAATTGGAAGCACAGCAGCAGCAACAGCAAGTGCTGCACGGCTCTTTGGGAGCCGAGTGCCACCACAAAGGCTTTGTCACACCCTATTTGTGAATTGCACTGGCCGTGGGGAGAGACTGGGAACAGGAGGATATGCCAGGGTGGGATGGAGGATGCTGAATAGCAAGGCTCTGCACTTCAGTGGATGTTGAAGCTTTGCTCATCCCAGGCCGCCATCGGCCGGGGTAAGAGCACCAGGTGTTGCCCAGCTCCCAGCATCTCGGCTGAGCTTTGAAGTTGGATCATTCTGATTTCCATTCGGTTTACAAATAAAGCTGGCTGAGCAAAGGCAAATACGATAATTACTGCAAAAAGCAGACTGTTCTGATTGCGGCAGCTGCCTGGGATGTTGATAAGAAATGGACCCAGAGACCTTCTCACCAGAGATTCAGCGGATGGGCCGTGTGCTGCTGGACAGGGATAGCCCCAGCATGGCCACCCTGGGATGGGATGGGATGGGATGGGATGGGATGGGATGGGATGGGACGGGATGGGACGGGATGGGACGGGACAGCAGGCATGCCCAATTGGGAGCTTGCCTCCAGCGTGAGTCATTGCTTCTAACACAGGAGGCCACAAAAGGATTTTACAGAAAGAATCAGGGATAGGCACAAACCCTCTTCTCCCTCACTCCTGCAAAGCTGGTGTCCGCAGCAAGGGCAGCGCCTCTCCGTCCTGTAACCCTGCTTGCAGCATGCAGCTGCTTGGTCTGTGGCTCCTTTGTGCCATTGCACATCATTTCACCAGTGTGTCCCACCCCAGGATGTGACTGGTCCTGTGTGGCGTATTCAACTTGCGGGGCAGCCAATCTGCCTTTCACTGGGAGCACGGGCAGCGGTGCTGAGAGCCCGTTAGACGACCCAGCCTCTCCCATCACTTCCAGAGGTGGGTGTGAGATGCTCAGCTGTCCGTCGGCGACTGTTCCCTGGGCTGAGGGCGGGATCCACACCTTCCTGCCATCTGCAGAGGGGTCCTGTGTTAACAGACATAACTTATCCATGCCAGGCACGAGCTCGCTAGAACCTGCCTCGTTTCCAAAGATCAGAGCAGAAGCTGTTGTTTCTCTAATACTCGCAGAAAGGATCCAATCACGCTGGGAGATGTGCCGGTGCCGATCAGAGCGGGGATGCCTGCAACCTGCCACAAACGTGTGCCTCACAACATGAGAGGAGTGAGAACCTAAGGAGGCCATACAATAAAAATTCAAAGCATCCCAATCCAATAACCAGATGGAGCTGCAGGTGCTAATGAGATTGTGCATTGTCTGTTGTTCCCCAGCTTGCATCTGTCAAGAGCTTTCTATGCCCCACCATGGCAACATTTGCTTTAATTAAAGAATCTCCATGTGGCACCAGAGGGCAGATTCACCCGTACGGGATTTGCTGCATTCACCGAGTCGCTAGACAGTCTGTCTCTTGCCGGGGATTAGGCTCCGGGAAACTCTCAGGCTGCTTGGCATAGAAAAACCAGAGAGCTTCTGTGTGACTTTGAAGAACGTAGTTCAATTAACTTTTCTCACTCTCCCTTTGGGCCAGACACAGAGTGTGTCTGGGGTTTCACACCCCAGGCAGGTGACAAGGCTCAGGATTAATTAAGGAGCCGACATTCCCAGAGCCCCACTCTCCTGGGAAAGCAGCCTGGTGCTGGGAGCCGGCGGTTCCCAGAGCTGCCAGCGCTGCCCAGAGGGTCCCCAGCCCCCCCTGCCCGCCTTGGCAGGGGCAGCATGCGGCACCTCACTCCTCGCTCTCTGTGGCTGAACTGGGAAGTCACATCCATCACTAAACCCGTTGGCGTGTCTGGAGAAACTGGGCACACTCCAGGTCAAATGGAGGCTGCTCGCCCCAGGCCTCTGTCGCCAGATGGGTGCAACTGCCCACTGGGACCCTTGAGATGGGGGACAGGGGCAGGCCCTGGCACGGGCACCCAGGTAGAGATCCCACAGCTCCCCCAAAACCTACAGCTTATCCGTTAGACAGATGTCCAAAGTTGTTGCCTGCTTGCAGCTGAGGCACTGCCCTGCCAGGGCTATGTCCTTTCTGTCCAGACCTGGCAGTCCTCAGGGACTGACAGAACCTCATTAAATGCCAAGAACTGCCAGGTCCTCATTAAATGCCGAGGGGAAGAACTGAAGCCCAGGGAGAGCCTGGGTCCAGGATCTAATCCACCCCGCTCGCTCCGGCCCAGCCTTCCCATGTGAATGGCGTCTGGTTGCACTTGGCTGCAGGGCTGCAGGTGATGGATCCATCCTCGGGTACCTTCAGAGCGTCTCGTCTTCTCTTTGGCTGGAGCATGAGAAGTTTTCTCGGCACCATCAGGACAAAAGTCCTGCAGTTCATCATTTTCAGTTGCTCCTGCGCTAATTGGCCTTGTACCAATAGGACACAGCTTTTACTGTGTGTTGGAAACAAGCCTTCAGCTCATCCATCATACCTCCTCGGCAGGTGTGCTCGGTGAGCGGGTCTGCAGGCAAAAGGCATCTGCAGCAGCGACCGAGCCTCTGCACCGCCCGGCACTGCCATTCATCGGTGCTGCGGTTCATCGGCGCTGCCGTTCGTTGGCACTGCAAAGGGCTCTTAACGGTGCTCTCGGGGTATCCCCGGCTGCCGCTCAGCAGCACCCTGTGTGGGGCTGGGGGGTCTCCTCACCCCTGTGGCATTGCAACCGCACATGGGAGACTGCAGCGGGTCCAGTGCTGCTGTGCACGGTGGAGCCTGGGGGAGGGCAGAAAGGCCGGGAGACAACAGGGGTAAAGCAAGAGCCTTAAGTGCCTGGGAGCTACTGGGGCGTGGGGGTGTGGGTGTGCATGTGCGTCTTGCTTGGATTTGGGGGGGTTATTTTTGCAAAGCACAAACAGCGTCTGCCTTCAACTTGGCCTCATGACTCAGCTTTTGGGATGGGAACTGCTGGGATTCGTTACAGTCACAGTCCTCTTAGGGGCTAGTATTAATGAGTGCTGGAAGAAAACTTTGGACCAGCGATAGGGGAAGGAGATGTGTCTGCCCGCGTCCTGTCAGAGCATGTGGTTCTTCTTCCGAAATCACAGCACCTCCTGCAACCTGGTCAATTTAACCAAAATATCTTTCCGAAGAAATCTGGAAACAGACTGCTGACACTATCAAAACATCCTGTTTTGACATTTTCTGAATGAATCATTTTGATTTTTTATTTGGAATGACCTCACTGCCTTTTTTGGTAGAGTGAAATAGATTATATTTATTGAAAAAGTTGTAACCAAAGCAAAGCAATTGATTTTTGCCTCGATGAAATGGTTCAGTCCCCTCCCTCAAAATTTGCTTTGAGGTTTTATTTTCTGTAGCAGAGTATTTCTAAATATTATGGTTTTGTTCCGACTTAAAGCCAGATTTTGCAATCCCAAGACAAGCCCACTGGTGTGGCTACTCAGCCCCCGACACAGGGGCCTGGACCAGCCCCTCGCAGGGTGGCACCGGGGGGTCTCTCCCCTCCGGCCCCAGCGGACGTGCAGCCCTGGGGGTGCAGCCCCACGTGGGGCGGCCATCACTGAGCCCCCAGAGCTGAGCAGCCGCCGCGGGTCCTACCTGGTGGCCGGGGGGTGACGGGGGCCGTGGGTGACCTGGTTATTAGCGCTATTTGACAACTTGTTAGGATTAGAAAGCTCATCATAAAAATCTCCAAAATGAGCGCTTTTTGTGTGTGTGTGCAAGTTAAGCTTTTCTGCCCCAACCAGGAACAGATGTCTGAACTGGTTGATGAATTGGAAACATCTGAAACAACTTTCCAAGCTGAAGTACAATAAATATACCTTTCATCACAATCCCTGCAAGAGAGTTTTAGAGGCAAAAATCACTGAAGTGTTTAATATGGCCCACGGTGAAGAATCATTATAACAAATGAACCAAGCTAAATGAGAGTTTCTCCCCATTTCAGTGACTTTGCTGGGACTCCAGGTGCCACCTTTTGAGCTTGCAGTGGGACTTTGTCCTGCCAGCCTTCCCGGATTGCTCTTTGTTGGTTTAATACGATCATCTCCCATAGGCAAAGGGAGGATGGGGAAGCGGGGCCTCCCCCGGGAGTGCAGAGCCCCCGGGTGCACCCAGGGTCTGCCCTGGCTGCGTGAGCAGGAACCGGGTGCTTCTGCACCAGGGCGGGCGGCTGTCATCCGGTACATTGGGATCCACATCCACAGACAGCGCAAAGGGAGGCGGACGCACAATCCTCTGTTGCCTCCGGAGCCCTTCGTGATGCTTCAGCATCTTCAGAGGCTGCTGGTGAACCCTGAGCTCTTCGCCCGCTGCCCCTAACACCTGCCTTAACCCCTGAGCCGCCAGTGCCGCCATAGCCCGCCACCTCCACGCTGGGACGGAATGCAGGCAGAGGCTGGGGGGGGCTCAGGTGTTTCCCCACCCCGGTGATGCCCAGCACCAGGCTCTTTGTGAGGGCATTGCCTGCCAAAGCCGGGAGTGCTCCCAGGGCTGGGCCTTCGCAGCGTGGCACACGGGGGCTCTGCAGCTGCCCAGGAGCCAGCCTTGTTTGGACCAGAAGCAATCAGCAAAGCACCCTCGTGCTTTAGTGCCAGGAGCATCTGTCAAAGCCATGGAGGGCTGCCTGCCAGAGTTCAAGTGGCTGCCATTCTTGCTGTTGATCCCATGACCTGGATAGATGAGAATCTTTCAGCAGGAGTTGTCAGAAAGAGTTTATTTTTCTATGTCTCCACTTGGCTTATTCCACTGAGCAAAGTCATGTTCTATTGATTTATTCTGAAATCACATTTATTTTCCTTTAAGAAATAAAACCCAATATTTCTTCCTTCAAAATTCATATGCATTGCACAGGATTTGAGGGTCAAATTTTCAAGTGTGAGTACATCCATAAAAATCTCCTGCACTGGCAGGTAGCATCATTTACGCTTGGGAACCCGATACTAGAACATGTGCTGGCACTCAGCAAGCAAAGTGAGTTGCAGCCTTGCAGCAGGTCTGCTGCTTAGGTGGAAATTCACTCCTATTCCTATTCTGCAGCAGCTCAGGGCTCCCCACTGGTGTCCTCTCTGAGGAACAGGTATCATAGCCTAACAGACACGAAGGATTTCGGATTCTGCACTGGTGAGGGCTGTAAAATAATTTGAATAGATGAAAACAGAACAGAAACTGACTCCATAGTTCGGGCTGTTTGGCTCTGGCTGCCCGCCCCGGGCTGGCAGCATTCAGGGACCCGCGGTGACCCCCTCGTCTGGATGGAGCTGCCAGTGCCCCCAAGCCCTGCAGCCCTGGCTGCCACCGCTGTGCCACCGCCCTGCCGGGAAGAGGTGGCAATGGTCCCACGGGACTTGCTGGGGACACACACTGGTGCGGGCACACCCCAGTGATGGGCACACACCGGCCCCCTGCTGACACCTCGCCAGGGACCCTCCTGCCCTGAAGAGTGCAGTGGGCTGCGGCATCCCTACGGTGACACCGTCCCTGTGAGACCGGGGAACGTGCCGTGTTATATAACAGCTGGGTACTGGTTTTATACAAATACAATATCAGAATGGCTAAAACATCCCCCAACACATGCTTTGGCCAGAATGAGTCACCAGAACATGACTCATAAATAAAGCAGACACCTTTGATGTCTCCATTTTCAAACACTCAGCGAGCCGGCCGGCATGGCGAGGGCTGGGGAGTGCTCAGGCTATCGCGCAGATGTCTGTAATGGGATACTTATGCTCGCACATCACTTCCACGCCATAAAATGATGGTGCCCCTTCTGAAAAGGAAGCATGTGCAGGGATTCATTTCCTCCAACTTGCCTGGCTAAAAATTTCCCAGGCCTGTTTGCTAATCCCCGCCCATGTTAATGGAGCAGCTTTTGCTAATGGTGTGGATTAGAGAGCATGTCCGTGCTGGTGGACGGGGACATGAGACCCGCATGTGCACCCGCGGGCTCGTGGTGCTGCCTCTGGCTTCGCCCCCCCACACCCCCTCCACCCACACCCCCTGCACCACCACCCACGTCCCAGCAGCACTTCTGAACAAATCCCTGGGAGCTCGGAAGAAGTGGCCAGCAGCTGGGGGGGTCTGTGCCAGGGAGAGGGATGCTGCTGTTCTGCAGCATCCACTCATCCCCGGGAGTCACAAGCTTGGACAAAGCCCCAAAGGGCACGGAAGCTGCTCCCACCCTCCGGGTGGTTGGTGTGCTGTGAGATTCCCTGAACGGGCTCCTCTTCACAGCCAGCTGCAGTGGGGAAAGGCAGCGGAAAAAGCACTGTCCCACCTACAGTTAAGTACAAATGCAGAGATCCCAACGCACCCTGCAGTCGCAGGGGAGAGAAGCTGATTTGCTGTCTTTTTAATTTCAAGAGATAACAGGCAGCGATGCTTCTGGCAGAAAAGCCTTTCCCGGGGTGCATGCTGGCCCGTAAACCCCATGCACAGGGGTGCACAGCCCCAGCCCACCCACCGGCAGAGCAGCCCCGCGGTCCCGCCCTGGCAGTCCCATGCACCCCTCGGAGCCCCCTGAGCCCCCTGAGCCCCCCCAAGCTGGGGGCTGGCCTGGGGCAGATGCCGTTTTTTTCTCATGCCCCAGGCTCGGCTCTGCAGCCCCTTTGTGCCATGCGACACTTCGCTGGGGCTCCATTCCCGGAGCCCAAACGTCCATCGAGTGACCAAACACCAGCGCCGCTAATGACCTGCAAGCTCCCCAGCTGCCACGTTTGGTTTTTCATTTAACGAGCCGCATGTGCCTCCCATCCAGCTGATCCAACTGGTGCCTTCTCCTGTGCCAGGAGCTCCACACTGGGGACAGGGCAGTGACAATACGGAGTGCTTTGTGGTGCTGACTGAAAACTAGATTTATTTCTTTTTAATTTTTCTTCCATTCTGTATTCTTTTTTTTTTCAAATTCTATTTCTACAAATAGGAAATTCAAAATCCCTCCCTGGCCCTTTCAATAGCAGGTCTACTGCAGATAAGCCATCGCTAAGGCTGCCAGGCACCTTGTATTATGATCACCCGCACGCGGTTGCTATTAAACTTGCAAAACCCAAGTCAACTGGGTTGACATTTTCTCAACTGTGAGCCTGCCCCAGGATGCATTTTATTTCATTACATTTTGTTTGTTTTCTGGAAAGTTTCACCTGAAATGCTTCAGTTGCATCTGAGAATAAGACTAAGGGAAAAATGTTTCCTATGTCTAAAAAAATATTCTGGCAAACCCCTTCTTTGAGAATCCCTCTTACTGTCATGCCCTGAACCAGAGGACTGAAATCTGGCAGGCAGCAGGCTTCATGTGAGGGATGCAGTTTGTGCTGTCCTTTTGAAAGAAAAAACCCACCACCTATATTTGGCCAAGCTGCTCAAATATGCTGAAAATATCTGCTCACACGCTCGTCTTCTAGATGTGATCTGCTACACTCCAGACCTCTGCAAGCTCTGCCTCTGCCACATTGGGCATCGAAAGCATCTCGCAGCCACTCTTGGTAGGGGGGGGACAGCCCCTGCTCCCACCAGCACCTGCGAAGTCTCTGGATGCTCCATCAGCAGAGGCCGGGCAGTGAGCCTGGACCCAGCACCCCGCACCTTGCAGCCAGCACCCCGCACCCCGCAGCTCGCACCTCGCAGCCTGCACCCAGCACCCCACACCTCGCAGCCAGCGCCTTGCAGCCAGCACCCTGCACCCTGACCCCCCATCCAGCCCCCTGCCCCAGCGGAATGTGGCTGCCGGGCCGGCTGCAGCCCTGCGGAGGGAAGCGAGGCCTCTGTGGTGGCAGTAATTGGATCAAGGTGCAGCCGGGGTTTGTTTTCCGGCGGCTGCCTGGGTTCAAGCGCGGGGCCTCGGCCTCATCCAAGCGCCCGCATGAGAACCGGTGCGATCTGAGGCAACTTTCTCATTTAAGAAAAAATATTTTGGAAGCCACCACCTCCCTCCCCTTGCCAGCAAGTTTAGGGTTTCATAAAGCCCGCCTGGTAATGGGTTACAAATGTACCTATCAGTTTTACATTTGTTTTCATTCAGGCTCAGTGAACTCTCCACCGAACCTGGTGGTGGGCAGGGAAAGCCCCCCCTGCCCGCTCCCCTCCCCTCCCAGCACACCCACAAGTGAATTGTTCTTCCATAATCTAAACCAACACTCCTCTCCGGCAAATTGGATTTCGGTTAAACCCTGTGACTTATGTGCAAATCCTCGCAGCAGATCGCCTTGCGCAAAGCTCCCCGCGGGGCATGGAGCCACCACGGACACGCGGAGCGGGAGCCTCCGCAGCTGGTGTCAATCGGCTCAGCCCGGCGGCGGCGGCAGGGCCACGGCATTGCACCCCCGGGTCCTGGGCATTGCATCCCTGGGTGCTGAGCATTGCACCCCTGTGTCCTGGGCATCGCACCCCTGGGTCCTCAGTGTTGTACCCTCGGGTCCTGCACATTGCCCCTCCAATTAAGCAGCAGAAAAATAATCCCAGCAATGAGAAAAACAGCAAAGTCTGAGTTCAAACAGCCTCATTTTTCAGAACAGAAAATTTATCGTGGTAAAATCACAGTTCTACGCATGGCAGGCACTAGCTAGATACCATAAAAGATAACTTTTTGCTAAAGATTATTGAACTTTTGAAGATGTAATAAAGTACAGTTCCCAGATGAGTCAACCAAACAGGTCTTGTTTGGATCATGTGAAACTGAAACTAAGCAAAGTCACCCATTTCTAATTTAGTTACATGGTGATTACATGGGTTCTCGGCTGAAAAGCAGTGAGGATTTTTATTTTCTATGATGAGTGAACATTTTTAGTGTCTGGAGTAGCAGCTGTCACACAGCTTGTATTTTTGCCAAGAAAGTAACTCAGAGGGGAAAGCTAAATTTTACCTCAACTTTTTTCTGATTTTGAGATTTAGGACCAAAACGTGACCGAGAAGCTCCCGCGTCCTTGGGAGTGAGCCGGGCATGGGTGCAGAGCAGGCAGCAGGTGCCACCACCCCAACAAACCTCCCTCGGGACTCACGGGCACTGAAGCTATTTCGCCTTCCAGCCTGCTCCATGCTGCAGCACAGCCCGGGCACCTTCCCGGTAGCTTTGGTCCATTCATCCGTCCTGCATGCTCAGGAACAGAGGCTAGAGAATAATTAACCATCTTTGAGCAGTGTCTTAGAGCAGTTCAAATGCAGCCTGAGGTAACACAGCCTCAACAGTTCCAGCCCCCCAAGTGGGATGGAGCTGTCCCAGCCCTCACTTGGGACTGTTCCAAAATGCGATATCCGTAAGGGAAGGCGACAGAGCACCACGCGCGGCACGCAGACGTCAGAGCATCGTACACGCCACAGCTCCGGGGGTTTTGTTTGCCATAGCTCCCCAATGTCTGGGCAAAAGCTGCAACGATTAGTAAGATCCACTTCCTGCGCAATTATTTGGGTATTACTGGGTCCTTCATGATCGACTCTGCTGTGGAGAGTTCTCAGATGGAAAAAATCTATTTAATTTTGTGGTCTGTTAGCAATTTAAGTTGAAGAAGTGGTGTTCAGTTCTATTGTTTTCAGACCGTGATGTTCATGTGAAAGATTTCTTTGATTCAGGATGCTGCAATATATGAAGGAACTGCAGACACTATACGATAACAGCACATTTGTGAAAACATAGATAATTGATCAGGAGCTGATTGCTAGTGAGATACCAATGTTGTTGTTTATTTAAAGGGATGTCATCAACTTAAAATTAATGTTTAATTTATAAGTTAATTTGCATGCTAAGATTGGAGAGATCTTGCACTGACTCCGAGTGAATGAGATCAGGAACGAGTGTTTCTCTCTGTTTCTTTACTTTGTGCTTTTCGCCGCATCTCAGCCATACCCTGCACTCCCTTAGCGCACAGACTCTAGTGGAAATACTCACTGTAGTAAAACCAAACACATGTGGATGTCCTTGCCAGCCTGCGGCCCGTGTGCACAGTCCGTGTTCACAGCTTCCCTGGTGCCGGCATTGCCCTTACTGTGAGCCGCACCCGGCACTCAGGGCAGGAGCGTTCCGCAGGAGGAGGACGTGGCCGCGCAGTTGCCCAATTTCCCGGGCGGCACAGGGGGGGTGCGCAGTTTTCATCCTCCCCGCCTCCTCTTTCTGAATTTCAGATCTGGTTTGCATTAATCAGCTCCATTGTTCTAATCAGAATATCTAGAAGACGAGCAGCGGCGGCGGCATTTGCTTCTCTGGAGCAGCTTCCTGGGTGTGGGAGAGCGGGTGCTGGGCTGGCACAGGGCTGCAGACCCCATCCCCGCATCCAGCCGTGCCTCCGTCCCGCCGCATGGGAGCAGCGACCCGCACATGTGGGAGCAGCGACCCGCACATGTGAGAGCAGCGTCCTGCACACCCGTGCTGCAGCGGGGCTGGCCTGGGACTGGAGGGACGGGACAACCCGCGCCGAGCTGGCCTGGCCAGCCGGGAGCGTTCGCAAGGCAGCATCTTGCTGTTGCCAGAAATGTCGGTGACTCCTGGTGCATCCACACAGAAACGTCCGTGCTGGAGAGCTGGGGGCGAACAAGTCCCCAGGAGCCAGGGGAAAGCAGGTGAGAAAACTGGGATTCAGCACCACCTGTGCTGCCCTCATCTCAGTCCTGGGGACGTTTAAGCCTATAGCCTTTTCTTTAAGCTCAGAGGGACTTCTCACATTGTACAGGCTCAGCAAAAGCAGTATGTTTGTGTAGACTGAAACCTCTGTTGCAGAGTAGCCCAGCCCCCTGATTGCCTACAAAAAAATAAAAAATTTATCGCTGTCCCTGCAGCCCCCTGACCGGGGGGGTTTGCTGGTGGGACCCGCAGATAGATGCCCAGCTCGTTCCAGGAGGTGCGGGTGCTGCCAGAGGTGACAGCCTGTGCGGTGGACGGCAGGACAGTCCCACTGCAGCACCAGCTCCCTCCGTACAGGGCCCAGCACTCACCGGGCAGCACTACGGGTGCAGAAGAGCCCTTTGGAGGCTGGAGGGTGCCCACCGCAGCACCAGGGAAACACAGCACTGCCGCGGCGGCTCCGAGCAGCCCCGGGCTGCTGGCGATGGGCTTCCCCTCCAAGCCCCGTGGCCGCCCCGGGGCTGGAGCTGTGGCGTGGTCCTGCGTGCCTAGTCTGGACCGCCGCTCTGCAGCGTTCGCCTGTCACTGCCTAACCTGTCCTCTGGGGACCCCCAGTACAGATTATTTCCATACTCCTTGCAATAACCTTTTGCGTGTTTGAGGACTACAACCACATCTCCTTTGGCCCTCACCCCCAGACTAAACAAACCCAGTCCTGCCCATCATTTCCCACAGACCACGGTTTCCAGACCTCGGACCATCCTCCCTCTCCTCTGGAGATCCCCACCTTGGCCCGTACCCTCCCTCACGGGGATGCAGCTCTCCAGCAGCAAGAGGGGAGATGTGCACCAGGAGCCCACAGCGCAGTTGGGGCAGGCAGGACGGGCCACGTGCTGGGCGAGCCAGCGTTGCGTAAGGCCATCGGCCGCTGAGGCAGGGCTGAGCCCCGTTCCCAGCCAGGACTGCAGGCACAGTGCTCAGCACAGCGCTCTCCTTGTGTGATTGCAGTTAAGCAGAGAAAGATCTCACTTCATTCACCCCCAGCTGAATTGCTAGCAGCCGTCCTGGGGCTCTACTTTCATAAATGAAATACATGCTGTGATGACGGCTCCATTTGCCAAGAGACTCTTAATGGGTGACCCAGTGCAGTGCTCATAATCTAGTGTTTTCCTGATTTCACCAACCTCCTCCAGTAGTTTATTGATACCAAGTGGTACCAGAGCAGCCACAGCACATAGGAGGGGATTAACCTTGCTGCTGGCACATGATAAACATGAAGAGGCTTTTTTGTGTACAGGCAAGCTCAGCTTTCACATGTTGCACATTGCCTGGTTTGGCTGCTCACAGATCACCTTGTAGAAATGCAGCGAAACATGTACCTGCTTCCTCAGACACAGACGCCGTCAATGCCTGGTGGCTGCAGCCTGCCAGGGAGCAACGGGCTCCTGCACTGGTTGGGTTGGAAACCCCGTGGGGGAAGGATGCTCCAACAGCATCGTGTCCACCACATGCAATGGCTGTCATTATTTATCATGCTTGAAGTATTAGCATAGACATTGATGTAGCACTTAACAAGTCAAACTGAACTTGGCCCACTAACTCCCCAGGAAATCTGCTTCTTATTATTATTTATTTTATCTGTTTAATGAAGCAGCAGGGACAGCTCCATAATTAAGGTCAAGCTGAGTGTTGCACTCTAAGTCTCATTGCAAACTCTCCCTGAAATGCCATCATTTTCAAAAGAATGCTTCTTCTGAAATTTTACAAGAAAACCTCTTATTTAGGTTAGTACTTTCAGTGGGAATTTCCCTGAAGGGGAAGGTTTTATATCCCAGGATCAAACGAAATAAATCCTCTCAAGTTATGAAAAATAATGACTAAAAATGTCTATTAATCCTGAATAAAAATTGCTGGTTTTTTCTTAACTAGCTGTCCTGCTAGTTCTGGGAAGGCAGAGTGAGGGGGGCAGAGGCAAGGGCCACGTGTGCGCGGGGGCACATGGAAGCAGAAAGGAGTCGCTGGCACGGGCAGAGCTGAGGCACGGGGGGATGCAGACCCGAGAGGGCTGGATGCTGGGCAGAGGCCTGCATGGGTGAGGTGGGCTGGGGACAGAAGGGCAGGAGGCACAGCAGGATCCCACCCTGGGGACTGCCACCAGCAGGAGTGACCCCGTCCATCTGCCCGCTCTGCCTGCTTGGGCGTCGTGACAGTGTGGGCTGCCGCAGCACCATGGGCTGCCCTGTGCCATAGGCTGCCGCGGTGCCATGGGCTGCTGTGGCACCATGAGCTTTGCTGGTGCCCAGCTCCACCCCAGCCCCTCGTGCCCCAGCCTGGCTGCTGGCTTCCCTCCATCTCCCTCACCTCCAGAAATGCTCCCAGCTTCAGCTGCAGGAGGAAACACAGCCAAACTGGCCTCTTGACAGGCTGGTGCTGGCTGGGGGTTTGCGGCACTGCCGGCACTCAGGGAGGGGAGGGACGCGGCTCTTCGGCTGCAGCCTGGTGCGAGGACATGCCAGTGCTGTCCTGGGGAGCCGAGCTGGGCTGCCAGCTGCCCCTGCCTAAGGACGGGTGGGTGCAGACACCATCCATCAGGGCTTCCCAGGGTGAGGACTTTGCCCCGGTGTCTAACCCCGGGGATGTCAGGGGGAATCTGAGCTCAACACTTACGAAAGTTCAGAAGAGTGCAGGAGGACCGCGGCACACCAAGTTCTGCAGCCGGTTGCCCATGCACCTGGGGCTAGGGCAGCCCTTGCTACTGGGCTGGGGTCTCCGTCGGGACCCCCATGGCCATGGTGGCGCAGTGGTGGGGAGCAGTGGCACAAACTCGTACCTATGCATCTTGAAATGATTCCTAGCCTGGAGGCAGGCAGCGCAGGCAGCGCAGGCAGCGCAGTGCGACAGCCACATGACGGGGCTCGCTCTCGCAGAGCAGCGCGAGTGTCCTACGCACCGGGGACTGCGGGTTTCCCTGGCTGGGAGTGACATGATTAATAGTCTCATTACTGCAGCTTTCACTGCTCTGCCTGACACACGCTCTCTTGCTTGTACACAACTGTTGATTCCTTGCTCTCGGTGCCAGCTCTGATTCATATGTCAATAAACATAGTGAAAGAAAAGTGGATTTCCTTGCCAAATTAAACAAACAGTATCTTTTTGGTTAGGGCTACAGCATCCCTGTGAAATCGGCGCCAAGGGGCATCGCGCTGCTGTCATTCCCAGCTCTGCCAACACTCCCCACGCCATGCCAATGGGCCAGCAGCCCTTGGCGGGTACAGGGCACCCTGAACCAAAACACCCTGGCTCCCTAAAGCAGCAGTGCGCTCCTCTGCCCATCCACTGCCAGGCACCTTACAGTGAAAAGTGGAAAGGAATGGGGGAATGCAACATTTAATGGCACTTTTGTTAATAAAAAGGAGAGTTATATTGGCCTGTATCCCTCCTGAAACTTTAATAAAAGTCAAATAATAGTTTTTTCTTCTCTCCTTTTTCATTTATTTCTAATACAGACCTGCACTGGGGCCAGATCAAGAATGCTTTTAACCTTTCAAACAGGCCTGGTGGAGGCATGCCCAAGAGCACAGCGTGCAGGAGGAGGGTCTCCCACAGGCGCGTGGTCTTGGGACGGGCTGCCCAGGCTCCGCCGGCCACAGCGGCCAGCGCGGGTGCGGGCGCTGTATGCAGCAGCCTTGCCATGAGCTGCCTTTGTGACCCCGCAGCTGCCTCTCACGCAGGGACGTCCCTGGGGCCACCGCGGGCAGCAGCTGGCCCTGCACCAGGCCCTGGCAGGCAGCAATGTCCCACCAGCCCCCGGACGTCCTGCCACACTTTCCCCGTGCTACCCCTTTCAGCATGCAGGGATGTAGCAATCAGGACGCCCCTGTGAAAACTGGGTATTTTTCTTCCTGGAATTTAGATTAACTGTGCTTGGTAAAGATGATGATTTAACAGAATGTAGTTTTGTAATCTTAATGAAGTACAAAGATCTACCTGAACTCTGGAAATAGATATCCAGAAACAGGCTCAGAGACTTTCAACAAGCTTGAGGAGCAGGACGTACACCCCCACCGCTCACACAGCTCTGCCTGAGCTCTAGTGCTCATTCTCCTGGCTTTCATCAAACCCTTTTGCAACACCAAGATCTTTTCCCTGCCTCATTCCCCATGCAGAGCTAGAGACTCGCTCCCTGCTAATGCGAGTCCCAGCCCCGCACAGCACCGTCCTGCTCCCGAGCAGGCAGAGCACTGCCAGGAAACAACTGTGTTGCAGCTTCAGTCGGGATTAATCATAATCTGTTTGCATTGGCCTTGCATTCTCTGGAGGAGCTTTAGCCTTAAACGCAAACTGAGCAGCGGCTGTGTGGCACAGCCCGGGCAGCCGGGACAGGGACAGCTCTGTCCGAGGGGACCTGAATTACCGGGATGCCAGTATGGGGAGAAGGCACAAGGGAAGGCATGCTTTGAGCTTGAAATGACCTGCAATTTTTTGTGACTTAGTTTCTTAAAACTCAAGCATGCAGCTGAACATTCAGCCATCTCTCCTGGACCTTGGGAAATTTTCTCCACCCTTTTTTTGCCGGCCTCGTAGCGTGCTTGCCTCTGGCACTCTGATTTATTTGACATGAGAAATTTTTGAGCTGTCATATTAAGATAAAGAGATTTATTTGTTCCTCATATTACTCGCCCCTCTGCAGTTTTGCTCTCTCTGCCAGAGGATTTCTTTTCCTCCCTGCCTGCAGTGTGTGAAGCCTCCTCTCATACTCGGGTTCTCACTCTGTGCAGCCGCCGAAGCCAGAACTGGAGCTGGCAGAGTTGTATCCTGCAATCTGGAATTTCCATTTGGTGGAAAACCTCTGCTTTCCATAGTGTGTGAGCTAAGAGCAGGGGATAGCACTCCTGGGTGAGCTGCGTCACATTTGAATCCATCTTTCAGAGTAGTATTATTTTCATTGAAAAATGTCAAGAAAATGGGACAGAAATTATTCAGTGGGATGTAAAGACACTCAGGTTTTGCTTTTCACATTCTTCTCACCCGCTTTACAGCGAAACGCTGAAATTGCCAAAACAAAGTGTCATTTGCAATCACATCTTTTCACAAGTACAGGGCTCTTCTCGGATTAGTCATCCCTTCAGCTGGAGTTAAAGGTGCTTTTCTTATAAGGCCGAGTGCTACACGGTGACTCACATCAGCCGATCATATGGCTCAAAATTTAGGTCCTTGCACCTTGCAAAAATCCGGTAGTACTAATCAGGAGAGCAGAGTGACGGACACGGGGGAAGCGAGGGGATGCTGGATGAGCCTGGGATTAGTGCACTTCTTGGTGCTCTGTTCTTTTTAACACTTCATGCCCTGAAAGCCTGGCCATGCAGACTCTTCCAGATCAAATTCCACACAGCCTTGGTGGAAACAGCTGGATTTGCCAAAGGATAAAGGAAAATGTTTTCCATTAACACATCTAACACCCCCATTAGTGCATTCTCGGTTGTATGCAAGTGCTAATGAGATTTCACGCTGACACCGTAGGAGGAGAGACAATAATTGGGGCACGTTTCATTTTCACGGCTGGAGTGGCTGAATTAATTGACTGAGATTAACCCTTCCGCAGGAGACAGCAGCTATCTTAGGTGGAAGCAGGGAGGAAATTAGTTAATACTTGAGTGATTATGGGGTGGCTGATGACAGGTGCAAAAGCAGGTGAAAATGAGCAGTTCTGTGGCAGTGCTGGTTTGGGTGTCCTTGCCGGGAGATGGGCACAGGCATGGAGAGCAGAGGTACGTGTGGGTATGTTAAAGCAATCTTAGCTCATTCGTTAATTCCCTAAAGCTCTTGCCTATGCTGTGCCCTTTAGCCAGGGAGTACCCAGCTGGCCGAAGGTAGCTCCGGAGGAGAAATTCACTCCCCTGAGGGGGGCTAAGGGGCCACAGCTCCCGCTTTCCCTCTGCACTGCTGCTTTGGTGCGTGCTGTTTGGCCTGCGGACGCAGCAGCGCAGGGCCGCATCCTGGCCTCGGCCAGCCCCGGCAGCCCAGGTTACCCCACTGGTGTCTCAGCACCAGTCGTGGGGGGCTTCCCTCCTGCGGCGCATGGGCGCTCGTCGTCCTCCCGCCGCAGCTGGGACCCTGGACTGATCCCACGTGAGGGCAATGGGCTCTGCAGCCCCGGCCCCACCGAGCAGCTCCGTGTTCCCCTGCGAGAGCTCACGTCCCACGAGAGCCGCCCAGCGCTGCCCACGGATGTGCCAGGAAGCCTTCCTGGTGGAATGCAGCTACGGAGGCAAATATTTCTCATCTTAGCAAATGAGAAAAGGGAAAAATAAGGTGAGCGAATGTTTTATTTAATGGACAATTTAATTGCTGACATCTGTGATAAAAGCTGTTTTTTCCAAACTGGAATTTGTTTCTATCTCAGGATGAAGCAGGGATGTGGGGGCAAATTCTTTGGAGAGTCCCTTTGAGTCCCATCCAAGGAGGATAGGGAATGAAATGTGGCACATGTTAAACATGTAAATGAGGTACTGATTTACTGATTTATCTGTTTCTTGCATGAGATCTTCTTTGGCTGCATCAGAATTACTGTATTATTTATAAGCCTTAAACATTTAAAATTAGATGTGTGGTTTTAAAACAAAACATCAAAACCTTCATGCAAACCACATTGTTTCAATAAGAAATTAGATTAAAAAAAGCAAATTCAAAATGTTTCTGTGCTGGATCAAACCTGCACCTCATGTGGTTCACATCCACATTGGATCCATTCTGTAGGACTGGGTTCTCTTTGCAATGATTTGCAACAGTGAACTCAAAATAAACAGATCTGGTTTCATTCAGGGAGTATTTCCTTGTTATTGAAAAGTCATTTTCTGCACTGTCCCTTGACATTTCTTGGGGAAATCCTGGAGGCTCACAGCTCATGTGAGGCACCAGGACATCCTGCCGGAGCCAGCAACGCACGATGCACAGAGGCAGCTGCTCTCCCCGATGCACTGCTGAGCGCTCGGGAGCTGCCACTTCGCTCTCTGCGGGCTGTGACAATCTCTCGAATGGCAAAGTACATTCCTCAAGGTAGCTGGCCCTCGCTGGCCCATTTGATAAAGGATTTGGAGGCATCTGCAGAGCAGGGCTTACTGTCGCTCCCATTTCATCCCACAGAGACGGTGTCGACCAAAGCAACCCTCTCCAAAGACGCTGCTCTGGGCTAACGGGCCCCGTGCGAGGGGTGTGTGCTGCAGCACGTACCCAGCGGAGACCCTGTCTCACCCTCCGCATTGTGCAAGCAGTCACTTTGACACCTACACCGCGGCTGAGGTTGTTCACAAGAAATGCAGTAAGTCTGCCCTGAAGGATAAATCACTGAATCGCGCACTGCAGCTTGAATGTTGGCAACCTCTCGGCTTCCCTGCAAACCCCCGCGTCTGGAGAAGACACGTGGATGCTTGCAGCCCACAGACCCCACCATCACCCTCTCCCTTTCCAAAAGCAAGATGAAGTACAAGAACGTCTGCAAGCAGCACCGTGCTGATTTGCTCACTCGCGAGGACTTGGCCTGCCTTTCCAAAGCCAGGCTAGAGCTGCACCTTGGTAATGTGAAGAAAAAGTCTGAGGCTGCTGCAGTCACTATTTTTGTGATGCAGCGCAAATCATGCCTTGAAGCATCATGGAGTCCTGGATTTAGTTGTACCACAACTTCCAGCTTCTGGCTATTTGTGCAACTTGTGCGTTCTTCAAATGGGAGGGAAAATGCTGATGTCTCTCACTTACCCACAGGGGCCGTTGCCCCAGCATCATCACCCCATAAACATGTCAACAGCGAAATGCAAACCAAATTGCAGCAGAGAAGCGCAACCGTCGTCAGAATCGCATCAGCTGGTTTGCCGCTTAGTCTATAATTGCACTTGCAACAGAAAGTTGAGGGAGGATGAAGGACTCCAGGGCTCCACATCACGCGACAGGCTCGGCTCAGCAAGAGGTGCTGTGAGCCATGCTGCACCTGTTCTGGGTTCATCGCAGCAGTTAATGTTCTCTAAATCGGTGGCTTTCTCCCCAGGAGGTTGGGAAGGACCAACACCCCACGTGGCCAAGGAGTCGAGTGACTTGCCCAATGCCAGGCACAGGGCTGGCATCGTGCACGCTGGCTCTACAGTCCCGCACCCTGGTGTGAGATGGAGACCACAGGCAGAGCAGCAGCACTGAGCCATCCCGCCGCAGTGGTGCAAACAGCAAGATGAACTACCAACCCATAAAACATAGAGCAGAGCGAAGAGCGAGCTGCTGCTCTCCAAGCCACCGGGCTGCCCTTGGTGTGCATCTTGTGTGCTGGCGGGTCACAGATGTCACTGCCTATTGTCATTGTGGGGGTCTCCTGTCATCCTCTTCCCACTGATCCTGATGTATTTTTTTCACTCCCAACTTTGTGGTGTCCGTCAGTATGAGTCAGCGTTACCCTCTACGGCTCTTCCCCTCCATCCTTCTCAGCACCCACTCCACACTTGGAAAGCCGTGAATCTGACTGGAGGACAGGAAGCATTTGCTAACACCCCATTTAATGCACATTTTTCTAAGAGCAATGGAGGAGTTGAGGGGAAAAAGCAAGAATTGCAGGAATTGCTCATTTCATTTCCTGTGGTTTCATAATTTTGTTGCTTACCAATTTTGAATTTCACGAAGCTTGTGGTTTTCCAACAGCCTTCGTCTGTGGGGAGGATACATTTCAGTAGCATACTGAACTGACATGAAATCCCAAACAAAAATAACATGACAGCAATTGGCATTCTAAGCTGTGTGAGAAAGAAATACAAATACCCCGCTGGCTGCGTTTGGCTCAGACAAGGAAGCAAAGGAAAACATCCCAGTGTCAGCAGGTCACCTGCGAGTGTCAGAAACGGAGATCACCTGAGATCCTGGGTCTCCACCTCTATGTAAAAGGTACCCAAGCGTGAGCCAGGGCCTCGCAGCCCCACCAGTCTGTGACCGATCGCCGGCTTTTGCGAGCGGAAAACGCACAATTGCATGTTTGAAAACCATTGTGTGTTTCCACTGACTTTGGGTGCTGGCAGGAGCCGTGCCGCAGCGGGTGGCAGGAGGGAAGCAGAGGGGCTCTGGCAGTTTTTCATCTACAATCCCCAGGTTTTGCACTGGCACCCCTTGGTTTGTTTCTCTGCCTCATGGCCCCGTGGGCTGGCCCTGCTCAGCCTGGAGCATCGCCTCACTCCCCCGGCAGCACGTGGCACATCGCCTCGACAGGGCTGCGTGTCCCCAGCGACCACAGGGATAAAGAGCAGGAGAGCAGGAGACTGGAAAAGAGGAAAATGTCCTCCTAAACAAACGGATGAGCAGGACGCCTCTGGTGTCAGCCTCTCTTAGATGACACTTTGCCTCCGTGTGAGCACAGGCAGTAACATCCAGACAAGGAGAAGGCTCCTGGCAGGGTTCAAGAGCATTCCCGAATCACTGCTCAAGGGACGAGCAGTCGCTCTCTGCAGAGGGTGCCCCTGCTCCCGGGGGGCGAGCAGCCCACTGCTGCCGAAGGCTGAGCATGGCGGGGGGAGTGGGGTGCCTCTCCCTTTCCTCTTCGAGCAAATCTCTCTCTGGCGCGGGTGGCCGGGCCAGGGCCAGTGCAGCTCGGGGCGGGCGAGGGCTCCGCTCGCAGCCGGGCTGGCCCATTCCCATGGACTCAGAGCTTGACCTCTGTCAGAGGAGTTAAGTGGGTGCACCAAAGAGACGTTTGTCCTGTTGCAACTTAATGGAAAGCTCAGGGATGTCAACAGAATGAGTCCTGCTGCCTCCGGTGGCCTTGGATCAGGTCTGTAATGGATGAGCCCCTGGCGAAGCTCCCCCGACCTCAGCAGCTGGAGGTGAACCTTGTGCAATAGCACAGCGCTGGGACCGCACGAAAACATGTCTTTAAGTGTCTTGCTGGAACGATTCACGGATCGCAGTTGATTAGATACAGTAATAGCTGCTAACATCCTCCTCTGGAAACCGTTGGAGAGTTAGCTTGTGTTTATTGAAAATAAACTTTCAGAGGTGAAGAGAAGCCTATTGGTGAAGAAAATACGTTTGTGAGCTCAGAATTTATAGCCTGCCTCTATAAAGCTGTCCAGAATCCGTGGATCTTTGCTTCAGATGCTCATGTTAAAATAATTTTCATTCTGTTAAATGAAAAGTGCTTTAAGTTTGGCAGGGCTGTGCTGCTCATGCTCTCACCACTTCATAAATAATACTTTATAATAACAGCTCAGAATAAAACAAAAAAAAAGGGGAGGGGGGCCAAGGTCCGCACCGAGCTCGCCTTGTCGGCTGTAAATACCTCTTGCTGTGATGTCAGCCGCTCTGACAGAGGATCTGCCCAAATCACTACCACATGTCTAGCCAGGGGATGGGCTTTACCTGGACTTTCCACTTATTGAGTAATGTGGCTCGCAGTCTTGGCAGTGCTCTTGCATGGCTCATGGTTGCAGGCTCCTCTATATTTTCCTGTTAATCAGTTACTAGTACCGAACAGCACAATTTCATCAAATCATCTTATTTTTATTATTTCCCCCACACTTTTTCATCCTCTAAATAAAAATTACTTCACACTTTCCTGAATGTGTCTGATGATATAATTTAATGCAAAACATGCAGTCACAGCAATGGGAAGAGGATGAACTCTTCATTCGGACAGAAACCAGAGCCCACGTAAGGACAGAGCGAGATGGTCCCATCTCCGAGAGGGCAGTGAAGTAAGTGTCAAGAAACAGACATCTCACTGCAGAAGATGCACCCAACTGCTTGAGGCTTTACTGCAGCATTGCAAAATTGGATCTGTGGCCTGAGACGCCCCACGCGTGTCCCACAGTCTGCCAGGAGGCACCCGGAGCAGTTTGCAAAGGCTGGGGATGCTCAGTCCTTCCCCCCTTCAGTTAGCAGCAGAGGCAGCGTCCTCGTGTTCGGAAACGCGGAGGAGCTGGGTGGCTCGTCAGGGATAAACTGAGCGGCAGCCGCAGCCTCCCACCGTCCCCGCCATGGCTGTCCGGCTCTGCCGCACGCCCGGCTTGCCAGCAGCCAGAGTGTGCTGGTCCTGCTAGGAACACAGGTCTTTTAGGACCAATAATACTTCTAATGACCCTTGAAAATTGTTTACCAGCCCTTGAAGGGGCTGGATTAATGAAATCAGCCCAGACTTGGCCTGGGTGTGACTGAGCCCAGGGAGGGATCTGCCACTCACCCTGCAGAGGAGCCTGGGGGCTGAACGTGATCCCACCACTCTCTGGATGGCTTAAAGAGGGCTTTTTCTCCCTGCATGGCTTTGTACCCATGATTTTAATTAGTCTGCTCTGTGAAGTGGTTTGGGGATGCAGCTTGTATGAAAGGCACAGTAAAAAAGAGCACAGTTGAGTACTAAATAGCAGAAGGACGTGTCCACATGTGGCAGATGTTAGTCACATTGCCGAGCCCTTTGTCTGGAAGGATTCGGCCACATACGAGGAAAGCACAGGGAATGGCCCAAGAGCTGAGCAGGCGCTAGAAAATGGTGTATTTTGGCCAAAACCTTGAGAAATATGTGTATAATAACCCTTCACTAATGCCTTACTTCAGCAAAGCATTTCTAGCATGTATTTGACTTGAAGCATGAGCTTTAACCCGTACCTCCTAGTGCCAGCAAAGAGCTGATGCTCCGGCTGGTGAGCTCCCCAAGGTTTGTGCAGGTGCTCAAAGTTAATGACACTTGGGTGGGTGTTTCCTGAGTCAGGGCAAGGAGACCTCAGGCTCGTGGAAGGGTGGCAGCTCATCACCCAGCTACAGGCTTCGTTATCCAGCCCTGACCCTGGCCTTTGTGTTAGTGGGAGGGAGATCTCTGAGGATTTGGCTCAGTGCAGACAATGATGCCATGAGCGCAGAGTTTTTCTCAGTGCCAACAAGTCTAACCTAATAAAAGGGGGAAATTTCCACTGACCACAGGGGAGCAGGATGGTTGAGACAGAAAAAAGAGGTGGAAAATTATTTATGACAGTGTAATTACATTTGAGACAACTAGTATCCAGCCAAGATTCCACAAGAAATTTAGGAAAGAACAACTTTAGGTCAATCTGATTTGTTGTCCTGTATGTGTAGGGGTGAAATTTCCCTTGTGAAAATAGGCCTCTGCAACCATATAAGAACTCATAATCAAAATTAATGTGGAAAATAAATTGCTGGCTGGCATCCCTGTCAGCAATGGACACTCACTTTAACTCTGCCATCCTGAGACAGCTGCACGTCCCAGCCTACCCAGCCCCACAGAGCTGTCGTTTTCCTCTGGTTCCTTTAAAATCTGGTTTTATTGTCCCCGGGGCTGAAGGGAAGAACAAAAGGATGCCAGAGCTCTGAGCAGGGTGGCAGAGGCTGCGTAACTCCAGCTGGGAGAGGAGGAGCCCGCTCGCACCCCAGTCCGAGGGCAGGACCCCGCTCTCTGCGCCCTGCCCTCTCGGGGCGATGCCTCGTCCATGTCCACGGTGCCTCCCCGGGGCCGGGTCCCAGGTCGGGCAGCTGCCTGTCGTGCTGCGCTCTGGGGATCTGCTCTCTCCAGCCGGGGCTCCCTGGCCACCCCACGATGCACCGGCTGTCGGCGTCTCCCCCGTGCCCGGGCTGTGCCCCTGCCCGTCCCCCTCGCCCCCGTTACCTATTTCAGGGACAGTTCTGGGAAAGCGGAGTTTCACCCCCGGCAGACACCGGCCGGGTCGCTTCCTCCCTAACCACGCTGCAGCTCTCCCTGTGGCTTCTCGAAGCTATGGGGGCCCGGCAGCTGCTCCCTGGCCAGCACAAGTGCTCAAATCTTGAAACAATGATGAATACGTGCTTCTCTTTAACTCCAGCTGGACTGTTAGGCATCATACTTTCAAGCTTTTCTCTGCCACCAAGGAAGACAAACCTTCAATTTTTTCAAATAAAGGTGGGAGTTTCATGACCTCCTGTGAGACTCTCTCTCCAGAAGTTGGAGCTTTAAGGAAAAACAGCAGTTACTGCAAAAAGTTGTATTCTTGTAATACCAAAGGCTGTTTGCTCTCTCCAACAGAAAACCAGGACTGCAGAAGGAGCCCCAGGCCGTGTCGATGGGGAGCAATGATGCGCGGGCTCTGGAGGTGCCGTCTCCGCACAGAGAGGTTACTGGATTTTAACCTGGCTCCGTTAGAGAATGTGCTGCTAATTCCAGTGGTTAATTTTATTATGTGTCATTTCCCTCCATTATTTGGTTCAAAAGATGAAGACTAAACCTAGATTTTAAAATTGTCCAGATTTCGGATATTGCCCTTGGGAAAGCTTCAATCTCATCTTTTGTTTTCATTTAGGTTTTTTGCAGGTCTGCAAATGTGTTTGTTTTAATAATGCAGCTGCAGGACACATTAAAAAAAGCAAGTATCACTGGCATTTAATATCTCTAATCCAGCAGTAAGACAAGCCTGCCGACTGTTTGCTTAATGTTCAACATCCTTTTCTGATTAAGCAAAAGGTTTGAAGTGATTATAGTTTATTTACAACAAAAGTGGACTTAAATGAGAGTTAATTCCTCCCCCTCCTCCCTCATTGGGCCTGTTGCCAGTTACCATGTGTCTGCTCAGCTCCCTCTTCGAGAGCATCCACAGAAGCCACGGGCAGATGTTCCCACCAGGACTCTCCAAGAAGGGCTTCTCCTCCAGGAGCCTGTGGGGATGGGGGGTGCCCCCGGGCGCCCCGGCTCATCCCGCGGTGTGGCAGCCATCGCACAGCAGCTCCCGCGGGGGCTCAGTCCTGGCAGCGCTGCCCGCCGACCCTCTTGGGTGGTTTCCCTGCAGAAGGTCCAGCATTTCTTCAGTTAATATTGCGCGAGAAAGTTTTAATTTCCAGCACCGATATGCTTTGGGTTTATTACTGTTCATCAAATAGGCTTGAAAAAGCAAGAGGCCACTTCGGCGAGCAGTGGCAGCAGACCCCGTGGCTGGGGTGCTGGGCTGGAGTATGCTTCATGTCACCCCCCCACGCCGCAATCCAGGGAGACAGCAAGGAGGGAAGGGGAAAAACAGAAAGAAGAGGTGAAGTGATGAAAAAGAGGAGGCAAAATCTGCTCCCCAAGAGACCAAAAAACTAAGTGGATTTATCAAAAAACTAAGTGGATTTTGATTTGCTTTCTAGTCAAAATTAGAATACTTCCAATGGTAGCTTGCAGATGGGGGGAGATCTTTTTCCAACAGACATCACCATTTGCCAGGATATGAAAATCAAAAGCTGGAGCGGTGGCATCCAAGGGCTCTTTCCAATAACACACCTGGGACTCCCTAATGCCACCCAGCCCCGATGGGCAAATGACAGCTGGGTCCTCCTTCCAGACCCCGCAGCGCTTGCCTGAGTCTGCCGCAGGTGCAAGGCACAGCTACAGGCCTGTAATGAGATAATTATTTAGAAATGTAATTGCACCTGCCAGGCACAGAGTTCTGGGTACCCGGCTGATAATGGGGTTACTGCCGAGGCCCTTTTCCGGTGAGCTCCGCAGCCTCCGGTACGGGCGTTGCAGGGGGGCGATGCTCACCAGGCACAGATCGCACCGGCGACCAGGAGACGGCAGCAGCACCCAGGGACCCCCCCTTTCCAAAAGCCCTTTCTTCCCAACGGGCAGGTGCAGTTTCTGGTTAGGAACCTGGTGGGTCTCAGACCTCCCTGGAGCAACTGCAGAAAGCGAGGGGGGGGATAGGGGACATGGGGACCCCAGACTGCCCGGGGCCAAAAGGCTCCGGCTTCTCCCCCGGCTGCACAAACATGGCTGTAGACCTTTATGGTCCCTGTTGGACAGCTCGTCATCCCTGCGTGCAGAGAGCCTATTTGCAACTTCTATGGCATGATTTCTCTGTTAATTGGAAGTAATTTTCCTATAAAAATGTAAAATTGCTTCTCCAAACAAAACGCCGAGCACACGCTGCACGCCGACGTGGTGAAATGCCGCGAGCGCGGCTCTGCGTCTGAGCCGGCGGAGGGGTCACCCCGCTGCCGGGCAGGGCTCCGGCTCGGGAGGGATTTGGCATTTCCCAGCAGCGATGGCAGCTCAATGGACACAATAAGGCTGGCGGGACCCTGAGGGGCGGCACGCCGGCATTGCCCATATTACTACCTAGCGGATCAATGGAGGCCCCGGCTCTCACCGGCAGGGAGTGCGAGAAAGAATGACACAAAAGCTGCAGAGAGTGAATAAACTCAATTAGATCGCTGTAATTGCAACAAGAATTAGTGTGGGGGTCGGGCACATGTGCCGTCTCGGAGCAGTAATTAAAAGTGCAGTGTTTGCCATGCTGGGGAGGTGGCCTGCTGGGTCCCAGCAGTGCCCTTTGAAAAGCTCCATGATGGAGCTTCTAGCCTGGATAAATACAAATGTCAGTGCCTCGCAGCCCGTGGGGGGACTCTCAATCCACAGCCCAGTGGGAGAATCCCCTGCTTTACATTCCCAACAGTTGGGCTAATTTCAGAGTCAGGCTTTGATGTGCTTTGGGGAGCCCTGTGTGCTACACACTTTCCCAGCGAGGCGCCCCCTCCCTTTCTCAAATGCTTTATTAATTTTCTCCTGTGGTTTTTTTTATCCTCCCTTTCTCTTGGGCCCGCCTGCAACTTCTCTTTTGTGCTCACACAGCGGGGTTCATAGCGGAGAATTTATATCATTCTGAAATATATATAAAGAAGGGATAAAAGAGGAGATGTAGGAACCTGCAGAGACTATAGAAACAATCAGTCATGGGAGACAGGGTCTTCTTCCTCTGGCCACCAGCCCCATGTGCCCCCAGCACTGATAACACTGGTTTCCTGGCTTCAGCCAGAGCTGCTCCTCCTCGTCTCCGCCATCAGTGGGGGGCAAAGGATAGCTGATCCCCCACGGGACAGCAAAGGTGGCAGTGGACTGTTAATAACCGGGGTCGTTAGCGGCCCAAATCAGCTGTGCAATGGGCAGGATGAACAGCCAGGCTTCCCAGCCTGGTTTCTGCAAAGGCCAGGCCAGGGGTCCCACAGGGACCAGCCTTCGCTGCCTGACCACGGCCGGTAGCCACCGCAAAGGGCAGTGGTCCCAGTGGCACGAGTGCAGCATCCACCAGCTGCTGGACGGCAGGCTGTGGGTGTGCAGGCAGCAGCACTGCCGGGGCACGGGATGCTCGTGGCTCTGCCAGAGCATGGGATGCTCGTGGCACCTGGTACACCTCCCAGTGCGCAAAGGCAGTGCCTGGTTGTGCCCGGCACAGGGCCCTGGCCACGCTGCCGTGGTCCCTGGTGGTGCCCTCACCCCTGTGCCATCCCTGGTGCTCACCGGGAGCAGCCAGCACCCAACGGGTGCTGCGGCCGCGGCCTGTGGCCGTGGGGAGCATCGCTGCTGGCATGTGCAGACTCACAGTGTTCGACTGTGCTGGAGCTGAAGCCCCCCATGAAACCTCCCCCCGTCCATCTCCCCTCACCGCCCCTGCATCCCACCCTGCTGCGGGGCGATGGCGACATCCGCACGCCACAGTGAGCAGACCAGGGCTGCTCAGCTCCTTCTAAGCTGGCATCGAGCTCCTTTCCTGTTTTTTATTATCAACTGAATTTGGCATGGAGGGGATTCTCTCCCCACATCCCGTTGGCACACAAAAGTCTCAAAAACCAGCAAAACCATTGTTTGTGCTTGAAGGGCGGGGACCAGGGTGAAAAGAACAGCATGTTTTAAAGCCCAGAGCTAGGAACCATTAGAGCATCTGGAACAGTTAGTGGGACAGGGGCGTTACAATTAAATAAAAATGGGTGATTACAGAACCATTCCCTGGCTCTGACATAGACAAGGGCAGTCGCAGCACATGCCTGAGCACGCAGTCAAGGGGATTCCTCTCCTACAGGCCTGGAATAAATGGGGTTTTCATCGGGAAAGTCGGTGCAACTGCCTTGCGCGGGATGGAGTAGCGCGGCTGCCCTTTGCCAGGACATGGTGCAGAGGCATCTCCCACAGGAGGCAACGAGCGACTCCAGTGAGAGAAGCCACATTCCTCCGGGCCAGAGAGGCACCGGGGCCCCAGAGGAGCTAGAACGCGGCGGCAGGTCCCATTCAGCCGCAGCAGAGCCTGCGCCACCGCAGCCGCTGCTGCAGCCTGTTCCATGCGCACATGGCAGGGAGGCTCCCACGCCTGCCAAGCTCCCCGACCTCTTGCAAGCCTCCGAGGGCACGGGGTGTTCAGCCTTGGCTGCCAGTTTGCAGCTGGGATGGAGCTTCTGAGCCAGAAACGCAGCTTTCTCTTTTAACAAGTCCCTTAGGAGCATTCATGCCCCGTCCCTCCAGTTCCTGCTATTCAGAGGGAACTGGCAGGACTGGACAGCGCAGTTTTGCAGAGATATAAAAGTCCTGCAGAAAAAATCCTACTGTTCAAGGACCTCAGCCCTGTCCCCTGAAATATGCTGTTTTCATTAAAGCAGTGAAATCGGATTTCAAAAAACCCAGGCTTTGGATAGCAGCCCTTGATTTGGGCCTGATGAACAAGATCCAGAAGCAAAACAAAGGCTGTTTCCACAATGGTTGGAGGGAAAGGGAACCGGTCCAATTGCAAAACTTGGATCCTGGCACCGAGGGAGTCTTTGTGTGCGAGACCTGTGGCAAGGGATGGCAATGACTTTGGGAAATTCAATACTCGCCCAGTTCATAAACAGAAAACAAGGAAAATAAACTTGGGCAGATGGGAGGAAGCAGAGAGCCAAGCTGTGGATTTCTGCTCGGCTGGAAAAGAGCCTGTCTGTCCCGGGCAGCGGGTCCCGGGCTCGGCGGCTGCCGAGGCCATGGTTAGGGTGCTCAGGACCGTGGTGCCATGCACCAGGGACAAGGCACCGGGCTGGGCGGCTGCAGATGGTAGGAGGCAGCAGCCACCCCTCTGCCATGGGGCACCGGGGTGGAGGAGAGGCCGCAGGGAGCTGGGGCAGGAGGGGCGCAGCAGGGGTGGCATAGCAGGAGCCCCCACGCCGCGAGACGGGAGCAGGGACGGCAGCAGTGCTGGTGTCTACCGCAGCTTGCTGCGGGGACACGTTGGAGGGGAAGGCGGCAAATTGCCTTGTGCCATTTCATGTGGAAGCTGGAAACACTTGGCTGTGGCGGTGACAGGGGTGGGATGACAATTTGAATAGAAAAGAAAAGAAGTTTCTCTGCCAGCCTCCTCCTGGCGTGCGCTGGTGCGTGGTGCAGCTGGATCCCTCCTGTAAACCCTCACGGTTGTGCAACATCCCAGAGCAGCTCCTTGTCTCAGAGTTGCCACCTCGGCAGAGGAGGGCCACGATCTGTGTGCATGGTGACCGGGGGCGGGAAGTGGAGCCTGTTTAGGTTAAACCATTTATCTTCTGTGCTGTATGGCAGAAGAGCAGCCCCATAATGCACAACCAACAAGGACGTGACGGATGAGGATGTGACAAGAGCAGGGAAGGGCTGCGACGGGACAAGGGCAGCAATTAAAGGTTCAGTGAAAGAAATTACTTTTGAAAAAAGCTTTTGAGAAACAGAGACGATGACTCCATAAAGCCTCAAATCCACTGCCAGATGATGCCGCCTTGTTCAAAAACACAAGAACTAACTGTTCCCTCTTGGCCACAGACAAGAGGAATCAGTATTTAGACCATTTATGGGCCACCGAGGGTCAGCGGAGATATGAAATCTGTGGATTCATTGAATTCTCTCATTACCACAACCCTACATTTGCAATTACAGATTCATGAAGCTCAGCATCCTGCCTGCCACTGAGCGCTGCCTGTAAACCCTCTGCATGCGCTGCCCGGCGTCGAGCCGGCTGTCCCCATGCCACTCCAGGCACCGGCCTCGGGTGCACCCCAGGGTGACAATGTGACATGAGAGGTTCCCCAAAATCTGATACCGGGCCGCTGGAGTGTCCCAAGCTGCCCAGCCAGCCGTCACAGGAGCCAAGTGCACGTAGAGGAAGGCTACCGTATTTTTATGTTCTGACAAATTGTTGTTCCTTTGGCTCAGAAAGAGAAGCGGCGTTCTCGCCTCACATCAGGAAATTATCACTGTTTATGTCAAGTTTTAAACTACCAGCTCATAAAAGAAAAACAACCAAGAGCAGAGAAGCACGTCTGAGTTGCGTGCACTGGAACGCGGCACCAAAGCCCGCGCAACACCGCCCGGCACCACCGAACCTGCCAGCGGGACGGGGTCTCCCCGGAGTCAGGGAGCGGGGGGCCGGGCGGCGCGCCCCGCGGCCGGCACTGCTGCCCAGGTCCAAAACCTGCTCCTGTTAGTGTGTCTGCAGCCTCGCGGGCTTCAGCACTTGGGTCAAGGGGCAGAACCGGGCCGGCCCTAGACCTCTGATAGTCCCTGCCATGAGGAAGCCTTTGCCTGTTTAAACCAGCAATGACAGACTAAAGAAATCCAAGCCAGCCACCTACTGCTCCTCCTTGGAAATTCATAGAAGCGTCATTGGCCTGACCTTCCTTTCTGACAAAGAATGGCATGAGAAATACTAGTGATAAAATACAGTGGATACTTGGTTGGTGAAAAAAATAATAAATCAGTATGAGAAGCACACTTGAAACAGTATTTTAGAAGAATATGTCAGATACACTGGCCAGCCATTAAATTTCACAGGTTCAGTTTAAGAACTTCAGGAGATTGCTGGCATTGCCTGAAAGAGAGAGGAAAATTGTAAACACATGCTAGGGCCTCCGAGTGAGATGCAGAAATCTGGAGGATAATCCTTATCACTATTCAAGATATAACCGAATAGCCACAATAAAGAATTCCATTCACCTGCCTGGAGAATGACTGACTGTAACCTTTAATGCCAGCGAGATTAAAAACATTTCTTTAGGGTTAGTGGATCAGATATTTTATGGTGACCGCGGGTTTGCTCAGACCTCATCTGGCCTTCTTCAGCCCACACTCCACCCGCCAGCTGATCTCCTGTCGTACCACTAGTCTGCAATGTTGCATAGTTGATCCCGCAGCTGCAATACCAGAGCTCGCACCCCACGCCTGGCGGGACCCCCAGGCAGGAGGTGGGCGCAGAGGGCAGGGACACCTTCGGTCACCGCCGCTTGCTTGGCTCCTCCTGCCCTGCAGCCACCACTGTTCCCGTGGGCTCCCCAGCACCTGCGCCTTCCTCCTCGCTATGCTCCCAGCAGCTTCCCAGACCCTGACCCAGGTGTCTTCCTCAGCCTCACTTGGAAAATAAGCCAGTGCATGCCACACGCTCGGAACGTGCCTGGAGCAGAGGCCAGTTGCAGTGCTGCCGAGCTCCACTCCACCCTGACAGCCGTCATCACACGCTCGCCATCGGACAGACACCGCGTCCTGCCGGCAGCAAGGGCTCGCTTCCAGCTGAGCTGCTCAGGGCTGAGCCCGACACCACCAGCCACTGGTTTCTGGTGGAAGGCACAGAGTCTCCAGACAGGGCTGTTCTCCACCCATCTTGCACCTCCGGCAGTGCTGGCTCCTGGGGGCCTGGGCAGGGGCTCCAGCTCCCCAGCCACCCCAAAGGATGTGGACACGGAGCACGGTGGTGCCCATCACCATGCAACCAGATTCGGCCCGCGGGGTGAGGGTGTGTGGGAAACAGAACATCACTTCTGTGGGGCTGCTTTGGGGGGGCAGCAGAGGAGATGCTGGCTGTCATGGGACGCAGAGGAAGAGAGGAGGCAGCGTCACGGTGCTTTCAGACATCTCTAGACGTGAAAACGGGCCTTTGGGAAGGCAGAGGGAGGTGAGAACCAGGGAGGATGCGGTGGCGCTGGCTCCTGGGACACCGTGTTCTTCAGACATTGTCACAGAACCCTCCTGCCCAGCCCAGGGGCACAGGAGCTGCTGAACGGCCGTGAGGCCAGGGGAGTGCCAGGATGCGGGATGCTGTAGCAGGGGAGTGCCAGGATGCGGCTCTGGAAATGCACCTGGGAGCCCCGTGCATCCGAGCTCACGTCTGGGAATAAGGATCTTGACGGAGCAGTGATGTGCGGAAGCGAAGCACTTGGACCTCAGGGGCGTCCATGTAGACATGGTGGGAAAGCCAAGGAGCACTGTCTGCAGGGCCTGCGGAGCTGGGAGCCTCTGGATCCAAGGAGATTGTTACTATACTTCAGATTATATAAATAACTCACTGAATAAAACCACATGTGACCACATTCTGTTCTCCATCCCTCAGTGCTCTGCCGACAGCACACAGGCTCTTGCAACACTTGTTTACTAGGGAGACTGTATATAAAGCGAAAATAATTTGCTAGGTCTTATGTTTCCACTTTAATTCTCAGTGTATAAAAAAAACCTGTGAATTTGCTAATGGGCTTTGAAAATGTATTTTTAAAGCTAGGGCAGCACGAGTCGGTGAGTTGTTACAAAGGATTACAGAAGGAACAAGGTTTGCTAGAAAAATCATTCCCTTGAGAAAATCTGCAACAGCTGAAAGGTCAGGGCCTGTTTCTTTCCAAGAAAATAAACACATTTCTGCATCCAAAATCAAGCTTCATTACAGGTATGAAGCGAGCTTGTTTGTTCTCTGGTGTTTATGTACCTCCCATAGGCTTTGGTGTTCAGTTTAACATGTTTGAAGGCCAAACATCCACTCACAAATTCTCTCTGCAAAGGAAGATTCCTATTGCATCTTTAAAGCACACTTTTGGACAGAGATAAATAGCTACGAGCATTGGGAATGTTAGAGCCAGATGGTCAATTGAGATTTCTTTGTACGTTTCTGTATTTCACTCCAGAGTTGATCTTGCACAAAATTTTTTTTTTTAGCATTTGCTATGACTTGCAGACCTGAGGAAAGCTCTGGAGCAGAAGGATTGGCAAATGGTCTACTCTGAGGGGACACAAACCTCTGGCTTACTCCTTCCTGGTCATTAAAATCTACATGCTTTGGTTTTTGTACCCAGGGCTAATTCAGAGCTTTTGATTTGCTGGAGTTTTTTGTTACACAATGTCCACGTCTAAGGGAGCAGCCCCTCCTGTGCACTGGGAACAGGGGAATCCGGTGTGAGCATTGCGCTTCTCCAGGTAGTTGATTGTTATTTCATGTTCACAGCCTAAACCTCCTGTGACTTGGTGAGTGGACTCTGAAATTCTCCACAAACATTTGCTAATTCTTCCTCTGACAGCCAGGAATACGGGTGGGAAGGCAGTAAGTGATGATCAGATTTATAATTTTACAATTTAATTTTACAAGGTCTGATGGGGAAATACCATTTTCACACTCTGTCCCACGTCGATGTTTTGGATCATTGTGGAGGGCTCCTCAGCAGCTGTTTCCCTTTCCCATCACTCCTGCATGTCCCAGCCCCGGGAGCTGCGTCCTTCCCTAGTGAGGTGACACCACGCCTGCAGCTACGCGTGGGGTCAGATTTTCGGTCACAATAAGCTGGCATATCTCCTGCCTCCGGGCAGTTACACCATATTCCTCCTTTCTGTAGCCAACTTTATGTCTCTTGTGAGCGGTGCGGGGAACACGCTGGATTTTCTGCATCTCTTTAATTAGAACCAGGCGTGACTGCTGATCCGTGCACCTTGGGCTAATGGGAAGGAAGGAGTTAACCGATCCTGCGGGACGACGGCTGTAATTGCCACTCGGCTTCTCTGAGATGAATGAGCTTTTAAGGACTGCCAACTTCTGAATGGACGGGAGGAGGACCAACAACAGCATCGACTTTTAATAACCTTTAATAACCAGCAACCAGTGGCAGGAACACATATGGAGACAGCGTGGTTCAGCGTGAAATAAACCCTGGAGGTGTCAGGGCAGCGGATAAGGACTGTGCTGGCAGCGTGAAGGTGGAAAAGATGAAATTTTGCATGCTAGGGAAACAAACAATGCTGCCAGCCTGGACGTGCGTGTAAGCCTCACTTCCCTGTTCCAGCCTAAGGACCCCAAGACGCTGCGCTCGGGTTGACTAACAGATGCTGGCTGGTTTTGGAAAGGCCATCCCGGGCTGTTGCAAAACAGCTGCTGGCTGCACGGCTCCCACCAGGGACACATCTCCAGCCGGGGACTTGGGCTCCTTTGAACCCAGCTGCAAGAGCCCGGGTGAGAAACAGCAGAGAAAACCAGAAAACCAGGTGCAGGGTTTGACTCTTGGGGAACTATGGAGAGGCTGCCCACTCCCAGGACCCCACGGGAACAGAGATACCCTGCGGGGTCCGCAGGCAGCGGCCAGGCAGAGACTGAGGGCTGCTCTTGTAAGCACCCTCAGTGGGCAGTGGCAACTGTGTCCTGGCATGGAGGGAGGACACTTCCCCAGGGAAGAGAGTTTATAAAACACTTCCCGCAAGGCAGGATGATTTCCTGGCTGGGAACCATGTGCACGCTATGCCTTGTCCCCCTGCTCCTGCCAGACACGGTGGGGTCACCGAGGGGCACCACGCTGCCCTGACCTTCCACGGCCCCAGCATCGCTGCCTCCTCTCCACCAGGTCCTGTGGCACAGAGGAGTAGAGGGGACTCACTGTGGCATCAGCCCTGACTCCGAGCAGCTTTTGGAGACCCAAGCAGCAGCGGACACATTTAGAGCATTGTAAATAATCTTGCGAACAGCTCCACTGAGCAGGGGCAGTGGCGCTCGTATGGAGGAGCAACAGCTAAGTTTAAACATCTGGTTCTGTGAATTCCTATATTGTAATAAAATAAGTCTTCCCACAGATTTCACGTCATCTTTGTCTGGGCATCACTGAACTGTGAAGGGAGAAACTTTTTTGTGGTTTTCAGAGGAACAAAGAGACAATATGCATCTGGTGAGGTGTCCTGGCAGCCTCCTGCATTCTGCGCCTGCATCTCGTGCTGGCAGCATGGCCCCGTCTGTGTCCTGGGACGATAACTGCCTGACCCACAGCACCCCAACAGCAGAGTCTGGAGGGACACTGTGGTCTCCAAGGCCTGGGGAGTGTGAGGTAACCTCACTGCACCCCACAGAGACCAAGAACAGCAGCCCCGGAACAGAAAGAGGCACTAGAAAAATGCCTGCAATCTGGATCCCACCTTTTTGGCTCCTGTTCAAATGAGGGGGCAACAAAGAACATACAACAAGCTGGTTAAAAACTCACAGCTTAATGAAGTCCAGAAAGGACCATTCCCTGCGGCCCATCCAGTCCCCTGCAGATCGCAGCCCCGAGCACCTCCCTGCGCAGGGCTGTGTGCCCCGCAGGCACGGAGCCTCGAGGCGGGCAGCACAGGACTGACCTTGCCCAGGGGGACACAGAGCTCTGCGTACCTCCTCTGCAGGCATTTCTGCCTTAGCAGCATTACTGATTTCTCACCCAAATGGTCTTCAGGAATGGAGAGCTTGCTCTTTGGTCCCAGGGGAGCCAGGAGCATCTGGTGGCTTTACGTGGAGGGAGGGATGTGCTGATCTGGGAGGAGAACTGCTGGGTCCATGCAGAGCTGCCAGACTGCAGCTGCCTGCAGGCTTTGTCCAGGTGCTTGTCTTTTTTGAAAAGCTTTCCCTGAAAAATATGAATCTGCTGGAACAGGTGGTTCGGCAGAGGGAGTGGGCACAGAAACCTGCTGGAAAATTAACAGTGCAAAGCTGAAGCAAGCTGGATTGGATCATGTTTTGCATTAAGCACGGGGCTGTCTTTATTCCCTGGGAGCAGACCCAGAGCCGTGCGTTCCCAGACTTGGGCAGCAGCACACGCATCCCCTGGGCTCCTCCCTACGCTGCTGCATGCAATATGACTGCTCAGGTGCTATTTGCCTTTGATTATTGCCACCAAACATGGTGATGTGAGTGTCCTCAAGCTGCTCAGCAGGGTCTCTAGCCTGCCCAGCACCCTTTGAGGACAGGTGACTCTCTAGCATCAACAAAAATACAAAGAGAGTCCCCTTCCCCTCAGCTGGGCAATTCTTGGTAAGGCAGCCTGTAATACATCACGCCCCCTTTGTTTATTCCGAGGCAGGCGTGTTTAAGAGACCCTGGGCTTATCTTAAGTCTACCACTTATGCAGACAAGAAAAGCTCACAAGTCTCTTGAAAGTCAGGGGGGGCATTTGGCTGCAGCCAACCCTTGGGACTGATAAATGGCTGATGGGGAACGCAGTGGGAAATGGGATGATCTTGGCTGTAAATACATGCGGACAAAGTGCGTTCGATGAAACCTGAGCATTTCGAGGAGGGGAACGTGACCCCCCACTCCCGAGCGGAGCCTCACCCTCCCCAAGGGCTCCCTGCCCCTATTGCCTGGTATACGCTTGCATGCATCCCTGCTGATGAGAGCAGAGTCCGTAACCATAAATCTTTAGGAGCCATTTTTCAGTGGGACTAGATTCCATTTACTCCACAGACTTACCAGTCTGTTTGGGAAAAGGGATTTCATTTCTTTGCTTCTTTTTGTCAGGATGGATTTACTGATCCCAAACATGTTCCTCACACTTTATTTAGGGCTTAATATGCATCATTTACATTGCTGAGCTGTCACCAGCCTGTCTGAGCTATATAGGCAGGCAGGCAATGCATTTCCCTTGCCCCATTGCTCTCCCTGCCAGATGTGGAGCTGTGAGGATAAAGCAGCTAGGAGATCCCTTGATAGATACAATTTGCCTTTTTGGGGGTTGCTGCTTATTCCCCTCCATGCAGGGGCCAGGCAGGCTCAGCACGGATGGACATCTTCCTCCAGCTACATTCCCAGGAGTGAGTCACCTGTAACACGCAGTTCTGCAGGACAGAATTTGATTTTCTCGAAGCAATGGCTCTTGAGCCCAGCAAAAGCTTGCCTCTGTCTGCATCCTTACTGAAGATCCCCCGATGCCGATAGTGTTCATTAGATCGCTCACATCTGTCTGCAATTTAAGTATGCTTTCCTGAATTACTGGAGTTACAGAAGTTCCAAGTCATTAGAGAGGGTGCTTACAAAAATAGGGGTGGCATCTAATACATAATGAAAAAGAGCGGAGGATAGGGGTAGGAAGGACATGAAGCTTTTGAAACCCTCTTAGGAGTGCTAAGAAGTGACCAAGGCCAATGTCCCCCCCCCCTTCACTGGCGGCCCCTCCACCATCTCTCCCCGACGAGGGACCCACTCTCGCGTCCTCTCCAGCGTGGGCTGACAGAGCCGGGGAGCCCTCCCGGGGTTGCACTCCCAGACACAGGTGTTTGACACCTGTTTCGGTCTAGGAAAAACCGATCATTTTTCTAGGCTGGCCGTAATTGGATGTCTAACTTTAGTCATCCAGCCCTACAGCAGGGCTCCTGGTGTTCGGGCTGTTTGCAGTCGCTCACGGCAATGCCTCACTCAGCCAGCAATGCCACAGCAGCCAGGCACGCCGGCAGCCTGCCTTCGCCAGCCAGCACCGGTGCCCCGATGTAACGGCTACACCCAAGACAGACACATAGGAAGCACCCTGATGCTGGCACAGCCACCTGCCCCAGGGCTGGCAGGGGTTAGACATTTCTGTTGGTTGTTTCCTACAAGAAAAGCTTCCTCCACTTCTCCAGGGGCCGTTTCTGTGGCTGAGCTTGTCCCTGCTCCGGGCTCTCCCTGCTCCGGCTTGTCCCTGCTCAGGGCTGTCCCTGCCCTGGGCTGTCCCTGCTCAGGCTGTCCCTGCTCCGGCATGTCCCTGCTCCGGGCTGTCCCTGCTAGCGCACCTTCGCCAAGAGCAGCAACCTCACCTGCTCCAGGCCACGTTTCCTCCTTTGCAGCCCCAGCCGTGTGATTCAGCGGGGTCTGCCTCCGCACCCAGCACCCAGCGCGAGGAAGAGGGAGAGATCCCAAACTCCTCCTCCTTCACAGCCGCTTTCCACCCAAAAGGAATCCGTGGTTTCTTCTAGAACTCCAGGAACTGAACTGCTGACCTCTGGGAGCTCTGAAAGCAAAAGCAACAGTGGCATTAGCATGATAGATCCCTGATGATAGCGCAGGAGGGGAAACACAGGCAGGATTTACATTCTGTCCCTTACGAATGGTTTGGCTGATATACTAAAAGCCGGATGGAGCATAAAAATGGAATTTATTGAAATTAAATGATTGCAAATGTCGTACTACATTGAGCCAGAAAGTTCTCCTACACGCAACAAATGGAATTTATGCTTCTAGAAAGCATGCAATTTTACCTGCTACTGCCTATGAAGGACATTCTTGTCCTAGACGTCTGATTTCAAAAATAAAGAACAAACAGCACCATCTTGCCAGGGTGCCAGGATCTATCCAGAAAGATTTCAGAAAAGCAGCATATACTTTTTCAATTAGTTGAATGAACACTGTTTCTTTCCAGGTGAATAGCAAAATTACCTGCAGATGTGACTTTAACAGCAGTTGTTAACATTTAACATTTGCCCTGCAGCTCAAAATCACTAACTCATGAAATGAAAGGAAAACCAGGCTGGTGACTAGTGGGTGCTGACATTGGCATGCCCCGAAAGGAACAGACTAAAATGAGGAGGATCTCCCCTCCGAAAGGCAGACCCCTTTGAGGCTTTTCGAGTGACCACCCCAAATCAGAGACTCCAGAGTCTCTGGGACCCGGGAGGAGGCAACACGTCACAGATTGCCCTCTGTCCGTGGGCAGAGGCAGGAGTCCCTTACCCTGCTCTTCTTTGGACAAGGTCCTCTCCAGCCCTGTCAGATGCTCTGCAGGAGCCAGCTCTCATTTCTGGGGATTTCTGGAGCAGAGAGCGGAGCTCAGCACCCCGGGGCTGAGCAGCCCTGCAGCACTGCTGGGGCTAGGGCCCCCCTCCAGTACCTGCTTATTTTAAGCACATGACTGGTCTGACTCAAGGTAACTGGATTATCTTTCTGCCTGCTGTTAAATATATATTAAAGTTAAGCATGTTTGGCCGGGGTCGTGGCACTCAGCACCTTGCGGGTCTGCGCTCACCATGGGAGGCACAGGCTGGGGCTCTCGGTGGACACTCGGGCACCCAGCAGCTATCATCACACATTCCTGTACATGCAGAGCCTGTTTAAATCAATGGCTTGTAAATGCAAAGCTCGATCTCCAGTTACTGCTCCTCTGCATCAGCCAGTCCCCTGCTCTACATGAGATATGTTTCAAATGATAGCATTTGTCTTTAATAAATGGTCACTCCATAAACTGCCTCCTATGGGAAACCTGAGGTTTATAAGTAAAACCTGATGTTTCCATTTCATTATAATGCATTCGCTCTAAGATGAATACCAACTCATCCTCTGTTTAATATCAGCCTAAGGTGTGCAGCAGGTTTGTATTACTATTTATGAAATTCATATAGCTGGGCTTAATCTGTTTCAGATCCCACAGCTGTATCTGTGTCTGTATCAGCTTGACCTGAAACAGGGATGTTCTTCTTTTGCTGGAGTCAACGGCATCACCAACATTCAGAGGAGATAAGGAGCAAAGCTCCTCCCAGGGCCACAGAAAGTCTGACTGTAGCTTAGAGATTCTTTAGCCAAATGTTTACCTCATAATACCTTCTGGGATGCTTTATTTTTAAGGCCAAATCTGTCTGTTCATGTCCATACTCTAAAAAGGAATCTGAGATGCATAAACAGTTTTCATACGACTTTTCAAAGTAGCGCTGTGTGCCACACTCATGCATGCGCTGTGTGCCACACTCATGCATGCGCTATGAATTTGATAAACAGACCACCCCATTGCAGGCTGCAACACTCACGGTGTCCATGCTTTCCTATATACCACTTGTATACCTCTAGCCTTAAAGACACCATTCTGTATGCATGCCACTCGGATCTTGACATACTTCAGCAGAGAAACGCTTCATGGATAAATTACAATTTCTCAACCGTTCAGAAGACATCGATAGTATCACTTCAAAATATTGCTCATCAAGTACAAAACTCATCCAGAGGATAATAAAGTGGCACAGGTAGTGAACATATCTGCATCCTTCTTTGGCTTAAACAAATGTAAAACATGCACTGAGCTATCTCTTGAATCCAAGCCTCATGTTTCACGCCATCAGTCATGTTCTGGTGCTGCATCACTCAGATACTTCTAACAAAAGCGATGAGATAATCTCTGTCCCATGAGAACTGCCCACATCTCCTCTGGCTTGCAAGGGGAAGCAGAGCACTGCCTCATCTCCTGCTAATCTTTGCAGAGATTCCTCTTCTGACTCCGTGTCACTAGGGACTGAAGATCTCTCAAATAACCTCAAGACGTTTAGAAATCAGGTTCAGGGAGGCACCATTGTTTTGTGTCACTGCTGGAGAAAGAAGAGAAGCTATTATCTGAAGTTGTATAGAGTCATAAACAAACGGATGAGGAGAAATACATATTTTAGGGGGATTGCTCTGCTCCCCCCTTTTCCAGGGCTACTAAACAAATACCACCACAGCAGAGTAAATGAATGAAACCGCAGAGCAATTAGTTGAACTCTCCAGCCTTGAAGATGTCCCGTTTAGGAAAGCCTGGAAAGGACAAGCTCTACCAAACCACCGCCTGCAAGCACGGGGCAGGTCTGCTGCTGGCGAGCACAGACGCAGGAAGGTGGCTGCTCAGCATTGCCTTGGCCGGGGAAAGCTCTCTGCAGGGACCCCTTCAACGTGTTTGCTCACAGGACTGGCTTCTTTCACGAATCCCTGGTCGGAACCTGTAGTTTAGTTCATAGCAAATGCCCTTTGGGGATGAAAAAAAAGAAAGAGACTGACCCATTTGAGTTCCATCTGTTGGAGTTTATAACTGTTCTCCTTATAATTGCCAACAGACAATGTGAGTTGCAATTAGCTAATTGCTTGCTAACTTTCCGTTCTAATAATAGTCATGTTCCAGAGTTATACAAGCTTGGAGGCTGCTGCTGTTCCCTTGCAACTGGCAATAATAAATAATACCGTATTCCCTCAGCATTGCCCTTTCTTCCAAGTTTCATCCCCATGCAAATTGCTCCAGCATGTACTAATCCCTGACGGGATGGCAGAGGCATCAACAGCATTTATTTGTAGTTCATTGCACTGGGAGTGTTCAACACTTGCACGATGATGTGGCACCGGGAAGCTGTGACTCCCGTGCGCCACTTGTCTCTTCTACATGGCCAACGCGGCAGGTCTGGGAGGTCCCTCTGGATGGGGCTGGGCCGCGGGACCAAGTGCTCCACATCCCTGGAAATCCAGCCCTCCTGTCAGTATGTGTTTGGTTTAATTTTGGGGGGGTGTTGGGTTTTGTTTATTTTTTTGCTTTCCCTTCACAGGATCAGATGTGGCCCTGGCCCCTGTAGTGACATGTTTTATTACCAGTAGCTTCAATAATGTCAGCACAGACCTAAACTGGAGCTTTAGAGAGCACGCACTCCTCAGCAACAGAACAAGCTGTGCAGTGTCACTGCTGCAGCTGTAAGGGGGGGCCTGGACCCCGCGGGGCTCCTGGTGGGGACAGGGGTCAGGCTGGGTGCCGAACCCCAGCGTTCCCAGCAGGGGGGTGCAGGGAGCTCCCTTCCACACGGATGAACTTTCCTGCACCCCTCTCCGGGCTTTCTAATCTCCAGCTTGTTACTGCTGCGCAGATGCGGCTAATGGAGAAGCAAAGCAACAGCCTGATCCAGCGAAGTCAAGGCCAATGAAATGAGCAACAGCATTCCCTGGCGCGCGAGGAACTACTGAACACAGACCTGCCAGCAAGCTGACATCTCCAGAGCTTACAGACTAATCTTATTAAACTCGACCAAAAAGCCTTTTAGAGTTGGGGGAGTCGTGTCCAGCAAAAGCTGGTCTGGATAATTCCCCTGGTGCCTCTGGGGTTTTTCCACACCGCTGGCTCCCCGTCTCCCCGTGCCTCGGGCAGGGGGATGCGGGACCCCCAGCTGCCAGGCGCGATGCAACACGGGAACGGGAACGTCTGCCCAAACCCCGCCGCCCCCGGGGGCTCGGCCCACCTGAACTCCTGACTCCCGCAGACGTGACAAACACAAATGGCAGCAGGGGCTCGTTCTCAGGTTCCTCATTAGCAGAACCGTTCCGTCGCTGCCTCAGATGCCCTCCCAGCCCCTTGCTCCAGACAGATCAGGCGCAGGCTCCCCGGCTCCAGAATTGCTTCAGATTGCTCTTCCTTTCTGCACAACTATCTGGACTTTTCCATCCCCTACTTCTCCCCTCCCCTGCTCCTGACATCTGACTCACGGGTAGATTTATTAAGTTTAAAAGCACTCCTTGTGCAAGCCACACTCCACAGCCCCATCTTCCCACTTGCACAACCTGCTCTCACCCTCTTTCCCGGGGTTTGGGCAGAGAGGTACCAAAACCAGCCCACGAAACTGAGTTCTCCTCGGCAAAGCCATACCAGGTGAGCTCTCCCTCGCTTTCCACAACAACGTGGAGATTTCTTGAGAGGAAAGCTCTGTGTAGAGAACTGGCCTGGACAACTCAGGATGCCTCTTTCAACACTTCCCCTGTCTCAAGCTTGGCACCAGCAGGTATTTCCTTTACAATTCCTGATGGGCCATTCCCTGATTTTCTACTTTGCTTCCAAGAGCAGCTCTGTTTAAACTTCTTAGTCATTTCAGTTTCTCCATGAAGAGAGGGAGATGGTGGATCCCACTTCTGAGGGTAACATGTAAAGAAGGGAAATGAATAATGGCTTATTATTTCTCAGACACCCAAAGCAATAAAAATCATAGGATTTATTCCAGAATCACGATTCCTTTTGCATTACAATGGAGCTACCCTTTATTTTTCAAAACAGGAACGTTCTCGGCCAGTGGAAGAAAGAAATGAGACTGCTGTCACTGCTGTCCTCTCCCCATGGCTCAGGAGCACAAGGCAGGAACAGGCTCTTCTTGCTCAAACGAAGTAGCGGGACACAATGAGCTGGGGGAATTCAGCCAAAGGAACAGCTTTGCTTACTTCTGCTTTGGCTTCCTCTGCAAATGTTTTTTTCTCAGCACTGGTTGATGGGTTTCAGACTGAGGGAACATTAGGAAATGAAAGGGAGAAGGCTGTGACACACTGCATGCGGTGCCAAGGAATGGCGGTGACGCACGGCAGCTGGCGGGGACCCTGGCGCACACCTCGCCAGCGCTGCTGCGCGGAGCCACCCTCCACGGGACCCTGCCGTCCTTGCCCTGGCTGTCCCCGCACGCCCACAGCCACCCTTGGTCGCTGCCTCCCAGCACCTGCTGCAGCTTCTCTGCTCGCATCAGAAGCTGGGGACGGTCACCTGCTGCTCCACACCTCCCACAGAGGTGACGCTGGCTGGGCCCTTGCCAAGAGGACAGGTGGCAGGGTCTGCGGTGTCTCCAGAAACCTCCCCATCAAGGGCAGGAAAGGGGGACGGCAGGAAAGCTGTCTGGACCTGGCAGCTGCACAGCACAGTTTGTTCTCGGGGCCGACGGCACGTTGCGGAGAACAGCATCGTCTTGAAGCGCAGCGGCAGGCCAGATCACGCAGAGGCAGGGGAGGGTGAGGCGTTACTGCACCACGCTGCCGTCTCAGGGGGCAGTTGTAGCAGTCACTGCCAGGTGCTCTTGGAAATGAAGCCGTAAGGTTTGACCAGCTTGAATTCATCTCCTAACCTCAGGAGAAAAGGTCCTATTACGGTTAGTGCAGAGCTGAATCTGGTCTCTGGCTGACAAGTGGCTATGGACTACGCACAAAAATGCTCTAAAGCTGACTGCACCAAATGTTTCTTCTCCACCTAACGCAGTTGTTTGGGATTTGGTTAGAAACAAAACTGCATCTTGTATTTTTTAATAAAGCTCTTGGCGAACAGTTCAAACACTGGGGGGGGGGGGGAAGCGGGAGAGAGAGGTTAAATTTATGGGAGCGGGAGGAGATCATTTGCTTTCTTAGGAATTGGAAAAGATTAATAGTGTGCAAAGGCTCTTGGATTCATTCTTCACATAGCAGAATGGTTAGGAGGCTTACCGGCTTGACGTTCTTCATTCTGCCTTCCCCAGGTGGCCTAGAGACTGTCTGGAACAGGGAGCCATCCCATAGCAGCCTCCAGTGAGGAAGGCGGCTGTGGTACACTGGGGGACGGAGGAGGACCAAGTCTCACTTGCTTTGCTGTGAAATTAAAGAGCTACTTAATATTTCTGTAAGTGCTGCTTGTGTGGGAAGGCAATGGCGACTGTGGAGCTGGCAGGGGCACAGGACAACAAAGCAGGTTCGTCCTGCCGGCACTTAACATTCCTGGACCCCTGACCCCTAATGGCACATAACCGTTCCATAACAAGAATCTGAACTTAGGGAAGGTCTCTCTCCTACCACCGGCATTTTGCAATCAGCATGTAACATGCCAGGTGAATCCCGGAGCAAGGAAAAATGGAAGGAAAAAGACAGGAATTTCCCAAGTCCCACTGAACAGCCCAAAGCCTTCCAATAGCCAAAAACCACCTCAAGCCTCACTGCACACAGAGTGCAGCAGGGAAGGATGAAAAGCCACTGGATGCACATGGGGAACCACAGGACATGACTTCAAGACAAGCTAGCGGCTGTGCTGGAGAGGCAGTTTCCAGGATTGTAAACTGGCTCAGGCATTGCTTCAGTCTTACAAATCTCATCATCCCACTGGACTTTGGGATGACAGACAGCCCTTTTCTCCAGAGGCCCATGCTGAACATAGCCTTTATGGACAAACCATGAGGCTGCATGCAGCTTGACATACTCAACATCAAAGACAGGATGCACAGGTCACCTGGAGATCGTGAATGAAAGAAGCTACTGACCGTATCCCCTGCCTGAAGTAACAGTCATCTCCCTAAAACCAAAGTTATGCTGGAAACTAGATGAGAGGATGGGCAAGGAAACTTGTTTTCCGTTGTTGGGTCACTGTCGGAGTAACATCGGACAGATCTCCTAATTTCTCCATGCTGCTGTAGCTTGGCAATTGCAAGCCAACACCCCTGTCATTTGGCTGGGTACAAGTGCAGTACTGAGTGCTTTCAAAACTTCATAGACAGCCATGGAGCTTAGTCAGCTACGGAAAATAAAACTCTTGCGCTGTTCATGAATATCTGTTGTGCTCCAATTTGGGAATAAAAGGCTGCAGTGGTGCTTTATTGCATTCATTGCATTTTGAAGTGCCAACGACTTCTCAGAAGGCCGCGATCAGTCTTATTTTTCAATTAATATTAGGAAATATAATGTTTGCTCCATCTGAGAATGAATGAGGAACTTGAGCAGAACTGCTAAACATAAAAGTTCCTGGACATCTGGAAAGGATTAGTCAGGAAGGTGCTTGGGACAAGGAGTTCAGGCAAGTTCAAGAGACACCTACTGTAGATTTGTTTCCACAGAAGGAGGGAGGAGGAGTAAAAGGGTTGAGGGGAAAAACAGGAAGGGAGGATTGAAATAAAACCTACGCAGGACTGGCAGAAAAAGCAAGTGATGAGAGCAGCCTGCATTCTGCAGAAGCATGATGTGCAGAACAGGCGGCCCTAGAGGGTCTGCCAGAATAGAAGGAGCTGTGTGTAGCAACAAGGGATAAACGACGGTGGCAAAGAGCTGGCCAAATAACTGCTTGTGCCCATCTTTGCAAGGGCAGACAACAGACCCCGCGCTGAGCACATCCACACTGTGGGAATGCACATCCCTGCTTCTCAACGCATTTGTCCCCACTCAATGCACATCTATAGGATTAGCAGATTTTGCCCCCCTTGGAGCTCACCAACAACTCAACAGGGCAAATTCTGTGATAAAGTCAAGAGCACCAGAGAAACACTGAAGTGTAGACAGCCGAACACGAGGAACAAAGCTACACACCCAATTAATGTAGATGGGAGAACATTTGTTTTATTTCTGAGCGGATAAGCACTCGTGCAGCCTCTTGGGCCTTGCAAAATCACAAAGGAGTTCTGCTCCAGGCCAAGATGAAAGTCTCAAGGAATAAGCATGAAAACCACAGGGGCTTGTGAAACCCATACTTGGTTTATTAAATGACTCACGAAGCTTTTTATCACATACTTCTGCCTCCAAGTCACTTTACACTTAAATTCAGGTGCCAAATTCTTTGTATTTTTCCTAACAATGGACTCTTGTAGTAAATTCAGCTGTGAAATCTGTTTGAAATCCATGAGCTTATGCTGAAGTAAAGCTTTTGGGTTTCTTTTAAAAGTCTGGAGTTACCCACAGCGGGTCCTCATTTCTGAAGCAGAACAGTGCAGAGACACCACTACCTCAGAAGCTAACTTTCACCCTACATGAAAAAACAAACTAACTAGATAGAAGTCAGATGTTCTCTATAAATGTTCGCGGGTATTCAAATTTAGTAACTGATTTTAGTTTATGCTTTCCCTGTAAGTGAAGAATAACTATTTTCAAATTAAGTTAGCAGGAGGTAAAGCTGAAAATCAAAGCATGAGCATTGTGTTTCCTGAAAATTTTATTTTAACAAGGTAGCTCCAGCTGCTAACTTTGTTTTATTGCATTCCTGAAAGACAGATATCCATGCAAGAATACTTTAAGAGCTCTGCTCCAAAAATAAAGGCACTTAGATTTATTTTTATGGTTAGGTATATTTTACCAGTTAGTTTGAGCCCTTGATACTGCCCTTACCCACTGGCCTCACTCAGGTATTGCAGAAGCTGGAGCCCCCCGTCCCCACATTCGACTTCCCCAGGCAGCTGGAGAGGACCCCGCTGCCTGCCAGGTGGATGTTGCTGCTTTTTCCACTCGCCTCCCTCCCGTCGCAGTACTCAGACAGACGCCAAAATCCTTTGCTGATTGCAGCAGACATGACTTGCTAACGATGGGCCATGTCACAGGTCAATCTTGGAAAGCTCAAGCACAGAAACAAACCGAGAGTGAGCTGGGGACCTTCAGGATGAGGGAGAGATGTGGGGAGGAAGAGCAGTGCCTACTGCAGACAGCCTGCCCTGGCTCCTCAGAGCCGCAGGCCGGGACAGCACCACCCAACGATATCCCTGCCGTTGGAGCGCAGGTATCTAACTCAGCCGTGCAGGTTCCCAGGCATTGGAAGAGGAGGAGTGACCTTCTCACTTGAGTGCTCTTAAATTAAATGCTTAAAGACTGAATGCCCACCCTGGCTGTCTTCACAGTGGAACCTTGGAACCCGCAGAGATTCCCCGGCGAATGCCGGCTGAAGGGAGTCTCACACACACAAGGAACCATATTCTTGTTAGCAACTGGGGACCTTGGCAGCTGTCCTGAGCTGTAACATCCAGATCTTGAAATGGAACAAATCCACAGTTGTATCCAATTAGAGCACTCTGATGCGGAGGTTCAGTCCTGCCCTTCCAGAACACTGCAGACAAATGCAACTGATGACATGGCCCATCAGCCAGAAACAGTACAGAGTGATTAATCACACCAAAACTTCAATGAGCACCTCCTTCACCCCATTTCAGTCAGAGTCAGGTCATGGCCACTTTTATTTCAGAAAGCTCTCTCAGCACTTTCAGCAGGGCTGTTAACCCAAAGACAGACATCAGAGGGCCGAATGTCTGAAGGAAGCGGAACGGCCACCACCGAACCCTTCTGAAGACTTTCCGAAATTTAGATCCATTTGTTCTTTATGCAGCTGTACTAAAGACAGACTGCCAGAGAAGAGGGGTGTTGAAAGGCTGTATAGTGTGTGCACATGTAAACACAATTCTGCATCCACAAACACCATGATTTATTGTTTTATGATGATGATTGATACCTCAAGGCCTGAGCAAGGATGACACTCCAGGATTCACCCTACAGTCTTCCACCTTCATGCCCTTCAAGCCATGTGTAATGACAAGGCTGTACAGCTGCTCTCCAGTCATTTGCCTGCTCTCCTTCATCCCCATCCCAAAATCAAAACTGTGCAGGTCACTCGTTGCAATGACAGCCATCAGCACTGATGGAGGTGCATGCATGCTTGCCAGGAGCCACATAGCTTGGCAGCACACTCCTGACACAGGCAACAGGTCTGCACTTTGGCCACAGGTTCAAAACCCTATCAGAAAAGGAAGAGGAGATGGATGAAAGATACTGCTGTTACCTTTGCTCTTTGCTGTACCACAACATTCAACCTCTGTTTGTCAGATCGATTTCAGACTGGCAGCCTCTGCAGACACCAGCGCTCAGCTGTCAGAGACAGCTAAGAGGGTGTCTGCATAAATCTACTGCGATCTGTGTCATCCCACAGCACACACTCACCCTTTCCTTAAAATCTGAAGTCAGTGATGTCCCCAGGGAAGATGCATGGGTTGAACACTAGCAGCAGGCAATGGCTAATAAAGTTTACCTACGCTGCTTCACTAACTGGAACCTAAACACAGGAGGTGAATTTCTAGAGTTGGGAGGAGTTTGCAGCAGGGATCAAAGCTCTGGAAAAGGAAACTAGATGAAATTGCTCACTCCACTGTGTACGGGAAAATAAATGCCCTATACTTAACTGATGCTGTGATGCAACCCGCAGCATCAGCAGCACACTGACAAAATGAGTCAGTGACAGGTCACGGTGAGACAGAACCCCTCAAGAAGACTGAGAAGTGCTTTGCATGCAGAAGTGTCTGCATCGAGGCTGCTATACAGCCATTTGCTAAGTAAACTGCATTCTTGGCTGATCTGCCAAACCAGTATCTTCAGTGCATCATCTGCTTTATCTTAAGTTGAAGCAGCAGGAGGAGGAGGACGCCATTCCTCACTTCCCTGGGAAGGAGACAGCCAAGTGAAAAGCTCAGAAGAGATGCTGTGACTCACAGCGCAGAGTGACGCTGCACTCTCGCACAGGGTCTGTAGGGGATGCATGGAGCAGAGGGCACTTGTCCAGCCACAACAGCCCTTCGCAGCCAGCCAGAGGACAGGATCAGCACCAGCGAGCACACCAGGGTCCTGAAGTGACGCAGAGCATGCAGGCACAAAGAGGAACTACCTTCGGCAGCGGAGGAGTACCGCTCTGAGCCCCCCACCAGCACCAGGACCTCCTGTCCCACACGTGCTGGGAGCAGAATTCACCTCACTTCCCCAGGCTTAACGCCCTTCCCTTGGCAAATGCTGATTTCATCAGCCATGACGGCTGGAAGCCATCCCAACGCCAAGAGGATGACGTTATTTTTCTTTGCAATTAAAACTGCGTAAGAAGCACCATCCCACGAAGACCTGTCAGCTGATGGGGAGCACTGTCAGCCCCTGCCCCGCACAGCCAGCAGTCTCCCAGGGCCCCCGAAGGCTGCTCTCCGCAGGTCGAGCAGTGCCCTCAGGTGGTCAGTGGACTCCCCAGGTTTGAGACCCGCTTCACCATAAAAACAGGGAACACGAGCATGGTTACATTCCGTCCAAGTATAATTCTTTATTTGGCCTTCTCTGGGGAAGCTACAGTTCTTAACAAATATGTCATTTAGCGACAGGCATCCCATCAATTTCCAGGAACGTTACAGAGGATCAGTGTCATGGCCAACAAAAGATGTCCTTAGAACTGTCAGCATGAAGTTTTAGGACTGTGATTTAAACACGCCCTAGCAGAGATATGAGAGAAGCGTACTCTAATACACTTGAAAACTGCCTGTCTCAGAACTCAGGTGCCGTGCACCTCTGTAATTACCTTTTCAAGCCAAATTTGCTCCTTCCTCCTCAATGTACAGGTGGGATGAAAGCAAACACATTGCTCAGAGGCACAAGGTACAAACAGTTTTTAAGCCCTGATTTACCTGTCTTATTTATTTGTAAGGACAGTACCTAAACATCTTTCTTACGTGGTATCATGCTGCCAGACCTGATGTTACACTCACTTGCAGCACACCTCACCATTGCTTTGTAAGTTAGTAAGTCTCAACATTTTTTTCAGTATACAAAACATCCGTGGCAGGCAAAAGAAAGGATGACTTCTGTAGCTGAAGATGACTCCCTTCTATCTTCATGGCTTGTTCAGCTCAGCCTCTTCTTCAGACACCAAGTCCATTTCCACTTGAAAATGAAACAGTCCAAGCATTTCCTGCTGAGCCCAAGTACCCAATTCATTCAGCTTCCAAAAAGCACCAGTAAAGCTTCCTCAATTCATCATCCTCTTTGCGGTTATCTCAGAACACACCAGACCATCATAGAAGCTGGTCAATATCAGTCCCTCCTGTCCTCTGTCAGGAGCCTGGTGTGCAGCACAGCTCTCGCTGGTTGTCCACAAACAGAGTGATTTTAAGAAGCGTATCTGAGTTGGAAGAAAAAAACAACCCCATTAACTTAATGTATTTTATCTGTATTCTCTACCCACAAAAATTTAACTTGTTTTAAAAGCAAGAAAGAAAAACATAAGTAAAACTAACTTAGTAGACCCAGTGAAAAGGATCACTAAGCCCCTTGTTACACTGCGAGGAAGGATGTTGCTTTCAGCTGTGCCCAGGGTCTGATGGCAAGTATTTACAACTGAAGCCATTCACAAGATCTCAGAGCAGGTCACAAAGAACAAGTGCAAACTGAGCAAAGCAATCCACTGCTACCAAGACCAACACAGCAAGCAACACCAGGCCCTATGTGCTGTCTCCAGGGCTGAGACATCAGCATGGAGCTCAGCAAAAGACCCTTCAGGTCTGCTGTATGTGAAACTACCTTGAACTACATCTTCCTTGTAGCGCTCCAAAATCCTCTCCCAAGACTGTGGGAGGGCTTCCATGTCTGCCAGGCTGTCACAGCTGACGCGGAGAAGGAGAAGCTTGCTCTCCAGGTACCTTCATGCCCAGTAAGGACAACAAAGAGAAAAAGGCACCCGCCAGCGCTGCCCGGAGAGACCTTCTGCAGAAGGATACAAGTACCGGTAGTAGCGCTCCACGTCCTGCAGCCCCTCCAGCGCGTCAGCCAGCGAGGGGCAGCGCGGCCCGCGCTGCAAGGCCGCTGCCAGGCCCAGCTCCGCCGCCAGCTCCTCGTACAGCCGCAGCACACCGGCCACGCCGGCCCCCACGGCGTCCCGCACGGCCCGCAGCTCCGCCCTGCATGGCAAAGCGGGGGGCGCTCAGCTATAGCCCCATGCCCCCCGCCCGGCCCGGCCCCGCCGCCGCCTCACCGGCGGCCAGCGAGCTCCTCCAGCAGCGCCTCAGCTGCACCGCGCTGCTTCCGCCACAGCCGCGCCCGCAGGTCACCGAAGGCGCCCAGCGGCGAGCCGCCCCACGCCAGCCGCTGCACTGCCCGCATCTGTGCCGCCAGCCCGGCCAGCGAGGCCAGCAGCGGCGCCCAGGCGGCCAGCGACGCCCGCCAGGCCGCGTCCTGCCGCGCCACCGCCGCCGCACACTCCCGCAGCGCCGCCACCACCGCTGCTGCCGCCGCCATGCCAACCCGCCGACCCGGAAGCGCTCCTTCGTCCCATGCGTCATTGCGCCGCGCCGAGCTCCGATTGGCTGCGCTGCGCCGAGCTCTGATTGGTCGGGCGGCGGCGGCCGTTGGGTTTGAACGCGCGGCGGGCGGCGGCGCTCCCGGCCCCGATCCCGGTCCTGACCCCCGGCACCGACCCCGGCGCCGTCGCTATGGCTCCTGCGCGAAAGAAGGCTGGCGCGAGCGCGCGCGGCAGGAAACTGGCGGCCTTCCTGAAGGACTTCGACCGCGAGGGTAGGCCGCGCCCGACGGGGGCGGGCGGCGGGCCCTGGGCCCCGGGGGGGGAGCGGGCCCTGGGCCCGGAGCCGTGGCTGAGCTGTGTGCGTCCCTGCAGTGAGGAGCCGGGTCGAGCAGCTGCGGACGAACGGGCAGCGCCTCGTTAAGGAGGCGGAGAACCTCTACAACATCGAGATCCTGCGGCTGCCTGTGGCTCTCCGCGAGGTGAACTGGCTCGACTATCTCGGTACGGGACGGGACTGGGACCGGTACTGGGCTGGCGGGGGCACGTTTTCCCCTAGACAGTAAAACCTAGGGGTAATAAAGGAGCAGCCGGAGTGTTCTCTGGCTGGAATCCCCCAAGCAGGCAGCCGCGGGCTGTTCGGAAGCACTGCTCTCTTTGAGGCTGCTTGCTCGCTGCCAAGAAAACTGGCTTGTGCTGGGGTTTTGTACCCTAGTGGTGACGTATTAAAGTATGTCTACGTGTGCTCTATAGGCTGTCTTAGACATGTATTGATTTCTTAAAAATATTTTCTTTTTAGCTAAAGGAGGAAGCAAAAAGGTGTTGGAAGAGGCAGCAGCGGTAGGTTTCTCGCATAAATATTAAACTTTCCTGATGGCGTTGTGTACTTCTATAGGAAATGAAGGGTTTCTTGAGTCTGTAGGAGCATTGCAATAGCAGAGGTTACATAAATACATGCATGAATAGTGCTTTAAGACTTAACTGTAAGAGATTCCTGTTGTATCCAGTATAGGATTTGCATGCTCGTACTGCTCCTTGTTGGTCTTCCCTTACCTGCTTGATTTTGCTCCCAAATCCCTGAGAGCACACACACTTTTCAGTAAATGAAAGCATTTCTAAACTGGTTGAGTGGCAGGGTGTAGGTGAAGCATACTTGTAGCTGCCAAATAAGGCACGTTAGTCCTGAATGGCATGCAGACCTCCCATGTTGTTGCTAACTCTAGAATAACATAAAAGGTCCTAATTTGAGCACAACAGAAAACATGGAGGTATTCTTGCTGTAAAATAATTAGGCATTTGCTCTTTAACTTGGATTTCTCAGAACTATATGCTACTGATAATCCCAATGGTGTTGTGACTGTTTTTAATTTTAGGCAGACTTGGAAATAACAGAAATAAACAAGTTAACAGCAGAAGTTATCCAGACGCCTTTAAAAATCATCAAGAAAGGTCAGTTTGTTTTACGCATTGTGATGAGTTCAGTGAGATGAAAGCATGGCATGGTTTACATACTGTGAATAATAATTCGGTTCTCACTTACATCCCTCAGTATATTTAAAGACAGGAAAATAATCCTACTTTTATCCCTGCTATCTGTAGTAGCTCTATTTAGTTTTATTAAAACACTCAAAATAATTCAAAATAGCGCTCCATCAACAATTTGGATTTCAAAAGCAAATTGTTGCCAAAAATTCTTGTGGTTGTTTATTGTTTACCTCTGCTGCTAACTAATAATGTAAAGTTATTATTTATGTTCAACTTAGATAACGCTTTCTCTTTCTAGTGGAAAAATCTAAACAGGATATTGAAGCTATTGAAGAAGAAGCAGAGCCTCCTTTGCTTCCTCTAGCAAAGAAAGCAAAACATGATAGCCAATGTCTTCCAGAGCTAGAAGCTGAAAATGTTAATCCAAGAACTGGAAAGGTAAATAGCTATTCTTTGTGATTACTTTATTCCCAAGACATAAACTACTTTCTTAGATGATGCCTATGATAACGTAGCAGTCCAGGATACTTTGAGGGGGACTTCAAAACAGGTATTGCTCCCTGAAACTCCTAGTGATGGGAGAAGGTCACAGAGTCTTGTAAGGTGTTTGTTTCTGGCCTCTTGTACTGTAAAAAGGAACCTATTGAGCCAAATGTTTTGTACAGAACCATTTGTTCATTGTGGACTCAGCTGTCATGTGATAATGAAGTAACTGATTTGGTAAGTAATGTGTGTTTCAGGTGAAGGCATCCACTAAAAAAGTGCCAGTCTCTAGGAGCAGAAGACCTCCTTCAGCAAGAGTGAAGCGCATGAGTAAAAGGTAATAGGGGATATCTTTTTTTACTGGCTTTCAGAAATGGAGAAAAAAGTGTATAGTGCTAATGTAACTCTTAAATGGAATGGTGTATAGTTTAGTAGGCTGGTTGATGTTGTTGTGCCATGCTATAGGAAAAAATCAGTGATCTGACAGTGAATGAAAGATGGGCAATTTCCTCTCCTGTGATGACCAGCTATCCCTAGCTTTGGGGTTTACTTTTGATTAGTAAGAATCTCTGGGTTTCTGTGGTAATAACCTCATTCAAGTCTTTGATAAGATAGTGCTTGTACGTTTCTTAAAAGTATTCTTATGAGCAGATGTTTGTTTATTTCCCTTTAATAGATCAAGCAAAAACAACTTTATCACTCCAGCTACTGGTAGAATTGTTGATCTCTGTGCTCGGGGAGGTACCTCCACGGTCACACCCAAATTTGATTCCAGGTTTGTATTCTGTTAAATTTCTCTGTTAATCTCTCTTATAGGGGAGTGGCTTGCCATTTGCTTTATGTATGTATCTGTCATCTATTTGTAACATAATCCTTAGTGGCTCTTTGAACTGGAAATGAAAGACTTTTAGTCAAATTGCTCAATTGCCTTGAGCAATTGCAGTGAAATTACTTACCTATAACTTTTTGCCTCAGAATTTTCAAGACACCAGGTTTGCGCACACCTGCAGTAAATGAACGTGTTTACACCATCTCTGCCAATGGCAGCCCCCTTGCTGACGGCAATGATATCTTCATTACAGTCCCTGTTGGAGGAGGGGAGGTAAATCAGAAGCTTTAATCTGTAAAATCTGTGCTGAAGGGATAGCTTGTAACTTCTTGGGGGCCTTACCAGTTTCAGGTCATCCACTCTTGTCTCTTTAGTTGTGCTACTTCTATCAGGGGATTGATCTAGCTTAAAAAGAACTTTGAAAGATTTTTAGTTGGAAGTGGGAGCTGTTCAAGTAAGTCAAAGCGGAATGTAGAATGATGTTTTGCTGTGCGTTTCAGTAACATTTAAAGTAGCTTCTGCTGGCGGTAATGTGTGAATGCACTGCAAGGAAGGTACAAGATGAGCTTCTGGTCAAGCTAAATGTAGTTCTCTGCTTGTACATGGTCTCCTAGTATGCTTGGGTTTTATGTACTTTTGTTTTTGCTGCTTCTGGCTACTACAGCTGACCAAACAGAAAACCTAAGATTTGGCGTTTGTTTTTCACAGAGCATTCGTTTAACAGCAAGTGATTTGACCAAGAAGAATCTTCTTCATCTGAATCCAGAGGCCCAAGGAATTGTGAAGAAGTTATCAGTAAGTCTATGTATTTTGGTCAACTGTGACCTGAAGTTATAAGGCAGAATTGTCACTCTGTCATTAGTCACTGGATTGTTGAGCTGTAATAGAAACTCCTTATTTTTTTCCCCCCTTGTCTTGTATTTTGGCTCATGTCACTGGTCAAGAAGCAGCATGAACTGAGAAGGGAAGGAGGGGGGAGTAGCTTTACGTCACATGTAGCTTAATACAAACTGTGGATAAACCATGCAATTCTTGAAAAAGAACTATTGTCAATGTTTTGAAAAACTGAAAATGTCTTCTACTTCAGGCAGAATTTGTAAGTGATTGTGGGATATAAGTGTGTCTTAGACTACTGATTAATTTTTCTTTCTTTCTAGGTTCGTCTCGCACAAGCTTGCAGTGCTGCAAAGAACCATAGATGAAACTCAATGAACATTGACATCCCTCTGTAAATACAGAATGTTACATTTAGGACTGCCAGCTTTAGTTCTTGTTCTAGTTTGTGTCTTCCTTCCATTAATATACAGAATGGAAGTTAAGAACTAATTTTTCTACCTATGTTATGTAATGGGATTAGAAGAGATTGCTTTTTTTTTTAATTCAGGAAAAAAACAAACCTGTATTTCCTTTAAGGTTGAGACTAAGATACTGTTATCTTGGGCTTGCAGACCAGCAAGCTAGGCAGAAAGGCTGTTCTGGTATCTTGCAGAAGATGTAAGCAGTGGACACCAGTGACTGGAGTTCATATCTGTCTGGGCAAAGAAAGCAACAGATCAGATTTGTTGCACTTCCTTCCAGGTGCGTCCTTTCTCTGCAGATGTGCTTAAAAGGTGATGACTATCTCATATAGCACCTGAGATAACTAAAGGCACATTATTGGGACTGGTGTGCCTGGGACTAAATGGAAAGCTTCTTGTAGTTCATGATGCTGCCATGAATAGCAATCCTTTTGTTCTTATAGCAGCCATTGTATTTGTAACTGGCTTTGAGGTTTTTATAGTGAACTTACGCATTTTATTGTTTTTAAAGAAATAAAAGATCACAGGCAGTTTAACAGAACCAATCAGCTAGACCGGGGCTTAACTAGATTACTGAGAGTAACCTTTGAGTTACTGGAGTATGTCTAATGTGAGAGAACTTTGCTTTTCCTACACCCCCTTCAAAATCTTTAGGAGAAGCAGTACTCCTGGAACTGAGTATAGACATGGAAGAAGAAAGCTTGGACTAGTCAAAACATTGTTTTGCCCTTTCTTCTCATCTAAATTGAGTTGATTCAGTGCATTTCTTTGACAAAGAGCCATATCCAATAAATGGTGTTTGAACAGAACAAAATAACTTCCTTAGTCATTAATGGTTTTTTCCCCCACTTGCTTATAGAAAATACAGAGAAATCTTGCTCTATTTCAAATTCAGGAAAATTCAACTTTAAATGTAGCCTCTTGGGAGAGGGTTAATGTATTTATATTTAAAAATGTAAGCAAGAGCACTCATCTGGCTCAACACTTCCTTGCGAAATGAAGCAGGGAAGAAGTCTTGTATTTGCTTTCCTACAACCGCTCTCTTATTTTTTCAACAGCCTGGAAAAGCAGAGCTCTCTATGAAGCACTAGCTCTCCATAGGAAGATGGCATAAAGCCTTAAAATGTAAAACACTCCTCTCACTCAAAACCCAGGGTTTCATTTTTATTGTGAATCTTTGTAGCTGGTGCAGGATGGGAGAGGACACTTCTCTTGTCTGTTGAACTAAGATACGGAATCCCTTAAAGGTGTTGCTAGCTTAGATTCCTGAAGCATTATTCTGTATGGATCATACAAAGTCAAATATGTAAAATGGCATCTGCAAGAGACGACCTGATAATCCTTCCTCTGTTTCAACAGGGAAGCTAACATGAGAACATTTTAATTGGCATGTTAAGAGAGCATTCAGAGTAAAGAACTTTGCTTCTCTAACTTTGTCTAAGATTTCTTTTCTGAAAGTAAGCCTGTTTCTTTGTTAACTGGTGCACTGTCCTTTCCAAAGATACCTTTTTGTCCTTGATTTAAGCCTCTTTGAAGGGGCTATAAACAAGGATATTGAGACTTTGGGATTTTTCTAGGTTTGGAAAGGTTCTGCTTTTGGCAAAAGTCAAGCCTACAGCATGATTAAGAAGGAAGGCTGGGAAAAGCTGCTGTCAGAGGTAACTTACACTTTGGTGTAAATCTTTGATGCAGCCTGTGGCATGGGAGGAAGTTTGTAGAACAGCATTCATACATGAATTTCCTTTAAAAAGCAAGCATGTCACTGTAATGCAAACCTCAAACATATACCATGTATTTGGAAATCACTATTTAAGAGGTTTTAGCAGCTTCTAAGTCCTAACTGCAGGTGGCAATATTGTAAACTACTAAGCTACAAGTACACTTGCATTGCTGTCCTTGTTGAATTCTGTTAACATGTTAAAAAATAGTTAAGCTCTCCAACAGCAGAGGCATGCCTTTGTTTCTAAGTCTAGATTAATGTACTATACATTCCTGATCCTTCTGGAGGATGAAAGGCTGTATTTATACTATTATTGAGGTTAACACATTACTTATGCCTATAGCAAAAAAAGCCTGCAAAATAACATTTAGCACCTGGAAGACTGGAAGAAGCAGAATCTGTAGAACTCGGTGTGGGTTATGACTGCATTTCAGTTTGTACTTGTTTGGGTTGTCCGTGTGCTGAATTTGCTCTGTAGAGTGTGGAGGCAGCATAGCTCAAGGTTCCCTTTTTGCAGAGGTGGTACTGCTGAAGCGTGGCATTCCCAACACAATGCAGCCAACAATGCTGTTAATATTCAAGCTTCCTTTTCCAATTGTCAGAGTGAGTTAATTGTATCTGACATGAATTAAAGCTATCTGGCAGCTTATAGCTAAACAGATTCATCACCTAAATCCATTTTGCATGCTGCCTGCACCATGGGTAAGTAGTAGTACATTTTTCTGCAGTTCTAGTGCTCATGTGAATTGTTGGCATCGCCTCTGGCCCTTTTGCACACTACATGGCAGTTGCATTTGTTTAACAAAGCTAGAACCTCCCTCTTCAGTTCAAGGATTACAGGGGCAACACGGGGAAGCTGGCTGACTTTTTTGTGGATTTGGGGGAGGTTTTGTTTATATGTTAATTGTATGCTAGCCTGGCTGTAGTCTGAACTCTTTAAACTGTGTGATGGAAAATAAAAAGCAACACTGGAAAATAATTATTCTGTCAGGTTGGAAGAGGCTGCATCCATCACTCACTAGAGCAGTTCAGCCTACAGAAAGAGAATGACATTAGCTTGTGTCATCTGAGCTGCTGCTACGTCCGAGACGCGGTAGGAATAACTTCAGGGACTGTCCTCTGAACAGAGCCAGTCTTGAGGGGAAAGGCTAGAGGACATTGAGCTGCCTTCTCAGAATATCGCTTTTGCATATGTTCTTCCCAAGAACTGAACTATGTGACCTCCAAGGGCCTGTGTTTTGCATTAATAAGCGAGGCTCTGCAGAAGGAATTAAGGCCCCCATGTTTTGCGGCTGGTTCCATGAGAAAAAGTGTGGTTTTCCTGGTTGTAATTTCAGTCATGAATACTGGCCAGGGCTGACAGCTGTGGCTTTCTTCTAAGAAGGGTGGTTTTGGGGAGTAATGGCCATGGCTTGCTAAAAGATTGCTGAGCACTGACTTTTTAAGATCGAAACTCCTGACCTGAACCAGAGCTCTTTCAAAATAAGTTTCTCTTGGGCCTGGGCAAGCTGCAGAAGGAGAGCTGGTGGTACTTTGAGCAGCACAGGCCCAGCAGGGAGCAAGCAAGTAGCAGGGCATGTCTGTGTTTCACCAGGGCTTTTATAGTGCTGGATAACTACAGCCTTGCAGGGGAAAAAAAGCATTCCTGCCTTCCCCTGGCTGGCTGGCACAGAGCTCAGCCAGCCAACGCTCCAGGCAGGAGTTCCCGCTCACACCAAGCGGGCGCAGCAGTACGCTGTGTGCTGGGAGGGTGTTTGGGAGTCTGTGTGCTTGTGCTACAGCTTTGCTTTGGGTGTGAGAACTCCGCAAAGTTCAGCCCAAATTCATAACGGAAATGTGAAACTATTAATCTAGAGAAATAATGAGCAGAATAGGTACCCAGTGAAGTACCTTCCCCAGGATGTACTGACATTGAACTCCCACAAAGGGACTGTGTTAGATAATGATCCTAATAGGTGGCTCTTCCAGGCAATTTGATAGATGTGCACTATCAAGCATTGTCAGAAATAGCTGCATATACAAAGCAAGCGTTTATCATCATGGACACCTTGCAGGTGGTCACTGATTCGGTGACATTGTAAGAAATAAATAGATAACAATTCCCTGCTTGCTGATAGGAAGGATGATAGTTTAGAACAGACTAGAGCTGTCTCTAGGCAATTTTTTCATGCAGTTTTTGATGTGAAGGTGCAGGACAGCACATGCAACTCCTCCAGCTGACCTGTGTAATTCCACCAGAAATCCACGTTTCCTGGGTCAGCTGAAGGTGTGAGACGGGGAAACATTCCTTAGCATCACTCAGAGGCATGGATTAATTCGTAAGTCATTTCTCTTCTCTAAATAAGTGATTGGGAGAACTGCAAATTCAAAGGTGAAATGCATATCTGGAAACCTCTGCCATTTTGGTGGGTTTAGTTGAACAGGCTGCATCTCCAAATTTTATGTGCAATTGCAGTGTCTGCAGCTAGCAGTAAAGATATTCTGCACAGCAAAAAATCATCCATTTGTGGAATTTGTGAGTCATTTTGAAAACACAGATAAGTCTCAGGGGTCAGGGAAATAACAAGAAAAAGGTATTTTCAAAAAAGACATTATTTGCTTAATCAATAGGACAAATTGTCCTAGTCGGAGCGTGCACAAACTGACTTTTCAGTATGAGTTCCCACATCTCACTGGTCCCCAGACAGCCCTCTCCAATTCACTGAGAAGTTCAAGCTCCTAGCGTCAAGTCTGTGAGGCACGATGCTGTTCCCTTTGATAAGGATTCAGCTTTTGGTGGCCTTTCCCGGTGGGGATGGGTGCTCTCTCCACTCCCATCCCAGCATGCGTTTCCATGCCACCTGATTGCAGCTGGGACATTACATTGGCTCTGCTCTAACTTGAATCTTTATTCCAGCAGTTCACAGCTAAGCAATGTGCCATTTTTAATGAGGCAAAAAGATAATCTCCATCAGGGAGATGAGTCCATGGATCCCAGGTCTGCTGTCAGCTGCGCTCCTGCCTGGTCCACAAATTGCAAGACGTGGCCAGCTGGTTCATCGCCTTGCTCCTCACCCTGTTTCTGCCGAAGGGGAATGTGCTGTTTGGAGCCACAGTCAGCAACGCTAATGGCTGTTGGCAGGTTGCAACACAGCAATGAGGAGGCCCAGCCAGTGGTGTTCCTTGGCACGGCGTCAGACTCCCGTCGCACACAGTAAGTGGTCTCCACACTGGAGAACTGCAAGTTCGGGAAAGAGAAGTAACGGGTGGAGCAGAAGTAAGCACAGGGATTCAGCTCTGCGACTGCCTCCTGTGGCTTATCAAACCTCTCCCTCTGTGGTTGCTGATAGAACGGATGCTCAGAGAACAGAGTTACAAGGCTTGAATTACCTTTCATCAGCTGAGGGCACAGCTTGCAGACGCTGCTTAAGCTTCTTTAACTGCTTTTTTTTTCCCCCTCCTTTCTTTGTGGGCTTTTTCAGTGTGAGGTTTTGGTGGGTGGTTTTCTGTTTGGCTGGTTTTTTGCTAACTGAGAAAGATTTAACACTTAATTAACCTAACTGACATCATTTAACAGTTGGGCACTCAATTAGGTAAAATGTATTAATTAGAAGACGTGAGTGGTGGTGGGTTTTCCAGGCTGGCACCTCACTGCAGGGAAGCCATGCTGTGCAGCGTTTAACGATGTCCACACTGCTTCGGACAGCCGTGCTCTGCCCATCACTGTCTGCCGAAATGCAATGTTCCCTGTGGGACCCTACAGCTGTTTAGCTGATCCCATATCACGTGTCACTGTGTGTGATGGGGATTCCAGGAAACAAATCACACGCTGTTGTTTGCCATGGATTGAGCTGCAGCTTGTGTTCCTCTAATTGGTTGTGCTGCAGGACTCCGGGTGAATCCTGGAGGTGTGCGGTGGGAGAAGAGCCTTGCTGTGATGCCTGCTTGCCTTCCTACATGCGTGTATGCTCAGAGATGGGACGGGTGGTCTCTTGGCAAGTACCTGAAGGCTTAGCAGGGAGGGGTACATTGGTTGGCTAGATTCAGTGTTGGGCAAAGTTGTATAAGGAGCCAGAGGGGTTGTAGCTTAGCTTCTGGGTAGGAATTCTGTTGATGATAGAGGAGAGCTCCTGGGAAGCTGTGCTGCTCTGTGGTGAGGTCCTTAGGGGAAGGGGTTGTCCTGTGCACAGTACCTACTGTCCTCTTGGTCTGCTGCTGTTAATCCTGTGTGGCTGTGAGCACAGCTGTAAGGTGGATGGTGTTTGGTCACAGCCCATCCCTCTGGGTCCTGCCAGCAGCTGAATGGCAAAATGAGGAGGCTTTTGCCCTCCCTGCAGCAATGCCAGCCGTCGCTGCCTGGGTCTGAGGGTCTGACGTCTCTGAGGACAGAGGGGGAAGCCGATTGCCCAAATAGTCCAGCCCTCTGGGAGGGGAACTGTGAATCCAGCTCCCCTTCGGCTGTGATGCCGTCCCCGCAGGGTGAGAAAGACGGGTGTGCCAAGTGCCTTCTGGCAAGGACCACCCTTGTGAGCCCTTTCCTGAAGTGTACATCAAATATTTCCTTCCACGAGGCAGGCTGGGTCTTGACTTTCACAGCCTCCCAAATGAAAGTTTGAGCCTGTCAGGAGACTGAAATAAGTGTATCCAATTTATTCATAGATGGTAGCTTTCTTAAAGGCAGGATTTCTTTCACAGCTGTGCTGCAGATCAGATCCATATTGTCCAGTGAAATCTCATTTACAGCAAGATAATATGAAAACTGATGTGGCTGGACCTTGTTGTGGAATTGCAGGGTGCCACTGCTCAACTGTCACATTGGAGCTGGGGAAAGCATAAATGTCCTCTTAAAATACAGCAGTGGGAAACAGAGCTTACAGGGTGCAGACTTCAGAGCAATTTCATCCCTAGCTCTGATGAGAGTGGGGACAAAATTCTCTATTTATCTCAGAAAATTAGTGCCCATAAGCCACAGAGCTTTACACTCCTCTTGCCCAGAAGCATTATTACACTGAAAAATGGGATTAGACAGAATCACTAATTTTAACATCGCACATGGAGCCCAAGATCCCAAGCACCCTCCCTGTCTCTCCAGGGAAAGATTTATTGCCTGCTGCAATGTAATTAATCTAATTTCCCTTAATAAGGGTGAGACAGTTAATAGGGAAGTCATGTCCCCAAATTCAGTTGCCACCCCTCAGCCCAGCTGTGCTGAGGAGCGGGGCCAGGGCAGCACCCATCCCACCAGCACAGCCCCTCAACCCAGCGCCAGACCCTGCCCATGGGGAGCGGGTGCTGCCTCTGCCTCCCAAGGAACTGGCAAAGGCCCATCTGGAGCCAGAAATCACCATGGGAGAGGGCGAAGGGAAGGGGGTGATTCCCTCTGCCCTGTGTCCGACACCTGCTCCCGCAGGAGGATGCCGTTGGGCTCAGGCTGCTCCTGGCTGGGGGTCCCGGCAAGGGATATGGCCCCAGCGTGCTCACAGAGTTGCTACAGGTGCAGTTACACTCATGCACCTCTGTGGAAGAGGGTACTTGGGGAAACGGGGGTGTGAGGTGTTTAAGGCATGAAAGTACGCAGGCTCTGCTCCCAGCATCTCCCAAGCCACAGCCATCACTGCTGAAGTGCTCCCCGAGAGAGCACCTCAAACTGCAGCCACGATTATTTTCATGAAGAGAAAATACGCTCTTGCAATCCAATGCTCTCACAGTGTCTGTCGTCTTCTGTTCTGCTGGTGTCGCGCAGCCCTGCAGCAACTGGCTGAGAGCAGCTTTCAAGGGAAAAATCAATAGTTACTAGTTATGAGTCAATCTTCCTTATAAAGTACAAACCCTGCTGATTTTGCACAGTTCAGGGCTACGCTGAGCAGGGGAGCTGACATGTTTTGTACACAATTTGAAATTAATTCATTTGCTGTGAGGTAGTAACTGGAAATGTTAATAAGATCTCAGCTGCTGTTGTGAGTCCCTCCCTGGGCGTGAGCTCAGGAGCCCAGAGCGGTGCCAGGACCCAGCTGCAGCCCCTGAATTGAGGGGATGGGGTGGGGGGAGTGACTGTTGATCCTTAGTGTCAAGCACAAAGCCAGTGGAAAAGGACAATTTATCCTTGTCCTGCATTACTCATAAAAATAGCATCAGGGGGTTGAGCACTAATTGCAGCCTCTCCCGGCCAGCTTTGCAGAATACAGGCAGCATCTGGCAGCGTGGCTCTTGGGCTGAGACAGGCAGGGAGCTCCTGGGAAGGCCTGATCAGCAGGGAGAGTCGCTGGGTTCAAGAAGAGCCAGCCCATCACTAAGCACTGCTCGTCCGGGGAGGAGGACAGGCAGGCAAACACTGGTGGAAGGGCGAGAGGCAGGAGTGCGTTGCAGGGCAGAGACCTGCTGCCAGCTTGGCGGCTCCTGTGGGCGAGCAGGCAGCGCAAGCTGGATGTCTGTCCTTTTGCTCGTCCCTGCTTGCACCACCGGAGCCCCACACCTCTCACACACCTGCCGTGTCCAGGGGTTGTCCCTGCCAGCCCTCACCCCAACACCCAGCTCTCGCCGTGCTTAGCCAGGGCTGGTCCCCATGGCGGGGCTGGCTGCCAGTGAGTGGTGACAGCAGAGCCCGTCCACCCGCCCTCTGGATGGCTCTGTGCGCTTGCTGTTATGGCAATTAAATCCAACTAGGGAGATTGTTTCTTTGGTTTCCTTTAGGAAATACAACTGCTGAGCTCTATCTTCCCTTCTGCAAAGGGCCTCAGTTCACCTTCATGAAGAACACTAATTGCAAAGTAATTTGGTGTGATGAGCATCTGCAAATGATACCTTCTGTGAGCAGTAAGTGGATTTCTTTCCATTGCTGCAGCGTGCATTAGCGATGGAGGCGTAACTCGCTCAGTTCAGCCGTCCTCAATGTGCAAATGAGGAGGGAAGAGCTGGCTTGGGTGACCCTGTTTGTGCCTCTCCCTACTGTTGGGTGGCTTTGGCCCATCCACACGAACAGCAAAGTATGGATCCAGATCACTGGCTGGGTTCATGTTTCCCAGGTGCCAGGGCTCTGAGCAGACACACGGTTTGCAGGAAGGGCTGTAACCAGGGTGGCTTTCCCTGGAGAAGCGAGGTGCCCCGAGCTCCTGCTCCCAGCGCCAGGAGCTTTGGCTCCTCGCTGCCCAGGAGGTGTGGGAGCTCAGTGTACGCCCATGACACAGAAATTCATGCAGCAGGGAATAGTTAGACTTTAAACCCAAGCTAAATGAGCGATGGGCTGAGTTCATGCCTCATGATGGGCTGCAGCTCTGGCTGTTCTCCCTGTTCAGCTGCAGTGGTGGAAAGCCCTCTGCCAAGAGGCTGAGTCAGTGCTGAGCCGCCGAGCAGAGTGGCCCCTTCCTTTAGCCACTTGTAGCTTTCCCTAAGGAAAAGCTGCTGCCGAATGGCTGAGCGCCAGGAGCCCGAGGGAAAGGCTCACGCTCCCTGCTCGGTGCCAGGCCAGCATCATCCCTTGAGCACCCACTGCACGCCTCCCTGCCTTGCGCGGGGCTGATGGCTTTCACTGAGCCCGACTGGCACCCTGTCCCTTGCGGGGGGACACCAGCGATGTGTGTGCCTGCCTGGCAGCGCCAGAGAGAGGGCACGGCCCCCCGCCCTGGCACGCATGGGGAGAGGTGCCCCCTCCCCAGGCCGATGCACCTGTGAGGAGAGGGGACCCGGACATAGTCCCCTGGCAGAAGGCTCTGCCTCTGGTGCTGTTGGATGTTCCTGTGTGTTGTCTCACTATTTCCTGAAAAAAAGTTGTGAGTTTTCTTTCTGCTTATCCCCGAAATGGTCTATCCGAGAGTCCAGAGGCGGGATGGAGTGGGGCAGTGAGTAATGGCAGCTTGCAGATCAGTCTCCTCCCTGCCTGCCGTGCGGCAGGGCCAGGGGTGTGGTGGGAGAGGGGCACAAGGAGGGCTCTGCTTCGGATGGAAAGCTGATTTCTCACCGAGGGTGACCTTGTGGCCTGGGAGCCTGGGAAGCTGCATCCTGACGGCACTTGATTGATGGGATCTGAGGAGTTGTTCTCCCTCAATGTCAGTCAGCCCGCCTCTGCTGACTGCAAATGAAGGTACAAGAAATTGGACAGTAATCAATGCCAGATGGAAAGTGCAATTGAAAATGCCTTCTGTCTGGAGCGTGCAGGCCGGGAGGGAAGTTTGGCCAGGGCAGCGCTGAGCACTCGGCTTGTGCACACTCACAAACACTCTCGCTTTCTCTTTCCACTGTTCAATTATTGCACACAAAGATGACAAGAGATGCATCTCCGTGGGGACTTGCCGGACAAGGAAGCCACTTGCCAAGAGCTGCCAGCTCCAAGCAGCTCTTGCAGATAAAAAACGAGATGCTGTTATCCCGCCAGACAGAAAGGGGCAGAGATCAGAAACGCAATAGCTTTGCACTTTACAGCAAACGGTGCAGAGCGGAGTCACCCTTGTAGCGGTGAGAGCACTGTGCAGGCATGCAGGGAGCGGCAGGGAGCAGAGCTGCTCAGAGACTGCGCCGGAGCTGCTGGACATCAGAGGCATCCCAAGGGACCGGGGCAGCAGCAAGGCATTTCCATGCGTTATATCGCAGCAGAGCCTTGAGACAATGTAAATCCCCAGGACGGTGGGAGCGCGTCCCCTCTGGGGCCAGCATGGCTCAGCCCTCTAAGGCAGTGCAGGCAATGGAGGGGAGGTCGGGTGGTGCTGAGCATAAATTACAGGGTCTGCAGCGCTCACGCATGAGCACCAGATTAATTTATGCGTGAGTGCCCAATTTGTTCATACGTGAATGCCCAGCTAGTTCAGCACCCAAATAGTTCCCGCGCGAGTGCTCCGTTAGCGGATGCCTGAGCCCCGCATCCGGCCTGCATGGTGGATTGGTGGCCGGGGGCTGCCGGGGACCCCTCTGACATTGGTGTAACGCCCCATTGCGCACAGACGTGCCAGCCTGGCAGAGGCGCCAGCAGCGCCCTGGTGCAGGCGGATTTAAGAGTGGGTGTGAGGGAGGAGGCAGGAGGAGACGTGCGGCTGGAGGCACTCCTGCAGAGCACCAAGGAAGGCTGCTGCAGGGCAGGATAGAGCCAGGGGTCCCAGCCTGGGGCAGGGAAGGGGCCACTGCCGCCGCTCTGCACTGAGGAGGCACCAGCTCACCTCTGCAGAAGTGAGGAGCACCCAGGGTGTTGCCTGCAGGCGTCCCTTGGAAGGACGCGTCCCAGGTCTGTGCCAGCACAAGATGAAACAGGGACAAGGCTCCACCTGCTCGCTATAAATAAAAGCCCTTGCAAGAGAGAACCAATTTCCCTTTCCCTTTGGGACAGTGCCGACCGATAGTAATCCCATTATTTTTGGCAAATAACCCCTCTGGTGGTTTTTCGCTTGTTTGAGGAACCAGGCATCTTGCTGCAAATGAATTACAGGTTCATTTTCTCATCAAATATCCAGCTCACCTAGCAATGAGGAGGCCCAATGGCAAAGGGAGGAGGGAGGCAACTTCGGAGACAAAGTTTGATGCTAATAGTCTAAGTTAATTGCTGATTGTTTGGAGTGGGATCATTGGAGCCTATGGCTCACTCCACATAATAACATCTTCCTCCTCAGACACCTTACCCATCTGGCACTTGCCATCTGTTCCCCACAACACTCCCTGTCTTATCTACGGTTTGCTGTAGGAAGTTTCTCCGTGCAGAGAGCTGGGGCCCTGGGAAGGGCACTGCATGCTGCCGCGGAGGAGGTGAGCCTCAGCTGTGGGCAGCAGCACGGAGGTAGCACAGCACAAGTGTTTTCAGAGGCTGGGCGCTCATGGTGGTCCCTTGCACTCTGAGCAGAGCATCCCTGCAGACACCTCCTGCACATGTCACCCCCTACCAATTAATTATGTCGAAACATCTCAGACACTTCCAGTCCTAACGAAGCTGTTCATGTCTGTGCTGGAGCCCCCTGCTCCTGCCCCACTGCCTGCGCTGTGAGTGACGCAGCCAAGGGCAGCCACCCCCTCTGTGAGGGGGAAGGGGCCGGGACGTGGGACGGGTGCACCTCGGGGAGCCCGAAGCCTCCGTGGGTGCGGGTGATCTGGAGCGTGTCTGCCTGGTCTGTAGGGCACGCGCTGGGACGAGGGCTGTGGCTGTGCCGGCACCACCAGCTGAGAGTAGCACTGGTGGGGCTCGGCAGGTCCAAAAATGCACCCCACAGCCCAGGGATGTGCTCCCCCAGTCTGGTGCTGTGCAGGCAGGGGCTCGGCAGCACTGTACAGGCAGGGCCATGACCAGGATGGGCTGAGGACTCATTAACTAATTGGTCCAGGCAGGGGCTTGCAGGCTGCAAGGAAGGTCTCTGCTAAGCTTTCCTTCTCTATCTACATCTGCAAATGACCTGGCATTACCTTCTCACTCCTTTTTTCTGGCTAAACTCTGACCCTGCAGTCAGACCACTTCTGCTCTTTGTGTCTATTATTGTCCTTAAAAACAACAACTTGCTTTTGCTTAGAAGTTAAAATACTATTTTAAATACAGAACCACCATGTTGCTTTTCCTGCTTCCCAGTATCTCCCTGTGCTGGCAATATTCTCATCCTGTTTGGAGGCTGAAATTATTTGCTACAGTCGCAATTGCCTTTTGGCTCTAAAGATTACGGAGGAATCTTTCTCTGCGGGTATTCAATGGCAGCGCTCTTCTGGCCACATGTGCGGTATCAGCAGCGTTGCAGGGTATTTCCTTTCCTGGCGGAGTGGGTCTAATCAATTCTGGGCTAATTCCCGCCTGCAAGAGTGGCAGGAGGACAGCGCTCCCAGTCCAGCTGCCCACGGCGTAAACGGGGAGCGTGGGGGACCCTGCTCCTCGTCCCACCTCCCCTGCTCCGGGTGGGAGCCCCAGCACCACCGTGCCCCAAGCAAGAAGGAACTGTCACCATCCCAGCGATACTTTTAATCAGCCAGTGCAGTAAAAGGGAATCAGTCATGTTAAAGGGGAATCGTAAAGCAGCTTTGGAAACCACAGGGCCGTGCAGAATTGCTCAGCTGTGTTTGCTCAGAGCCCAGCCATTTTATGGTGCCATAAACCTCCCGGCATGTGGGCTGAGGAGTGTAAATCCTGCGCTTACTCTTCTACACACCAGCTAATGGCAGGGGCACGGCGCAGAATGAGACAAGCTGACATGGGGACCAGGGCGCCGTGTCGCCCTGTCCTTGGTTTCACACGGCTAACCCCATGAGATTTGTTTTTTGCCGAGTAGACAACTCTGCGCTCCTGGGGCACGACAGATGTTGCAGCTTCACCGTCTCTGCAACACTCGTCGTGATGCAATTTGCTGAGCTTCTCAGGCTTCATTGTCACCAGCCTCCAGATCATGTCACTTCCTCCTCTTGCGCTCGGCTCTGGCCCGAAGTGGGCACCGTGGCCCCTCATCTGCCCTGATGTTTAGGCCTCTGCTTGCAAAGGTTTCTTGCAAAATGGGGATTTGCTGGAGTAGTCATTCTGGAGGAGCCGCTGCTGCAATAGGCTCTGCGGCAGGTTCTTCCCTGTGGGACCTGGGGTCCCTGGCCGAGCTGAGGACACAGAGAGGCACCACAGGTTTCCTGCACGGGGCTGTCTCCATCGCTACCAGTTCGGTCTCACCAGGGCTGGGGGACGGGAGGATGCACCTGCACAGCCCCAGCGCATCCCCTCAGCCTCATTATGCCCAGTGAGCGGAGAGAGGGATCCTGGGCAGGAAAAGGGATTTTTTAATTCTGCTCTTCCACCTGTCACCTCCCCGAGGTTCCCAGAGCGAGCCCTGCTCCTCTGCGGGGGACAGGGTGGCATCCTCCACCCGCCATGCTCTGAGCTGGGCTGGTCCATCCCGTCCCACGGCTCGAGGAGCAACCGTGGCTCCGTGGGGTGGGGACCGGAGCCACCCGCAGCACCCGTGGGGACCCGGGTGACAAATGGCCGGTAAAGTTGTTGTGGGGAGCATGCACAGGCAGTAATGGAGTTGTAATGAATTAAGTGCTGTTAAAATTGATGCAGGGCTACTGTAATGAATGTGCGTGTGTTGTGAGGATTAGGACACGGGTGTGATGAATATTGTCTATCATCCCAATACATATTTTCAGAAACTAATTTAATGCTGAAAGAGATTATTAAAAATGAGGGGAGGAAATTGTCTCGGATATATTTAGAGTCCCATGGTAGGTAAGATGAATTCCAGAAGTCTAAATACCACCTGTGGGGTGAAAAGGATAGATGCGGATATTGTGGTAGCTTGTGATAAGAAGACAGGGCTGAGGCAATCCTTCTGCCGGAGGAGAGCAGCCGGGGAAGGCAAGCCCTTGTCTGGGACCTGTGTGCTGGGGACCTGTGTGCTGAGCCGATCCTGCAGCGCCGGGACCGTGCCGGAGCCATCAGCCCTCACCAGGGGAGCGGAGCACGGTGCTTGTGCTGTCCCCGTGCATCTCTGCCCACAGCCCAAGGTAGTCCCTTCCTACCTCGGTTCATTTCCTGAGTCTGTGACCATTTTGCAGCTGTGCGGTGGGGACACGAGCTGCTGGAAGCGCTGGTAAATGATCGTGGAGCTCCCCTGACAGGAAAGAGCTTCCGCACAACAAGGTCTAAGAACAGCCTTTGCCTGGAGCTGCTAAGGAAAGAAACCCCAGCGCTGCAGGTGACGGGTGGGCTCTGGTTCTGTCTCACTGTTTTTTCTCCTCTTTCATCAAGAGAGCATGTGCACACATATACGTACCTTGAGCTGCTGTGCCAGGTTGGGTCCAAGGAGACGGAGCACCACGAGCCTGCCGCCTGCCGTGCTCCGGACATTTGGAAATCTGAGTTTTGATCTTGACAGTTCCCTCAGTCTTTCATTTAATCTCTCTGTGCTGTTCACGATGACAAGATCATTAGAAACCCGGTTCCTGCTGCAGAGCTCTTCCTCCCGAGCAGTGTGTAACCACACGGACAATGCCTGCAAGACAAGAGGCTTAATTGTGTTCTGCCAGCATCCAGGGGGATGTCAGCGAGTCAAATTTAAAGCCAGGCTGGATGGGGGTGGGAAATGCACCTCCATTACTCACCCAGCCTGAATGAGGTTTCAGTTTTATTATCTCCCGAAATAGCCGGTGGCTGGGAGGTGCTGATTGAAGCCATTTGAAAACATGACAACATCCTCAGGACAATAGGTGTCTAATCCAATGAAGCCAGAATGCATTAGCTAAGAGCTGCGTAAAGCGAAGAAAATGCAATTAAAGCATTCCTGAGGACAGATGTCGACCTACGTAGGGGACACTGATATGAAGACGTCGGCAGAAGTCTAATGAAAATAAATGATCTGTTTGAAACTTTCCTCAAATCAATAACGGAGTCCAAGCCACCGCTGCTCCCCCCCAGCCCTCCGCAGCTGCCACCTTGCTCCCTTTGTCACCTGCATTTCGTCACATCCCGGCAGAGGCTGGGATGGGTCTGGGACGGGTCGGGCTCCCAGCAGGACGGCAGCTCTGGGCGAGGGCAGCTGGAAGGACAGGCAGGGTGCACTGCTGGTGGGCGCTGGGTGGTTACCAACACGGAGCGCAGCTTTGCTCGAGGTCTGTTTGCTTCAGGCACAGGGCAGGGGCTGGGTCAGGGGGCTGGGGGCTGGATGGGGGCTCAGCTGCTCCAACACCCGCCGGGGCTCAGGCTTGGTGGGTCCCACTGGCAAATTTACAGCTGGACTGGGTGTCTCGGTGGGTCTCACCAGCCACGAGCTGGTGCAAGCACTTACCCACGGGTGGGTACCTGACCTGGGCAGGGGCTGATCGCACTCCTGCCTGCACAGCACAGCACAGGAAAACAGTCCAGGAGAGAGTCACCACCTCATTCTCTGGTGATTACAGGGCTGATGTATGAATGAGGGAGCTGCTGTGATTAGCGCCCGTGCTAATCAGCATTGCCGACAGATCGGGGCTGTTCCCAGACAAACGCCCTTCCAAGGCTGGAAGACTAAAATCTTTCTCCCAATCTGTTGACAAGACAGGATCCCTTTCCTCCTTGCAGAATTTTCTAAGTTTTTGTCTCTAAATAACCACTTAAAATACCTCAGGCTGCTGAATTTTAATCAGCTGTTTTCTTCCTTAAAGACTAAATCAGAGGAACACACAGACTCTTTCAGTGCAGTTAGACATTGATGCATAGGAGCCAAATTTCAGAGATTTCATCATCAATAACCATGGCTCTTCACTGTGTCTTGTATTTTAGGTTCTCAGAATCTCTCTGACAGATTTTCTTTTATTCACAGTTCCTCACTGACATGGGAAGTCTGATGAAATTTTGATCTGAGCCCATACATCTCACTATCTTTTTTCATCTCTTGGTGCTGGTTTAAAAAGCAGCACAGAGCCACTGCAGCCCTACATCAAGGCACCCTCTTCCCTGCCTGAGTGGTGGGTGTCAGGCCCTTTCCCTCGCCTGCTCTCACTGGTTTTCACGTGGAGCGCCGTGCGGGAACGGCAGCGCGTTGCCGAGCCTCTCTGCACTTCGCCGCGATCAAGGCTGTGTAAATGAGGGCTGTAATCTGGGGAAATGTATTTTCCCATTGCAGTGTGACTAGTGTAAATAGCTGAATAATTCAAACCTCTAGAGCAATATACTTCTTATAAAATAAAAAATCCTGTTTCAATTCCCCCAGGTGAGCTGCAGACCCTGCCCATGGGCAGGCTGATGGCAGCTGCAGCCCAGGGCTGCCTGTGCCCAAGCAGGTCCATCCCTGCCTGCACCCCTGCGCCTGCATGGAGCCCCAGCCCATTTCTGGGGAAGGGCTGGCTCCCAGGGCTGGTCCGTGGGTGCTGGCGTGGACTGACACCTCCGGCTCTCCAAGCCGGGCTGATTCCCTGCATGAGACAGCACCTGCAGGAGCAGGGATGGGAAGGGCCATCTGCTCCCACCCCTAATCCTACCATCCGGCTCCCTGCCAGGTCCCGGGCACTCTCCTGCCACAGGGCACCCGGTGCCTCCCCAGCTCCTGCACCACTTGCTGGGGGGGGGGGGTGGGGGATGGGGGGGGGGTGAGGCCACACTACTGATCCCCATCCTGTAGCCTGGGAGCCCGTCCTGGGCAGGGGACGATGCTCTGGCCGGGTGCCTCTGTGAGAGAGACCTGGTCAGAGCCTCCCCACCAGTGGCAGCCGCTGTCTCCTCCATGGGTGTTTGGGTAAGTGGGAATGGAGGAAATGTTCCTTTTCCTTGACTGTTCAAAGCGGAGTGTGATTCGCTTTCTCTCCCTCAAGCTCTGCTATATTGGAGCTACTTTAAGGATCTGGCTTTTCTGTTGTACAGCTAACGCATATTTGGAGAGAGACACCTTCCTCTCTCTCTTTAGACTCTTACCCCTGTTATAAATAGTAATTAAAACCACCCACTTTTGTAAATTGCTGGCAAAAGTAACTTGCATCAAATCACGATTCTTTTGCAAGAATTTAAATTGACAGTGACAAGTTTATTTCTAGAAGAAAGTTTTATTTTTGGAAGTTTGATTCATTATGCCACATCACATTTTGATGCAGTGTGATGCGAAACCTGACACATTGCATTTCCCTGCAAGTCAAAGCAGAGATTTATATATTGCTCTGCTTTGTGCTGTGAGACAGCACACCGGCTTCTGAGAGCCACCCTGCTCTTATTAGGCAAGACAATACTCTGTTAACAATAATTTTAAGAGACTCAGGAAAACACTTATTCCTTTGTGGGCAAATGTTACAGTCATAATAGAGCTTCCTTATAAAATTATTTAAGTGGAAATGAGGACCAGCCCCAGCTGCAGGCACTGTAGACCCTACTATGCACTTAATCATGATTAGGGAATCAAGGATGTTGTGGAGCTGACTGCAAATGTCTTTCTGTCCAGCTCAGCACAACCAGCTGCCCCACTAGCACAAGCACCTTGATCGCTGGTGCTTTAGGTGGAAAGGACTCAGGCACATCTGTGAGATGACCAAGACGGGTGCCTCTGTCACACCTCCTGGTAGTTCAGCTCCCGTCTGGGCACCCACCACACTCGAGCGTGCGAGGGCTCCTCAGAACCACCAGCAGACTCCAACACGCTGCAGACTTGGCTGGCGTTTGGGGGGGTGTCTGCTAAATAGGTGTTTGGTGCAATGGTTTTAATCTTCAGCCAGCAAGGATTTGGCAGCATCTTTACTAACACAAGATATCCTTTTTTTGGGCAGGAACAAGCAAGCATGCAGGGAAGAGACTTGCAAGGAAATGGGTGAGCCCGACCCGCAGACACTGGCTGGGCTCGAGGCTGGCTGTGCAGGAGCACCCACCTCGCAGCAGGAGTGTGACAGCACACAACACGACCGACATGTGAAAGCCCCTTGGGTCGTGTACACACACACACACACGTACAAACAGCACAAGTGTAAAATAGTTGCTTTGGGATTCCTGGTGATGAAATGGTGGAGAGGAAACGACTCTGTTGCTGTTCCTCACATGAACTGCTGTAATGAATTCTGCTTCTCCTGCAAAGCTGCGTTGTATCTCCACTTAATTTAACTTTGCCCAGAAACAGCCATAGTGAAAGCAGTCTGGGTTCCTGAGCCTGTTTTTCCCCAGAGACATACAGCTTCACCAATTTACATACCACTTACCCTGGGAGCTTGTATTTACAGTCACAAACTGCTATTTATCCAGCACACCAATTGCCGTCACCCCAGAGCACCTAAATCTCACAAAAAGCATTTTCATTGCCCTATTATTCTCCTCGTCTCCTGGCGTTTAGTAGAATTCACTTAAAAATATTTAACAGCATAAAACCCCTACGGCTGAGTGCCATCCCGATGGCTGCCTGGAGAGATTGCCCCACCACCTCCATGCTCAGGACACTGGAAGTGCGTTGCTCCGCTGTGCTCTCGTCCCTGGCCCTGCAGCCACAGGGTCTTAATGAGTGACCACGGGCTGCCGGAGTTCCCCAGCCCCAGAGCTGTGGCCAGACAGTCCCTGGGCGGCAGCGGCACCAGCAGCAGCAGCGACACCGGCACTGGCAGGGATGCACTGGGTACCAGCCTCCCTACAGGGTCCGCCTGTCCATCATGCCTGCACGATGCTGCCCAGGTGTACCGTGGTACTCATGGCATGGTGGGACATGGCCACTTGCAGGGAACGAATTAATCCAAGCTACCTAAACGTTGCAGTGTGTTTTATTCATTGCTAATAAACACAGGCTGCAGCAGGACCCATACTGCTGTGCCCCAGCATGGGAATGCTCCTGTCACTGCTCTGACTCCTCCTGGCTTCATGCTTCTGCTTTAAAAAGCAGAAGACCCACTCCAGGTCTGTGGTCCCCTGGGGTGTCCCTGCTGCCTCGTCCCATCTTGCACAGCTGTGATGAGGCCAGCTCGTCTGCCACAGGCGTGAGGAGGGCCCAGTGGGATGCACAACACACGAGCACCTTGCCCTGCACTGCAGCATTGGGCTGGTTTTGTGGTGTCCTTCCTCTGCTGCTCGTTTGGCCCTTGAGGGCCCGTCCAGACCTTTGCTGCTTTTGTCAGAAAATGCAAAAGCCCCACCACTGGCCCACTGCGGCCCCATCACACCTGAGCACTCCATTAAACATCCAACTAACAGAGACGCAGTATTCCCCTGGGACATTGTCAGCGAGAACAGGCTTCATTAAAGAGAAGGGACTTGCAAGAAAAACCTGAGTTGCCGAGTTCTAAGTTCTTATCCAAATGTGCAACGTTTCCCCAAAGTGCCTCTTTGTAACAGGTGATCTAGGGCTCCAGCAGGGATAAGATGCTGCTGCTTTATTTCAGTGCCATTATGGAATTTAAATACTGTGCAAGTTAATGGAGATGTTTATGACTGTACATAAAGCAGCGAGCTGTGCTCCCATCGTGCTGCGCAGCAAGCGAGACCAGCTCTCCACACACTGCAGATGCCTGGGGGGTTCGTCACAGCACCCAGAGGAGGTGCCCAGCCTGTGACACCCCAGCCCGGGGGTGCTCCTGCAGCCTGTGCCTCCGCAAACGGCTTGTGGCCGCTCTCCAGTCCGCGGGGCTTCGTGTGTGCCAGAGCAGGCAGGAGGGTGTCCCCGACCCCACTGCCGCAGCAGCCGGCGCTGCCACCACAGTGGAGATGGCACTCACAACAGCCGGGCAGCACCATGCTGCTCATCTGTCCTAAATGTTTGTGGGTAAATATTTCATCGTCCGTTTGTAAAGTGTGACTTAACGAACACCCATGCTCAGTGGCACCCCTGAGCCTGATGCAGCTGCATCTCTAATGAATGTGTTTGCTCAGCTGTTGCCAATTCCCAGCGCTTCATGGAGTTTCTCTCACCTAATGAAAGTTTTATTAGGTGTGATACAGACCCGTGCACGCAGCCTCTGCATCACTCCAGTCAGGCTCGCTGGCTTTTGCAGCTCAGGGTGCCCCGCTGGGCACAGGAGCCTCCAGGAGCTGCCACAGCAGCGGGGAGAGGAGGTGCTGGCACTGGCAGCAGTCATGGTGCCCTGTGTGGTCTCAGGATGCCAGTTGGTCACGCAGCCTGCTCCACTGCGCCGAGCACCGAGGACATCTGCTTCTCCTGAGAGGTGCCAAGGCCACTTGCCCACTCTGGCAGCCCAGTGGCTTGCTTCAAAAGTGCCTGTTTGCACTGAGCTTTGTGAACAGTTGTGCAACACTCCTGGCACAACTGACTCCTGAAAGGCTGGTCTGCTAATAAACCAGGACTCATTCAAATGGCCTTTTAACTACTTATAGCCTCTAAGTCAGATACCACCCTAAAAAAAAAAAGGGCGAGGGGGCCTGGGGAGAACACCTTATAAGGGGTCTTCATTGTAACAGAAATGACAGAAACTCTCTAAACAACTTCCCCTCCCTCTTCTTTCCCCCTTTGCCACCAGAGAACTACCACCAGCTTGCAGCAAGCAGCTGGGTAAGGACACGTCCCAGCCAGCAGCACCGTCCCTATTGCAAGTGTGTTTTGCTTCCAAACACCGTGCAGACAAAGCTAAAAAGGCAGGGGCGGGGGGTGCGGGGGGGCACAGCCCCTGTCAGCCCATGGGCTCCTGCTGTTGGAGCTCCAGACGTGGCAGGTCATTGGAATGCAACAAAAGCAAGGCAGGAAAAGGGCCAGCTCAAGCTCCCCGAGATGTGGCCATGCAGTCGAGCCTGTGCCCAGGCAGTGGCTCAGGGACTGATACGGACCCGCTGACTCAATACTGTTCCTCTGCTTTTGTTTGTGCCCCCTCAGCTGTGGCTGCTGCCCAGGAAGGCAGCCACTGCGCAAAGCGATAACAGCTTCTCTTTGTCTGATGCTGAAGGTGCTTGTCAGCCTCGGCAAGATAAAAAGGCCAAAGACATTCATAATTGTGTAATTAAACAGCTCCTGTGCCTTCCAGGCATCTCTTGCTGCTGGGCAGAAGGCTCTGTTGTCAGCAGGCAATGGTAAGTGCAAAGGCAGCTAAGGTTACCCGCGGGCGGGCACTCAGCCCTGCGCCAAGGCCACCTGAACCAGGACGTGCCGCAAACCCCAGCACTTGCTTCAGCCCGGGTGCCCCTCGCCTGGCCGGTGCTCTGTGGTGGGCTCAGCCAAGCCAGAGCTCCGTGGCTGCTCCCGCCGGACGAGCCCGGGACTGGCACCTCTGTCCCTGCCAGCGTGACGAGCGGCAGAGCTGGACGGTGGCTGCGTCTGGCCCCAGCAAGGGATGATGGGGGGCAGAAGGAGCAGGTCCCTGCAGCCTCGTCTCTGTGCTGGGTGGCTGAACCCGAGCCTGCAGCCTCGGCTTTAACTGGACATGGTTTAAGTGGATGGTGTTGGGCCAAAGCAAGGAGGAAGGCCAGAGCCGATGCAAGGCAGGCAAAGCCCTGAGTAGCTGAACACATCCCCAAAAACCCTCTTAAACTAGCTTATCATGCCTTCAATGACCGTAAAGTTAATACATTACCTTCGGTGCATTTTCAGCTTTTGCAATCAGCCAAAGAGAGGGCAAGAGCTGGACGTGCCGCAGGACTCAGGCAGGCGCAGGCAGACCCGGCTCTGCTGCCGGCCTCCCAGCCGGGGTAACACACACACTCTTCTCAAGGAAAGCCTGGGAGCTGTGGGATGTGCTCCCCGCGGCCGTGCAGCCTCTGTTTTTCCCAAATGATGTGTTTGGCCGCTGCCATGCCCCAGTTCTGGCAGGGAGGTGGGTGCTGGGGAGGGGCACGAGGAGCTGTGGGGTTTTGGCCATGCCCCAGTGCATGCAGCGCACTTTTCACACACCAAGATGGTGGGAGATTAATACAAAGAGGAAAGAAGCATCCATCCCAGTGACACCTGAACTGACAGATCGCTGATTATGATGATAGATGGCACTGGCTCTTCCTGATAATTAGCAGTTGTTCGTATTTAAACGTTGCTCTTATTCCAGAGCCAGGCTCTTCTTAATATTCCCTGGGCAACGCTCTCCTCCTGCCCATCTCCTTCCTGTGCTCGTCCCAAGGCAGTGTGGGCAGGATGGGGGACACACACCAGTGGGGCCGGGCTTGTCTGACCCCACCACGCTGCTGTCACGGGAGCAGTGGCTCGTCCCAGCCTCATCAGCCATCACAGTGGAGACAGGGCCACACAGCCTTTCTGCAGTAAATGTCCAAAAGAGGAATGGGGAACGTGATGGATTTCATATCTGAGGCTGCTAAGTGGGAGCGAGGGGCAAGAGGAGGAGACCCAGCTCTTCCTTTGCTCTCCCTGAGACATCGACCTGCCGGCGGGGCTGGCCGCATGCTGCGGCGAGCTGCTCTCATGAGCGCCACGCAATAAATGCTTTATTTAAAAAATCTCCCCCATATGAGGCAGCACCTGCCAAGCGCTGAGCCCTTCCCTGACTGATCACTGCTGCATCTGGCGTTTTACTGCATCTCAGCCGTAACAGCTTATTGATCCCTCCTTTGTCACCAGAGAGCAACGTCCTCCGTTACAGCGTGCTCTCCATCAGTGCTGGGGGTGAGCCGGGGCACGAGCCCGGGCTGGGCGCACGGCGTGCAGGGCCGGCTGGTGGTGGGAAGCTCTCGGGGGCGCAGGAGCTGACACCGGCACCGCTCAGTTGTGGGCCAGCCGTGCACAGCGTGATAGCCGTGCTGTTTGCTGTGACTTTCCAGATGTTTTCCAGAGCTAGTTTGCTTCCTCAAAGACACTGCATGTGTCAGAAGCTGGTAAGTCCATTGCTGGATATACAAGACACACGCACAGTTGCAGACCAGCTGTAATTTTCCCCTCAAACCTCTGGATCAGGGAAATAAAATTAGATGGAGAGAGGTTTTCTCTGGTCCATTGTGCAGAAAATATTTGCAGTCTGGTCAGCTCCATCAGCAGAGGGTGGGGGAAGAAGGGAGCAGCAGCTTCAATGTCAGCCCGTGCAATCCATCACCGCAACAGGGCAGTTGTAAAACTGCGAGCACTAAGTTGTAAGGACAAAGCTTCCAGCTCAAACAGGGCAGGGAGACAGTGACGCTGCTCAGGGCAGCAGCTTGACCCAGTAAACCAAAAAATCTGCCTCCATCGTAGGCAATGCAGTGAGCTGCTCAAGTGCGGACCTGCGGTGGGACAGCTGGGGAACTCTGCTCCCTGGGTGGCAGAGGGGAAGGAGCCCCTTTTGTGCCATTAAGTAATGCCAACTAATTACACAGGTGTGTAACAACTCATTTCTGGGCAATTACCTTCCTTATTTTTTTTCACTCTTCACACAAAGCATCAAGGGAGATGAGCTCAAACCTGCCTGTGCAGACAGGAGAAGGGCTCCTGGTTCTGAAAGCCAGGACCAAGGCTTAGACCTGGGAGGGGGCCCAGAGCTGCAGGTTCTCATGTAGGCGTCCGTGGCCGGGCAGCCGTGGCCGTGGACCTGGGGCCGGGCAGCTGTGGCTGGTGCCCGCTCTGACCGCCTTCCACACCGACCTTTCCCAGTGCGGCTGCTGATTTCTCGGCTGTCTCTGCGAGCTGCCGCACGCAGCCTACAGCAGACTTGTCTCCGTATGACATGATCTCAATTATTAATAGCTCGATTTACACAGCACGCCGCAGCCTTTGCCTAGCACATTCCCTGGGGGAGCCGCCCCTGCCCACGGGAGCGACGCAGAGCTGGACGCGCAGTACCTTTGCCGTTGCTCCTGCCTACCCGCCGGCCCTGAGGGAGGGCGATGGCTGCAGCTGGGGCCCACCACCACCTCCAGCATCACCCATGTCCTCCACTGCACCCCTCCCATTGTCCATGCTGGGGGTGACCAGCCACCCGGCAGCACAAGGGTCCCCAGCCGGGGGGGAGGTGTCCCATGGCCCCCAGCCAAGACCGTGCCAGGAAGGTCACAGAAGAGGGGTAAATCCATCACCCGTGTACCACAGGAGGCACGAGTGCGGATAACTGGGCAAAAAATACATCTGCTTGGTTATGACTTGCAATCCACTATTCATAACCCCGCTTCAGAGCTCTAATTATTTCTTTATAGTGCCAGTATAGCCCTGGCCAGGCTCCTAGTGAAGACTGGCTGAATTAATTGATCGACAGAAGGCAAATAGACTTCACCCAGTTTAAGCACCCATTCAGTTCCTTTTTCCTCGCAGCTGTCACTGTTGTCAGCATACCAAAACGAGGTTTTTGTACATGTTCTTTGGCATTAAGCAGCCTAAGAAAAAGAGAAGAAAAGCGAACTAGTGAAAGAGTCACATCAAATTATTTCTAAATATTATTGTTTGTTCAGTGTGTGCATTTAACATGCTGGCCATACACTGCTTTCATTTACTCAATTAAACAATTAATTACGTGCCTTGAGCACAGGAACTCTGCAGTGTTTTCCCTCTGCTCAGCAGCATCCCCACACTTACACAGCAACACGTATATTAGACTGACAATTGCACTTGTATTGACAGCTCCACACTGTGAGCACTTCCAAGGTTATCCGGTCCTCAGGGCGACGGGAGGGATTCCTGCCTGCCCAAACAGCATCTGGCCTGACAGGCCAACCGATGGACCTTTCTGTCCACAAAACACACACGCTGTACTAGTTAAGTAATGGCTTTTTTCGCCCTTAACAAAGTCAACAGCAAGAAACTACCATCCTGAGTTCCACTGTTGCTGCTGCCTCTTCAGCAGAAGGAAAGGCTCTCATCTTAGCACACATGCTATTTAATAAACCAATGCATCATTTCACACCTCGCTGCTACTAAAACTATTCCTTACCTGACACCTGCTACCCTTGCTAACGTGGTACTTTTCATCAGAACGCCTGAAATGACCCACACAGACAAGCCAGGGCAGAATTAGTGGTTGTTTTTACTTAGGTATTTAGGTATCGCATTATTGCAATCTTTAAACATAGTTCAATAAATACAAAATTAACAAAAATGTCAATAGATCTTTATTACCATTTATTATATTATTATTATTAATTATTCCAAACCAACAGTGACTCCCTGGAGATGTCTGACTATAGTTCAAACATGAAATGCACACAGTGTCCCTTACGATATTATATTACATTTGTTTCAAGCTTATAAAAATATATATTGACTTCTCAAGTATGTATTTACAGTATGTAACACGTGGTTAATGAATATCAAAAAGCACCTGGAGATGAACCAACTTGATTCCAGTTTCGGTTCCATGCGAGGGGGTGCTACACGGTGCTGGCAATGGGGAAGCTGCACGTCCTGCCCGCGCAGAGCAGCACTGAGCAGCGCCACGTCGGGCTGCGGCCGGAGCTTCCCCAGTTCTGGCTCCAGCACGTCGTTCCCACCCTGATGCTGCATAAGGCCTTTGGCCACCCCTGGGGCTGGGAGACACGGCCCTGGTCCCCACTCGCTCACACACCCCTGCGGCACTGCGGGGTCTGGCACACCCAAGGGCCTGATCCTGCAGGCGCTGTGCCAGCACACAGACTGGCTGTGCAGTTAGGATCCGTCCTTCTGACCTCACAGAAAACAAGACACGACACAGGAGGGGATTCGGGGACCGCAGATGAGGCAGCTCAGGGGAAAGGGCCTCTCCTGCAAGAGTCCTCCTGCAGAGCGGAGCTGCAGCGAGCAGCAGGAATCACTCTCCAGCCACCCCAGGGGAGGCTGGGCTGTGCCTTTTCTCACCAGCAAAGAGGAACATCCAGTGGAGACGCTCCCACGAGGAATATCAAGCACAGCCCAGACACAGGAGGTTTCCCGCTGCTGTGTCAAGGCAGCAAAGTGCACTGTCCCTCCGCCCAGACACCAGGCTGGATGCACCACCACCCCCCCAAAAGCACTCGGCCTTTGGCTGCTGACACACAAAGCTGCTGTGCTGCACTTCCAAAGGACATACAATGGAAACAGTGTCCTGCTTTACGGTCGCAAGGCACCGACAGCCGACGGGACGCGCCAAGGGATCAGGGTTGCTTACCAGGTGCTTCTCCGTAAAGGAACAGCCGACGATCCTGTCCGCACATGAGCTTAGACACACTCGCTTGCTCTGCTCCTCTAATTCATAACTGGCCTCCACTCTGCGTGAACATCTAAAATGTAATCCTCTCGTAACTATTTATTAGCTCCAGCAAAGCCTGCAGATTACAAAACACTCACTCCTTTTTCTTCTCTGAACAAGCCAATTAATGCTAATGCTGCTGCAGCCAGGCTGAGCGTGCTTGGCCAGTCCTGAGCCCTTAGCACTGATGTGATCAGGGCTTCCCCACAGCCAAGGGAGGACGAAGGAGCCTTGCACCGTGTCAGAGGCTGGATGGGCAGAGACACTGAAATCATTTTGAGGCATTGCCCTCGGTTGAGCAGCTTCAAAACAGTGTTGCTAATTAATTTAATTATAAGGCATTGAATACTTCCCAAAGAGAGGTGCTAAGAGGATGCAAGCTAATTTTAAAATCGTAACAACAATCTATAACTTAATCTGCTCATTTTATTATCTTTAGTGTTGATAAGGAACTTGGTTAAAAGTGTTTATTGTTGCAACACGCTAAGCTAGAAAGCATACATCCATTCTGTGCTCTTTCTTTTCTTTCTTGAAGGAGAGGCCAGGAAAGCAAATACCTCTTGTTTCTGCTGAGTTAGAGCACAGTCCCATCCACAGAACCATACTGTCTAAAAAAACCAGCTTTCTGAAACACCACATCTGAGTCCCTCACCAGAGTAAGTCAAAAAAGTAATTAAACACTGAATTTCTTTTGGGAACAGCTAGAGAGACTCAGACAAAGAAATTACGCCTTCAGTTCTGATTGTGCTAGAGAATGTAGTACAGGAGCCTAATTCAGTGGGGGAAACACTAAAGAAATGATTGAAAGACGGTCACACTTCTACTTGGAGTACTCTAGCACAGAGCGAGCACCAGATGATTACACAAGCAAACAGCACAGGAGGCTGTGGGGCTGCCAGCCCCATGCAGGGCTCAGCTGCTGTGGGAGAGCAGGCACGCCTGCCCGCACGGCCACGGCAGCTTCCCAAGGGACCCACGGCTCCCCGCAGGCCACTGGTCACTGGTGTGCTGAGGTTTATCTCTGCAGCCAGGCAATGCTCAGAGGGACTAAGGAGCAGACCCCAGCAGCGTCCGTAACTTTGGAGACAGGGTCTATTCTGGGGCGTTCAAGAGGAACCTGTCGCTGTGTGCTCATGGCCAGGTCCGTTTCCCAGACTCTGAAGTGCTCTGTCACCTCGTCACCAAGCCCTGGATTTCCCCAGACCTTCCTGAAAGCAGCTGCACCAACCTGGAGCCAGCCTCTCCGGCAGTGACCTCCCAGCAAGGCTCCCAGTATCCCAATGCAGGAAGCTGCTGCAAATCCCAGCGGACAGGACAAGAGCGGGGAGAGCGGGGAGAGGATGTGGAATCAAGTTGGTTCAGCTCCCTGCCTAGAGAACTATAATATACTTTCTCTATAGATAAAATGTAAACATAAAGAGCATACAAATTGCACTTGATCCTTGGGATCTGGCATTTCTACCAAATGAAGGTTTCGCTTCACCATTATTACTCTCCTGGGTGTGAAACAGCGGGATGGCGAGTGACCAACCAGACCGGACACGGGCCAAACTTAAATTATTTCCATTAAAAAAACTAACCAAGTGACATTGGGGAATGTTGTTTAAACTACAGAGGTGACAGGAAGGAGAGAGCTTGTTTACCCCAGAGAGCAGCAAACTCCCTGGAGCGGGCCCAGCACTTGCACACTGCCAGGCACGCTGCCGGGGCGGCTCCATCTGCATCCGCAGACCGATGGCAGCTCCCGGCCCCCCTGGGCGGGGGTTCCTGTCTCGAGCTCTGCACAGGCTTGCCTGTGCTGGCTCGCACTCCCCTTTGCGTTAGCTACCGGGAGCTCAAAACCTGCATGGGGGAAGGTGCCCTTCTCCCCACCAGCCTACAACCCCCGGAGCTGCCGGACCTGAGAGTGGCTGGGAGTGCGTGGTCCTCACCACGGCACTGCCTGGGAATGCTGGCACAAGGCAGAAAATTGACAAGCCAGCATTAGCTGGCACCTTCTTGAGATGACTGGTCAGTGAAGTTCAGGCAGAGAGTTCTAATCTCTGATGCAATCAAGCTAAAGTAGCTGAAAAAATATGAAATCTTGTCAGTCTTGACACACGGCAGAGCCAGAATAGCCCGAGTGCCGTGAAAAGGAAACCACCGTGAATGAGGCTTTACCAAACAGAAGCTGGATCCCTACGGTGACGTGTTCTGTGAAGGCCAGCAGGCTCAGGACAGCCACCAGCACCTACGGTTGTGCCACTCTGCTTGACCGCGTGACCGGGAGAGAAGGAAGATGCCCAGGCAGGGCAGATGCTGTGCCAGCCCCACGAGAGGCTGCCTTAGGGCCCTTCACTCAATTGTCATTTAGTCCCTCGTCCCCTCAGAGCAGGCTAATCGGAGGATCTGACTCAAACAGATTTCCAGCCGCACTGTGAACATCTCCCACAGCATCCATTCCCTTTGTAAATCTTTGCCTTTCATCATTAATAATTCACTTGCAATACTTACAGATGATAATAAAAGGCCTACAAAACTCTGTACAAGGCTGCAAAGACCCATTTAATTAACTAACTTCAAGGAAACTTGTATTATTAAGCAGATGCTATTTATGTCTTCTGTCAGGGATCAGGCCTGCATCAGTGGGAACTGGCAGCGTGCAAGGCAGGCAGTACTGCGCTACTGTCTGCAACAAAATAAAGTGCTGATGTGCCCTGGTTTGCCTGGATTGCACGGCAGGATTTCAGGGATCCCATGGATGCAATGGTCTATTCTGCCCAAGCCCCAGCGTCTGGCTGGGGTGCGCGGTCCCTTCGGCACAGCCTCTGCAGCCACCTCAAACACCCAGACCCGGGTGCACCCCACCGCAGAGGCAGTGGGTGCTGTGGCACACGCTGGCACTGCAGCCCTCGGGCACGGACCTCTGCCCAGCCGTTAACCTGCGGTGGAAAACTGACGCCCTGGCATGGCAGAGCAGGACACTCCAGGCAGGCTGCTGCCTTTCGCTTCCCTGCTCCCAACCAGGCACAGGGCAGCCAGAGGAGGAGCGGAAGAGCACTCACCGCAGCTGAGGTGGCCCTTCCAGTGGCCAGGGGCGCACTGCCAGAGCAACATGGGAAGCATTCACCCAAAGCACAGCCATGCCTGCTGTCTCTCTGACTGCAGACAAATTCCCAGGTTTTCATCCCACTTCTGGCTGAGTTCGGAGGTTCCTTTCTGCCGCTGCGGGTTGAATTAGTGCGGTTCATAAAACCTTTTCCCCTGCAAAGTTTCCAGACCTAGAGAGGGAAGAGCACTCATCCATCTACTGCTCCGAGGCAGAGCGGACACCAGCTCAGCTGACAGCTGGGAGTCTCCAGGCTCTGGCATCTGCCCATGGCTGTGGGCACACAGCGACACTCTGCCTGCTTTGCTCCACAGCCTAGAGGACAGCAGTCAGAGCCCACCACAGCTGCCCACAAGCCAGAGAAGGCAAGATGCGGGATGCCCTGCCCACAAAACTGCAAGGCAGCAAGCAGGGAAGAGAGGCTAAAGTAGCAACAGATGCTTCAGCATCAGCCCTGCACAGGCAGCAGGTCTCTGCCTGTGGGCTCAGTCTCCGTGTGGGCAGCAGAGTGCTGCCTGCGGTTGCTCTGGTCTGTAAGTTCCCACCCCACTGCTGGGCTCCAGCAGTGAAACGAGGGGCCGGGACCTGCACAAAAGGCAGCGAAGGCTGAGAGCATCAGCAAGGCAGCCCAAGGGCTCCATTGCTTGCCCTCTCTTGGCTTTGGCTCTCTTCATCAAAGCTTTTCATTTCTTCCCCTGAAATTGTCTTGTCAAGAGAGCCTTAGAAACATTCAGCACCATTTGCTCTGCACTTTAGTGGAGAATATTTGTTTTTGTTCACCAACTGTGGTGTCAAGACTCAGTGAAGTAACTCTTGGAGCGGAAGGGACACGGCTGGGAAAGAGTTTCCTTCAGCACAGCAGATGGGGAAAGTCACCTTCCAGAAGTTGGGCACTGGGTGTGAGCTGTGCTCCGGTCTCTAAAAATAAAAGCAATAAAAGCTCCTTGTGGGGTTGCTAGAACATGTCAGCTTGTATAAAAATACCCATGGATTTCACTAGTAGGATGCTAGATACGAAACCGCTGTCAGCTCTGGATTAAGACAGTGCACAAATGTCCATCCACCCTGTTAACCTAATTACCATATGAAATGGCATCATTACAGTTTGACTCATCTTACAAAACAGTGCTAGGGAGAGCCACATCCACCTAGGCACACCACACACGTCCCAGGAATTTGCCTTCCCTGGCACAGGGGACAGGAAACCCTGCCCTCTTGCCACGTGGAATGACTTCTTTGGCAGCAGCCCAGTGATTCCCACATCCCACCTGAAACCGCAAAGTTTCAGAGATTTGGTCCGGTTTGCGGCCGGCTGGCTGTCTCCTCCCCAGCAGCGCCAGGTCAGTGCTCTGCACCTCTGCAGGGGGCTGCTTCACACCTGCACGCCTCGGCCATGCATTTGTATCACCTGGGCCCGGAGAGTCTGGATCCCGCTCAGGATGGTCTTCTGGTGCTCTGCCAGCGTGATCCCGAGGCTGAGGACATCTCTGCAAAATGAGCCCGGCGTCAGCCATGAAAAACAAGACCTAACTGTGCAGTGCCCCACCACTGACTGCTCTCAGGCAAGGGCAGCGCACGTTTCAGACTATCAAGGCTACCGCGGACCTGCCAAAGCAATACGGACCCTGACTGGGAATCCAGGGGAAACATGTGCCTGCAGCACACCAAGCATGAGACAGCTCCCGGCCCTGCTGCCCTGTGCTGCCTGCATAACAGGTTATCAGTAAATTCCATTCAATTTGTCTCTGCTTTCTGGAAGGGACAGGCAACACTAGTCTTGTCAGAAACTACAGGTTTAAATCTCAGCTTCAAAAACCAGCAACTGAGATGCACAACACACGCAGCCCAACCCATGCCAGGAATCTCTTACAGACGTGTTTTGGAAGATCTGTCCTCTTGTTTAGTGACACCTGACTGTAACTGCAAAGCAGAGCTCACTCACGCTGCACCCAGTGACATGAGGTTATAGCCAGGAAAGCAGTTCACTTACTGGGCTGTCATCCTGGCCACCGATTCCAGGTAGCAGTAGCCCGCAGCAGTGAAGTTGTCTTTGTACCTGCCCATTTCTATTGCTTCCAGCCACTCGCCCACAGAGCTGAAAGACGGGAAGGCTGAGAAGGTACGCTCAGTGAGGGGGATGGACGTGCTGTGGGACCTGCCAACAAAACGGGGCGGTGAGAAGGAAGCAGGGCACGGCACGCCTGAGGTGGGAACTGGCAGGTAAAGCAGAACAACAGGCAGCAAAGCAAGAGGGCAGTCACCTGGTGCACGTGGAGCTGGGGCACTTCGGGAGGTCCGGGCTCTGCACCATCTTGCTCAGGATGTTGTGGATGTGCGAGAACTTGGGTCTCTGGCCGCGGTCCTTCTGCCAGCAGTCGAGCATGAGCTGATGGAGGGGCGGCTGGCAGTTCACTGGGGCAGGCAGGCGGAACCCGTCCTCCACAGCCTTCATCACCTGCAGAGGCAGAGGAGGGTGGAGGGGACGGGGTCAGACGCTGCGATGCAGATCACAGGCAAACCCGTGGCACAAACCTCCCTCCTCGCACGCTGCCTGGGGAGCAGCAGCAGCTCTTCCGTGCACCACAGACCCACCCGCACACCACAAGCAATGACAACATTGTCATCTACCACATGGCCGCCAGGGACTCACGTCCTGGTTGGACATGTCCCAGTAGGGTCTCTCGCCGTAGGACATGACTTCCCACATGACGATGCCGAAGCTCCACACATCGCTGGCCGGACTGAAGTGGTGATACTGGATGGCTTCAGGGGCCGACCACAGCACCAGGCTCTTCCCACGCTGGATGGGCGGAAGGGGAGAAATTACATGCTTGCACTGCAGGACGTAGCCAATGCACGCGATTCCCGGATGGCCGTTTGTCATGCCCTGCCCGGCATCGCAGGGCATACACCAAGCAAGCCCATGTGCCACATGCAGGTTTAGTGCTAAGAAAACTTTTGCTTCAATTTATTTTAAAATGGCCGTGCAATCCTATACTACATGGGAGTGTGAGTCCTGAAATATTAATGGGAGAGGAGAATGTCTCTGGAAAGAGCTGATGGCATTTTATACATTAATATTTAATGAAAGCCATTTCAGAGCTGTGCAAACACACAGTCCCTCCACCCTGGCTTGCTCTCCTGTAATTAGCAATCCCCATCTCAGCATCTCCAGAGCCCTCTGGATGCACTAGGGGAAGCAGGTGACAGACACCGCAGCTAATTGTAATTAACAGCAGGGAGACCTTGACCCCAAAGCCACAGTCCCGCTGCATCACAGCGGGAGAAGCCAGGGCTCCTGCTGGGCTCTCCATCCCCCTCGCTCAGCGGGCTGCTCCATACCCAGCAGCACGCCAGTGCCAGGGCAACTCTGCTCGAGAGCTTTGCAGCAGGACAGCCACAGCTGAGCTACAGCTCTGCAGGCAACGCTCGCCACGTCCAGCAAGGGGGGGTCACGCTTTGCCAGGGACTCTTTGGGACAGTAGTGCTCTCCCTACAGACTGCACTGAGCATGCCTCCCTGCAGCTAGTGATAACGCCTGAAAAAGTTTTCCAAGACTCTTTCTGCCACTGGCCTGTTTGGAGCTGGCAAATGACTGCAGCTCCTGGCAGAGTGTGGGCCAAACCCGGCTCTTCCCCCTGGGACGCCCATACCCTGCACTGGGACACAGGCACCGGGTCCCTGCAGGCAGCACACGTCAGCTGCCTCCTTGGGGCTGCCCAATGCTCCCTACAAACAGCAAGCGCTCATTTGATTGAGGAATCAAAGCTCTTTAAAATATTAATGCCTGGTTGATGTGATATGCTAACAGCCCCAGCTGATACTGGGCAGCTGATACTGATTACGGGTACCAAATGAAATACATCTTACTGCTCTGCAGTTATAAATGCATTGATGCACCCTCAAGTGAAATGTGCCAAAGCAGTGTGTGAAAGAAGTGGGGAGGGAGAGCCAGCTCCAGCGAGTGGCTGTGGGGCCTCGGGGGCAGGGGCAGCCCCCCAGCTCCACGCCCGAGGGCTCCCGGGCAGCTCCTCCAAGCACACACAGGCACTCGGGAGACGCGCTGGCTAGCAGAGCTGACGAGGCATAAGTGTGAATGAAGCAGGACTTTAATTCTTAATTGAAAACCATGAATTTCATCACAAGTGATAAAACAGACATAAGGAACCCTGAGGCTGCCAGGGCTGCCTCCAGCCACCCACCGCCTCTCTGCCAGTTTGCGCAGATGTACGGCAGGGCTGCGGCCAGAGGAAGAGCGGCGCCGGGCAGCTGCTGTGAGGTTCCCTGGCTAAACTCATTTGATTTCTACCTGAGAAAGAAGCTGTTAAGATGCAGAGCCCGCATCCATACACGAGGAAGGAAATGGGAGCCTAGGAAAAACACTGGTTCTGGAGTAGGATTGCTGTATGTCTTATCAACTCCAACTGTGGAAGCTGGCTGGCTTTGGCTTTGATCCTTATTCAGCATTCAGAGCAGGCTGCAAACCTCTCCAGTGACGCCAGGCCCCAGTCCAAGCACTCCTGGCCATGGCTGTGCATTGCAGCCAGGGAGATCCACCTCTGCGGAGGTTTTGCAGCCATTCCATCAGCATTTTGCTTTCGTGGAATGTTGACAACAGAATTTGGAAATGCAGCTTACCATGGTGGAGAAGATGGTCTCCATCTTATCTTCTTGTGGCCTTCTGAAACCAGTTATTTTGCAAGCCAGGCTGCTGTTCACAAGGACTTTGTGGGCAGCAAGGCTTTTATGTATGTAACCCATCTCTGCCAGGTACTTCATGCCAGAGGCAATCCCCTGCAACATGCAAACGAGCTGGGTGGCCGTGAACTGTCCCTCATGTTTCTGTAAAAAAAGAGGAGGAAAAGCCAAAGGTGAGTAATGCCCACTTCAAGGGGGCATCACCAGCAGAGCCCAAGCGGGTGGCAGACCCCAGCAGTTACCACCAGCTTCCACAGCACTCACCCTGAGAAAAGAGTCTAGCACGCCGTTCCCCATGTACTCCATCACTATCATCATAGGACTCCCTGCACGGACAGAAAAGGAGCACTGCGTGAGTCCTGCCCATTGCTCAGGCAGTTCTAACACTGCAGGTGTTAGAAATCCGGGTGCTAACCTCCGGCGTGGTCAGCCTGCACTGCCTGGCTATTAAGGGGGACAAGGACTTTATCTCAGACAGTTTGCAATGAGCAGCAGGTCCGAGGCTTTCCTGTCATTCCCAGCCGGGATCCCACTGGATCGCAGTATCAGATGCTCGTTTAATCAGGACACTAAACCATATCACAAAGGAGGACAGCACTACCCAGTGAAAGCAAAAGCAATCAGCTCAGCCCAAGACTCAGGACAGGAATACTTCCTTACCTAATTAAAAGGCTAGTTAAAATCAGCACATGTGCTCACATTTCTTTGGATTTACATGAATATCCATTTAACTACAGCATCCGCAGGCTAGTTCAGCGGACACACTCCCACAAGAGCTGGGAGCAGAGTCATCTGTTTTACTGACAGAACCTCACTTCAGTTTGCTTTTTTTAAGAGTGCACAGTTTTGCTGCTAAGCCAGTCCTACTACCTGGATTTATTAATCTAGCTGTAAGCATTTTATTAATCAACAGAATGCTAAAATAGTTAATATATGAGGAAACACCTGACTTCCAGAGAGCGAACAGTATTGCACCTCCAGCACCAGGTTAAGCAGCAGCCTAAGCACATTGCCTGCAGCACAGGAGCCTTCCTCCACTGCACATGGCTCAGGCTGCCCCATCTAGTATAGCCCGGGACACCCCTTACCTCTGGTAATGACCCCCTCCAGGCGGATGACGTTGGAGTGATCGAACTGGCCCATGGTGCACGCCTCTGCCAGGAAAGAGCGCTGTTGCTTCTCCGAGCACCCTGCCCGCAGGGTCTGGATCGCCACCGGCAGCTCTCGCTTGCTGGGCAGCTTCAGGCATCCCCGGCAGATTTCTCCAAACTCCCCTGTGCAGCAGAGAGATGAGTTAAACAGCATCCATGGCAGGAAGTCCCTCGCAGCCCACTGCTCAGCACCGCGCCTTCCCAGAGAACCCCTGCAATCGCATTCACGCCACTCCTTTGTGTGCTGTCACAGATCCCTCTGCCATTTCCAGACTGTGAAAGAATAAGCTACCTGCTAGCTGACTTCACAGCTTCCTCACAGCTTTTGGTATTGTTGGGTAAGGGCAATGTTTTACTGAGCTGCTGCAATGCACTATAAAGAGAGGTTTTATACATCTATATATATATATATATATACACACACACACACGCTACAAAGCAAACAGCAGCAGTCCTCTTCTGGGAAGTCAGCTTCCCTTTAGGGGATATTTTCTTTGCTTTGGGACCATAAAGTGCATTTCTGTAGCACAAGTGATGTGTCTTGCTATGTAGACAAGCAAGACTTCCCCATCATTAATCAGAGGATTTGCCAATCCACAAACTCAGAAACATGCGGAGCCCTGCACGGCTGCAAGTTTCCCCTGCAAAGTCTGTTTTACCATATTCCCCCACCTTTGCTGAACACACAACCTTCACACAAATTTAGCATCAGCATGTGATACTAAAAATGTGTGATAATGCAATGCAATTTCTTCTTCCTCTTCCTACACCTCTCAGCCATTCTCTCCATGCTCTGCTCAAGTGCATATTGTGCTTTTTCCCATGAGAAGAACATTAACCCTCAGCCACCGAGTTCATGCTCCCTGAGCCTGGCCCATTCTGCTTCCCAGCTCGGCACATGCCGGCTCTGCTTCTCATGGAACAGAGCACGGCAGGGCCAGGAGGGTTTCTGCAGTCTTCGAGACAGAGCATCCCACTCTGCACAGCCACGCGCTTGGCAACAGGAGCTACCAAATTCGTAACATAAAAGGCCAATATTGCCTTTACAGCAAAACACGTGCAGCTATGAAAAGCTTTACTGATTTGAAAGCCAGGTACTTGTTAGGTCAGCAGTGAGACAAATGCACTCCCAAATTCCTTATATTTAAATGTCTTCCTGACTAATTTTTCTTGATGTTTCAAACACCAATTTGCTTCAGAAAGGTATGTGGGATTAGTCTCAGCTGCTCCACTCAGCAGCTACAAAGATAACCTCCTCTTCTCCTCAGTGTCCTCTTCCCTCCAACACTGTCCTTTAAGCTGGTGGGCAAGCCCTTCCCTCTTCCCTTCCTCCACCTCTTCTTTTTCTGCAGCTGAATTTATCTTTAGGAAAAGAAATGAAAAAGAATAATCATGTTTTCCATGTTCTGGCACACATTAGCGATTAAGGCTCTAGGGTCCAGTGAGAGGATTTTAATTTGCTTTTAAGTTTTAGGCAGTGAAGTTGATGAAAATCAATAAATCATTAGATTCACATATTTATAAATAGTTTTGATGCTGCTGTCAAACTGCCCAGATGCAGATAATTGCTGACGCTTTCTGGTCCATGCCTCACTCGGTTGGCTGTACTTAGTGCCTCAGAAAAACAAACAGGAATGTGAAATCAAGCTCCCGAACAAAATACCCACCAGCCCCCACTCCCATCTCCCTGCTACAAGCATGTACCCCCCTGAGACAAGAGCAAGAGCAAAGGTCTGTGGCGCTGACGGTGCCGGAGGACGAGGAGCTGCCTTGGGAGCCACTGGCAAAGTGGGCAGAGCCCGCGGGCAGCAGCGGGAGGGCCGGCACGCACCCATGGCACTGCGGGTCAGGCAGGACTGCAGCAGCAACGTCACGGCACTACCATGGCCCTGCGTGCCGGGGGCAAGAGGGGAGTGCTCTGGCCGGGCACAAGCACAGCCTGCGGCAAAGCCACCTCCCCGCGGCACGGCCACCACCCCGGTGCCCGCCGCAGAGGGGCCGGCGAGGAGAAACTTGCCTGTCCCAATGATCCTCTCAATTTTAATACTAGCGTTATCCAGCTCTTTGGCAAAGAGATGCACAGCCTGCATGGGATCTTCGCAAGTGTCAGGGTCGATGTAGGTCCTCCTGGTTGGTATTTTAACTGCAGGAAAGCAAGAAATGCACAAAGGGCACGTGAGAAAGGCTCGGCAGAGCTTCTGCCCGCCTGTCCCGGGAAACGCTGTCCCAGGTTATCTGCCTCCAGGTCTGCTGGCAGGATTAACTTGCCACCTTTTTATAAGCAAAGCAAAAGACTCAACTTTAAGGTTGCTAGGAAATTTCATGTGGGATTAAATGAACCTAATCACTCTGCTCCACTGCCACAACCCCTGGGTCAAAGGAGAGCAGCTCCTTCACTCTAGTGCAGCCCCCGCCCGGACTGAGCCTATCTGCCACCCGTGCTAATCCTCAAGTATCCAAATCATCTCAGTTCCCAAGACCTCTAGGAGAGATAATTATAATAACGAACAACAGCCATGTTCCAGGTCCCCTCGATTAGCAGCATGGGCAGCAAAATACCTCCCACAGGCGCCTACCATCTGCTGCGTGGTGAGCAACCCTGCTGGGGAGCACGTCCAGGAGAACCGCGCGGAACGAGGCTGACCCAATTAGAGGAGCCGCTGCAAAGCTCCGGAGGGGAAACAGCCACCAGCTTGCTGGGGCTTCCTCAAAACCCTCATTCACATTTCCTGAAAACAAACAGCCGAAACAATGGCTGAAGGACATCAGCTCTGCCCATCGCGGAGCCCCTGCTAGAGCGCTGCCGCGTCTCCTCCTCTCCCTGGGCAAGGCAAGGAAAGGAGGATGATGGATATTTTGCATGAGCTGCCTGGCCCGTCCAGGACGAGCGCATGGGCAAACAGCAGAGCCCTGCTGCCCCTGGGAAGGGGTCACAGCACACAAGGCTTCCCTTCCACCTCAGCTCCATTCACCTTCCCAAGACCAAGCAGCTGCTGCGCTGCCCTCGCCCTGCACAGAAACCCTTCGGCAAACTCCCAAGGGCAGCTCAGCAGCAAGAGACCCTTCAAAGTCAGGTGAAATGGCCAAGCTGCGTCCCAGAAGCATGTAGGCTCTGCTGCTTCTGAAATGCTTCAGGGAGCAGAAGAGCATGTATGCGCTTCATGGGCATATGCCAGGAATCAAATAAACTCATCAATCCTGACATCCGAATTTCCTTTGACAACTGTTGTCCGTAAAATTATTGCTGCTCAATAATCAAGAGTAGCCCCAGAAAACAAAGCTGTATTCTCATGTAGCCGTTTGTGAAAAGCTGATGGAATAATTCATACGCCCCTGAAAGCATCCCCATTTCCTTCGGCATGGCAGTGACCTGTGTGCGGGAAGGATGGACACTAGCTTATGAAGCTGTCAAGCCCTCTGTCCCCAGAGAGCCTCGCTGCACTGAGCCCCTGCTCTGGGATAATGTGAGATGACAACACTTCAAAAGCATGGATTCAGGGCTGTTTTGTTGGGAGTTTGGTTAATAATAGCAATAAATACAGGCATCCCCACACAGTCGTACCGGCCACAGTGGCCAGGCTTCACTTACAATGGAAGTACAGCTCCTCATCCCCGTCCTGGCTGGCTTTGCTGTACCCACACTGTCTGCAACGAGAATGAAGATGCACACCATTATCTGGGCAGCAGCCTCTCACTGGATATAAAAGCCTCAAGTTACAGTGCTCAGGAACCGGGTCCAGCCCCATGGCGCAAGGAGCCAGCAGGCAGCTCAACCCAGCTCCCACGCTTACAGCCAGCGCTGCCCCGTGCTCCCGAGAGCCCCTGCTGTGGGGGCTTCGCTTTGGTCCTCCTCCCCTGCCCCAGCCCCAAACCTCCTTGGTCTCTGCCCCAGCTCAGCCGCAGCTCCGCTCACCTCCTCCAGACCATCACGCCAATCACCATGGACACCAGCACCGTCAGCCCCGCGATGGCCACCACCGCGATGATGAGGACGGGGTTCTGCTCGCTGGAGGCCACCGTCACTGCGGGAGGGAAGCAGAGCCAGTTGGCAACACACCCTGGAGCAGGTCCAAGGCATGGGGCAGTCCCGGGCGCTGCTCCCAATGCCAGCCTGCATCCTCCAGCAAGGCTGTGGGACAATTCACCCGCAGCGCCAGGCTACTTTTCACCACCCTCACAGCAATTCACATGCTGGTTCAGTTTTAAAAGCTCGAGCTGGTAGATCAGACCAATGTGCAGGGCAGTGCTGCAGGTGTGGATGGAGCAACCCCAGCACTGCCACACTGGGCTCCTTTTTTTGTTAATCAGTGTTGAGGAAAGGCTCCTATTTATCGGAGGGACATATTAAAATTTATGGCTTACAAATAGTTTTCCTTCATCACATTAATCCCTTCCCTTCCTGCTTCTGCAAACAGGGGTATTAGAAAGCTACATTCTATATAAAATTTTTATTGACTTCAATTCATTCTGAAAATGTCTTCTGTGTGGCAAATGGATGCAATTTAAAGCCCTGTTAAACACAATCTGTGAGAGTCGTACTGAGCCAGCCATCTCAGGGCTTTCATTTCTAGCCAGGGTGGGTTATTAAGCTGAAGCCCTACCACCTCTCCAAGCCCTCTTTTAGTCAGTGAAATAAGATGCTTCCGGACTATAGTTCTGAATGGAAACTGTGAAAAGGAAAAGCCCCAGCAAATAACACTGATGCTGGCTGACCTTATTCAGCCAAGCAGCTAACAAGCCAAGTGCCTCATGAGCCAGGATGGCAGCAGGGGTAAGCAGTCATCTCCTATCTGGGGCACGCATCCAAGGCCAGCTGGATCTCCAGGCTGGTCTTGCCTCCTCTGCTGCAGCCCGTGCAGCCGGCCACCCCATCTCTGCAGTGCCCACCGTGGGCTGCACAGCTTCGCAGACCCAGGCAGGACCGTGCCCTCGGCAGTTACGCCAGCAGGGACCAACACTCACTCCCTTCTAGCACCTGTTTGGTGTCCCCACAAAAGGGACCTGGTGAGATCCGTTCCAGCACCAACATCATGCCAAGGCAAAACAACCCCCGGTCACTCTGGCTCTCATAAGCACTTTCTGGGGCAATCTCAAAGAGCAGAGACTCTGTCCCCAGCCTCTACACCAGAAAGGAGCCAGAGAGTGGCTGCCCTCACTGATGCTGCACTGAGAAGAGTGAGGACAGACACCTCCAGGACCGGCAGGCCAGCAGGAGCAACCTTGTTAAAATCAAATAGGAAAGTGCAATGAAAAGCAAGTCCTGGGAAGTACCTGCTATTAGACTGGGAGCAGCAGCAGCAGCGGAACAGATGCTGCTCCACAAAACCAAGAGCATCTGCGGCAGGAGCAGTGAGCAGCAGCATCCCCACAACTCAGCTCAAAGCGCCTCATGTCTGCAGGTGCATGTGTAAGAGACGATGAGCCTTGCCAACACTTACGCTCTGCCAGCGTCTCCACTTCAATACTAGGGCTGTAGTTTCCGTAGTCCGGTGAGGAAGATGCCCGAATTTGGAAAATATAGAGGGTGCCAGGCTTCAGGTTATTGACCGTCACGGCCGTTGACGTGGTTTTCACAGTTGAGTAACTTTGATCTCTCTGATCCTGTGAAATAATGAGATACCCAAGATCTAGCTGGACTGACAGCTGCGCCACGGAGCAGGCACAGCACAGCTGTATCTTCGCCTCGCCTCTGGGTCCCATCCGGGCAGTCTATCTAAACATAAAACTTCAACAGAAGGAATATATTTACTAGATGTCTCATTAATAGAAATTACACGGAAAGGTCACATGAAATGGCAGATGGAGCCAGACGATGCGCTATGAAGACAGGCGGAGGATGGGGCAGTGGGGAGCAGCTGTGTCACCCCGCATGGCTCCTTTCCTCCCACCTGCCCCTGTGCTGGGGCTTGGCTGCTAGCACCATCCAGCCCCTTCCCGCTCCCCTGCTACAGGGGGGGTAAATATGCACGTATTAGCACACGCTGAGTAATCAAAGCTGGCAGGTGGGCTTGCCAACAGTCCTGGTCCCGGGGATTTTATTCACTTGGCCAGCGATCTACAGATACCTCTGCTTTGACAAAGGGAGAGCGTGACGGGCAGCCCCCCTCCTGCAGCCGCTGCTGGAGGCTGCGAAGGCCGGGTGGGCTCTGCCCAGCCAGGCAGCCGGTGGGACCGCTGGGCAACTTGCGCCGCTTTCACGCGCCAGAGCAGCAGAGCCCCGTGCCTCTGCTTCCCGTGGTTTGCAGAGCAAAACAAGCCCCAGCCCTCCCGCCAGCTCCTGCAAAGCTTCCCGTGCTTCTGTGCAGCTGCCGTCAGAGACCGTTTTCTCAGCTGTGTCGAGTACTTCCAAACAAGTTCCCCAGTGACAAGATGAGGCCCATGCCACTGCAGTCCCAGACTGGGGTTATCTGAGGCTACTTTCCACCGGGAGCAGGGCCGGGCCGTGTCCCGCTGCCTCAGCGTCTGCCTCTCTCGGGTCCCACACGTGTGTACTGCACCCTTGTCGCGCCAGGGACCAGCCCCAACAAGCATCCCAGCCCTGTGATCTGGCACGGGCACAGGCAGCAGCCGTTCATTGTGCCACTCGCAGGGCCGGGGACATCACTGTGAAATGTATTTTCCATTTGATACCCTTTTCTCCTTGAATATCCAAAGTTAAAGTACAGCTTTAAAAGCAAAGATTAGGAACTAAGTTTATTTTCATGTCAGCATCAAAAGCCTCATTTCAGTGAATAATTGCTAAACTATACTTTGAATTCCCTACCCAAGCAGGACGTTTCCTCATTTCACATACCCTGAGTATCTTGTTGCTGCAGCCCATTTGCACAGGAATTACCATCTCAGGCTTCAGCATTCACCCTCACCCGCAGATTCCTCCTTTCAAATCTATCAGATGCTGGAAATCACATTAATATGAATCAGCTTCAAGGTAGCTTGTTTCTAAATACAGAACACCAACATGTCACCTGCACAGCTTGCTTGACATGTAATCAGTTTCATAACGAGCCTGAGCACACGCAGATAAGGTAATTTGCAGAACTGTGTCATAAACTGCATTTATTTTGATTTAGAGTATTGTCCCTGCCCACCTGTATTTCTTCTAAAATTCTCAACCCACCACACCGTCAAATAACAGCTTTTTTAAAAATAAGAGACTGTCAGAAAAATGTCTGCTTGTGTCCCCTCCTGTGTGGAAGACCACTCACAGCTCACCGAAGTCATGGGCTTGGTGGCCCTCAGTCCTAACGCTTTCCCAGAGAGCAGGGTATGAATCAGGTGTCATCTCGTCAAAGATTTACAAACCCAGTACCGTTTAAGCAGTCCCTGCCTAGCTGGCTAATGGCAAGCACCCAAACCCCAAATTTCTAATGTCCTTATAAAAAGCCATCCAATGCATTAAAAAAAAAAAAGAAAGAATGAATGAAAATTATTAGCTTTACTTTTTCTCCTAGGGAGTTGTCAACATTAGGACTGGATGAAATCTTGCTGCACAGATGGTGGGAAAAAACCCACTAATTAACATAAACTCTACAAATAATCCAAATTTCCTAAAACTTGCATAAGCAGATTGCATAACACTGTTGGAGAAGAAAAGACCTTATTGGCCCCCATTTGAAGCACTCCTCTTACTTTCAGGCACCAGTAAAATCTTCACAATAGCATTGTCTGCAGACACGCACTCCCTCCCTTTCCCACCGCTCAACCTTCACGCGGCAGCTGGTTGACTGCGACCGGGAGCGGCGGCACACGCAGCACCGCACTCCCGAGGGGCAGACCTGGCAAGGCAAAGCCCCCGGGAGTCGGCCAGGGAGGCCCAGGGCACGGCCAAGAGCCGGAGCCAGTCCCCAGAGCCTACCTTCTCATAGTACTTGATCTCGTACTCTGTGCCGTTGGCTGTCAGGAAGCCTGGCTCCTGCCATGACAAGGAGACGCTCTTCTGCTCAACTTTATCCATGCGGATGTCGGTGACAGGAGTCGGCGCTGAAAAAGCAGAGGAAAGCAGCGGGTGTCCGCGGTGCTGCCGGGGGCAGAGCATCCCCCTCTGCGCTGGCAGCACGCTCTGTGCCCTCCCCGCAGCCAGCAGCACCCAAAGTCCCCCACACCACCCCAGAACAGCCGGACAGGCCTGGGGCAGAGCCCCGGGACATGGCCAGTGACACTGCACGCCACCACGGTTTGGTTACTTCGGTTCTGAACAGCCAAGTAAGTGCAACCAGGAGATCACACATTACAGGGAATTTTATCTCTATCCTTATATTCATCTCAACTGCGACTCCCATGTCAGCACAAACGTGTTCAGTGGTGGTTACTTCATTTCTGCTTCTGCCCTGTGACGCCACAGTAAAACCTATAACAATCTAAACAGCTGAAGAGCATGCTGCTTCTGCAGATACCAGTTCCCTCTCTCTGAATCAGGACTGAAATAGGGCAAACTCCAAGCTGGTGATCATCCAATGGGAGAATATGATGGTAAAAATACAACAGCTTTGTAATCTGTGGGCAGCTAGTAACACTCTGACCGAAAACAAGAAAAAAATCTGAAAGGGACCTCTCTCTGCCCATGGTGCTGAGGAGGGGTCTGAGCATCGGCTAACATCCAGTGCTCTGAACCTGCTAATGATTTCTGGCAAATGCAAAATACAATCTTTGAGGAGGGCTTGTAGGACGTACCAAGGCTTCTCCAGCCGCCTCCAGCCGCGCTGGCACAAGCTCTGCCCCACACCACCCCAGACAGATGGGAAGACGGGAGAGCTGCCGGCCCAACCCGCTGCTGAGCGCACAGCCTGTGCCCCAGGAGCTGGCTGTTTGTTTCTAGTTAGCACATGCTCCATGCTGAATCTTCCTCCCTGGCATGTGTGCTCCCGTTTAGTTCATCTTGCTATGCAAGATGCACTTGCCAAGTATTCCCATTTTAACCAGGTTTGGCTCCAGCACGCAGCAGGCAGCTCACGGTTACAGCTATCTGCAGGCTCTCTGCCTGATGCTGATGCCTTTGCTGTTTACGGCAACAGAGGCTCTGCCTGCCCTACCCTGCTGCGCTCGTCTCCATCTTCCCAGAGCCTCCTGCACGCCGTCTCCTCCTCTGACCACCTTCTCCTGCCTTCAAGCTGCTGAGCTGCGCTCCATGCCCGTACAGCTCCTGCAGCTGACAGGCAGTGGCACTGCCTGCACCGGGCTCCCTGCCTGCAGGCAGCATCCCAGCAGCTCTTCCAAAAGCCTCTGCCTCCCGCACCAGCAGAAAGCCAGCTGGACCTGCCAGACTGCCTGCAGCATCTCAGGAGCCAGCCAAGGACGCAGCATCCCCACACTGCCCAGAGCAAGGCAGCAGCAGCTCAGACACGATGATCTGCCCATGGCCAGGGCATTCACCAGCAAAAGCAGGGAGGAAGGGGCTGCTTGGGACATGCTAGGACATCGGTGTCTTTGCTGCAAAGGTGCTATTCAAGAAAGACACTAAATATTTTAGTAGGGAGAACAAACTTTGTACATGGTACCTTGATAAAAGCTTCTATTTGAGCCCCTCATTCTGCTTTGGATTGACTAGAGAGAAAATTAGGATTGATTAGAAAACCCGACCTTTCCGGTGGCCAAACACACGAAGTAAGGTCTTCACAGCTCTCCTGGGGCTGTGCCACAAGTTGTCATGGTTGGGGGGCAGATAGCCTCCTCCCTGGATGCGGAGGGAATGGGGAATGGCAAAAGAACCTCACGTAACTGTGGCTCTGGGCTGCCCAGCCTGCACTCAGCAGCCACGAGCCTGGCTGTGTCTGGATGGCACAGTCCTAGCACAAGGAAGGGTGGTCCCCAGAACACCCCAGAAAGCACCAAGGGCCAGGCACACCAGGCTCAAGGGGCTGCAGTCACCGATTCACCCATTTACACCAGTGGCCCTGCAGCAGGCACAGGGAAAGCTGCGTGGGGAAATTGGCTGTTTCTCACTTGTCCTGCCTCTCCATCAAATCAGGACGTTTGCTGGACCCTGACTATCCCACAGAGACGCCTGTGGAGAGGAACAAGTCCCTGGAAAGTAAACTTAAGTACCTGTGAAATTTTGTATTTATTACTCAGTTCATTAATCTTTGCTGAAGAAAAAAGTCCTCCTGATGTTTTATTCATGATGATTTGCTCCCTGATTCCAAGTCCATTCGGTTTGTGCTGAAAGAGCGAGAGGACCCAAAGGGCAGCTGGGAGCCCCGGTGCTCGTGGGAGCTCACACCCCCTGCACACAGCTCCCTCTGCTGCAATCTGGCTGCATGTCATTTGATGTTTTTAAAAAGGATTCTCTGAGTAAATGGCCCCAGAGCTGACCTTGAAGGAGATATCCAATTGTCCACGTGTAAGGAAGGGGGAGACAGTTCACCTTGGCGCGCGAAGCAAGGCAGAAAGGTCCACCAGGCCAAGCAGGACACGACCCCCTGGGGTGGCTGCACCACGAACCCGTGGCACAAACACGTGCCGAGGTCTGCCTCTTTCTTGGGGATCAAGATAAAAGGTAGGACTATAGAGATCTTCACGGGCGCCCATGCAGCGAACCTCTCCTGCTCACATCAGACTGCCAAACACTTCACAGCTTTCCAACCTCCCACATTTTTTGCCAACATTTTTTGCACAAGGGGAGGTCTGCGACTCCTCCAGCATGGCAATCCCATGGTGCACGTGGTGCTGCCATCCTCCGCACACCAGGCTGCATGACAGCGCATGGGAAACGGCCAGCCACAGCAGCACCCATGCGCAGCAAAGGTTCCCCTCCTCTGCCAGAGACCTTCAACCCCGCCAATACCGTCAGGAAGCCCCGTGCCCTCTTGTGGCACTTCAAACAGCAATAATGACTATGATTGCATTTGCACCAGTTTGGCGCGCTTTTGCTCCAAACCTTGCAAATTGCTCCTTACTCCCACTTCACAGAGCCAGGTTTAGGCTGGCACAGACTGTAGTATGGCATTTGCTGTTGGGACAGAGTGGTGAGAATGGTTTTCATATGCAAGAGGTATTTCAATAAGATGAAAAAAAAAAGATACATATTCTCGACTTCCTTCATCAGTCTCGCAAACACACACTGACCCACAAGTACCAACAGGAAGGCACATGGGCATGCTCACAGCTCTCATTGCTGGAACAGTGGGGTAATCCCCACCATGACCGTGTGGCCTCTGCATGAGTGCACGTCACTGCATGTTTTACGAAATGACAAGTGATACAGGCAGGCGGCTGAGGCCAGCCTGATGCTTAACTTGGGTTTTGCTCCTGTAAACTAAGTTAAGTGCTCCTTGCTGTTTTACGATTCCCATGAATAAAATATCACACAGATGCCCTCTTGTATCTCTGAATCTAGCAAACGGACTGAAGAAACCTGAACAAGTGGTCCTGACTGTTAATGAAGTCATGAGGAAAAATCACACTCGCTTAGTGATGGGCTGTAGAGCAGAACCCATGGTACATGCCAGAAAAGCAGGCTCTGGCCTCAAACATGTTTAAAAGGGATTAAAGAAAATCACACAGACTATAAAGCATTTCACACTGTGAAAAAAATGTGTTTCCCATCAATATTTTAAGCTTCCCTAACATTGCCACTATTCTGAAAAAGCAAAGATTAAATTATTCACCACTCTGCCTGATTTTATAAACTCCATTCCATTGTATGTGGGTTTACTCCTCTTAATTAACCAGTGTACCAGCAGAAAAGGCATAAAACTAGGTGTGGGCACCATGACCCTCCACTGAATGACCTGCTGCATCCAAAATCCAAAGGGGTTAGGGATGGACAACAGCAAGTAATTAAAGATAGAGTTGAACCAAGAGTGCCTGCAAGTCATGCAGCGGGAAGAGCCTCTTTGGTGCCCGGCCCCAGCTCCTGCACCCAGCCGTCTCCAGGAACGTGCTCCCCACACCTTTTCAGACCCGGGGCAGCCGAGCAAACACAGCAAGCAAGAGCAGACCACAACCTGTCCATCATGCTGTCTGCTGCTCCCCGCATGGGGTGAGTGGCAATCGGATGGACAGAACGTGCCGTCGCCCTCAAACACCTCTGCCACCCTGCACCACGGCACTGCTCATGCTGGGGAGAGCTAGCCTCTCCCCTCCGCCACCAGCTATTAACACCCCAACACAGAAAACGCGCTGAGCACTGTCACAGGCAGCTCCTGCCCCAGGGTCTTTCTTCCCAAACCAGAGAAGCGGCCTCATCAGTTACCACGCAGCTCTTCCAGGTCCGGTTCTCGCCACGTGGAGGGCAAAGCCCCCACAGGCGTGTGCCCTCGCCCCAGCATCAGCTCGTCCTGTGGCCCCCCGGGCTGGGGCTGGGCTGGTGCTGCTGTACCAGCAACCAACAGGCGCAGAGAAGTCTACTTCAGAGGACCTAAGTCAGCACAAACCACTCTCCACAGTCTGAGAAAGGAGAATGCATTTCGGCACTGGCTGCATTATTAATCTGCAACAGATTTAAAAGCCCTTTAAGATAGGAGCCGATCGCTGCCAGGAATATAAATGACATTGTCCCAGAGCGTACATTTACATAGCTAATGCAGTTCTACTCCTGCAGGTAAACAGCTCCGTTCGCTCCACAAACACTTTTATTTAGTCCCATGCTGGGGCCAGATTAGAAAAAACACAGTATTAATTTTGCCTCCTGCAGACTAAACAGCATCTTTTCTTTTCCCCTGCAAATACAGTGAACAACCGCTAATTCCCTCTTGTGACTGCTGAAGGGGAAGGGCAGTGCAGAAGCTGCACTCAGGGCTATATTTAGAGGAGCAGGGATCTGACAGCTAAATAGGGTCTTGTTTCTTTGTTTAATTTTTCCTCTGAATCTGCATATCTGCAGCCAGAGCTTCCCTGCTGCTGCAAATGACTTCCCCGAGACCATCCACCAAGGAAGTCACCACTGCTTCAGGCATCCCTGAAGTCTCCCTTTCTCCTGATCTCTGGCCCCATCCAACACTTCTGTGACGGGCTTTAATGATGAGGGGCTCCAGGGCTTAGGTCTCACTGGACACGGCACGTTCCACAGAGCGGCTCTGCAAGACGTCCAAGCCAGCCATGGCTCCACGTCCTGCCTGCACCGCTGCCTGCTTGCACCGGGTCCCCTCCCGTGCGGGTCCCCTCCTTGCAGCGGGGGGGCTCTGGCGTGAGCTGGACTGAGACGCTGCCTCCCCAGGAGATGACCTTCTCCCCCTCCTTGCCAACAGGCGCAGGTTAATCGTCACTGTCACTTCTTGCCCACAGTGCCAAAGTGAGAGGAACTGGGCTACCTGGGCACCTGCAGACAGAGCAGGTCCAGCCCGGCACTGCCCCCGGGAGCAGACACCTTCAGCAGCAAAAAATGTAAGCGTTTCAAGAAACTTCCTGAGCCTCAGCTGCTCAGCTAATTCTGAGCCACCATCTGCATCCGGAGACTTGACAGCTCAACAAGAGACATTGATTTTGAACAGATTACAAGATTAATTATGCCATATTCTTTATGCGTATTTCGGTTCCTTCAGGAGTATGCAGTGTTGAGTGAGGGGTTGAGATTCCCACTTACACAGAAGAAAAGCTGTATTAAACAGACGAACGGCTAAGGCATGGGCTGCTATCACGGACTTGTTGCTTCACTCCCTACAGAGGACGGGGCGCTTGCTGCCCTTACCCGGCCTCTTGTCCCCAGCTCAGACCTGAAGCTCCAGGAGAGGAGGCAGCTCCTGAGCACCAGTCCCCCCGCCCTCTGCCCAACACCAGGCGGGAGCCTCTGGAAGAACAGCTCGTTATTAGACCTCGTTAAGCTCACGCCTCCCTAGCTTGTACGCTGGCTCAGGAATAGCCTGAGCTCAGGAGACAGAAGATCTTCCCAGAGCTAAATCCATCCTTGAACAGCAAAGATCCTAATGAGGAATGACACCTCCACCAAAGAGCAGTCTGCTGCACAGCATCCACCCAACAGATTCACAGAAATTATTGTATGAGGGAAGAGAAAGCAACAACAGGCACAAAAAACATTTGATCAAGTGGTGGGAAAATTGTTTATAACAAGATCAAAGTTTAATCTCTTCAGATGAAATTGTTGGCCAATTCCTGCCACGAGGTATGTGAGGATCATCTGTCTCCATTAACTGTGGCTTGGCAAAGGGTTTTCATGCAAATTAATAACGTAACCGCAGAGGAATAGATGGGGACACAACAAGCCATAGCTGATTTCCCCTAGGCACAGCTAACAACTGAGGAGGGATGAAACCCCTCCAGCCGGCCAGGGGCCCCGTGCATGCAGGCAGGCTGGATGCTTGCTCCCCTTCACGTAAGGGAATAGAAACGCGAAACGTGAAGTGGAAAGGGGCACTTAAGAGTAAGAAATTGTGCCACAGACCGGCACAGAAGAGAGATAAAATCAATCTTTGTGTTTCCAAAGGATAGCCAATATTTGAATTACCTATTTTAAGGAGGGTTTTTTGTGAATGGGCTGAAAATGTTGTTTCTTTGAAGGTGCTTTTGTGTGATCTGTAAATCCAAACTCCAGCCAGATCACAGAGCAGACTCGTCCCGTGGGAGGAGCCCAGACTGTCACCATGTTCACTGACACCCAGCTGCAAGCCAGCACAGCACAGTAGGAGACAATGGGGCCATGGGCTCCTCCAGCACAGCCAGCTCCTTGCCTCCCTGTGGCACCAACTGAAACCCCCTTGGGAGTGTTGCAGGCCGGTCTCCATCTCCTCCTCCTGCCTGTGCTGCTTGCTGTCACTGAGCACCACATCTGTGCCACCGGAGCAAACCAAGAGGAATCAGGCACTGCCACGGTGTCAGGCAGGCAGAGTCCGAGGGCGGTGCCCACGCTACCTCCAGACCCCGCGTCCTCCCATCGATGAAGCCACAGAACTGGCCGCTGAGCAGACCCATAGACCCCAGAGGTGACACGCAAGTGTAAGACAGCGCGGGTAGCAGTTTTCTTGGTGCAATGGGGGCGAGGCACCACCCGCCTTCAGCGGTCACCTGTGCTACACGGCAGCCGTACCTGCGAGGCCTGTGGAGATGTTGACCTCGGCGTACTGCTGCCCCGACAGCGGGCTGACGCCTGAGACACCGTTGACAGCTGCCACACGGATGGTGTAGTTGACATGAGGCAGCAGGTTCACCAGGGTGACAGTCCGGTCCACGAGCCCCGTCTGCTGCGGCACAAAGCCCACGCTGCTGCCACACTGCTCACAGCGGCCCCGCAGAGCTGCCGGGCACCGGCCGCACCACAGGCTGTAGGTCAGGTCACTCCGGCCACCCGCGTCGGCGGGGGCACTCCACTCCAGGACCAGCGACGACTGCCGCAGGCTGTAGACCAGGTTCCTCGGGGCAGAGGGTGGACCTGGAAGCAGAAGAGCATCTGTGCACCGGGACAGCTGGGCGCTGCCTGGGGAAAAGGGAAAACCTACGGGTCCTCTGGGAGCAGCAACACAGGCACCGGTGGTGGAGCAATAGAGCATGGTCTCACACAGTCACAGCACGTGGCAATGCAAGGGGACACAGATGCACTGATGCATGCAGCACAGTGGGGACACCGGACAGAGGATCCCCGCTGGAGGGACATGTTATATACAGCAAGCTGCAGCTCACACAGCGCCCGAGGGGTGCACAGCCAGACCCGGTGCCTCCCTGGGGTTTGGCTGCAAGGGGCCCAGGAGCCCTGCCACTGGTCAGACACTGCCCAGCCACACTTGCTCGCCGGCAAAGCAGGAGGGTTTCTCATCACTGTGCAGGCAGCTCTATGGCATCCATCACTGGAGTAGCTGGGGTCCAATCCAATTAACTAGAGGCCATTTAATTAAAATCTGTGAACTATATTGACTAAATGACTGTGCCCGAGTTTTACCGGGGAGCATGCAAGCCCAACTGCATGTCTGTCTCATCAGACAGCAGCCTCAGCCTGCGAGCTCTGTGGCATAGGGACAGCCCCTCCATCCCCTCCCCACCGCAGCAGTACCCTAGTGCAGACAGGACCTCCCAGGGACACCTGTGCCCAGGCGCAGCTCCCACGGGCTAGCAGGGGGACAGCCTCGGACAACCTCCCGGGCCCCCGCTCGGCTCTGTGCCGCAGGACAGATGCAACGTCTGGATCCCCATATCCTCACTTTACAAAGAGACAGCATTTCAGCGAGACATACGTGTGCAGGAGGCAGATGGTGGGTCTGACGGGGACCTGGAGTAGTTCTTCTGGCACGAACAGAACGTGGAGGCTTCCTCATGCGTGAAGCTGTGCTCAGGGCAAGGAGAGCAGAAAGGGAGACGGAGAGAAAGCTTGTAAAATCCAGGAAGGCAAGCTGAAAAGACAGAGAGAGGGAATTATGGGAAGAACACCACAAGATGAATGAGGTATATGTCCGATGACCGCATTTTCCCATTTCCTGGGACATCCTTTGCCTGCCACTGGCCAGCAGATCTCACTTCCCAAGCTACCTTTCCTGAGCACCTGCATGATCCTGGCACCAAGAGAGATGTGCCTTTGGTTTGACCCAGAATGGACATGGGGATGCTGTAGCTCTGCACTGATTTCCAGGCTGGGGGACCCTTTCAAGGGGCTAGAGGAATGGTCAGACATCAGCTGGAGCAACGCGTGGAGGGAGCTGGAGGTTCTGGAGGGACATAGGGGACAAGGTGGCTGCAGAAAGAGGCAGGATATGGAAAACGCATGGCTTAGAGTTTAGAGTCAGGTGAGCAGAGTAAAAATGACATGGGAGCCACAGCAAGGCTCAGCAACAACCCCAAAAGGGGAGGAATATTGAAAATGGAGAAGTTGGAGACCTCCTCAGTCACCAGAGCTTCATATACAAACCCAAGCCACAAGGCCATGTCACTAGCAGCTACGGCTTTATCATTGTGGATTATACAGCAGTCACTGCAGGCAGTGAGGTATGTACTGAAGTTAAACAACAGTAGTATAAATTTGCTTTTGTAGGTCATACACAGGCTTCCCTTTTTGTTTTAAAAGTACCTTTGATATGCAAACAAACAAGGAATTCAAATGCTGGTCAAGGACTTGCTTGATCTTTACTACAAGCAGCATGCAGCCTACAAGCAATACGTGTAGCAGGACACCCAGAAGCTAGTTCTGCACGAAAGACTTCTTACCTTACAAAAACAACAAAAAAGGCTGCAAAACTCCATAAAGCAGTTTGCAACAGCTTCAGTTTGACCCTAAAACACCTGAAAAGGAAGCAGCCTGCAAAGAAATGTGTGCCTGTCATTGCTGGGTGCCCCACAGGGGAGGGGGCAGGCGTGCCCCGTGCACACCTCCTGCCTGCCTGCACAGAGGTCCCCTTGGGCTGGCAGCCCCTCCACGCTGAGGGGTGACCCCAGCAGGGCCAGCCTGAGGGGCAGGAGTTTGTCTCAGCTGGATTTCAAGCCAAACAGAAGCAGTCATGTTTTGCTTGGCTTCTTCATCTTCTTGGTGTGGTGATGCTGTCTGCTATGCCTTCATCAGCTCCCTGAATATTTAAACTTAATCACTTGTAAAGTTCCTAGATGAACAGCTCCTCTAACGCAGTCCCCTCTCTTACCATTTTTAAGGAGTTGGCTGCTGAGACTGTTCCTTTTAAAGCAGATTATTCCAGTGCAGTCTGGTTCATTAATTTTTAGCATGATATAAAACTGGCAGCTACAGCTGTGATCTGAGAACAAAGCACTAGACATAGCACAGGGTGGAGAGGGTCTTTCCCTGGGATGCTGAAAATGGGTGAACATTTAAGGGGAGGTTATTTCATCTACCACAAGGTCTTTAGAAATTCAGTGCCCTGCAGTCACACACAGGGAGGAACTGCAGCACCGCGGCTGAGGTTTGTACTCCCAGCGGTCCCTTCATCCCCTGGCCACTGGCACACGACAGACGGCAGCTTGGCAGAGCTGGGAGCAGCAACACACATGAGACTTTTTTTGCTTTTCTTACATAACAGATACAGCCTCTCAAGAGCTGCCTAAAAGCCTTGCTCCTTGCCAGACAAGATCTTGTGCTGTCCTGTCACCCAACACAAGCAGAGCCTGCAGAAAGCAGCAGATTTGGCCTCCTCTAGCCCATTCCAGTCATGCCCAAGAAATGAAGAGAGAATTCCTTGTATCTGGAATGGAAATTGCAACTTTCCAACTGATGTGGACTCAACATTATATTTCTCTAGCAAAACTGAAGAGTTAAGTTGTTAAAATGGAGAATAAAGCACCCCAAAACTTTTAAAAAACGAGAGAGCCAAAATTAGCAGATTACTCCTGGGCCCCTCTAGGCTGTGGTCCCTAGCTGAACTGGACAAGACAAAGCTTTTCAGCACATGCTGCAGTGACCCAGACACGAAGGGCAGCCTCATCAGTGGGCACTGGCCAGCTGAGCTGGTGACTGAGCTGGACATCGGGACCCGGCAGCGGTCACCGGAGACATGCAGGCATTTCTGGTCTGCCTGACCTGCCTGCAATGTTGGCACTGGGTGAGACGATCCACATCCCAGGAGCCCTCGTTGCTCTCACTGGCTGCAAGGGGAGCCCAAACACCTTTACCCGCTGTAAGTGCCTGCTGGACAGCTGGAGCATCCTCTCCTGAGAGGTGCTGGAGACGGGATTTCTAGGAAAATATGTGTTTCTAGGAAGAAGAATCGACATTTGCTCCTTGATCTTGCAAACTCTCGGGAACAGCTGCTGCCGGTATGGCACTGGAGAGCCACTGGAGTTCTATACTCACCTCTCGCGTCTCAGTCTGCACGCCTCCAATACCAGATAAAGCTAACCTTTAAACGCACCAGCTTGACATACCCAACAGAGAACTAAGATTAAGACAGCGAGCCACAATGCATAGTAAATGTCATTCCCTACCTAGGGTGCTAGATGAAACAGGAAAAACTAGCAAGTGTTTAAATTACTCCCAAAACTTCTAGCTTCCTCTTTACATTTGAGAAACCAAACCAAAACTAATGTTACGTTCATATAAGGGAGACATAGTTAGCTTGCTTTTCCTTTAGTTAGGCAGCACTGACCACAACACAGGGCAGAAATATCACCAGCGGCCCGCTAAAGATCCCAACACTGCGCACACACAGGGCACAGCCACTTCCAGAGAGCAGAAGCCTGAGAGCACATCCTACCACAGCAGAGGAGGCAGCCAGATTTCAACACAGAAACCCAGCACGAGCATTGAGCACTTGGAGGTTGCCACCGAAAGAGCCACCAACAGTGAGCCGAACACATGCTGCGCCCATCCCAGAGAGGCAGAGAATCAGCAGACCCCCAGATCCCGCAGTCCCCGCACGCTGGGGACAGTGTTTCAACTTCCCCGAACACTCAAGCATTTCCTCCTGGCTCTGCAGGGAGCTGACCCGAGCGCATGCCCAGAGCCAGGGCTCACATTGCCACAGAACCGACGCTTCTCCCGGCAGCTGGAGGACACGGGGAGACGCGCGCCCCAAAAGCAGAGCCAGGGCATGGCCGGTCCCCTGGTGCCTCCTGGCAGACGGCGCCAGGATGGGACAGGGGCTCGTGGGCTTCGCTGCTGCACATCAATTGCAGCCTCTCTGCTGCGGCTCCAGCTCAAGCTCATCCCTCCCCGCAGGGAGAAGCCTATCTCGTTACGGCATCGAAGTCTGAACACTGGCGCGATATTCCTGCTTGTACCTTCTGTCAGGCAGAACAGAAAAATCAATCTTGTTTACAAATTTGATGGGACCTGAGCACTAAACGCAGAGCATACTGCCACCATACCTTGGATGTAAAGGTGAGCCTGACAGTCACGTAATTTGACATCTCATCGTAGGAAACTGAACGTTTTCAATTAGAAGCATCTTTCAGGCTGTTCCTCCCTGTCTTCTGGTAACTAGAAGTAAGTTTACAAAAGTGTCTGTCAAAAGATATGTTGGTTAATAACTGTACAAAACGCCTCGATTTGCATTTCCCAGAAACACAGGCACGCCAACCCTGCTCGAGCGTGTCCCACGAGGAACCTGGGCGCAGCTCAGCCGGTGGGCTGAGCTTGTTAATTTTGTTCCTTGGTTGTCTGAATCTTGCACTTGAGAAGAACAAAAGCGCCCCAGCACATGTGATGCATCATGTGTGCATCTCCATTTCTTTTCTCAGATAAACTCCCACCCTCTTCCACCTCATCCTACAAGTGTTCTTCTTGGTCCCCAGCTGGTTTAGGTGTCCTTGTTATTTCACAGTGCTTGTTTCTGCAGTGGGTATGTGGCAGCTCTCAAGAGATCAGGCCATCAATTTATAGAATGAAATTCTCTTTTTTTGTACACTATTCCTTGTGCTCTGGTACTTCTGCAACTTAATTATTAAATAAAAAAATTCAATACAACATTCTCCTAGAGCCGAAGACAAGCAGCTGGATGGGTCAGACAGATTAATTGCCTCTCTCCAGCTCCATCATCGCTGCCCACACAAGCTACTCCCTGTTCACCAGCCGTGCCTTATTCATTTCACTGACAGAGAGAGCACATGTTCCCTCCTTGATATAACACTGTATGCACACATGATCAAACGAGTAGCAGAACAAGCAACATTGACTTGTGCCACAGCTTGGCAGATTACCCGGCATGATGCACCCATGGGAAGGGTTTCTCTTACTGACTCATCTGCCGCAGCTCCTCGGACAAGAGCAGATGGCTCTATCAAGAGAAGGCAACGTCCTCTCTCACGCCCAGCCTGTGCCATAGGGAAAGCAGGGGCAACTGAGGATGCAGAGTTGAAAAAATGCATGTTTTCCTACTAAACTGGCATGGGGCAGCTTTAATTTTCCCTCCCCAGCAGTTCAGACATCTCCATCTCACAGCACCATGAAGCCTGCCAACTAGGTTTGTCCAGCAGCGGCTCCTAGGCATAACCTTCCTCTCCAGCCAGGGACTCGGAGTCACAGCTCCAAGGATGCTGGAGCTGCTCCTTCACCAGCAAGGATCTCAACATTTGCTAAGCTGCAGCTAGCCGAGTGTACAAGTTTTGGCTTAAAAAAATGGCAGAAGAGATCCCGGCTGAAATCCTGATTAATTGGCAAAAGGGCATCAGAGTTTGAGCAGCTTTATCTTGTTAATCAATGAACAGTGATTAAAAGTGACTCGCTACGTGCATCAAGTAGGACAACCTGACTGCAGAACACAGGCTCTGTAAGCTCCAGGGTTGATCGTAGTCGCTGTTCAAGTGAAGCACGGCCAAGATTTTGCATGCAGCAGTAAAATGAAGTTATTAATCACCCTGGCAGTATTCACCAGCTGGTCAGCAGCCTTTTACATTGCGCATTTACCATACCCATCACTGCAACAGTTGACTACCTCAAACAATTAAGTTAACCTTTGTTTTCTTTTTGAAGTATGGAAACATTAAACACACTGACAAGCAGGAAACCGGGACAGAACAACCGTATGATTTGCACAAAGTCATACAAGACAAATAGGACCAAGGACAGGACGTGGGTCTCTGGAGGTCCAGCCAGCACACTGACTGCACAAGCACAGACAGAAGTTGGCCCTTAAGGATTCACAGCTTTCCTCTGCAAATGCTCTGCATGTTGGTTTATGCACACACAAAGGAAAAAAAATTGGCTTTTAACCAAGTGAGAGCAAAGACTAAATCCTCTTCCAGCAGCCTCTCGGACAGGCACTGCTCCTGCTAGCGTTCTCCCATGGAGCGGTTAAGCTCAAAGCCTCTATCCCCCCTCCCCGCAGACCCACAGCTTCCACGTGCAATCTTATCGAGAGCAGGGCCAAGCAGCACGTCTCTGACTGTAATTGCATGGGCAGCAACTCGCCTTCTAGGGAAAAGACAGTCTTCTTTAAAAGAGCAGACAGCCTGGATGCAAGCTGAGCGAGTGAAGGTGCAATCCTGTAACTCGGCAAGTTTCAAGGAAATTGCCCCTCTGCCACCCGCCTTGGGGACTGCAGGCTTGGGGACCAGGCGGCCACGTAGCTGTGGCTGTGCCTGGGGGAGATGCTGCAGATGTCCGCAGCAGTGGAGGAAGGGCAGGATCCCCCCAGTGCCTGCTCAGGGGAGAAGCCTGTGTTGGACACACTGCGGAAGCAAATTCTGCTGCCACAGTGGAAGCCGGAGCAGAGGCTTTCCAGCTCCATCCTGGCTACACGACCCTCAGCCATCTCACCTCCTCCGATGTGACTTTCCTGCACCCGTACATGGTGTTGATCCGCCGGGCCCACTGCCAGCTGAGGCAGTGAAGCCGTCCATCCTTCCCCAAGCTTGTGCGAGTGTCCAGCTGCTCTGCACAACGTAGCTGCATCAGCTGCAAAATGTTTTGTAAATTATGCAGTGGGTTTCAATAGACAAATGTGAACAGCAGTATGGGAACGTTCACCGACACTGCCCCAGACACATTGCAGGGTCCAGTAAAACCAAAAATCCATTTCCTGCAGCTTACAAGTCTCTTCTAATTAAAAAGTGTTCATCATTTTGCAGAGAGGAAGGGGCCAAGACCTAAGTAAATACTGAAGCTTAGCATAAAATATTAAGAGAATGAGCACAGATGGAAGAACAAACACTAGGCTGAAATTGCTTCATAACATGGATTTAGGAATAAAGCTACTTAACCCAAACAACTTCATGTTACTGTTAATGCAAAAATCAGGCAAAACCCATCAAGTATACTTCCTGCCTGTCTCCATAGCTGGAATAAATGTGTATGCATGCATGTGTTCCCTTCTCCGCTTTTCCAGTCATGCTGTGCTACACTACGGACAGAGGACTTGCCTGAAGATCCCACCTGGGGTGCAGTTCAGGAGGACCCTTTTAAAGACCGTTTCAGGATGCCACACTGGAACGGTGCTTCTCAGCCCACAAAACCAGTGACAGACGCCAGCACGGCCTCCTCTTGCCTTCGGCTATAACCCCCCTTCCCCTCCAGGACCTGGATATGGATATGGACCGCCATGACTCTCACACCCAGGCTCCGGACCCGCACCAGTCAATGGAGATGCCACTTCCTAATGAAAACATTATTGGCGATTCTGTACGTATCAACACAGTTTCTGTCAAGAGTGACCATGCCGAGGCACAACACCCAGCCCGGGGCAGCCAAGCGGTGGGTCGAAGGGGCCGACAGCAACCCCGCTGCGGGGCAGAGAGGCAGGGAAGGGGCATGCAGCGCAGCCGCAACTCTGTGCAAGCACACCCACGCTAGCATCAGCGCCTGGCGAAGACCACAGCCTTGGGTCGGCTCCTCTGGGCACCACAGAATAAACCCCTCACCGGCTGTGGAAAGCATTCGCTGTCTCAGCAGCGAGCTCCAGCAGTGCCCTCGTGGCCACACTTATCCCTCCTTGCTGTCTGGTATCATTTTCTTCACACCAGAGTTTGTTGGTTTGCTTACACCCTCAGCATTTAGTCTTAACGCTTTTGATGGGTTCTGCCTTTTTTTTTTAACTCCCCAGACTGTCTCAGGTCAGCTTGTTGACCCACAAACCTTGCAGATATCTTCGAAGAAAGAAAAAAAACATGAAGGACACTGCCTGCGTTAGCACTATTGAACTTCTTCATGTTGCTGAACTCCTGCAGATAGCAGAAGAGCCACGTGCACGCCAGCATGAATCAATAACGCCTGCAGTTTCACCCAAAACGCCTATACAGTCGTCTATAATTAACACTACAACTCGGTTGTCTTCCAAAATCAATTCCTTTCCATTTTTTGTCACAAAATTGTATTTGACAAAGTTCATCTGCTTTTAACGTGTGTTAATTTTCTCTGCTGAAGTAGGCATTCATAAAAATGCCATTTAGGAAAGACAGCAGCTAGAGGAAACAAGCAGCCAGCGCCGAGGGGGTGCCTCAGCGAGAGCCAGCACAGCACCCGGGAGTCAAGGCACTCCAGCAGACCAAGAGTCCCTCCTGGCAAAGGACAGACTTGGAGCACAGAATAAAATTTCAGTGGTGTATTGAGATGGTGAAAGAGCCTTGCCCACAAATGTCCTCCGGTAATAGAGAGGCTCCTGTCTTCCCCTTACATGCTGGGTTTGCAATCTTGCCTTGGCTGATTGCAAAAACTGTAATCAATACTTTGCAGGCAGAGAGCGATGCCGTTACAGAGCCCCACTGTAAGGAAAGGAAAAAATCATGTCCAATCTCCACGCCTGTGCAAGAGGGACAAAGTCAGCGCGAGGGAGAGATCAATACGAGCACTGGATCGGGTCTCCAGCTCCTCTTACCTTGGTACCTTGCCTGCCAGGACGGGTATTTCAGGCTGTGAATTCAAAGGCAGCTTGTCTTCTGCAAACTTTTTTTTTTTAATAACTGGTTTTCAATAACACTTTTCAGCAGCCTCCAGTCCAACACATTCCCAGCATCTCTGAAACCTTTAGGACAATGCTACTCTATAATTTTTGCCCTTGTTAAATAATTTTAAGAGCACTGAAATGAAAACCTATGTCCAGAGGCTAGATCTTTGTGCACCTCCCACAATGAGCTCTTAATAGCTGAAATTAAATTCAGTGATTTAGTCCAGAAGAAAATTACATACCCAAGAATATTAGTAAGACAGTCTTGAAATATCTAAAAGAATGCATTTGCTTGAATTCAGTGCTATGGCAGTACTGAACAGAACCTCATTGCTATTTATGCGGGAATCTTCCTCAAGGACACACTAAAGTAGGGACATCCACTGAGCCAACTGCAATTTACTGTTGTCTCTTTCAGCTCCCTAATGTATCTACCAGATGATTCCCTGCAAGGGACTGACTGACCTGCATCTCCAATGCACCCTACTCCTGCCAAGTGCTTTATCCCACACAAACTCCCTTAGCCATGGGCAAGATATGTTTCCCCCTGTATTTCAACAGAATAACCAGCATGTCCATCTAGCAGCCAGGGATCTATAACCTTAAGCCTGACAAGAATTCTGCAAACGAATTGTGATGCTTGTAATTTTCTGAGTAGTTTGCTCCAAAATTAAGTGTCATAGAGTAATTTGTGTCTGGCTCTGCCTCAATTTCCATAGCCATAATTATTTCAGACACACTGTAAAACAGCAATATAATATGCAATCCCTAATAATAAATATCTCCAAGCTTGATCGTTACTTCAAAAAAAGACTGAAGAGAAAGCATATTTTACAAGGGTGTTTCATATGCATGACTGATGGAAAGCAGCATCTACCATAAGGCATTACGGGTACCACAGACGCTGCTAATGGGCGGATGGAGGTGCATACCCCAAATTCATTCAGTGCAAAGCTCTCCACACCTTCAAACTGTCACTTTGCCCACGTCGCAAAGGTGTTCCAGCCATGTTCTGCTAGAACACAAGACCCAGGAGGAGAAGGCCAAAGGAAACTGAGGTATAAATTTCCGCAGCGATTATTCCTTCAGCAGCAGGCACAGGTTTACTCCCACAGCCCCCACCTGATGTGTAGCCCCTGTTTCCCATCCCACCACCACCCAGCGCAGCCCTGGCATGCCTGGCTCCAGCCCTGACAACTGCTGCTAAACCTGCGCATCAGCACCGGCCCCGCGAGCGCAGTGTCTGTGTGGGATGCCGGTGGCTGCCATCAGTGATGAAAGTAAAACCTGGTGCTTTGTGCAACTTACAGAATCCCAGGAGAAAAAATAAACTTATTATGCATAATACTCAAGCATCAGTCAGAAGATAAAATAAACTCCAGAAGCACATACAGGTTTGTAAGCTAATGTATAAAAGATGAAACAAATCAAAAGCCCCGAGCGCTGTATATTTGGATCCATCTTTTTTGTATTTAAATGGAAAAGCAGGCCTTAGGCTTCAGGAGGTATGACAAAATACTGAAATTTATTATTCTGAATTTCTTTTCAGTTGAACTATTTATTTTCCATCTAAGAACACCGTAGTGACATGATGCCTTGATGGGACACATGCAACGCACAGGAAAGCATCTTACCAATACCACTTCCCACTCCTGCCCCAAGCTTTTGCTCAGCAAGAGCAAGCCCTGGCCATGCAGAGCACACGTGCGCTCAATTTCCAAAAACATCTTCCAGAAGGAGACAGCCTGCTCAGGAAGTCTCCAGCTCATACGGTCTTCAGATGCTTCCCTTCCTCCTTCTCTGCTACCAGGCAAACAAAGTGGCTGATTCCCAGAACAACAGGAGGGACTCGGGTTGGTGTAAGGCATCGCACTTCCACCCCGCAGGCTCTCCCCAGACCGCAGGGAGCACGGCCTTTGCCCGCGCCCGGAGACTGCTCTGGCACGTCCCCACCGAGCCGCCAGCCGCAGCGGGAGCACGGCTGCCCGCCGGCCCCTCACAGCAGAGAGCTGCTGATGCGCAAGGCAGCCACGCAGCCCTTGAGACTTACAAGGACACAAGCCTCGCTCACAGCTTGCTGTCATTAAGAGAAAGATGGTGTCAGGAGCTCTCAGGGCCAGGCCACTGCTTTGGGACTTACTTTCTTTTTTTAAAGTCGATGTCTGCAATCCACTGCCAGAAGGAAAGGCACCGTCGCCTGCGGGAGGCACCAGCCCAGCCTGGCAGCACGGTGCAGGCAGGAGGGTGCTGCCATGCACTGTCACTCCCCGGGCAGGAGCTGCCCGCTGCCCAGGGCCCCGCGGGACCCCCAGCCTGCGCACTGCCGCTCCTGAAGCGGAAACTCAGCCCAAGAGGCGTGGGCACTCGCCTCTCTATCGAAGCAGCCTGGGGCTCCTGCCTTCGGCACAGCGGACATGGGCACTGGGTGATTGCATTTCCCTCTCCCAAGGACGGGGAGAGACAAACGCTGCCGTCTGATGCCAGCAGCCAGGCAAAGGCCCTCGTCGTGGCAGTCTCAGTGGACGAGCGTGAAAGGAACGGGTCCAACACCAGAGCGATCTCTCTCCCCACGTTCAGCTTGTGATGCTCGGCAGCAAAAAGGCAAGCACTAAAAGAAGAGGTACAACAGGACACAAAGAGAAGGACTGATTTTTTTAAAAAGCGAGCACTTTCTCTATTGCAGTACTTCCCTTTGGAAAATAAAAATCAAGGACTTCATCCAAATCCTCTTTTTCACAGAAAAACTTCCTTTTAAATTGGCTCAAAACATTGACCAAGTTTATGTCCAAGTAATGCCTGGCAGCAATGAAGAAACTACTCTATTTCACAGTATTTACAGCTGTGTTTTTGTCCCCGAACCTACTACTCACAACAGGCAGGGTGATCTTGTCAAAGGCTTTGCTTATCCGTTTGTTCCCCTATTATTCAAGAAGCCAAGCACAGGAAAGATAACATTGACTTCCCTGAGATATTTGTAGCAAGACACAATCTGCTACGAGAGAAGTGTTCTCACTGCTCACTGGCGCTAGGACAAGAAGTTATAAGCTTAAGCGACTGCAAGGGCAATTTGTGTTAGACACGAGGAGAGCAAGGTGCTTGGACTGGCTGCCCAGGCAGGCGGCAAAGGCACCACTGGAGGGCTTTGAGAGGAGGATAAACACCCACCAGAGCCGGTCCCAGGGAGAACTGCAGCACCCGAGAGCCCCAGCCACGGCAGGCAGAAGAGAAAGGAACAGCCCAGCTGGCTGCCTTTGCATGGGCACATTTTGGTAAGGAATTACTGGGGAGTGCTGAAAACGGGTTAGGAAAATGGCAACAACGAAGGGCCAGATCAGAATCCAGACCGTGCTGTCACAAATCTTGTCTCCTCATTAGCAGCAACAATTATAAGCTGACAAAGTGTAATTATACTACACACAGCGTTAGATTCATCAGGCAATTACAGCCATTAATAAGGCACCCCAGCCTGATGAGCAGAGTGGACTTGCAGTCCGGCATCCTCCATTTTTCAGCAGACCACTGATGAATCCCACAGTAGATCAGAGAAGCTATTTCTTGCCTGCTGCACAGTGTCGAGCGTGCATTACATTTCGTATCATTAGCAGTTACCATTAGCAAAGGCTGCTTTCTTCTAATTAGCGTTCACTTGTGCCTTTCATCTTATCCTTACGTTTGAAGACCAGCAGCCGTGCTAGCTTGCCTTGTAAAGTCCCCAAAGTCCTTCACACAGACGTTGCCAGGGATGAACCCAGTACAGAAGACAGTCCAGTTCAGCCAGAGGAAAACGCCCCAGACGCAGACACGCAGGCTTGCGCCAACAGCCTCGCGTGCTGGAGCCCTCTCCAGGAAGCGCCTGCACCCTCCCGGGAAAGGCGCCGCAGGAAGACTTGCCTCCAGCCCTCAGAAAGTCCCATTCCCACGTATGCAAACAGGCAAAGCAGCTGAAAGGTTATCTGAGCCAGAGGAACGTGCAGGAGTACCCGACACAGTGGGACAAAGCATGCAAATCTGCCCAGCCGAGCCTGGTAACTGACACTGGTTTATCAGAAATGTACACGAAGGGGGTCGGAAAAGGAAAAAATCCCACAAGAGCAACACCTTTCCCTTCTCTTTCCTTGAAGTTTCGTTTCAGGAGAGCCCAGAAGACCAACATGCTTTACAAGCAAAGGTGCAAAAGAACAAGACTGAGGGTTATTATTTTCTCTAGCTTTCTCCCTAAGTGAGATACAGTAAATCTTCGTGTGCCCCATCCATGGCACGTTGAATCCAACATGCTGCTCAAAAATGCATTCAGCAATGCAGAAAAGGGGGGGAACGTCTTTTATTCCCCTTCTCGGAAGCCACTGTGGACATCAGAGCAGCTCCTCATGCCCACAGGCTGCCACAAACTGCAAGTCGTTGGTGTGACTTCTTGTGTGAGGTTTTCCTTTCCTGAAAAGCAGCGACACTCGCTGCTTATTGCAAGGGAAGAAAAATACGTGCACGCGTTTCGCTGGGCCATAGAAGAAAAGCGGCGCTGGGCAGGGACCCGCCTGAGCGCCCACGCCCCGGCTAGGCCCAGACCCTCCCTCGCTGCCCGGTCCCTCCGGCCGAGAGCACTGGAGGTGTCAAACCCGGCCCGGCCGCCCACACCAAATTCACCTTGAAAATCCTTTAAAAATCCTGACAAAGCACTAGAAGCTATTTCCTCCCTAAAACTGGTTTCAGTAGTGTCATCCCTGCGTAGGCAGGGGATACAGCCCGCTAATTAGACCATCGTCTACCAGACGGAGCGCAGTGCCAGGCTGCGCTGCGCAGGCGATGCGGGCAGGGAGAGCGGAGCGCAGGGCACTTCCCCAGCACAACGGCCGCGCAGAGCCAGTTCCCACCGCTGCTGTCAGAAGAAGAGGGAAATAAATTGAGAAGGAAAAACTTAGCTACAGCACAAATTTACGGTTCTGTCAAAGACGACTAGCTGACAGCTATTTTTGGAAACTGGTCTCCATCATATTAATTCAACGTCTGCTTGAAGTTTTCTCATTTGCAGCAAATCTGGCTGGTAAATATTAACCTTGGGCTTTGCTGAAATTCTCCTTGCAGGTATTATAAGGGATTGGATGGAAAATATGAAGCAGAAAGAGACAACTTTACAGCAAATGTCAGGCAGATCCTCCACGTCACGGTTTCATTTACACAAAAGCTATTGCAATGCACCACAAAGTAAACGGCATGAAGGGGCCACAGCCCACGCCTGGTAAAATTAAGGGTAAAGAGACATCAGTGCTGAGAAGCCTACTGAAAACAAAACAGGGATGGACAGGTGATCATCGACAGTGCAAAAAGACTTCCCACTCGCCCGCCGCGCATCTGCTGGAAACAGGTTTTACGATCAGAGTAAGCACAGACCAGCATCTGGCTATAGATACATATATTAGACGAGAAAAGCAGTCAAAGCGTATTTACAGTGACAGAACCTCTCCTCTTATTTGAGAGTAGATGTTAAACAGATGCTAAAGCTGCTCCGCTCCACCCTAGAGATGGCTGCATTTCAACCATCAGTGAAGTGATTCATCAGAAACGTGCAAACCCATGGAAGCCTGTCAGGCACGCTGGGGTTTCTTCAGAGAAGTGGTGCGATACAGAAAGATGGACAGTAAAAAGGCTCAGCTTTCTTGCAGCAGTAATTAGCAGTGCCGTAAATCCTATTAGTCTTTTTTCATCTCTCCTAATTTCAGTGTGCGGATACAAATGTTCTCTCAGCGGCAGGATGATTTCAACACTTAAATCACGGTTACAAGGATACTAGCTGTATGATTTAGTTCTAACAGCTTCACCAGTTCAGGAGGAAATAAAGCTCGTTCTTCCTGCAGAGAAGCCCACACCTCCCACACTTCGTGGTTGCTCCGCGGCTGCCACCAGCGCTGCCGGCCAGGCACAGCCCTGCCTGCTGCCGCCCGCAAGCACCGACCCCAGCCCCTGCACCACGCCAAGGGCACCAGCAGCAGCGAAGCCCCACACCACCCCCAGCCAGCTGGGCTGGGGTCAGACCAGATGAGAGTCTCAAACAGCCCCTCTGCCCGGCAAGTGCGGCCCTGGGGCACCGGCCGGTCCCCGCGGAGGACACTGCCATGGGCCCCGACTCCAGGGCACAACGACAGCGGGCAGTGCCCAGCTGCAAGATGGCCTGGGGAAACTTCTCCTTCACTTCTGCCGTCCGATTTCCTTTTGATTTAGACCCAAGAAGCTGCGCCATGCACTTGGCCCTAAGCACCACCCCGGATCCATCTCAGATCTGGCCAGCGGCCAGGCCCCGCGGGGTCACCACATAGGCAGCTACCCTGGCAGTCGGTGGGGCAAAGGGGTGACTGATTTCAGACACCAGCATGTCCCACGCTGTAGGTGCAGCCAGAAAGTCCCCGGAGAAGATCAAAGGATAAGGGAGAGCCAGGAGCTGCAAAGCGGCACCGGAGACAGCCTGGAGAACCACCAGCCACCCCTGGCAGGGGATATGGGGTCGGCCCCCGGGCTGTCCCTGCTCCCCAAACTCAGGGTCCAACTTGTCATGGCCCCAAGAGCTGCGACAGAGACTGTGGCCAAGAAGTTTCACAGGCAAGGAGGATCCAGCAGACTCGTACCTGCTGAGCCCTCCAAAGCCACTGCCACGGGACCACAGCGGTAGAGCCACATTTGCTGTGCCATCATCTGGCTGTTTTAACATCCCCAAACTCCCACCGTATTTACCTGCCGCCTGCTCAAGGGCTTTCGTCCTTGTTGAAGAATTTCCGCAGCCCCGGATGTTTTCATCACAAATCTTTTAAAGTTACTCACTTAGCACTATGCTAATGCAGGGCTCTAAAAAAACCACAAACTTTCAACCCTTAAAAACTATTTTCTGATATTTGACCAGACAGACATCAGACGCTGCTCCACGGAGAGTGACTAATGACCTGCTTTCGGGGGGGGGGGGGGGGGGGGGGAATTAATTATGTCCATTAAATTACTTCAAATATTTTTCCTTAGAGAATATGAATTATTTAAACTCAACACAGAGAAACCTGAAACATTAGCAAAAGCCTTCTGGGACTCACTATGTAAATTCCCACTCCAAACAGATGGGGAAAGCATGGCAAGCTGCCACGCAGGCACTGAAGCAATGAACAGCACTGAGATTTCAATTCGATAGTTTTAATAAGGTCGTCTTAAGGAGGGCAACAAGCGAATAGCCACTACCTGGAGCACTGGGAAAGGCTCCCCACATGCTGGAGGGAGGCGGCACGGTTGGTACAATTTAAATCTGAAAAGCCTCAAGTAGCTCCTGAAGGACAGACCTGATTCCTCAGGAAAAGCTCACTCTCCTACCGTACCATCAGCCTCAAACATCGGAGAACTGTACCTGTTTGGGACTTACTTAGCCCATTTCCTCTCAATCCATCTTCTACCAGGTGAAAAGGCAGAGGTCCAAGTTATCACCCGGAGAGCAAGCACGGGCAGCAAAGGGTGTTTTCAGGCATATCTTAATGAAGAAAACATCTCTCACACGTCCCCAGCTGGTGGTCTGACCTTTCCTCTGCCCCAAAGGAGCTTTACGAACAGGGCAGCCATGCACGCTGCCAGTTAATAATTGATAGCCAATTACACCTTTCAGAGAAGAAAAGCGCCTAGGTGCTGATGGACAGAGGAACAGCCGTTCCTGGGGTTGGAGATGCACACCGGCTGCCCCGCACTGCACGCAGAGCAGCCTCCGTTCGCCGGGGACCGCTGCCGGCTCGTGCTGGCACCTGACTCTGCACAGAGGCAGCTGAGACCACGCTGAGCTGGGACTAGGTCCTGACCACGGACTGAAGCAGGAAGGTGCTGGGGGGAGGCATTAGCCTGGCACCTCTCTCCTTTCAGAGGCTCACACACTCTGAGAGGAGGAGGAGCACGGCAGCCCATATTCTGCACTCTCAGGGCTGATCCCATGCCTGGCTCTCACCTGCCTTTGAAAGCGAGATCGAAGTGGTCACAGCACCAGGCTCATTAGAGGGATACCCGTTAAGGTAGAGGTTATATCCATTTTTACAGCTGCCATTAAATGTAACCTTGCGAGCTGTAAAGTCATTGAATTATTAAGTTGTGTCTAAAGCATGACAATGGGGATATTGATGTTCTGGAGTCATTTTATACTTACAGATAAAGCTGTGGGAAATGCCTGATGGTATTCAGAGCTTTGGCACTTCTGTCCAGCCAACACCGTGCTGCAGAGCAGCTACCGGCAACGCGCCCCATTTACCCAATTGCCACCCTTCAAATTAAGGTCTGGCTGTTAGCTGGGGAGCTGCAATCAACTAAAAGAATCTATACTGCTGACAAAAGGCAATTCCACTTGCCTGAGCTGTGCTCAGGCACCAGGCAGACTGGAGCAGTCTGGCAGCAACACGGGCTGACACAGATAAAAACTGCCAGAGGACACCGACGGCCACTTTTACCTTTGCATCCCCCATCCTTCGCCTCGAAGCCGGGACTGCACGTGCACTTCCCTATGGGGACCAGCCACTCGCCCTCCGCACTGCAGTGCATCCTGGGGGGATTATCCACATCCACTTCAGCGTGAGCAACACAAGTGCCCTTAACTTCCACCAAAGTCGCGAAGGCCGTCTCCGCCACTGTGTCCGGAAACACGGCCAGGTTCTGCATGGTGGTGAGGCACTTCTTGTAATAGACCCGCACGGAGACCAGTGCCACGCAGGCGCCCACGTCCTGGAAGCCCAGGTGGAAGCCTCTCTTGCTCAGGTGCCCAATCTCCCTCAGCTCAGTGTTCAGCTTCATCTTACGCTCACCCAGGTCCCCCTGTGTGAAGCTCTCATCAGCGGCAATGGTGTCGATCTTGGTGTGCTTGCTCTCATGGATGCTACGGCCCAGGTCGGAGTCAGACTCGACGTAGTACAGATTGAAAGTCTCTTTGCAGGTGCCCGTCACGCCAGGGATGCTGTTGCAGTCCCGCAGGGTGAACTTCAGCTCAATGAAGATCCTCTGGCCGTCGCGCCTAGCAATCCAGCCTGTCTGCAGCCAGTTGTTCTGGTTTGGCTCCATGACGTTGCAGACCTGGTACGTGCGTATCGGCTTGTAATTCTCATCCACGCCGCTGATTTCTTCCCACTGGGGAAAGAACACAAAGGGCTGTAACAGCTTGAGAACTGCCATGAGCAAGAACCAGCCGCCCCGGCAGAAACAGATCGATCAGTATAAATATCATCACCACAAGCCTTTCCACCTACACGCCATTACATCATAGGCACTAAAAGTCCTGTGCCCACCAAAACCACAAGCTGTAGTAACACAGCAGTGCTGCTGGACCACCTAACACCTGAGCTCTTTGCAGAGGTGCAAACACGGAGACACAACCAGAAAGAGGGCACTGGCATCAGACCTTCTAAAACAAAGTCTAATATGAAACTGGAAGCACCATCTCCTGAGAAGCCAGAGCCTTTATCTCCTACACGCACCTCGGATTTTCTGTCCCTGGGAAGGTGCCTCTGCACAGCATTACCACACAGCATAAAGCCAGATGGGGTTGGGCTACCCAGAGAAGTCAAAGATGGCCAAGGAGATGTGACGCCAGTCACAGCATCACACAAGGACAAGTATCTTTGTGAACAGCAAGCAGCAGCTTCTCTGTCAGGAGAGGGTTTAGCTGGAACAGGACAAATTCTCTGACTGCAAGTAAAACAGTGTTTCCCCAAAGTTACCAACAGAGATTCTGATTAGCGAAATGATGATTCAACCTTCACAGCCTTAAGGATGACCTGGCAACTTCCCAAAGCAATTCTTTCTGGGGGTAAATTTATGGAAGATTGCCAGATGTACCCAAAACAGAGCTGCTTCTGCAGACTAACAGCTGGGCAACACTGATGACTCCAGGATCTATCACTATTCCCTCTGAATGGTTTTTTCCATTCTGGAAAATGAACCCAAAGCAGCAAGGAACACAACTCTGGCTGTCCTGACACGCTCTCCTGAAAGCGGCTATAGACTGACCCTGGCAGGAAAGCAAGGACTCGATCAAACAAACCCTACGTGGTGCAGAGCTCCTGATGATCCCACCTCAGCCACAGCCCTCTTCCAAGAGCTGAACTGATGCCCAGGAGCTCATGCTGGTGTCCAAACTACAATACGAAGCCTTAACCGGCTAGTGTTTATTTGCTTATTACAGCAGTGTACAATTCGTTTCGAGGGGCTGTTCCACATTGGTTGTGCCGCTCACGTAACCAATACTTCACTTCTCACTCTGCTCCCCGTGGTGCCCGGCGCTGATCAACACGACAGCTCGTGCTAAGCTGCCCATCCGCCCCCAGCTCGAGGAAACTCCGTGGCTGCCAGCCCCCTCCACCGGCTCCACATGTGGACTTCGCATACTGCTGAGCACCAACGGGCAGACGCTCTCTAGCAGTGCAGAGGGACAGTCCCACTTCCGCACTTACCCCGTTTGACGGGTGCGAGGTCCAGCCCAGCTCTGCCTGCGATTCCTTTGAGTCCAGCAGGACAACTGCAGGGAAGACAACACATTAGAAACGCAGAAAACACAGTAAACAGTAAATATCCACCCGGCCCACCCACTGGGAAGCTCAGTGCCGTGCACCCGTTCCTGGACGCCCGCCTGCCTGAGGGGTGGGTCGGGTCCCAGAGTGCAGGGAGCAGCTCCCGCCCCAGCTCCACCAGCCATCGTGTGAGCACCGAGCAGGACTCACACTGCAGAGCTCTAGGCTGCTCATCTAGAGCAGACCTCGCAGTTACACGATTAGCGCCCTAACCTAACGAGGATGACATCCCAGGGAAGGCTGCAGTCCTTCCCAAGGGACTCTGCAGGACAATCCCTCCGACACCATGAGCCGATGCTGCAATGGTACCACTCCCGTACCATGCCTGTCTCCTGGAGCTGAAGGGTACTGCTTTGAAACAAGAATTTCCTTGCGAGACCACATCCTTTTCCACAAAACAGCTAATTCTGCGTTTGACGGGAAGAGGTACTTCCCCCAGATGCGCTGTCTCACGGTCCTCCACAGCTAGCCGTCGGAAGCAGCCCCTGACTGGCAAGCTGCCTGCTCTCGGACTCGAGACCCCCGACGGCGCCGTGCGCGGAGGGCGCGCCCCTGGCGGCCCTTTCACGAGCGAGCGCGGCAGGACGCGCTCCCGGGGGCGAGGCGCGGCGGGTCTGTCCGCGGCCCCCGCAGCTTTGGGGCTTGACCATCTCCCCACGGCACGGCCCCGACGCGCACCCTGCAGCGGGGCTCAGCGCTGCCCCCCAGAACCGCCGCAGCCGGGCCAGGCTCCCGCCGCTCCGCTCCCCGCGTGCCAGGACGGGCGGCCCGGCCCGGGACCGGCAGGGCTGCGCGGGCAGCGGGCGCCGCAGCAGCTCGTTCCGCCCAGCGCCTCTGGTGATCGCGGGGACCGGGACGCCGGAGGCCCCTCGCCCCGGGACCCCCCGGGCTGACCCGGCCACTCCGCGGGGACCCGCCGAGCCCGCCCCGTCCCGCTCCTCCCGCGGGTCCCCGCGCCCCGGAGAGCAGCGGCACATCCACCCCACGAAGCCACGGCCGCGCCGCGCCCGCGGGGGCTGGCGGCGGCACCGGGGGGAGGAAGGAGAAGCCCGCCCGGACCCGACCCGTCGGTCCCGCCGCCGAGCCGAGCCGAGCCGAGCCGCGCCGGCTTCTCCCGGCGGCGCCGGGAACCGCAACGCGCAGCCCGACCCGCCGCGGGCGGCTAACGTCGGAAGCGATGCAGCGGCACCGAGGCCGCCGGGCAGAGGGGGCACGGCGCGGCCGGGGGTGCCGGAGCACCGGGCACACGGCGCGGCCGGGGGTGCCGGAGCACCGGGTGCCGCGGCCACGCCACGCCACGGCGCTCCGCCCGCCCGGTCCCCGCCCCGGCTCACCCTGCTCGGCGGCGGCGCGGGGCAGCACCGGCGGCAGCAGCAGCAGCAGCAGCAGCGGCGGCAGCGCCCGGAGGAAGCCGCCGCCGCCGCGCGCCGTCGCCATGGCGCCGCCGACTCCGCGCGCCCCGCGCCGCCGCCGCGCTCCTGCCGCCGCGCCCCGCCCCCGCCCCGCGCCGCCAACCGCGGCCGCCAGCCACCGCCGGGGTGTGGCCGCGGGCCGGCACGGCCAATCCGCGGCGGCCGCCGGGGCGCTCGGCGGAAAGGGGCGGGGCGAGGGCGCCGTTCACTCTGAAGCCTACTGATGGCGACTACGGCCCAATCCCCGACCAGCTGTGTCTCATTGCACGATTTGTGGGGCAGGCTCCTGCCAGAACGGGCTGAACACAGTGGGGCTGAGCTTTGGGCTGCCTGGTACCGCTGCCGAGGGCAGGGACTGCCCTCCCCACGGAAGCCAAAGGACTGCTGGGGCACAGACAGCCCTTGCTGATGCTGAGACACTGTGGCCTTGTGGTCACAGACATAATTAACAGTGCTGTGGGCCACTCCACCGGATGACATTTGCTCCCTGCTGCCATTAACAAGCAGTCAGTGGCGAGTCAGAGCCTTATTTCTGCACCACAGGGCCCAGGAGAGCAGTGGGGCAGGTCTCATTACTGCCCTTGCCTGCGTGCAATGCCCAGGAGTGCCAGTTTTATGTCAAGCCCTCTGTTCTGCCTTGAAATTGGTTGAAATTAGATTCCCACCTTCATCTCAAGGTCCTCCAAGCCCAGCGGCTGCCGTAAAAGTCAGAGTGGCCAGAAAGAAACCCCAGGAAAAGGCAGCCCCAGGCAGGGTGGATCCTGACAGACCTGTGCAAAGGGCAGTGCTGCGGCAGCAAGCACAACGCGGGGAGGCTGCAGTGAGGTTGGCTGGGCTCGGGAGGCAATTCCTGGTTTGCTGCAGGTGAGGTGCATGCCTCCAGGCCCACAGCCTCCTGCACCGGGGGAGGAACTTGGCAAGGTTTGATTATCGCTAATTGTAGGTGTTGCAGGTCCCTGCAAAATTTAGTCAGGCTGAACGCCTGTCAGTTTCCCACCTGATGGCTGATACCGCGACGCCAAAGCTTGCCTATGTAGCAACACTTGTTCCTGTGGGATGTTCCCTTTGCTGTGATTATGTGCTGTCAGATGTACAACATTGCAAGTCTGGAATAAAAATACTGAGTCTCCATCTAAGGCAGCCTGTCTGGGCTACGACACCCTGTGCGCAGTCCTGTTTGCAGTGGTGGGCGCTCAGCCCGCAGACCAAGCCCTGCATGCAGCCATGCAGCCCCGCAGAGGGGCACCCCCAGCCCTTGCCTTCGCTGTTGGGTCCCCGCTGCTGCAGCTGGCCACCCCCAGTGAGGGCAGTGCGTGACACCGTCACTGGCTCAGCAGCTGTGAGGAGTACCCAGAGCAGAGGGCCGTGTCCGGACACGGAGAGCTGAGGGCTGGGTCACGCTGGCAGCAGGACTTGCCCAACTAAACCACAACGCACACATGAAATGAGAGGTGCAGCAAGAGCTGCTGGGGGGCAGCAGCCCAGTGAACGTGCCCATGCAAAAGCTGGCAGGGGGCACGGCGCTGCCAGGGAAGAGCAGTGTGGTATGTCTGCACAAACTAACTGCACCTAAACATCTTAAAAATGTTCGACACTAAAGCCTGAATTCTGTGGTGCCACACACATGCGTAAGTTTACCGGAGCTGCTATCCTATTGAAGGCTGCTGTCAGTCAGACTCAGATTTGCGCATTGCATAATAAGATTAATTAGATATGGTGATTGCAGTTCATTTGCCTCATGCCCCAGTTTCTAAGTACTCTCTTCCTGAAGTCAATAAGACTACCCATGTGAATACAGTTAACCATATCTGAAAGTCCCTGCAGGATCAGGAATCCTGAGCAACCCAGGTACGAGCTCAAAACCCCAAGTGCAATGTTTCTTTGACCTGTTCCACAGGAATCTTGCCTTTCCAAGCAGTTTTTTAACATCGACGGCATGTTTGCTCTCGAGAGGTTTGGGAGGCATTGCAATCTGAGTATAAATGTGTTGGAAATCTGGGGCTCTTGGCCAGTTAAGAGGAAGATGACGCTGCTGCTGTAGCCATTCTGCAGAAATGAGGGAAACATTTTTCAAGCATGATGAGGATTCAGAATGGGATCTGACAATATACACCTCTAATATTTCTACTTGCTCTCCATGCCTTCCAGCACTCCCCTCCCCACCCCAAAGCACTGACTCCCCACATGCCGCTCAGCCCCAAAAACTGCCATTCAGCTACCACCTTAGTCATAGCCTGGCCGATCCGGGGGAGAGACCCACAATGAACACAGACAGCCCAGCCGGACGTGTGAAGCTGGAGGGTGTTTCCAGCTCTCCCTCCATTTCTCAGCTCCTCTGGAAGCATGGCCACTACTTTTTCTCTGGGCTAACTTGACCAGTGAGAAAATTCCCCTCCACTTATCAATGCTCTTTCCAGCCCGGAGAGCTCAGTTTGGGCCGGTGCTTTCCTGCGGTGCTCCCGCATTGCGCCAGTGCTTCCAGCCCGGCCGATGCTCCTGTCTCGTGCCTGCAGCCCAGGAGCCCCCGGCGAGCCTGGGGGTACAGCCCTGGTGACTGGGGTCACACATTCCTATGATTAAAACTCCCCCTCCATCACATTACAAGGCGTGAAAACAAAAGACAGGGTTTATTTTTAACCTTCCTCAAGTGGAAACCAGAAGAAGTGACCCATTATTACTGGAGATTTTTCAAGCCACCCAGGAAGAAAAGTGATATTTAGTTGTCATTAAAGGCTCATAACTGCATAACAATTTCATGCTATGTTAACTTCTAGGTTTTCTTTTGCATATAAATTTTTAAGGAGTAGAACAGAAAAACCTAGGCACTTGACCTTTAATCACAGTTATTTGTGTGATCAGTCAAGTGTGGGAAAAAGCTAGTTTGTGCTTGAAAGATGCCCTTTAAAACTAGATTGCTCTAATATGACACACAACTCAGATGCTGTAATATATGGGATCTTGCTTACCAGCCTCTGGGGCACAACATCCTCCCATTTAGCATTCATGCACAGGATCTTGCTGCTGGTACGCTGGAAGGTATTAATGTCATGAAGCAAATCGATACAGACCCCTGGGATAGCTCCATTCACCACCAAGAGACCCACGGGAGGTGTACGCATTCATGTCAGTGAAGAAACAAGCAGGGAAGAGTATTTTCAATGTGTATGGAGGATTTGATGTTAGAGATATGTTTCACTAGAAGAAGGGTGTGTCATGCCAATAGAGTACAAAGCTTTTCCATTTATCTGAAATATTATTCCAAGCACTTATAAAAGCTTAATATTAGAACAGTCAAAGGTATTTTAATTACGATTTTGAAGTATCATGTTGTTTTGGGGAAATGATCTCATGAATCTTTGGCAAGACTGGGTGACTAAAAGCCATTGCTGGGGTGAAGGAAACAGAGCAGCCTTTTAAATGGAGACTATTGAATTTATTCATTATCAGGCACAGCTGATGACCAGGAACGGGCCTCTGAGCCCAAAGACGGGCTGCAGCACAGTCGAGCCAGCGCCAGGGATGTGGTCAGGGAGCAGGGCAGAGGGATGCTGTCCCAGGGACGGCCCAGCAGACATGGCAGAGGAATGCTGTCCCGGGGATGATACAGCAGGCCAGCTATCTCCTCGGCACCAGCAGCATAACGAGGGGCCAGTTTCTCTAAGCAAAGGAAGAGGAATACACCCAGGCTGTCTGGTCACCTGTCACTCACATCCAGCACTCGGGCAGCTTCCATTACGCCACTCCCGAGCGCTACCACAGCCACAGGATAAGCCTGGAGAGACAAGAGTGGGAAAGCAAAGATGCCTGGTTATCCAGGCTCCAGATTGCCACAGGAATGTCTGCAAAGAGCTGGGGCCAGCACAGCCCAGAAAATGTGCAATTCTCTGAGCTGAGCTATTACCTGCTGTAAGTGGAGACAGAAAGATAGTTTTGAAACCACAGTGAAAATAACCCTCCTAGAAAAAAAAATCAATACAAACACCAAGGAAAGAGGATCAGAATCCGAGATCATCAATTCCTGAGATAAAGAGTTGAAAGTCTCAGTGGGAGGACAGCCAGATCTGGTCCGAAAAACAAAACTTTGTTTCTTTTGCTGACAAATGACATTTTATGCTAAAGGACAAAGGAGCCAGGAGGATGCTGGCCTCAGTATGTGGCTGTGAGAGCCGCCCTTGAAGAAACAAGGAACACGCAGAAACGTCACAGAAGCTTTTGCACCTCTCCTTCCTCTTCCACACTTGAAAGGATTTTCTTACAATGGAAAACAAGGGATTTGTGCAATTTCGTGCCGTTTTGGGCATGTCACAAAAGCATACTCCAGGACGAGTTTTGCTGCTTCTGCTGTGACGATGCAGGAGTCAGAACAGAGCAGGCAACAGCAATACAGCACAATTGTATCTGGCATTAAGTAAATATCCCACACTGGAAAGCAGCAGAGTTAGCGTGGCTCAAATGATCCACACCGGGTACCCTCCATGCCTCGCCAGCCCACTGCTCCTGGCTGATCCCGGGGCTCAGACACTGCTTCCCAGGAGAACCACGCTCCGTCGCAGCCAGTGCCTTCACAGCCTGCTCCCAACAGCGCCGTCTCATCCCGGCACTGTCTCCTTGCTGCTAACTGGTAGAAATCACAGTGAAAATAAAAGTTAATGTAAAGCTTCCCCATAAATCTCATGATCAAAGCTGCACAGCCCTACATCGTGGGCTGAAAAAGGAAAATACTCTGTGTATCAACTCCTTTTACCTTCTATGTTCGTAAATAAAAGCAACCAGAGCAATGCATTTGTTTTTAATGGCTTAATTTTTCCGTCAGATCTGTAGTCTTTGCTTCAGGATCTCTGTACTATAAACATTTTGCAGCAGCTCTTTAGCTTTTAAGGTAATCACATAAAAGATCCTTGACTACATGAAGGCAGCTAATCTGGGTAAATGCCTTTAAGCATCTTTACATTTCTTGCTAATGGATTTCTAGGCAGCCCACAGAGATCCACATTCTAGAAAATAATGTAAAATATAGTAAGTGTCTGATTTTTTTTAAATGCCTCACATTCGTCATATACTGAGAAAATCCAGAGCTCCAGGCAGCGTAAGATCATTATACTTATAGAAGTAATACTCCATTCTGTCATCATTAATATGAAACCCAGCCTTTCACTGAGGGCAAAGATCCATTCACCGTTAAATTCCAACTCAACCGGAGACAAATTATCACATGCTATTAATTAGAGCCAGACAGGAGGGATCCAGGCGCTGCAATCTGGTGACAGAATCTGAAGGGCAAGCCAAGGCATTTACTGAGCTCAGGAGCTGTGCATGGAAAACGTGACCCTCTCCCCACCTCAAATTGCACTCTGGGAGCAGCAGGAGGGCTCGCGGAGGGTGATGCCATGCCATGCTTTTTGCTGTGCAGAGCCAAGCAGGGGCAAAGGCAGGAGGTGAGTGCAAACCATTGTGCAGAAGTGGGTCTCCCCTCGTGCCCTGTGCCCTTCCCACCCCTCGGAGCTGGGGCAGGAGCCTCCGTGCACAGCAGCACTGCGACGCCACACCCCGCTGGGCAGCAGCCCCATCCCCTACTTCCTATCGGGGTCCAGGGCTCACGGCGCATTGCCTGCAGCCCAAAACCCCACAGGGACCCAATGCCGGCAGGTAAAGTAAGTTTACAGCGAGTAAATGGTCCCTGGGTGAAACTCCTGTGCTTTATCTTGCTGTCACTTTGCATCTGCGTGCAACAGCTCTCCTTGTTCTGCTCCATCCACTGCCCTGGAGCATCGGGATGCCAGCAGGCAGCACTGCCCTCACCCCACCGGCCTGACCCACTGCCATCCATCCTGCCTGCACACACTGGGCACGGGCCTGTCCAGCTGTCCCTGTCCCCGATCGCACCGGTGGCTTTGGCAGGGGTGGTAAGAGCTGCAGCAGACGTGCAGGAGCAGCCACTGGGAACGCCATGTAGCGCAGCTATTCCTCGGGACTTTCATCCTCTCTGCTTACAAAGAGCTGAAAGCCAGCCGCCCTCCCAGCCTCGCTGAGAAAAAACAGAAGCCAAGCACCCACTCACTTAACCTGCAGGGCAGGGACGGGATGTGGCAGGGACAAGGAGCGAGGGGCACTTCTCACGGAGGCAGCCTGTCTCACCTCTTCTGGTGTCGAGGGGTTACAAAGGGCCCCTGGTCCGGGCAATGCTGTGCCTGCTCAGCAGCACTCCCAGGACCCAGCTGTCCCAGGGTGCCCCAGCCCAGGCTGGGTGCGAGTCCTCATGCTGCCTTCAGCTCCAGTCACAAAACCCCTGTAAGGGAAAAAGCACGTATTTTAAGAGCTGCCTGATGTAATTATATCTGGGGAGGAGGAAGCAATGGATGCACAAGTGCGGACAGGCCACTTAATTCTGCAGACCTATTACATGCATTAATTAGACTCCCTGTGCTGTTCCCAGGGGACTCAGCCCCACAGCTGTGCAGCTCTGTGTCAGTGGCACGCGGGGATGGGGTTGTGCGGCAGAGCTGGAGCCATTGCCAAGAACATGAGGCCAGTGAAGCTGCTGGCTGCTGGGGGAAGGCAAGCCCAGCATCCTCGGTCTCTCCTGTGGTGGCACCCAGGGCAGCCACAGCCCCTGCAGCTCCCAGGGGTCTGCCTGGGCTCCCCCAACCCCTCCCGCCTCTCCACAGCTGTAAGCGGGCTCGGCACAGTGGGCCGGGCAGAAACCCACCTGCAGCGGGCAGCTGGTCCAGGGAGGGCCCCATGCAGGTAATTAGTATCAGAAAGGAGATATGGAGATATCGAAGGATGACAAACAAACAAAGGGAATCAATTATCTGACAGGAGGTTTTCGTCAGCGTCACACAATCACTGAGGCCAGAGAGCTTAGGGAGCTCAGGCCATAACAAAGCCAGACAAATCCGATCCTGTCCCAGCCCACAGCAGCACTCAGAGCCTCGCGCAGGGCTGATGCAGGACTGGAACACACAGAGGAGAAAGAATTACTTTTTCTTTTCCCAGGAGAAAACGATGGTTTGCGTTTGCCCAGCTCTGTCCCAGCACGGGAAGGTTCGGTTCATTTTGCTCCTTGCTGAGTAAACTGGTGCTTCTGGCTCCGCTCTCCAAGGTCACTCCAGCACAAGTGTTGCTCGGCCAGCATGCAGAAAAGGCAGCGTGAAAGCGCAGAGACCTGGCGTCGCCCGTTAACAGTGGGGCAGGGGAGCTCCTCTCCCAGCCGGTCTGTCATCGTGCCCGGGATGGCCGCCAGCCCACTACACCAGACGGGCTCCTCCCCAAACGCCCTGCACATACAGCAGCCAGGGGACCGGCACGTCCCCTGAGGGTCATGGCAGTCACCACTGACTGGCCACTGACCATGGCTCTGACACTCACCTGGGTGGCATCGATCAAGAGGAAACCATTTGGTGCTAATAGAAAAGTAATTTAGAGCTCCAGAGGAATTCAGCTGTAATTTAGTGCTAATTAATGTCCAATTACTTAAAGTAAACATATTGAATTTGGGACTGTGTCCTGCCCCACCCATTCAGTCACTTCTGAGCCCCAGGATCAGAAATACTGACCTGCGCTCCCAGAGCCAACAAGCAGAGGCACGGGCACTAATGCCATCCCTGGCCGGCCTCCGCACCAGCCCCTTTACTGCTGGCAGCAAGTGCAGACCTTCGCAATGGAGGCATGCACAGCACCGTTATAACTGGGCTGTGTGGGTTTCCCAACCAAAGACACACCCCAGCTCCCCCGGGGAGGCCGGTCCTGCCCTGCAGAGATGCTTTGCCAGTGGTGCCGAATACAGGGCAGGACGCCAGCACCTTGGTCTTTGCACAGATGGGCCTCTTCACACTCAAAACAGTCCCTCTGCTTCTTCTACTCTTACTCTGATCGAAAGACAGAATTGCAGACTGAGAGCTCAGGTGTCTGAGCCTCTGAGAGCTGAGGTCTGTGATGGAAATGATGATATACCTCAAGTATAATGGTGCAAACAACCATTATCATAATTTTGATACCAATTACGCATAATTTGAACAAAGGAGTTGTCCTAGCTTTGATTTGCTCTCCTTGTATTCCTGGCTGGTTTCATTAAAATCACTTACAGAGATTTGCAGCAGTTCTGTTTGAAGTGTTGTCATTAGGATTTTCATTTTCAGTGGTGTCGGAAATAATTTCACAGCAGGCTGTTTATGTTTTATAAAGGGATCTGCAGCATGTGGCCATCACTCGTGGTCAGATACATTTCAGACAGACCGGTCCTGCTGGTCGTGTGGCTGCGTGAGGTGAGTGTCCGGCCCCAAGAGCCGGGGAAGGATGCTCCAGAGCAGCTACGGCAAAGGCCTGTGCCTGTCCCTGTGCCGAGCTCTCACCACAGCCCCTGCTCTTCCCGGACCTCCACTGACTGCTCCAAGCAGCACTGCACTGCATTTGCAAGCCAAACATTTCCAAACTTGAAAACTAAGTAAGTGCCAGGCTGGTTTGTGCTGCTCCTGAGGGGACCCACAGCTCTGGGCATGCATCACCCTGCACCCCCAAGGAGGGACCCCAAAGTGCCAGCGAGCCTCAGGTGTGGATTTCCCCATTTCACAGTGTTTCCCCTATTTGTTAAGAGCTTTTTTACGTTTAAGACTTTGCACTGATCACCATTTAAAATCAATTACCAAGATTTCTAACTTTATTGGCCCCTCAATAAAGCGGCAATAAACATCCCTTAACAAGGGCACTGAAGTTACAGCACTGAGCTACGGTGGATTTCCTTGGGGTGAATGCTGCTCTGGCTCCTATTCATCAGGCAATCAAAGATGCAAGTTGCATGACACACTGATGAAGAAGGACACTTTGGGACTCGCTCTGTAACTCAATCACCACAAGGCACTCGCCAATTATCCCTTAGTCACGGGGTGAGGGTGACAGGGAGGTCATGCAGAGCAAGTCTTTTTCATTTGTCCATGATAAAAGAGAGTAATATTCTTTGCAAATGATAATTAGCAATTTAGTCCAGCTGGGGCTAATTCCTAGATGCATTTTGCACTCCAGGACTCGGCACTTGGGCAGACTCTAAATAAGGCACCAGCACGGTGTGTCCAGCTCCATTAAAGCTCTCCAGTAATTACAGAGTGCTCAGTGCGCAGCAGAGAGCTGGACGGCTTCCCACGCCTGTTGGGTGCCTCTGCTCCACCTGCCGCTGTGCCGGGGCTGGATGCAGCCCCCAGAGAGGGACTGCTAGCCACTGGCCATGTGGTCCCCGGGATGCCTGCCATGGGGGTCCTGCTGGCTCCATCCCGATGATGGAGACGGGGACCCTTCCCGGCCAGCGCATCCCGGCCCTGCTCCTAGCCCCTGGCTCAGTGCTGGCTGCCGGTGGAAGGGGCTTTGGAAAAGGCCTGCAGCTCAGAGAAGCAATAAATCAGTTTCATTTTAATGGTGCACTTGCGTCCCAGGGCGAGATTGCCATGTAGGTTCGCAAAAATACTGCTTAAATAAACGGAAAGGGAGGAAATGCTGGAGAGAATGTCCAATCTGCATTATAATTAGGGGAAAGAATAACAAATGGCAGAAACAACCTGTTCCCATCTGCAGCTGCAGTTTGTTCCTACTGTATCTGAAAGGCCATGCACCATCCGTACCAGGAGCTTTCTCTGGAAATGTATGACTGTTTCATCCAGTAAGAGTGGAAAAAGAGCATCTTTTTGCATGTATTGCAGATTCTGCTGTAATGAAGCATCAGTGAATTTTATCAAACCAGACACTTACTGCTGTCTCCAGTCTGGTAGCAAAAGTGGGGGGCTGCACCCCTGAAAGGGTGTCCATGAAGAGAGCCAACATGGGCACAGCAGTTAGGCTCTGGCGCCGGGGGTCACCCTGCTGTGGGGCCAGGTCTCTGCCCCATGCCGCAGTTCGGGGTCACCAGAGTCACCACCCATCCAGCCATAGTCAGAGGGTGCAGTGCTCAGTGAGTGCATTTGAGACAGTATTCAATCCCAGATGGACTAATTTATCCATAAATCTTCCAAATGAGGCTGATAATGTAGGAATGGAGAGAAAGCAGCCTTATTATCTGTAAACAGCAGCGGCTGACAGCATGTTTAATCACAGGCTGCATAACAGTAACATCGGTGGAGGACAAGATTAGACACTTCTCCAATTAGTCATACACCAAAGGCATGAACACAGAGCCTGAGAGTCACTTAACCCACAAATGAGAGCAGCAAAGACCAAAGCTGGAGACTGTTCCGGCAAAGGGGAGGCACTCGGGGCCAGGGGCAGGCAGGGCTGGAGCCATCCCCGACACCCCGACTTGCGCAGCCCGTGAGTGGGGTGAGTCCAGGCACTGCTGCAGATCCAGGCAGAGCCGAAGCCACCGCCCGGCACCCAGCACCCGGTGCTGCCTTCCAGCTCTGCCAGCTGCCTGCTCCTAACAGGATTTTGCAATCTGTGGTGAATGTGCTAATGGGATAGAGAGGTAAAGAGTTCATCCTACTCACTTTTCTCTGCTTCTTTTCCTTTCTTTCTGAGCATCTCTCTCTCTCCTGGTTTTCTCTGGCTCACCTCTCCCTGCCTGAGTGCTCCTGAGGTCTGCAGATTAAAAGCATTAATAAGAGCCAGAAATTATTCTGTGAATCCTATTTATTACAAAGCTCCAGCCTTGGGAGCCACGGCCATTCATTTACAAGAAATGCTGTCAAGGCCATGGGGTTTCTCCTTCCCCGGCCCCTAAGTCTGGGCGACACGGCTGTGGGCGAGCAGGCAGCTTGCAGCACCGGAGGGAGCACGGAGGAGAAGAGAAAGCAGCTACAGGAGTCGCCGCCGGAGGACCACAGCAAGAGAGAGAGCAGTGACAGCACAAGAGGCAAGTTGGTGGAGGCTGGCAGACTCTGTGCAAACTGCAGGGAAGCACTGGATGTGCCAGGCACCACGAGGCAGCAGGATACAGCCCTGACCCCAGGATAATTGGGGCTGCAGCATTCCCGCTGCCAAGTCTGCTTCCACGGCAGACAAGTTTTTAGCACATTCCCTCTCTTCTTCCTAATCCCAGTATCTTGGGTTAAACCAGTGCCTCCTCTGTGGTGAAATCCAGGTGTTTTGATTTATCTGTGAGAGATCTCATTATCAGCCACAGCAACAGAGACTCTGACCTTTCATGTCAGGACCCCTTTGAATTTACTTTTTGCCCCGAGGTATGGAAGAAACCATGAGAAATCAATTTTCTTTCCTCCAAGACTCCCTAGTTTTCAAGAACTTTTAAAGGGCAGAGAAACCATAACTGGGGCATCTTCTACCTTTAGAAAGGTCCTTCATCATGTTAGATTTTGATTAATCAGCCTCTTACTTTCCCATCACTTCCACAGGGAAGAGTGCCGGAGACCTCCCCGCAGCCCGTCTCTGCAGAGGGAGAGGGAGAGGAAGGCTTCAGCAGCTGGGGGAGCTGCATCCGCCCGTGGGAAGGCTCCAGCCTCGATGCCAGCCTGCCCTCCTGGTCCTGGGCCCACTCCTGTCAGCAGGGAGACATGGCATCGCGCTGGGCGCGGGACGCTCCGGTGGGCGCTGCCGGTTGCCACTTTCTGCTCCCCCAGTACTGCTTGCCATGGCCGCCTCCAGGCTTTGAGATGGTTCCTGGGGCTGCAAACCCTGAGTCTCGCTGGCTTGCTCCAGCAGGCGCCAGGCCCTTGGTGCGAGCATCATGCTCGCGGACAAGCCTGACACCGTCGGGGACAAGGCTGCTCGCCCCAGCCCCTGCCCCTGTGGGCAGGCGCGGGGGCCCGGAAGCCCTGCAGACTCTAGCAGGCAGCTTCCTCTGCCTGCCAGATGACATGCATAATTCAGGCAAAATATTCATTTAAGACCGTCTGAGCCATGGTAATAAACCAGACATTATGACAATACAGATCAATAAGTCCAGAGAGGATCCTTTGCTGAAACACGCTGCAATTGTTCAAACCAAGTCTTAATTGTGACAGGAATTGATTTCTCTTTTCTAATATCCCTGACTTTTAATTAAAAGGGAGTTAAGTAGACAATACATTTCCAGGATCATTTAGAGGCAGGACAACATCAAGGAGCACGCACTTAAGATGCAGAAATGGTGCCTTGTTAATACAACGAGACTGCAGCTTGGGGAGTTGCTCCGTGCTGATTCAGAGATGCCGGTGGCTGAGCAGGGCACAGGGACGCTGGGGCCCCCGTGCCAGCTCCCACAGCCTGCGGCTCCCCTCCGCCCCGGCCTTGGCAGGGACACGGGCACATCCCCACTTGTTCTCTCCCGCTCCCCAGGGGCCTCCATCCATCTGCATTTCACACCCTCTTGCACACATGAGTGCCTCTAATAGCTCTGATTATCCTGCAGACGCCAGCGCTTTGCTTTGCCCTTGGATGGCGGCACGTGGCAGAGGCTGGCAGGGCCAGGCAGGGCGGGCAGCACTGCTCCCACAGCACGCCGGGGAAGGCAGTTGCTGCAGCATCAGCTGCCCCAGGAGCTCAGCGGGGTGGGCGCAGCCCCAGCACAGCCTTTCCCCTGCTCCCATTCCACGGCCACGCGCCCCTTAGGACGGTCCCGAGATGTGTCTGCAGCAAGGAGGAGGCCAGGAGGAGGGAGCGCTGGAGCCCCTGCGAAGGGAGGGGATGAGCTCCTCCAGCCTTTTTTTTAATTATTATTTCCAGGAAGCTTCTCGTTGGCAGGGGTGGCAGTGGCACAGCACAGCAAGACGTGCGACGAAGCCAACTGTGAACCAGCCAGACGCTTCTCAATCATCCTCTATTAGAGTAAAACAGGCCAAAGCACCTTAATCTGACTGGAGGGAGGCCATTAACATCAGAGACTCCATTAAAAGAAGAAATGGGCCTTTTATCTACTAATCAAGAATCATAAAGGAGAAGACCTTGGAAGACACCTGTAAATCCCCTAACAACGCATCCCTAGGGAAACCCCAGCACTGCAGCTCACAGCACGGCGCAGCAGCAGCGGCTCCAGTGCCGCGGATCCTGCGCTATCCCAGCCAGCTGACCCCACCAACATGTCTGTGAGACCAAGGCATCCGCAGGGCAATTTAACACGACAGAGCCGCAGCCATCCGTATTGGAGGCAGCAGCATCACACCAGGTGTCCGAGCCATCCCTAAGGGTGGCCTGTGCCTGCTAAGCAGTCCCTCACCGGAGAGAAGAGCTCTTGGGCTGTGTGGGTGCTGGGACGGATGCTCGCTGTGCATCTGTGCCCCGTGGCACTGCAGCATTGCCCTGCCTGGACCAGCCCACCCAGCCCGGTGGAGCCAAGCATCTAACAGAAGTCCTTCTCCTGCCTCCGGGATGAGGGGCTGGACCCAGAGGCAGAGCTTTGCCAGGTTCACACTCCCCAGGCAGATGGGCCCCGAGGGACCATTACCTCCCATTGCTTGAGCTTTAATAACAGGACTAATCAAATCTCCCCTGCCTTACCACCCAGTCTGGTTGCTGCTTGGAAAACACGTGTGATGTAGTCAGGAAAGTGGCATTTGGACCAAGTCCATAAGAAATTGAGTAGTAATTTAGCGGTAATTTAGGGCTCTCCCTGCCACCTGGAAGCCAGAGTGGGACTAGCGAGTCCTGGCCAAGCAGCCTCTGCCTCCCGTCCCCATCCCTCGGCACAGCCGCCCCTCTGCCCCACACCCAGCGGCTCCACACGTCTCATGAGGAGGAAGGGGCTGCGCACCCCCCGCTCCAATTCATCTGACTGCTCTGCACACCCAGAAGAGCCCCTTTCGCCACACCTCTCAGAAGCGGCGTCCATGCAGCCAGCTCAGACACAGCACCCACAGCATGGGCAGAGGATGAGAGATGCATGTCACCTCCCTGTGAGCTCCAGCCATGGAAATGGGAAACACATCTGAAGCAGGAGGGCGTCTGGCCCACAGCACTTCACTTGAGGGCTCCAAGGGATGGGACGGGGATTGGCTGCATCCCAAGGGAACAGCCAGAGCCAATGCAGAGCTCAGACCCACGGAGGAGCAAAGCCATGTTTTCAAAACTGACATTTTTAACTGCAGTGGTTGCAAGCACATCTTGTCATTGGACTATGGTCACAAGCAGCTGTTTATGCTCTTTGAAAAGCTTTGTCTCTTTACCCTTATAAACACACACAAGCACCAGTAAGGAGCTGTATGGCGAGCTGCTGTGTCAGTCCTCATCACAGGGCTTTAGAGAGGACAGTAATTACTTCTCAATACTGGAGTTCCCCGCGTACATATCCTCCTCTGTATCGACAAACCTGCCTGCCAGAGTCTTGCTCAAAGTTGGCAGTGGCGGAATTTGGAACAGCAGCACAAAGCAGGGAGAGGTCCAGGTTCCAGAGACCCTGTCTCTGCATTAAAAGGTGCTGGGACAGCTTTTGGCCATTCTCACAAAATATATCTGGTATTTACTCTGCTGGTGGGTACCTAAGTGGTCAGACACTGCGGCAAATCCTGTTTCCCTAGGACTGATTAGATTAGAGAGCAGAGGTGCTTGAGAGCTTGCTGTTATTGCCAGGAAAGAAGAGCAAAGACTGAAGAAGATTCTCAGAAACATCCACGCCCTGCTATTCTTCCCCAAAGCTGCTTGTTCATGCCAGTTAGAAATGCAGAAGCATCACCTTTGCAAATACAGTCCATTTATTTATATTATTTGGCTCATCAAATATAAGCCAAAACACAGACAGTGACAAATGGTTTCCTGGCTTTTTGAACCCCCCCAACAGCCCCACCACACTGCATCCCTGCCAAATACACCATATACAAAGTGCAACCCCTCCGCTGCCCTGCCTGTTCCCCAGCTGCAGCGTGTCCATGAGCAAGGCACCCCTTCTCTGGCTGTGGGGACGGGCAAGTCCCATCACTGCGCCCGACGGGTCACGCCAGGGAGCCAGGGCAGGCAGGCAGCTGTCGCCTGCAAGGAACAGGGCAAGCAGCAGCACTGCCACAGTCTGCCTTCCCCTAAAGCCTCCTTCCTAGAAAGAGGCAATCCAGCAACTGAGCATGTGAACAACCCCCAAGGGAAGGATAACGCTGTCTGGCAGGGACACCAGTCTGAAGAAAGAGTGGGATAGCCCAGACAAGTTCCCGAAGAATTTGTGGTGCTATAACACCTATTTATGCTGTTAAGCTTTTAATTCATCCAGCTTTGTTACCCTGGATATTTCATTCTCTAAATCAATGCAGCCCCCAGAATGATAAAAACCTTCATTAATACCACTGGGCTATTGCCTAAAACAACAGCACGCGATCCGGTGCTTTTTAGTGTGATTTTGCTGTCGCTTGGGACAGGATTAGAAAGAAATATATCTACTAATTCTTCCAATATCCTTCAGCAAACATCAGCTCGGACCAAAGAGGACATGGGATGCCAGTGCTAGTAATTGGAAAGAAGCTCTTCACTTGCAGATGGTCGGAGACCCTTGATGGCACCCCAGGCTTTGACATAATTATCACAGGCACAGAGCAGCTGCCAACCAGCACAGTACTTGAGTGAAAAGGAAGAGAGCTGCTTAATCATACAGCCTCTCTTCCTAAAAGGGGGCTTTCATCCTCGTTCAAACCTTTTGCAGGAGTGCTGCGTGAAGTACAAACCAAATATCACGGAAAGGGCCTCTTCTTGCTCAGACAGAAATCAGCATTTTGCCTCTGAAGGGGTAGAGGCAGTACCACCTCCTGCTGCAGAGGTGGGGGCAGACGCCGGCGGGACCCCGGCCCCGTGATGCCAGGGTCCGCACCACCGTCAGCAGCAGGTGGGTCCCTCCTGCCACCGTCCCTCCGATGCGCTCTCCTGGCCGCGGCCGTACCCAGGGATGGGACCAAGCCCTCCACCCGCAGCAAGCCCGAAGGCGTCAGAGGGCGAACAGGCACCTACGACGCAAAGCGCGATGCTCGAGCCCCTCTGCGCAGCCTGATGAGACCACTGTGTGTCTGCCGGAAAAACTTCCTTGTGAAGCAGCTCGGGCCATTTTCTGCAGGCCAGAGGATGGTGATATTGAAGGCCAGAGGGAATCATCTTATGACGCACTGATAAACTCAGGTCTTTCTCCAGTACAGCTGTTTCTAGCTGATGAACTCCACTTACAGCAGAAAGTGTTGCCAGGCCTGAAGCACAGCGTCGCCCTTTTTAATAACAAATTTCATCCCAGTTACCTTACTCCTGCATTTTTCTCTGAAATATTCCAGCTCCCCAAGCCACCAGTGCCCTGTGCCTGCAGTGCATTTCCCAGCCCCGAGGGGTGTCCCCAGGCAAATTCTCACCGCCCCATGCCACTGCCCCGCGGCTGCCGTCTTTACCCAATTCTTACTTGCCTTGCCGTTCTTGCTTTAATCTCAGTTTGCTGTGGTTTAGCCAACAGTTTGTCTCACATTTGACGGCAATGCGTGTGGTTTAGATCTCCTGCACTCCCGTTCTCTGGCAAGTAACCGCTCGGACGCCTGCCTCACCACAGTGCACACGGGACAGCCTGCCTGGATCGCTTGCTGAGGAACCCGTGGTACATTTTATTCCACTTTCCATTGACTGCTGTTTTTTTGGAGCTGTTCGTAATCCAGCTAGCTCAAGTGTTGCGGCATCGCAGTGGCCTTTCCCAAACAAGCCAGAATTTTCCAGCCGGACACCTCTGGCTTTGTGTCAAGTTCCAGTTTCCCCAGCCAGTGAGTCCCACTGCCCGCCAGTCATTAAGCTCACATCAGCTGTCAGCCCATCATTACAGTGCCAGGACGGCTGTGGCCAATGCTGACAGCTCTTTGGGGTTGTTTACACACCTGCGGAAAGGTTTAGCCTCACCAAACATCCCCATAAGGGAATGTGGCAGTTGGGTCTGAGACGACTTCCCGTCCATCCCTGCCCCGCAGGAAGGCACGAGGAGCACGGCTTAACATGGGCCGCAGACAGCCCCAGGCAGGCAGCGGGGCTCTGTGCATCCTCGCGCTGCCGTACGCCACAGGAGCCCTGTGGCAACGGGACCAGACCGGAGCGAGCAGCCTGGCCCTCGCACTCAGCATGGGACTGCGGTTTATGTTTTGTTTCCTCTTGTAACTCTCTGTTCCCGACCTTGTAACTGTTAACTCTCAAAACCTGACCTTAAGCCTTGCTAAATAAATTTTTCTTCTCTGTGTTACCGTAAGGGCTGTGCAATGCCGGGAATGACACTCAATCAAGGCATGCCGGAGAAGCAAAGGGTCTCCGCGGGGCACGGCAGGCATGCACGCCACCGGGCTGCATGGGGCTGGGAAGCTTTGCCAGCTGCCAGCAGAGACCTGCACCTCGTAAGGCATTTGCCTCCCTGCAGAACAGAGCAATAGCGGAAAGCCCAAGGAGTTTTGCAGGGTTGGGAAGCAGCACCAAGTGGGGTCCATGGCGAGAGCCCAGAGCCATGCAGACGCCCCATGGGAAGGAGCCAGGCAGAGCTGGGCCACCGGCGCATGCTGTGGGATGGACGGGCTGGACCAAGTGCGGAGCGGGTTTGCCACACCGCAGGCACAGACCGAGAGCTGGCTGTGACCCACCAGCCCACACCTGCCCTGGCGTCCCGCTCACCCACCGGCCACTGCAGGAGAGCAGCTGCAGGTAAATCACAGCAGCGACGACGTCTTGCGAGGGGGAGCCCGAGCAGAGCAGTCAGATGCCACGTAGACTTCAGAGAGCAGTAAGGTAATTAAGTATTGACTGAGAATGTCCTAGGCGAGCCCCGGATGCACATTACATTCTGCTTAACTCAATAATTACCATACATATTATCCCTTTTCGCACTCTATCTTTATTAAGGTAAAAGGTCTGTAATTAGGTACTTGATTTAAGTGTAAGATTTTAATTAATTCATATTATGAAATATAATTGCTTATTAGAGATAATGTTGCACATTCTATCACACCAGTATCTCTCTATAATATTTTAACCAAAATACAATAGTTTGTCACAGTAGGTGAGCAGAGGTTTTATTAATCAGGCACTGGGATGCAAAACATCCTCTACAAAGCCAAAGAAACCAGCAATTCGGTAAACGATTTGGTACAAACCCACTCTCAGAACCATTCCCCCTTCCAAAACTGAGCAGGACACACGAGGCCACTGCAGCCGCACAGCAGTGTCCCCTCCGCCCGGAGGGGAGGGTTTGTCCCTGTTGGACCAAAGGTCTGCAACAAGGTCTGCAACAAGGTACGTGCATCCGCACACCGAGCAGACAGGAACGCCCGCACCGCGGGGTGACACCCCTGCCGAGAGCCACAGTCCCCGACGCGGACCACACAGAAACACCACCTTTGTAAGCAGTCAAGAGATTCGCCCGGCAGTGTTCTCAGAAACAGGCAGGGCTGGCAACACTGTGGTCCCAGAAAAGAGGAGATGGTTTCGCAGCCTCACCTCCGCAGCAGCCCCGTCCCGGCAGCGGCCAGGGCAGACCGGGTGAGCTAGAGAGCAGTCAGCAGGAGGGGAGGCAGCCAGGGTCTGTGGGTTTTGCCACCCCTCCCAGCTCCCCTGGCATCCAAGGAGTGCTGTTTGCCGGGAGCCATGTTCTTCACTTAATGAGCCTCGTTAGTAAACCTCACCTGAACTCGTACATGAAACTCCGTATTCCCTTCGCGCTGGCTGTCAGCCACAGAGGGAACCTGGTTCAGCAAAGGGGTTGCAGCTCCCACTGCCAAACCCAGCCACGTCGCCCACCACCAGCATGATGGCCTGGCATCTGCAAATGTATTTAGCTGATGATTTAAGCTTTGATTCCATTTAATTTAGATGTTAGAAGAGTTTTATTTTAGGACTTAATATGTTATTTATGAAGGTATGTCAACACAGCATATCAATTTAGCAGCTGTTGCTAGTTTACAATGAGACGCTGTTTAAGACAGGACAATCTGTCTCGCTATATAAATGTCAATTCTGTGGCACTTACACAAATGCAAAATCACTACAACATTAGAAACAAACAACAGCCATACTAGAGACTTAGAGAAACACCTTGTAAAGTGCACGATAAATTATTGACTTCATGGCATTTGGTGCTGAATTAAAATGATAAACTAAAGTTTTTATCTGCCGAAAGCCGTTTCCATGGTGTTGAAGCAGCAGATGCTCTTTCCTGTAGATAAAGGACTTCAAAGCTTTGCCAGTGCAGAGAAGAACTGGAGGTTTAACATATGTATTGTAAAATTTAAGAGGAGAGCACCTGGTGGTGCAGCCTGACAGTGGCTGGCACGGCTCTGCCTGCGAGCCCCAGCTGCCCGGGCAGGGCCGGGACCCACCGCAGCGCACAGCCCAGCCCAGGGTGTGTTCGAAAGGCTGTATGGACCCAATTAGCTATTTATCAGGGGTTCCTTCATACTTATTCAGGAGGGAAACCCCAACAGTCACAGCCTTCCCTTCATTCACACTAATAGCCTGTTCTGGCCCTGTTTTATGAGTCATTAATTCCTAATAAGTAGAAAACTGCATGATGGGCTTTGGATATGAATAGTTTACTGTATCAGAGACAATCCATGATCTAAATTACCAGCTATAAATCAATTTTTGAAAGTTGACATATCTTTAATAATGATAAATGAAGAATTTATGGATGCTGCTAAAGTTCACATCAAGATTTTGATTTATGGGCACGCTGAGCTCTGGTGGAGCCATCAACCCCAGGTCCAGCACCTTGTCCTGGACTTGGAGACCAGCGTGTCCCTCGCCTGCACTCCGGTGACTGCCAGCCCCCTGTCTCCCTCCTGTGCTGCAAGGCTGGAGGTCCCCACGGACCATGGCCAGGCAACTGCAGGTGGGTCTGAGCTTCAGCGGCTTCTGCCTCCTTTGCCAGCTCCTGCTGTCCTCACCTCCATGCTGCAGACAACTGGGACAGCGAGAGGTTTTCTTTCTGTGCAGTGAAGGATGGTCCCCCTCATCTGGAACGTGTCTTTCTCAGGTGGTGCTTCGCCCTGCCTCTCTATTTCTCCTGACTTCACCTGCAGACACCCACTCTCACTGTCCATGAGGGTCTGTGGGGAGACAGACACTAGCATGGCGTGAGCTTTGCCCATCTGAGCTTTTGCAGAACTCAGGACACTAAACTGGGGCAGGCCTGCTGCCGAGAGCTGCCAGGCTGGAGGGAGAAGGGCTGGAGCAGAAAGCTGGGAGCCAAGAGACACTGAGACATTGGCTGCAGGAGGCCAACAGAGACCAAAAAATGCCTTGGCCACCTGCAAGGCTGAAGATAGTTTCATTTTGTTACTGCACCATGGTAATGGTAGTAGCTCCACCGTGTACTTCACACAAACAAGACATGTGAACAACTACAGACACAGGCACAGCCCTCCTCCGTCCGTCTGTCTGCTCGCTCTGCTTGTCTGTTCATGCTGCCTGGTACTTCAGGACACATCTCCCTGATACATGCTGTTGTTCTCATGCACATGTGCCAGGAAGGCCTTCTGGGCTAGAAAGCTGCTTTTCATTTTATTTCAATTTACTGTTGGAATTAAGCTGGTGTAAAACAGTATGTGAAGAGAAAAATTACCATGTCTGTTTAGAGAGCGTAAAATAGGTACTTAACGATTTGACCACTTGGATGGTGGGGTCCAAATCAATTTTCACCCAGCTCACATCCTGCCACAATTAATAAGCTGAAAATGATGCTTGTTAGAAGCAAACACTAAACAACAAATAACCTCAGTGCCTGTCACTCCCCTCCTTCAGGCTCGTACTCTGCCTTTCTCCTCCTGCCTCACCTGTACCCTGGCTTGCACCCACAGAGCAGCCACGAGTGGCTTTGGTGGGAGCCGCAGCACCCGAGTTCGGGGGTTTGGACTGCGTGGCGGATTACAGGGGTGCTCCCTTTGAAGATGGCAGCCCGCTGTGAGCCAAAGGCACCTGCAGCACTCAGCCCTGCTGCGCCGGTGCAGGACAGGCCCTGGGAGCGGGTGCCTCGGCAGCGCCTCCCAGCCCCTTCCCTCTTTGCCGAGTCCGACGGATGGAGCCCCCGGCACCGGGTCGGAGCAGAAGTGGGCTGTGCTTGCCAGAGGTGCTACACGCATTTCAAATTAAAAGCAAAATTACAAAGCAATCCCAGTGACATCCCTCCACCGCACACGGTGGGACCTGCCACCACCGGAGCCTGCCCGTGCTCTGCCAGCACTCTGCCTGTCAGCGGCCTCGCTGCTTCCACCGGGGAGCCAGCCAGCCCACCCCGGCCACAGCAGTACCCCGCGCTCGGCACCGGCCTCTCCTTCCCCAGCTGGAAAAGCCAACCCTGATCCATCTTTCTCGAGTGAATACTACAAACATGTGCCACGAAAAGGCAAGGCAAGACACACGGACGAGGAATTAGCTTGTTCCCACTGTAACGAGGGTGAGAGCACGATGGTCGTTACCAGCATCCCCACTCCGGCACCCAGGGGTGCACACCAGTGTGCCCATGAACCCCAGGGCTGGGGCAGCTCCGCTGGGACAGCACCCAACCGCTTTGCAGCAGTGGATGGGCAACACGGAGGGGACTGTCCCGCTGGGCTGTGCTAGGACTGGGGCTGCTTGGGGTCCAACTGGGGGGCTGATCCCTTTCCCCACCCAGCCCCACATTTAACAAAGTCTGGAAGCTGTGCAATGAGAAGTACGGAGCTATTTGTCCCAAGCCGAGGCCATGACAGCTCCCCAGCCAGCCAGAGAAACATTAATTGCTAAGCAAGTAATTAGTGGCTACAAAATATGACCAATACAACTACACTGAGGGTTTTTTTTCCTCTCTCTGTCCAGAGTCTTGGCACTGAACAGTCTTATAATTAGATGACAAAACTGACAGGCAGCTCCAGTGAAACAGCCCGTCCTCGCCTTTTGCAGAGTCTCCCCAAGTGTTCTGCACCAATAATTACTAATCAAGTTATTTCTTTTAGTATTAAAAAGGCATTCCACAGGTAATTTGCCCATAATAGCACAGGCCTGGTGCTGGCAAACAGCCCTGTACCTGCAGAACCCAGCGGGTATGGGACAGCTTCAGCTCTGGGATCACGGCCGCTCCCTGAGGAGACCCCCCCACCCCAGCTCAGGACCCTCCTGTGCCCCCATGGGCTCTGGGCTCTGCACAGCCACTCCGTCCCCAGAAACTGCCACCCAAGGGCACTTGGCATGGTGCAGCCCACCACCGTCCAGCACACGCGCTCCTTCGGCACGTCGCGACGGGAGCCCCCCCGACATGGCCCGGGGATGGCGCAGACCCGAGAAGGAGAAGCAATACGCAACAAGCCCTGCTCCCTCCAGCCTGTCACAGGGCACAAGGATAAACGACGTGGGGGAGGACGAATGGGCATGGAGGCAGTGGCGTGCCTGAGCCCCCTCTCCAGGAGGTCCAGCCTGCTCACCCGAAGCCACGCTTGCCTGGCCCTCACATGCATGGGGACATGCCCTCCTCAGCACCATTTCATCCCAGATGTTCACAGCTGCTGCTACTGGTGTGTCCTGGCTCAGTGGCACTGTAATGATGTCATCCATCTGCATTTTCTAAGACTATTTGGAAAAAAAGCCCACGAGTCTGTAATTTGTCATTATAATACAGACCTGGAGAACAGCTGAACAAACCACTAATATTGAACAAACAAACAAACAAAAACCAATAATGGCTTCTATTGAGCAGAGACCCAAAGCTGATGGATGACCTGTAGCAGCACAGGAAAATTATTTGTGAATTGCTATTGATTTAAAAAATCAAAATGTAAATTTTGCCTCACAATTGAAGTATTGGGGAAAGTTTTTGCTTTTAGAAAGTCTTTTCTCTCCCTGGGACTTTTTGGGGGGGAAATAACATTCACTCCAGCCACGCCCACATTATTGTCATGGACACAGAGCAAGCTGGTTAAACTCAGGCACCCACACCTGGGGACTGGCCTGGGTTGAGCATTGCAGAGCATCCTCAGAGTCCTCCTAGATGCCGAAATGCTGACACAGGGGCAGAGCAGCCGACAGTGAGCAGGGTGCGATTCAGGACAAGGGCCTGCAGGGCTGGCGTGGCACCAGGGCAAACCCTGTGAGCCACCACATCTCCCAAGAGCCACAGACAGCGCGAGCATCATTGGCCGCTCTCTCACCCCAGCGCTGGCAGGAAGGGTCCCAACTCCTTGCTGCGTTTCAGTACAGGGCAGATGGATGCATCCCCACTGCCGCAGGGAACGGTGCAAGACTGTCCAAGCCGAAGCACCTAAGCCTGTATTTTTGACCCAAGCAGGTGCCCACTGAGGTTTCTGAAGGACCAAGCACTGCCACTCCACCATGGCCTCAGTATGTGGCTCCAGCCCACGGCTTTACCCCAACAGCCCACATCTGTGACCAACGAGCTCCACAACTCCTGCCCCGCCACCTCCGAACTTGGCTCCGGATTTGGGCAGGAGCTCAGCACGTCACTGTGAAATCTAAACCCATAGCACTCGCCTTGAGCTGTTCCGTATCATTAACAGAACATCTGCCACGCTGCAAACAATGCGGAGCGTTCAGCGCTTCTCCCACCACTTACCACTAACAGCATTAGTCTTACTGCTATGAACAGTGTGCAGCAGAAGGCCAGAGCCTATTAAGGCCTGGCAATCTGAAAACCTTAGAAACAACCTCTCTCCATCCCAGTGCAGAAGAGCCACTGGTGCCTCTGAGCAATCCTGCCTGGCTCTGCAGACCCAGCAGCCCAGGACGGCACTTCCCACATCAGCAAATGCCGGCGGTAGCTGCCACTGGTGCACACACTGCTCTGCTTCCAGCAGCTCGGTATCTGCCGTTCCCCTGCATCCACAGCCTTTTATCATTATCTAACCCATGACAAACCCATTACGATGCTAAAGATTGGAATTACTGTGATCCCAGGCAGATGCCCAGGAACCAGCCCAGAGAAACAGCAGTGTTTTCCACAAGGCAGTAATAAATTACTGAAGGTCACCTATGATTTATCACTGCTTTGGATTCCAGACAGTGACACTGCTTCACCCAGGGAAGCAGCCTCGTGGGTGCCAGAGCATCTGTTCTGGTTGAGCCTGTAACAGCAATGGTTTTGCTTATTTTATTGGATTGGTAGTATCCCCAATAAGCACACTACCTGCTTGTTTGAGTGATGCCTTTGCCATACAACACTGTGAATTTACATCCCATCCACTGTGCACAGCTCCTCTGACAACTGGAAAAGCACCGTCTGGGGACAGGACAAGCTCCAGGAACCGCAGGCAGCTCCCACGCAGGGCGAGCTCTGCTCCGCCAGCCCCACCTGCGCACCCTCCCTGCCCTGCCTGGCGGAGCGAGTGAACGACGCGGCCACGGCCAGCTTCGCTCCAGAGGACAGTGGCACCTTTCAGTGCGATCCTGACTGTGAGGGAGAGCCTCTGCGGTGCAGGGACCTGCAGAGCTGGCAAGGGGTACAGACACACACCCCTCCTCCTGGGCCTCTCCGTGCGCCTGGGCCACCACCCCCTCCCCAGGGCTCTGCTTCCTGCTGGAGCATCCCCATCCCAGCTCCAAGGCTGGGTGCCCTGGGGTTTCTGCATCACTTTAGGGGTTCCAAGACCCCTGCCAGCAGAGCCTCCCCCTTGCTCGCTGTTTGCCTTCCAGGGGAGGCAGCCCACAGGCTGCCCCAAGGCGAGCCCTGCCCGCAGCGAGTGCAGGCGGAGCGCAGCACCACTGCAGAGGCAGCCAGGGCAGCCCCAGCCGCGGGTCACAGCTTCTCTGACGGATGTGACCGCACAACCGACCAGCCATGGATGCTCCCACTGCTCAGGCAGCCACAGCGGGTGCGAGACCCCAGCCTGCTCCCCACTCCCGTGCCTGCGTCCCTTTGCCCCAAGGCTGTCCTCTCTCCTCTGGAGAGGCTCTCCTCTCTCTGATTCTGCCTCTCCCACGGCTGGGAGAGCCCAGCGCAGCCGGGGAGGAGTCAAGGGCACAGACAAGCGCTACTCACAGCAAGACCTGCCAGTCCACACTGGCAGTCGCAATCTCTCACTTTAGAAGCAGGAAAAACAATTACCAGCAACTTTTGGAAGTAAATAAATAGCTGGTGAGCTGAGCCGCTTGAATTATTAATGGTCAGTTCAACTGTTCAGACACCTTGGTCGTTACTAACAAGAAATCTGATGCCAATAAAACTCTTTGCCTATTGTGCTGCCAATATATAAAAAAATCCAATGTGTATACGAAACCAGCTGCCCTCAAGCACAGAGAAATTATCTGAAAAACAAGCTCAGAGGCTGCCGAATCCCCCAAATGCATCCCTGGTGCAGGCTGGGTCATTATCACCAGGATGGGGCAACTATGCACACAGAGAGGGGAGCAGGGACCAGGCTGGGGGACAGCTGGGACCGGGTTGGGGGACAGCTGGGACATCCCAGCACCAGTGGGAGACTCAGAGGACCCAGAGATACTGAGAAAAGCTCACATATTCTTTTGTTGCAAATGCAAGGGCTAGACTACAGCGCATCAGCTACCTGCCCAAGCCAGAGACTGCTCTGTGCCCGAGCCCAGCAGAGCTGCAAGAGATGCAAGACACATTCCTAGTTTCACCCTGCAGCTCCCCAGACTTGGTCCCAGCAGGGACAAGTCTTTGCCATGCTCATGAATGTGCCAGAAACAGCTGCAGGTGACAGGCACTGCCAGAGAGATAAGCCTACACAGCACTGCGCCGTGTTTGCATCTTCAAAGAGCTTTAAGATGCTAAGAAATTAACAGCAGCTTCTCCTGGGCACAGCTTTTGTCCCTGCGTGAAGGTCTGAGGCACCAGGCTGGCATGGTAGAGACATGCTGCCGGAGCCTGTCTGCAGGCTTGAGCTGCTCTGATTAGGAACAATTAGACAAGAGGGCAGAGAAACCCCGAAGGGAGCAGCTGCCTCTGACACGGGCTCTCGGCAGGGCTCCTGCTGCAGCTGCCAGCGGGAAAGGCTGAAGTGGCACTTGTGCAAGTGCAGTTAATGCTGCTGGAGACTCCACCTCGCTGCAAAGGGAGCACGGACAGACTGCTCTTAGCCAGCCCGTCCCGATCCTCTGCCGTCACCCACATAATGGGGTGGGGGACGTCAGCAGGGGCAGGGTTACCCCGGGGTTTGACAGGCACAGGTTTCTCTGCAAACAGCCCTCCAACACCCTGCACGACACCTCCAACCCCTGGAGCCAGGAGCTTCATCCCAGCAGCCTCCCTCCCTTCAGGCCCTCCTGCCTGTGCCCCCAGGCGTGATGGGACAGGCAGCCTGCCACTGCCAGCAGCGCCTGGCCCTGCCCTCACGTCTGGCTGGTGGCAGTGGCTGCATTTCTAGATATCCCTTTCATCTCATCAGAGGTTGCTAGATTTAATTCCCTGCACTTTGGTATAAAGTCAGGGTCCCATCCGGAAAGCAATTTCTGCCTCTTGGAGCAGGCAGTTGTAACATTTCCCATTAAAATGTAAATTTGGCTAAGTTTTCTGGCATCTCTTTTCCTTCCTTAAGGTAAGAAAAATATGAACTTGTATTATTTTTTCCATCAATGTTATCTTCCTCTCAGTTTTGTGCTAAGTAAAAAAGCTGCCCGATATACACCTTCTGCAAATTAAATTTGAATTGAGTCTGACAGCACAACAGGGATCCAGATTACAAAGAGATGTGCTAGCCTAATTGGAATCATTTCTAAGAGGTTATTCGCAGAAGCATTAACCACGGAAGGCACAAGTGGAGCCACACGTGGTCTCTGCACCAAACGCTCATCTCGGTCGAGCCGCCCAGCGCTGCCAGCATTGCCCTCGCAGTGCAGGCAGGAGCAGGGTGGCTGCCCGGCTGGCTGCGGGACCAGCCTGCTCCCGATACCAGCAGCACCTTGCCAGCAGCATCGCTGCTCAGGAACATGCTGGATGCTGAGTTTAGTTTTACTGATGATTGCAGTCTGCCAACCAAACCCAGCCTTTCTCAGCCAAGCACTGCCCAGAACCACCATGGGCATACTGCAGCCACCGACAGACCCGCAGAGCTCTGGAGGTACATGGAGCCAGAGCCCACCCGCAGCCCAGCCAAAGAGCAGGGTCACCTCCGCAGCAGGGCAGGGGGTGGTCCCAGGACCGACCTCCCCTGCAGACCCCCATCAGCTGCTCCTCCTGCCAGCCCCTGGGGCTCCTGGGGCCAGCCAGATGCCGGGGTCCCTGCCCCATCGCAGGGACTGCCTCCCCAGCAACTGCAGCAACGCGCTGTGCCCCCCCCCATCCAGCAGAGAGGGGAAGGGACGGCTTGTAACAGTCACAGGATTTCAGCCAAACATGCTCAGAATAATTAAACCAATTGTCCTGCTCACACTGCAGTTTTTAAAAGATGATCTTTCATGATTAAAACCCCAAGTCCCTGTAGACTCACCATTTCTTTTCCCTTCAGACACCTGGAGGCAGGGAAGTGCTCTCTCCACGCCTCGAGAAGCTTGTCAGAGTCTGAAGGGTATTTAAAGGATAAGACTATACACCACAGGGAAAAACCTGAAAATTATCTTTTGATGGTCAGCTACACTCAAACCAACAGGGACCAGGCTGCCCGTCCCAGGGTGCCCTGCCCAGAACTGCTGCTTGACACAGCTCGTCAAAGTCACACTGGAGCAGAACGGCTGCAGAATTAATATGGGAGCACGATGAATTAATTACTATCTCCAGCTGTATTTCTAGTGGGGATAATTTCAGGTGCAATGGTTTGAATGACATCGTTTCAAAGAAGAGTCTCCCATTCTCCTGACTAATTTAAGGTTAACTAAATTTGTTTCTCACCAGGAGACAGCTCATCAGCTCAGCACACAGTAATAACAGCTCCTCAAGCTCCCGCATGTCCCTGAGAAGCAGGAGACACTTTGGGTTTTGCCCCCAAGAAGAAGCAGGGTCAAGTTGTGCCATACTCTTGCTTCTCTCGCAAAGCCCCGCGCGGGACCTCCAGCACCTGGGGCTGCAGCCAGCACCTCTGGCACTGCCGCTCCCGCACTGTCCCATTGCCCCATGCGTGGCTGCTGACCGCCACGTCATCCTAAACACAGTTTGTCACAGTTTGCCTCCCCTGAAGGGCTCCAAGAGCTGCCCAGATCCTGGGCGAGGCCAGCACAGGCTGATCCCTACAGGGCAGCGAGCTCTCCCCACCTTGGTCCCTCTCTGGGGGCCAGCGCGCCATGGCAGGGAAGCACCGCTGCATTTGATTTTCAGTGCCGTCTCCAGAAATCGTGGCCTCACCACTCCAGAAATCGTGGCCTCACCACTCAGCTGCCTGCGCTCAGTGTGAGCCATCCCGCCCCGCTGGTGTGACGGCCACACAGCCCAACCGGCCCCATCAGTCACCGCTCCCTGCGGGAGCGGCCGCTCTCGGCACGCAGCAGGGCCAGCCACGACAGCCACCGTGGGCCTGGGGTGCACGCACCTTGAGACCTCATGGCATATGACATGCGGACAGCCCATGCACACAGCGATGGCTCACATCGGGCAGCGGACAGCCCATGTCGGGCAGCGAGCTGCCGCAGGCTCGGGAGTTCCCGCTGCCTCAGAAATCTCATCACAGCAAGCAATTACAGGACAGTTTGCGTCACGGCGTAATGAAGTAATCGCACTGGACAGAGCTGCAGCCAGCCCACTTCCCAGCTACTTGTGGGCAGAGTTAATGGAGAGCATAATCACAGACCCAGGGGCGAATGGGGTCATGAATAAAAATTGATAGCTTCATTGCAAAGAGGGGTCTGATCCAGTGCTTTCCCTGTCCCGGAGACCCCCAGGCCCCGGAGACAAGAGTGCTCCCAGGGGAGCCCTGGGGCCGCAGCATGGCTTTCCTGCGGGGCAGCTCCTGGCACGGCACAGGCAGCACCGGCTCCTGGAAACCAGCACACATCTTAGACTGCAACTGAAACCTCTGTCCCCTCAGCAGCAGTAAGTGAATTAGCAGAATCAGCCAGCATTAATTATGCAGGGAATCATTTGCCGGTGAAATAAAAAAAAAGAAAAAAAGAGGATCTAATTTAATCAAAATATAATTAAATGAATAGTTAATTTAACAATTCCGCAATGAAAACCCGTTGACCTCTGGAGCCATCCTCCCTGCAAGCACAGGCTGCTCATTGCCCCAGCACTTGGCTCTGGCAGTGGTGGCACCCCACGGCACCCCTGTCCGCCGGCACATCCCCACCTCGACCTGCGCTGCCCAGAGCCCTCCCCTGGGGACTCACCCTGCAGCCATCTCCAAGGTGTCAAGACCAGAAAGGGTAAATTACAGCCTTTTCGAAAAAGGGAGAAAAAAAAAGAAGAGGTGGGCATACACAGACCACATTACCCTTAAGCCCCTGAAAAATTCCAGTCCCAATAAAGATTTTTTTTAAGGAACTGGAAAATAGGAAGAAGACGAGCAGCAGCCAAGTGGAATTTCTTCCAGAAAAGGGAGCTGAGAGCAAATCTGACAAATGTGTCTGGAGTCACTTGGGAGAGGGGATGCTGTCTGGGGAAGGGGACTTTCCAGATGGCCTCAAGGTCCCTTCTGTCTCTGTCGTCTACGCTTCTACAGACTAATTCCTTAAATCAGCATCCTATGGAAATGTGCCAGGCATCCTGCCAACTCTGAAGCTAGAAGAAGGGCTGGAGGGCAGTATAAATGGATATGCATGTGTAGCATGTAAAAGGAAATAGGGTTTTTGCAATAGGCCCCTATAATCTCTGGAGATAAAGTCAAAGGAGCATTTTACAGCAGCCTCCTCTTGAGACAGCAAAGTCCTGGCTCAGAGATGCAAGGTGTGTGTAAGAGAGGCAGAACATCCCCAGCCGAGAACTGGCTGTCTCATGGATGCCCCTTCCCATGCACTGTTTCACAGCCCTCTCCTGTTACAGGCGGACTCATTCCTGCAGCAAAAACAAGAACTGCGGCTCAGCATCCCCCTCTACGAATAAAAATGGCCTAGATGGACAAGATCATCCCTCCTGGCTGTAACCACAGTGAGTGAAAAATCCTCACTCTGAGCTTCAAGCATCTGGCAAGGCGGACTGTGATCCATCTGGAAGCATTTCCCCATGCACTGGACTATCTCCTAGTCAAGGCATTATAAGAAAATAAATCAGAAGATTAACATAAATATTGTTTGAAAGATTTAATCAGCTACAAATTGCAATGTTATGTTTCCAGCTTAATTAGCCCAAGCCTGGTTTTCTTTGCTCTGTATTGTGAAGTAGAGTGAGGGCACGTAGAAGCAGCATTGCAGATCTCTGTGGTGATGGAGGAAAACTTCTCCCTGGCTGGGGCTAGCAGATGCCTCGGATAGCAGGATCTCTGGGGGAGGCTGCTTTTTGCAGCAGGAATGGTGGCTTCCTGTGCCACACTGTGACAAGGAGGATGCTCCAGCCGTGCAGGCACATTGCTGCTGCACTCACCAAAGCAGGACTTAGCTGCTTTGCCTTCAATGACATCGGTGGCATGAGAGGCAAAGAGCCCTCAGGACACGGAGGTGGTATTTGTGAGGGTCTCCCCAGGGACAGCACCTCACCCCTGCACAGGCATGGGGCAGTTTTGCCAAAGGCTTCCTGACTGCCCCATCAAAGCCATGACTTGAGGCATATCTGCACCTGGCAGACCATGCCTGTACTATGGCACTGTGAAAGCCATACATGTTCACTCAGACCTGCAGAGCTCGAGGAAGGACGAGGAATAAATCTAGTGTCAATTATAGCCAGAGATGGCCAAAAATGTGTAAAAAATATTAAAGTAATTAAATACGTTCTCTGAGGCACCTTCCTGTAACAAGAGTTATTCCTGGGCTATTCTAATTTATGTCCTGCCTCCTACAGTACTCCAGACAATAACCAAATGTCCACAATAAAGGGTGCTCCAACTATACCAGCTGTGAAAAGTTCTCAGCACAACCACCTCTGCCACATAACAGCTGCACACAATAAAAAAGGGTATGAAAAGCCACAGGCTTTTAGCCACCAACTGCAGCAGCAAGACTGACATTGTGGTCACGGGGAAGCACTCAATACACGTCAGTAGGTAGGATCACGGTGAGAAGCAAGAGTTACCCAGCAACTGCCCGACATCAGACAGACCCGATTACTCGGCCAAGACTTCCAAACACAACGCCCTGACAGCATTTTTCCCCAATGCCTTCAACAGGGATGGAAGGGGTCAGACACTCTGCAGCTTCACCTCTGATATCAACACAGACTAAGCCTGCCCGGTCTGTTGTTGCTCATTTGAATCACTGCCATATGAGCTTGAACTGGCTCCGCTAATGAAGTTCTAAAGATGCATTTTTATTTGGAGGGCAAGTGCTAATTAAAATGCAAACCATGTATTTCCTGCTCTGAGTGCTCATGCCAATGTGATTTCAACAAGGGTTGCAAACACAAGAGTCACCCTGATCTGTACAGCTCCTGTGAATTGGCTTATGAAAGTGTTTATAGTTCCACCTACAAGATCTAAAAAGGCATCTCTCTCCACTCCAGCAGAAGCTATCTGTCTAATCGGCATGTCCTAACTGGCAATGAGTGTATTTTCACAATGCATCTCAGCAGACAGCTTGCAGTGTCCCAGACGCTCACCATTGCCGTCAGTCCTGCTGACGTGTCCCCCTGCCCGGCGCACACGCAGTTCCTGGCACTGAGTCTTTGCGCAAAGTCACTCAGTGCAGCAGCAGGGTCCCCATTTTGGAAAGTACCAAAACCACCTGAATAAGCAACAAAGCCTGGGTTTGCTCCATGCTGGTGCATTCCAGAGGTGCTGACAGCACCCAAATGCTGACACAAAGGCTGGTCACTTTGTCCGGTGCCGAGTACATCACCCTGACAGCTGCAGTGGCCTGCAGACACCCAGAAGCCAGAGGAAAGAACTAATTTATAATGCCTGCATTTCCTTCAAGGGAACAAGGGCACCAGCCATTTCACCCATGCCTGACACGTGGCTCATCCTCTTGATGCTGGTGGCATAAATAAAGCTGTCACTTGCAGGGACACTGAATGCCAGCAGCATGGAATGAGCCAGAAGCAGAGCCATCGGCTGAGATGCCAATATGTTTCCCCAGTTTTCTGCCCACCAAGGCTGCTCGCAAAGGCCACGCCAGGTTGTGACAGAGAGACAAGTCTTCAGGCATCCCAGAGCAGACTGCAAAGCCAGCCCCTTTCAAGCAAGGCTGCTCTGCCTCAGGGCTTTGCCTCAGCTCCTTGAAGACCACCGTCGCCCACCCTGCTATGGGAAAACAGCCCTTCCTGGCTGTGGGCATCACCTTCATCTGGGTGCTTCCAAGTCCCCAAGGGGAGGGACGACATCCTGCAACAGAGACCCAGCAGCCGGGGAAGTGGCTCCCGGGAGGCCCCGTGGCTGCACCGCTCACCCGGCGTCCCTACAGCTCAGCTGGCTCCGTCCACACAGGGCAGAGCCACGTGCCTGTGCCAGCACTGAGGTCAGGAGCACAGCTGCACCCCAATTATTGATGGCGCAAGATTAGCTTGTCTGAACAGGGAAATACATCACCAGAAAAATAGGAAACATTTGGAAAGTGGATGGCGGGCGTGAGAGTGATGAATGAGTGCTGGAGGAGCCCAGCAAAGATCAATGAATAGCTGATGAGCTGAGGAACGAGGCGGGGGGAAGCTCACGATGCAAATACAGAGGGAGCAGAATCAGTAGGGAAATTGCTCACTACGGTGAGGCATCACAGTGAGCCCCCAAACAGCCTTTACACCCACGCCACAGCTGCGGGGGAAGCCAGGCTTCGGGGCAGCTGGTTCTGGCTCTGCTCAGTGTCAGTGCGAACCAGGGGCTGCAGAGAGCAGACCGGCCACACTCACTGCCTGCCAGGGCCCAAGGAGGGACCCCCTGCACCCCACTCTGTCCCCTCCACCAAGTCATACCCTCTGCTCAGAGCAGTGCCTATCAGCACTGCAGGGACAGTCGTGGAGGTGAGAGGGTCCTGCGCAGGCAGACAAAAGGGAGGTGATCCCTCCTTCATTTCTCTCGGTCCCTCTATGCTGCAGGATATCTGATTTGGAAAGGCAAGGTAAGAGCAAAGGCTCAGAGAAGGGGAAGTACCCAGAGACCCCTCACGCACACACTTTGCAGATGACAGTAACTCACCCAGCCTGGTGCTTCTGAGCTTTTACAGCAGAAGCTCCACAGACGGGCAATTTTTGTGAAGACATCATTTTGGGGTCAGCTCTGTGTGTATTACAGTCCATTAGCAGCAACTGAGACAGCTGCTCATGAGCAATAAAGATACACAACCACTCCATGGCACTCAGACACTGGGAAAAATCACTGGTAGGACGAGGCACAGGCAGGAGAGCAGCACCACGTCCTGCCCTCCCCAGCAGCCACTCGCCTGCAGCGGGCAACTCAGCACGCAAGTCGTCATCTGCGCCACGCCAAGTCCGTGTCAGCCGGGCCCCAGCACAGCACTCATTTATTAAAGCTTTTAAACAACTGTACACACGGTCAGCCGGTATGGCCGCGGCTCCAAGACTCCCTGCGGTGGCCTAGCACTATCTAGTGGTGGGAGACACGGCTCCGGCAGCTCCGCCACCCTGGAACCAAAAGGCTGGAGGTCGGGCTTGGCTCAGGGGGCTGCTCAGAGAACAAACCTGCATGGACGGAGGCATCAGGGAAGCCAGTGGGAGAGTCATTTAGGACAAGCCTCATCTCCAACAATGCAGTAGTGAGAAGTGCCCTGGCGCAGTAATTTTTGGAAACTCGTGTTTCTCGGCCTTCCGCGCTACAGGGCGCTTGAGTCGGTTGGGCTCAGGGATAGGACTCCAGTAAAAACTGATCCTGGCAATACTGCTGGGACACAAATCACACTGGCAGCATGGAGACCCAGACTGAGCCACACCACCACTTTACCAGGTTAGACATGGCTGTTAGACCCGAAGATCCCGACTCGTATACCATGTGCCTGCTGCTCATTGCTTCCAAATAATTTTTATTTAGATGGTTCTGCCCTGCCTTCAGCTCCTTCATCTGGCAGTTCATAAATTAAACTTCAAAGGCAGTTTCTAGAGGCGCTGAACTGGTCTAGAGGTGCAAATTCACTGGTCTGCAGATTTCCGTCCAGTACCCTTGTCCTTGGCACCAGATACAGAAAGAGAAAGCTCTTCCCACCTCCCTGGAGCATCCACCCTCTGCAGCCTGACCTCTCCAAGTAGCCTGAAGGTAGCTATTTGAAAGAAAATGACAGCAGCTACTTGTGGGATGATGGGCTGAATAGAGCAATTTAAAACTGTCCATCAAAAAGCAGTGTATTTAGCCCCACTGCCTCCTTCCCTGCAGCTGGTTCTTGGTGGCTCTAGTGTGCTCAGACACAAGGGTCTGCCAACCGGGAGGTCACAAACAGCAGCGTCCTTTGCATAAGCAAATGAAAGAGATGACTCAGAAGACGACCACGAACACAGCACCGCTAGCTTCCTGAGCTAGCTGGCTCAGCACGACACTCACTGCACCCACAACTGGCATCCGCAAAATTAGATTAAAAAACATCCTCATCTCCAGCAGATGACAGCAAGCGAGAGGCAAAGCGGGGAACGAAGCCCACTGAGTCCCTGAAGAGGCCCAAGCAGGTGTGAGCTGATGAATAAACACACAGGACCGTCACCCCCAAGCATGAATCAGGCCTCCAAAATTATCACACTGGTCTTGAAAAGATTTGAAAAATAACTGGGGGAAGCAGGAGAGGCTTTTGGTTGCCTTATCCTCTCTGAGCCACTAAAGTACATTTGCACCACGGTTTCTGATCTCCCCCTGCAATCGGGTCCAGCAGCTTCCTTAGGAAGGTATAGTTGCATTTGTGTTCTGACCAAATAGATCCAGAAGCTGGAGAGGTAAGAGCTGGATGCCTCTCTCCACTCCTTTGAGTACAGCATTTGTACCGTATTTATACACAGAGATGAAGTACTCCTAGAGCAAGTCCCATGCGTGCAGAGTTCAGGCTCCAGCAGCGTTTGTGCCCTACGCCCAGATGAGACAGAGGACAAAGATGAGGTTCTCTCTTTCACAAATAACTGCTCATCTGAGCAGAGGGATGTTCCTCGCTGCTCTTCCAAAACTGGCTCTGTGCTGCTTTTAGCATCCACATATGGTGAAGCATGAAATACAGCTGGGACTAGGACTTGAAATAGCCGCTTCAGACAGGATGCTGCTATCCCCAGGAAGAGAGGAGCAGGCATCACCCCCAGGGCAGGGCTGGTATACAAGCAACAAGAAGAAGTTTGCCAAATCTCTTTGGCAAACTCAGGTGGCACTAGTTACAGGGGTTTGAGAGGCCAAAACATACCCAAGGCAATACAGCAGCACACAGGATCACACCAGGGCTGGCCAGGCATTTTCCTCGCTGGAGTCCCAGCACACCAGCCAAAGCTGGGGTGCTCTCCCAACACCCCTTTCCACTGATGTCCTACCAGAACCGCTGCTGCCAACCTGGCACCCAGCCCACAGGTAGCTCTTGCACACACCCAACCCAGCCAGAAACCACAGAAAGCTCTGAAAGGCAAACTTCTAGCTAACGCTTACCTGCGCTCCTCCCACAGACCCCGACTCTGCACGGGTGGCTGTCGTGAGGAAACGCTGCCAGAAGGCTCCAGCGCGGGGGGCGGCCCGAGCTTCAGCCGAGCAAAGTAAGGGAAGCCCCGGAGCTGCTGGGGTGCCTCGGAAGCCCGTTTCTGACTTGCAGGCAATTTGTTCCCTCGACAGGTTCATCTCGTTACTGGGTTTCCACTTAGCAGGGGCTTTATCGCCTTAACATTTGTGCGTAACAGATTCACCCCATTAAAACGTTACTCCCCTTAACGGCTGGGACAGCCGCGCCTCCGCGTTTGCCGGAGCGTGTTTCCCTTCCCTCGAGTAAGTTTAGTCCTTCGCCAGCCACTCGTTCCAGGCGCGGACAGCAGCCCCCGCCCTCCCCCATCGCCGCCCTCCCAGCCGGGGCCGCGGCCGGTCCGAGCCACCGGCCGGTCCTGCGAGGAGCATCGTCGGTGCGGCGGGGGATCAGCGCCCAGCGCCGCCCGCACGCCGAGACGCGCCCAGCCGGGGACCCCGCGCCCGCCGTGAGGGTGCGGGAGGGAGCGCGGTGGCGGACACCCGCCGGGGGCCCGGCTGCAGCCCCGGCCGCCGCCAGCAGGGGTCGCCGCCGCCCCGGGCGGGCCTCCGCCGAGAGCCGGGCCGGGCCGAGCGGGCCATGCGGCGGCGGCGGCGGCGGGGCGGGCGGGCGCTGCTGCTGGCGGCGCTGCTGGCCCTGGGCACCGCCGTGGCGCTGCGCACGCTCCGCGCCGCCCCCGCCGGGGCCCCCGCCGCGCCGCCCGCGAAGCCGCCCGCGCCCCCCGCCCCGGCGGCGGGCGGCCCCTCCTACGACCTGCACGCCTTCTACTACGCCTGGTACGGCAGCCCGCGCTTCGAGGGCCGGTACCGGCACTGGGACCACGCCCTGGTGCCGCACTGGGACCCCCGGGTCTCGGCCGGCTTCCCCCGCGGCCGTCACCGCCCGCCCGACGACATCGGCTCCAGCTTCTACCCCGCGCTCGGCCCCTACAGCTCCCGCGACCCCGCCGTGCTGGACGAGCACATGGGGCAGCTCCGCGCCGCCGCCATCGGTAAGCGCCGCCGGCCCCCGGGCAGCGAGAGCCCCGGTGCCGGCCCGCCAGCCCCGTCCCCCAGCCCGCCAAGGGCCGCCGTCGCCGGGGGACGGTGGCGGGCACGGGCACGCACCAGCCCCCCAGGCCCCGCACCGGGGCCGCAACACAGGCGGCCGCGCTCGCTCCCCTCCGCCGTGCTGCGATGCCCCCTCGCCGGGCACCCCCCGCCGCGCCCAGCGCCGCTCCCCGCCTTCCCCCGCCACCCCCCAGAGCGCCGCAGGCACCCAAGGGAGGCGGCAGCTGGGAGCGTTGATGACGGCTCTGGAAACCACGGCTCAAAGAGGACAGGTCCTCTGAAGCATTAGAAAGACGAGAAACGTTTACCGCGCCACTGACGCGCAGGAGGAGGAAAAGTTTAGTAACAAAACATGTTTGACCGAGACCCGCTCTGTTACATGCCGCTGTAGGAGTGCTGGTCCTGTCCTGGAACCCACCAGGCCTAGCAGACGACAACGGGGAGCCGGTGGACAGCCTCGTGCCCTCCATACTGGATGCTGCGCACAGATACGCCGTAAAGGTAAGGCTCTTGTCTGCTGTTGGAGGCCATTACACTCACTGTTCAACTCCAGCATGAAGCCGATGCTGTGCTTGGGCAAAGGCCCTGCTCCTCTGCTTCAGTGACTGCACTGAAACAAATGAGTACTTGCGTTTAAGACAACGGGAACAATTTTTCAATAGCTAAATACAGGGCTTTTCCTCTTCCTAATAATAGGATTTTCAGTTTACTTTTTACTAGCATTAGGGAAAACTAGTGAAAGCCGCTGAAGCAGACCGCTGTATTCTGCATGTGCTGTGAAGGGGTCCTCCCAGTCTGTCCACGGCAGGTGACAGGTCCTTTACAGCAGACCTAGGGTCTTCTGGGAGGTCAGGGTGCAGAGAAAGCAACACCAGTGTGATGAAAATAACTCTCTCTGTGGTCTCTTTTGAAGGTTGCCTTTCATATCCAGCCATACAAAGGGCGTGATGACCACACTGTGCATGAGAATATCAAATACATCGTGGACAAGTAAGTTTTTCATGTAGCCTAAATCCAGCTATGTAATGCTGCTTTAAGCACAAACAGCGTGCAGAACTTTGAATTAAATGCATCAGAATAGTATCCAAAAATCAGTGCACAGGGGAGGGAGCCACCTGGAGCGAGCCAACAGGGCAGTGCTGAGCAGGAGTCATAATCAAATCCCGCCCTCTCCAGCACTTCAATACCTTGCCTTCAGAACCCAAAATTGCTTTCTTCTGCTCAAGTTTCTAAGCCTATCACCCGTAGGCTGGCACCTCTACCCTTTCTTTCAGAAAGGAAAGGAGCAGACACAGGCGCTCCCATGAAGACAGAGATAAAGGTTCTGGGAAAGGAGGCCCCTACAGCCAACCACGTCTCACACCATGCTTGCCCTATAATGGCAATGCCTGCTGAGGCCTTACCGCCCAGCCTCTGAAAAAGCTTTGTGCTCTCCTCTAGATATGGATCACACGGAGCATTTTATAAGTACAAGACCAGCACCGGCAAGAGTCTCCCACTGTTTTATATCTACGATTCCTACCTGACACCGGCTGAATCCTGGGCCAACCTTCTCACGCCATCAGGCTCCCACTCCCTCCGCAACACTGCTTATGACGCCGTGTTCATAGCGCTGCTGGTAGAGGAGGGACACAAGCACGATATCCTCTCCGCAGGGTACGATGGCATGTACACATACTTTGCGTCCAATGGTTTCTCTTTTGGGTCGTCCCACCAGAACTGGAAAGCAATCAAAACTTTCTGCGACTCAAACAACCTGATGTTCATCCCCAGCGTTGGCCCTGGCTACATCGACACCAGCATTCGCCCCTGGAACAACCACAACACTCGGAACAGAGTCAACGGGAAGTACTATGAAACAGCTCTGCAGGCTGCTCTCATGGTCAGGCCAGAGATAGTCTCCATCACGTCCTTCAACGAATGGCACGAAGGCACCCAGATCGAGAAAGCTGTACCCAAGAAGACACTGACACGCCTTTATCTGGACTACCTTCCTCATCAGCCGAGCATGTACCTGGAGCTGACTCGCAGGTGGGCAGAACATTTCAGCAAAGAGAAAGAGCAATGGTTGATGTGATTTCAGGATTTGCCTTACTTGGAAAAACATCCCACTGACAAAGCTGCAGCACAGAGACGCGCTTCAGAAAAAAAGCACTCGAGGAGACGCGGCCACAGAACCTTCAGCCTAACCAGGCTGCTGAACGCGAGCGGCCACCTGCAAATATCTCAAGGACTGCATAAGCCCCAGCTACGAACTCACAGGAGGAAGCGTTACAGGGAGCAGGAAATCTGCAAGCAGCAGTCAAATCTAATTTTCTGCAGATTTAGTACAGATGACCCTTTCATAGCCCCTCTGCGATTCAGGAGAGGTGCTGGCTTGGGGGCCAAAGATCTGTTTTTTCTTACTCTGTGTGTGTGTTGTGTGATGTTCGACATGGTTAGCTGGGTTCCAGCATGCTTTTCACCATACGCCTTTGGCCTGCTGCCTGCAGTGATCACATATCCCTCACTCTGCTAGCAGCTCTGTCAGAGCATTTCTCTATCAGCTTCCTGTAAAGAGGAGTAAATACTCCTCTAAATTGTCTACTGTAGGTGAAACTAAGCCATGCTTTATCCAACTCTCCTATACCAAGGAGTTCCGCAGTGGGCGTTGTCACTGTGGTCCACTGTATCCAAATAATTAAAGATAATTAGAGCTGGAACACTAGAGACTACTTACTACTGTATGTGCTGGAAACCAAGAAAATGCAATGATCTATACTAAAAGCTCTTAACTGATTGTTTAGTGTTCCATGCTTTGAAACTTTAGATCTGAAGTTGCTTTATCCCCTTTAGAACCAAGGAGAAAAATATTTGCAATAAAAGTACAACTGAAAACACCATTAATTTGTGCTTCGAAAGAGGTTCAGCTCCCAGTAGCTTTCCCTTTTTTGTGACTTTAGCCATGCTTGGACCCTTCTAAATTAGCCATGAAATTAACTTATACTTGTCTATATCAATAAAATGAGAAGTAGCAGCTCTGGATTTGAAACAAGGTTCTATTTATGATAACTCCATACACCTGAGTACGTCAAAAGTGATGGACAACAATGTCTAAAAATAAGCATTTATAACAAAATCATGCAAGCTGCTTACCAGTTTTTAAATTAACAGCAACTCCATAAACTTTACTTTTCAATGAAGAATAAACACCAGAGGAAACTTTCATCCATTCCCTATTTACTTCAGCTTAGCACTGTTTGCAGAACAAAATCAAGAGCGGGAAGTCTGCATTTAAAAAATTAATATCATCACGCTAAGACTGTGTTGTCATTCTTTGTATCAGGAGGAAGTCAGGTCTTTCTGAGCAGCTCTTGTCTAGATAGGGACCATTTGAACACCGTTAATTTTCAAAAGCACTTACAGTTTAATCTCAATAGTAGGTTTTGATTACATTTAGAACAGAGAAAAACAGCTAGAGGACACCATAGCTATAACATCATGAAAGCTCAGAAAACATCTTTTCCATCTTTGCTTTTCTTTCAGTGCAGATACAATAAACAAACACATGGAATAAGTGTTCAGGGGAGGGTGGATCAGACACTACCTTCATCATCCCAGCCTGAGAATAGTCATTCAAACATTCAAATTACTGTATTTCAAAGGCCTAATCATGTTAATAAAGCCAAGAGGTATTTGGGAATGGTAAAGCAGCACAAAGAGGTCAGCATACATATTTGGGTTGGTTTCTCAGACTACAGCAGACGTGATAGTAATTAACAGATACCCATCAACTATTGTTCTGTTTTTTTTCTTTTTTTTTTAATTAACCTTGACATAACCCATCGACCTTATTAAACAAGGCCATGAACACCCATTTCCTGAATGCGCAGGCACACGGTGCCCAGCTTTACCAGCTCTGCAGAGCCTCCTCAGAGTCTGAAGTCTTAAGATGATTCTGGTATCAAGCCATACTTCTGCCTCAGGATTTCAACTGTAGATGTCAGTGCACTGTGGGATGAAACAGAACTGTCAGAAAAAAAAAAAAGGGTTTTAAGGATTAAACTGCATTTTCTGGGAAAGAGTAATCAGCTAGACACAGTACTGCATTTTGAATCAAGGAGAACATGAACTCCAAAAACTAGAGTGTTGCACATAGAAGCTTCTAGGAAGGGGTCTCCTGGGCTCAGAATCTGGAGCACTCTTTCAGGATTGCTGGTAATTAAGCTAAACAACGTTAATGTGAAGGTTGAACTGCTATGGAAAAAAAAGCCTTGAAAGCTTCGTTTCATCGAAGGTAAAGGAAAACCTACAGTTATATTCAGCCAAGAGTGCTCACCAGCCAGGACGAATGATGGTGAATTTCCCCGACACAGATAAGTCAACCACAGTTGACCCCAAACGACACTCTGGGCTCTGGACATCCCCTATTTGGCCTCCATCGACGATTAAGGACAACTGAGGCCACAGGTCTTGGAATTCCTGAAAAATAGAGGTGTGGCTAACAGTGCTGAAGATGGTTTGTGATCACGTTTTAACAGATACTACTGGACGTTCTGGTGTCAAGGGAGGTGGTCTCTCCCCTTCCTCTGTCAGGTCAGCTCACTTTTCTTCCTGTCATGAACACATCCCAGTTTGATTTCTGAGAACAGATTTATCTCAGACATGCAGGATAGCCACAAGGATTGTCTGGTTGAAGACTTCTTAGCTGCACCACTGTTTATTAAGGAGCGCACAAAAAAGCGCTAGAAGTCTATCAAGACATCTGGGGGCGTGGACAGGGTGTCTGTCTGGTACTATGCCCAACTACACCATCACCAGGGTCACAAGCTTTGCAAAAAGACATCTCCTTGAGTGGCAGTTGGTTACCAGGCTGCAAGGAGCTGTACAGGCAGCAGCAGTCTCATTCCACAATCATCCTTCCTACAGCAATTTCCGTCTTTCAGATTTGGCACCCACTGCGTATGAGCCTTTAAGTATTACTTTTCAGCTGTGCCCTCCTCGCTTTTTAAGGTGAGGATCGCAGCAAGACAGCTACCCCACACCGCATACCCGCAGGCTGTTTTAACTAGAGATTGTCATTAAAAAGCCAAACATAATAGCAGCAGAGAAATCCTTGGTTTATTGCTAAAGCTGGCTTCCAATTGTGAAAGCCTGGGGCTCTGACAGACTACCACAATAATGTCACTTAGCGGCAAAACCAGCCTTACCGAAACCGTCAGCGTGCTCGCCTGACAGCTGATGTTAGCACTTGTTAAAGCCAGTGGTCCAGAGCAAGCTCGTGCCACCTCCCTAATAAAAGGGTGGTTTGGAATACGAACACCAACCAGCTACAAGGAAGAAGAAAGCATGGGTTTACATGCAGTAACTGTTTTTAACCTCACATTGCCCAAAGCCCTCTTGACTTAAAGCTGATACCCTAGAGAACCAATACATCAACACCTGCTGAACTAGCAAAAATGAGACGCGCCTTCATAAGTTAGCCCCTAAGGCTGGGTTATACCGTGTTCAAATAAGTCATGGGGAGCACGACAGCACAGGGACCAGCTTCGGGAAAATGCCAATCACTGCTAAGCACGCTGAAGGCACACGTAAGGATAAAAGCTACTACAGCAGAAGTGCAAAAATAGCATACTGTCCCTCAAAAACACAGAGACGTATCCTGTGGCAAAGACCTACCGACGTGAAAGGATTCAAGTCTTTATTTAGTTCTTCTGAACGTTTCAAGACCAGGGTCACAGGTCCTGGAAGCAGGTCCCGCAACAACTCGTCCGGCACGTTCACGTGGCAGTACCTACATGGCAAGAGGAAGCGTGTTAAAGGCGGGTGCACAGCTTCACCCAGGCCACTGGTGCCGGGCACTGCCAAGCAGCTCCAGCGCAGCCCTGCCCGCCGGCCTCACGCTCTGCGGCGAGTGGAAAGCAGCCGCTCCCTGCCACAAACCACGGCGTGCGGGCAGCCCCAGCCCCCGCGGGAAGTGCGGCATCGCTGGGCTCCCCGGGCGGCCTCGCTCGCACACGGTCGTCGGTATCGCACAAGGGCTTCGGAGCCGAGCCGAGACCCGCTGAGCAGCAGCACGGCCCGCCCAGCCGCGGCGGGTCCCGGGGGGCTCCGCGCACCGACCGCAGCGCCCGCGCCCACCTGTACAGCCGGTCCACGTCCCCGAGGCAGATGGCCAGCGGCTTCCCCCCGTTCCGCCCCTTCAGGCTGTAGATGCTCCGCACGGCGCCGGAATCCTGTGCCAGGCAGGCCACGCCGTACACCGTGTCCGTCGGCACCGCCACCAGCCCGCCCGCCTGCAGGGCACCGACGGCGGCCGCCACCGCCTCCCTCCAGCCTGCCCGACACCGGCGGGTCAGCGGGGCGGCCCGGCACCACCGGCTACCGGCCCAGGACCTCCGCCCCGCGGCCCACCGCGACCCCGGGCCTCCCGCCGCGCCGGCCCACGCCGCCGCCAGCCCTGCCTCCCCTCCCCGCCGGGCCACTGCCCCTCCCGGCCCAGCCTCCCTCCACGCCGCCGCCGCCGCCCGCGCCTCCCCCCGGACCCGGCCTCGTCCCTCTGCCCGGTACCCCACCCGCACCTTGCGCGTCCGGCTGGGCCGCGCCGCCGGGCGGCAGCAGCAGGCGGGCGCTGCAGGCGCGGCCCGGCCCCGGGCCCGCCGCTCCCTCCCCGGCCCGCGCCAGCCCCGCCAGCGCCGCCCGCCGCGCGCTCAGCATGCAAGAGCCGCTTCCGGCCCGCAGAGGGTGGCGCGGTGACGCACGTCCGGGGGCGTGGCAGCCGGGCCGTTCCCATGGCGACGCGGGGCGGGATGGAGGCGGCGGCGGCGGAGCCCCGCGGGCGGCCCATGGTGGGTGTCGGCGGGCCGGGGCGGGGGGGCGGTCCGCGGCGCCACCCGTGACCGCTGTCTCTGCCGCAGGTGGCCGACGACCTGCGGAGGCTGCGGAGCCTGCTGGAGGCCCGGCAGCGGCGCCTGCGGGCCCGCATCGCCGCCTGCGAGGAGCTGACGGCGGAGATGGCCGCCCTCCAGGCCGCCCTGGGTGCTGACCGCCACCCGCCCGGCGTAAGCTCCGGCCCGCGCTCGGGGGAGGGCCGGCGGGGCGCGGCGGGCTCAGCCCCGCGCCCCGCGCAGCGCCGCCCGGCCCCCGCCCCGCGCCCGCCCGCCCTGCCCTGTTCTCCGACTCGCCAGGCGCCGGGCCCGGCCGGGGGGAGCTCCGTGCCTGGCGGCGGGGGGGACGCGAAGCCCCGAGGAGCCGGGGCGAGCGACCGCGGCGGGCCTGCCGGGACCGGCTGCGGGAGTTGGTCGTCGCGGAGCCCGCGGGCGGAGCCGGCAGCGCCAGCGCAGAGCCCGAAGGGACCAAAGGTTTTCGTCGAGTTGCGGGCTCCGGAAAAGCCTTGCTAGTTAGTGCCGGGGAAACCCAAAGACTGATGAGTCAGCGAATACAGCCGGTTCTCTCAGTTGTGGCCTTGGACTTTGCTTTCTCTTGTTGCACTGATACCTTATCTTACTAAATTTGCCCTTTAAATAAAGCAAAATTTGGCTTAGTCTATCTCCTCTGCCCACGTAGAGGTTAGCTGCTTCTTACTGAAGGAGGTACAGCCTTTAAACAGATTGCACCCGTTTGTCTCAAATGTTGACTCTTTCCTTGACTGTTAACAGGATCAGTACTAGTTAATGACCAACTTGATTTTAGAAGGGCTGGCGATGCATGAAAGCTGTGCATTGTTTTGTGGCTAGCAACTCAATCCCTAATGATAACTACAATCCTGCAGTCACAGATACATGATCAGAGAGGCATGAACAAACTACAGCCGTCTGAGCCTGGAGGTGTGGGGTTGGGAGATGCCCTTCAGCTGTTGGGGTGGGTTTTTGCCACATGGAAATGTTTTGCTATGCTGAAAGCTTGATTTATTCAGAGTAGAGATTCAGTCTATTTTCCTTATTGCCACTACTTTTCCCCAAAGTTCCCATTCTCTTTATTGATAAGTACTTGGCATCCCCACATTGAAGGCTTCAGGTACTAAAACTACTATCTTCACCACTGGAAATTTTGCCTTTCCCACTTCCCCTGCAGTCTCAGCTGGCTGATGGTGCCTTGCTGGTGCTCGACATCATGGTACCTGCACCTAACACAGTTGGTGTTTGCATGAAAGGGACTACGCAGGCATTTCCCATTTCAAAAAATCAAGAATAATTTGTAGATTCACAACACTCGCTCTAACTCTTATCTGTACCCACGTGAACTTGAGGGTATGAAGTTTATGAAGGTCATTGTTGGGGGGGGAAGGAGGAGTCTGCTAAGGCAAATGCTGTTGTCTGTCAGGATTTAGAAATGCCTGCATGTCCTGCTCTGTTCTGAGGGGCAGGGGAAGGATGCTCACACTCATCTCCCACATTATTTATAATACTCTTAGGAAAGACTATTATAACACAATGTTTAAATAAGCATTTAATTAGGATTCCATTAGTATTAATATTGCTTTCAATTCCAAAAAAGTTAATTTCCACTTCTTTGCAGATATTTCAAAGTACAATATTAACTTCATACAAAATGAGCAATTAAGCAAACACCATTATTTCACATTTTACATTCTTCAAAAAATACAAATTCATATTTACTCTTTTTTGGGTTTTGGAGATGCTCTTCCTTTGGAAGTACTGTACCTGTAACTAACATCTTCACATTGCTCAATGTAAGCACATTTGTTCCCATGTTTCATAGTTAAATAAATTCCTTTAATACCATACACACATTCTTGAAAAACTGGGGTTCTTTTATTTTGTCATCTCCAAGACCATTGCCCAGCTCCCCATACATGTCCAACAAGACAAAAGCAGTAAGTAGACAACCTACGGTTCTCCTAGACTTCCTGGTTTGACAGTTATGCAGCTGCCGATGTTGAAGACTGCTTCGGTAACTGCACCAGGCTCGAGGTCTGCGCATCCCTGCCCGCTGCGCTGATGCTGGTCTGTGTGAAATAGAACTGCAACTACAACTACAACTCTCTCTCCAAACAAGGGTCAGACAGATAGCTCTGGTTCAGTAAGCAAGTGGAAGGACACAAAGCTACACAGCAAGAAATACCAGCTACTGTAACTACGGTACTGCAAAAACATACCCTTGATTTTGCTGAAAAAGATCATATGAAAAAAATTTCTTGTAAGAAAAAGTAGAAACTGCATTTATTTGAGAAAGTGTACACTGCATAATGAACCAAATTTTGGCCAGCTTGCACACCACCAAAAGCATGGTGTGGGATTTTTAAACTAGTTCCAAGAACACACACACTTAGACTATGTACACTACTACATAAATATCCAGTTTAATTTGCATTTCTCAGTGCAGACACAGAATCCAACTTCTAGAACATATGATATATATCAAGACAAGACGCAAAAAAGTTAAAAGTTCAGCCCTGTCCATGAGTATCAACTACAGGTAACATTTATAAAAACTTGACATTGTTTCCAAAATATGTTACGGAAAAAATAGTGTACCAATTAAAAACTATGCAATCAGAAATTTGTAGGGTTTATTAAAGACATGCTTTTTTTTTTTTTGCCTTACAGTCCAAACTGACTCTAACAGTTCTGCCCAGCTAGCTCAGATCACTAATGCCAAGGACTTTTCACCCACAGATCTCAAAGCATTTTACAAAGACTAGTTTCATTGTCCTCATTTCACAGGGAGGAAACCAAGGCACGGAGAGGTTAAGTGACTTGCCCAAGGTCTCACAGCCACCCAGCGGCAGAAGAACGAACGTGACGCCAAGATCCCATCTGCTCTACATCACAGACCTGGCTGCCTCTCGTTTCAGTTGCCAGCTGTGCTGCCCCCCCAAATCAGGAGCAGCTTTTCATCTCCAATCAGCTCCAAGGTCAATTACACCTTAACTCCTCTCCCCCAGCAGTTCCACAACCAACAGGCCAGTTGTTAGTTCCTTCTCCGAGCCTTATTTATAATTGGTGCAGGAAGAGTACTGTAAACAGTTTAACAACGTTGCTGCAGTTGCAAAAACAGTATCTTGGATGACTGCAGAAGCGCCATCCTCCATGAAGTAAGGCAGATAACATGACATCAAAAACGATCGTGAAGACAAATTTTAAAGGTGCAACATGCCTGTTTCAGAACAGCTTGTCACTTCTGTTCGTACTTGTGTGGCAGAACAGAGCGGAGGACAAGGAGAAAGGATATACACCAAGGAACACAGTTGTGCCCAACTGAAGTGACAAGCAGCCCACCAGAAAGCGTGAGAGAAAAGGCCTGCTAAAGCACAGTGCTCTCAGTGGAATATTTGCATAGATTGGATGTTTGCTAATGATGCATAATTTCTCTTGGGTATAGACAGGGAAGGGCAGTATGTCACTGAGCTAGTTACTATATATATTCAGTTAGACAGACACAGACAGACTGACCACATGGGACAATGATCTTTAGCTACAAGTATTGCACCAAGTTAAGTGCTCATCTTTGCACACCCCTGTTAAATTTTACTCAGAGCAAAAATAAACTTTGTGAAAGTATATACAAAAGAAATTGCAGCAATTGGGTTAAAGATAAAATAACCTAAAGTGCATTTTAGATACCAGTATGAGGTTCTGCGAACTAGTCTTTCTGGACACAGTCAGCATTACAGAAGTGCCCAATTCGTACTTTGTTCTATATAATTCAGTACCAGCATTTAAACAGTGCTGATTTTCCATCCCTCTACCATCTACAAGCATGAAAAGCAGCTTCTATAGCCTTCAACCGCACGCCAAGTCTGCTTGCTTGGGTCACTGCTTGGTGACTAGAGCTACCAATGTTGGTAATGAGACCCCTTCTACATGTTTAAGCTTCTGCACCCATCTAGAAACTGTAAGTAACCAAGTAAATCCCCACAAGCCACAGAACAGCAAAACCTTTAACACAGAACGACCCAGAGCAGTGCAGTTTTGCTCTCTGACTGATAATTAAAGGGGTTCATGAAATGCAGATTTTGCAGAGGGAGGGCACACTGTTCTCAGAGGCTCCAGCGTATTAGCAGAACATGCCCCTTTCTGGGAATCCAACGTCTTTCCAGATCTACAACAGTAGAAACTCTCCCCTTTATTAAAAGTGTTATTGTGAACATGCTAAATGCTGGGACAACAAGGTGAGAAGGATAGAAAATTCTCTGGCATCAAGGAATCTCACGGCTTTGCTGCAACTGCCCTCTCTTGCCAGCTGCTCACAGATCTCCTCCCAATCAAGCGTGTTATGACCACCCTGGCAGTACAATGTTTGATCACACAGCACTGGGGATGATGCGAATGTCCACTGTGAAACGTATCAGGTAAACGCAGCATGGAACACACTGGAAAGCAGACCAACATTAAACAACAAAAGCACACATCTGTACAACGCAATTGGGTGGGATGCACAGCCCATGGTACAGTGGCCTGTGCGCTCACAGAATCATGCTGCTCTTGCCTCATTACAAGCTCTAATTAGTTTCACCTAAATCGCAGCCTGCCTGATGCTCATAAAAGAGGGTAACAGCAAACCCAATGCACCTAAAAGTCAGCATAAACTTGGAACACATTGCTTTTCCTAGAACACACCAATAGAAAACAGTAGCTGTGAAGAGAAAACAGCAGAGAGGTTAACCTCTGACACCCACTCAGAAAGGATGCAGCACCTCACTGCTGCCAACCACCACACTTCCAAATTAGCTTCCGATTTCAAAGCCTTTGGTAGATTCTTCCACTCATTTCTGTCACAAAGGAGTTTCTGAAGGTGCTATCTGGTCCAACCAGAAGCGTGTTTTAGGTGGACTAAGTCACAAGAAGCAAAAGTAGCATGGAAAAATGCTTTCCTGAAGGACGGAGAGGCTCAGAAGAGGTTGCTAAATCCCCCAGCTGTCACATTTCAGGCCACATCTGGTATCCTTGTCCCCATCAGAGAAAACCTCGCAGCTCCAAGGGAATCCATATGCTCCTGCATATGCAGACTCTCTCACATGCACACATGCATACAGCCACTCACCCTCACACACCACCACCCCACTACGCCACAGGAAAGGCGCGAGGCCCTTCACAGTGGCCTGTGCCCCAGGGGGACCCCCCCCATGCAGCTCCAGGCGCCACTTGCACTCCTCCAAAGTGAAGCTCTACACAAGAGAGCTGGCAGGAGACTCATCCCTGCGAGGACAGTCCCAGCCACACAGGCCTGAGACTATTTCTTTTGTGTTCAAAGCAGTTCTTGCTGCCTGCAACCAAACTGCATCACAAAATGAAGCTGTAGGAGAAAAACAAAGGGGGCCACCATCACGCTGCCCTCTAGGGATTACCATTACAAGAACAAAACATAAAATGCTTCGTTAATCCGCATTTTGTGGATGCAAACTTTATTGCTGCAGGACACACATCCCTTCTGCTATAGGACGACACAGCACTGCAACACACCCCAACAGCATAGAGAGGAAACACAATTAGCATGTTTCCAGTTCAGCTGGTGCCCCCAAGCTCATCACTGCAATTACCAAAACAGAGCACTCTGCCCTAATAGAGTGACACTCTACTTCACAGGTACTAAGCATTCTTTGCACAGCCTCTCCTCCCTCACGTTCGCCCTAACTGGACACAGTTTTACCCTTCTGCACTTAACAACTGGAAGCAAGTTGTCAGAGAGGTGAAAAACCAGTTCCCTTCAGCCCACTTCCATCTGTGCTGTGGCAGCTCATTCGCAAGGGAATAGCACGCGAGATCACTTAAGCCACTGTCTCAGCTAAGACTGTGACAGCAGTGTTGGTAAGGCTACACAGAGCACGTCACGAGAGGGTTAAAAAACCTGCTAATCATCTGGCATCCTGGGGAGGTCTGGCTGCACTCATACGATTCTCCCCACAGCAGGTATAGAGAGCAGCTTTGATCAAATACAGAGTGGAAGATCTCTATCCACTAGGAGTTTGCATTCCTAAATTTAGTGCGCAGAGACACACCACATTAATTGGCTTACAGTCATTATCTTTGTATCTCACTAATGACAACACTGTAAACTGAATAAAGACTATTTAATATTCTTTCCTTTGACACGAAAAGACTGACAGCCAAAGCCAGAAAGATGGATAAAACACTATAAAATTACATCTTTTAAAATAATGCAGCATAAATAAACCATTTAGAATGAGACTGCATTTATTGCAACATTACAGGCTTTTTGGTGGAAGGGGGGGGTTGTGTTTTATTTACCCTGAGTAGGTTAGAATATAGACTTTCAGTTTGATATGAAAAACTACTATGTTGTGTAACATCTTTTAGTCAAGAAATAGCCCCGTGCACAAAAAGCTGGCATTGCAGTAGGTTGGAGGCAGAGATTATATAGCTTAACAGAAAAAAAGGAAGCATTTATGGACAGCTAAAGGATAGACTCACTGAATTAAAACTGAATTTATGTTGAATCATTCTGAAAATTTTCCTAGAGTTGTTCTTGACAAAAGATGAGAGTAACCAGCAAAGGCACCATGCTCCTGATTAAACAGTCGCGGGGGTTAAGAGGATGACTTGTTTCTGAACAGAGCCAAATAAATCAAAAGAGCAGCAGGCACCAATCTGACTACATCTGGGACTCACTGCATCCTTCAAAGAGAGGCAAAGAAAGCAGACTCTTGAGCCTGAATAAGCAGGGGCTCTGATTGTGTTTCCATGTTGTGGAACAGTGTGTCTGCCACCACACTTGAAGTCTAACGAAATTAAATGAACAGGTCATCAGGAGCACAAGGCGCTTGTGCTCTACTGAAATAAACGCCCCAAAATTTCTGTATGCTTTAGTAACAGCTTTAGTACAAAGCAAACCCAGGTATCAGCTCCCAACTCAGTGATGTGACGATCGCATTCCAATAAAATTGCAGATAAATCATCTTCTATAATAATGCCATTTTCTACTACAGTAAATTCCTTTCCTGGGCTCCCCTTATAGTGCATGGTTAGTATCAGACATAAGAGACAGAAGAAAATTATAGACCTAAGGAGTCGTAACAAAGACCCACTCACTGCCAGTACCTTAATCCCAAACATAAGTGATGTGCAACTGGAGACAAACTAACCCCCCTTTTTCTTTTTAAAATCTTTTTGCACACGAGTAACCTTAACTTCTGTGTTCACATATGACAAGCAAAAGTGACAGACAGTGCAGCCAAAACAGTTCATATATAACTTAGCTTTTTCTTTTTTTTTTTTTCCTTTTCTTTTTTTAGATAGATTCTCGAAGATGGATGTACCTGGGACGTGACTAAGATGACATCTGTGAAGCAGAAATAAGCCACAAGACTTCCAAAGAGGAAAGAAAAAGAATCAATCCTTCAGTTTCTGCTTCTAAAGGAGAAGGGTTTTACCCTCCAGGTGCAAAGGAAAATCTGGAACATCTTCACTTAGAGAAGCTGCTATTCAAACCAATTTCTTCCTCACCCTGCAGTAGTGCTTCAATTGGAATTATATTAGATGGGGTTTCAGGGCTTTGGAGGGACAGGAAGTCCGATACATCCATGGCACTTAATGTTTCAGTCTGTGAGTCTGAAGGGTTAACTATCTGACTGCTCTGCCCACATGAAGGAGAAGGGGAAGAAGAAGGAAAGGTCTGGGGCTGCAGCTGGGGAGCTGGCTGCTCCAAAGCTTTTGAATCAGACGAGGAACATTCCTTCTTAATGGTGGCTTTGTCCTTGGCAGAGTCTCGGCAGGCACACTGACACTGGCAGGCCTCCTCCTGCTTTATAATAATGACAGGAACACTGAGACCAATCTGCTGAACAGGGTTTCCTGAAGGTGAAACAGAGACAAAACACAACGGAACTACATAATTTCACAGCAGGGAGAGACAAATCATCTTTGTTAAATTAGACTGTATGCACCTTGCAGCAGAGATTGTGTGTTACTTTGCTCAAACACAATGGATAACTCTAGCAGATGATAAATAAGAAAAAAGTGGCAGGTACTCTCTGTTGATGAGCAACCTGTTCAGGCTGAACTCAGGCATTAGAAGTCTGACTGAAATTTTATTTTTTTTTAAACACACAGCGCAGTATATCTTTTCTCTGACAACCATTGTAACTTTTACAGCATAAAATCCAATAAAGAGTGGCATTCAAATGCCCCAGTCCCGATGCACCAATCTTTGAAGATGATGGTACAACATTACACCAGCAATTCTACTCCTTGACACCAACACAGGTATTTTCCCGTTCATTTTCTCTGGTCTGCTTTCCTCTCCCATCTTGCTTCTCATGCTTCTTCCTCACTCTTCCTATGCTGCTCTACTTGCCTGGCTTACTTTTTTAAAATTTTAAGTTTTAAACTTACCTGATATCTCCTGACTCCAATTTATTCATCTTTGCAATATAACAACAGTGTGTAGGAAGCATGTTATGGAACAGAACTTCTACAGTTGTGTATCATTTTGATGAATCTCACAGATAGTGCTTACCAAAAACAATTGCTAAACAACTGATTAGATTTATTAGTTTACTACCTGTTTCATGTCCTCATTTAAAAGAACAAAAAACAAATTATGTCCTTGCATTTCTGTCTTTTTTTCTTCTATATAAGTTCCATGAAAATACCATTTTTATGAATACTGGATCTAATTTGTGAACCTGATTATCTTACAAGTTGTTAGAGAAACTACTACAGGACAGATCTCGGCACAAACCTATGAGTCTACAGCAGACTGCACTTAAAATCTCAGGAGGGTAAAAAAATGAAAGTATTTTCTTCAACATTTCTGCAAGCAATAAAATCACCACAAATGCTGGTCAAGCTAACAGTACTACAAACAGAGAAAGAGAGAAAAGCAAGTTCAGTGTCAAGCTTACCTGTGTTGCCAGCTACTGGTAACGCAGTGGTAAAAAAAACCTTTTCTACTACTTTTGGAACTTGTGGCTTTAAAGAAAAAAAAAGAAAGAAAACAAGAAAAAAGTGTGAGTTGATTCCAATCAAATTTCTATTGTTCAAATTCTAAACAGATGCAATCCGAAGAAACAGCTATACGCTTATTCCAAAGAGAACACACAGGAAAACTAATAAAAAATTATAACATTTAGCTTGGTTCTGGGCTATGTTCTGGCTAACCCAAAACTCTGATTATTATTTCAGTAGTCCTAAAGATGGGGAGCAATCACCCTCCGCACTACATGCTTGTTAACACAGCTTGTGGTTTTTGACAGCTGAATGACTGAATTCTTAAAAAACTGCTGTGCTTGGTCATGCTGCTTGTACCCTCTGCCATTCACTCTTGATCATTTGCAACTGAGAAAGCCTGAAGGTGGCAACAGTATTCTTAAAGTTAAAATACTTGAAGTCTCAGCTATCCAGATTTAGTGGAGAACCAGAAACATTCTGTTTTCCCAGAAAACTTTTCATTATCAGGCTAAATTAGGAAGTGACAGATTACAAAATGTCTGAACACAAACTTTACAGAGTTTTTTGTGCATCTACTTGTCAAAAGTAATAGATTAAAACCCACATATATTCTCAGGCCATGTGGTGCACTGTCCTGGGTAAACCAAGCTGATCCCTGCTGTGAGAAGTCTGTCACTGGGGAAAAGAAGAAAGCAAGATTTTTCTGCACCCTGGATTTCTCTATCTATGTTAGGGGCTGCATTGGTGACATGTTTATACATATTAACATGATAAGCATTACACAATACTGCATCCTGGTTTGTATCTTACAATCACAGTTTCTTTCCAAAAGCAAGGACTCTAGGAGGAAGAGACATGGTTCAAACTGTTTCAAAGCGATGCTGGATATACTAACCATTTGTTCTTGGCTTTGCGGAGAACCAGTGGCACCATTTAAGATCCATTGCAAGTTTTGCTCTCCCATGACAATGCTGGACTGCAGAATAGCGGTGCTCTGAGAAGGAGTAATTGTTATAGTTGGATTACTAGTCAGAACAGAGTTCGCACCAACAGGCACAGTCTGAACTACAGCTGGCAGGGGCTCAGTGGCACTTGATGCTGTTGGGGCAGATGCCCCAGCAACCACTGAAAGTCCTTGTACAATGGGCTGTGGTGGTGTCTGAGTGTGCTGCAGGAAGTCTTGGTGACTGGCTGCAAACTGTGTGCTGTGAGGAACAGGCACTTCTGGGGATTGTAAAACAGTTGCAGGATTTCCAAATGCAGCTTGCTGTGAGCTGGCTCCTACGGAGGCGGGAGCAGCAGGTGCTGCTGAGGCTTGTAGTGCTGAATGCGAAGGCTCAGAGATGCCAAGCTGCAGTACAAGTGGAAGAGACAACGATGCTGAGTCTCCTGCAGAAGGCGGAACAGCAGTAACTGAGTCTGCATCGCCGTTAAAACCTTCAATCAAGGCAGCTGCCAGAAAAAAACAAAGAAAAAATATAAATACATCAGTTCTCATAAGATCTGAATAAACAACTTTTTCAAGGAACTTACCAGCTAGCTGACGGATTTTTTAAGTAAAGCATTACCACTTTCACATCTTTAGACTAGTGCTCAAAAACATGTAACACTAGACAGTGAAATCTAAAAGTAGGTCCAAATTCAGGAAGCTGGTAACACTGAATACTACGCACAAGCTGATTCAGCCTCATTAGCTCTAAGAAGCCTTTTTATCAGCGAGTTTGTGCAGCTATGTCAAGAGAGGAAGCTTGAAAACAACACTTATATGGAAAACCCAAAAGTATCAATGTCAGCATTGTACAACAACATGCCGTAAATACTCGGTCAGTTCCCCTGTCACTGCCTGAGCATTACACTGTCTGTGAATAGAATGCATTTCAACACAAAAGAATTTCAACACTGACGTTAAAGTTCTGTTTGCTACTTAGAGTTATGTGGGGCAGTAATCTTCAGTCTGAAATGCTGAATTAAGTACGTGCACGCAGAGAGGGAAAACTGTCAAAAAGCTCTCCCTTAAAATAGTGCAAATACGATTTGTACCTGTCTGCTGAGAGTCGTCCTGATTTGCAGTATGATCTGGGCTCTGAAACATAGACTCAAAGATGCTTGCTGGTGAGATTGTGCTAAGGTCTTGTCCATGTGTCTGGCAAATAGAAAATAAAGAGGAAGACATCAGATAATGTTACATCTCAGGTGTTCATAAACTTTGCACAAATCCCAGTCAAGCAGCATATGAGTGTCAGAAATACCTCTCCAATTAACCAGCCACCTTCAGGAAAGGCAACATATTTCACTTACCTAGTGTAAAATGACACTTAGTTTTTATTACCTGCAATCAAATTTACCAACATAATGAGCAAATCCTCACAAAAATAAAGTAAGTCCTTCAAAAGTAAAATATATTCTTCTGCATCCCCACTTTGTTTAACCCTTATTTCTTGCAATACTCTGTTAGAAACAGAAACAGGCATTAATTTGTTCTTGGCTGTTTGTGTAACCTTTTCTGGAGCAGAAAGAAAATAGCTCCGCTTAGATTACATCCTGGACTATGCACTACTGTCACTCACACTGCTCTAGGAACAGAATATATTAAAAAGCTGTGTACTGCTTCCGCATCAAAGCACAAAAGAATGAGTCTCATCAGTATATAATTTTCCTCCATGTAAAATTTAAGCTCAGTCAACAGTTATCAGTAAGCAAGAACATTATTACGGTAAAAATCAGATGCAGAGCCTTTAAAAACAGGTTGAATTAAGCACTGCATATTTTGGAGGAAAATCCCTCTCTTTCACTCACTTATTCTGCTTTTAGACAGAAATACTTATTATTTGTTGCAACATTCCAAAAAGAACAGCAATAACGTGTCATATTTACAGGCTCAATAGGGCATGTAAGAAACATACTTTTTTGTCAAGAGAGAGCCTCCTGCAAACTGCCACAAGACACACAAAGAAACAGTATTCAGTACATCTAAAACAATTCTATCCAAAGTCACTTATTCTGTGACAGACTACATCTCTTCCACTAGTGAAATAAAAGCCTAAAGTAGAGCATGCCAGAGGCCTGAACAAGTGAAACAGAAGCCACCAGCCATACATATCTAATCTGCTGTGTTCTAGTTGACAGGACAAGCACATTGCCAGAAAAAAACAAAACTCAAATGACGGGTGAGGCAATTCCAGGACAGTAACTCACCGGATTAGAGTTCTCGCGCAATTCTGAATCTGTTGATATGAGGCTTAAGTCACTCAGGCAAAGTGAGTGGCTTGTATCCTGTAAAGGAGAAAAAAGAAATTGAGTTATATATTGAAAAAATAGTGTCAGAAATGTTTTAAATTACTTTTTAGAGTCCATACAATTCTGTCTATGCAGAATTTCTTTTACTGAGTCTCAGTTCTAAAATCAAAGGAGCAATACTACCAAGCAAAGGATATCCCATCAATGATTCTTAACATCTCTTTCACATTACTTCCAAAAAATTAAATAACCTAGAATTTTAAATTAGCACAGGAACAAATCAGTCTATAGAAAATAAAAAAATTAAACCATAACAGTTAGTATTTATTTTACATGCTTATTACATAGTATTAAAACATTAGAATCTACAGGGAAAGCATGATAATATATATATATTGCCTATAAACGTGTCTCAGTACGTGGCATACTTGTCAAAGCAGCAGTAGCCCAAACGTTAATTTTAATGTGATTAAAATGAATAGACAAATTTAGATGAGCTTTTCTAAATAAAACTTGGCAAAAAAATACCATGCTAGAAGTTTCAGAAATACTGATCCCACTGTTTATTATCAGCACACTGTAAACACAGCATATGAGAATAAACCCTACACCACCACCTTGAATGCCAGCAATTTCAGAATTGAAATTGAATTCTCAGTTCAAAAAAGAGGCACTCGTAGGTTTCTTCATGGGAGATGGGGCACCAAGTAGTTACAATTCCCTTTGAAAATCCCAGCCTTCAATGTTATACCTTTAGAACAAGTAACAAACCAAATAATTTCTTCCCCCAAGTATGGTTTTATCTCTATCTAACACAGAAGCATTAGGAAGAAGTGCTACTAACCTCAGATACATTGTTATTGGGAAGTACATGATAGGAATGTCCTTTCTCATGACCTTTCATGTGACTCTTGAGACTATACTGTGTACTAAAAGTCTTCTCACAGCCATTACTGGGACAGAAGAAGGGTTTCTCCCCTATGGTCAGCACAAAACACATATAACAAACTTACAAACGTTATACCAGACACGTACTTTCAAAGCACCTAGGAAAGTAATAATATTTTATACAAACATGATTATTTAATGCCACTTCATGCATTCAGCATTCTTGTGAGTCGTGCAGATAAAAGGTTCCATTTTACCACGTGAACTGACACAAGAACACAACATTTAATTTTTATGCATCATTACTGATACATTTGTGAAACATGCTTATGAAATTCAAGACCTGTCAAGCATAAACGGATGTGCACAAATGGAATATTGGGGATTGCCCTGACCCAGGTGCAGGAGTTTGCACTTGGCCTTGTTGAACTTCATGAGGTTCACATGGGCGCACTCCTCCAGCCTGTCAAGGTCCCCTTGGATGGCATCCCTTCCCTCAAGTGTATCAACTGCACCACTCAGCTTGATGTCACACACATATTACATGTAAGTATAAATACATATTACGATTCTGAGAGTTAGAATAAACTGAATAAGCTCAATTAAAGAAAAAACAAACCCTTGGGACTTACCAGTGTGTGTCCTAACATGTGTTTTAAGGTGGTGGCTTGCAGCAAAAGCCTTTCCACAGCCATCATGCTCACACCTGAATGAGGCATCACGGAAGAGTTAGCATCAGGCTTCTTTGATGTGTTAGTAACAACCTTACATCATGCTTTGCAATAGTCCCAGGACTCCGAAAAGCAGGCCTAATGCTAATCTGTGTTAGTAATCAGGTATCTCCCAACAGCTGCTATGCATGCTACACAGACTATTGCAGGGCTCTGAATATGACTTTAAAATTCAAGCATGAAGTCAGCATTTGGGAGTCGAGGGGCTCCTTCATGGAATAAACATTGCATCACAGCAGAGAAGCAGCAACATGTTTTAAAAACATGCTCATTGTGGCACACATTTATGTTTAAAAAATAGCTTGATTATTCTTGCCTTTGAAGACAGTCATTTCACCCACTTTTACAGGCAACTGAGGGAGCTCTAGAACAAACATGCTCAAATGCTAGACACCTTCACTTTTTTCTCATGAGAATAGCTTTTAATTCAGGACAGCAATAGCTGCCTTTTGGCACAGGTGGCCCATTACAGAAGTCCCACAGAAGTAAAAATTGCCATCCGGCAACTTACCGAAATGGCTTTTCTCCCGTGTGTGTTCGAATATGCTTCCTCAGGTCACTGTGCGTTGTGAAGTATTTACTGCAGCCTTCTGATTCACAGTTAAATGTTTTCCCTGTGTGAAGCCTCTGATGTGCTTTCAACCTAAAAAGCATGCCAAAAAAATCCCTCTTATGACTTGCAGTATGAGGCGGCCCCTACCTGAGGCAAGCAAGCCATTCATTCAAATGTGCAGGACAGGATCAAAGGCTTAACATATTCTGAACTGAAGGTAACTAGCTTATGAAAGTAATTGATATCACTTCCGAAGTCCTCAAGCAAATCTGAGAATTCCTTGTGTCTGTGCACCATTTTCAATACTACTGTAATATAAATAAGCTAAGTATATCATCATAGGTTCTGTCATCCTACTCTTGATATAGCACTTCCACCACATTTTGGGGGGTTTATATTCATACCTGTACCTGGAAGAAGCTTAACAATTGTATTCAGACACAAACAAAAAGTAGATGCAACTTACAAAACAGCAACAGCCACATCTGCAAGAGAAATAGGCAGAGACTTCCTACCTGTACAGTGTATTGAACGCCTTCTCACAGCCCTGTACATCACATTCAAACGGCTTTTCCTTAGTGTGCACTCGAACATGGATTTTGAGGCTGTAGGAGGTAAGAAAGGCCTTGCCACAGCCTTCTTGATTGCAGACAAAAGTGTATTCCCCACGGTGTGTCTTCTGGTGAGTGCGCAGATTTCCGGCAGTGCTATAAGTGCGCGGACAGCCCTCAAAGGTGCACTGGTATCTCTTAACCTAAGAGACAAAATGCTGCATACTTAATAATTTTTAAGCATTTCTGGACTCCAGACAGGGTAGAACTGCAGTTAAACATCAAAGACAATGGATTAAATTTTGACCTCAAAGGCAAAAAAAAAAATTATTGCCATTTAATGATCAGATAACTTAATATTTCTGCTGCACTATGTGAGGAAGGAGTGGCACACATTGGAAAGCAGGCTGACCTTACAGAAGAGTAATCTAACAGAAGAGGGGAAAAAAGGAAAAACATAATTGAAAATGTTTCTAGCTAAAAATCTGATAAAATAGTAGGAAAGGACACTAAGAGACTAGCAAACCTACCCGCTATTCCCATATGTAGCACCTACATTTCACTCAGGTGCTTCTAGCAGAGCTACTTATTTATGGAGGAGGAAAACATCGCAAAATGTACTTTCACAACCCGACCCTGAAAAGCACTGCCCTGTGTGCTGAATTCCCATTAACACCTTGAATGAGAACTACAGTTTTCAGCATCTCCTATGGTCTAACCGTCAGTCTATTATTTACTTCATTTTATCTCAGAAAAGCAGCCTTCATTGTGCTTTGTTCTTCTCTTCTGTGTTTACTTCAATATGCCTGAAGTGTAATGAATCAAACAAGGTCCTTTACATCAAAAGGCAAGCGTTACAGATTTCTCAGTCAGCTACCTAGATCACCAGGAAACAAATTCATGTTGAACTAGATTTGGTAGCCTTCCTAGCTTCTGCAACAGGCAGGAAAAGACCACATAGAAGCTTCCAGTGTGCAAGTCATAACGCTTAATTAAATCTCATTCTCTCTTGTGAAGTAGAAGAAATATGCCATCTGATATGCTTGAATAAATTTATCTTCAACATTAATTATCAGACCAACGGCTTTCATTTGACTGTCGCAGTTGAGAAACCTTAACATGTAAAAGTGATTATAGAGCCCAAGAGAGGACTTGATGGTTGACAGGCAAGAAGCAGAAGAGTATTCCAAAAGTATTTCCATTGATTTGGAAATGTTTAGAAAGGCAATGCAAACTCACAACAGAGGAGCAGGAACTTGCAGATTTAGTATTCTAACAATCAATCAGGAAGATAATATAGCAGGACATAAGCCAGCAATTTTCCTCTTTTCCAAGGCACAAAGCACCTGTCTCCCAGTACCTAGTATTGTTGCTTAGAAAAGGCTGCAGACTGTCTTCAAAAAACCAGATACTGAACTGGGGGTTGATACCAGGAGAACCAGATGAACCTATACATAACCAATGTGTAACTTTTATGGGTTTCTACCCATCCCATGACTCAACAATTTATTTTTCCTTTATATACACCCATCAGAAAAGAGCATTTGATAATCGCGGTTTTTTACTACCACGGCTTGGAAGCTGAAAACAGAATAACATGGGATCCCTCAACCTATTGTCAGGTAAGAATAAAATCACTTTATTTGAAGTCATGCTCCCCTCAGAATAACAGAAATTTAGGTAGATATGTTAAGTAGGAGAAACACCAAAAACGCATCGTTCTTGGTGTGCCTAATTAAGATATTAATATTTTTTAATCCTTCTATAAAATAACTAATTTGATTAATGCTTTATGCAATATCATATAAATGAAAGAAACAATGGGCCCTCAGTAAAATCACTACGAGATCTGTAAATGGCACTCTGAAACACATTTGTGTTTTGTCTAAAAGTTGTCTCCCATTCATGTACTACAATGGCACAAGAATAAGGACAGTTGAGGGGACCTAGAACACATTATTTATTATGCTAACAGTTGCTGGTACTGTTGGAGACCATATCAGTGCTGTAAGGTCCAAAGGAAGGTACACACCTTCAAGTTTTGTTTCTCAAATAGTCAAAGTAACAGCTCTTAATGGTGCCAATTTGAGCCACCTGCGCTCAGCATTTCCTCTTAAGAGCATGCCGACTAGATCCTACATCAAGTACCTGAGAACCGAGGCATCCAAAGGATATTTCGTTGCACGCTTTCACTCCCCTCTCTCTAGATACACGTTTAAGGACTTCATAACAGTAACTACAGAACGGGGGCTAAAGCACTAAGGCACACGTTTCAGGGCTGTAACAATCAGGTTACTCAAACCCAGGCTCTGCCTGTCCAGAAGATCACCTCTAGAGTAAGGGTAGCCTGGGAAACTGGCTCTGCAGAAAGGGCAGGGATTGCAGTTAACTAAATGCATCGTCCCAACAGCTTCCCAGGAAGCACTGCAGTCATATAGTGCCCTGGCACAAACCCATACCAGGTATAATTTGGGTTCTAGATGGTCCTCCTTAAGGAAAGAAATAAATAGTCTCTCAGTTACTTCCAACCTATTTTGCAGGGGACAAAGTTGCCAGTAGGACCCCTTTAAGAAAGCTTTATAAAATCTGAGTATATAGGAGCTGAGTAATCTCAGTCTGTAGTCTCTTGTTGATAACACAATAGGCTGGCATTTACTTTCACCTTCCTTTGATAAAACCTTAGTATTTGGAGACTATTAAAGCAGGTTAGGCATACAAGAGATCCTTACACAGAGCATAGAAATATCATAACTATAAAGCTAGAAAGATGTAAGACAACTATCAAATAACTAGCAGTGGTTTTCGTCTTGGCTAGTACTGAATTCAGTTCCTGCCTCTTAGATATAGTTGATGTTAACAGCATATTGCTAAATGGAGATGAGTTGTCCAAGCTATTTATTATCAACACTTATGTTACTACTCGATTTGTCCAGGGAGAAACTTTACTCTCAAGTGCAGACTTGAACAGACAATTACACATCCAGGAACTAGTTCTCCTTGCTTTTCCAATTTCACATGACAGATGACAATCAATGTTATCCCATGGAATTGTAACTACCATGAAAAATATTTAGCTATTGCAAAATACAGTAGGGGAGGAAAGGATAGCAGAAAGAAATTACAGAGGGTGGTGAAAGAACAAGTATAAAAAAATCATTTTGTCCCAGTAAGATTGAGAGAAAGTTACCCATACTTAAGAGCCTTATTAAAAACGACAGTTCAGGAGCCTTACTGCCAAAACCCAAAAACTTCTCCTTTTTCAAAATATCTTGCCCTGTTGAAGGGCCACTTCTTCCAATCCTCACTACATTCCCATCTAACAAGGGAGACTGAATTTGTTCATGGCGTTTTGTTTTTATAACAGGGTTGGGGTAAAGGACCTCCTCTACACTTCACTGTAACAGCTTTAAATAATCTAAAAAAAATAAAGCTAGTTGAGAGATATTAATTCAATTTCTTCTGATACTACATTTTATTTAAGATACACTGTTTTCTCTTTATTTCTATACACACTAGTTACCTAGGTTTCCCTAAGCACAGGAAACACGATGAATTCACATGAGAACATGTAGGAAAATGTCATGTTTGGACTCATGACTTGACAGCCTACCATGAAATTCACAATACAGAGCAAATTCTTGCTAAATCCTTCTCCTCCTGTGCTCCAAGGTTTACTATAAAGTATTTAACTTACTATAGATTTGCTAGTCAAGAAATACATGATGCTAAAGTAATGGAAGTGGTGCACTACACCAAAACCAGCTGTTAATGTTTGCATCTGATTCTTCCTTGATTTTGTACAAGACAGTAATGAGGAAAGATGAAAATCATCAAGTGTTTAAGCTGAACAAATTATCTAGATGATAGGACCAACAGTAACTTGAAGAGGAAGAGATTTTGGAGGTCTTCACATTTTTATCTAGTCACTTTGCATTATTAGAAGCGCCATACAAAGAAGGAAACAGTAATTCCACTGTAAAGCAACTTGTCCTTAATTTACAGTTCAAATCAGGTAAAAGTTATCAATAAATATCCAAGCATTACAATACAGTTACAACATAATTAAGAAGTTTGGTTGTGTTGAGCAAGCCAAAACACAAGAGCGTAGACCGATAAAACACAGACACAAGGTCAGAAAGTACATTTTATTAGATGAGAAGGGGTACATTATCTTCACCAGGGATCATCAGATTCAGTACAATTTATGTATCAGTACTGAAGTAGGTGATCCCTGTTAGAGTTTTAAGGCAGCTGGAAATTAACATTTTACATACTGCATTACAGGACACTCTCCACAGCACTCCCCATAATACACAAGGGATTTGACATAGGCATGAACTACCTAAAAATTAAGTGAGGAGTCTGTTAAGCTTTTAGGTGTTTACAGTTAGGTCTAGAAGTCAAAAAAAGAAAATAATATTAATTATAGATTAAGGATTTGGTTCCTAGCTGCCAATGCACATATTTAAAGGAAGATGGCAGTAACACTTTCCACTTAATGGCCTGAACTATGGCAAAGGCCTTGCAGCGCACCCCCTTTTCTCAAAGGCCAAATGTTTATTTCACAAATTATTCCGAGAAGGATATTGCAGACAGAAGCAATACTCCCACCATGTTCTAAGCAAAATAAAACTTTCTGTAAAGCAGCAAAGCATTTAATTCTCTTTTCACATTAGGAACATTAGCACATCAAATAAGCACTGATTATACACATAAAATTATATATTGACCATGAAAGACTCGCAATTACAGCAGCTAGTAGTCAAGACCATTTCCATATGCAAACAGCAACAAAAAAGAAACATGGCAGCAACAGGAAAAACCACAGATGGCTGGGATACGAAGCGTACAGAAACAAGTTGCTTTGAAGATAAAGGCCGTGGCTGCATCACATATGGTTTTTGCAAAGGACAGTGAGCTATCTCTCCCGAGGAGATACACCAGAGGGAAGCTAAAAAGAATCTTAATTAAGCATTTACTTTAGAAGTAGGAACTAATTGTCCAATAATCAACAAGACTGGCAAAAGCTGAGCCTGACACACTGTGCCAAAGTCTACTTAAACTGCTCAGTTTACCTTCAACTCGAGATTCCCCTTAAATTGCTACTTTTTCTATGTCATCATTGAACAAAAAAGTTAATGAATTTGAAATAGAAGACTGTAATCACACTTATTCTTACAGACAGAATTATAGTGAGAGAAGTATAATATAACAACAAGAAGTTAAAGATAATTAATGAAGTGTAAAACCATCTTTTGCTTCATAAATGACTGACCTGAAAATTTAAGACCATAAAACAGTTCAAGTGTTAGAACTGCTACAGATGTTTTGGAAGTACCAAAGAATTGGACTGCTGACTTTTAGAGATGAGCCAAATGTTCAGGGGTTTTAGAGCTTTCCCCTCCCCATCTCCAGACAACTTATCAAGCATTTGAAACAGCAGGACAAAAAGAGTTTTTACAAGATGGAAGAATGTCACACATGCTTAGGGCTTATTTCCATCGCACTCAAATTATACTGTAACTCCCCCTGCCGCGCCAGAAAATTAATTCAAGAGATGGCAAATAAATTCAGATAAAGGATTTCATTAGGAAATTCCAGGTCTTACAAGCCTTTGTTAAAAAGGAGAGGTAAAGAAATAAAATCAGTTTAATTGCACGTGCAATCATCAACACCTGTTTAGCTAGTACACACTGTTCGTGGACACTGCAGATTGCAAGCTGATTATCCTACAAACAGAAAGTACTGATATGACTGACATACAAAAATTAAATATTTTAGCAGCTAAGAAGGTAGGATACAGCAGCTGCTAATGTGAATAATAACTGAGCAAAAGGAGTTCCTTAAACTTAAATGTTCCTTAGAACAACCCTCAGTCCAGAAGTTTCATAACTAATTGCAGAGCTGGCCTCCTATAGACCCATTTCCTCACTGCCAAATGAGCGAATATGAAGGTTCTCCACTAATCTAAATTATTCAGAGCATTCAAACCCAGCTTCCTTTTTCAGCAAGGCCTCATTTCTGCAATTCTCTCTTACACCGAATATCCATTACTCAAGTAGTTCATACTACTACCACTGACAATAGCACAGACATTTGTATAGATCACCCCTTATTTAACTCAGAATGGGCCAAAAAGTTGTCACTGTGTTGGTATTTCAATCAACTTTGCATTGCTTTTGCGCCTAAAAAGCAAGAATCCCAAGTCAGTCTGTACAGGCCCTCACCACTTTGCATGCTGGTAGAATTCATTAGGGAAACAGAAATAAAAGTAATCACTATTTTAAATATGTCAGCTGATTTAAGCTTTCAAAATACAGCAGAAGGTAGTCTAAAGTTTCCCTTATTTTTTTCTCACAGTTTCCCTGTGAGTGACAGAATAAAGCTACAAGTAATTTTAAGTTTGGCATCTTCAGTTTCATACTAGCTACTGCCAACAGTCTGGAATTTAACCTGTAACTTGGATGTGCTTTTCTCAAGAATGTGGTTAACCACAGAATAACAGAGTTCGTGTTCTTTTTAATTATCTTTGAATTCAGGAAATAATTGTCCAACCAAAAGAAAAATAAAAAAACACTAAAATCACAAATGCTACTAATATAAACGCATTTTCAGTACCATATTCTCCTCCTATCTAGTGTGTTACCGCATGTCAAAAAGTGCTTCCTGGCTGCTTCACGAGAAAGCAGCAGGATATTAAGAGTGAAAACTGATGACACTCGCAGCTTTGCTGCCGACCCATTAAGTGACCGTGGGAAACAGTTATGCCTATCAGCACAAAGCATTTCGCTCACTAAAACAACCGCAGATTTAATTGAGTGTAATTCACTCCACTATACAGTAACCTTTAAGAACAAAGGAAACTCCTGTCTGCCTCCCAGCAAACAGCTGTAGAAAAACACATTTTCAAAGCATTTAAGGTCACCAGGTGAAAAGGACTTACAATAAGCATAAAATTCAGAATCACGTTTAGCTACTTACTTCTTTAAGCTTGGTTTCTGGGCATTCAGACTGCAAAGTGAGTGTTGCTCCTTCGATATTTCTTGGCATAGGAGTTGAACCAGGATTTATTGTTAGGTGAATCTGATCTGGAGAAATAATATGTTGCACGTAACCCTGGGACATTCCTTCATGATCTGCTATTAAATGAAATCCTTCTTCATGACCCTCCGGTAAAAAAGGCAAGTGATCACCACACTGTCCTTCATCCTCATCATCTTCCAATACACTGTGGTCCTGCTCTATTAGAACAGTTGTCCTGTCATAGACCGTCCCAGATGATGAAGAAACCAGCCCGTTTTTATCAGCAAACCTCATCATATTGTCATCTTGGGTTAAATCGTCTTCCTCCACTTCATAGTAGATAACGTTACCTTCAGGACTGTTCTCCCCCATGGCTCACCGCCCCTCAGTGCGATATCGTGATCTTAGACCGTAACGACTCATCTGCAACACAAGGACGGGCGGCGGGGGGAGTCAGGCAGCTCTGCCCCGGCCGGGCCGGCCCAGGCCCCTGCTCCGCTCGCAGGCAAAGCGCCGCGCGGCCGGGCAGGTGCCCCGCGGCCCCGGCCGCCCGCCCAGCCTCAGGGCGGGTGCTAGTGGAGGTGCTGGGCCGTGCGCCGTGGCCCCCGCCCCGCGAGAGGCGTCCCCTCCCTGACCGCGGCGCTACCCCCGCCCGGCCCCATACTGCCGCGCCGCCCCGCGCAGAGCCGCTACCAAAGCCTGCGCGGGACCGCGCCGCCCCGCAGCCCGGGAGCCGAGACGCAGCCCCGCCGCCCGCCAGCCGGCCGGCCCCACCGCGCTCACCGAGCTCCCGGCAGCGGCGACACCTCCTTCCCCACCCCAGCGGCACCATGATTACCAGCACACTCACTTCCGCTTCCGGCCGCGCATGGCCCGACGGGAGCGCCGCGCCCACCGCGGGCCCTTACGGGAAGGGGTGGTGAGGCGCGTCTGAGGGCGGGGCCACTCCTGCGCACTCGGCGGCAGCCCGGAGCGGACGGTTCGCGCTGCCGCCCGCCCGGGCCCTGCCCGCCCCGAGCCGGGGCACTGCCCGCACCCTGGCCCGCCCCGAGCGGCTTCTCCTGCAGTACTGCTGCGGTGCTAACACAAAGTGCAGCCGGCCCCCCCGGCACAGAAAGGAGCGTTACCAGCGCCAGAAGGGAAAGGAAACGGAGGTGGCGGTGCCCAGAGCAACAGGCCTCCGGTCGGGACCAGGCGGTGGAGGCCATGGCCCAGCCTGGCAGCCACTGCAGCGGAGGAGATACCACACCCGCACCGCAGCCAGTGCTAAAATAAATTTATAGCATCGAAATACAGTTACATGATTAAAAAAATAGCCGTTTCTTCCATAATTAGTACAAGTTGAAAGTAGAGCACACAAAGCTAAGATAAGTTTTCCTTGATACTTGATTTTTACCTCAGCGTTTTCAAAAATAAGTCTTGGGATCCCTGCAGGACAGGCCAGATGACAGCTGCTACCAGCCATGGCAGCCCAGCAACAGACAACAAACACCTTCATGCATTACTCAGTATTTTCAAAGTCTCTTCATCAGGATACAAAATTGCCAAATACCTCCTTTGAAGCACAAAAAAGTCCAGACAAACAGCTGCAGTGGCTGACAGAGCTGGGGTGGAGGCCTCCATTCCTCACGGCAGTACCTGTCTCCCCCCCCACGCCCTTCCCACCATCTGCAGCACCAGATGCACCACCATATGCACCAGCTGGCACACGTTGTTAAAATAAACCATTTTCTTGCAGACCAGTCCCTTACCTCCCTTGGATCACAGATCCACCTTGCTACATGGTCTCAAATTGTTACACGGGTGGGGAGTGGAAGACCACCATATTGCTACCCAAGACAGGTTATTAAACCATGGACAGGGGCTCCTCCAGGCCTTTTACACTATGACTTAAATGACTGTCAACAAACCAAGAGCCTAAGCCAGCCAACACCAAAAATGGGCAGACAGGCTGGAAAAATGCACCGAGATATTTTTATTTAAATAACAAAGATTTTAAAATTCTGAGTTTTAATACAAGTTAAATAAAATACACTGTAAATATCAACTTTTATATTTTTGCTTGTCTACATACAGCTTATTTAGAAATTTGATATACTTTACAGCTTAAACAGTGACACCTGATGCAAACTGCCTGATCTGCACCTTCAAAAGCAATAGATTGTATAAAATACTGTGATATTAAAAAAAAGCCAGTATACTGTACAAAAAAAATTTTTACAGTAATTTGATATCTAAAAAATCAGATTAGCTGCATCTGAAATTCATAGTAAATTGTCTTTTCTCAAGAGGAACTGATGGATAAATTGCTGAGCTTTCCTCTTTTCAGTTATATCAGGCGCAGGTCGTCCAGGAGGAGGTCGAAGTAACAAGCCACCAAATATACTAGCTGCATTTAAAAAAAAAATAAATAAATAAAAGCCACACAGACACACAGTAAGAGCCCATCAGCAGCAGGATATCAAGGGTAATTCCATCAACCCCAATCAGTCAAAGTGAGAGAGTGCCTGGCTTCAGAATAGGGTAAGATAAAGCTGATGACACATGCATCTCTGAGTCACTTTAGAACTTTTTTTTAGGCTACTCCAATGACCATTTTTCTATGGACTGTTTGCTCATGAGTAAGTGTTTCAAAACAGTAGAGGCCAAGACTGCACTCACTTTGGAGAAATGTGTTTTGTTATACAAACTGCAAAGCCCCTCTGAACAGAATGGTTATTTTGCTCGCCTTACCAAGAATATTCACATCCAAATGGTTTTTCCCTGAATTTTTCAGTAGTTCTCGTAGAAATGCCATTAGATATTCAAATACATTTTTATGGCACCCTGGCAGGTTAGAGATGATCTGAGGAGGGGGGAAAAAATCCAACACTTATATTGAAGATATGGCAATGGCTTAGCAGCATTATCTACTAGCAACATCACTCTGTCTGCAAATACTAACAGTTCTTAATAACCAAGAAGCACCAGTTCTAGACCCTTGCTATTATCAGATGATTAAGTTTCTGAGAGCAAAAACCTGTTCCTGGTCTGGCATAAAACAGTTTGCCTCCCCTCCCTCTGGAATTACAGAAACGGTCTCACAGCAAAGCCGGCGATACCTGGCTGCTCAGCAGGTAGTTGCTGGCACACTCCAAACAGCTGCTGTACAAGCTGTAGCAGATGACAGGCTCCGGCAGGCTTTCCAGGAAAAGCAGCAGAGCTTCCGCTACCGAGTGGTTGCTGCCAACTGATCCAAAGACGGTTAAGGAAGAGGCAAGCACAGCATGATCTATTTTGGTTGTATTTCTGCTGAAATATTAATCTTTGCTTAGGTCTCCAAGAACTCCTCCTATTGTTCACAGCTTTGAGTTAAATCACTTAACTCCACATAGCAAGCTGTTTCTGCTGGCAGTCAGACACTTACGTAATTCATCAACAATCATTCATCAACACCATAAGGACTTAGCGGAGGCATTCGTACTGATTACAAGGAGTAGCGAGGAACTGCGGATCTCGGTTACCCCGAAATGAGAGACAGTAATTTAAAAATGATGGGGGAGCATAGACGACTGATAAAATCTTTTTCAGCTTTGATCATTAAGGCTTAGTGAGCCTTACCGACATCAATCTAAAAGGATACGGAGGGTATCATGCATTCCTTTGTCCAAACAATCTCGGATTTGCTCAAATTCTGATCTGAGGCCTGGCTGCTGAAACAGGTCCTCCTGCAAAGACGACCATTAGTCAGTCTCAAGGAAAATAAAATAAAAGTTATTTGGGTAAATAGAGCAATGTCATTATAATCTGGCTGGAAAAATCTCTCCAAACTGGTAGTTACCAGCACAAATCCCACCACGAGCAGTTCTAGTAAGGTTGTGGCACTGCAGTGGAGAGCAATGCAGGACAGCTGCTGATGCATGCCACAGACAGCCAAGGTCACCATCACGAAACAGTGCAACCCGGGGCACCAGGATCACTTATCACAGATGTCCTTTACCTCTCTTTACCATTGGCCGAACATCCACAGTTAGCAATGACTGCTATTACCAGTATCTTCTTCAAAACTAAACCTAACGCAAACAAATTATTTTGTGTTTCCAGTACAAATGCTGCCAACCTGCTGGGAAGCATTGCGGTATAGGTGATCCACCATCATCCACAGCTCTTTTGGAATGTCCATAGGCTTTTCAGCTTGAACAGCATCATCACTCATTTCTAGTGGCAGCAGGGTCTGAGAGAGGGAGATGTGGGGAGGGTGGGGAAAGAAAAAAAAAAATAGCTAGCCAAGTTCTTATTCAGCTCTGCAAAAACGTTTCACAGAGCTCATACCTGAGAATTAAGACTTGTTAAGAAACTGTGCAGCTTCACTCACCAGTCTTCGTACAAGACTAGTACAATAGGCACATTTACATCAAAAGTCCAGACAGAAGAAACACGCTCTCATAAACACGCTTCATGTACACTCAGCTCTATGGAAATGTTACATCGTGCCTCACATATCTCCATTCAATGTGGAGAAAGCCAAAGGCTCCAGGGAAAAGGTTGACATTTAGACATTGCACACCTTTTCTAAATGTGCAGGTAGAGCAAATGGGATCTTACTTTCAGTGCTCTCTATATGAAAGGGTTTGGTTCATCCATGTGAAGAACTAATGCAAGTCGTGAAGATGGTGCACTGGAGAGCACAAGCTGTATCAGCGTTCTCAGACTACGGACCAGGGAAGGGGAAGAAGGCTCTTTAGCAATAAACAGGACTTAACATCTAGTTTTAATGGTTCTTGTGGGTTCAGAAGGGATTCTTGTCTTTAACTCACAAGTTTCCGAATGGATTCTGCTGACATGTCCTGGATTGGTTCCCTCATGTAACACAGCGTATGAATGGGAGACCCAAAGCAACTGGGCAAGTAGTTTCCCGTTACAGACAGAAAATAATCCTTCCCCCTGTTAAGATGCAAGACTAAGATATCTTCAAGTTTTTCCTCTCCAGAGTTTAAGTGTGTAGCTGTTGATTTGTTAACAAACACCTCCAACTCAATTGTGATCTCAGCATCTGCCGGAAGATGATAAAAACCCCATACTTAGTTAAAAAAGGTATTAAACCAATAAGCCTGCAGATAGGCATAGCATTCTCAAAATAGCAGAGAGAACTAAGCCAGAACGTGACACTATTAGCTCATTAACACGAGATGAACAACAAGGAGCTCACCTGATAGCAGAAAGCCCTTACTGGGATTAGCAATAAGCCACTCCTTGCAGTAGGTTTCCTCATCTGGTTTGCTGATAAATTCGAACTGGCAGGGGACTTGCCCATTGCGGATTGTAAACTTCTCTACCTGCAGCTGCATGTATTTAACATCCTCAAAATGGAACTAGAAACAAATGTCAGTCAACACCATCAACCAATTCCACCTTGCCAAGCACCAACAGCAATTCCTGTCCTGCAGTTTAATCACTAAGCAGCAGAATACCCACGTTAACCCTCTTGCTCCTGCATCCCATCTCTTCCAGGATTAAAAAGGATTACATTTGCTTACTCTGTATGCTAAAGTCGCTTGCATCAGTGGGCCCTTTAAAACAAATACTGCCCTCAAAGAACCTCAATGAAACTTGAGAACAAGATAGCTGTAGCCTCAAATGTCTCATTTGCTTATCTTTTTTAGTCCCCAACACACAAAGCAAATGCCAGTTTTGTGACCTTCTCCAAATCCTTCAGATTTTACATTTTTATGTTTCTAAGAACAAGTCAGAGCAAGGGCCACGAACTCCCCTTTTACTCTCTCTCTCTCTCCCCACCTCAGGGAGTAACACACCCTACATTTCAGCCTGGTACTGTAAATGGAATTTACCCACATCTAAACAGAAGCAAATATTTCTAGGGCTTGTAAACAGAGAACAGTTGGAAGTCAAAATATTCTACTTCTTTGGAACCAGAACCTGGGGTCTAGAATCCATCTTCTGCCACTGGAATACACTTCTGGGGTCTAGGGTTGCTCAGTTTCTCCAGCAAGTCACAGCACACGAACATACCCTACCTCTCTCCGGGAGAGGGTCACCGAGGGAATGTTGGCATTCTCCAACTTATCCAGGGAGCGCACTATTTCCTCAAAGGCTTTTCGATAGAGCTCCTCATTCACAACCTTCACCTGAAAAGGACACACGCTGCACCAACTGGCATTTACTGTGGCTCTGCAGGAGAGCTGTAACACAGCTGGACACATATGAAGTGATCTGATTTTAGCAGCACACTAGCTAAAGTGTGAGAGCGCCACTCGGAGCGCTAATGCTCCAAGATCTCCTCAGGATCCAACAGGAAAGGACCTTGGCATAACTAGCAAGAGTCATCCAGTCAGTACTAGATCAACTTCTTTTTTCTTTTTTTAAAAAAAAAAAAAAGTTTGACAACACACTATTGTGTTGTCAATGATGTAGCATTCCTGCACTGCAAGTTTCTCTGTGAAAATTATTAGGAAAATAAGAAAAAAGGCAAAAGAACACTTCTGAAAAACACCTACACATGTTCATGCATTATTCTGCTTAACTAAAGTATCATTTAGCACAACCCTAGCTTACCATGAACAACAATCCTATCTCACTATCTTGTCTAGCCCACCTTTTAAGCCATTGTTCTCTGTGGATGCCATAAAAGCAGGAGGAGATGAAAATCAGCAGGAAAACCTCCCTCCTCCTTCCCCCTCTCCCCACACAGAGGATGAGGTCAGCATTTATCTCCTTCAGCACTGACATACTTACCCCAATGTCAAACACAGAGCTAACTGGCTTATGATCACTGATCTTCAAAGCCATATGGCTTCGATAGCTCAGCTGAGTAATGTTCCGCCCTTTCCAGAGTATCCGATCACACCATGCTGGAACACGACACTTCTCACTAAAACAGAGGTGAAAATTACAGTTTCCAGGCGCAGTTCAGGTGGAATAACAATGCAAGGCAGAATACTGCTCTCCCAGACACTCTGTTTTCTTGACACGGCCTGGAGGTAGTTCGCTGTCAAAGTTCCACAGTTTCTTGGAGTAGTTATAAAAAGTTTGACTGTCTACTATTAGGTATCTCTATATCATGCTTTACTTTCTACTTCTTCAAAGATGCAATTATTTGTTTTGTTCTTTTGATATAATTAACATACAAAGCAATACTCAGAGATACTTTTGACTGTAAGAACCATGAAAAATACGAATTCAGGCTCTACATTTAAAGTTCCCATTTTAATTTTTTTTTTTTTCTTCACTGACTAGTGCACAGATTTCATTCCTACACTTGAAGCCAATGTTTCCAGCTTACTAAGAACAGGTCAGCCACTCTGTGTAGTGCACTACAGGAATGATGGTTTTCACAGTCTTTTGGAGAATGCACTCAGCTACGGACAGCACAAATGCACCATTTTGAACCCTAGCTGATCTGACCTGAGTAGGTATAGCAGATAAAAGATCCTAAAAATCTTGCTTGGGGAAAAAAAAAAAACAAAACAAAACAAACCAAAAGAATTAAACTAACTAACTAACTTAATTTTGGACACCTCTAACTAAGAGGAAACCCAATGGATTATTCCTGGGAGACAGATTAGGAATATCTGACAAATAGCAGTGGAAGAAAAACAACATAAATAGATGTAAACTGGAGATGGATTTTGGAGCCAAGGGGGAGGAACAGCAACAATCTCAGAACTGTTCCTGTTTATAGCCATTAGATCTGCAATTCTTTTTAGCTTTGTTTTTACTTCCTTCAATGGTAATGTTAGCCATTGGTAGCATCACATATGACACAATCACCGTACCTTGTGTCCCAGTCATCACAGCCAGCATCATATTTGTATGTTGGCTGGAAAGAAATCTCTCCCTCTATAAAGCCTTCAAAGACTGCATTTGCATTCATTTGCCTCTTTAGCTACGGAAGGAAAAAAGACAAAAAAAATCATTTTAAATAAGCTCAAGCACAAGTCCCATATGAGCTAAAAGGGAGCTGTTCAGCTCTGAGAAAGCTAAGGAGTAGGTGTGCAATTTCTAACTAGCACCCTCAGCACCACCTGCAGGTAGGTGAGACATCATACCTGGTCATACCGGCAAAGCTCTAGAAACGCTTTCTCATCTACAAGCTGCTTCACTTTTGCCACATCCAGTTCCTCCAGCCGATAGTTGAGGTCACCCAACCACAAGATCACACTGAAAGAGAATGTACACCAGAAGTCTGTACAGAGGCCTAAAGATGTCCAAAATACAAGCTGGCCGTGAGGTGGAAGCACAGCTCCACAGCAGTGCCTTAAACCATCTAATGCAAGCATGAGCTCTTCTAATCTCAACATGATCAGGTGGATGCTGTGTCTGCTTCTCCATCACGGAGAAGAAGTAAGAGTGAAAACTTGAAAGACAAGCTACATTTTCTACCTTTGCTGTTCCTGTTCTGCATGTTTGTCACAACCTCTTAATAACTGGTGCTTTTAATATTCCACACTGACTAAATCCCACAACCCATTGGGGAAATCGATGCATATTATTGCCCGATTCCCAGCTCATGCTTGAAAACAAGGCCTGGAAGAACGTAAGAAGGCAAGTGACTTGTCAGAACCATATAGGTGACGACTCTCAAAACCAGGGTTACAGTAAAGCATTTCTGGCCCTTCCAGGCTGACGATTAGATCACTGGGCACCCCTTCTCACATCCCTGCTGAGAGAACCTCACACCCCAGTACATTCATAAGGTTCTTCCTTGCCACATGCAGTGATTCCCACAGTCAGACGGGAAGCATACTCGTGTTTGCCAATAGTGAGAGGGGGCAAATTTGGATCCGATTGGCAGAACTGCATCCGAGAGCAGATGTCTTTGAAGTCCTGGTTCCTCCGTTCATATTCCTCTGTGTGAGCTGCAAGGTGAGAATTCACAATGCACACGCTAGTGTTATGGAATTTAAACCTTATGCCAACACCACCTTTGTTACCCTGAAAGATAAAGACAAAGACGCTGGTCAGAAACTTCTACACAACAGATGAATCCACAAGTGAGTTACTAGCAGTGGACAAGCCAGAAGACATTGAGGCAAACCATTTAATTCCAAAGAAAGGAAAAGGCTGAAAATGCCAATTAGTGATAACTACTTCATGAATTCAAGTCAGTAACTCATGTGAGGGTTGAACACAGCAAGCATATGGTACTCTGTAACTCAGGAATCAGCTAATACAAAAGGAAATTAAAATCAGCAAGAGAGCTGGTCAGTTACTTCAGCAAGTCCCAAAACCTGTTTAGCAACAAACTGGATCTTTCAGCACAAACCATAAAAAAATTGTAAATGGAGGAGGAAGCACATGACTTAGATGGTCAAAAATACCTTTGACAAATTATAGCTGCAATGTTCACAGAAATTACATTCAAAGGGCACAGACTTAATTCCAATGGTGTGAAATGGCAAGAGGCCACTAAATCTTCCACAGAAAAACTAATCTGGATAGACATGTTTCTTCTACTCATATTTCCTTGTGTTATTTGCTTTGGTCAAAATCACAGCCAGCATCAAAATCACATGAGAGCAAGGCCCCACACAGCCCAGTACATACAATCAGAAAAAGAAGTCTTCAGCGAAGATTCTCCCTCAAGGTCTTTGAGCCTTTGCGAGCACATGGCAATTCCCTCTAGCAATGCCCTGAGCTGGCACAGGGACAGGACTATGTGCTTCGAAAGGCAGCTGCATCCCTCAGTGGGAGGAATAACCACTACACCTAAGGAGCGGAGCTCGCCAGGGCTCTTCTAAATCTCACTGCTTTTCATGCACAGTTGCCATTCTTACCATCCTCCCCATGATTCCAGTTCCCACAGTCTCAATTTCCACCTCGGAGATGTTCAAAGCAAGGTCTGCTTTGACATACAACAGAAGCATGATTCCCACGAGCCGCACAAGTTTCACCTGAAAAACAGATCCTGTTTCATTAAATACTGGAATGGGAGAGGTTTGATGAGAGAAGGCACATCGCCTCTGAGTCCAGAACACGAGTCACCAAAATACAGGTGAAGAAAAAGAGAGTTCCAGGCTCATCTGACGGACCAACTGGGCTCACAGTACACAGGCACTCCGGCAGCACAGTACAGGAAGGAGCCAGGGATCAACACCCCAGTAAACAAAGTTGAAGCCCAAAGCAAAACCTACAGCACAGGCACAGCCCACGGAAAGAGCTTCCCTTCAATGACAGTGACAAGAGACAAAGCAGACCTAAGGAGCAGGAGCCAAAACATAAGCAGCATTCCTACCAAGATATCTTCACAACTCATTCCACCATGCATTGTGGAAGAAACTAAGATACTTCCTATTCTCTTCCCCCAAAACAGCAGGAGCTTCCTTTATGCGTGGATGCCTAGCTCTGGTCTCCTGTTCTGCCCCCTGCCTCAGCACCCTGCACAGCAACACTACCTACTTCACCTTCAGAGCACTTCTGACTGAACAAAAGCCTGCAGACAATGAGACTCTGGAAGACACAGCAACTGAGAACAAGAAAAAGCAAAGGGAAAAGAGGCCCAAGTGGAAAATGATTCCACACTCAAACCTCCCCAAACCCCACATTTACCTTTGCATATTTGGCATCTGGGTGAAGACTATCAGTTACAGCTTTAAACCATTCTTCTTCCTTCGGTGTGTCATTGAAAAAGAAGGCTTCTTTACTCAGATCAAGCTCCTGGAAACTGTGTTAGAGGAAGGAACCCATGGATGCATGCAGTTGTTTATAACTCTCCAGCCCTTTCCTCTGGGAAAGAACTAAATCAATTCATAGTCACTAAATTTATAACTGAAAACTCAAATTCAGTTATGCTGATTTTAGAGGTATGTTAAATGTAAAGCTAAATTACTATTAGTATTAAACTGAATGGCATTAAAGATTTTGTAACACTGCAGTGCCAGAGAATCCAAACACTACCAGAATAACAGTCCTTTCAGGCTATGCAAACACACACTCTAAAGCTGTGCAATGGACTAAGGCAATGTAAACATTCCTCAGCTGTGGCGTCTTGGTTGAACACCTCCATGCTACAGATTCACAAGCAAGCAACACACAGTCAAGGTTTGGAAGGACAGGTCAGAAAGAGACACTCACCCCACGCAGTAAATGTCTGGAGGCTCAGCATCACATCTCAGCCAAGGCTGGAGGCTTTCTCTGGGTGACTGACCGTTCACATTATATGTCCCAACAAAAAATCTGCAAAGAAGTTAACTAAATCCCAGAGCTGCAAATTGTAGAGCTGATGGAAATACCACTATTATTAATCTGTGTACTTAGTACTACATATAACTATTTAGGAGTAACATGTTTCTAGGGGGAAATTAGGAAAATGTGACAAAGTTTAAATCCCTAAACTGATTTAATTACAGTAGCACCTTTACAGACATGTTTTACAGAAGGATACACATTTTTACATACAGTATTAAGAAAAAAAAAGACTAGAGCTGTGCAGTAGCAGTTTGCAATGATAAATTCATAGAATGACATGCATAAAAGGATTTCAACCACAGTAAAGTTTTGATCCTAATTATATATTTCACCCAAGCTCTTAAGAGCTTATTGGAACAACTACATGGATAAGTAGTGAACAGAAGCAGTAAAGGTCAGAGGTGCACAGAACTGATGCATTTCCAGACACAGACTGAAATAAGCACAGGAAAAAGTCATTTCAAAAAGGCCATTTTCTCAACAAGAACCATGAGGCAAGCCTTGACAGAGACATGAATGAAATTCTTCTCTGCTAATGCCTAAACAAGGAAAGCAAGCTGCTCTGGAAAGTATGGATCATACTTTCTACAAAATTTCCTATTTGCAGGGATACTAGATGAAATAACAAACATGGGTTATTTTGACAGCTTATACTAACTAACTTACTCCCCACAAATACAAGTTCTCAGGAATGATCACTACCTGAAGCTCTGGATGTGTGTGTAGGAATCCTCCATTTGTACAAGCTGAGATTTAACAATAGTATCTCTTAGTCCAAACTTCGGTTCTGATAAGATTGAAGCCTTGTTTGAAGCCATCACGCTGGAGGACCGTACCATTTCAGTTGTCACTTCAGGTTTGAGTTTGTTTTGCCTGCAAACGAAAGCAAAACTGCACAATGAAACCCAGGATATACACACACCCTAAACAGCTTATTTCTGCCACCGAAGACTTGATTCACATTTATATGTCTATTTCACCAAAGACAGATAATCAATGTTTGGGATAAGCACACAAGACTGAAATAAGCATTTCTTAGAACGGTTCAGATCTCTAGATAAAACCAGTTTAACTAACTGAAATAACAAACGGTTTTGACTAATCTGGTGCAGCCTGTTGATCCAGAGCAGGCCTTACTCACACCTGGATGTTGATACAAAACCTGTACACCTTTCCTGCTTACTGGAGCAAGGAGATGAAAATCTCATCTCTCGCTGCCTCTGCTCAGCCCTTCTGACCTCAGCAGAAGAATGGAAACCTGTGTTTGTTTAAAAAGCCTTCTGGTGGAAAACTCCCAGCTCTGCCTAGAAAGGAGGCAGCACAGAGTGGGTGGAGGTAGAGGTGGTTTTATTTAGTATCACAGGGCTCTGCACACTCCTTTTGCAACAGTAATAATGCCACAGCTTGGGAGTTCCCACAAGCAAGTGGATGGTATAAATTTAAGGTCAACAACCTGCACACCAGTGCCAAGGACAGCACACAGGCAGACTTTGAAGGATATGCAGCAGGGACCACAAAGTCCTGGGAACTGGAAAATGAAACTGTAACATTTTAGGAGTGTATCTATGAGACAGGGTGGCTCTAAGCCAAACCTCTCTGAATTCAAAATAAATAACACTAGCAGGTCCTGTCCCACTAAACAGCAAAAATATGCCCAAATAGGGGACTAGCAGGACTGCCTCTGAGAGACTGTGCTGGAATTCCCACTAAAGTTTTGACAGCACGCTTATGCTGAACTTTCTTCTGCCCTGACTAAAATCTGCAGATACTCTTCTCAAAAAGTTGCCAACTTCTGCACTAGATCCCACCACCTCTGGGGACTGCAACCGACACGGTCACCGGCAGATGGAACTAGATAATGCAGCTGCAAGATTGCTCGAGCACTGGTGTGTGCACAGACTCACACACTGGCACCAGAGAGACCAACTTCCCCACTCGGTTTCCAGATGAAAACCAGGAAGCCCAGACAAAAAGCTCTCTGCACTTTCTTTTTCTTCCTCTAGGCATCAAAGCACCAACAATTTGCCCACCACAGTTCATTCCATCCGTACACAATCATCCAGAAGTACCCAGAACTTTGGTGCTATATATATTTACTGTCACTATACAGAGATCCTCTGTGGAGGGGAGGCATAGCTGAACTGGCAAAGAAACATTGCCACCACTTTTACTCCTTGCTAGACCTTCCACAAAGTGCTGATGTGCACAACTCTCCCTTCAACTGCATCACCAAACCTATACAAGAAGCAAGAGAGATACCATACCTGGGAGCACTTTTATCAGTGCTGTCATGGCTTCGGTTCTGACTAACTGCAAGCTTTTTTCCATTCTGTTTGATGCCTTCAGAGCCAACCACTTCTGGAAAAACCCAAAAAGTTTCACATTAAACACAAAGTGTTCTTTAATTTATCAAGACACTTATGCAAACACTGGCAAAAATCTGTGAGCAGAACATAATTTAGTTTTGTGGAGAAACAAAGTGCCCCGCAGCCTCTCTTTCAGTTATCTGATAGATATAGCGTATTTTGACAGAACTGTTCGGTGACGATGCAGCTTCCCCTCTAGAGGAAGAATTGACACTATCGTGCCGTGCAGCCATGGAGAGCAGCAGAACTGCTGTATGCTGCCTGCCCGCTGCTGGAGCAGGCTGCTGTTGGCTCTCCTTACAGCTAAGTCAAACCAGGACTTAGCTGCAGAAAATCCAGGACTTTATCCTAGGAATCCAAAAAATGTCTGTTAATAACAGGTTTTTCCTTTCTGAAGCAAGACAGGAAGTACAAAGAAAGGAAGAAAAAGGGGGAAGAAAACCCAAAAACCCCACACTACCATTTAAAGGGTTTCTACCTATCTGCAAATGCATAGCAAAGCACAAGTGTCTCCCCCCTCGAGGCAGTGCAGTACAGAGTCACCATATGAACTCACCGTACCTCAGCAGAAACAAGTACCTCAATGCAAATTGCACGTTCCTAAAAAAATAATAGGGCAGCGACCATGCAAATATAACTGAATATAGGTGTGACACTAAACACACCACACTACATTAGCAAAATTTGACCTGTCTTTCAGCATTTTGTTTCAGTTATGACATTCTGCTCCTACAAGTGGCAAAATAACAGTTAAAAAAAGAGGACTCTGCATGAGAGTTTCCATGTTTAAGATGCACAAACAGCAATCTCAAGATTATGCCCTTTAGCACACAAATCTAATGATGATATAGAAATTGCTCTTAAGATTATAAGGTTCTAGTCATTCAGCTGAGCTTCTCCTTCAGTGAGCACAATTCAGAAAAATTAAAATGTTATTGCTGTCATAGCACATTCTCCAGAATGAGAACGCAAACCAGAAACAGAACTTGAAGTACTTTACCTAAGCACTCAGAATAAAACAAGTTGACAAGAAGTGGCCATATTCTCAGCTTGGAAAACCTCTTCTGCCCAAGAGCTCTCTGAGAATAAAGACTGTAAGAGGATTTATCAGAGGCTAGCTTCAGAAGAGCACGTGACTCAAACCTCATTACAGATCACACAGCCAAAGTCACGTAGAATTGAACAGGAGTGTACGCAGTTCAGAGATGCACTGTGAAGCGTGGTCTTGGGGAGCTGGGACAGCAACATAAATTTTCTCCATAGGCATTAAGCACTTAACCAGTGCTGCTTAAGCCTCTGTGAGTTCTCCCGATAAAGGCCATGCAATGTATCTTGACAGTGACAAGAACCAACTTGAACTTTCACTGTAACGGACAACTGTTGCTTCTGTAACAGGAAGGGAGCAGAAGTCCAGGCTTTATCACCCGTATAGGATGACGCCACTTGCCAGCATGCAGGTGGTGTTGGTTGCCAGAATGGCAAGACTTGTGTGCCTGCTCAGTGCTGCTACATGATCCAAACATCACAGTCATATATCACACTTTTGCATTCTCACCTCATCAGCGGAAATCAGTTTTAGACCAGATTCTCCTAAGAAAGAGATTAGCCCTGGAAAAGGGTTGTTTCCTTTAGGTAAATGTATACCTAGATACAGATTGCTCTAGCCAGAGGGATCTATATGTTAGCGATCTGAAGTGGAGTATTTTAGCAAGCTAATGGCCTTGTTCAATAATTGAACTGGGTGCAGAAATAAAGAGCTATGTGCAGAGATTACAGAACAGCAGAACGTATGTGGCCTGAATCAGACAGGATTTGCAGTTAAAAGAGATTTAGGCAGTAGTAAAGACCTTCTTGTTAAAAATGTGCAATGACATTATAGTACTGTTCTACAGCAAGAAAATGTATCGTATCTTCTGGATAAAGTAGGATCCATGCTTAGTGCTCAAAAGGTAGAATTAAATTAGTCTTGCCATTAGTTATATCAGTCTTAGCCAGTCTGCTCCCTCTTTAATGAAGGCGTAAGCAACAATCCACGCGGGACCGCGCTACTCCAGGCTGGAGGGAAGCACGTTTGTTCTTTTCACTGTTCCAAATGAAGGAACACTGCAGTTGTGACTGTGATTGCACTTCCATGCACACAGATAGGATTTTTGGTAGAGGTTTTAATCAAAATTGTGAACATAAACCATACAAGGGAAAGCACATTTAAATCCCTTTATAGATGCTGTCATTCATTAGCCGGCCTTAATTCACGGAAGACACAATGAACTAATACCACTCTACTAGCAAATGGCAGCATTTACACAGTATTTAAATGTGCTTTCATTTGCCCATGAGAGTTGCTAACTCTCTCAAACATTCATTTAAGGACAGAATGAGTTACAGCTATTCCCGGAAAATGGCAGACAAAACCTCATTCTATATGAATTTATATTCCAAAAGACGCCAAGTGATGGCAGACAGCATTTCTTCTGCTAATACGGGGTGGGGGGGTAGAACCCGAGACTCCTCTGACGCAAGAAAAACACAATTAAGCCTTCCTTGAAAAGGCAACTTTGTCAAAGCTCAAAGGCATGATTTGATAGAACTACTTCCCAAGGAGCTTACCATTCAAAGAGTGTTACTGTGCTCCAGATACAACAAAAACACACCAACAAAGGAGCCAGGGTTGCGTTTCATTCAGCATATTTTTCCTCCGAAGCATGTAGATATGCCCGAGTCTCTCCCAGTCCGTTCTAAGCTACAAGTTAAAATGCCACATGGGAGGGGATGTCCCAGATCCCCCCACCTTGCCTCCACCCGGGCTGTGCTGCTACCTGAGTCACAAAATTCATCCCTTCTCTTTTTTTAACACACTACTGATAAACACAGAAATAAAAAGAAGGAGTGCCAGCAATACCAAACTGCGCCTCCATGAGTTAAGAGCAGCCCAGTCTAAACAAAGGCGGGTAAACTAGAAATGGTGTAGTTCAGATTTTGAGTCCCACACCGACTTCCAGTCCCCCTTTTTGACTTCCACACCGACAGGAATTGCTTTAGCTCTCCGCACCGTCTCACACGTGCGCTTTGCAAAGAGGGAAACGGCAACAGACACCCGGAGCCGCGGGGATTTGGCGTGAGCCGCAAGCATCCCCCCCGCAGGCGGAAGGGGCTGACACCCCGCCAAGAGAGCGCGACCGACACGGCGGAGCCCAGCAGCAGCCGAGGGGCGGCAAGCAGGGCGAGAGGAGCGGCACCAGAGCCGCAAAGCCGCGGAAGCCCCGGCCGTCCTCGCAAGCGGCGCCCGGGACACTTGGAGGCTGCTGCGTTCTGGATGGGGCGATGCTGACAGAGCCCCGGCGGGACAGCAGCTCCGCTCCCGCGGTACCTGCGCGATTTGCTCTGCTCCCGCTGCCGCCCGCTCCTCTGCCCGCAAAGGGGACGCCGGAGGCAGCGGGCAGCCGTGCCTGCGGGCTGCCCCCAGGCCGGCCGTCGCCCCGCGAAGCGCCGGGAGCCCCGGCCGGCCGGCCCCCGGCCTCCCCTGCGCAGAGCCGCGGGCGCCCCGGACAGACGCCGGGCAGCGGCCCCCGACGAGCCGGGCAGCGCGGGTCCCCCGCCCGCGGCGGCTCCTCCGCTCGCCGACCCGTCCCGCCCCGCCCCGCCGGCGGGCCCCCGCGCTCACCTCGGCGGGGCCGCCCGCCCGCGGACATCGCCGCAGCTCGGCGCCGCCGGCCGCCCCGGCCCCAGCGCCCGGCCCGCCCCGGCCCGCCCCCGGGAGCCGGAGCGCCGCCGCCCAGCGCCGCACGGGCGCCCCCGGCGTGGCCGCAGGCAGCCGCGGCAGCAGCGAGGAGCGCGCCTGCGGCGGGGGTCGGCCCAGGCGCTCGAGGCTCCGCGGGGCCGCCCCGCGGGGCCGGCGGCGAGCCCCCTCCGAGCGGAACGGGGGCCAGGATGGCCGCGACCGTGGGGACGCGCCGAGCGGGCAGCGCCGGCCGCCCCCCGTGAAAACCGCGCCCGCCCGGGAGGCGGTTAGGAACGGCGGGAGGACAGGGCGAGCGGACACGAAGCGAGCTGCCGCCTTCGGAGCTCTGCCCGGTCTTCCACAGCGCTGGCCCAAAACGGATGTCGATTTGGCCTTCGGACCGCACGAGCGGCGGGTTGTTTGTCGCAGTACTCGCATCTGCTCAGGCAAAACGCTGATCATCGCTGCTGAGCTGTCTGGCGACGGAGAATCGTCACACTTGCAAATCATTCCAGTTCTGCGCAAGTTTTGGCAGCAGAGGCCAATGCTGCTCTTCCACATGGAGAAGAAACGCACAAACACAACACGCCAGCCGAGACCGCCTACACCTCTGAACCCGCGGGTCACGTCCAGCACACGACAGAGCGCCTACCTGGGCTGCACCTGCTGACCTCCTGAAGGAACGTGCGCGTGTGGGAACCAAAAGGCAACCGCACCATGAGCCGATCATCTTCTGAACTTATCTGGATAGTCACGTCAGAGCCTAAAGACATTGGGAGAAGAAGAGCTCTTGTGGTTCATGCTGACAAGCCTTCAGAAACCGAGCATTTTCTCCTCTCTACACCAGCTGGCACGCACGCAGACTTCAGCAACAAGTCTCCCCACGCCTTCTTATCATGGTCCTTTTCCACATTTTACATGAGAATACCATTTAAAAATATAAAAATCAGCGTTTATAGTAATTTTTATTCTGCTCATTCAGCGACAGTAATTAATCTTCCAGTAGCAGTTTAAAAGTGTTTGGAAAAATCACTCCTTTGGTTGAACTGGGGTGACAATACTCGTTAGCATGAACTGAATCATGGCAAACAGCACACCGAGCTCCCCAACAGCAGCAAGGCAAGATGCCCCCGGGCAACAGTCCGATCACAAGAGCCCCCACTCCTGCCTCACTGAGTGTAGCTGGTGCAGGGCCCAGGAACGCCTGTAACACAGGCATTAAAGCCACAACAGAACTCACCGATGACATGAAGGTCACTGTCAAGCACAACTGTAAAAGCAAAACAAAGTTCAGTTACTTAGCTTTAAGTAACAGGTTTGCAGACCGCGCTGATACTTTGAGGTTAGCGAGCTCGCCAAGTTCCTCAAACCCCAAATACTCCTTCTACGAATGGAGATGGGCAGAACAAACCGGCCGGGATAGGAGGCAACGGCTGGTGCTTGGTAGGACACAGGGCGCTCTGGATTGCACAGCAATTAATCTAGCAGGGCCCTTCCAGCTATGCCATGTGATGCACAAACATCACCAGGGATTTCAAATTGAAGAAAAAATGTTAAGGCTGAATAGATCCCAAATTTCAGCAAGTAGAACAACAAAATACAGACTCCAAAACACTTCATCCGCTTCTTTGGAGGTGGCCACTAAGCCACCAAAGTGTTAGTACCTTCTTCCACTGCAAACCCTTCTGTGATCGGGATAACTTTCTCCAGCCAGACATCCTCAGCTGCGATGGCCATCCTCCGGTGAGTGTATACGTAGATCCTGCAAGCACGGAGCAGACATGGAGGTAACGCCTCCTTGATTCTGGCATCTCCACAGGTACGGACAGACCCCACCCCATCCAGCAGCGCTTGCTAGCACAGCCTCATGCAAACCCCAAAACCACTTCTCAGCCATGCGCCCACCCAGCTGCTTACCCTGTCATTTAATTACGAGTGTATTTATGTTACTGGCAAAACGCACCAGACAAAAATATCCAGGGCCTGGGCTTTTCTCACCAACCGTCCATAACGTACAGCAGGAGAAATGCCAATGCACAACACCTTCAAATCACTGCCCTGCCTGACTTCACCCTGGTAGAAAGTCTTAGGGCTAGGAAGGAGTTTTCAGGCAGTTTCCAAGGCCTGTAAGAGACCTGCAAAGCTCTTGGCTTTTTTGCGGATGTTCTTCCCACCAGGACCACCCTGCCCTCCCTCCCCACGCAGGCAGCCCGCGGATACGGCCTCCGGCACCTACGCGTGCTCTCCACGGCTCTCCACGAGGCCCAGCAGCCGGCTCTCCACGCTCTCCCCAGCAGCCAGGACGCCCTGCACCGCCTTCAGCTGAGGGTCAAGGAAGAGCGGGGAGCGACGGGAGGGCTGCCAGAACCGGGCAGGAGGGGAGGAGAGGGAACCCGGCCTCCCCCGCCCGTCTGCGCCAACCAGGGCCGAAGCAAAGGATACGATCCGGCAGGTCGCCCCCTCCGCCAGGCTCTCCTGGATGGCGACCGACTGGTCCATCCTCCGCACCGGCAGCGCAGCGGCTGGCGCTCGCCAGGCCGGGCCGCGCTCCCCGGGACCGGGACCGGGACCGGGACGCGGCGGCTGCTGCCCCGGCCCGGCCGCTCAGCGCGGCTGTCGCGACGCGTCGTGCCTGGCCCGCGGTGTCCCCCGGCCCCCCCCGCCGCGCTGCCCGCGCGGGGCCGTTACCGCTACCGGCACCGCCCCGCTCCCGCTAGGCCGGGCCCACCCCGCGGCGGTGAGCCGCCCCGCGGGCCCGGGCCGCCCCGCGCCCTCCGCCGCCCGCAGCCCGCCCGGCCCGGCCCGGCCCGGCCCGGCGGCTCCCGGCCTGCACCCAGGCGTCCCTTAGCCCTTCGCTCCGGGACCGGCCGCGGGCGGGGCCCCGCGCTGCCGCTCGCCGGACGCTGGATGACGCGGCGGGGCCGGGCCGCGGGGAGCCGCCGGCAATAACGGCGCTGCCCCAGGCACGGCCGGCGGCCCCGCGCGGTGCGGGCGGGATCGCGCCCGGGGCGGACCGAGGCCGCGGGGACAACCCGGCGCCGCTGCGCGCCCGGGCGGCGAGTTCGGGCGCGGTTTCACAACGGAGCGGATCCTCTGCAGCTGCACGCGGGGTGCGAACGGGTGGGAAGGCGCGAAGGCGGCGGAGCCGGTGGGCCGCGCCGGGCACCGGCCGGAGCATCCTGCAGACCTCCCCCGCGGGGAAGGGGAAGCTCTGGGTTAGCAGCAAGGTGGAAAGGTTGATGTCCTCGTGAAACCGGGAGATGCTCTTTTTTCAGTAGCACCTTGAATTATTTTTGTCTTGAATTTCAAGACGACCCAGCTGGCATAAGCCAACTTCTGAGCTGCCGGTTTATTACGCAAACGAATTACTGCAGAGTGGGTAAGCAGGTGCTAGAAAATGTCACCAGATACTGTCTTTTGCGTAGCAGAGGTAGGACCGTTTGGCCTAAGTGAGCTCCTTCCACAGATGTAGGAGCCATAGCCAAGATCTAGAGATCAGGAAAAAACCAAGCACTCTCTGTGAAAGTAACCACTCTGCTGTCTGCCTTTCCGCTCCCTGCTCTGCGCTCCAGCAGCCCTGCAGAATGGACAAGAGACTGCAAAGAGGAAACGAAAGGAGAACAGTCTGAAATACCTGCTGTAGACGCTAAACCACTATTCTTACAAGAAATGTGGCCCTGGATGGTATTTTTGAGATGGAAAAAACCCTGGGTTTCATCCTGTTTTCACTTGCTATGCATATGCTGACACTGTGGCCTGAAACAAATTAAAGACATGTCCCAAACCCTGTGCTGCGGTTTAGATGCACCAGAACAGCAGGCTGGTTGAGGCTGCCCTGCAACATGGAAGGGGCCAGCTACCATTTCAGTCAGGCTTGTTTCATCCAGTCCCACGTCTGCTGCACAAGAACGTCCCGGCCTGGAGCACCTCGTAAGGGGGTGGGGGGGGCAGAGCAAAGCCTTTCTGCTGGTGAAAGCACGAGGCTCCCCGGGGCCAGCCAGCGCCACGCCTTGAACCAGCATACCCGGGCTCTCCCTCCCCTTGCTCCGAGTCGCGTTGTGTTCAGCCACGCTCAAAACACCCCCATCACCGACCAGGGGGACTGACACCCGGATTTCTATAGTTTTGCAATTTTTTCTTTAAAGAAACAACAGCAGCAGAGGACAGCAGAGCGTGTGTTCATACGATCGGCAGCGCATTGACACCATTGAGTTCTGCCCAACAAGCTATGCACCAGCTCCGTGTGATGCAATAACAGCCTGGGGGGAGCACCGGAGGGGGTGTGGTTCACATTGCAGGCTAATGCTCACGTAGCTGCTCTACCTTTAGCAGTAGAGAATCACAGATGTGATACAGGATCATCTAAAACATGAGACACTTCTAGATTAATCCCATTTTCCTGCCTAAAAATTGGCGATGAAACATAAGAGTTCTATTTTTACCTACCCAGACAAGAGATACTTCAATACCAGAGCAGTTTTAAACTAACAAGTAAGAGGGTGCCCAGAAAGGCTGTGCCGCAAGCAGATTATTAACTAGAGCAGACCCTGTGCCTCCAGTCAAGGCAGAATTTTCTGGTTTTTAAGCAGGCTTAACACCCTCTTGTTCCTATTCTTGAGTTCAATCATTCCAGCATCTGCAGTCCCAGCAGCACAGAGGCACACACTGCAGCAGCGCTCAGAAACTGTAATTAGATCTCAAGTCTCACAGGCCTACAGGATTTTGGCAGGGTAGGGAAGAATACCTCTTTGTAGCTTCCTTAGTGCATAGATTAAGTGTTTTTTCCTCTGGATACACTGGTGAAGTCTCAATTACAAGCATTTAAAATTCACTGAAATGTAAGACACCAAACAGGAGCCAGGACTCACCAGTCCCAGGAAGGTGCAGGATTTAGAGGGGAACTTAGGGGTGGGAAGTAGGATTTGGGATCAGCAGCAGGTCCTGTGCAGGGCAACTACCAAGCCAAGCATAGTGAACTCCAAGCAAGTGTAGCTGCCCACGAGCAGACACGGAGGGCCAGCCAGAGGAGCAGCGGTGGTGGCCCTCTGTTAGTTGTGCAAGAGTGGCAGTCGTGTGCTACCACGCCCCATAGGCAGCCCCCAGGGGAAAGAAGTTTTCCTCGTGCGGGCTTCGGGAACAGCCTTCAAGCAGCTCAGCCAGCCAGTCAGTGACCTGTGCCCTCCCAGGAGGGCCCCAGCCCTTAGGGCAGCTGCATGAGCTGCTGTTGGGAAGACAAGGGGAAAAACTACTGCTGCTTAAGCATGCTAATGAAAGGGCTTTCCTGCCTAACTAGCCACCCAGGAAAGGAGCACAAGAGGAGACCTGGCTTTTGCCACATGCTTCAGTGTCCCTTGCACACAATGTTGGCTTAGGTACAAAGGGCTGCTCACAAAGCACAAGCGAGGCACCGGGGCACCAGAAATTCATCCTCTCCAGTTGTAACTCAGAAGAGGCTGGAACTGGGACTGGAAAGCAGGTGAAAAGGGTGCTGTAACAGGGGAAAGAGGAGAGCACCCCATGGAGGAGGGCATCCCACAGGGCAGCTGTACAGATGCCCCCTGCTCTGCAGGAGCTTGGGCAGGGAACCAGTGTCATCGCTGTGACCAGCCAGAGGTATGAAGCAGAGCGCTGGCTCACCAAGCCGAGAGGGACCCCCCCACATCCACCCATGGTCAGGATCTGCCATTCACTGAGCAGCTCAAAAATGGGAGGAGTCACCCCCGGGCAGAGAGCACCCACGCAGATGCCTGCAGCCTCCTCTGGAAGCAGAGTGCCCAGGAACGTTGTGCTGCAGGACCACACTAACAGAGACAGGAGCCTGTCAGCAGCCTGCAGCCACTGCCACCGTGTTTCGCCCAGAGGCTTGGGGGGAGGCACCTGCACAGGGAGGAGCAGCCACCTGCACCTGGGCCACCTTGTTCCTGGGGCAGGGACCTAACAGAGGGCGTTCGGTAGCAGCCTTGGCTGAAGTCAGAGAGAGGCAGGGATCCTAACGCGCGCTGGGGAGCTCAGCTGCAGGAGGGCAGGCTGCAGAGCACCCTGACTGCTGCTTACCCCCAGAGGGAAGCTGAGACCCTGTAATTCAGGAGCAAGACCACCCCACATGCCATGAGCTTCAAGACCGGGGCCGGAGTCACCTGCCCAGCACTATTGACATGAACTTTGCCATCCAGTTTCAGACAGCTAGTTTTCAGGGTAGCTGGGCAGCACTCCTGGTAACAGGCAGCCTTCATCCCACCAGCACAGACTGGTTTGGCAGCCTTGCAGGCTCTGCTACATCCCGCCATGTAATTCAAGCCCGTCTTCTTCATCTGGAAGGAGGAGAGAGACATTAGCCTGGGGGTCCTGCCAAGCCTTTAGTATTCACATTACAGGAACAGACCCAGGCTCCTGGGCACATCCCAGCTCATGAGCTGTCCTGCTTTTTAGCCCCAAGGCCATACCTCACAGAAGTCATGCCCCACAATGCATCTAGCAACAGTCTTCTTGCCTTTGAAACATCCATCCCCGTGACAGGAGAATGCTGCACACACCTTCCCCTACAAGAGAGGACCAGAGGAGACACTGTACGTTCATCAGTCCCGAGACCAGGACTCCCAGGACAAGAACAGAACTTCAGACAGCCCTTCTTTCCTGAGGGCTCCTCTCTAATTCCCCCTCTGTTCTTGCTATTTGGCCAGTGTTGTCTCAGGCATTTTAGATACAGAGAGAGATAAAAGACTAAGAGCACCCTGTCTGAAACTGCAGGAAACGTCAGTGAAACACCAGTGTAGCAAACAAGTTTCAAACCTCCTCTTCCTTCCTCTTAACAGGGCTCTGCAAAGATAAGCACCTTCCCCTACGCATAGGCTCAGGAGAAAGGCTGCAGTGCCCCGCCGGGCCCTGCACCCTCCCTGCAGCTGCGAGGAGGGCTCACCACACAGTCGGTTCAAACTGCTTGAACCGATATAAGTGCTGGGCTTGGGAAAAGGCCTGTTTGACAAGGCTTGTTACGGACTCTTTCCTTTCAAAGCTCGTTAAGGATTTGTTCCTCTTCCAGAGGCAGCTTTTGACCCTGTAAAGCTGGCGCAGGAGGGACCTTTCCCTCTCCCCCCACTCAGGTGGGAGCTCAGCTGTCCCAGCAGCCGCAGCCCCCAGGAGAGCCTGTGGCCGCAGCAGCAGCTGCCCGGCCGGTACCTACGTTTTGGGGGGGAGCTCGGGGGGTGGTGGTGGTGGCGGTCGTTGTAGGAGGCGCAGTGGCGGGTGGCAGGTCACCTGCAGACACAGGAGGAGCCCTGTGAGGTTGCACCCAGCGCACAACCCGCACAGAGCCCTCCACAGCCGCACATGGGACAGATTCACCAGTGTGGCTCACACTGCAGCTGGAGCTGCTGGGCCACCCCTTCCCCTCACCCCAGCTGTGAAGGAGAGCAAGCCCCAGGGCAGAGGAGATGTGGCGATGCAGCCACAGCCAGCCCCCTGCAACGGGGTTTCGCCCACCCATCTCCCTCCTGTGCAGCAGGATTAACCTCAGACCCTCAGGCTGCCACCCGGTACCCCGCAGGCAGTTACCGTAGGAGCTGGCATTGAGCTGTAGGCAGAGCGGGGAGTCGCAGCAGTCCAGGGCGCACTGCTGCGTGCTCACACTGCTGTTGGTCCTGCACATCTCTGTGCCACACACGCTGCTGCACCGGGCTGTGTAGTTCACGCTGGAGAAACGATAAAGCTGCAATAGCAGAGTCAAAGGGTAAAATGCTAGGAGTGTGAAGAGGTGCCATTACGAAAGAACAAAAATAACTGACAGACTGCAACAGAGAAAGAGAAGGAAAACAGGAGATTGGCACAGACTTAATAGAGTACTGTGGATTCCCAATATAAAGAAAGGGAAAACAGACTTTCCCTATCACAGCTCCCCTGCGCCTCCATCTCAACGAACTCCGTACCTCGCAGAAAGTCTCATTATGGCAGGTCACCGTTTTGTTGGCATGGGCTTCATCCTGGTAACACCTCTCCCCAGAGCACTGAAAGCTCTGACAGGTAAGCTGGAAGGAGAACACACCAGGGTGTCACCGTGCAGTGAAGTCTCCTCGCACGGCACTGCAGTGCTGTCCACAACCACAGCCTCACTGTCTGGAGGGGCTGCCCCTGCGCACTCGCTCGCCATGCCCGAGGAGCTCCCCTTCCACCTCAGGAGATGCTCTCATGGGACTCCTGGCTCCCGCAAGAGACCAGTCAGGCTAGAGACTAGTCCGTGAGGCTGTAACAGCCCAGCCAACAGCCCTCTTTCCTTTCCTTACCAGTGTTTCTTCTGTACTGTTCACAGAGGCGTTGGCGGCCACCGAGGCGTTGGCGGCCACCGAGGCGTTGGCGGCCGTGTTGTGCTCTGGAAGACACAAAAGTTCTCCCTTGGTGAAGGAAACACCAACCTTGCACTCAGCAAGCCCTGCATCCCCTCCTGAGCCTCTGCATGGTCCAAAGGCACCTGCGGGAAGCATCAGTCACATTGTGGTTGGGATGGGGATGGTAAGTGACAGGATGTCCCAAACAAGGTCCGTTTGCAGCCAGCGACTGGACAGCCCAACAAACAGGTCAGGGACAACAGACTACTGCAGCAGCACTACAGACAGATGTTACAACAGCTGCTCCCTACCCCTTCCAGCCTCACTACATGTGAATAACAGGTTTTTCTGGGGTCAAAACCTTAAAAAAAGGTTCCTCAGTGCAGCTCCATGCTACAGAATACAGCCTGGAGGGGAAAAGGACAAAGTCCCCATTGCACCACACTGCCTTTACCCTGCTACCCACAGGAGCCCCAGGTTTCCCTTGGGGTGCAGAGCTCACCTGCTGTGGCAAGAGGGTCCTGGATGCAGAGGTGCAGAGCCAAGATGCAGGGCAGCAGGCCTGGAATGGAGGGGGGATGACTGAGACCACCACATCTGCTGCCCGCTTTACCCACAGCCCAAAGAGCCTCCCCAGCAGGAGGGAGCATGGGCAGCTCACCCTCAAAACACCAAATCCAGACACCACCAGCCTTCCTGGAGCAGGGTCATGGCCAGTTCTCCTCAGGGAGGCTGTGGGGAGCCCCACAGACACACCTGCGGTCAGGGACCCATGCTGGCCACAGGGAACCAGCCCTGCTGCAGAAAGACCTCTCCCACCTGCCCAGAGGCCCCCATGACCAGCAGCCACCCCTTGCCCCAGGGAGCCTCTGGCATAGCCTCCGACAGCTGGGGCCGGGATGGATGCTGCTCTCCATGCTGCAGCAGAGCCCCTGTTACCTTGAATGGGAAAGACGAGCCGTCGGCGACCTGCCATCTCCATCCACCAGCAAATTCACCCGGGACCTGGCAGGAAGAGGCACAGTCAGAGCTGGGCAGCAGGAGGGGACAGACCAGCGGTCGCTGCCACGGTCACAGCAGCACATGCTCCCTGACTCTACCTGGCGCATAACTCAGGATGAGATGGCAGAAACAATAGCAGGACAAGTTACATAAAAGAGACTTATCCTGTTGAATTTTTTTTTTTTTTTTTGAAGAAACCTTTCTCCTAGGAAATTCTACAGCCTTTGCTCCAGACACCATGGGACACCAGAGAAATCCAGGTTGTTCAGCACTCCATTTTTGGTCCCTGTAGTGGCAGGACATGCTTTTCAGGCAGGAATAAGTGCCTGGCAACAATAACACCCACCAACAGCACCTCTGAAAACTGTGGTCCAGGTTGTCTCAACAGGCTCTCAACCCAGAAATCATCTAACATATAAATAACCAAATAATTCAGCACCCTTGTCATTGTGCTTGCCTGGACTTTAGGGAGCAAGAGTCAGGCTCTTTCAGCCACAGGTGCACAGGAGGCAGTTGAACAAGCAGAGAGGGGGCCTGGGAGCTGCCTACCCCAGACTGAAACTCCTGAGCCACCAGCACGGTGCTGGCCAGCACAGCCACGCACCCCAGTAGTGCCGGGTGCCCGCTCCCAAGGGCGGTTGCCTCACCCTTGCGGCTCAGCCCAGCACAATCTCCAGCTCCAGCTCTTGTGCCAGCAGCAGTGCAGCCAGTGAAGGGCACAGCCGCAACGCTGAGCGGGAGCACAGGCTCTCCCTGGGGGGTGTTTGTGCCTGGGCTGCACAAGAGGCCCAGAGCACCCCTAGGACACCACCTGCAAAAGCACCGTCAGGGAAAGAAGGCAGCTGCTGGGGGCTCACCTGGCTCCTGCCTGTGTTGCTGCTGAGCGCTGCAGTTGGCTGCTGGAGGGTGCAGGCAGCTGCCCCCACAGAGCTGTGGGGCAGACCCCCGGTACAGGTCTGCACTCTACCTCCAGTACAAGCCCCAGGGCCGCAGCACGGTGCTGCGCATGGCCGCATGCTCACAGGAACGGTACTCAGCCATGCAGGCTCAGCTGCAGGATGTCCACAGTCGCTCCCTCCCAAGAGGCTCTCCAAAACCACCGAGGCTGCCGCAGCCGCCTGCTGCTGATGGGGCCCAGGGGCACAGCATGGCTGCTGGGGAGCAGGAGCCCGCGAGGAGCTAGTGCTCCCGTTGGTGTGGTAACCCTCCACCGGTGCTCGCAGGCAATATGCAGAGCTGCAAGCAGCTGCCAGGAGCACAAAGACAGGGTAGTTACAGATGACACTTAGCACCTGGCAGCAGTTTGCTGATGCTGTTGTAAATGAAGATGAGACCCATCAGCAGCAGCACCCGTCACAGGAGGACCCAAGCCCACCAGCCCTCAGAACTCAGGGCAGCAAGAGACACCCTCCATAGCAGTTATTGCTGTGGACGGACAGAGAAAGTCTGGTGTGAAAAATGCCCATTTCCAGACATGTCTATGCAACAGGCCCTCAGGACCTGGCAAAGAGCAAAACACAGGCCTATTAGTTCTGGCACACAACTCATGTGAAACATAAACAGGAACATTTACAGCTAAAGTAGCTTTCCCTAGCGAGAAGGGGAAATGCTGTGGATCACAAAGAGCCATTGCACTGCCAATGCTCAAATATTTCTGGTTAATTCACAATAAACATTCACATCCTTCCCACCCGTCCATCTCTGCGTGCGTCTCCCCTCCCTGGCAGCCCACACCACAGCCCCACAGCCCAGGGCGGTGCCACAGACATCCCTTTCAGACAGGATTTCCCACCTGCCCAGCCTGGACACCACAGCCCTCAGGCTGTGAGCAGCTCACTGCCTGGACTGAGCAAGGAAACCAGGCAGCACCTCTGGGAAAGCAATATGGGCCGGCCAGACGGCACAGGAGGCAGGTCTGCCGTGACACGAGAGCTGCCTGGCAAAGCTGCTGCAGCAGCTTGCTCCTGAGGTGGGCATGGGAGTCACTGCTGCTTCACAGCAGGGAGTTTTGCAAACAGTGGCTGGGCTTCATGATGGAGCAGGTTCAATGCACAGAGGTTTTCTGCTGTAAAGGTCCTGGTTACGTCCTTGCATGTGCCTCCACACTGCTGCCAAGTCCTGACTACAAAGAGCTGCTTGCACAGCTTCTCACTGCCCAGTCCCTTGCCCTGCCATTTGCCCACATGGTTTTGGAAATTCTACCTGCTTTGGTGCTTCCATGACACCCAGCTCCCCGCTGTAGGAACCTCTCTGCTTTCATTCAAAATCTTACCTGTTTAGCTAAGGAAACAGTGGAGACGTGAATCCAAACAGGCTCCATGGCCAAGTTCTCCAAGAAGAACTGTAACACTCCCCTCCTGTCTTATGACTGAGGCCCAGTTAGCATTCCCCGAGGACCTGGAATGGCTGAAGCTTGAGTAGAGACCACTGAGGCTTTTCATTCAGAGCGAAAGAGAAGACAGTGCAGGCTGGCATCTTTCTCACCTTCCAAATCAGGGCAGCCACCACCCAGGCCAGGTTTGGACAACCTTACTGAGCAGGGTGCCACTCCAGCACAGCCCAACCCAGCTCCAGGGCAGGCTAGGAACGAATGCCCACCAGACACGGCCTCCTCCCAAGGAGAACAACTTTTCCCCCAGGGCCAGGGACTCAGCATTGACTCACCCTGTTGGTCTGCTCTCCGAAGCCCCGGCGCACCAGCGCAAGCCTGTAGCCGCTGCTAGCGGTGGAGCGCCTCCGAGCACCAACAGCCACTGCAGTACCTGCCCCACAGGCTTGCGCCCTGGTACCAGCAACCAGCCCCACCCCTGCCAACCACCGGCTGCGCAAACCGTCACCCAGGGGAAGCGCTTGTTACCTGCTGCTCCATGGCATCTGGAGATGGAAACAGCCCTGCACAGCAACAAAAGAGGAAGGGGTTTTTTTGGGGATAGAGACGTCACACAAGCCAACTCTATACCAAAATGAAACCCCACCTGAGGGGCTGGAGGGGGCACCTGGATTGCCACAGTGCTGGAGAAGCTACCACAAACTGCCCACACAGCCCAACCTAAATCAAGCTCTACTGTTAATTCCCTGAAAAAATCCCAGTGGCCAAATCTCCACAGGGAGACAGACCTAAGGTAAAAGCAGCAATGCAAGCCAAATAGATTTGTTTTGCAAAGAAGCCCAAAGAAAACCATATGCTTACAGCAAGATATAGTATAGGACCGTTACTCGTTGTCAGCATGCAATGTTCATGTATGCTTTACAGAAAGTCAATCCTCATCACAAAAATTTCCATCAGAATGGGAACAAAAGAGAAGCAATTGTTTCTGACAATTTAAACTGCATAAAAAGCATTTCAAAAATACTGTAATCAAATGTCTTCCTTCCAGCATATAAAAGGAGACAAATTTCTCAGCACTTCCTAAATTAAAATCAGTTTATTTTTCAAGGGGTTTTTTTTTAATATAAAATAACATCACAAGTCTGATTTTCACAAGGGGCCTACTAGAAAGTGATTCTATAAAGTATCCTTGAAATCTATATTCATGCAAATAGAAAATCCAGAAACTGAAGAAGAGTCAGAGCTGCTGACACATCTCCACTTGCTTTTCAGACGTGAAATCCTTCACTTGGGAAAAGCTACAGCAGCCCTTGACGTTTCAAGTCTTCATAGGTCTTTTTATTCACCACGTTCCCACTAGAATCCTCGTATTCCTCCTAGAATGGAATGAACAGTTTAGAGACACCTGGACACAGCCTGACTCAGGCTGTACTACAGCACTTTAATTTTAGCTCCAGCAGCACCTACTGAACACAACCATCCTGCCAAGAACGTCTCTGCATGAAAGTATGCAGTGGATCTACCAGCAGGCTCCATGAGAAGAGCTTATCCAGAGTCAGAATAATTACAAGCTGTACTACAGGCTGTATTTCCCACAGTTGCCCTGCATACTGTTGAAAATGGTTTGAGACAGAAGTTTAAGAAAAGGCACTAGCGTAAGTGAACACACTGCTCACAACAGTTCCTTTTTCTTCTCACACAACAAAGATGACACTGGCACTGTAAAGCAGTGCATTAAAAGATGCTTACACAAAGGCCTGAGCCTGTCCTATCAGAACTACTTTCCAATACAGCACAAGAAGTGCTTTCCATGCTTCACCACTAACAGGAGCTGTGCAACCAGCAGCGTAGGTTCCTGCTGATCTCTCCAGCATGCAGGGGACTCTCTTAGAAATTCTTTTGACAGAGCCAGACAATTCATGCAAGGTAAACGGGGGGTTCCCATGTACACAGGACTAGAGACATCCACATGCCTCTGTAACATCTCACCTCTGTATCAGGCTGCCATCTCTCTGAAGCCTTCTGTTGTTTCAGCTTTGCCCACACTGTAAAAACAAAGTCATACAGGATCTGATGCCATTTCCCTTTGAGATACTAGTTTTTAATCTAGTAAAATATACATGTGAGCTTTTTTTTTCCTTCCAAAACACTGTCTCTTCAGCAGTCCAGGCATGTATCTAATATCCGCTACAAATACATCATTCCCCTGTACGGTTTACTGAAAGGCACAAGAAGTAAAGCAAACAAGTCTTTAAAGTGATCATTCAGGATGGGACACAAGAGGCAAAGGTCCAAAAACGCAACTTCAGAGATACAGCTCTAAAGGTAATAACTTGTTTGCGAAATCAAGGCCTGACCTGTTTGGTTTCTTCTAGGCAAGAATTAACTTACCTCCAGGAACCATAACCTGTATCTGTTAACCTAAGTGGGGCAGATTCAAGAAACAACCTCTGCATGAGGTAGCCTCCTCAAAACATCAGCACAGATTAGCCACATTAAATTATAATCACTGTAAGTCTTAAGTACTGTAGGCTTTCAAAATCTGCCTGTAGGCTCTACCTCTGAAGGTTTTTCTGGCTTCCCCATGAAGATGTTGATGAACATCAATTAAGTAAGAGTTACATGGGATGATGTAGCCACACTCTGCCTGAAGAAATGGTGGCCCACTGCACTTGGCTGAAGTTTCATACACAAAGCATCACAGACAAAAGAGGTGGCAGCAAATGAACACTTTCCTGGCAATCCCAGCAAGCACCTACTCCTGCAGGTACCCAACAAAGAAAAAAAGCCACTCTCCTTTTAAGAGCTGGGAGGGATGGTCCAAGGAAGGATCATCCCACACGCACCATGTTTCTTACCCTCCTTCCTGAAACTAGTCTCTGGTCATAGGGTAGGACAAATTTTGGCAAGAGCTAATATGAGCATTCTTATGCCACATGTTCCCTGTTCTGCCTTCGCTACTTACATGAGACAGCATCCTCAATCTGCGTGACATTGGCAAAATGGGCGGTGTTGGGAATGCCCAGGCATCTCATCCCATGAGCATGACGCCACTCCTGGGGAGAAGAGGCAAGAGGTCAGTGTATGAGAGGGAATGCCGCTTCATCCACAGTGCCAAAGACTAAAAGACATACTAACATCTGGACAGGGTGAAACAAGTACTGTCAAAATACAAATCTACCAGTCTTAAAAAACCTCTATAAAAATATTTTTTCTGTATTTTAGACAGTAACAGTACACTGGCAGTCAACATGCGCTCTGCACCGATCAGACCTGGATACTGAAATTAACGTTCAAACAAGAAGGGACAGTACAGAAATTTGCAGAAGAGATCTTAGTATGTCCTACATAATTTATAGTTCCAATTGCAGGGCCCTGCAGCATCAGCTCAGACCTGCATTTTACAAGTGGAAGAAGGGCCACTCGGGCACTCCAGTTATTTATAAAGATTATCTGAACATAGTACTGAGGTTTTTGTAGCAAAATATTACTTACTGCAAAGTGACGCTGAAAAGCTTTGGGCCCTCGGTAGGTGTAGTTACCACAAATCTCACAATTGTAGTTGATGTTTAAACCATGTAATTTATATAACCAGTATGGGATTGGCTGACAAGCAAAGAGAAACAAAGATTAAGCCAAACGGCAAGGCAGGTTCAAACAGTAAAGTAGTGTGGAGTCAGTGACAGCTCCTACTTTTCCAGACCTGACAATGTCAGTTACCTTGCCATCCCAACCAAGAGGCAGATTTTTAGGATTATAAATGATTTCATTTTCTTCATCTTCACTCTCACTCTCACTGATCTGCTCTTCCTCCTCCTCCTCCCTCTCTTCCCCCGTCCGAGCTTGCTTACGCTGCACATTCTCATGAGTGAGGTGTCTCTGTTCCTAGAGTGTGAGAAAAGAGAAGGAATTGTTCACACAACATGACAGCAACAAAATAAGGGCAAACTCTTGCAGGGTGAAACACTTCCTCAGTGTACAGTGGGAGGGGAATAGAAGGCCAGTACGAAACAGAGAACTCTCATTTTATTTAGCCCAAGAACTTAAGTTTTTAGTATAACATTTCCTACTTCCAAAGAATGAAAAACTTGTACTACCATTAGCACTTCCAAGATGGCAAGCTAACAGCAACAGCCACCCTGCTAAAAGCAATTGCCCCAAACTGAAGCAAGGACTTCAGACAAGCATCAAGGCAGAACAAGTAAAGGTTTGCAATACCCTGTGACTTAGGCATAAAATAGAAATTACCTACATTGCTGTGGTGCTTAAGAAAAAAAAACTAAAAAACTTGGCTTCCCCAAGGCAACATGTAGCCTCTGTACCTGGGTCTGTTCACAAAAGCCTGCCAAATAATTAGCTAGTGGAAATATAAATGTAATCCATCATGTTCTACTTACTCACAGAAAAAGCTATCTGCTAACATGCACTTTAAAATATTACAACTCCGGACATGAAAATAACTCTTCTGGGCATGCTGTCTGTGAAAGCACTGGGTAAAGATGTGGATGACCTTCCAGTCACTATTTGACAGCTCTGAAATAAAAAGCTCAAAGACAAAATAAAATCCTTACCCCAAGAACTTCTACATACTCATAAATCTGAGCTTCTAGGAATGCAAGATCTTTATTTCTTTCAGTGTCTCTGGAAATAAATAAATAAACTTTGTGAAGTTCATTCCAGAACTGCAAACATCATGCGTACACTGAACTCCTAAAGACACGTTTGACTTGTATGCAGCAAGAAAATAGAAACAAGTACTAAACACCTCATGTAAACTAAACTGCACACAAACCATTCAGCTCTGATACCTTCCATTTGGTTCAGGACTATTTGATTCAACATGAAAAACTTTCTAATACTCCAAGAATCTCTCTGTCATGACTATACAAGAGCAATGTCTACAGAAATACTTCTCATCCAAGTGAAGAGAACAACACCAACCTGAGAACGACCTTTAGGAACTCACCTTTTGCTTCCTTTTGTCTTTGGATTCTTAGCAAACAAGGAAGGATCAAGAGCTTCTAGGGATTTGCCTTTAGTGCTAAAAAGTCTCTGAGCACGCTCTTCCAGAGTCCTATGGAGAATCAGGGAGGAGACAAGTCCAAACCATAGTTTTACATTGCCTGTGAACTATTTGAATTCATGCAACAAAATTCTAAATTTAGCTTTTAAGAGATCATAAGCTTTCCTGTTATCTTTGTCTTCGTTCCTTAAGCCAAATTCCTCTATACAAGAGACTTCAGTACAGGACACTTTTCAAAACAGTAGATCGCAGTATCCCCTGATTGGTTCTCAACGTTTTGTCTTTCAAACATCACTAAAGTAATTCTTGTACAATAGAGACAACCAAGCAAGTATCCCATAAAGGAATGCAAGACAGGAAGACCTCAAAACCTGAAAAGGAACTACAAAAATACTGCTCCTTACCCGCCACATTTTAGTCCCAGGGCCAGTAAAGCTGATTTTAATCTGTCCAACCCCAGGGAGGCCAGTTCCTGTTTAATTAAAGTAAATCACAATAAAAGACAAACTATTAATCAAATAAAATGGACATACATCCATATTGTAACTCACTAAAAAGAAGAAAAAACCCTCAACAAACAGCATTCAAGACAGGACTGTCAAGGGTGCACCACTCTCCTCACTGAAAAATGAGGAATGTGACAAATCCAACCAGATCTTTCAAGTTACACACCCCTAATGGAAGAAATGAAGTCATCAGCATAATCAAAGTTTTATTCAGAGAGCACAGAGCCAGAGGTGAAAGCGCAGCAAGTAAAATTATGAAAAGAAACAAAATGACTAAGCTTCCGCCTGCTCAAAATTTATCACTAACTGTAGAGCACTGAAAACATACCTCCCAAGAGGAAAATGCTGAGAGATCCAGGTGTGCTCCAGCGTGAGTGAGAGCACTGCTGGTCTCTTTCTGTCAAGAAAAAAAACCACATGCAAGATCTTTGTGACATCCTACAACACTTCATGCAATATAATATTCTAACCTCAATAAAAGCAGTTTATTTCACAGAGAAAAATTCTCTCAGTAGACTGAGCAATAGAAAAGATACAAAATAAGCAAACCTTAAAAAAGCTTTGTTTCAAAGCGGTTACGTTGTTTTCAAATTCAAGTTAGTATTAAATTGCATCTTTGTGATACACAACTACACACCTTGCTATTAAGACTTAACCTCGGTGATGACTTTACACAAATGATTCACAGAAAACCTATCACAAATACTGAAGTATTCACATGGGCTTAACGACTTCTCACCGGCCAGCCAGGGAACGTTCCATTTTCCCACTTCTTCTCAAACTCAGTCTGAATTTTCCCAAAAAGTTCATTCTGGTCCAGTAATGGTTTCACTCGATCTGTGTAATCCTGTAGGTACTCAAGAAGCATTTCAAGGTACCTGGCAGAGTAATCACGAGCACAGGTAATTCAGTATCAAACTCTAACATATTTCTCCAACCACATCTTTGGAAAGTAATTACCCTCCAGCCCTCCAAAGGGAAGTCATCAAGATTATGACAGTTTTCAACACAGGATTTCTAGATGCAGCAGTTACAAGGATAAAGTAAGGTCCTTCCACAGAGTAGAACGTGGCTTTCCACATTTGTGCTGTGCTGCATGTTTTCTCAGGGCTCAAACACATGACTGAGTTACTATAGCTCAGTGACCCAATTTACATGAGTTAAGTTTGACTGTTATTTATATTGTTAGCAGCTGCACACTTAAGAATCAAATTCCTTCTCATCAACTGTCATAAAAGAAGCAGGCAGGCAAAAAGGCTCACCTCTTATATTCAGCATTTTTTCTCTCCTTGGGAATATCGAAGAGTTGGTCAAATGTGGATAAGTAAGTGATATAATCCAATTTCTAAGAACAAAAAAGTTTGAGTCAGAGTTTATAGAGTCAAATTAACATCCGGTTCCCAGATCAGAAGAAAAGCACTAGCTCATGCCATTATTCTGGACTGCAGAGGCCCATGGTTCTCTGTGCACCAACACATTGCCTTAGACACCTATCAATACTTGGTAGCAGAAAACAGAGGCTTTTTACAAGGCCATCATTACATTAACGATAAAGATATCAACTGAAGAGAACAAAAGAGGAGTCATGAAGCAGCATTCAGAATTCAGATGCTGTCAAGCTGTACATGCAACAAAGTGACTTCGAAATAGCTATTTGGAAATAAACTTATTTACGTAAGGAAAAAAACAAAACAACAAATAAGCATGAACCAATCAAAGAAAAACCCCTCAGCCTTAAGCACTGAAGTTGCCCAGATATATGCAGCCACTTACCTCTGATGATTTTAGATTAATGTACTTGAGATAACAATCATGCAGATCTAAGTATCGCCCATACCCTTCCTCATCTGTGAACTCCACCAGATCTGTAGGAAAGATCATGATGAAGAGCTTTATTATGAGCTTAATCTTCCCTATTTATTATACATATGCTTTAGAACTTGAAAAGGATTAACTGTGGACTAATTTATGCTTAAGGAAGACATCTACAATGCAAGCGGGATACTCATTGATCAGACACCTGGCTGCTTCTGTGTAAGCACACTAGAACATTCCTCAAGAAGAGCACCACTACCGTGGTAGTGGTGCTGCAGAGGGCTGCAGTTCAGAAGAATTTAAATGACAAAAGAACAATTTTCAGAAGTCATTTAGAAAAAGAGAGTTGGAACTCTGAAACATGCAAAACAGATCAAACAACTAATTAAATAATGCCTCTCAAGCAAGGACCGTATTTTCACTTAAACTGGCCTCAGAGAAAAACTACAAACTTACTCTGAGCTTCTTCACTCGGGTTGTCTCTGGCCTTCAACAGTTCCTCAAACTCCACTGACATCGGAACGCAGATCTTCAGGAACAGGCAGAAGTTACAGAAAAAATCACTACTTCAGCTCATGTCCCAGAATAATTAATAAAAAAAACACAACAGGTTGCAAACAATAAAACTGCTAAGTGAAAAGGTATCCAAAGCATTTCTTCACCATTACTTTTGCACAAAGAAAAAAAGTGTCTGACTTTAGCCAGCATGAGAAAGGCAAGATCAAACGCCAGCTCAGCAGCACAACATTCCTGAGCTAACACACAGGAAGCAGAGAACACAGTTAGCATATTGCATCTTCTCCTATTCATACCGCTCTCACAGGAGCTTACATACTGTATCTGAAGCACTACCTAACCTTGAACACCTTATTTTCTCAAGTGACATTTTAGTGTACTTCATACTTGTACATTAAGGCAATTAAATTGGAAAAAAAAAGTCTGTTTATTGTAGGGATGAGGTCCAACAGACCACCTATTCTTATGAAGTAGATAACTACTTACCTCATTTGGATGCTTCCGGTGAAATTCCTTAATTTGTTTCAGTCTGTTGTAGAATTCTGCAAATTCATTTGGCCCTGAAATGGCACTGAGTTCTTCCTTCCGTAAGCTGTAAGTTCATGAAAAAGAAGAGATTACAAGTGGAAAGGAAAACACGTTGACACTGATAGAATCTTTTTCCAGGTCTAGTGCTGCATTTTGATCACACAAAGCTCCACTAAGACTGACTGCAAACCTCAGAAAGTGACATCAGATCTCGCAGTCTGCCAGGCCTACGGTTCGAGGCGCCAGGTCACATCTCCCACTGAACGTGCTGTAGGCTCCACTTACAAACCTTCAAGGCAACTCACAACCTCCCCCCATGAGTAAAACCAAGAAAATAACAAAATGTGTATATCCAGCATGTATGTATCCAATGTGCAAACTGGGTCCTGCTCTAGCAGGTTTAGTCTCCAAAACCTGATTCCTGGTCTCACATACCAGCATTACTCCTCATATATTTACAATTGACTTAAAAGAGCACCCACGTTTTTCATCGGCAAAACATTCAGCAGACGTTCGGGTGCACACACACCAGAAGAGGTGTCCGCACTTACCCATCCTTGTCGTCATACAAGTCTCTCAGGTTGCCGCTCACTTCCATGTACCTCTAAAAAACAAAAGAAAGCCCCAAATGCCACAGAGGACGTTACCAGGGACAAGAGCCGCTCGTTCCCGGGCGCTCCGGCAGCACTAAGCAGAGGCCTGCCCTGCCCCGCGCTGCTCTGGGGCCGCCGTCGGAGCCCACCCCAGGCCTGCCGGGGCCGCCGCCTGCCCCCGGTCCCGGCGCACTCACGTCCTGCATGGCCCGCGTCCGGTGGTCCGAGTTGATCTGGTCCCGGAGCTGCGGGGAAAGGAGCAGGGTTGGCGCGGGGAGAGGAGCAGGGCGGGCGCGGGGAGAGGAGCAGGGCGGGCGCGGGGAGAGGAGCAGGGCGGCCGCGGGGAGAGGAGCAGGGCGGCCGCGGGGAGAGGAGCAGGGCGGCCGCGGGGAGAGGAGCAGGGCGGCCGCGGGGAGAGGAGCAGGGCGGCCGCGGGCCGCGGCCGCCCCCCCGTCCCCGCGGCCCCGGACGCACCGTGGACTTCTTGGTGAGCATCTCCTTCACCATCACGTCCATGAGCCGCTCCCGCTCCTCATGGTAGCGCCGCTGCTGCTCCAGGATGGTCTCCATCCTCCCTCGCCCGCCCGGAAGCCGCTGCTCCCCCCTTCCGGTCCTGCCTGTGTCCCGCCGGAAGGTTCCGGCCCGGCCTGTGTCCCGCCGGAAGGTTCCGGCCCGGCCTGTGTCCCGCCGGAAGGTTCCGGCCCGGCCTGTGTCCCGCCGGAAGGTTCCGGCCCCGCCTGTGTCCCGCCGGAAGGTTCCGGCCCCGCCCGCGCCCGACGCGGAGGTTCCGGCTCGGCGGCGGCGCTCGGCCGCGATGCTAGCGGGGCGGGGCGGGGCGGAGCGGGGCGCGGGGCAGCCCCGGTGCCCAGTGGCGGGGGGAGAGGGGCCAGGCCCCGTGCCGGGCTGCCAGGGTTGGGCTGCAGGGCACGGCCCGCAGCGGCGCGGCCTCGGGGCCGTCAGCAGGAGGCGGCTCCGTCCCGGCCGTGCCCCTGCGTCCCGGAGCCACCTCAGGCCGACGGGTCCCCGTCCCCCGAGCGGGACCGGGCCGGTTCCTCTCGGTTCCTCTGGGCACCCTCACGACGAGTCCCCGGCGTCACCGCCCGGCCCGGGCCCGGCTCGCTGCCGCGGCCGAGCCCCCGCCTCAGCCCCTGGCCTCAGCCCCCGGCCCCAGCGCTGCAGGCCGGGCCTGGGGTCCCTGCCAGCACGGGGGTTGCTGAGCAAAACCCTCCAGAGCAGGAGGCTTCTGGGGCGTCCACCTGCGTGTGAAGAACTGGCCTGGTGCCACAGGAGCTGCCCGGGCAGAGCCACGGTGCAGGGTGATGACCGGGCGCTGGTGGCCCTCGCATGGCCGTGCTGTCACCCGGCCATGGTGGTGACATGAGCCACCTCCACAGATGCCACAGGGCTGCAGAGAAGCCCGCAGAGATCTGATAGCAGCCCCGGCGCTTCCTCTGCAGGTGGGGAGCCAGAGGGAAGGGATTTCTGCTGTCAGCATTTGTTCCTTCACACAAGTAACCTGCACTGCAGTTCTAGGCGCTGTGATAAGGCACAGGAAGACTGCTAACCTGACAGTACACCCAAAGGAACAGCTTGCTTTTTTCTGTCCCATCTGCCCACTCAAGAAAGCAGTAGCAAGGACTGAGGCCAACCAGAGAGATGTTTCAGTGCCAAGAGCAGCTGCTGGAGGAAATCACAGGCCTGAAGACCACGGTGGTACCCACGCAGCACACTGCAGCCACAGCAGCAGGGTTGGGGGGCGGGGGGGGGGGAGGCAGGGCTTGAGTCGAAGCCCACATCAGAGAGGCTTGAGGAGCTGGCATCCACTTGGAGCAGGTCCCTGGCATTTCTGTGGTCTCAGTTCTCCAGTGCTTCAGCTGTGAGCAGCTATTTAGTCGTTCTGTTGCCAGGGAGAGACAGATCATTGTGCAACTGCCAGAAAACCAAAGGTGCCGACAGCATGACCTGGACAGAATCTGGGCACTGGAGCCCACAGAGGGGTTTGCAAAGCTCCCCAACACCCCTTTTTCCACCATTTCCACCAGTGCTGTTATTAACAGGCTTGACATCCTGCTCTGGCACAGGCCTGGTGGCACACTGTGTGTCCCTCACTGCTGAGGCCACAGGGACACGCTGGCCAGGACCCCGGAGCCCCATCCGGGTGGGTGTGTGTAGTCTCTGTGCCCGCTGCACTGCAGGACTCCTCTGCTGCAGAGCACAGCTCCCTGGGATGGTTGCTGGGGGAGAGAGTGTCTTGCTGAGAGCCTGCGTATGTCAGCCTGGGAGCAGGGGGATGGTGGCAGACGTGGCAGCAATGGCCCCCCTCGCCTCCCAGGTGCCCCCTGCACTCCAGCCCAGGGCCAGGCCCTGGAACCATGCTCTCTGCAGGAGGGGATGCAAGTCTGACGGTGAAAGAGAAAAGGGGCTGTAGAGGGAACCCTGGCAAGGGGCAGGCAGACCGCCATGGCCAGGAGCGGGACTGGATCCCTGCGCACAGGCCTGGCTGCTTGCAGAAGGTCCTCTGCAGCTTTCAGCGGCGGAAAGGGTTGCCACCACGGCAAGTGCTTACACTTCCTGGTCTAGTAAATCAGAGTGAAGGAAAATGTTGTGTTGTATGAGGCCATTAGCTTAAATCACACTCAGTTAGCAGTCACTAAGAAAATGCTGGTTTATGTGGAGCAGCTGGGCCCCGTGCAATATATACTGCTGCCCAGGCTGCACAGAGAGCCGGGGTGGGTGTGTGGTAGTCGCTGCTGGTAGAGGAAGGAAAGCCTCGTAGCCAGGAGAGCTGTGATGCTGCACAGCCCTGCCTACCTGCTGGGAGTCCTGCCTGTCCCTCTGTGGCAGCAGCTGGACCCCTGCACTGCAGCAGCCCAGCCCAGCCCAGTCCCGCTGGGCACAGCGCCCGGGGGGGTTTCTGCAGGCAGGAGCCCTCCCGGTGGCTGCCTTCCAAGCCCCTCCAGGCCTGCCCACGGCTCTCCCCAGTGCTGACCGTATTTGGTGGCACAGACTGCCCTGAGATGCTGGCATTGGATTTGGGATCAGGACTGACTCCAGCCTTGGAGGCACAACAACCTTTCTCTAGAAGCAACGGCAAAGTGGAGTAGGCAAAGTTAAAAGGAGGAGACACTTGTGAAACCATTCACAGCAGGCAGCAGCCTCGGGGCAATCTTGAGCAGTGGGAAGGGGCTGGGCTGGTGTCAGAAGGTGGGAGAGAGGGGAATGGAGGAGGGGGAAGCTAAACAGATTCCCAAAAGTCGTGTTCCAAACACTGCTAGCCCAGCTGCTTTCCGTAGTATTATGCATGCACAAATGCAATTGCATGCACTCTGAAACAGCCTTGGCATCTCCCGGAAACGCAGCACAGCATTCGGCCTGGTAGCACATGTGCCTGAAGTCCTCCTAACCATAGACAAGTGCTCCAAAACTCATACCCGCTGTGCAAGCACAGGGCGTGCACACAACACCCCCTCCTGCAGCCACACTGCAACTCCACCCTGCATGGTGTCCTTCAGCCATGCACCCACATGCTGCTCTCTGCATACACGCACTCTTCCTCTCTGCCGCAGCATTGCTGCAGAACATACGCAACAAGGACAGAGAAAACAGGAAGAAGTACTTAGAAAATGTCATGGCTTTAATTACCCTTATCAAAATTACTGTGAACTTGCTTAAGTAAACATTCACCCTTGAAGTTCCAGGACCTCTCTGGAAGCAGAAGGCAGCCTTCATGCAGCATCAGGGCCCCAGCAGGCCTGCCTTTTGGGGAGCACTGCTCCTCAGGGCTTGCCTGGGGACAGGCCAGGCAGCACCGGTGTCCAGCCCATGCAGCACTGGGTGCTGAGAGCCAAGGGAGAGCATGCAGTGACTCCAACCTACCTGCAAGCCTGCCTCCACTTTGTCTTCCTGAGAAAACTCTTGAGCCCCAGGAAGTAAGACAGATGGGGTCTCGCAGGCATGGTCGCTTAGCCCAGACGCAGTCGTTGTCCAAAGCACACAGCTTGTAAAATCACCTCCTGCAGCTGGGCTTGAGGAAAGGGCTGAAGGCAGGGCAGGGACAGAATGCCCAGGCTTGGCACCACTGGGTGTCCCTGTCACGCGTGCTCATCACAGCCGGCCCAGGCAGAACTCCTGGCCCCACAGCCGGCACTGTGCACCCAACCCTGGTACAAGCCCCCGTGCCTGGGGGAGAAAACCCTCCCCATCCCATGCAGGTGGGACGCCAGCAGCTGGCAGAGTTGACAGGGTCCAACAGTGTTACACTGCCATGAATCAGAGTCCGAACTGGAACATGCCTGGAAGAAATAAGCATGTAGGATCTGGTATGCAGCCCTCACTCTGTTTCTCATGGGTCAGGGCTGTTGCCCTTGGTACCTGGGGACTGCAGACTTTTGTTGCCTGACAGGCTTTCAACAACATGACTGCGCTTGAGTGACATGAGCCTGGTGGAAGTCCTCCCACAGAAACCGTGGCTGCAACCTTCCACTTTCACTTGGATTTTAATTGCCTTCTTCAGATCCACCCTAAATGCCAAGGAGAGATCATGGCAGTGCTTTGCCCCCACTTTGCCAAATGCAAAGCTATAATTACATTTTAACTCACGACTAAATTATTCATATTTTTCTACCGTGCATGATAAATTACTTTAAGCCAGAAGCAACAACAAAAAAATTGGGCTTAATTATGGCAGACAAACATGATCCTGTGCTGGGAACAGCCAATTCACTGAGGAGAGAATGATACCGAAGGTAAGAATATTGTCTTTAATTACTCTCTTGCACTACAGGCTGCCCCAAAGTACGTCATTTCTTCCTCATGAATGCCTGTCTAAAAATAAAAACGGAGATAAGATTCTGAACTTAGTGTTCTTCCATTTCCCTTTGCATGAAACATCATCCCTGGAAAGGGAAGGAGTTGAAATCTAGCAATGTCCCATCCAGCCACATGACCTCTTTATTTTGGGCTGCTAGCATTAGGAGGGTCGAGGTGGGACAAGACCAGCCCCTGTGTGGCCTTCCTCCTCCTCACCCCACAAATGGCAGCACACCTGTGAGAAGGTTTGCTCGGGTGGGAGAATGTTGCTCTGGGAGGTGCCGTTCTAGGGCAGCAGCGCAGCCCCCCTGTGCCATGTGCTGCAGCAGCAGCCTTTGTGCCAGTGGCTGTGAGACAGACCAGGGAGGGACATCACACAGTTTTTCTGGAAGGAAAGGTGGGATGACGGGAGCAAAACTACTTGTGCGGAGCTACTACTCCTTCCCCAGCTCCCCAGCATCTTCACTAGGCGCTGTGCTGGGAGGGTGGGGACAAAGGGACAACAAAAAAGACCTGGGGGAGCATTCACAGGATGCCTGCAGGGTTCAGCCTGGCTATAACCACATCCCTACCTCCCAATGCTAGAGACAAAGGAGAGCTATTCACTCTTTAAAGCTGGCTCTCCCACCAGCCCTGGGACCTGCAACCATTGCCCTGGGGACCTGCCTGTTACCATCATGGGGCCAAGCCCAAGCCTCCAGCTTCACCCAGCACCGGCACAGCCTCCTGACCAGTCACCTGGAGGGATGCAGGAGCAGCCAAGGCAGGTCCGCGCTCGGTTCGGGGAGCTCAGACAAGGCATTACCGGGACAGTAATCTGACACGATGTCTGAACCTGTGTGCAGCTACAGCTGGAAAAGGGGCAAACCCCAGCAGGCAGCTGAAATTAGCCCTTCCCTCCTGCCCAACCGCAGGCAGGAGCATGCAGAGCTCGCTCCCCAGCAGTGCAGCTCCCGTCGGCTCTGGGACACTGGCATACGTTGCTGCCATGCAGACTGTACCCAACACACCAGTGTCTCAGCTCTCCTCTGGGGAAACTCTGGCAGGAAAGAGACCAAACCCCTGGGAAGTGAAACCGCTGCCCACAGCAAGCCCGAGCCAGGAGCAGCCGTGTCCGTCTCCAGGGGACGAAGCACATGGCTAGCATGTGCCCAACACGGGCACCGCTGCATGGCCAGCAGTGAGCAGCCGTTGTCACCGCTGAGCTAACTTGCTTCTGGTGCCCTGGGCCATGACACAAGGCTGCTTCCAGGCACCAGGTAGCATTATGTCCCTGTCCCTGTCCTTGTCCCTGTCCCCATCCCTGCCCAACCCCTGCTACTGCACCATCCAGCCCATGGCAGGGCCCTGCTCTCACCCTGGCACTTGCCCTGCCCCAGAGCAAACAAAAGGCGTCCCTTTTGGGACACCTCACTGGGGCCGGGCCACATAGTGGCTTGGACCTGGCTCTGCCCATCAGGACTGCAAATGCAGTCCCTGATCCTGTGCTGGTCGTGCAGGCGAGTGCAGCTCGGGCGCGTTTGGTTAATGCTGGGGCCTCTTTCTACACCCCCAGTGCTGGCCTAGACTCCCAGTGAGTTTTCCTGTTTCCACCTCACCCTGCGCAGCAGCCCCAGCCCTGCCCTCCCCCCTGCGCTGTTCGCCTGTGCTTAATAATATTTTCATGACTGTTTTAGACTTGCACTCTGGGAGTCTCGGGGGATGTTTGTGCATGACATCACCCTCCCCCTCCCGTAAATCAGGCACTGGGCCGTGCATAGCCATGACCCATTCATGACAGGGATAAAATCCAGATGTTCCAGTGCTACGTGCAGCTGGGTCATTTCCTTTTTTGGCTAAAAACGTGAGGCTCTTGAGGCTGGCTGAAAGAGGAGCCTGGGGGCCCTTTGTATAGAAACCTTTTGTGGTTAATCCCTGGAAACAGCGCTGCAGAAACAAGGGTCTGTGCTGCTCCTGCTAGAGGACAGCCTCAGCTGGAAACCTCCCGGGCTGGGGCTGCTCACTCACCCTTTGAGGCCGAGCAGCAGCAAAACCGGAGCCCGGCGCAGGTCACAGGGCAGCAACAGCAACAAAAATCTTACTTTAAAAACACCGTTAGCTGCCAGAGCAGGAGCCTTCGAAGGAGCCAGGAAAGCGCACGCATATAACCAGTGCCGCGGTCCCACACAGGCCCCATGGGCTGTGCCTGTCGTGCCACCGGAACAGCACCCACAGAAGCCAAGCCGCCGTGCAAGGGGAACGGAGCAGGGTGCTGGGGCAAGCAAGCCCAGAGGAAGTCGCGGCAGCTGTTAGTAAATGTAAAGGAATCTGTGGAAAATAGTTTCAGATGTTAGGGAATAAATGGCTCCCCGGCTGATAAAAGTGAGTAATGAGCACGCACCGCTTCGGGGAAGGCTGCCAGAAGGAGACCACTGTTACCCAACTGAAGAGTACAGCAACTTCCCCACCAAACCTCCTCCCGAGAGCCTATGTGTGCGGACGGGGGAGTATGTATCGCAGGGGGAAGGAAGCTTGTCTGCACAGCGGGATACGATTCGGTATTGCAGCGATCCAGACCAGCTCCAGCGGCAGCACAGCATCCTGGCTGCCCCTGAGCCTGACCCAACAGCCAGCCCAGAGGCGTCGCACCCGTGCAGCATCAGCACCAGCACCGGCCAAGTCCTGCTGAGGCCCGTCCTGCAGAAGAGCCTGCCCGGACAGACAGCAGGCATGGACAGACAGGCAGCCCTGGCACCGGAAACCCACTGCAGCCCCACAGCAGGAAGAGGGAGCTGCTGTTCCTCTGCCATAACCCACGGGACTGGTACTGCCGATGCTGGGCGTGTGGTTTGGGGAGGAGGAGGCATGAGCACTGGGGGGACCAGCTGTTCCCAGTATGGGGTCAGGGGCGAGGACAAGACTGAGCACAGAGCTACAACACTGATTCAGACGGCACTCTGCCCTGTGCCTGCGGTTCGAGAAACACATGAGAGCAAGCATCACTAAAACGGTTTATTATAGAAAGCCGTAGGAAATACACAGGAGGCTGAGGTTTAGGACACTTCCTTCTAGAGACTGCTCCAAGCTCCTCAGAATAGCAAACACACAAACTCTGATTTGCCTGCATCAAAGCTTTCAAACGAGGGTTCAACAAGGATCTGAATACAGAATTAATAACACTTCAACATGCATAACATTTTCTGTTCCTAAGTGAAGCTGGGGGGGGGCTAGCCCCTTCATCCTGCAGTTGGTTACAAAATAACAGATATTCATGACAAAAGAGTACAAAAGGAAAAAAACCCACAAGAAATGCTTTCAGAAAAGCATGTGGCTGTCTAAGCAGGAAAGCAGGGTCAGCGTAAGTGCCCCAGCAAGACAGAAGCAAAAGGGATGTAGACAAGGCAGGCATGAGCACCCCACTGCAGAGGAGCCTTAGTGGGGCCTAGGGCCAGCTCAGCCATCAGGCAAGGATGGCTCAGGGTGTTCTATTTTGCACAGTTAGGGCCAATGGAGGGACTTGGGAGATACAAAGCCCCTCCCGAGGGCAGCCCAGGTGCCACCTTTGCTTTGCTTCTTGTTTAGGACACAGCGAGGGATGAGTGTGGCTGGGGGAGCCGCCGCTCTCTGCCCGCCATAGCGGGGGACACTCAGCCCTGGCAGGAGCAAGTTGTGGACACCCCAACTGCCCCCTCAGCTGACCTCTGTGCTGGAGCCCTGTGCTCCCACGGACCCTCCCCTTCAGCGCTCCCAGCAGCCACCGAGCGCAGCCACAGCCTGTGGGCAACGCTCCCCTCCCCGAATTAATGGGAGGTCTTCAGTGTTACCTGTGCCACTGGCAGCTGGGCTCAGTGAGGCAGTCCCCGTCCCATGGTTCCCCATGAGAGGGGTGGAGCAGGAATAAAGCCCTTGGTGCTCTCAGCCTTCAGCACGCCATTGTCCGGGGCTCAGCCAGGCGCATCTCAGGGGGGACCACCAGCAGGCCAATACCCACCAGCTCCAGCTCAGACACCACAGAGGCAGCCGCAGGAGATCATAGCATAGATGGACAGGAATGCGGCAGGGAGGTGGTGGGAGCAGAACACCCCGTATCTGCGAGCGATTTGAGCTCCTCATCCACATCTGAGTGAGAGCACCTCCATGGAGATGTGCAGATCAGAGTCTGGCCTGCAAACGGTGAGGTGGCTACAGAAGTCTGGAGGTGGATCCCATCTGGAGGGACACATGCTCTTCTGACAACACTCCAGCCTGGTGTCCCCAAACCTCCCAAATGGGGCAGAGAGCATCCTTCACGCTCAGGTCAAGCAGTGCCACAGGCCAGTAGCTGCACGTACAGAAAAGGCTGTGCTGCAAAGCCATCTGCTACGCAGGCCAGCACAGCCAAGCCGCATGGACCAGGAGCTGCTGCCTTATATCACAGAGAGCAAGGGAAGCACATGGGGAAAAGAGAGAAGTCAGCACTGTGCCAAGGGGAGCAAATACGTTCTGCCAGCGTGCAGATCCAGCAGCCCAACGCTGAAGCTGCTGCTGCTGCCCTTTGCTCAGCTGGGGTGCTGGGCTCAGCTTGTGCCTGGCCAGACAGGAAGCAAAAGGAAAGAGTAAATAATGGGGGGGTCTTGAAGCTCCTTTTTCAACTTTATTTAGCTTTGACTCTGCACAGAGCCATAGCATAGCATACTCTAGCCTTCAGGGAGGGGCACAGGAACCCCCGGAACACACCGCGGTTCGGGCTCAGCCCCCATCTCCTGTGCCTTGTGCCCTGCCCCTGAAATGTTGTTGGGGTATCCAGCACAAAGACCCTGAAGAATAGAGAAAGCCCCTGCCCCACGGTGTCCTTGGAGGCTCATAGGTCGCTGGTGCAGTCGCGGCACAGGATCTCATCGTTGTCAGGGATGAAGCCTTTCCCAACCAGCGAGGTGTTGCAGCGGGCACAGTTAAAGCAATTATGGTGCCAGTGACGGTCCTCAAAGGAGACATATTTACCACCGCCAAAGCCTACGGGAGGGACAGAGTGCAGCGTTAGAATACCTGGGGAAACTAGGACAAGCTTCCCGCACAGACCGAGTCTTGGCCTGTTCATCTCCAAGTCAGATCTTCACATGTGGTGCTGGACTGTGCCACCCAAACACCCCCAGTACATCTGAATACATCTGAAATATGGATCTCCGCTCTTGGGGGAGAAAAGGACCAAAATGATTTCACACGAGATTTTGCAGGGTTGAGATCCTCAGACCAGAATCATCATCAGACCATTTTCTCCCCAGAGAGGAGCAGGGAGTGGAGCTGCACCGGCACAGGAAACGAGGGGGCTGTGGGGAGAGCGCCTGGCAGCACTGCCTGGAGCAGCTCCTTCCAAGGACAGTGCTAGTGAAATCCTGGGAAGAGCCCTCCTGCCACCAGCCGAGGCCCGGGCTTCTGCAGAGGCTCCACAGGCAGCTTCCTTCCTCTGCTGGCAGTGGTTGGACTTGTGGGCTGTGACCCCTTCTCCCCGGGACTGAGACAAATTGATAAGGACCAGACGGGAAGCGGGGTGCCCGGGAGCTGCCCTGTCCTCAGCCAGAGTCATCCTCTGAGTCACCAGCTGATTCATGGCTTTGCCTGCCTTCCCAGCAGCAAGAGACACGAGTTGCAAAGGGAAAGGTCAAGTAGGGGAGGACAGGGAGGAGGCCAGAACCTCTCAGGTGTTTCTGCAGAAGAGGACCCCCTGCTTCCCCTGTCTTAGGCAGGTACAACAGGTGCAGACTCCCCTGCAGCAGTTGCTGCTCCAGCTATGGCTGGAAGTATCTGGCTTTCCCTGTCTGTGTGCAATCTTTCCACAGGACGTGGCAACCAGCCTCAAACAAGGCAAGCTAGACACACAAGATCAGTGATGCATCATTTTGGGAGCCTTTACCCCCAGGCAGAGGGAATTCCTCCCACCACTTTGAAAGATGCAGATGAAAGGACACAAGTGGCCCTAGGACCATTTCGACAAAGAGATCCTCTCGCATGGGGTTCCTCAGAAAGCGGCTGCCACTGTTTCTGTGTGGGACATGCCTGAGGGCATCTTGCACTCCCCAGAATTTGTCCCCAGGAGGCCTGAAGTGTCTGGAGACACGTGAGCAAGCCTGCATGGTGGAGATGTGTATGAGCATCATATGGGCCTGGGTCACACATGCACTCGAGAGGGCAGCTTCACCCAGAGAAGTCACCGCAGGTCTGGAAATGGGGCAGGGAGGTCATGCCCTGCCCTGTGGAAGAGCCCTGTAACCAGAGCCATTCTGCTCACCTGTGATGGGCTTTGTGCAGGCGCTGCACTTCTTGGCATAGAGGTTCCCAAAGCACTTAATGCAGTATGGGTTGTCATCCTGGGAGGTGAACTGCTGGCCAGCCAGAGGGGTCTTGCAGCCTGTGCAGACGAAACACTCCTTGTGCCATGGCTCATCCCGGTAAGTCACTCCTCCCTTGGTCAGGGTCTGCAGGAAGAGAGCACACACTGGTAACACACGGGCACGGGGAAACAGGCTGCAGCACACGACCACCGGCTAGCCAGGGTGCTGGTGCCTGAACCCTTCTCTGGTGGGGCTCAGACAGGAGCAGGGAACATGTTCCTGGATCAGAGAACTCAGGGACTTTAGGCTGTCAGGCCAGACATACCTTTTTGCAACGAGTGCAGCGAGGAGCAAACTTGCTCTCATAACAGGGGACACAGTAATAATCCTTCTTGTCCGGGATGAAGGATCGTGATCCGATGGGCTGCTGGCAGCTGCTGCATATGAAGCAATGCTCATGCCAGGTTTGTCCATTGTACTCCAGTTTACGGGATCCTGCAGAGAGAGCCGTGCACAGTGTGACAGGAGGGAGCAGCACAGGCACACACAGGGGACATGGGTGGCTGTGCAGGATAAACTGCGGTCCTGCACACCCGGCTCTGTGCCTACCCTCCCCATGGCAGCTCGGGACAGCAGGCAGCTGGAGAGGGGAGCCCCCAGGCCCACCCCACAGCTGCAAGGGGAGGTCTGCGGGAACATGCCCGCAGCACCAGCACACAGGCTGCAGCACACAGGCTGCGGCAGAGACGCCTGTTGTAACCTACATCTGAAGATGGTGCCAGAATGGCCAAGCAAAGACACTCCCTTGCCTCAGGCCATCTCCAGAGACGCTCACACACCTTCAGTCATTCCTTGCTCACACACCTTCAGTCATTCCTTCTCTTTTCGTCAGCACACACCAGAAAATGCCCAGGAAACCCTTTGTTATCTCCTCCTCAGCTCACTTCCTCGTGAAAAGGGGAACAGACAGCCGCTGTGGTGATTGCAGCTCGGGCTCCTGCTGTCTTGCCAGACAAGCAAAGTGCCTGGCCCACTCTATGCACTGACAGTGCAGCAGGAGAGCAGAAATTCAGCTCTCTTCCTTGCTGCCCTAGTGTTGGACCCTGCAGCCCTGGCCAACCCTGCTGGGACCAGGAACAAACTGCAGTGCTTGACTCTGCCCACTCCTACCTGGCATGACTGTCTTCTCGCAGGCAATGCATTTGGAGGAGAACTCACTGCAGTAGCAGTCATTGCACAGCAGCTCCTCGCCTTGGCAGGTGAACGGCTCATCGGCCAGAGAACGGTCACAGCGGAAGCAACGAAAGCAGTGCTCGTGGTAATGGCGATCCTCGTAGTACAGCTCCTGGGGAGGACAGCCAAGATGAGGAGGGGACCGATCGCCCCAGGGAACTGCCCTGCCCGGCCACGGGGTCCCATACTCACTCTGCAGTCGTGGCCGATCAGCTCTTTGCACTCATCACAGGTGTTGGCAAAGTGGGAATCATAGCAGGGGATGCAGTATGGGCCATTGTCCATCTGGATGTACTTGCGCCCATACAAGGACTCCTTGCAGTTGTCGCAGTCAAAGCACTCTGTCATGGTGCCAGTCTGAGGGCCTCCTTCACCTGCTAAGAGATCAGCAGAGATGCTGGGTCAGTATCAGCTTACACTTCCTGGGATGTCTCTGCACAGCCCTGCCATCTCCAGAGGACAAGGACTGCGAATCCCTGTGCTGAGCCAACAAACAGCCACTATCAGGACAGGACATGGACCTGAGCTGCTGCACCTGCTCTGTGGCTGTACGCACTTCCAAAAAAGCTTGCACGCATTCAGGACCTGAGATGAATCTTGCTTCAGGTTTATACTCAAGGTCAACAGTTGGAGCACTTAGGCACCACTCAGAAACCTAGACATGTAAGAATGCAGTTCAGCTTCTTACTGTGTGCCTTCTTGCTGGGAAGCAAAGCATAAATGATGACCAAAAGAGAGACTTTTTTTGCATGAAAAGTTTTTATTTGGCACCCAAAACAGGACCGTGCACATGCTGTGTGGGTACACGTCCACTGTCACATCAGAGAGCCAGACACTTTGAGGGAGATCTGCCTACTAAGCAGCCCTTCAGAGACCCACGTTCAGCCACCAGCATGGCCCTGGACCAACGGCAAGATTCCTCCCGACAGCCTGTGATCTGATGCTCTGCCTGATGGAGCTGCCAGCATTTCAAACTCTGGAACTTCTCCAGAACTTTAAAGCAGCTGCTCCCCAGGGAAGCAGAAATCAGGCACCCCACACTGTGCCCAGCTATGAAGCCACATCCCAGCAAAGCGTTTTGTATGTGTTGCTCCAACTACAAACACTCTTCAGGGAGAAAGTGTTGGGGAGGGTGGGTGTTTTACAAGCAATAGAGGTGTTGGGGTTTTGCATGCAGGAGATCAGACGTCTCTCATTGCCCCTTGTCTCCCTCTCAGACAAGAGGTTTGTGGAACTATTTTGCTTTCTTTGGAGCACTAATCCCAGAACAACAGTATCTTCCTTCTGTTTGGTTTAACCCGATTATTCCTAAATATGGAGTTTTCCACTTGCAAAATCACACCCTTCTTTAATACAGGTTGCTATCAAGTGTAGACAAGCCCATGGAATTATATCTGAGCAGTCAGTTGCAGAGTGCCGCACGCTGCAGTTTTCTTCATCAACCCACCCACTTCAGAAAGAGCTATTAGGGCTCAATCTACAGTTTACAGTCTACCACCACCCTCTGCGCCTCCCTCCTCGCAGGCTCCCTGGCCGCAGGGCCGTCTCCCTTACGCTGGGAGGCAGCCTCCAGGGCAGGAGCTGATCCAGACAGCTCTGACTCATGGCAGCGAGCTCCCCAGGGCTATTCTTGGTCAAGCCACACAGCTCCCAGCTGTTGTCAAGCCTGGTATGTGCCGATAGGACTGCCGGTGAATAAATCTCGTGTTCCCACATGGCTACGTGACCAACAGAGGGGGAACAAAGTCCCTTTTCAGACACTCTTGTTACCCAGCTGCTGCCCCGGCCATCGCCTGCTCCGCTGACCGCTCCGTGCCCTCCAGCATGGCAGGCTGGTGCGCGTGGCTGCGGCCGCGGGAGCAGCTCCATGGCATGCCCCTGCGAGCAGCGCGGGCTTGGGGCCACTGCTCCGCCGAGCCTGTCCTCCAGAGCCCTAACCAGCAGCCCCAGACTTGCTGCCCGTGGAACAAGGTGGCCTGGGCCGGGCTGGGCAACTTCCAGTCCGTTACTGGAGATGGGGCAGGCGCTCGGGGCAGTTTGCACAGGGGAGTTGGATGGGTGCCAGGGCGCTGAAACAGACCTGCTGCCCCAGCTCTGCCCCCAGCCTGGGCTAGCCCCCCAGTGCCCCCTTTCTCTGGGGCACCCCATGAGGTGCTCATCTGGCCAGGCAGCAGCTCCTGCGCCCCCCACAGCTCCTGGCCACTTTTCACCCACCACCTCCTTCTCTGCCACCCCACTCGCCTTCACTCCCTGAAGCCACCTGGGACCTTTCTCTCTGGCACAGAATGAAAATCAAATTAATAACCCTCCTCCTCCAAGCCCTGTTGAAGGGAACTTTCCAAGGTGTGTCTGTAATAAAAGGGCCTCTAATGAGCACTCCTACCCTGGGAGCCGCCGTACCGCCGAAGCGGGGAGCTGCCATGTTTGCTCAATGGGCTGCGCTTTATCTCTGTGGTCTTGTAATACGGGGTCAGAGGACATCGGAAAATGCGAGGGAAGGGAGAAGCCTTGGGTTTTACCAGTGACAAGGACTCAGCCTCCTGAGCACTGCTGCACCTCACTCAGACACTGTCCCTCTGTGAGCCCTGGTCCCCAAACTCAAAACAAGGGACAGCATGCCCCCCGTGTCTCAGGGGCAGGATAAACCCACCAAGAACTGCTGGGGCACTCACACCCCTGAACCACCCCAACGAGGCAGGCGCTGCTGCCCCGAGTGTGCACCGTCCTCCTGCCCCACACGTACCCTCGGGAGCTGGTGCCAGCCACCAAACCACAGGAGAGCTACGGGGTGTGAGCACCAGCTGCACAGCAAGTGCTCAGGGCAGTAGCATGGCTGGAACAAGCCCTGCTCCCCTGGGGCAGCCGAACTATCACCATGATCGAAACAGGGATTAAAAAAAAGTGACAGGCCAGGAACATTTCAATCCCAAACGCTGTTTGTCACCCATGGCCCTGGCAGTGCCAGTCCTCCTCTCCTCCGCTAACAAGGGCAGCTGGCACTCCCAAGCCCACCAGGACCCCCAGCTATAGCCTTGTGCTGGCCGAAGCCCTTGGCCGGCACTCACCGGCAATCCTGCAGGCAGCGCCGGTGGGTGCCCCACAGCGCTGCTTTCACCGCAGGGTGTGCAACACAGAGCAACCACAGAAGAGGAAGTGAAAACCCTATAAACCCTCTGAAAATGGTATACCGAGGAAGACCTTAAAGCGGTGTGCCATGCTGGCCTCCGCTTTGAGTAGTTTCTCCCCAAAGCTGTCTGTTGCATGCTGCGTAAGCCAAGCTCCTGCTCTCCTAGCTGTGGAGTCCGAGGGGGCTGGCAGATGCACGGGCTGCCAGCAGAGCAAGTCCCAAGAGTGTCACGTGGCCAAGAGTGCTATGAGAGCGTACGGCATCAGACTCTGCGCTGCCTTTTCCACAGAAAAAAGAACAGGCCCAGGAAGTTTGCTCAGGGTTATTTGTACTAGATAAGCTGTTTGCTCTCTTTGTTCCGGTCTCAGCATGCAGTGCTGGGCAGGGGTGTCAAAGCCCTAGGCAACGCCAAAGCAAACTCTGCATCTTTGCCCCTGAGGACATGGCACTGCCAGAGACCAAGTTCATGGAGAAGGGGAAGGTGGGACAAAAGAAATAGAGTAAAAGAAAGAGTAAAAAAGCCCATAATTCTTACTGTGATTGTAATGAGGAACCTGGAAATTGTCTCCGGAAATTGTCTCCATTCATGAAGAAAAAAGGTGGAGTTTTAAAATGCATTAAAAAAAAACTTTAATTGATGCTCAGCTTTAGAAGGCACAACATAGGCAGTCACTATGTGTGCTAATTAGCGTGTGCTCATACTCTGCAGTCTGCACCACCCTATAAACATCAGCTGTGTGCTAGACTGATGCAAGTAACACCTTCAAATACTAACCAAGGTGTTGCCTTAAAATGATGGGATTCCGGTTTCCAAGAAAGTGTTTGCTTGCCCATTACCAGATGGCTGTGGTCCCTGTAGGACAAAGTCTACTGGAGCAGGTCCCTCGTACATGGGGACAGTGGAGCTGGATGTGGGGTACTCTCTCAGCTGTCTCGCTGGCTGTCTGAGGGCAAAAATAAACAACAGATACATGCCTGCCAGCTGCCTACCCTTTCCCTTTGACAGATATAGTTGTGCTCATGGAGGAAAGGAAGTTCAGTTCCTCTCCTGTGCCCATGAACAAACAGCTTTGGGAACAAGAGCTCCTCTCACAAACAACATTTAAAGTGCTCCAGGATGCAAATCTGATCAGCTTGGAACAGAGCTCAGAATAGCTTCACGTATGAGAAAGGTCAGCAATTTGTCAAGGGCGCACAGCAGAGTCCACTTTGTAATTAGAGAGTAACATGCACCTAACACCACCCCGGTGTCATTGTCCACAGCAACACAGCAGATGGCTTAGCAACAGCCCCAGGAGATTATTACATTAATTTTAGTGTCTATGAACTGGGGAGCTATTATGCAAAGGAGGCAGTACAGACTGTCCAGAGCCAGGCTTTCTGCTACATGCAATCACTTAAGATTTTGAGACAATTCCTGCCACAATGAACTCGTTCAGCGAGAGGTCTCATGTATACGGTGAACCTATAACGCTGTGTAACTTCACACCAGTTTGTTGTCCGTTGTCAGGTCACAACCAGCTGCTCCGTGAAGTGATCCTAGAGCAACCCATAAGGCTATTCCTAGGGAAGCAATCTTTCCAGGACACAGGAACAGACCTGCCTTTGACTGTCTGTCAGGTTCCTGCCTATTCTCATCTTCCCTGGGCTGCTCTGTGCACAGCTTGTCCGCTCGCAGTTCACACCTAAACAGACATGCAGAAGAGAAAGCACAACCTCGCTGGGACAGGCGAGCGTTCCCCATGTAAGGATGAAACCGTCAAGGGACAAGGCTTTGGAAGACAGTCCTCAACGTGCTCCAAGGTCAGAAGAGGAGAGGAACACTTTTTGTTCCTGTTGGCTTTCCAGAACCATTAATGGGTCCTGGAATCTGTGTGAAATTGTTTCTGCCTGCCACCGACCCTAAAAGGGAAACCAGCTGCTTGCTCTGAGGAGCAGCTCCAGCCCCTCCGTTAGGTTGGGAACGTTTTCAGTCCATGTTTCCTGACACCGCTTCTGCGGATCCGCTCAGGGTCACCGCAAGCCCCAGGCTCTCCAGGGCGGTGGGGGCCAGCTCCCTGGGGTGCCACGTGGGTTTCTCTGCACCTCCTCACGCTGCTGCCTCTGTCTGTATCCTCTCGTTCTGCTCCCAAACCCATGAGCGCGGCTGTGGACCTGGTGCAGTGCTGTTAAAGGAGATCCTGCTTTTGGGTGAGAGGCTGGAGGCAGCTTGCCAGAAAGGTGCCAAGTGTTTTATCAGGATAACCCAGCGGGATCCAGCTTGCACGGAGCACCCTCAGGAGTGGTGTTGCATCAAGCCTTCACCCGCCTGCTCGTACCACCACTGAGTCACTTCCTGCTCTCAGATCTCGCCTCCGAGCTGCCTTCCAACCTGAGCCTCCTCACAGACAGCTCGGAAGTCTCAAGTATGAAGGGCTGCTCCGGGGTGCTCTGGTGCAGCGAGCAGCAGAGTCCTCACAGGGACTGTCAGCACAGCCACGGACCTCACCTGGCAGCTCCCCCATCACCAGCACAACGGGAGGACACTGCAGGCCATTTCTGCAACACGTAGGGAAAATTTGGTCCTTGCAGTCGGCCTTGGAGGAGGAGGCAGGAGACAAATGAATCAGCTGGGTGTAAGGCCACACAGCCCCCACCTCCACCACTGGGATGTTGCACTTACAGATGTGCATGTACCGAGCTCTGCTGAGCAAGCTGCACTGCAGTTGTTTCCCCAAGTATGGGCAGATCAGCCTCCTGCCCAGAGCAGTCATGGGCTGCTCTGGACTCTGCAACAGATTTAGCTAAGTGGCTGGCACAGTTGGGAGGAAACACCCTGCATTTCAAATGAAGTAAGTGCTCTCAGAATCACCCTTGCTCAGCAAGGTAGGCAGCGTCCTGAAAATGCCCACAACTTTGAGAGGAAGAAGTAGCAGAAACTGTGAAATGTTAAAGCATCTGACAAGTCACAAGGTAAACCTAGATTGTTGCACAATTTTAATATGGCCTTAGAATGGCAAATTCAGGGTTTCCTAATGTTCAGAAGAGATCTCTGAGGTGCCCTCCATCCAAAGAACAAAACCTCATTACATGGACTCCTCCTGACAGCTCTGCATATAGATCAAGATAAGCGCTAAAAGCACAACTGTCCCACAAATGTCTGATCTTACCCTTAAACTGATAAAATCTCACCTGATATCAGCCCACAGTCTGCCCAGAGGTGCTCTGCAGGAAGCACTGCACTGTTTGCACAGCCGTGATTGAGACAGCACACCCGGTCCAAGGTGAGCAACGGCAAATGGCTGCAGTGCAGGGCACAGCCACCCCCGCTGTGCTGGGCTCACATGAGGTTCCGGCAGCGCAGGCAGAGGTGCAGGCACGCAAAAGCTGAGCAGTGCCTTCACACGCAGCACCGCCTCCATGGAGCAAGAGGGTTCCAGGAGGGTGCTGCTAAGGATGGAGCCCAGTCCTACCCAGAAGCAGCTTCCTGCTGCTGGAGAGGCTGCAGAGTGAGGTTACATGTGCAATGAGAGCACTGGAAGACCTAATAGAGACAAAGCCCGACTCTGGTAAGCACAGTAAGAGGTGCCCTCTGCCTCAAACAACAGGCTGATATGCAGGATGAGAGACAGGAAGCATCTTTATCACTTTATACATTAGTGACATGGCACAATATGTATGCTAATATTTATTTTCTATATCGACATTATTCTACAGAGGAGGAGGTGATGGGATGCATCTCCAGGAGGCACCATCTCCAGGAGGCCAGGCTCACTTTCACGTTTCCCCCTAACACCAGCAACCCTGAATCTGGGAGGAAATTGACCACTGATGCCTGGTCTAAGAACCTGCTGAATTCTGCCAGACCAGATAGAAGATCTGGAAAGCAGCAATGATTTTTTAAAGTTTGATTAAATTTTTTGAATTACCATAAATGATTGGCCAGGTCTCTCAAGAAGGCCAACAAACCTTAGAGAGTCCATACGCAGAGTCAGCTGTCTGCTTACAGACTCTCCAGTAGACATGGCTGGGTCTGAAATCTCCACACCCCCAGGCCGTGAGCTGAGCTGCTGTGCCTGCGGACCAGGAGGACCAGGAGCGGGCAAGGGGCTGTCAGGAAGTTCAGGGTCCTAAGGAACTCCAAAACTCTACTCTGGTTTCAAAACACCAATGAGTTCACAGACCTTTTTCCTCTAGTACTAAATTCCTCATTCTTTCTCCTAAGATAAGGAAACATAAACCAAAACTTTTCCTATGTGAAAGGAAAACCTGCTGCTAGTAAGTCAGGCTCTCACAAAGCAGCATCCCCATACAAGGTAATGTGACAAAGCTCTAAGCCAGCATTTGTGCACACTGGGACTTTTGTCCCTTCTCTACCCTTTAAAGAAAGAATCTCTTTTTAATGAGGCCGCAGTTGCAGGGGAATCCAATTTTCCATGCTACAGTGGAAAACCAGGCGGGTTTGCCCAACTGAGATTCAAATTGTAATTTCTTGTGGCCAAGACCTTGCTTTGCATTTGGTTTTCAGATACTTCTGTCCCTTTCCTCCCCACATCCTTCCTATCCAAGCAGGTCCCCTGAATCCAGCTGTGAGCTGAAGCATCCACACAGTGAGCATGAAGATACGTGGTTTGGAGGAAGAGAAACAGAAGATCTATTCAAACACCACCAGTGAGAAATGCCAGGCTTCCCATGGGTCCCCAACAGAGGGACAGCCGAGTGCAGGCTGACAAGGAGAATGGCAACAGACAATTCAGCCCTTGCTCTAGACTTATATTCCTTAGGGAAAGTTAATTCCCCCAGGTCAGAGAAAGAAGCTTAAGAGTCCCTACTATGCAACCGTAAAATGAAAAACTCTGCCCAGGAAGAAAGGAGGGAACAATTTCAGAGTTAAAAACTTATTACTAAACACCTGTAAGGGTTAATTAACTATTTCAGGTCCTGAACAAAATCCTCCCTCTTCAGAGGGCAGCTTGGACAGAGGGCGCAGCTAACAGCAGCAGAGCTGTTCGGACACATTCAGAACAAGCAGCCTGTGTCATTCTGCTGACATAAAAGCTGAATGTTTGCTCAAGAGATCAGCTGTTAATCTTCTTCAAAATGTATACAAAGTAAGCAAATTCTGCACACTCAACAGGACGTCAGGAATTGAAACCATTTGGGCAGCTTGGACCTGTCATGATTGAAACAGACCACTTAACTGAAGGAGGAAGTCCAAGAGCAGAGGAGTAAGACAGAACACATCAGAAACTTCTCCCCAGCCAAATGGAGTCCCTTTTACCAGCCGGTTAAGAAACCTGTGGCTTAAAAATGTAGCAGAAGATATTCCGGCCAGCCTCTGAAGAGGCTTGGGAGAAGAGAGGGACAGGCTGGCCCAAGCCCCACACCGCAGGTACCTTCCCCTGCCACATGCAGCACTGACCAAGCAGACGCCTGCGGGCAGCAATGGCTTGCACCAAGCGAGTCTGCTACTGAAGCTCATAACTGGCTGTAGGGCAGCAGCTGCAGACATGGCCAGAGTGACCATAACAGGAAGAACGATGTGGGAGCCAAGTTTCAGGGAACGTGACTGATCACAGGAGCTTCGGTGTGATCAGAGGAGCGGGAGTCACAGTCCAGGGAAACGACTGCTCGTATCAATTCGTAAAAAGGAGCAAGGAACAGGCGTGCAACTGCTTTCTGAACTCCTGCTCCCTTCTCCTCTCAAGCACATTAGTCATCCCATTTAAGAGAAGGATACACTCTGTTCAATTATGGTAACAGCAATAACAAAAACATTGGGAGTGCATGCTGAAAGTGAGCACCCACAATCTTCAAGCTTTTCTTGTTTGTGGCAGTCAGCGGGCATAACACCAGCAGCACTTCCAGTGCCATTGCAAAGAGGCTGCCAGTGTTGGACTGCACCATCAGCTCACACTACATCCCCAAGGTGGGAACATACACAATTCCCATCTGCTTGTGGTGTCTCAGCCTCAACAGCCCTGGCAAAAATGCCATCAGCTAGTGGGTGCTTGACAAATCACATCATGAGAGTCTGACAATGTCAAATCCACAAATTCCCTTAGTTTTCCTCTTTCAACTAGAAAATTGGGCAAGAATGAGGAACTCTCTGCTTGTGCAGGGCTGAATAGGCCCTTCAGACATATTGAGCAGACCGTACATTAACCATCATACTACTGGCAACAAACAGCAACGCAAGAACACAAAACAAACCCTAAAGATAGTCATCAACCATATAAAACAAATTAATGGGCAGTGGCTGGCCTCCAGGCCCCAGGTTCCACACCACGTCTACGCAGAAGCTAATCTGGACAGTGAAATATCTGTTGCTTAGAAGTGGTATATTTTATCTCTGAACCTTCTTTGCCTGTGTCATTATGAAGTGATGGACAAGAAAAGGTGGTGGGAAAGGATCATAACTGGATGAGGTTTTGTCAAGGAAGTCATGAAGAGAGTTATATATAAATGTACGTGAAACTACAAATTGGTAGGTAAGGTGCTTCGTGTTACCTGCCTGTTGTAGCATAAGTTTTCTTGTTCTGCGTGCTACGGCCTTGTAACACCACACATCATTGCAATTACAACCTCACACGAGGTACAGGGCCCCTGCATGAAGTCAGTGTTCTCCAGAAACAAACACATGACCACAAAGATCAAATGCGAAAACGCATCCACGCCCCAAACTCAAAAGACAGATCTCTGTTGCACAGAGCCTAGGACGTCCTAAACCGTCCAAATGCAGAAACCCAGTGAGATCTTTATAATGCCCTAGCTATTACAAAAAGAAAAAGGGAGTCCCAAAGAATAAGCATGTTGTGGGGATTATAATCTAGCAATGAAAGTTTAATTTTGGACAGGATTGATTTATGCCCATGTAACCCAGCAAAGTTGGCCCATATCCATATAAATGCCTAAGAGCTTATCCAACTGCACAAACCCAGGACTCCAGCAATAGTGTTTCAAAATCTCTTTGCCCCATGAAATAAAGGTCATACCCAGTACACTAGAATTCAAACATGAAAGCATGACAGGAAATGACTAACTGCACACTGAGGCCAATTTACCTTCATCTTAGATCTGCTCAGCACACAAGAACCCTGCAATTCAAACAGACATCACAGCCTATATGCAGAAAAAATAATCTGACTGCTCCAGTTGCTAGTTCTTGGGGTGTGTGCATCTCAGTACAGATACCACTGTGAAATAATGGAATGCCTCTCTATTTCCCTAAGGTTCTCTTACAATTCTAGCCTTGTGCTGTAGTGTTTACTTTTCTTTTCCTTAGAGGCAGCTGTTTTTTAAACTGAGGATGAAGCGATTCTTATTTCTGAGGTGATACATAATTTAAGTTAGTGTTTACAAAGCTTTTTGTAGTCTGCTGAATAAAAGGTACTTATGAGATTATACCTCTATTTTGCACATCAAGGCAATCAAAGGGCTGCTTCAAGCTTGCTTCTGAACAAGCACGCACGTGAACTTGTGGTCAGGCTGCAGGGGACGGATGCAGTCACAGTGCGCGTGTTTTGTGCTCACATGCTGAAAAGCAAACCTGCGTGGTCTGAGCCCAATCCCTTATTAACTGTCTTCTCCAGAAAGCCTGGCAGCTCTTTTGCTGATTAGGGCTCTGCTCAACTTCAGTTTTTTTTAATAAACAAAGCAACTTTGACTTACAGTAGCGGGAAAAGACATATAAACCAGACACGTTTTATTTAATGCATGCCTATTACTCAAAGGGCGAAGCGAATTTTTTCACCAAATTTGGTCAAAATATTCCCTTTTCCGATTTGATTCTTTGTCTCCCAAACATGAGCATTTGTAGTTGGTTTCTTGATATAAGCAGATATATTGACTGACAAAGGTAACCTGCATTGTAACCCTGTCAGTTTTGTGCCCCTTGGGGCTCTCCACCCGCATGCAAAATCAGCAGCGTGAAGAGAAAGTCAGGAAGGTGACAGGGGAGACACGGCAACGACACTCGTGTGCCACACAAGCTCTTGCCCAGCAGCCTCTCTCCCACCGTCCCAATCACTAACCGTGGGCCTTGCCACCTGTGCTGGCTATTTGCACGAGAAGCAAGGACAGTCTCCACCTAAAGTACTTCTTACAGCTGCTGGTGTCCCTTGCAACCAAAGGCAATCACAGCTCTGTAGCCCGCAGCATGTGAGCAGCTTCTAAATCTGGGGAAGGACTGAATCCTGGCAAGGACAAATTGTCTCATGTTACCGTCCCGAGAACTGCTTGCCTGTGGTCCGAAACAAAACTAAGATCATTTGTTGCCTGGGAGATGCTGTATGTGCCAGCTGCAACCCTCTTGAAAAAAGGTAGCGCTCTGCAAGGACAGCATAGCTGAGCCCTCGAGAGTAAAAGAAAGTACAGAATGGGCACAAACTGGATCGGTGAGAGAGGAAGAGAACCTCTTCTTTTAGCCACTGCCTTGCCAACGTAGGAGTGAAACAAGTTTCCATCTTCTGTGGCTGAAGATTTCTCTACTAGGTGATCTGGTCATCAGGTGACATTTACTTTTACTATACAGAGCTGGTTATCTTAAACCAGTCTCCTTGTTAAAGCATTTCTCACTGGCACCTTTAAAAATTACTTTTAAATATTGCACATTTTAAACAAAAGAAGCCATCGGTAACTGTCACATACTTTACATAAAATCTCTAAGAAATAACTCCTCGCAGCATTAAAAAGAAATTTGCAAGATGCAACATGCTTTCCCATTTCTGCCATGCTGTGCTGCCGTACTCGGAGAGAGAGAGTCTTTGGTGGTACCTATGAAAGGGAGAACTGGTGCCACATCCAAAAGACTAAGTGGAAACAGCTATTTTAAGTGGCACAAACACTCAATAAATTTATGAATGCCTTTGTATCATGCAGCTACACATTGAGTTTCCAACATCTATGGCCCCGGCCCACTGGATGTGTCTGTCTCTGAACTAGTGGCAGCACTTCAGTCTGGGCAACATGGAGCACTGCTGCTGGCAGACAGCATGGTAAAGCACACGTGCTGACTGTGCCTAAAAACGCAGAGAGAGGAAAACTGCTCCTTTACAGACCCCCTCACATGAACAGGAAAGAGGGAACAATATTAGAGAGCCCTCGATCCAGCTCTGTGGCTCGTTTACAGACCCTCATTCTCTCATTTAAATCTGAGATTTACAAGGAAACCAACACAAAACAGATCTGTCACAGATTAAAATTCTGACCTTTTGGTTCCTTTTTATCTAATGGAGGCTCCTCTCATGACAACTTTCAGGTAAAGATCAAGAAGAGTTGATGTTTCAGCCCCTGAAGCAGCAGATACGAAGCAATGCCCCATTTCTTTGCCGCAAAGAAGATGCTCCACACTCGTTCACTGAAGGAAGCAACAGCAGCCTGCTCTGTGACTAGATCGAAAGATTTTCCAAAGCTGTTTGCATGCTCAGGCAGTTTGAGGATCGTGGGCTTCACTGCAACAAGGCACCACCAATGCCCTAATAACCCTCCCTCTGTTCTCCTAACCCACCAGAACAAAAATGCTCTATTTACAAGCTATTTGTCCCACATTGGCAAACCCCTGGAAACAAAAACTCAGACCAGTTCTCTGTTACCTTGCATTGCCAAATGGGATGGACCAGCGTAAAACCCAATGGTCTCAACAGCAGCAGCAGCGCTGTAAGAAGCGGTACGAGGGTGGCTCTCCCAGCGACTCACACTGCAGACAGAGCAGGTGCGACCAGCAAGAGACTCTCACTAGTAAATCACCACTTCGCCAGCAAAACACTCAAGTGCTTGCCCAGAAACAAAAGCAGTCACATCATAAACCAGAGGGTGACATCAGCACAGGGATTGCATTTCCTACAGAGGTTTAAATGTCATTACTTGTGACTGGAAATTGGACACATACAATTCAAGTTACTCTAAATTTTCGTAAGAGACAGAAGAATTCCGATTCCAATTTTGTGTAGGTGCATTTCACTTCCAAACCCTTTCTATTTCTCAATGTCACAATGACAGGGGAAAAAAAAAAAAGAGAACAAGCAAAACTCCTAACAGAAAGTGAAAAGCTAATGAACATCATTATTAGCCTGACTTACCAAGTCAGGTGCTAATGAGGTGAGCAGCAGAACTCACCAATTTCCACTGGAGAGGGTCAGTGTTATTCAAACAGTGTGATCTACTTGGGACCCAGTTATTCAAAATCTCTGGATTGCCCTCTTCCACCTATTCAAAGTTCTGCTCTGTCTGCGTCGTCTTCCAAAATTAAACCACAAAGCTATCAAGGATCTGAAAGCATTCATTTCATCATTCCTTAGTTAAGTCATTGTTTCACAGAGCATGAAGCATGATACAGTCTGTGCATATGGTCTCACACCTTCACCAACCTGAAGTGCATTTGTGATTTTCCACACACAGCTCTTCAGGCTCTCCAAAAGTTCCATCCAAGACTTCTATTCAAGCGCAATGGGCCAGATTTAATCTTCCTGTGAGTTGCATGATGTTTGCATAGGGTTGAGGAATACTAGAAATAAAACTTCTCTTGGCTGAGTTACATGCAACACACTGTGTACTTTTTGCTATTAATGACTCTTTAGTAAGTACCACTATTACTCTACATATTCCAGAATGCTCTGAGTTGGGCATCACAGCAATTTTCTTGATATGAAGTGTTCACTGTGTTAAAGGTAGCCACTGAAATGCCTTAAAATTTAAACGCTGACTTTTCTATTTGAAAATTTCCATGTGCTGAGAAAAGAGGCAGATGAGAATAACTAATCCACGTTTAAGGACACAAATTAAGATTAGTTTCTTTATTTGGAAAGTAGTTTAGCTCCCTGATTCCCTACTGCAAATAACACAAATACATATGATGATCCAGTGCAAGACCATAAATGCAAGAGCGCTCAGTTTCCACCGATCTGACATCCTGTACCTCTCATAGGATTGTTGCTTCCTCAATTCCTTAACAGCTGTCACAGGCAAAAACATTATTTACCCTTATAATACCTGCAGGGCAGGGAGTTATTTTATCTCCCTCCTGGGATTATCACCTTGGAAGGTTTTGGCACAAGGCAAGCCTGGTAGAACTAAAAATGGAACCAAGATCCAAGGTCCCGTCCACCTTTCGTCTCCTTCTGAGATGCAGCACATATCCCTGTCAGCCTGGAAACTGGGACACCCACTAATGCACATGATAGACCTACGCCCAAATAGATTCCACAAACTGAGCTCTCTGTGAGAAGCAGGGGAAAAAGGAAGGACGAGAAGGAAGAGAAGGACATGATCTTTAAGGTCACTTCCAAGCCAAACCATTCTATGACAGACAGACACAGTACTGTGCAGTTACAAAGTACAGTTAATCCAGACTCCCAATCTTTCGACCAAGTAACACCATGCCTTTGCTAGTCGCTCCTACTATTTAAACTTCAGGCTTTAAAAGTGAGCATGCTGAGCTGGAAGAAGGCTCTGGAGTACTGCAACACCAGGAGTTATGCACCAGTTCAAACTGTGTTAGTTCTTAAAAACAGAAAAAGCCATGTTTTCTTTAAACGAGGGTAGTGGAATTCCAAGGTGAGGCGAAAAGCCTGGCAAAAGTCAGTAGTTTAGGGCACTACATGGGATCATGAGATGCTGACAAACGTAGTCCTTGCACTCAAGAGGCAGTTCAGGATCTACTTTTTTGTTGCTCTACTTTCTTCACCATCTTCACATCCTAAGCAGTATCTAGGAATACTGCCATCACATGTGGACCTCAGAGAGGAATTTTTGTCTTCAACCATGCCTTTCAGACAGACGTTTTATACTATTATTAAATTTCTTTTGTTTCAGTAGAAGAGCCTTAAAAACCAGACATGTTTCACCAGCAGTACTGAGTTAGTATATACGCTGCTTTAGCGGAAAATGGCATGATCTGCAGCCACACGGATCTGAACTACAACAGAAATTACCTAACCTACGATACACTCACATGAGGGGCTGGATCATTCAAGAAGTAAGGTTGCTTTACTCTTACAGGAACAACACGTGTCCAGAATGGGCTCTAAAGTGGTAAGATAACGCCTGAAAAATCAACTGCTAATTGTTTTTACAATTTGCAGTTTATATTAAAAAACCTCCCAAAGACCTCAGGAGGCAGAGCTCAGCCTGGAAAGGATTTTTATGGTTACACTGTAAACCCACAGAAAGCAGGGATCTAGAAGGGAAACAGTTCATTACAGCTAAAATACTGATCCTGGGTTCTGCCTGAAACAGCTGGGACTATTTCTCCAGTTAGGCAAATTCCCGTTACTGAAATCCACTATAATATTTAAAGAAATTTGGAGAAGACACTGAGTAGTCACTCTTCTTCCCACATAACCAATTAATATGGTTCCAATCTTGTTAATTTCTAAGTGAACGCTTGAAATTTGGATAAACAAATTCAAAATATCAAGGTCGTATTTACATTCCCGGGTAATAATTAAATATTTAATATCTTGTGGTTCCAGTATTCTAGGTTTTTCTATGCACCAAAATATTTAGTCATGTAAAAACCATCTGTAGCAGCTGGAAGACATTAATTTGGCCCACTAATATTCATTAGTTTAAAAATACATAAATAGCGTTCATTTTATTTCCAAAAAGCTAACACTGCTGCTTTCAGCTGTATTAGGGTGCTTGGTGAATAATGCTTATGCAATGTTCTCGGCAGGAGGTATCAGATGCCACAGTTTCACAAATACATACAAATATCTGTTAACTAAACCAAGTCTTGTATTTAGGTTAATGCTCTTCCGTACTGAGTCATACTCAAGTCATAGCAATATGAAAACCAGCTTGCAAATAGTTCAATCACTATTTTTATTCTTTCTCCTATGCTCCCAAATTCCCAGTGCTGAAATCTACTTTTAAAAATTACTGATGAAAAGGAATTTCTCTTCAGAACTGGGATTCAGATACCTGTGTTAAAGGATTACAAAACATAAGCCTCCATGCATGCCTTTTCTCTCCAAGAAGTTCCTGCATAATCTTAATACAGCTTTTTAAAAATCAGGTAAACAAGAGGCACAGCTGAGATTGTAAAAAAGTTGAATTTGGCTTAGTATCCATAGGGATCACTTTTCTGGCCAACAGTTTGCAGAGGGTTATTTATTGGCTAGCCATTTTTCTTCTGCTGGAAGATGCTGAGGTTTTAGCAAAGGTTCTGCAGAGTGTGCAACAGTATTCAGCAGTTGCTCAGCTAATGAGTTAAATCATTGCAGCTCTCCGATGACTTGAAGATTATGGGTGTAGGAAAAGGGAATGCTCGGAGAGGGGAACTTTCAGCAGTCACCACCAAACTGCGGTTAAAACAGACACCAATGACTCTTATTCAGCTCCCAAACCTCAGACAGTTTCCATTTTCTCAATAACAAAGCATTTTTGTGGAATGAGGTAACAGCCTCCATCTGCCAGGTCTAACTCTCCACTAACATTTCTCAAGAGCATGGCTGAAGGAGGGCTGGCCAGCTGAGCCGGAGAGAGCTGCAAAAGGCACAAGTCCCTTATGCCTGGGAAACAAAGGGACAAAGCTGCAACAGGGCAGACGTGGAGAGGAGCCTCTTTGGGACCACCACACAAATTCTCCTGTCAAAAGTAGCCTCAGGTGAGCTCCAAGCGGTGCACAGCTGGAGAGTGCAAAAGGCCGAGGAAAGAGTGAGACTTTTCACTAAGGATGGACTGGGACAGGCAGGAGGGAGCAGAAGACAAATGGGTGCCACAGGTTCAGCATTCAGCAATCCATCATGAAAGTTTCATGAGTACAGAGCAGGGTGATTTAGAAGTGAACACAGGTCTGTGAGCACACGTTGCGAGATGCACAGTGCAAACGGGAACGCAGACACTCTGCTCCCCAGAGGACAGCACAGCTCATGGGACCGGCCGCTCAAGCTGGGATATACCCTTCCACACCTGAAACACTGTGTATCTGAGCCAGAGCAGTTACGGCCTCCGAACAGAGGCTGGGAGGGGTTTTGGTTTTGTTCTTGCCTTGTTTTTGTATTTGGCAGCCTGTATCTTGGCCTCTCAATTCCAGGAATGCTGAGCACCTATCCATTCTTCTGGTTTCAGGCAACGTCAGCTCAGTTCCTCTGAAAAGCAGGCCGTTCGTTTAGATTCAGATGAAGATTCTGCCTCCTGTCGGGACCCCCACACCGGACTCTCGCCTCCCTCTGTAAGCAGCCACCTGTTAGTCAGCTCCCTTGCAATTCTGAGACTCTCAGCTCCAGGTTCAACACCTCTCAACTGCCTGCCCTACCAAAGGACGAGCAAAAGAGACCACAACCCCAGGCTCACTCATGCAAATAAAGGTAAAAAACCTTGGAATAGCATGGAGAGACGAGGCCAGCTGGAAAGAGCTTGGAGGAAAAGGTGGCTACACAGCACATAACATCAGGAAAGGATCTTAATGGTGTATGCGAGTCTTCTGATCTATTTTTTGTCCCTGCATATATAAACCTTTAAAAAGCAATGCAGGAAATTCTCCGGCACACTACAGCAGCTGGCACAAATGGACAGCCTGTGACTCGGGCAGGTCAGAACATACAGGATCCAACTTAGCTACTACTTTGGTAAATAGTGCTGCCAAGAGCAGTTATTCACACCACTTGGAGCCCTCATTCTGCCTGTGTGGCAGAAGACATTTGAATATAAATTTTAAGAATCACAATTCAGAGGGATTAGAAAACATTTCTAGAAAATCCATTCTGATTGCATTATTTTTGTCTGGTGCATCAGGTTTTATATGTACAGGGACAACAACAACGATTCTCAAGCAGAAACTGCCCCAAAGCCATTTTGCGCAAATTTAATTGAAATCTGCAAGCTCCAGATCTATGATACTACTGCAGTACAAAGAAATCAACGAGGATAGAAATGTAAGTGTACGTAGTCCCATTTAACATTCACCAGAGCATAAGCTTTACACACTTCTGCTATTCTGCCACAAAAATTTGTAGCTAAAGCAAATACATTTAACCCTGGTGCTATTTAGTCCTAGGGAGATGCTGAAATCTGTGCACTCCTATATAGTCATATGCACTAAACTCATAAGAACGCATGGAGCAACTGGAACTCAACTCACCTGCAACTCAAATTCAGCAATGTGCTAATTAGGAGAGAAATTTCACTTCCAAAGATGCCAATTCTCTAACCATCAATCCTTATTTCTGCAGATCAGACACAGCCTCCCAGACATGCACTGATGCAAACCAAAGGGGAGCTTTTTAATATCAGAAGATACAAGGTATACTCCCACCACTGCTGCTAATTTCCTGAATGGCCTCGTACAACTTCCTTCCCACTTCCACATCTAGTTCTCCAGTCTAAAACAAAGGCAATTTTTCAGTTGTTTTCTGAAAGCCTTTGCGTTCCTGTAGCACTTTCTCCTGAAGTTTTGAAAACGTTAATATTGACCTCCCCACTCTCTAGTTTAATACCACGTACCCAGCTGGATACCTGGAGACCACAGCTGCCAAGTGGCATACCTTCTTTCCCAGCCAGGACAAAACATTTCCCAAGCCAGTTTTCTTCTTGTGAAGAATGCTGCTGTCAAATCTCAAAAATCCACGCTGCTAATACTAGCCTCATTGCAAGGTCAGCCAAAGAGGACTTCCATCAGAGATGAGCTCTGCTAGAGAAGGCTCCCTGGAGATTATAAGAATAGTACAGTCAAGCCCAGATGGCCACAATGTGCAGAGCACGTTTCCAGCAAACGCAGTGACTGGGCAGAGGACTATGCAAACCAAAGTCCACCCTGATTTCTGCCATCTGCTAGCTAAATGTTGAAGTCTAGGCTGAGGCCTTTGGGAAAGGTCAGGATAGTCTTATAGACTCTCAAGATACTGCTTTTGTTCTCACTATTTGCTTCTCAATTCCTTTGTTAAAAGATACTAATCTCTCTGTAAGGCAGTTATTTGGAGCCAAGAGTTTAGATATTATTGCAAAACATACGCTTAAAAGAGACTGGAAATTATGTTGGCAGTGTTACAGAGGGGAGCGAAGCGCAGCTTTGGGTCAAAACAAAAAAAAATAAATCTAAGCTAGTAAGCAATTCCCATGTGATAGTTTAGGAGAGCCAGCAAAAGCTTCTTCTAGAAAGAAAACAATGCTGTGAGAACGTAGCTAACAAGAGCTGGCTCTTGGAAAAATAAAACGTCCAGTAATGAGCCAGAGTATTGCCAACAGCACATATCCAAGAGAATCTTTCTGGGAAACGGACCCAAGTCATTACGCTGGAAAGCCCTGAGGGACTAGGGATCTTGAGGCTAAAAGCTGGCAAATTACTTCATCAGTTAAGGTTGGTCCCAATGTTTTCTACTGCGTAAGAATAATTTGTTTTAGCCTACAGGTCTCTACAGAGCAACGGGTAAATTAAGGCTGCTTCCTCTGGGAAGGGAAACGGAGTGCTCGGCAAAGTCCTGCCCAACAGGACATTTTTAGAAGGTTTCCCACCACCGCTGATATCCCTTCAGCCCAACACCCAGCCGAGCGCACTCAGGCTGTTGGCTTTGCTCTACTCCCTGTGCAGCCCCAGCGCTGCTTGGCGCTGCCGCACCGCACCAGGCACAGCCTGCCCATTACCTGGTGGGAAAATCATCCCAGCTATTTCGGCCAGCACTCCACCAGTGGGCAGTTGCCACAAAAATGTGATGACTGTGCCTCCACAAAAGCATCTTCCGGAGACTCATTCACCCAAAATGGATGCAGTTAGAGCAGTTATTCTGATGTATCTTATTTTCCAGAGGGATAAGGAGGAGACCTTGCTCTCCCTCTCTGTTTCAGAGACATTAGTTAATACAGCAGGAAATAGGTACACTGATGCAGAGTAATAAAGGCAAGGCTTTTGTTTGCAGTCTTCTCTTTCATTTCCAGTCCAGCTACTCATAGTTACAAGAATGTACAGAGAGCACAGAAGACAAAGAATGTGATCTCTAACTGTGCTTCTGTGGTGGCAGAGAAAAATCCTGCATTGGCAGGGGATTTCAAGGTGCTGTCTAATGACTCTCCTCCTCTTCCAACTCCTTTTCTGATTCATGTTGCCATCTTCCTTGCAATTGACCTAAATAACATGTTCAGGCAGCACTGGAAGTATTTCCACCTCATGCTCCAATAGCAGCAAGATCTCTGCATCTGGAAAGGTATTTCACAGGAAAGTCACACCACAGGCGGCTTTGGAGCGTCCCTCCCGAGAAAGGAAGAGAAGCACCCTGTCTTGTCTCATTTCATCAGTAAAACTTCCCAGCTGCAGGAGAACAAAGGTTGCCCAGGAGTAGAGAAAACACATGCTACGTCTGTGCCCAAGCCCCAGCTAATCTGAACAATGTGGGCAGAGTATTCAGTTACCTCATTTCCAGGTGTGCTGTCAGCATGAGCCATGACTGGCTTGGGATGAAAGAGGAAAAACTGTTCCTAGATCTGGACTTGTCTGCATTGTTTATGGTAATTATTGCCCAGCAGCCTTTAATCCTTTAATGTCATATCAGCCATATCACACTCTCAGTCCTCAGTTTCTCTATAACCTTTTGATCACTGCTTGCCATTCCACTACAGAAGAGGCTGGAGGACAGAGTGCAAGACCGCACTGTCCCACCAAAGCCAAAGGCATTCAAACCCAGGCCTCAGGAAGAGGAAAGCAAAGAAAGCCACTGCAAAAGGACTTTGATAGGTCAGCTGTCTTCAGACACACAGTGATTACGTATGCTAGCAACATACAAGCACTTAAAACAGTTGTATATCCAAACAATTATAGTACGTCTCCAGCTACTCACTTCAGCACCTTTTATAACGTAAGACAGTATTCAACAGCACTGCATCACAGGAATACAGGGACAATCCAACCCCTATCACACCACAGGGGCTTCACACTCAAAGATTTTTGATCCTCTCCCAATCTCATTCTTTCCTTTACCATAAGTTTAGGCACTCCTGATAGCCATGTAGATATCTCACCTCCTTACAACCCCCTGCCAACTGCTGATCTCAATGTTATCTTACAGCAATGGCCTTCACAGGCTGTGTACTCAGTAAATGAAAAAGTAAAAAGTCAACTGAAAATGCATTTATTGCCAACTAGGAAATTGACTGGGGGAAAATACAGGGAAGTATTCCAAAACTGCATGGACTGCCACAGCACTTCCAGCTCTCAAGTGAGGAAGTGCTAGCCTGGGGTTTGCGCACTAGACCTTGCAAGGCAGGCACTAGATCCTCAGCAGCCTCACAGATCCCTTTCTTATTCAAAGAAATACACATAAATACAGTTTCCCTATCGCAATAGAAAGGAAGTTATACTTGATCCGTACCACCTCTTTTTCAGGTAATTGAACTTCAAAACTACAGTAGAAAAGATGCAAGCAAAACTCGCACATCTTTGTGCCACAGCATGCCTTTTTAGTCCACAACAGCTAGTCTGTATCTGTTATCTCCACATTTTTTATTAGCTCATGTTTACTTTGGCTGCACATCCAAGCAGTCATTTAAACAGAGTGAGAGAGGAAAATCTTGGACTCTCAACAATGGCCAAGCAGTTTAATCTGCCACTGGGGACAATGACTCGACTCCTATTGGCGTTTAGTACTGGCAGGGTCAAGTGTAACATGTGCTGAAGGAAGCACTAGGGAAGCAGGTCCACAGCCATTCCAACAACACTGAGCATTTCCTTGAGCTATGCAGAGGTTCCTTTCCCTTGTGTGTAGAGAAAACAGCTCCAGCTGTCCAGTCACCTGCACTGGCTTCTCCACTCACTGGATTTATGATATTGAAGGCCGCTAACAGCTCCAGGTCAGATACAGCACATTCCTCTGGCTTACAGCTTAGATGTTCAAAACTAAGTTAGGATGCAGTTAGTTGAGATTATGTCCTTGGCATCAGCCACCAGGTTGGTGCTGGAAGAGAATTTATATTCCTGAACAGAACTGGTACTGGGCAGGTTGGGCACAAACATCAACAAAGTTTCGTCCAGCGATTACACCAATCAGAAGGGTCTAGAGTTAATATTTATCCATGGCGCTGATTTAAGATTTTTTTTTTATTATTTGAGAAGTTCGAAATACTTTACATAAGAACTCTGCAACTTGCAAGCCTACGACAATCTACAGCAATATCTTCAGAAGCAAATAAAAAATGATACGACTTAATGTTAACAGTCAGATGTCCACAGGCCAAATAAAGCAAAAGTGAGACTGCACTAAGAACAAGAACATAAATTTCAGGATTTTTATTCCATTGGTATTTGGATTCTGTGTTAACACATTTCTAAATAACTCTTGATTAACTATTAACTTAGCCCTAATGAACATGTCTTTCCGATTCCTCCCAGCATAATACTATCCTCCCAGTGGGCTCCTGTTGAGTAAGGGCAGAATCATTGTTAAAACTGTTCTCCATTTAGAAAATATCAACAGACACAAAGTGAGTCACTGAGCAGAGGCAATTCTGCAAGGATGAAATACAGGAAGGTGGAAGCCATGTGGCATTCTTCTATTTCCCCTTTCCTTTCACAATCAGACCCTTGATATTTTCTTCAACAGGAAAACTGACACTCCCCCTCCCCGTAAACTGCTGACAATTGTATTTTACACCTGGCAAAACCAGTGCAAAACGGAAGGAAGAGAAGAAACAAACACAAAGGACTTTTCTCAGCAACTACATTGCAGAATGAAGCATTTTTCCTTCCAACTAGCTAAAGACCCACCATTTCTCAATGGACAAAGTCTAGTAATTACATATCAGCCTTCACGGGAAATGCCACCTCCTCTCTGTCGAATGACTGCAGAATGGAGAACGCTGCAGCAGCTTCATGGCAGCTGCTTCACAGAGAGCAGTCAGAGCTGCCAAGTCTGGCTGTGGGACCCAAGTCCCATTAAAAGCAACAAAGCACGTGCAGCTGAACCCCTTTGCTTGCAAACTCTCAGCCCTCATAATTGAATGTCTTGTCCTTTAAAAGTGATCCCAAACTCTTGGTAGTAATCCGAACATTAAATAATACTGGCAAAGTTTCTCTGCCCCCTCACAACTGGTCTTTTCCCTTTCCTAGATGCAGCTGGTGTCTATTGTTATAGCTGTCCTTTTTTTTTTTTTAAAAACAGTAAAACATTTACATTTGTTTTCATGACATCACCAGGCAAAACATTGTCAAGTTCCCTCTGAATTTTTCCAGTTTGGCAATTGAAATTGCACCTATTTCAGCAGAAATAGTCGAAGTCCCCTAAGGAACGAGGTGTAGCAGCTTGCACTCTGGAGTCAAATGCTGAGCAAAACTGCAAATGTCATTCGCACCACCTTCTTGCCAGACCAAGCTGAGTGCTCCATGGTTGGCATGGGCAATCCAAGAACAGTGGATGTCAACCAGGGATACTGAATACTGAACACCAGAGGAGAAATGGTTTCCTTACTTGAGCAGTCACAAGAAATTATGAAGCTGTTTGTCCAGTTATGTAGTTTGGCTTTTATTCAGACCAGCCAGCCAGTCAGTCCCCAGTTTTCCATAAACACCTTCTTTGTCTATGGAAACTTTCTCACACGAAAGGTGAGGCAGAGGCAAAAAGGTTTACACTCATGTCTCTCTCCTGAGGCTACTGCTGTAATTAGGGCTCTTCAAGCATCACCTCATGCAAGCAAAGGACAGTGAAAATCCCACAGATGTGAACAAGGACCCCAGCAGGCCACCATCAAAATCTTGTGTATCAGTGCTGTGATTACCATAGAAGTCCTTTTCCAGGGAAAGGGAGTGGGAATCAATTGAGCACTAAAAGTAATCAATTTATTCCATTTTCCTGCTGGGATTTCAAAAAACAGCAGGCCTTGTAACAGCATCAGCTCAGCCACAATTAAGAACACAGTAGAAAGCATCTTACCTCATAGAGCAAGCAATACAGCAAGTGCGTCCTGGCTGTGAACAGAACCAAGTGCTTCCAAAGTTGGTGCACTGGGAATTTCAGTAACCTGCCTGCAGAGAACTTTGTCCTGGCTCCATCAGTCAAGGGTTCACCTCCGTCTTAGAGCTGCTAGATCCAAAACCCAAAAGAACATCACTGAGCTCATACCCCTCAGAAATCTATCTACCAGTGAACACTGCCTATAGCCACACAAGGCTGGTACCCTAGAAGAAAAAAAAGCATGTGTGATCAGGGCGACCACAATGACATAGGCCAGGAAAGAGACTCCTGCCTTTCTTCCCCATGATGATCTCTGAGAACTGAGCCAGCCACTCAGCTGCCACGGTGTCCTCAGACAGCAAGGCTGTTTCAGAGTCGGCTCCAAAACGAACTGCAGTGTTAACAGGAAGCACAGCTGACAGCAGACGTGCTGCAGATGGCTGCAAATCCTGCACAGGGAACGGCAGTGACCTACCGACCTCCCAAAGACCAAGGAACCAGCCTGATCTTCAGCACAGTAGTCACCGCTCAGCTCTTCGGATGCTATTCTGCAGGCAGGGAAGATGCACCGGTTTTCCCCCAAGAGGCACCTCAAAAACAGCCAACATGGAGAGACAGTGGTGCTCCAGAAACTGAGACCATGGGAACTGTTCACAGTTCTTGCCAGGGAATTCTGGATATTTCTAAACACCCCCGTGCCTTCGGTGTGTCCCCACCACTCCCTATGTACAGGTTGAAGGAGTTCTTATTCCAAAACCTACTTTTTGCTGTAGAGCATCCACTATAATTAGTGCCCACAACTGACTATATTGCCTATATTTTTGTCTCCTATGCTATGCCACCAGTCTTAAAAGTGTATAAAATTACAGACCTAGCTGCATAAGAATTAAACTAATGCTCACAACTCTGTGCCTCTAAGGAAGTAGCCAGCAAGAGAAGCATACAGTCTCCGTCCTAGGAAAAGGAAAGAAAATGGCACAAAAATAAGACAGGAGAAATGTCAGACTTCCCCTTTCCTGCTGTCCTGCTGATGGCTTGCCTATCAGGAAGTTAAACCACATTTTGACAAAGCAAATTAGGGAAATGAAACGGCTTCAACACCTTTGTGAACACCAGAAAAATATTACTCATGCCAAAGGCAGATATTTAAATACAAGAAACTCCTAAGGAAATACCCAAGAAAAAGCTTCCAAAAATTAACAGTAAAGTAATATTTGACAGTCACACATTCATAGCAGCTAGGAGCCACAGATTTCTAATGCTTGGTCGAGGAATCAGAAAAGTAAAAGCAATCTCCCCGCACTCTTCCCTGGCTGTTCACTGGCCTGTGCTGCCACCAGGACACGGCGTTCATCAGACCTTAGGCCAGTCCAGGGCGGCGTTCCCTGTGCTCCTATAATAGGCTTTCCATTTTGGAAAGATTCCTTTATGATTTTCAAAACTGGGAAACAGTGAACGTATTAAATTAAAATCTAAGTATAGAGACCTCAGCATAAAAACCTACACTGTGAAGATAAGTAACCACCATCCTATGCCATCCATTTGATCTTTGAGCCAGTGGAGAGTAATTCCTACTAATATGCCTGACCCAGGCTAACTATAAAGTATATCCAACATTTCCATGAATTCTTATGAAAGAGTCAAAGTGATTCATGTAACCACAAGTACAAAACACCGACAAAACTGGAAACCAAAAAAGAAAACATTACCTATAAGAAAACATAACAATCTGAAACAAAACTGCGTTCAGCAAAACAAATTTTGAAAACATGCTGAGCTGTTTTTTAATAGCAAGATTCAAACTGTGACTTTTGAGTCTTTGTTTAACACCAAAAAAAAAAAAAAAAGCAGCAAGGCTGTGAGTAGTCTTTCCCCATACCTACCCTGAGATTCTCTGGAAACATAGCAACCATTTAGGATGTGTTGAAAATTTATACTACGCTTGAGCATTTGGTTTAAGTTTACTTCTGAGTTTATTAGCTGGGTAAAGCTTCAGAGCTTTCTTAATAAAATACAGCTTAAGCGTTGCAACTTTACAGTCTGGGAAAGAGACTGGGCTGAAGGATTTGGGGTTTTTTCTTTTAGATAAACGGTGTAAGCTGTGCTTCCTAGAACAAACCGAAGCAGAGCTCTCCGAGCGAGCTACATCCCGGGTAACGACAAAGCAAACCCAGCCGCGGTCCCGCGGGGATGCCCCGTCCCCGGATAGCGCCGGGGACACCCACCGCGGAGGCACTTTCCCTTCCAGCCCCCCCACCCCGGCCCGCTGCGCCCCGGGCAACCCCCGCCGCTGCCGACCCGCCCGGGGCTGCGGGGGCCAAAGCGGGCGGCAGCCGCGACTCCCGCCGCCAACCGCAGCACTCCCGCCCCGGCTCCCGCCGCAGCCGCCCCGCCATGGCGCTGCCCGGCCCGGCCTGTCCCGACCCACCTGGTCGGCGTCCCGGGGCCGCGCCCCCCGCTCGCTGCTCGCCCCGGCGATGGGCAGGCTCGGCGCGGCGCGGCTCGGCACTGCTCCCCAGCCCCACGGCGCGGCGCGGAGCCCGGCCCCGGGCGGGGCGGGGCCGAGGGGCGGCGGACTGGGCCGGGCCGGGGGCAGCGGGCTCGCCCGTCCTGCGCCCGCCCCGCACCAGCACTCGCTCCGAGAGCGGAATACGCCGCCGGCGCCGGCGGGTGCGAGCGGGACGCTCCCGCCAGCCCGGGCGTCCGTGCGCCCCGGCAACGGGGCCGCCTGTACCCGACCCCCGCGGGATACTCCCTGTGTGCCCCATGAAGCAGCGGTGCGCGGCGGAACCCCCCTCGCGAGGCAGCCGGCCCGGTGCTAATCCCTTCGCCTCCGCGTTCGCTTCCGAGCGGCCATCCCGCAGCCCAGCTGCCGCAGAGCCCGCCCGCCCCGCCGCGGGCCGCGCTCCCCCGTTACTCAGCTCTGCGAGGCGCGGGGCTGTCCGCAGGACGGAGGGAGCGGCGGTGGCGGACTCCGGGAGGGCCGGCCGGCCGCGGGCTCTCCTGTCTCCGAACGGGCAGTGGAGAAACACGCCAGCTCCCGCCCCGGAGGAGAGTGCCGGTTTCGGCTCCTGGCGCTGGACACAAGGCAGCCCCGCGGCGCTCTCCCCGCCGCCGCCGGCCCTGCGGCTCCCCCTCCTGGAAGCGCCGGCTCCCTCGCGGCGCTGCTGTTCCCCCACGCAGCCGTGGGCTCGCAACAAGGCCCACGGCTGAAACGCGCGTGGAGCTCGGGGGTGCCTGGCCGTACCGGCACCAGGCTGCGGCTCAGCGCCCGGCCTGCGCGTCCCGGGAGGGCGCAGACACGCCCCGCCCGGGCCGCACAGGGCGAGCGAGAGCCCGGGAGTCTCTAGCGGCGGCGGGAACGTTTCTACAATAGAATTCCAGCCACCCGCGGGCCCGCGACCTCCAGCCGCCCTGCGCCCCTCCCGCCTGGCCGCGACGGTCGGGTCCGAGTCTCCCGAGCGAGTTCGGCCGCCGAACAGCAACAGACCCCCGCGGCAGGCCGCGCTCCGACCGGACCCTCAGGACCGTGCGCCGGCAGAGACGCCCTCGTCCCGGGGGAGGTCGGGTCGGCCCAGCCTCCCACCCGCACAGCACTGCCGCGGCTTAACGGGGCTGCGCTCGGCCTCCCGCCGCGGCACGGGCGGCGGCGGCGGGGCCCAGCCGGGCGGGAGGAACGCATCGGGCCCTGCCGTCGCCATGGAGACGGCGCTACCGCCCGGCGAGCCTCGCGCGCCACCTCTGACCCCGAGGGTCCACCCCTTCCGGCCAGTGCACAGCGCCTGGCGTTTCACAGCGCGGCGGCGGCACCGAGCTGGGCGGGACCGGGCGGCGGCACCGCGGGGCGGGGCGGGACCGGGCCGGGCCGGGCCGGGCCGGGCCGGAGCAGAGCAGAGCCAAGCCGAGGCACCGCGGTGGGGCGGGAGGCCCGAGGTCTGAGTGAGGCCAGCGGGGGCCGCCGCTCGCCGCCATGTCGGCCGCCTTCAGGAAAGCCGCCAAGTCGAGGCAGCGCGCGCACCGCGAGCGGGCACAGGTCAGTGCGCTGGGCCGGGCCGCTGTCCGCCTCGGCCGGGCCGTCCCGGGCCGGTCCCGCCGCCGATCGCTGATCGCGGCGGCCGCCCATGCTGTTCCCTGCCTTTCCTCCTAGCCCGCCTCCCGGAAGAAGCTGGGCTTGCTGGAGAAGAAGAAGGACTACAGGCTCCGCGCCGAGTGAGTCGGGCCGCCGCGAGGGGAGGGCGGCCGTGGGCATGGCTGGGCACGAGGTGCGGCCTCAGCGCCGGGAGCGAGGCAGGCGGCCCCTGGGGTGGAGCTGGGGTGGCCGGCACCGGCGGCGTTCGCGCTTTTCACCGGGCTCTAGAGCGTTGCCCTCTGGCCGGAGCGGTTTCTGCACCGCAGTGTCACAGATTGCAGAGACGACGTGAAGAGCCGGTGTTCTTGGTCGCACAAAAAGCGGTGTACCTGGTCGCATCTAGCAGGCGCTTTCATAGGAAAAAACGCAACGTGCACAGACAGTTAAATATCCCTGTGGTTGAGTCAGAGGGAAAGGGAACGTGGAGGGCAAAGGCCCCACAAAATCGTTGTTATTATTGTGACTAATACAAAACTTATAAGCATTATCTTCCACCTTTAATGGCTGATTCTGTAGAAGATCTAGGAGTCCTAAGCAGCTCAGTAAGCTTTGCAGAATGGTGTTTCCATTACTCCTCTAAGGCATACTGTTGGACATGATTAATTTCTGGCTTTGTTAAGGAATAAACCGTAAAGCTAAAGTTGGTTGTTGGTGTCAAGCTCTGTATGTGGAGCCTTGTCTGCCCTCTCAAAGCTCCCAGCATCACTTTGAAGGACTTGGCATCTCATCAGGGAGCGTGAACATGGAGAAACTGCTGAACAACTTCTGTTTGTTTGGTTTGGTTTTTTTTCCACAGTGACTATCACAAGAAACAGAATGCCCTCAGAGCACTTCAAAAGAAAGCTCTGGACAAGAATCCTGATGAGTTCTACTTTAAAATGATACGTGCAGAGCTCCAGGTGAGAATCTAAATTGCCTTCAAGCAGGGTTACACTCTGTTGCTCTAAGTAACATAATTTTTTTTTTCTACCTTGTTTTGTTTTTAATTGATGAATTAATAAATTAGCAGACTTGGTTTGGTGCCTGTGGAAGGTTTTGAAGAAAATGAGGGATGAAGGACAAAATGTTTCTTTTGCTTTTATAATTAGGACCCATAGTACACTATAGCTAGAATGGTATCTGTCTGTAAGTGCTATATTCCGTCTGCTTTTAGGATGGAGTTCATATGATAAAGCAGCCAAAGGATGAAGTGACCCCTGAACAGGTGAAATTGATGAGGACACAGGATATTAAATATGTGGAAATGAAAAGAGTGGCAGAAGCCAAGGTAATACTTCGCTTTTTTAGTGTATTCCGGTTTGCTCAGAATTGTTCTTTTTTTTGTGGTTTTTTTTTGTTGTTGTTGGCTATTGTGTTTATGTTTAGTGAAATCTGATTTGTGTAATACTGGAAATGATAGATGGAAATGTCAGTGGAGCTGTATATATAGAATCTAAAGGTGTACTGAATAATAAAAAATATACTATGCATTATTATAAAACATGCCAATTTCTTATGTAAATTTCAGACATTAAACACCAATTTCTTATGTAAATTTCAGACATTAAACAGGTACTCTTGCTTCTCATATTTATAAAGAATTGAGGATTATTGTTACTGAAGTAGGTTGTTTGAATATGGTAGGCAGGCAATCAACAGAAATGTGACCCGCTTCTGAAAATGTTTTGTGCTCTGATGTTGATCCACACACTATCACTGCAGATAAAACAAAGTCAGCTTTGAACTTTCCTTCATACTTTTGCTAGTGATTTCAGGGTAATCATTCCTACTTTGTTTGCCATACAAATAACTTACTGTTTTGAAAATTGATTTGTATGTATTTGGCTGGGTAATACTGGAAATTACTGTTAACTTCTACTCGAAAAGGTTATGAAGACATGACATAAATATAGACTATATGTATTTTCAAAGATTAAAAAGGAAGGAAGATGCTTGAGAAACAAACAGGAATTTACTTCAGGGAGACATTATTTACTTTATTACAGATGTTTGGCAAAACAGATTAACTTTGCTTTTCTGCAGAAAATCGAGAGGCTGAAGTCGGAGCTCCATCTTCTGGATGCTGAGGGGAAGAATCCCAACAAGCACGTGTTCTTCTTTGATACCAAAAAAGAAGGTAAGATTTAAATAGGTTTTATTGGAAAACTTGTTCTGTGATGTTTTATTGTAGGCTGTTTAAAATAGTATGGTGCTTTCTTTATGCTGTTATAATAAAACTTTTTTTCAGGAATAATAATTCAGGTGCTCTAGAAATTTCTCTTGATTACTAGATAAGACCTCAGTTCTGCAGGAGCTATGTTGCTGCGGCTTCCATCACTGACTGTACTTAAGCTACATGTTTGGAAGGTTTGCTGAGCATTAGTCCAAGCAGTCCATGTGAGTTTATTCCTAAATTTCTCTTTATTTATAGTTCAGGAGTTTGATATTGCAACTCATCTGGATACTGTTCCAGAGCTCGTAGATAGAGTGTACAACCGACCAACCATTGCAACATTGCAGAAGGAGACAGTGAAAGGAGCTACTGATCCTGCCCACTTAAAGGTAGTTTGTACTGCCACTATTTGTATTATAGTTTTCTTAATGTTTTACATCTTTTATATAATAAGCACTAGAGAGGATTTGTTGGACTGTTGTGAAGGAGAACAAAGCTGTTCTGTTGTCTTAGAATTTTTATTGGTGATGCAAGGCTGTAGTGGATGTCACTTAATCATCAAGAAGTGCCTGGAGCTTACAGTCAAATCTTCTCCTGGACCAACATGGAGAACTTGTTCAGTTGTATCCCAGTCCACTGTGGATTATAAATCAAGAGTTGTGATGTATGGGCCAGAAAGGAATGGTATAGATCTGATTAGGCAGTTTCCTTGGCAAAATTGATATATTTCTTCTCTGTTACATGACATACACCTATGGGACTATCTTTTCATTAGGTTGCTGCAGTTTTAAGTGTGATTTTTGCAGCATCCGCTGTTAAGTCTCCCCTCACACCTCCCCAAAAACCCTTGCACCCCTGAATAGGAATGTGAAGAAGCTTATTCCAACATAGATGTATCTATTGTTGGGTTTCTGATCTCATGGTATTTTTCAGTTAGGTTCTGAGCCTGAAGTGGCTTGAGATTCAGGATTTGTCTCCCCCCTTTTCTTCTTAAAGACATTTAAGCTATAGTCTCACTTCCTGTTTTTTCTATTTTAAAGTGTTTCATGATCCTTCAGGATGAATTGCTTGGGCAATCAACTTTGATTCCGATGTTTTAGTATCACAGCACTTCTGTCCTAGAAGTAGCTACACTCAGCTTTAACAGTGTAAATACCGCTTAATTAGTTTAGATATATTGGACAGTCCTATAAGCTTGAGGTGGTATGAGTAAGGTAAAAATAAAGTTGTCTAAAATTGCTGATTGGTAAATCGGTAACCTGTTGTTTTCTGAATCAGATGTCAGATAACAGACACCCTTTGGTCCCTTTCTTCTTGCCAGCTTTCTCAGTTTGGCTTGTCAGTAAAGCAGTTGGACAAGTTGTAGACTGACAAGTTCTCCTCTAAATGTCTGAGTCATATTTTAAGCATGTTGGGATCTGTTCTCCTTAATTTAATTACTTAAATCACACCTGCAGTAATACCATTTTTGTGCTGGGAAAGCCATCCGCTCTTAGTAGGTAAACGTGACCAAACAGGTTGCATTTTGGGAGGCCTCTGTGCCATTTCTAAGCACTTCAGGAATTGGTCTCTAGTACCTCCCCCCCCCCCCCCCCCCCCGATAAACTGCGTTTTCATTAGGGAGTTAAATGTTATCTTGCACTCAACATCATTGAAATTCAGTTTAGAAAAATGACATTCCAGCCACGTAGTGGAAAAGGTTACACAGCATCTAAACTAGGTTAGAAGAGGTTTGGTTTTTTTATGTTTGAATTTAGGAGATTAGAACAAACACAAAGAATTAAGTCCTAACTAGAAAACCTCTAGTATGAGAATCAAGATGTTAAAACGGTTCTTTGGAATCCAGCCACAGAATTGAAGCAGCATTCTTTAATATGATTATGATTTTAAAAATGTAAAATATGTTTGTGAGGTCCAAGTGCCTCAGAATAGGTCAGTTATAGACCTCTCTCTGTCTTAAAAATGCTTCTTTTTTTTTTTCTCCAGAAATTAGCCCAGCAGAGGAAGAATCAGTATGACCTCCTGAAGCAGCGCATTGAAAGAGAAAAGGCCATGTTTGTTGTTGCACAGAAAATCCAGACACGTAAAGATCTTTTGGTGAGGGATTTAGTTCTGGTTCTTTGAATCTGTTTTGTTAAGGTCATTAGGTCTAGTTTTGTATGTATGTGTTTCTTCACTCTGATTTTATACTGACACTTCCAGGTAACTCCTAAAAATAAATAATGCCCTTTTTAGTATGGAAAAAGCAAGGAGATGAAGCATTCCAGTTGTGCCATGGCTGGTAAATTATATCTGCTAGTCCAAGTCTTATCATGTCAGCAAGGACAAAGACTCCACTTTGAAATGGTGCTCACAAGTCTTCTCTAAAATACTGTTGCCATCTCTCAAGTACTAAATTAATACGTCAAGTAGCAGATGGCAAGGAACCATTTCTGTAGGTTACAAGAAGCTCTTAAAAATCCCAATGACTAAAAAAATGACTTGTCTCAAAGGGACTCACCATTCACTGGTGCTTTTGAACAAAGCAGATTGTGCCTGACAACCTAAAGGTGGAAAGAACGTATGGAAATAAAATTCCCACCTAAACAGGGGGAAGCGACCATTTTTCACTAACGCCATGTTAGTCCCAGACAGGGACTTTCTTATTTATATGAAGGTGGGTTGGTTGTTTTTTTTTTTCTTACATGCCAGCAAATATTTTTTTTCTTGTTCTTTTTTCCAGGACAAAACTCATAAAGTGAAGGTGAAGAAAGAGACAACAAATGGTCCAGCTATTTACAAATTCAAATTTCAGCGGAAACGTTAGCCATTCCATTAAATAATTCTTACCATCTTTGCTTAGAAAGAGGCTCCTCCTTATGAAGGAGGACTGATACACCGTATCAGTTTGTTTTTCACTGCAGCCTAGCACTTTGTTAAAACAAATTACTGTGGGCCTGTGGTAGCCATAAATATATTGTATCTAATTAATTGATTAATAAATCAGAGAGTTTGTTCTCTTGGTATTTACAGTGGCAAGCCACAAGAGGTGCCTGAATGTCCTAGTAATACACACCATAAACAATCCTTGAAAAGTCAAGGTTAAAATTAAGAGACTGGGAGATGGGTTGCACCACACGTGTGAACAGAAAAGGTGCTCTGGGATTGTTATGTTCTGCTCTGTGGCCAGTGACCATTGCACATCCAAAACCATAAGAGATACCAGGTCAGCTCTTTTAGCTAGCTTCTCAAGCAGGTTAAAGTTGACTTACTATCTTTCTAATCACCCACCCCCAAATCCCTCTTATTTTCCCATTCTGCTTTATCTGCACAAAGTATTTCACTTTTTAAAATGTAAGAGGTGAAAGGCATTGCTAAGGGCGCCTTACTAAATTGAGGCACCATATTAGCCAAAGACTATTCTGGAATGGTGCTAGAAGCAGGGAATTGTTTTTTCCACTGTACAGAAAGGAAGAAAAACTCAACTTAATGAATAATTGCCATAGCTGAGGCACTGTTTGTGCTCATTCTGCCTTCTGCCATACAATGGGGTAGTGCCCATGCCACGCCAAATTTCCAGTGTTGCCTACCAAGTTCGAAGAGAGGCGATGCTGAAATTCACATACAGGGAGAGACAATACAGGAGCCAAGTGTGGGACCAAAGCTTGTCCTCTTTGTTTATGTTATGGTTGTTGCAATGTTGGTAGTTGGAAGGGGGTTCCAACCGAGAACAATGAAGACGCATCCTTGAGTGTCCTGGAGCAGTTCAGGCAAGTTAAGAGAGCCTGGGCGTAAACATTCCTTTTCTTATCTCTCTCACTTGTACTATGTCTGCCAATAATAAGCACATGCCCATGCAAGATGGTAAAAAAAAAAAAAAAAAAAAGCTATTCTCAAGCTCTTCCCACTTTGGGAGTTTTCCCAGCTTCTCTTAGATGAAAGGTGACTTTTTTACGTGCTCGAATGCAGCTTCAGACATTGTTTCTGCCATTGCAAAGATTCCCAAGTTGGCAACAATTGCGGGGTGAATTTTTTTCTGGGAAGGCTTAAGGGAGGCACTATACTTTGCTCTTAAAAGCAGTTAAGATCCTCTCTCCTGCCGGAGGTGCAGTTTGGCGATTTCACTGTCGACGGCACGCTATAAACCACCTGGCACCAGACGGCCAGGACGGAAAATCACACACGCTGCATGGGGGAAAGTTCCTCCTTCTCCCTCCTCACAGGAAAACACACACACGACTGAAAGTCGCAACGCTTTTTCCCGTGAAAGTTACTTCCCCGCCGCTGGCAGAAGCGGTGGCGAGACCCATCCCCGGTCCTCCGGGAGGCCGCTGGCCGGGCCCGGCCGGCAGGGGGCAGCAGCGCGCCGCGGCGGAAGGGGGGCCGCGGCGGGAGCGGGGCCGCGGCGGGAGCGGGGCCGGTCTCCCTCCGCCCGGCCCCCGGCGGGCGGTTGCCGCTCAGTCTCCCAGGGAAAGGGCTCTGCCGGTTCCGGTTCTGCCCAGAGCGCTGCTCCGGCGGGCTCGGCCGCGGCCGGCGCGGTCGTGGGAGCCAGCTCCGCCCTCCGCCGCCGCCAGCTCGAAACTTTATGCGGGTCCTAGGGTGGTCCGCAGTTCCTCTTAAACTCCGTGTTCGTGCAGCTAAGGGTAAGAGACGAGCAGCCGGCTCTCGCTGTGCTACGGCCTTGCGGGCTGCAGAGCCCGTTCCCGCAGAGCCGCTTCCTTTCTCCTGCTCTGGACAGAACCTGAAGAGTTTATACCGTAATCCACTGGCTTTGGAAGCTTCCGTTGGCAGCATTCCGAGAAACACAAAAAGCACGAGGAATGAAAAGCAAGATAGATTCTAAGAAAACTGCCAAGTTCACCTATGTTTTGGGGACCTTTTGATTGTTTTTAAAAGATACATCAAGGTCCCCACTGCACTGGCTGGGTGTCTTTGAAGTGACACCTCTTTTAGATTGAGGTTTAAACAGATAAATAGTTGATCCTTATCCCTGATTAATGTTACCTGCCTCGAGAGAGTTACTGGAAAGAATGGGAAAGAAAACCAGCAATTCCTCTGGAAGACCCTAAAGAAATTACTGTCTGGCAGGAGCTGAAAAGTAACCACCTGAACAAGAACAGTCATTAGCCTGATGCTCGAAATGCCTGGTGCGCCTCCGAGCCCATTGGTAGATCAAGTGTTGCAATGGGTGCAAATGAGCTAATCCCTGGAAGAGAGCCATCTCTTCCCAGTAAAGGGGCAAAATATTATGGGATGCAGCGGGTAGCTGCGAGGCTTTGAGCAGTCAGTGCTCTCACTATGGAAAATCATAGGTCGAGTGCCATACCGCTTATTCTCCTTGGTGGTAGTTCTCATCTGGCCGCTGGCATGCAGGAGCTGCAAGATTTCAGTGAAGGTACAACAGTTTCATGTTCGCTGTGCGGGATACAAGGAGCAAAAGCGAGGCCTGTTCTGAGTTACTTTTCCCTGGGAAACCATGAAAGTTTTAACAAAGGGAAACCGGAGCACTGTTACGTCCGTGGTGTTACATCAAGCAGACTTCTTGCTGGACCCTGACCACAAAAGACTAGGCACAAATCCAGTCAGCTGTGGAGTGGTTTATCATCTTGTGGCCACAACAGACTGAAAAGAGCTGCCAGCTCTCGTGCACAAACACGTTTCACCTACTCCTGCCTGCAACATTCAAGGATTTGGTGGGTGCTGATCACTGAACTTCCACCTTAGCAGATAGGGCTGACTCACACCTACTGCCCTGGAGAGCTCCCAATGGCTACCAGCAAAAAAATTGCACCATCTCAAAGAGCAAAACCAAAGTTCTTCATCTGACCAACATCCACCATTGCATTTCACAGTATTTCTGTGGTTTGGTGTCCAGAGAAACATTCAGGCAGTTAATGCTGAGAATGCCATCATAGGTTAAACACTATATTTTGGTGCCAAGACCCGGCTACCTACAGCACAGATGAGTGGGAAATGGGCTGCCTGCTAGAAGGGAGAATCTGTTTTGATTTTCCTTGGCAGACAAGCCTGTGCATTTCTGAAAGTGCAGGGAGCAAATATGGTGCCCAGGTTCTGTTTGGCCATTTCTCAGGAAGATCCCCAGTCCCATTTCACGTCTTGAAAAAACCTGGATAGGGGCTATCTGAAAACAGCTTCCCACATCCTTCCAAACAAAACAGCTTCCAAAACATCCAACATCATCACACTCCAAAACAATTAAAGATTTGAGACAATAAACAAGGACAAGGAGGGTTTTATGGAGAGCATTGGACTCTCCCCTCAGCTTCACAGTTAACCTTGAATAGGGAAGTTGGGTGCTTACTCATATAGCAGCTATCAGTGAGCACTTGCACAAATCCTTGTTAATGCTAATTCCACATTTGAAAAAAAAAAAAAAAGGCAAAATCTGTGGGTGCATTCACAGAATGACTTAAGGCTGCCAGAGGAAAAAAGCCAATATATCAGGGAGGCAATACTGGAAGTATCTTACAGGAGTGTCATGAGACTTCATCTGGAACACCATATGCATGTCACCAAGATTCAAGAAAATTAGTTCACAATGGGATAGATGAAAGAGCCTCTAAGATGCAGAAGGGAATTGAGAGTGTCTTACAAACTGGACTAGGTCTTGGTTCCTTCAGCCTAGCAAGATAAAGGCTGTACAAGTGCCTTAAAAAGCTTACAGACAGCAAACAGCGTGAAAATACTTATGGCAGAGAAAAGTGCTGGCACAGACACAACTGTGTATGAACTGCCCAGGAACAAATTTGGGCTGGAAATCATGTTTTCCAGGAGGTTCTGGAAAAGCCTCTAGCTCTAAGAGATATTTAAAAAAGAACATCGTTTGTGTCTAGGGTTATAGGACACGGTTGCCACTGTACAGCAGTAGACGGCTCTGGTGTGGGGCGGTGTGCCTGTGGGTCAGTCACCGGACCCAACAGCTCCCGCCGGGGCACATTGCAAAGGGCCAAACTCTTCCCTTCAGTTCATCTGTCAGACCTTGCTCTTGGTTTGACTCCCAAAGCCCTTAGCTTAGTTCCCTCATCCTAAAGCACTGAAATGTTTCTGCAAGGGTCTGGGAAGAGTCAATACCTTATAACAGAACAAAACACCCAGCCCACTCGACCGCAGTGCAAGATTTGAAGCGAGACATTGGTGGGATCTGCCATCCTCTAGTTGGGCCCTCGTGGGGAAGGACAGAGAGAAGCAGCCCACAGCTATTTTCTGCTTTTGATAATTATAGTATCAAAGGCTGAACCAACAGGTTCTTTAGCAAGGAGATTCCCTGCAGCTTGCAAGATACAGATATCAAAATACCCCACAGATTCACAGCTCAGGTTTCGGGTGACTCAGAATAATATTGTGCTGTATAATAATTTCATGTAATTCCTTGTTCAAGCTGAAGAACTCAATTGGTAATGACTGTCTATAAAAGTTAATAGCAGGCTACATTAAAACGCTTGCAGGATTATCTCTAGGCAACTGCAACAATATATTACTAGCAGGAGAACCATCACCAGCCCTTAGGCTTCACGGGTGGTTTCCTGTAGGCCCCGTTTTCCGAGCCCAAACTAGATTGGACGCCAGCACAGTGGGATTCCTCGCCCCATCCCTGGGCACAGCAACAGAAGCCAACATGCCAGGGGAGGCTCCGGAGCCCCCCATGGGCAGCCACTGCTGGGTCTGCACTAGCGGCTGTGCGCTGCGGCAGCCGGAGGGACATGGCAGCCGGAGGGACATTCGGAAACCCCAGAGCCCTCACCACTGTTTTCTTTCAGCAGAGTGGGGCAGGGAGGCTTTAACCCCACCCATCCCACCACTTGTGCCTGTATGACGCATTATGAGTCCACTCACCAAAAGCCCGGCAGTCGGACAGCCTGGAGTCCCAGTAGCTCCCGCTCGCTGTCCGGATGCTGCTGTCCTGGAGTCGCAAGCAGGACGGTGGTCCGCGGGTGGGATCACAGGCATCTCCAGCTGGCAGGACTGTCTGCGACTGTCACTAAGACCCTGCTGTCCTTACAGTGAGGTTCAGCTAAGGTGACTTGCCCAAGGGCACCAAGGAGAAAAGGGTGGTGGAGTTCCTCCACTCAAGCCTGAGCAGTTTCACAGCAGGGAGTTGAAAGAGCAGGATGTAAATCAGGAATGACTAATTGCTGCTCAACATGGCTGCCCTAAACCTCTCTTTTCCACGGGCTCCTTGGCCACCCGAACCTTTCCTCACCTGGCTGGGAGCGGCATGGGGGCTGCTAACAGCCAGGAACAGCCTGGGCATGGAGCATTGTCCCCATTCCTGCTGCTGCACACTTGGATGCGGCACACCCCCCCCCCCCCCCCATTTCCCTCCAAACAGAATGTTCCTGCCCAAATTCCATTACAGAGGGCTTCAAATAAATAAATACCTGCTGCTGCCTCTGTTGGGAGAAGCCAGGCACCAGAGTAGACCAAGTGCTGTGCAAGGTGAAAGCAGCAAATATTTGCTTTGCCATGTCTACAGTTAAATACCCGAAGCTTTTAGTGCCTTGAGAGAGCCAAGGTGAGCAGCATTGCTCTGAGCAGGTAGGAGCCCATTATTTAGTGAGAACATATTCCCAGGATGTCCCTGGCTTGGCAGACCTAAAGACTGAAACAGTAAGTTAGTGCATATAGATCATCATTTACTGAAGCACAAGCCCTGATGCACCTTTCTAGGGAAGCTCTAATTTATTATGCATTGTCATTAGCTGCAGCAGGCAGCAGGGCCTTCATTAGAGCTAGAGTTAAGGTCTGTTTTGGCTGCCTCATCAGCATCAGTGAACTGCGTCCCTGCGAGGTTTGATACAATTTAATTAACCTAATTAAAAGCTCTGATTGCAGAGATGATTGGGGTAGAGCCAGCAGCAACTGCATATTTATAACGAGCTGGAAGGTGTGGGACTGGAGCCAAATGATATGCATCTCTAATGAGCTGGTGCTATTGAAGTGTGGATTTGGAACACTAACATTTATTTTTGGCAACAATGGCCAGTTTATCTTCATGATAGAAACGATCACAGCTTGATCGTATGTAGCAGGGAGCTCAGCACTGTGCTCCATGTGCTTCTCCAGCCCACTGGCAGCCCCACACAAGCACCCCACACAGCCCAGCTGCTCCCCCCAACACACTGCCAACACCTCTGCACACAGGCAGACGCAGCACACAGCAACCCACACCCCTGCATCCCTCACACACCTACGTGCCAGACACAGCACACACAGCATGCCCAAGCCCTAACCACGTGCTGGCAGCCCCAGATAAGCCAGGTGGAAGATGCCAGCAGGCTTCCCTTCCCTAGCCACCACTTCCTCCAGCCCTCCCACACCACCTCCACCCTCTCCCGACCCTCTGCCCCACAGCCAGGCTGGGCTTCCAGGACAAGGAATCCACCTCCGTTACCCCTCCAGGCAACAAATACTCCATGCCCTCATTTTCTGTTGGGCACCAGTGCCCCAGTAACAAAAAGCAGCCTGAAGCAGGGAGCGGGCTGCCTGCACCCCTGCCATGGCAGGGGCTTTAAGGCTTCTGCTGCCTTGGCTGATTGGGCCGGCCAGAGGCTGGGTGAGTACCAGCACCTGCCCCACTCCACTCACTGCAGCGAGAACCTTTTCTCCTCCTGTTTAAAGACAGAGAGGCCATCAGACCCTTGCAGCTCTGTGCTCTGCAGGGGTGCTGTGTCAGAACGTGGGGGTTCCTGGCAGCCCAGGTCAGGAAACCCTTGCTTCCGGGCTGCAGCAGCCGCAGCTCTGCTTGACGGAGGAGACGGCAGTGACCTTTCTCTGAAACGCCATGCTTAAAGGCTACAAACCCTGTTCAGACCCAAGGCAAGATGTGCCACCAGCTCTCATCCCCCAGGACCCACAGGGATGTCCTGGCATGGGGCCCGGAGCTGTGCCCACACCAGCTCTGCTGTGGCTGGCATTAGCAGCTCCACCGCTGGAGCCCAGCCTGTGCTGGATCAGCCGGAGCAACGGGCTCCCAGGTGCAGTGGGGCTGCACACCCACCGCCGGGCAGGCAGGGCACAGCCCTCTGTGTGCCCACCACAGCTGCCTGGCTTTGGGACTGTGGGCGCAGGGTGTGGGCAGCCTGGCTCTCTGCGGTCAGCACTGGTGGGGCCGCTGCTTCCCTGCCTGGGAGCTGTCGCTGCCAGGCTGCTTGTCTTCGCTGGGCAGGGCAGAGGGGACAGCTTGCCATTAACCACCCTGATCTGCCTTGTTGCCCCTCCAATGAGGTTGTGTGTCCTGGAGCAGTGAGTGAGCAAGCAGCAGCATGGGTCGGGAGAGCTGCTCCCTTGCACCCTGCTTGGGTGCCCCTAGCCCTGGCTTTCCTCTCGGTGCAGGGTCAGGGTGCTATGGGGAGTCAGGGTCCAGTGTGCCCAGCAGCAGCAGCGGGATGTCCCAGGTGTCCTGGGCAGTCAAGGTACAGCAGTAAGTCTGCCGAGCCACTTGGAAAATTTGATCCATGCTAATTATGCTGAAAAAAGCCCTTCTGATAACAAGTATGAAATGGAAGCGTAGATAATACTCATCTCTGAGTGCCATTAATCTTTAAAACTGGAACAATAAGTGAAAACACCACAGGGCATATGAAGCAAGGTGTGATTCACATCTGCTCCTCCGTGGCCGCCGCCTGATTTATTGGCACAAGGCAACTTTCCTGCACTGTTTCAACAGAGCTGCGTTACATAACACCACGGACTGTTTTGCTTGCCTTTATCAATCAAAGTATCTCCTTGGTGTTTTTAATAACCTGCTGTCCTTCCCCGGTGCAGCTCGGGACTACAGGAGACGAGTCCCCCAAACCCATGACTCTCTCCCAGTTCTCAACCTCTCTGGAGATGCCTCTTTCAGCCTGGCTGCGATACCGCCCGGTGACAGAAGGAACAAGGTTCCCCAGCCCGACTGCACTGGTGGAGCAGGGCAGGAGGGTCTCCCAGGGCCCGGGCTGTGCTGTGCCCCACGGACAGGGGGCATGGAAGCTCCCTTTCCATCCCTGCAGGGCAGGCGCTCACTGGTGCAGCACTCGGAAGCACCCGGGGTACCTGTCCCCTCCCTGCACCACAGACACTCGCTCTCTAAGCCAGAGCTCTCCAGGTCCTCTGCCACCCAGACGTACTGCATCTGTCTTCACATTTGATGCCTTTCATTTTCAAATGGCTCTCTCTGGGATTCACTGTCTTTTATTTAAATTGTGGATTTGCTGAAGTGACCTTCTGGCTTACTCCAAGGAGAGGTGGGCAGCTGCTTCCCATTGCAGTCCCAGAAAGACTGCTGACCTGTGGCTTTGAACAAGTTCAAAGCACTGCTTTCATTTGGGCCATACCCCTCAACAGAGCCTTTGGATGGATTTTTCTCCCACACTCCTGAAAAGACATCATCAGAGACATTTCCCCTCACAGGCTCTTTAATATTTACCCTGACTTTGTGAACAGATAATGTAGTCCACCTTTTTTTTAGCCTTTTAAAAGCACATGCTCCTTGTAGCACAGTTGGAGGAAGCAGTGGCTGCTGTGTGCAGGCTGCCTTGGAAGGCTAGGAGGACAAACGGATCTCGGGGGGTGGGAATGCAGATTGCTCTGAACCGTGCTTGCTTGCTTGCCTGCAGCTCATGGCAGCATCCCGGGGCAGCTGCAGACCTGGAGTGGCCCTGCTGAGTCCCACGTCTCCGGCTGCAAAAGAGAGACAGTCCTTAAAACCTTCCTCCCAGTACTGACTAAGCCCAAAGCTGATCATCTTGTTAGTTGGAAGACAATCCAAATGCAAAACAAAATGCTTCTAAAAACTGTCCCATAGATTGCCAAGCATCTTAGAAAGTCTGGCCATGGGCTTAACTATATCAAATTCATGTGGATGCTTTTTGTCAAAATCGTTCTAAACCAGGAAGGCAGCAAGCAGCTTACAACCCAGAAGTGTCATAGATGTACTTGCAAATGTTTGTCCATAATTTTGTTGATTCCAGACTGCAAGTCCAGGAGGGACTGTCAGATCCTGTGTTCTGATAGCCTGCATGCTGCCATCCACTGCATTTCACTCAGTGAGCCAAAACTGGGTCCAGCAGCTCCAGCTGGGTTTTGGCATTTCAGTCCTGAGGAGGCTGAGCCACAGCAGCCTCAAGCAGGAGGTTCACCCCCGCCCAGGGCTTCGGTGACAGCAGAGAAGTGCTGAGGGGAAAGATGCCTGGGTGTTCCCAAGAGGAAAATCATGACCCCTGAGGCAGAGGAAGGCAAGACCTCTATAGTCCTCGGCATTTTCACTTGGACATAAACTTCTTCCTTGCCTCAAACCTGGTGAATGTGTAAACCACAGATGTATGTGAGCAGAGCGTAGCCAGAAATGTCGACGGAGGCTTCAGGCTACCACTCCACAGCGCATGTCCTGTGCCTCACTCCATGTAGTGTGACAAGGCCTCTGGGTAAGGTGCAACCTCCCGCCCCGACAAAATACATCAGGCCAACTGTTCATCGGGGCAAAATTTCTTCTTCACCTTTGGAGATGACAGGACACAGCCCCAAAGCAGGAGATTTGATTATAAGCCTGTGTAAGCTGTAAGCATTACGTGCCTGCTGAGGGCAATGCAAACCTTCCTGTTCCCTTCTAACACTGCAAAGGTGGTGGACAACCAGGGGTCCCTGGCCAGGTGGGACCACTTCGAGTCCAGCCAGCCTTCCCATTGCATCTCTCCCAGAAGCAGGTGTCAGACTTGTTTCAGGAGGAGTCCAAGGAAGGATGAGCTTAGTCTCTCTGGTGGTTGGTGTCTCTCTGGTTTGGGGAGCTGCTCCTCGCTGATGGTCCCTCTGGCTCCCTGCAGCGCAGAGCACCAGCTGCTCAGCTGCCTGTGCCAATGGGACTGCACAGCCCCTCGGGGCTCCCCGTGGAGCTGAGCTAGAGCAGTCCCGTGGCAGAGACAGGTTGGCGAAGAGGAGCCCAAGATAGGAAGGCCAGGAGGTGCATGCCCGGTGGGGAGGCTCCCTGGGCACAGGACTCATGCTGAGGGCTGGTTTGCTGGGGGAGCGAGGGCACAGGGGCTGTCTGCAGGGTGAAGCCAGGCTGGGGGGGCTGTCCTGAGGTAGCCCCTTAGGTGGGCCAGCGATGACAAGAGCAGTGAGGCACACAGCTGCGCAGAGGGTCACATTTTTTCAGTCCATGTTGCCCTAACAAACAAATGTCCCAGGATGCAGACAATAATGTTTTTATGAGACTCTAAATTCTAAACTCAAATGCTCTTTGTAGTGGACTAATAGCCAACACGTGGCCCTTCGTCTCATGCTGAACTTTTGTGGTCCTGCAGGGGAAAAAAAGGCCCTGGTGAGCATTTACACTGAGCACTTTGTTCTCACAGATTTGTAGAGCAAAGAGAATAATGTATTGAGACTCTCAGCCCGTGCCAGTTTGGCTTCATTTGTCCTTCTGAACTTGCCCTGAGAGATAATGTTTCCTTCTAATCTGCTGCCGTCCACCTACAGCAGGGACCCAGTGAATAATTCTCCCAAACAAGTCTTTATTCTTAAGACTCTATCTGGCCCTAACCCTTTCTCCCCCCTTACAGAGTAATTGTTGTGTTCATTACATGATAATAGCCCGAGCTGTATTCCAGCCCACACTTGCCATGGCCATACAAACAAGGTTCAGGCTGCACTGCTTTCAGGATAATGCTGCTCATTTGGCATTATTTGAAAGAATGTGCCAGGCATCTGAGCACCAGGCACACTCACTTCACCAGCCTGCCTGCGTCAGATCACAAGTCAGATAGAGTGGCTCCGCTCTCCTGCAAGAAACCAGCATATCCTCCAAAGAGCTAAGGCTTTTTTTCCACGCGTGGTAATAAATGACTGTTATACTCCTATGGGAAGAAGACACAAGGAAGAGGAAACGACTTATAAGTCTCTGGTTAACGTGACAAATCTTTTCTGTTATTTTCTATTCAGGTACTTATGTCACTCTTTCACAATGATATTTTAATAAGCCTGTGTAAGCTTCACAAATTGCCCTTTATATCTGTAGGAGATGGGAAGCTCCAGGGGATGAGCAATGTACACATTGAATGCACAAGAAACCCATTATCTAGTCTGCTCCTGGAAGTCACTCTCTAGGGATATCTGAAATGGGTGCCCCCCTGAAAATAACCAAAGGAGCTCCCTCTGCTGTAGAGAGATACTAGTAATATCAGCGCTGGCTTCATGGTGCCTTTCAATGGGATAAAGCTAAGCCGAGGTCAGATACTGTGGTCAGGCACTGACAGGGGGCTTTGTTCCTAACTCTGCTCCTGAGCTTAAGAAATGGCTAAGGGTCACTCTCTGATACCTCCCAGGAAGGCTGGAGAAACGAAAGCCTTCAGACTGTACTGGCCTAAACCTTGTAGTTGGCTGACAAAGTCTTCTTTTGCTAAGGGGAGGCTGTCTTGAGTCAAGTAACAACTGTTAGTTACTGCTAAGTAATGGGTTAGCTCAGACTGACATTTGCATTGCATGCAAGTGTCACACAGCATATGCCAGCCGCTCAGTCTGTAGGGACGTGGTGGTGCAGGGTGAACACCTGCATGTATATGTGAGCACATATGTGTGCATGCAAGTGTATTTAGGAGTATGCATGCAGAGGTATGTACGCTGAATGCAATCTGTGCGGGCTGCTCCAAAACTAGTCCATGCATGGCAGGGGGGTTTCTCTCCAGGAAATGTAAGAAAAAAACTCTCACATGCAGGTTCACACATGAGCATGTATATGCAAAAACATGCAAGTATCCACCATTACACATTCACACTCAGTATGGGTACGAGATTGCTTACATCGCAAAGCAGTGGTGAAAAAAACCAGAAAAGCACTGAGAGAGGCTTGGCTTCCCCAGTCTGTGCCTAGTGCTGTGCGCTGCAGACCCTGCAAAACCCTGCCTGCCCAAAACGTTTGCACATGCATGGATATCCCGCACCACTCCCACGGCTTCCACTCTGCCCTGTTCCCAGGGCTGCTCCTGAGCTCACAGAGCTATCCAGCGAGCGTGAAATATCCCTGCACAGGACAGCTTGTTCCAAGAGAGCAGGAGCTCAGAAAACCTGAGCAGGAACGGCAGTGTCCTTTGTGTATCATGAGGCTGGACTCCTGCCAAATTCCTCTGCACCCACTGCCTCTATTAAATGCGTCAATCATTTCTTGGCAATCCAAGCCCCAGAGAAGAGTTGAGAGGCAACTTCAGACAGTTCAGTTGCTTTCATTAAAAGGTGAAAAATACATGCAGAGCAGGAGCTTAGAGCAGGGCTGAGCTCTGTCTGCACAGAGAGCAGGGCTGCTGAACCCTTCCTGCTGCGGAAGGGAATGTGGCAGCAAAAGACAGACCTTCATGTGGTCATGGACTCTGTCAGCCTGTGAAATAGCACCTGATGCCTATTGTTCAAGGACAGCCTGCAGACCCTCACATGTGGGTCTCGATCTTGTTGGGTGACTGGGAAAGCTCAGGGGGAGCATCAAGGTGAAGGGGATGCAGGAGTGCCCATGCATGGCGATCCTGGCGCAGGTGGGCAGGGGGCTGGGGCAGGCAGGGGGACAGCTGTGATCTGCCTGGGACTGGACCCCCTGGACAGCATTTGCTAGCCTAAAAGGTGTTGCCAGCAGTGTACCCACCAGCTATTGCCAGTCAGCATACAGGGGCTGGAAGGGAATCCGCTTCCATTTCTGGAGCTGAACCCAGGAGAGAAGGCTGGGGTGTTTGGCTCCCCACCCTTGACACCAGCTGCAGCGGCTGGGGTGCTGGGTGGGAAGGAGCCCTTGCTGTGGGGTGGCACCTGGGCTGCCGTGGCAGGGCCAGCAGTGCTGGCACCTGAGGAGCAGCGGGGCTCTTGGGAACAGAACAGGAAAGTCCAGGTGACTCAAAGATTCCTGGCACGGGGCACAGCTGGTGCCAGCCGAGCGCAGCGTGAGAGAGGAGGACACGCGAGCAGGGACCCGCTGGAGGAGTCTGGGCAGAGAACCGTGGGGCTCGGGAATGGGGACAAGGGGCCTGGGAATGCACATTGAAACGGGTCTCGGGCGGGGGTCACTATGGGAAGGCCAGGAGGGGGCCAGACCTCTGAGCAATGGTGGGTCCAGGGGTGATGAGATCAGGAGCTGCAGTTATTCCTGTTTCACAAGGCAAGACGAAAAGGACGTTGCATGAGAACAGAGACTTCAACTGCTCAGTTGTGCCCACAGCCCCTTGCAGCCCAGCATGGCCAGCCGCCCGGGCCCCAGCCCACTGCGGGCGAGCTCAGCAAGTGAATGGCTCCCGGGACGCTGCGCTCTGCCCCAGGCTCAGGGACCTTCCTGCTGGCAGATGCCCCCCCACTGCCCTGTCAAATGCTGGGATCCAGCTGGACACTGATGACTAGCTCCAGCCCTGATTCCTCCTGGCCCCCGGCCTGCGCTTCTTCCACCAAGAGGGATGTTGATGCGTGTGCAATTACTGTACTCAGTCGAGCCCAGGAAACCACCTCCCTGCGTGTGGACACCAGTGTCCTGAGAGGCTCACCCCCCCTGCCAGGAGCTGCTCTGCATGGGGCACCATGCCCCAGGCAGTGCGTGAGCCGGTCCCCACTCAGCCCTGCTCCAGGGGCTCCTGGAGAGCCACCGCACACCCACACAGCTCCCACCCAGGCAGTTCTCGTCTCCTCTCCTGCCGCTCCTCTTCTTCCCTTTGCTTTTGCCTCCTCACATAATTGCTTTGATCTTCACTCCAGGGGCTCACTGTTAAAAATTAATGTTTCATGGATGTTGCTGCCCATGGCTTGAAAAATGGCTTTTTTCCTCCAGGTAGTGGCTCACACCACCTCCTGAACGACTGTTCGGCTCCGAGTTAAACGGAACAGATGGGGACAAAACCTCCTGGGCTCCTCGTGCCTTGGCTCAGGGCAGGATGGGACCCCCTCCTGCCCCGCTGAGCCGTGCTGGAGCGGGGGAGCTGTGACCATGCCTCAGTGCCCAGACCATCCTGGCAGGCTCTGCCAGTCCCCGGAGCAGCCCTGCCCTCCCTGCCCGGGCTGCAGCGCTCGGTGGCTCCTGCCAGCCATGCCCGCACCCCTGGGGCTCACCTCCGCTGCCTCCTCCGCATCTGAGAATGTGGACACGGACAGGCCACTGGGGCTCGTTCCCCTGTAATTAGCAGAAGGGCTGGTGCAGGGTGGAGCGTGCCATGCCCTTCATGCCCTCTCGACGGGCTTTCTCCCCAGGTTCCTCTGCACCCAGGTGCCAGCAGCCAGTGGAGAGCACCAGTTCTCTGAGCTTATCACAGAGAGATGTGAACAGCGGCGATTTCCCCAGCAGCCCCAGCACCCCTGGCTCCCCTCGCAGGCCGCCTTGTCCAGGCTTCGCTCGCAGTGCCAGGGGCCTGCGGAGCATCCTGCCCTGTCTCTCGAGCTCCTCTCTGCTGAGGGAGGCTGCTCAGCACACAGCCTGGGCCGGGAGCAGGGCTAAGGCAGGCCCGCAGCCCGAGGCAAGCACAGCCTGGGAACTGTCCTCTCTCCTGTCCTGCCGGCTGTTTTGGGAGGGAAGGGATGCAGCGCCCGGGGCAGCGGGGTGGGTGCAGCAGGAAGTCGGGCTTGCCGAGCTGGGTGTGTAGCATGTGGGGATGCTTGTCTGGGCTCCCAAAGCATTTTCCAAACACTTTAATTATAGTGATTTATATGGCAAAAGTGTGGGGGCGAGAGCTTGGGAAAGGCATTAGCAGGTTTGTTCCGAGGGCTCTAATCAGAGGTAGGTGATGGGGGGGAGGGTACAGCACTGGGGCTGTACCTTGAACTGTGGCGTCAGGACAGGTTTGAAGGATGCAGAACCTGCCAGCCATGCCAGGGATGTGCTGACGGCATCCCTGAGGCCTCAGTGCGTTATGTGCTCCTGCGGGAACAGCCATGGCACCAGGAGTACCACCAGACATCTTGCGGCCGTCCCCTGCGCTGCTCCCGAGCCAAGGTCTGCAGCAGTGGGCCTCCCAGGGGTCCTTCCCCACTGCCAGTAGGACTTAACCCAGCTGTCGTCAGCGGGGCTGCAGTCAGCCCCACGTACAGCAGCGGCACAGCCCGCGCGTCCCCTGCAGTAGCAGAGGAGAAACATAAGGCCACGTGGCACACGAGGGTCTTTACTAGAGAGTCACCAGAAAACGATCAACAACTGAACAGCAACTCAGTATTCTCCTCTTGTTGGTGTTATCTTGAAAATGAATAACCTCTTCTATTCTTGTTTTGTACAACATTGTTCTCTTAAATCTCCACCATTTTACTTACATACACGCACACCCACATACACGCACCCACAAAGTTTTCTGCAGCTCCCTGGCAGCCAAAGAGCCCCCGGTCTCTGCACAGAAACAACAGCTTCCCCAAGCCTGGGGAGCCTGGCAGGCAGGAGAGCACTGCGGGGCAGCAGAGCTTGCTCTGAAACCTCAGCCCCCTCCAAGCCTGACTTGCTCTGAGGAGACTGTCACTCCTACAGAGTCCTAATTACACCGGAGGAAGCGAGAGAAATATCGGGCTGCTGTCATGGCTGGTGGCAACAGCCTGGCCCCAGGGCACAGCACGGGGGCTGCAGGGCTGAGACATGGTTATCAGCTGGTGTGGGGACGTGAGCAGCGCTGGGGTGGTGGCTCTGACCCCTCTGAGCTGCCACAGGATGTGGCCCTGGCAGCATGGCCGGAGCACATGTCACCCCTGCTGCAATCCTGCTTCTTGGCCTGTTTTCTGATAAATAACCTTTTCCTGTCCTTTTTGACACTGATATCTATTGATGTCTCAAATCCCTTACAGCCGGGTCTGGCCTCAGATAGCCGAGGTGCCCTGTGCATCCCATGGCCATGGAGCAGGAGCGGGGAGAGGGACAGAGCTACCCTCCCTAACACATTTGCTCCCAGATGTGTCAGGGTGGATGCTGGCAGCATCTCCCAGTGGAAACATGGCATTGAGGACAGAGTGCAAAAAGAGAGTGCTTTAAATAAATGTATCTCTGCTTCTCGAGGTGGCTGATCCTGTCTGTGCAGGCATTGCTGAGCATCTCCAGCCTCGGCTCTGTGCTGCTGGTCCTCTCTCCTGGGGAGCGTGGGGCAGCAACCCCAATAGCAACAGGTTCACCCTCAGCCTTGGGGCCTGGCACTAGCATCCTCAGAGGGCAAAGGCAGCCGAGTCCATAGCTGCAGGATGCCCCCCATTCCCACCACCGGCTCGGCAGTGAGGGCAGAGGGCACCAGCTGGAGGTCGGGGCTCCACGGGGCTAAGCCAGGAGCTCTCACCCCCAACTCCCATCTGGAGGACATCTGCACTAAAACCACATAGACACTGGGTGGCAAACCGCTCTGCCCTACCTGGGGAGAAGTTGCTGATTAAGGGATAAGCAATCACTTCTCTACCCATAGGCTCATGTTATCACTTAATTGAATCCAATTGATTGAGAAGCTAAAAGCAGCCCTGGCTTAGAGCATTGTAGATGGTGCCTGAGAGCAGGGCAGCACGCTGAACCCTTAAAAGCATTGGCATCAAGGGCAGACTCAGTCTTGCTCTCCTAAAATGTCTCACACATCATTATTATGAACGGGAACCAGCAGCAGCAGGGCAGTTCCAAGGGAATATTATTTACCATACTTCAAGTCTGCACAAACAACCTCTTATTCTTGCCCTCTCTGCCCTCAGTGGGCAGACTCTGCTCCCACAGAGAGTTCAAGGGAAGGAAGTGTGCATCTGCGGGGTGATGTGGGGGCAGCCTGGCTCTTAAGTGGTCTAACCACTAGCCCACGCTGCTGGGAACGGAGCCCAGAAGACCTGCTGCCCAAACACAAGCTTGTATATTTGAGCAGCTGCATCCAGGGTTGCTTGTGAACCTGCATGCTCTAAGCAGTGCCGGAGAGGGGGAGGTCCAGGAGCAGCCCTACCACAACTGTCCCCTATGAGGGAAGAGGGGACAGACACTGAGGTCCCTCCAGGTATGGGGAAAAGATGGGGAGGGAAGCAATGGGTACCTGCCTAGCCTCAGCAGCAGCCTTCACTTTGCATAGTCACGCCCTAGATGAGAGCTGGGCAGGGGACCCAGCGCTTTCTCAGCAGCCATTTGAAAAGCCCCCCAAGTGCAGCTGACACACAGCACTCTGACTGGGGCTGCAGAGCCGGGGCATCTCTGCACCAAGTAACAGCATGTGCTCCACCAGCTGTTTTTTTGCAGTGAGCCTGGCTGTGGGACCTCACAGGGGTCAGGGAATCTCTCCTGGCACTCTGTTTACAATGCCACTGCCCAGGCGTTGTCAGCCTTTGCTCACCTTGCACTTGTCTTTCTGATTTTGTTGCATTTTTCAGGCATTCAGCACCGACATCCCTGCAAAAGGCAGTGCATACTTTATTAACTCTGCTACTTTCTTCTCCACTAATTAAAATCAAATTGTATCTGATGCACACTGCATACTTTGCAGCAAAAGCAACCTGCTTTCCCATTCTGCTCTCTGGAGCCTTTGTCGCTGCAGCAATTTAGCGCGCTGAGCTGAAAAGAGTGCAGCCCTGCAGAGGCCACGGAGGTGCCTGAGGACCCAGCTGGCTGGAGCCTGTCCCGGGCTCAACTTTTTGGGTTCACGCTAGGCTGGGGCCAGGGTCCCCCAGGGCCGAGGGGAAGAGCATCAATGCAGCACCTGAACAGCCTCACTCCAAGCTGGCAGGGCGGGGATGCTGCCCAGCAGCTGGGGAAAGCGATGATTGGTATTAGCGGGAGGCTGTGAAGGGCCACAAGTGCCTGTGCAGATCTCCAGCCATGCCTGCCCCCCCCATGGAGCACCAATGCTGACCTAGCAGCTGCCCCACAGCCCTAGGAGGTGCCTGCCCCATGGGACCTGGGGGCACAGCAGAGAGAGGAGGACAGTGGATACTCATGAGCCTTAGTCTGCTGTGTCAGGGGCCTCCCTGCATTACCCTCTGGTGCTGAGCACTTTGTTAATTCTTCTCCGCTCTGTGCTTCGAATGGGACACGGCCTTGTGAGTGCAAAGTGCTGCTTGCTGGGCATTGTGGTGCATGTTGCTGTGTGCAGCAGACGGCTGCTGCTGGTGTCACAGCACTCAGAGCTTTACCATCAGCTCCTTCCTCCAGCCAGTGACAAACCTGTGCCCAGGGAGGACTGCAAATGGCACACTGGCTGCAACTCGTGTCCCTCTTGCCTTGGGCCAGCAAATGGCAGCATCTGCCCATGGCCTGCACCCAGCGAGAGACCTGGCCCAGCAAGGTGCAGTTCACCCAGCAGTGTGTGAATGGGAAGAGTGATCCCAAGCGAACAGAGTCCAGCTAACAGCAAGCAATGTGGCTCACGGGAAGGTGAGCAGCAGCAGTCACCCATACCCTGGGCTCCATTTTGGGTCCATCTGTCTCCTTTGCCACAGGCATGGGCATCAGTACATGCCACCAGCACATTTGGCCACCTGGGGACCAAGAGAACATGAGCTTCCTCAGCGCATGCTCTGGCCCCTTGTAGACCTGGTCCCTGCACAAGAGCACAGTGTGATGGACACGGGGTGCACAGGACCCAGAGTGGCAGGCATTGCATCCAACAGGACTCCACGCTGCACCAGGGGAGGCACCCGCTAATGCCTCAGCTCCTGTAGCTCAGCGCAGGGCCTGGGCAGATCTTGTCCCTCTGCCTGGTGGTCACAGGCAGGTCCTTTTGCGCAAATGCACTAAAATGCTCAGCACAGAGCAAGCCTAACTTGTAAGGGGCCTCAGGAGAGAGGAAGAGGTGCCCCTGCCCCGCATCCCCTTAATGAAGCCATTACACTTGGACTTTTTTCCTTAGGGAAGGCGTAGAGTTTCTGCAAAAACACAAGACCTCCCTTGTGGCCCTTGTGCTGGTGCTGGCAGGAGCCATGTTTGGAGTAATACATCATCAATGGAAGGTATCTAATGATATATTGCCCTAATATATCACCATAGCAACAGTGCTCTAATAATGTATTATTCTAATGTGTTACCCAAGCGCACGTTCTTCCCGATGATGTATGGCTGGGATCACTGTGCTCTGCCAAGCCCAGATGCAACAAAGCTCTCCTGACTGCCAAGCACCCTCCTCGGAGCAGTACCTGCCACCGCACAGGATGCGCCGGCAGGCTGCAGATGGGCTCACCCCTCCTCCTGCCACGAGGGACACCTCTTGCCGCACTGGGGACTTCACGTCACTGACGGTCATCTCACGCAGTGAAAATTGTGTTTGGGAGTGTGCAGTCAACATGCTATTTCTGAGGTGGCTGCTCAGACTGCAGGGAAACAGGGTCCGCCACGGTAGTTGTGAAGGTGCATCTCAGCTCCCCACACAGTCCTGCCAGCACATGCCATTCTCCCTCTCCTCCTTCCGCACCAGCCCCAGTCTCCCCACTCCCCCATACCTTAACTGCAGCAACGGTCAGTAGGGGACACGCAGGGAGGCGTGTGAGACTGGGCAAAGTGTGACGGTGCTGCAGAATTTGCTCCCACCTTCATGGGCATCCTCAGTCAGAGGCGCTACCTTGGCACCCAAGGGGAGGAACTCCTGAACTCGGTGCAAATTGAGTCTCATCGCACTGCACAGTGTTCAGGCAGCACACACCTGGGCAGCCATGACCACAGTCCTCCCCCCCCACCCTGCTTCTCGCAGCTGAGGTATAGTGTCTCACTTGTGGAGCTCTAAAAGACAATTTGAAAAGCATTCCTTTCCTGGCATTTGAAAAGTTCAGAAGGGGAAGTGACGGGCTGGTTTGTGCATTTCTCCAGCCCCTTCCAAGGTAGCAAGGCCGCACAGCGCCCTGGGTTTGCTCATTAACAATGAAAATACCAACTGGAATTCTCCTGCCGCCCGTTACAGGGACAGCATTGTTCCCAATTCACACTATCTTTTTGACCATTCAAATGCCATTAATTCAGTCACCCCAATGCGTAGGACAGTTATCTGAAATGTTTTCCCAAACAGCTTAGTGACTATAGAGCAACAATTCATGGAATTGCTCGGGGACATCTGTGCAAAGCAACGCGCAGCAAAGAGCTCGCGGCCAGCTGAATGCTCTCTGTGTGGACCCCAGATTCCACAGAGGAGCAGGGAAGCCGGCAGACAGAAAGACTGAATGAATGGCAGGAGAAATCATTTCATCTATGCAAATCCATGCCAAGCTCTCTGCGCAGCTGTTGTCAGCAGGGAGCTCTGCCCCTCTGGACTGACATGTAAGAAGATTTTATTGTGCACTGAGATGCTCCTTCTGCCAGAGCAGCAGCTGCCCACTGCACAGGGATCACAGCCAGTGGTGTCCCCCATAGCCTGCATCTACCATCCACAGGTGTCTGGGGCGAATCCGCCCTGGCAGTGCTGCACGAGGAGCAGGGCTCAGCGGGGGGCTCTGCAGGATGGCACTCACTGCCCCTCTGCTCCGAGATGCCCAGGCCTTAGAAGCCCCTACAGACTGAAAGCTAACTACCAGCTTAAAGCTAATGACACCTACAGCTTATTCCTTCATTGACCGTAAGAGGAGCAGCAGCACTGCCTGTACCAAGTTGCCTGTAGTGATTATAATGGCAGTGAACAGGACCTCAGAGCAAACCCCAAGGGTGACCTTGCAGCACCCACCCGAAGGGAGCCCTGGGCCCCTGGGCAGGAGCAAAGTGGGACACTGACCCCTTCAAGCCAATTCTGCCAGTGTCAGACTGATGGAAACCAGAAAGCAAAGTACTGCCTGAGCAAAGAGGCCTCTGCAGTTGCAGATCTATCACAAGTGGCTGCTTCCCAGTGAAGGGACTCACCTGCAGCAATTCTGTGAGGGCTGCATCATGCTAGGCACCGCACAGACCCTCACAGAAAAAGGCAGTGAGGGAGTACAATGCAGGGAGAGGTGTTTGGTCCCAGGGCAGAACGAAGTGGACACAGCAGAGCCTGACCCTGTTCTCTGCACTCTCACTCACGTGCTCCAGGGAAGCACTAGGAGACCACAGGTGGCTTAGGAAGAAGTAGGAAGAGCTCTGAAGGCAGAACTTTCCCTTGCCTTCCTAATGTGCCGATGGCTTTGCCAGCAATCCTGCATAGCCAGCCCATCCGAGTGGCACGGTGTGGGAGCTCTGCAGCAGGCAGACCTCTGCACCAGGGCTGCAGGATGCTGTGCTTGTCCCACCTGGTAGGATCCAGCAGCCCCGTGGCTGGCAGCCAGCAGCTCACCGCTCAGCCACAAGAAAGCAGGTTGACTCTCCTGCGCTGGCCAAAACCCGGTCTGGGACAAGGGCAGAGCACTGCCCTCCTCGATGCCAGCTGGACCTCTGCTGGCTTAGGCTTCTTCTACAGCAGCCCTGTCACCAGGGTCAGCAGACATACCTGGGTACCCACATATCATACAGGTCCCCATGAAATACCCAGAGCTGAGGGGATGAGGCACTTCAGAGACCCAAACCTGTGACACCCCAGAGTAGAGTCCCGCGGGCACAGACCAGCCAGAGCCCCAGCCTGGCCAGTGCAGAGCTTGAGCACACGTAGAGGCAGGAAGGCTGCTCAGTTTCCCCAGGACCATATCAGACTGTCCCTCAGCTGTGGACAAGCATGCTGCAGCCCTGGCTGCATGCGTGGGTGGTGAGAGATGCAGGAGGCCTCCTGTGCTGCATTTGCAATGCTCCTGCGCTGCACCTGGACAGATTCCAAACTCTCAACATTTCAGGGGGACAGCAGTGACAAATTACAGCATCTGCAGCAGGGAAAAAGGGAAACAGAAGGACCAAAGGAGGAATGATTGTATTATCAATAATGTTTCCAATAGCTGATGGATGAGGACACCCAAATGATTTTTAAGGTTTCAGTAGAAACCCTCCAAATGGCAGCACAAAGGCAAAGTGTGTATTAATCCAGGATCTCCTAAGGAAGTCCTCCAGGGATGTGCACAGCAATGCCAGCCGCAGGCAGAGTATGTGCTCAGCATCATGCTGTGGACAGCCCATTTAATAGCAGGCAAGGGACCTTTTTCCTTGTCCTCGCAGAGACAGGAGTAATCCCGAGAGCTTTCTGAGAGGGATGAACACATAGACACGTTGCTCAATGAGACTCTTCCAAATTGCTGAGATTTTTCCCCACCCTCCCTACCCAGGGCTCAGTGTGAATGCTTACTAAACAGTTTCTGGAAACAAACAGCTTTTTGAAAGCTGCCGAAAAAGCCCACTGCTTTCACCAAAACCAAGAGTAGGGAACATCAAGGAAAAGACCACCTCCTAATTCTTTGGGGAGCTGAATTTGCAGAACAACCATCCTACTTTAATGAAATACAAACATTCCCTTCAAAAGGCAGGGTGTAGCCCCTCGCCCTGTATGTGGCGGGATGTACAGCTGATAGCTCTGTGATGCCATATGTTAGACACAGCCTTGGAAATGCTACCATGCTGGAAACGTAACAGACAACATTGTTTTGTGTTGAAAGCTGGCAAGTCTCCAGGCTGGGGTTTCAAGGGATAATTTGTAGATTGAATGTTAATGAATATTATTGTTGTTATCCAGAAAGGCTGTGCTGACTTCACTCTGCTGCCAATTGCACATCCTGATGGTTTGGTTTTTTTTTTTTACCCCTATACCAAACAGAAAGGGCAATTCCAGCACAGCTGATGATACAGGAAGCCAACTGAAGGCATATGGGAAAAGGTGATCCTCACTGTGTATAGCCTATGTCACTCCCTCCTCAAACTCTGCTCCTTCAAATACTTGCTTAGGTGAAACAATGATCCCATATCTAAGTCACGCCTGTCCTTCCTCCTGCAAACTCACCATGCTTCAGTAACCATCCCCCAGTCATAGTATCTGGAGGTCAGGAGCAGGCATCAATGAGATCTTTAACAGCATAAATCTTTTTTAGCTCTTTGGGGAAAGAGGCAGGCCGGGGAAATACTGTCATTCCTGCAGCCCCTGCACTACATTCACAGTTCTGACACGGCTTTCCTCATGGGAGCCTTTTTGTGAGAAGTATCAGTTCACAGAGCCGCAGCTTACCTGAGAAAACCGGCTGAGGGTGCTCCGGCAGCACGGCACAGGCCAGTGCCCCCCTGCAGCTCCAGAGAGGACCCTCGCCCTCCCCGCCGGGCTGGCTGGGCCGCTCGGCAATGCACTGCAACCCACCGTGATTTATGTGGCACTTGTACAATTGATGCGCTTTGTGCCTGGGGACTGTTAAATGGTAGCTCTGTCATTAGTTTAAGCAGAGGTTAAAGGTGATCAATAACACGGGTTTCATGCCCAATTGATCACCCCTTGCTATTTATTTCTGCCTTTTGCTTTCCATCCCGTGGTGCTTTTAGAAATAGTAATTAAAGACATAACAAGTGTTCCACTAAGCAGAATATCAAACACTCCAGGTATCGATTCAATACTCTCCCTCTTAATGATGCTGACCTGTGCCTGTCCCCAACACCAGCAAGGCTGGGCCAGCCTGTGAAGCTGCTCTCCCGCCCAGCCAGGGCTGGGGAGGCAAGCCCCCTCCCCGGGGGGCACAGCCAGCCCCTGCCCCGGGCAGACGCGGGCAGCACAGCCGGCCGAGGTGCAGGGAGAAGTGCAGGAGGGCTCTGGGACAGGAAGCTTTTACCTACCAGGTCCAAGCCTTTCTTTCCCAAGAAGCTGACCAAAGCTAGCCCAGCATGCAGACGTGGCCTTGCATTTAAGCCCCATGCTGCAGGCAGCAGCCTGGCTGGCCAGTCCCAGTCCCAGGACAGGCAGTTTGGCTCTTGTCCTGCTGCTAGCTGCAGGCTCCCACCTCTGCCCTGCGGTGCTGGCTGTCACAGGCTGCTTGGGGACAGAGCCAGGCTGACCCCCCCACCTCCTGGGGAGGGCCCAAACAAGGCAGCAACAACACCTGACCAGGGGAACACCCCGACACAGGTACACACACGCCTGTGCCAACCGCTCCTCACCCCGCTCAGCTCTCCCAACCCCTCGCTGTGCCCCAGCACTCCTAGCTCCCGCCCAAACCTAGCGCTGGAAGGTGACTTACGGAGAGGGAACATGCTGGATGACGAAGTATCACTGAGTGCTTTGTTTTTGCCATCGACACTAGAAAGAAATGTCTGAAAATGAATAGTGACAGGAAAACAAATGCAAGGCAAGTGTCAGTGTGCATATACCAATTGTGCAACCCATTAGACTTGTGCTGCAGAGCCCTGGCTCACAAACCCCACAAAGATCTGTTTATTTGTCTTTCACTTTAAAAGCATATTTAGGGCAATCACACCATGAGACAAGCATCTCAGTGACTTTGGGGACAGCTTCAGGTTTTTTATTTCTCGTGAGTGTAGCCATTTTCTGGGCTGCAGCAGAAGATATCACTGGCTGCACCTTCGGCAGAGGCAAGGAGATGGGGATGCTGCTCAGCAGGTAGGACAGCACTGCTGCTTGGCCCTGCACTGATCTTTCTGAGCCAGGGGCTGGAAAGCACCTGGTGCCATGCAAGCAGCAGAACAATCCAGCCACCAGTAAGACTAAGGAAGTGCGAGCCAACTGCGGGATGCTTCCAAAGCTGAGAAAACTCTTCTTCGATACACCAGTAAGAGGCTTGTTGAAGAAAGACTGTCACAGACTTGCTGCGGTTCAAAGTGGCAAGCTCTGCTAGTGATGAGCTAAGTTGTTATTTATTTTCATTTGAAAATAAAATTGCGTGTTGTTGCTGAGAGTAAATGAAGTAATTTTAGGAAAACAAAGAGCTAAGAATCCTCCTATGGGGAGGAAATCCTGTTTGTGTCACAACCCTCTTATGAATGAGAGCATGATTCTCACACATACCTGAGAGCCGTACAGGACAGAATGAATCCAGCGCTGCAACTGCCTGCTGCTTTTTGCTTGCCCATATTTGCTGAAGAATCAACATCCTTCACACCAAAGTTTGGCTGACAAGTGGGCTGCTCAGCCTGCTTCTCATGGGGCTCAGCAAACCCCTCGTTTTCTCCAACTAGACGGCTGCAGATGACTCCAGCTCCATTGTCTGAAGTGATAATGTTTAAAGAAAGAAAGAAAAAAACCCAAGCCCTGTGGTGATTTGTAGCCTGAACCACAAGATACAAGGCTCTTCTGTGCTGATGAGTGTGTTAGATCGCTCCCATGCCTGTTGCAATTCTGCACCTTTTAGCAGGCCCATCAGGCTTCCCCTCGCCGCCGCAGGGGCTGGCAGCTGCAGGGGCTGAGGCCCAGAGGATCAGACCCGTGAAGCTCACCGCTCGAGCGGATCCTGCCGCGCAAGTACATGGACTCATTCAGGAGAGAACCGTGGGGGGATGACAAGGGAAGCAACACATGAGGTCAGGTTTGGCAACAGTTTTCATCCCTTTGCTCCTGAATAATGCTCTGACACCTGAGACTGTGCTAAGGCATGAGAAAAGACATGTAATTAAAACTGTTCTGAGAACTAAGTATTCGCTGGCTCCTGGCACTCGAGCTCTGCAGAAGACACGAAGGCATAAGGGACACGGACCGTGGTCCTGAAGAAGAGAAATTCAAAGTTGCACCCTGACACCCACCTGGCTGGGAGAGAGGGCAGAGGAGAAGGGCCAGCCACCACAGCACGTCGGTGCTCCTCCAGACAGCTCCGCCAGATACACACCACAGGCAACATAAGGAAAAATAACACTGTGCTGATGCAAGTCAGTTGGGAGCTGGCGAGACAGCACTCGGCTGTGCTTGTCATCACGATCTGGAGCTCCATGGGGCTCCTGGGCTGATGGAGACCATTTCAGCAGTGGGTGATGCCCTTCCACAGCACTTATCCTCACGACACACAGCAAGCCTGTCCTGCTCTCCACAGCCCTGGGGCAGCAGGGTCAGGAACACTTTGCCTAGACCAGGAAAATACCCACATACAGACTAGTAAGAGAGAGGGAAGCAGGAGAGCAGCTCTTGCATCCCTGCAGTACAGCTCTGGCCACACTGCACCTCAGAGTCCAGCACATGGAAATGCTCTTTCCGCGGGAGCTACCGAGTAAGCTGTCTGCAAACCCACACTATTCACACCACTAGGCAGGGAGCGTCTCACACTGCTGCAGCTCTTTTTGCTGAGGTCCTCTCAGCACTCCATAGAACTTAACCCTTGCAACTTAAGAAAAAATTTATTATGTCACCTCATGAGAAGTAAAAACACTGGAAAAAAACCCCCAAAACATTTCTCATAGTCCTCAAGGAAATTAACAGGAGATCTGGGAGTAAAATCCAGGAACTCCAATACAGTTTTAGAGGAAAATCTCCATTGTAGCAAATCTGGTAACCGCCCTTCTATACTACAGTTCTCTCACCACCCATACTTCTGTTGATTTATTTGAAAAGCCATCACTTCTTTTCCCTGTAACCAGGTTAGTCACGACTCAAAAAACTTCTCCAATTTAAAACTAAGTATTTGTTTAAAAAAAATACATAAAGACATCTGATGCAATGGCCTGACTCTTTAAAACCAGTCCTACAAATGACTGCAAAAGATGCAAACATGTAAATCAAATTCATTTCCCGGAGTTTTGGCTAGCTACAAATTTAAGATGCAGCATAATCTCAAAGTCACACAGCCTCCAGGATGAGTGAGAGGTACTAATACACATTGAGCTCCAGGTAATGAAAAACCATAGGACAAATTTCCACAGAAAAAACCCCAAAATACCACAGTGAAATGAAAAAATGGCTAGTGGCTTGCTCATACCTTGTATCGATCCCCTAGTGAGGAGCAAGCACTTCCATGGAGCGTCTGACAACTCTTGTGCATATACGTGACATCTGCAAGAAGATTTTTGTGCACTTGTTCATTCATTTACTTTCAAGGCACTCAGCTGTTAGGGGTACGGCTCCCGAGACAGGGAGCCGAGCAGCTTCAACTAGCCATCCGTCTTTCTTAAACACGTTGACAGAAAAGCCAGCTTGGAAACATTATGAAAGAAATACTGTTCTTTGGCTGTGGTGACTGCTGTCCATTTTGGCCCTAGAGCAGCTGCTGCAGGGATTAAAAAGCAAGACGACTTGGAAGAACGGTAACCTGGCAAAGTGATCAAAAGCAGATTGCCCTCTGTGGAGCTGCATGAAGTCAATGTGGCCACAAGGAAACACGACCTGGGTGCTGGAGGTGTTGCACAGATGTCTTTATCGGGCAGAACACTCCAAAAGAAAAGTGGTAAAAAGGAAAAATCAATAAAAAATGTTTTTAAAGTTTGGCACAGACAGCATTCTCTTCTGTAGCAAGCGCTCTCAGCAGCATATGAGCCAGGGCACCCGTGTAACCAAAACACCTTTGCAAGGCTTACAAGAAACAACACTCATTTTGACCAACACCAAAAATACTGTGATATCAAGGAACATGAAATATTCATGAGGTCTGATCTAACATGCACATTATATCTTGTGTACAGTATCATATGCTTTAACGCTGCCTTTGCAACCTCGTAATTCCCGTCCACGGCATGGTAGGTTACATGGAGAAGCCCCGTCTTATTAGTTCAAATTGAAACTAGGGGGAACTTTCATGGGTAGAGGTTACATGAATCACAAAGGAAAGCACCTAGTTAAGTGCAGTTGGCTGTATTCCTATGTCTGTGCCCAGGTGAGAGCTGTGTGCGCACACATGCACAGTTACACTCACCAACAAATAACAAGTGGGCGAGATGCTGAATGCCCATATATCAGGTCTGCAAGTGCGGTGGGAGTTCACATTCAAGACTTAACAAGCTCCTTCTCTGAGTGTTTCCTATATATGCACATACATGTAAAACAGAGGGATGATGCTGATCAGAGCCCTCATCGTATTCACTGGTGTAAGCCTGGAGAAATCCTGTTCTTTGTAGCTGCCCATTTCAGGAGGGTCTGTTGGGCCAGGTCTCTAAGCAGCAATATAAACCTTAGCGAGACCAGACACTTTCATCTATGGACATTAGCATTTTAAACCAAAACCAAAACAGCCCCCACCACATCTCAGCTTGCTCCTGTCCCTGCCTGGAGCTGATCTGCTCCCAGAGCAGCAGAAGGGCAGCCGGTCCACATGCATGTCGTGCTGCAGGCAGGGCACACCGGCAAGAGCCACAGCAGGCTGCACTCCTGTTCTGAACACATGCCACAAGATACAAGCACCAGCTTGGAGTTTGTTGGCCAGGATGTGCTGATTTTAAACAACCCAACTGTAAGAGACAATACAAGGCAGCTAAGAAGAAGCAATTCCACAGTTGTGGACTTCTGCCCTGGGGACATGACCCACGCCTGTTTCCAATACCTGTGAAATAACAACACTGAGCTTTCCCGGGGCTGATCCAGCTCCAACCAAAGAACAGTGGCATTAGCATAAAATTAAAATATATGCAAACAACATTAGCGCAGAATTAAAATATATGCTCAACCAGACGGTGCTGAAATCTTTCCTTGTGGGAGAGAGAGCAAGTGAGCAGGGATGGGCAGAGTTAGGAACAAGATTCCAAGGTGTTAACACTGATGCCCCAAATTTACATGAAAAGAGTTTATTGTGTTTCCGCTGCTGCTTTAACTAGTTAGGGGACAGTTTGCATTGCGGGCACTTTGCTGGGATCCGGCTCTGAGTGGATAGCAGTTAGCAGAAGAGACCAGATTCTGCTGAAAGCATAAGATGAATACGGCATCAATAATTATGTGGGACTGTGCCTAGCAAGGCAAACTGCTGTGCTGTAGTAACTTCTGCAGTCTTTATAGAGCAAGCACTCCCTGCTCTTGCAAGTGGCAGCAATAATATTCTAAGACAAGAAATTTAGAAAGAAATTTGGATACTGGAACACCACAACCTTTTCCTAGGCACACAGGAAAGCTGAGCAGCAACTGTCCACCTTTTCAAAAATAAAAGGAAAAAAAAGTAAGTGATACTCTGCTAAATATTGTCCGCCTTACAGAAAACAGCAATTTCCTAAAATTGCTGATAACCGATTTATAAGACAACAGCATTTGGAAAGCGCAGCTGCCCTCCCGAGTACCTGGAAAGCGCAGGCAGGCTGCTCTGCTCCCAGCAAGGACGGCACAGCACAGCCTTGTGCCTTGCTGCAAGCACGAGGGAAGGGCTGAGCTCACCGCAGGGACACGTTTCCCTGATGCCCACTGCCCCAGCCGACCAGGGACCCCTTGGCGACTACTTCACCTCACTTCACCAGGCTGAGATTTGACTCCACACTTCACCGGCCAGGCGCCAGCCTCTCTGGACCGTGCAGGCGGGACCCCGCATGGGCAAGACAAACAGGTCACCACCATCCCCTCTGAAGGCGGATGGCATGCTGGAGGACAGTGCCTGCCCCAAGCACGGTGAGCACACCCGATGCTATCAAGGGACTAACCACAGCCCGAATGCAAGTGCAAAAGCAATGCTGCTCTGAAAAGCACCTGCTGGGGCCAGGCACTGCCCAGCAGCAGAGAGCGCCTGCAGCTCCCTCTGTCCTTGGGTTAGAAGGAAGGATTTCAGATCAGTGCAGACCTAAACCCCTTTAATATTGGTAATGCACGTAACTCCTTTTCCTTACCTACACTTCCTACCTTGCATATTCCACTATGTACTCTGTGCACTGTTAAATAACTATTTGTACATTTGCTTTTCTTTAATGTACCAACATCACAGCCCTATCTTCATGTGCTTTACTCCTGATGTAGTAGCATGAGCTCATACTTTCACTTTAGTGAGAAACAACAACCACCAAAAAAATAAAAATAATAGAAAAAAAAAAGCAAGTCTCCCTCCAGTAATTGCTATTTAATCCTTGACCAAGAAAACTAACAAGTTCTTCTAAGAGAGGCAAACCTTTGGGGCATTTGATTTTTAGAACAGCTGAGGGCTGCGGCACTGCAGAAATAAGATACATAAAAGTGTATTTTATTTTTGCTGCTCAACAGCATGAGAGAGCTAATGCAGTGGGGCTGCCAGCGCCTTATACAATCTGACAAACCGAACAACCCAAGGGTGCTCGTCCTCCCCGGCACTCACAGTGCATCTCATCCATTACGAGAACGCAATGTGAAAACTGACCCTTCCCTTCTAAGTATCAATATAAATACCGTTTGCCAGCCAGGTTAGTTCAGAAGGAAGAGGCTACCGAAATCACTCCTGGTATAGAAAAGCAGTACAATTAATCATTTAATGCAAACAAGAGTTTGTTTTCTTTAAAAAACAAACCCTTTTTCGTTAATTTCTCATTTTGTTTCTTCTTCCCTTAAAGCCTGGCTATCATTCTGAAGTAAAGGCTGTAGAGCTACCGCACTACCAAACATTAAACACAATGGTACATATGTGTGAAACGCACAAAAGAATAGCTAAGGGAAGATTTTCAGAGTTGAAAACTAATTTAAATGCTTTCATGATACATTGACTCAAACCCTTGAATCATCATGCTCCTTCACTTTTTTACTGGAGTGTATCATCTAAGCTACTGCATATGCTCAGCTATTTAGAAATCAGTAAATATTCAGTAAATACAGCAAAACTTCTGGAATTCAGGATCTCTACAACAGCCCTACAATTCTGTGCTTTTCTATAAAAAGCAGTCACATTATAAAAAAAGGAAGCTATGTCTGTAACAAAAGCTGACAAAACATACACTGCACACTGAATCTTTTAAGTGAGATTTCTTACTCTGCTCTGCATGGCAAGGAAAGTTATTAATACACTAAACTGCAGCATTTGCTAGCTTATTTGTACCACAAAGTGAACCATTTCTTTACATACCTATGAGCACCAAACATAGTAATTAATGAAATAACTGCTCAAAGTGAGTTTATTTTAAAACCTCAAAAACCAGTTTACTAGTATTTTGATTTGAGGAGAACTTGATAGTTTTATATTAGCTAATGTAGAATAGCTACATTTTAAGAGACATTGAGAATGCGGTAATTTATAACATGATCTATTGCAAATGCATCGTTGCTTAGGCAAGTATTATACACCCCCCAAAGGCACAAAATACAACAAAATCAAACCACAGTGAAGACAAGAATTTTCATGTATAAATTTTCAAGTATAAGTTACATTTGATATGTTAAGAAATTATATATATTAAAAAAATAATCATAAACGAATTCCTGTGCAGGATGCAGTGCTATCCCTAGAAAAACCCTTTTAAGCCTGCTGTTTTCACAGCATGTTAATTTGTACCAAGAGTCAAGGAGGGAAACTAGCAAACGCCAGATGTTCAACAACATTGGGAAGCTCCCTACCAAATAAAAAGAAAGAATTTGGTGCTTTACTACCAGATTTCGACTAAGTATTTCATCAGTGCAAGAGCTCTGTAAAGGCACATTTCAAAAGTTTTCCCAACACACAGAATACCACGGGAATCAAAGGACCTGCAAAGGCAAACACAACCCTCACAGGCGACTTTTCTTGACGTTTGCTGAAAGAGAATAGGTTTAAGGCAGAGATGCAAGCTGATCCTTCTAGAAGGGGAGAATGCAGTAACTAAATTTTCAGCCTTTCCTGGCATAACCACAAAATATTAGGGCATGAAACCATGAAATGAAGAACTGGCGACATCAGAAAACCCGAGAGCGTGGTTTGAGTGGCAGGAAGGAATCTTCTTAGCTATACTAGCATCCATTTATGACTTCTGCGAGCGGGAATAAAGTTATGTTTAGAATGGTTTCTGCTCATACTGTAGGCTGCAAAAAGTTACGTTACGATCGGTAAAATATCGCAGTGCCGCAAACACAAAGCTGCAACACTTTGCCAGTGCTCGCAAGTGCTGACGCTCGAGTTTTGGCTGTTCACACGTGCAGAGAGGATACAAGCGCACAAGCGCGACGAAGACGTTTCCCCCAAGCGCAGTCCCGGGTGAGGGCAAACGCCGCCGAGCCCCACTCGCGCCAACCGCACGGCTACCGGGGAACGACGGGGCGTCCCGCGGCTGCCTGCGCCCGGGAGGCAGCGGCCCGAGAGGGGCACGGGGGTCTCGTCAGCCGCCGGCGGTTGCTGCAGGGGGAACTCGCCGGGGCCCCGGGAACGAAGCGAGCGCCGGCGGGCCGGGCGGCGGGGGAAGCGCCGCGCCGCCCCCGGCCCCGGCCCCGGCCCCGACCGCCGGGCTCCTCCGGCCCGGCCCGCTGCCGGCTGGGCGCCGCAGCCCGCAAAGACGACACGAGACCGGTTCCTGGGTAAATGGTTTATGTAAGTAATAAAATATTTACTATAACATAAATAGAAACGTACCCTCGCAGTCTACATTGGTTTTGCAATAAAGATACAAACAAAAACCGAAACCCAAGGGGATGGACCGGACCGAACCCACCAACGGGAGGGAGAAGGCTCCGCGCACGGTTAGAAAATAAATAGAAACGGGCCGGGAAGCGATATCGAAGCGTCCTCCGGGCGAGCCCGGGCCGGGCGGAGCGGGGCCGGGGCGGAGCGGGCCGGGCCGGGGTCGCCGCCGCCCCGGCGGCCACGCGAGGAAGGGAATAAATTAGAGATCGCAAACCTTTGGCTACTGCTGCTGCGGCCGCGAGCGGCTCCGGCGCGCAGGGCGCCCGTGGCGGGCGAATAAATACAGCGCGGGGCGCGGAGCGGGCGCGGCCGGGCCAGTCTGAGGAATAAATTAAAGCGCGTCGCCCGCCGCCCGCGCCCGCTCCGCCGCCGTCGAGGCCCGCGGCGGCGGGGCCGGGCAGTCACTGCACGGCGCCGGGCAGCGCGTGGTGCAGCGGCGACGTGTCCGCCTGTGCGTAAACGTCCTCCATAGGGGGGTGCGGGACCCCGGCCGGCGTCATGCGCTTCTCCTTCTGCCGTCGGTTGCAGAACCAGACCCGCACCACCTCCTTCTCCAGCTGCAGGGAGTCCGCCAGGGAGGTGATCTCGTGCGCCGAGGGCTTGGGGCACTTGAGGAAGTGGTTCTCCAGGGCGCCCTTGACGCCCACCTCGATGGAGGTGCGCTTCTTGCGCTTCCGGCCCTGCGCCGCGATCTTGTCCAGGTTGGTGGGGCTGCCCGTGCTGGAGTCCGTCTCCTCCAGCCACTTGTTGAGCAGCGGCTTCAGCTTGCACATGTTCTTGAAGCTCAGCTGCAGCGCCTCGAACCGGCAGATGGTCGTCTGCGAGAAGACGTTCCCGTAGAGGGTGCCCAGCGCCAGCCCCACGTCGGCCTGCGTGAAGCCCAGCTTGATCCGCCGCTGCTTGAACTGCTTGGCGAACTGCTCCAGGTCGTCGGAGCTGGGCGCGTCCTCGTCCGACGGCTCGGGCGGCCCCAGCGGCGGCGGCGAGGCCGCCAGCTCGTGGGCGCCCGCCTCCTCGGCACCCAGCGGGTCGCGCAGCCCGTGGTGCAGCGCGGGCGCCGGCGGGCCCAGCATCCCGTTGAGGCCCGCGTAGGGCTGCGCGTAGAGCAGCGGCTGCCCCGACGGCGGCGACATGGGCGGCAGGTGGTGCGCGCCGCCCTGCGCCCAGCCGCCCGCCGCGCCGCCCGCCGCCGGCGGCTGATGCACCAGGTGCGGGCGGTGGTGGAAGGCGGCGGCGGACAGCTCCTCGCGGGGCCCCGGCGGGCCGCCCTTGGCGTGCTCGGCGGGCGGGAGGTGCGCGCCCCCGCCGCCCCCGCCGCTGCCCCAGTCCGTGCCGGCGCTGGGCAGCCACTGGTGGTGCGCCAGCCCGACGGCGTGCCCGGCGGCGGGGGCCAGCCCCTGCAGGTACTCGTGGTGCATCATCTTCTGCACCTCGCGGTACGTGGTGCCCTGGTGCAGCCGGTCCCCGTCGGGGTGCATCAGCGCGGCGCTGCGCGGCAGGTACTGCGCCGTGGCGGCCATGGCCGTCTGCGCCGCGCCGCGCTGCGCCGCGCTTTAGAGCCGCGCGCCGGGGCGCCGGGCCGCCGCGCGCCGGCCCCGCCCCCGCGCCCCATTGGCCCGCCCGCCGCCGCCGGCGGCCCGCGCCGCTCCGCCATAGGGCGCCGCCGGCGCGGGGCGCCGCCCCGCGCTCCCCGCCGCCATTGGCCGTCGGCGGGCGGCCGCTGCCGAGGGATTGGCTGGCGGAGGCGCTCGGCGGGGGAGCCCGCGTGCGCCCGCCGGCGGGGCGGCCGCCGATTGGCGGAGGGCGGTTCATTCATGCCGAGCTGCGGTCGGCCACGTGGGCCGGCCGCGAGCGCGGAGGCGCGGGGCCGGGGCGCCGGCAGGCTCGGGGGCACGTGCCTCGGCGCGGCGGGCGGCCCCGACGGCCCGGCCTGGCCCGGTCCGGCCCGCTGCCGCGCGGCGCCGAGGGCACAGCGCCGCGCTGCCACTCCGCGCCGGCGGGACCGCGCCGCACGGCTGGGCACCGCACTGCGCCCGCGACGCGGCGCGGCGTGGCGCGGCAGCAGCGGCGCCAGTGGCACGGCGCGGCACGGCCTGGCACGGCACCAGCGGCACTGGCGGCCCGGCACGGTCCAGCCCAGCACGCTGCAGAGCCTGCCCAGCGGAGCCCCACGCTCTCTCTGCCTCACAGCCCTCCAGGGCACGGGGCAGGTCTCCGGGGGCGCCTCTGTCCCCTCTGCCCTGTGGTTTTGGGCTGCTGCAAAGCAGGTGGGGAACGCGGCCTCCCGCAACTGCTGCGCAGCGGCAGCCGCTGCTCCTCAGGCAATGAACCCGGTAGTAATCAAGAGCTTCTCGGACGTTAAAAGCCCTGATTCACCTTTTCGGTAAAACTCGGCCCCTGGACCCTGGGAAGGTGGGAGGTCCTTCCTATACACCCCATAGGATAAAGCACCGAGGGCCAAGAAACGAGGATCTGAGATCGTTTGGGCGTCACGGGAAATGTGGGTCTTGGAAGCAGCCTCAGAGGCAAGTCTCTGAGCCGGTTTGAGGGTTGGCACAGGATAAAGGGTGGAGGAGTTTGTGGGAAAAGACAACGACAACACGCAACGGACGTGTCTGGCAGTGCTGGGAGAGGGGCAAGGGACACCTTAATTAACCCAGCTCCAGACTTGACTTGGGGCTTGAGGCCCAAAGTGAATCAGGATGGGCACCAGGAACATTAATCACTTCTGAAAATTAATCTTCGCCTCTTTTACAAATGGGAGCAGAGACAGTGACCTTTGCCAAGGGCTTGGGTGAACAATGAACCATCGGATCAATATGTGTACGAGTGTAACATGTCAATGGCCATACACAGATGCCCTGCTCTGTCCCAGTAGAGAGGAGACGCCAGGGCAGGGTGGCTCTCTGCTGTTAAGGACATTGACTGCTGCCCCCTGAAAGGTTTTCCTGCGGTGGTGTGCCTCATCCCTTTCCTCTGCGTTGAAGGCCTCAACACCCCACGCCAGCGAACTTGCAGCACATCGTGCTGCCCAGTTTGAGCCTCGACTTGCACTGCCCACCTCGTGCCGGCGTGATGACGGGCCTGCAGGCTGTGGTGAATCAAGCCCCCAGTGCCAGTGCCGTGGGGTGGCAGGGAAAAGGCGCTGCCCACACCTGCTGAGGTGCCCGCCCTGTGATCACTCCGATTTGGCACACACCGGACCCCTCTCCTGGTTCGCCCAGCCCCTGGAGCTGCGGGTTGGGTGGGATCACGCCAGGCTGGAGAGGTCCGTCTCCTCCTCCAGGCTTGCAGCGGGCAGGGTGACAACACCCAACCCAGCGGGAACGGCTCCTGCCCTTCAGCAGCCAAGGGCCAAACTGGCAGCAGCAGGATCAGTGCCAGCCCATTGCAAGGGCTCAGGCATCATGTCAGGGCACTGGGGAGCCGCTGGCCCTTGTTTCGCTGAATCATGGAATGAACAGGTACAAGAGTGACATGCCTTGCTGCTGGCAGGCTCAGTTTTGCACTGTCCTTGCCAAAACTGACAAGTTTGGGATTGAACATGTACATTTCTAGCTGTGGAATGATTGGTAATTGGTTCCTTTCACTGAATCCAGTATCTCTTTTCAGGTATAGAGCCGTAGAAAGAGGCTGGACTTTGCGGGAGAGATGGGTTTCATAGATCACGGAGCATATTTCATGAGGAGAATAATGGTCTCCTTTTTTTTTCCTGAGTAATCCTTTGCAAACACTGCATACGTTTGTAATGAATATAACCCTTTCAGATGATTCAGTGACATGCTGTAAAATATCATACTTGCTTAAGCATTTTCTGTATATTTTTTTCTGACCTAGACTCATATTCATGTCAACTCTCCATGATGCAGTGCTGTAATATTCAAATTTTTGGTAGCCAATTGCTTTTGATATTTATATCCATTTTTAAGGGAATCACAATGAATAAATGTGCCCAGCTCTAACTTTATGCAAAATAAGCTGTGTGTAAATCAGTAAATCATTCATAGAAATGAATCATTTCCAAAGGCTGAGGATGGGATCGCGTTTCAAACTTATGTCTGTTAATGTATTTCAGAAGTCACCGAAGGAGAAAACACATTGTGTGTAATAATTTAGGTCCCCATCACAGACCGTTTACACAGTAGTGTTGGTTTATGCTTGATCAAATGATCTTTTCAAACCAAGGCATTGTGCACAGATTGTGCTCTGGGCTTGTTTTGCTTAATAAAAGTTGAATTTAAAGACTGGAAACAGCAAAGAACAGAGGAAGATGAGAAATTCCCATTTAACACCTTTCTCAGCAACTCCAGCTTCAGAAGTGAGAGCCAGGTGGCAAAGTATCTCTTTTGTAAAACAATGTGAAGGAGATAAAAGCAAAGGCGAGCTCTCACCCTGAGTAAAGTGGACAGGAAGGGTTAAGATATGGCCACATAAGCGCTAACTTCAAGAGCTGGACATGCGTATTTGTGTCCTGGTGTCCCTGTCTCCACTGAGGTGTGCTGCTGAGGAGGTGTGCTGTTTAAAAGACCCTGTCAAAAGTGACTTTGCTTTTTTAAAATTATTTTTATCATCTGTATTATTATTTTTACATAACTTTTCTAGAGCCATATCACCCAGCAAATCCCTGTAGGAGGGCATCCAGGTTTCCTAGCAAAAGCTAGTTCCTTCATTATGCCTTACCAGGAATATTGGCATGCAGTCCATTCCCTCTTCAAGGAATAAACAACCCCATGGGCAATGTTCGATATGATTCATTCTCTGTGTGACTGTGACAGCATCAAAACCTGCCTAATGCAGCTGGATCTGAGGCTGGTGGGAGGACTGAAATAACGAGGCAAGCTCGGCACGTAGGGAAGTGGAGCCTGAACCGCTGTGCACGGCAAGGGGGATGCTGGCTATGCAGTGCATGCTGTGGTCCCCGACCGGGTCCAGGTAATGGGGATGCTCAGGCTTGCTGTTGCTTGTGGATGATCTGCGACAAGGGCCCATGTCGTGTCAGGACATCATGGCTGGAAGCCTGTCTCAAAGGAGCTGGAGGAATCCTCCCTGTCAGTTTTCTGCTGGACATAGAGACATGCCAGTTCCCCCTCCACTCCTCTCCCAGTTTAGGATCAGCTCCTATGCGTAATGCCAAAAGGATCTGCAATGTTTGACATTGCAGTGCCATCAGGTGTAGTAGGAGAATCCATGCACTGGAGCAGGAGGGGCTTGGAGGGGAGGAATCCCCCCCAGCCTCCAGTTTTAATGGGGTTGAACAGCACCAGCTTTCTCTTCCACGCTGGTACAGACTGGAAGGCTGTGGAGTTACACTGCAGAATGACGTATCTACTAACACCCTGTGAATTGAGCACGCAATGTCATGTCCTCACTTACTGGACAAATCCCATCTGATCCAGTGAATTCAAATGTGTTGAAGGGGCTTTAACCTGGCCCGGGGCTAGGACGGCTTTCTCTTCTAAGGCAAAACAACAAAGGCATTGCTGCTTCTACCTCCAACAAGTCAACAAGACTCCCACACAGAAGACAAAAGTCAATTTGAGAAAAGAAGATGAGCTGGATTCGGTGAGCTTTGGGTCCAGAAGATACGGCAAGTGCCAAACAACAGAGTTATGGGAGAGGCTCTCACCCTGCAACTGCATGCCCTGGAAGCCACCCATTTGGGAAAACATGGTCATGGTCGCCCCGACAAGCTTCAATCAAGACAGGAAGTCCTTTTTGGTTGTAGTCTGTCTTTGAACAGGATTAGGCTCACTTCGTCAGGAGTCGTGCTGTTCCGAGCGCGCTGTGTCTGTGGCTAGTCTTGGGAAGGGACGCTGCTGCTTCCTCTGCAGCGTTTGCACTGTAAGCTGCATTACCACCCGGGGGTCACCGTGGGGGGAACAGCCATGGCATACTGCAGCTCCTCTGGTCATGGTGGATCCAGGTCTCCTGCGGCTCAGCACGAGTGAAGCCAGCTGCCGTTACTGTCTGAGCCTCATCTCAGACACCAGTTGAAACAACTTGATCGAACATTGGATCAGTGGGTTTGCACCATTTCTGCAGCAGGGAAAGATACCAGCATTACCTGTCAGCTGAGAGGAGCCTAAAAGTCAAGTCTTCTCAGAGTAAACTCTGTCTGTAAGTGTGAAACTCCCCTGAGGAGAGGCAGCATTTCCCAAATTTTTTAGCATTTTTTCTAAATGTCTTTCATCTAGGACTATAGCACAGATAATAATTTTTTACCACTTTTTGGATGGCTATATCTTTTGGCAAAATATTCTTTTTGCTTTGCTCATCTAAACTTGCAGAATTCTTAATTTAGTGAGTGACAATTAACAAGGTAGTGGCTGGGACAACAGTGATTTTAACCATAAAACTAGACAGAAAGAGAAATAGAGAGTGAATCATGGAGAAGAGTTAATACAGATGTGCAAGGTATGCTCACTATGATTAGCTTTAGTCATATATAGTCCTGTAATTATTTGAAAATTGTCCAGAAATACAGTTCTCACAAGGCCAAAATGAATGCAAAAAATGCTGTTGTGATCTTTTATTGAATCAATGAAATTGAGATTAGGCAGTCACTAAATTCCTATTTACACAACAGACCTTAATGGCTCCAAAGGAAGCACTCAAATGTATTCAACAAATAATCCCTATTTATGAAAGCCCCGTAATATGCATTTACATAATCCCCACTTTAAAAAGCTGTATCAGCTCTAAAGTTCTTCAGCTCAGAGATATGCCCCAGAGGATTAAAAGTACCAAACGCAACAAAGGGAAGTAAAATGTACACATGCACCCATGCACAGACACGTACCACAATCGCTAAGATTGACACGCACGGAAGGAAGTAGGGATGACATACTAGCTTTCCTCACCCCCTCCCCAACAGTGTTTGTGCATGTGCACAAACATGGACACACACACACACAGACACACGCGCGCGCGCGCGCACAACTCTACAAGTGGCTCAGCATGATTTTAAGCATGTGCATGATACCGCAGTGTCCTGATGCATCATGCCCGGCTCAGCTTTCTTAGCCTTTTTTCACAAATACAATATTGGTTAATCATGTATGCCCACTACCGTAATGAAACAAATAGTCTGTACTAATATTTCGGGAGGTACGTAGCAGCTTTAGAGAGCAGCTGACTTGGCACGAAGCCAGCGGGTCACGCATTTTACTCATACTCAAGACGACTGGGCACTTGCTAATACTCCCATGTGATGGATGCAGCATTTTGCTGTTGGAGGTGCTGTCCTTGAGATAAGAAGTATGACAGGGTATACAGATCTGCACCAGGCATGTTAATGTTGCTGAAGGGTTTGAATTAAAAAAAGCTTTTCTTTACTGTGGAAAACAAGCTGTCCCTGAAAAGCTGATTCTCCAGAAGAAATGCAAATTCTGGATACTGATTTGTTACCTTCTTTAATTTTACCCTGTTTAGCAACCGCTCATTGTTTAGGAGAAAAATGCTATGACTCTTGTCTGGTGCAAAGCACCAGTTTCGCAATTCTGATGGCTGGGTAAAGTATATATATTGGATTCAGTCAAACTAAGAAAGGGAAAATACTGGAGAATTGATTTCCAGCTTCAGAGAAACGCCTTCACTGCCTGTACGTTCTTAAGCATGTGTCTTTCATTTCAAACTCTTTCATTAGCATTTGTAATATAAATGAGAACATGGAAGCACGGAAATCTTGGTATTTCCCTTCAATGAATGCCAGCATTGAAGTGACTTGGAGTTTTGTCTGCAAAAAACTCATCCTCTCCCGAAGCTCCTGGGTTGTCAGCCAGCTCCAAAGGTGCTGCAGGCACAAAGTGCCAAGCAACAACGGGAGCAATAGCCAGTGCACAGCTGCACACCCAAGCCATCTTCCCACCTGGCCCAGTCCTTCTCTAGAAGCCAGATGGGATTTTTCTGGTTTGCCGGGGTGGGGCAGGGTCCAGGGTCCCCTCAGCTTCTCTTTCAGCAGGGGCTGAGGCAGCCATCTGCAGTGCTGCCAGCCGTCCCTGCCCACCTCTCCCTGAAGAGGTCTGCTCTCCTCAGCCCTAGGGAACTCACTCCTGTGTAACGGCCAGTAAAACTGTTCACCTTAAAGCCAGACTTGTTTCCTGAGTGAGGTTACGGGTAACACTAGGCTCAGCACTGGACTGCGTGAGGTGCCTAAGGCACTAAGTGTTTCTTCCCAAAATAACACAAAAGATTGGTAATTTCGCTCTGTGCGTTCCGAGCTCTGTTCCACCTTAATAATGAAGCTTTTGAGTTAAGATTTCCATTTAATGAGGCTCTTTGCAGTTTACATAAAACAACCACATGAATAAATACTCAGTTTAGAAAAGATAAGACCTGGGGATGCGTTTGGCAGGGGTTCAGCAAGAAAGATTATGCATACAGCAGATAAAGGTGTCTACGGTTGTGCCGTCACTTGATCTTGTCAATCTAATATCAACTCGAACATGGAGGAGAAGCAGCCGTTATTTTACTGGAGTGCAGTGAGTAATGAGATCTCAGGAATCACCACACCTGGAGCTGGTCAAACTCAGGAGCTCTCATGTGCTTGTCCCTCAAAGTCAGCCAGCAGTGATTACAGTCAGCATAGCAACCTGCAAAGTCCGACTGGCGAGAAAGGGGAATTGCATGGAGAATGGTTCGTTTTTTCATTTTCCAAACAGATTTGGTGTAGGACATGTGTGTTCCTTTATTCTCCCCACTCCACATTGATTGCTCTAACGATGTACAGTTCCAGAGCTGGTCTTTCAGTGTTAACAGGCCATGCTTCCCAGGTTGTCTACCCAAAATGGGATGTTTTGAAAAATGTACAGATGTAGAAGAACGGGGAGGCAGAAATTTTCATTGTGGCAAGGTTGAGGTGCAAGGGTTGGGAGATGAAGGGATGAAGCCCTGTAATTTTGTTGTTACTACAAATTATGCCTTGTGTAAACTCTCCACCTCAGGTTTTGATCTGTTATACTGGTGCTAATCCATGTATTTGTGCTTTGCTAGTCCGGATTCAAAGTGGTGTAATTCAGCTCATTGTCAAGACCAAGAGTCCTCCTTATCTTCTGACTGCACTTTCATTCTATCATAATTTTTGTACTTTTTGTGAGTCATCATTGGCCCTGTTGTTATAACTGAGGCAGAGGACAAGAGTTCAGAAGGAAGAAAAACATCCATTTTTAATGCAATTCACTTCTCAGGTGATCATGTGCTTCTGGAGAACAGCTATCAGGCACCAGCCTCCAGACTACCCATCTCTGCTCCTCCCTGCCTGTATCCCAGCACACTAAGCCCCCCACCCTCTGTGCTCTTCTCACATCGGGAATAGGGGCCTGGCAGTACAGGCTGAAACTCAGCAGCAGAGAGATGACACCGCTGGTGGCTCTTCGCTGGTCTTATTCTCTCCAGAGGGAGGGAAGTGGTGAGCAATTGGAGTAGAGCATCATGCCCGGGACAGCATGTCACTAAGCATGGGCTGTTTTGTAAGGATGATGCCACCGACAGATTTCATTTCTCCACTCCTCTTTTTGAGCCAAGCTCAATGATGAAAATATTGAACTTGGTCAGTTCCAAGACTCATCTTTGCCCAGCTCACTCAGTAACTTCTCCTTGTGTGTTGCTTCCCAGCAGTCTATCTGTTTCTGTCTTCCCTTTGGCCATTTCCTTACTCATTTGAATTATTCTGTTAACCTCTACTTCCTTCAGTCCTGTAAAGAGCCTTTATGAGATTACCACGGTTCTGCACCGCAGAAACAACATAATACAGCTACATGTGTAGGGTCTTATCTGGCAGGCAATGATTTCTTGTGCAAACAAATAGTATTGAACTGAGTGAGAAGACCCGGTGCTGTAAGGGACAATCCCTTCTGGCCACGATGCTGGACCAATTCACACTATTACTGTTGGGATAGGAGGAGCTGCGGATGAGGAGGGTGCTTTGGCAGGATGTTCCATCTGTGAGTCATAGCTCTACTGGAGCCGTACCAGCCCCTTGGCCAGACAAGCTTTGCCTTCATTAACTCTTTCCTGCAGGAGAAGCAGAAGCCAATTAATTACAACTTAGACTTTATTCCATTAAACTCCTCTAAGCTCCAGGGGAAGAGCCTTAAGACTCTACTCTGATCCTGTTGCCACTGACGCCAGTAAAAAGCTCTCCACAGACTTGGATGGGAGGAGGCATTAATTCCACGTCTGCATTCAGCAAGGAGCATGGCCACACTCAGTGCCACTGCCGGGAGGGCTGTCCCTCTGAACACAGTCCCTCTTCCCCATCAGCATCTGCCTTAGGGAAATGCATTGTCTGCAGAGAATGATTTCTGCTGGTCCCAGTGACAACCGACCATCCTCCCGGTGACCACATACTGTAGTTACCATCAAAACCTTGCTCCTGTATCTTATCTTAAACATTCATTCTGCTGCTCCCTATAAAGAAAAACCACAAGCCTTTCACTTTCCAAGATGAACAGACTTTAATTAATTAGATTTTCAAAAAGGGATCATCACATCTGAAATGACAGGCTTCAGATCATTCCCAACACTTACAGTTTTGCTTCTAGAAGAGAAATCTTCACAAGCAGGGACTATGTCACAGCTCCACAGGGCTGGTTTTAAGTGGGCAAATCTTAGAAAAGAACTGTTCCTCAATCTCCTTTTCGTAAACTATTTGTGTTTCAAAGCAGTCAGAGGACAGAATGCAGGTTGTCTGTGTCATACTGGACTGCACAGTTGACAAGACAGGAGTGGATCCTGCTTTGTTAAAAGAACGAGTTAAATGCAAAGATTACAGATGCATCTTTGCATGGGGTCTGATGCCATAATGCCCCATACTCTACAATGCATAAGCAGCTGGTTTTTTTATTCACAGGCAGATCGCTTAGGTATTCGGTGTGGAATAGGTACAAGCTGATAAAAGAAGTGTATTATTTATACAGCATATGAAAATACAACTGGTCTTCTGGATATAGTACAGCATAGTTCAAAGTCAAATTTCTCTTTATTCCTTGTGTGTTGACAGTAGCTCATTGGGGAGGGCCCAGCACTTCTCAGACTGGCTACAGGACTGTCTCAACTGAGCTCTGATCTGTTCCACAGCTTGTATTTCTTGTATTTTGTTTAGCTGCACTGTGGGCCAACAAACTCCCACTGCAGTCAACAGGCCTCCAGGATCCGGTCTTTCTCTCGAGTCATGGTGCAATGATGTGTCACCTCTTCACTCTTACTACTGTTCTGAACACTTTTCTTCCCAGTCCCACTTACTTGGGTCAACATTTCCTAGAACCTCATCAACAAAATTCTTAGCAGCAGCACAGGAGCCTTGCTTTACTCTTTCTGTAGTCTGAAGAGGTGGTAACGTCACGGAAATGCTGAGATGCAGGTCTGTCTGCCAATGCGCACATCTGTCCTTTCCAGGGAAAGGGCAGTGGACTGGGGAGGGAGAGAGCCTGCAAGCCTTTGGCAAACAGTGTTTCAGTCGTTCAAGGTGGATATAAAGATAGAGAAGAGTTCTCCATAAGAGATCGGTTAAAGAAGTCAGAATACATAACAAAGTATGGAAGTGAAGAAAAATAGGTTAAACAGACACACATTTCATCTTTATTTCTTTTTCTGCCAATCGCTTTTCTATTGTCTAGTAAATTCTCTTTCAGGGGCACTGTGCTTTGGCAATTCCGAATTGTTTAAATCCCCTAGATGAACACTATCTCACAGGGGGGTTGTTTAATATCCAGGGTCAGATTTTCAGTGGCTGCAGTGCCTCACCTCAGCTTCAGTTGTTTCTGCACAGCTGTAAGCTCACAGAAAAAGATTTAACATGCACCGCCCCCCGCCCCCGATCTGTGCTCAATTTGTAGTTTTCCCATTTGTAGGTGCTAGTAGAAAAGCAGATCATTTTTGCACAAGAGTTTTTGTGTGCAGATTTCTACATGAACAAAGAGAAACCACACTTTGCAAACACGTCTCTGTGGAGCAGATTCTTAAAGAATGGAATTGATACCCGCGTAAACTCAAGTGGTCTATGCACTTTTTATTTCCTCCCCTCTTTCATTCAGTCTCACAGCATATCACAACCCATTCGTCTACAGCTACATGTTCAGAAATGCCATATTTCTTCAGTTCAGCTGTTACAAACAGATGCTCTGTGCTTCAGAATGAAGAATGTGCGTAAAGGTTGCCTGTTTCTTCTAGATGTGCATGTCACTTCATATGTATACGCAGCAGAGAAAACACATAAACTTATTTAAACTGGACAAAATACAAGGTTAAGATTAATTGAAACTAATCAAGAAGAATACACGTAACTTTAAGTAACTGAAGGAAATCTTCAGCTGAACAACATTTTCCCTCTGTCCTCGTTTAATCTATGTGATCATAAGCTATTGTTTTAAACTCTTAATGCATCAGAAGGGCAGAAGGACAACTTTTTAGGTGGCAGCATAAAAACAACAGCAACCTGACAAGCTCACAGGTGGCCAGCAAACCCAAAGCCTTTTGGATCTTTCCGGACTATCACTTAATTGAAAGTAAAATATGTGGCTGTGCTGCATGTGGTGCTCCTCTTTTCTCCCTTTCTTTCTGGGAGAGGGCAACATCTGCTGTGAGTCCCCAGCCTGACGCTGCACAGGCTCTGTTGTTTTCACTCAGGACTCATGCCCACACAACTCGGTGGCAGCAAGGCTGGGGTGTGTTGTGGGTGCAAACATGCATAGGCATTGCTGGCCATCCACATCACCCTGCAGTTCTACAAAGGCTGAAAGTCTCTGGTTGAGCGTGGTGCTGGGGAGACCCCAGTGAGGGAAAGCAGACGGGCTTTTGCCTGTCGGAGAGGAGCCCGCAAGTGTTCACTGCTGGGATGCGGATCAGGAGCCTCCTCATGCCCATCTGGATGTTAGTGGGACCAAGTCTGCTGAAACTGGCTGGTGGAAATGAGGGAGAAAGAGAGCCCCGGAGATAAAAAAAGGGCAGAATCCTAATTTTGGGGGTGCTGCCCACACTCCCTCAGTTACAAAGCTTCCAAGGCAGTGGCTGGTTGGCCACACAGCTGTACATGTTAACTCCTTGTCTGTCAGTAATCGCTCGGGAAGACTCGGCACTATCTGCAATGCATGTGCACACGTATGCAAGAAGCCAATCAAAGCAGCCAGAGCCGGCTTTCCCTCCTGACTCTCCCATGGGTGCATGCTGCTCGAACAGCTTAATGAGATGGGACAGTCAGAAATGCATCACTAGGTAACATGGCACTGCTCGCCAGTCTGGCCCTGAAACGGAGGGGGCTGGCAAGCCAGCAAGAGGAGCAGCACGCAGCGGCCAGCATCAGGAACTGGGCAGCGGTGGTGGAGAGGCAGACAAAGCTGTCGGGAAGAACTCAAGAGAGAAGACCCTCATCTATGGAACGTGCTAAACTGAGAGAGATGGGCAGGAGCCTGGAGTGAGCACTGCCAGCCCAGAGAGGGGCGGTCCTGCCAGGAGCCTTGTGCCCCTCCTTGGAGACTGCATGGCTCCACCTGGGAGCAGCTACCTTCAAGCATGCAGGAAAGTTCCTCGTGTGCGGCTAAGTTACTGACAACTGTTAGGAGTACCTGGGTTTCAATTATAATAAAATTAAAGGAATTCAGCTCCTCTGTCTTCTCGAGGCTGGAGCGTGCATGTGTCCCATCCTGTGACTGTTCAGTAAGCCCACGCACTGGCTCCTGGTGATAGCAACACAGCCTTCCCGGTGGGAGTGATTCTCCACTTGCTTTTCAGACACCTGTATATCACAAGAATCATCGGTTCAGGGGCTCTGCCCATCCCTGAGAAGACAGTGAGCACCCTTGCTGCAAGCCTGCAGAGTGTGCGCTTTCCAGTTGTGAACAACTGCACTCCCACTGTCAGCTACACGCACACAGAACAACTGGCAGGTTTTAGGCATCTGTTACAGTTTTTACCTAGGCGAAGCAAGGCTGACAAAACGGTAACATTTAGCGCTATCAACTGCCTCAGACAGAACACAGCTGTTTGTTCCAGTGTCAGCACCATGGGTGGGTGAAGCACTAATGACATTTTTTAGAACTTTCTTTCCATACCAGGCAGTGAAACAAAATTTTGCTGGAATGTGTTCTTTTCACAAGTGATTTTTTTTTTCAAATTCCTGTCCTGAGATCTTACTTAAAGTCATGTATAGAAATAAGGCAGAAGAGCATTAGAAACTCTACCGGTTTGGAAGCTTGTATCCCCCTCTGCTTGCACTGCTTCAGAGCTACCACCTCTCCCCCCCACATTAGGTAGTATTTTCATTAGATACCCAACCTCTGGTTCTGATTAAATAACTTGTATAATTAGATTGAGACATCTGCTTATCCCTGGGGGAAGAAATCCTTTTCAGCACTGGACTAAGTCTGATTTGGTTAATTACCTTAGCAGTACTGTATTAATAGATAGTTTCTTGATGGCAAGAAGCTGTGGTATTAGGTTTATTCCTCCTGGCTTTCACAATACTATAGTAAGACAGTTTAGGGATTAGGAATCAGGCATTGAGCCCAGTATTTCCCTCCTCTCTTCATTCATCTCAACACTCTCCCCTCGTTTTGCTGGTTAAAATATTCCCTGTTTTGCTTGCCTGTTGAATACAGTTTCCAGGTTCTTTGTTTTACACTTAAGGATAATATATTCCCAGTGACTGCTACAAAACAACGCATTCTGGGATACTTTGGAGCAATTACAGTTCTCAGGGTTCTTTGGAGATGCGAATTTGTAGCAACAAACAAATGCATTGCTATTGGCACTGCTAGCTTTTCAGTTCATCCTCCAAGAAGTAGAGCAGTCCACCTACAGACTGGCGAAGCGGAACGGACACAAAAGGCGAGCAACATGGAAGCGCACTCAGTTTGCACGCGCTGTCCTTTTCCTCTGGTGGCTGCAAGTTTGAACATCTGCAGGCAATTGGACTGCAAAGTTCCCCTGCAATTGCAATACAGACAGATTCCATCCTTTGGACACGTGTGACCAAAAGTGAGCAAACTTACATATGCTGAAAAAGAAGTGACTGAGATTTGCATCCAAGCTTGGAAAAATACATTCTCAGAAGTGGGTGGCAGTAAGCCCAGTGGGCACTGAGCCCCGAGGTAGGTGCTCTGGAGCTGCACCAGCAGGCAGCGGGCAGAGCCGTAGGCAGAAGCTGTCCTTAGGGCATGCAGCCGGGTGCCTGCTGGCAGCAGCCCACAGGCAGCGGCTCTGCCAAGGCCCTCGCTGTTGGTCTTCCCTGCTCGCCCACCAGACTGAGCACCCCAAAGCACCACTGGCTCCCAGCTGATTATTTAAACAGACTGGTCTGGGGGCCCAAAAGCACTTCTGGCAATAGTGAGAACTGAACCAGGAGCAAAAGGAACATTATGCAACAGAGCATTTTTCTATCAACAGATGGAAATACCTAGTAAGATGTAAATCATCTGTTTGATAACCAAGCCCTTACAGAACTAGAGATTCAGGCTTCCCAGGGAAACTTCAATTCTCAGAACCATTTATTTACTATTTATTTGACTTGCCAGCCTATCTAAAGGCTTGTCCCTTTCAGAATGCTATACAGGCAGCCAGAAGGCGCTTTCACAAAGAATTGTTTGGACGCTTCTCAAACCAAAAATATATTCAGTGCAGAACTTAATTGTAACACTAAATCTGTGAGTTTTAGAAAAAGGTGATGGGGGTGGAAATCATGGGGGAGGAGAGGCATGGGGACATCATGACATCAAATGCCTATAGGAGGTGAGAGCAAAGATACCCTGTCCAGCAACAGAGACGTCAGGAAGACTGTCAGAACAGCACAAAGCTTGCAGCAATGCCCCTCCAGAAGACTCTCCCAGACTCTGACAGTTTGCAGAGATTTCCCATGACAGAAGTGAGGTTTCTTATTTAATAGCTGTTAGGAGGTGGTGGGTTTTTTTCCTTCCATGACTTTGTCCAGTTTATTTTTTCAAATTTATGTAAACCTTCAGCATCCACAATGTTCTGCAGCAAAGATTTGTGCAGATTAATGACACACTGTGCAAAGAACCACCTTCTTCTGTTTGAAGAACCAGAGCCAGTGAGCAAATCACCTCTGGGTGACTTTATGCTACTCACGATTTCAGAGACTGCTATCATTTTGTCCCGCAGTCACCCCTTTCCAGGCTGAGGAATCACAGTCTATGGAGCTGTGCCTCATATGGATGCTATTCTATACACTTGATCAGCCTTGTTGCACATTTCTGAATATTTTCCAGGTATATAAATGCTTTCACAACTAGGATAGAAAGAGAATTAAATAATTTCACCTGATTTCTGTGGCCCGTGTTCCCAAGAATACAGGGCCACCCAAAGCAGCAGTCAGGAGAGAAGTGCCTCCCAAGAGCCAAGACTGCTCTGAGATGAATACATTCCGTTTAGAAAGATTTAAAGGCAGTACAACTTAGGAACGGTTTGGGTTTTGTTAACATCTAAAGGAGCCCTTTGCTGGGGTGTAAATAAGCTTTCTCACATTTCTTCTGAAAAAAAACCAGAGGGGCAGGAGGCAACCACTGCAAAGGAGGCAGAAGAAGCAGGAGTGTTTGTTACAGCACCCCCCAGCACAGAGCGAAGTCCAAGGGCTGGCTTCTTGGCAGACCAGTTTCAGTTTCAGCCAAGAAACATTTCCCCTCCACTCTTTTTTTAGGTCAGAAGGTGAGTAAAGGTTGGATTTTTTTTTCCTTGTAACTTTCACACGTAAGCATGAAATATAACCGGATACCTTTCAAGCAAGACAATGGATTACCTTGTACCGACGTGCAGGCCCAAGGTGTCTATTATTTATAGACCTCATTTTCTTGTAGCAGATTTGCATAGATGAACTCCTGGTGGCTGACAGGCCTAAAGCTGTGAGGCTCGCAAGTCAGCACAGATACTGGAGAGCAGGGTAATTCAGCAGCCAGGTATCACTTTGTGTTATGTTGCATCACGATCTCTGCATTGTGGGACTGAACTGACCTGGCCACAGACTGCAGGAGTGAGGCTGGAAAAAAGGGGCAGGGAAGAATTTTGCCAGAAAACTGAGACTGCTCGGTTCTGGAGGGGATATTTCATTATTCCTCACATCACTTTGGTACTGTGACTGCTTAGCAGGTACAGTGGAAACATCCAGATCCGCCCGTGCTGTGCAGCCACAGGGTGTTTAGGGCGATTCGGACTCTGGTTAGGGACCTGACAGAGCTCTCATGCACATGTTGTCACTAGGAGTAACTTTCAGCCTGAGAGAGCAAACTGCTTTGGCAAAAGCTGAACAAACACTCCTACACCTGGTTTAAAACAGAGATGCTGCCTGGTGTCAGCTGGGCAGGCTGCTCCTGTTGTCATCAAACGAATTACAGTATTGATCTGCCAGGAGCCAGAGTGTGTGTTTAAGGGAGACTGGTCATTTCCCTCACTGGTGACATCTCCAAAGTGGTCCTCTGCAGATGAGGCTTACCAGTGCACGTGGCAGGAGATGGGTGTATCTGCTCCCAGGCTTCAGCTCAGCCCTGAACACCCCCGCCCAGGAGCCACTACGGTCAGAGAAAAGGGAAAGTGCAACATATACCTGTTCCTGGGAAGAAGGTGTCCCAGAAGCCACACCAAGCTGGTAGCTAGTGAGAAGGGGTCAGTGGCTTACCTTCAGAGAACTTCTGCAAGGAGAAATGGTGAATTAAGAGAAGACGCCAGGGGGGGAGGGAAGTGACTGGCGTGCATGAGCAGTGCCATGCTGCTGCTCTCCGGCATCCCTCCCGAGCAGGTTACCCCCGTGGCAGTGGGACCCCCCCCCGCTCCCCCATGCCCCCCCGGGAGGTCTTCCCCTGCTCCTCCTCAGGCTGCTGCTGTTGCTCCACAGGGCTCCTAGGCTGCAGGCGGCACATTAGCAAGCCCAGTCACAAAGGAGGGCCTAAGCAAGGTTAGATCCAATTGCACAGAGCTGGATCAGGTATCATAAAACCAGCTTTGCTTAGTTAATCCTCCGATTGATTTTAAGGCCTTGCAAAGACTGAGAGACTATTAAGAGATTTGTGTTGGCAGTGTTTCCCAGAGCAGGCACCGTCCCTGGTGCTGCTCACCTGACGTTTACCCAGTTGTGGCCTGAGCCCCTTCCCAGTGCAGGGCAGCCCTTAAGCCCTCCATTTAAATTGCCTCAACTTTCTCTTTGCTGAAACTCCATCTGGAGGATTAACACTTATATACAAGCAAAGGCCCGACAGGGTGCTAACCCCGGCGCCAGCTCTCCGGGCACCAGCTGCTGCCGGGCACCCCACAGGGACACCCTGTCTGGTGAGGGGTGCCCCCCCCCCCGCCTTGGCACGCCCGCTCATGTTGGCTGGATCCCCTGCTGCCTTCCTGGCCGGCATGCTCCTGAGACGCTTAGCACTTGGGTTTGGTTTTTTCTCTCCCGGGCAGGGCAGCATAGCGGTGGGTCTGCTGTGTGGCTGGGCTGGCACCAGCCCCAGGGGGCGGCGGGCAGCTGCGAGACCACTGAGGACATGGGGGCCCATGAGGAGCATTTTCCAGCAGCCACTGACCCGCAGGAGGGGTGGGCACCTCTCCTGACGTCTGCCATGGTCATGCTAAACTGCACTGAAAGACGGGAGCCAAAGCAGCTCTCGGTATCAGCACACCCAGCACTGCGGGCCTCCAGCCTCGTGCTTTGCACTACGCATTCCTGTAAAGCAGAGGACTTGGAGCAACAACAATCACAAAAGTAACCGGTGTGAGGGACTGCCCTGAACACCCTGCCCTGCCTAATCTCCCTGGCAGTGCCTCCCATGGACACCCGCTCCGGGCACGATCGTTCTCCCTCTTGCTGGGATGTTAAGACTCGTGTGTCTCCAGCAATAGTGCAAACAGGTTGAGGGGCCAGAGGGTCTCTCATCACAACCCTCAGGAATTGCAGCCCAGTATGCTTGGTTTTTTCCACTATAATTTTCCTCTCGATCCTTGACTCTCGCCTTAAGCAGTTCCATTCCCCTGTCTCACAGAGCACCGATGTTGCCTTACTCCTGGTGCTCAGTCTGGCAGAAGCCCTGCAACCCATCCCCGGTTGTTCCCTGTCTCACTTCTTCAACATCCCCAGCTCTGCTTGGATGGGATGCAATGTGCTGAGTGTGCAGACCTGAAACGCTTGCTCTTGCCTTTGACTGCTCATGTGCCTGCCTGTTTTCTCCAGCACCTGCCTCCTCATGTCCAGATTCAAACTCCAGATAATGTAACCCTGCTAGCCTCCTGGGCAGGGTTGTGTATGCTGGGAGAAATGCTGGCCTTGAAAATTGGGTGTGAGTCTGTGGGATTCTTCAGATACTTTCTGCTGCTGGGATTGTCTGGAAGAGGCTGACCCTCAGTTCCAGCTATCTCAAGTTCATGCCAGAAATTATGCCCAGGTAACTGTCTGGCAGGCCAGTGTCCTAGACTATGGCAAACCAAGACAGAAGAAACGATGCTTTCTCCTGTTGGTTAGGCACCTTCTTTGTTGCAGCAGGTAGAAGCTTTCCAAGGAGATGTTTTTAAGCAGCAGCTTAAATTGTTGCTCCACTCTTCAGCCTCTGTCCAGGGCATAGGCACCCTGCTGAGCTGAACGCCCCAGGCACCCCCAGGCAGGAAGAGCCACTTAGCAGAGACCGTTGTCAGCCCAGACTGGTGCAGGCCACAGATGCGATGCTCAACGGTGGTGGACTAATCCTGAGGCACACAGAAAAAGCAGATACCCGCCTCCTCCCTGGTGCTGGCAGACTGCTGCTCCGTGGCTCTGGCCCCAGGCTGGCATCTGAGACCAGGCTGTAAGTGGTGCTGTTGTTCAGGGAGATGCAGCCTCCTGGATTTCTCCCCTTGGTTATGCTACAGCTGCAGATGTGGAAGTCTTGGACTGCACCCAGTCTATGCTGTGCGCAATGTAAAATGCAATCCTGAACCTTACTGAACAGCTTGCTTTACCGGAGATAAATGCTCGGTGCTGCACAGAGCCATAATTCCAGCAGAGCTGGGTGCATGGCAGGTTGCATATGTGACATGAAGCTTTCAGTCATTCAGAGGTGGCTGCCAGAGCCACTCAACTCCGCAGCACACTGTGAGCCAGCAGCTTGTCTGCAGTGTGTGCATGAGATGAGTTTGGTGATGCTCAGTCCAGGGTAAGCACGTGCATAACGCAAGAGACCCACCACAGACTACTAGCTGAGCCAAATAAAAAAGAGGTTTATTAGAGCAGCTTGAAAGAGGATGAAAAGCTCAGGGGAGGGCTCTTAATGTGCCAGAGGCCTTCAAATGGAAAGATCCCAAACCAACAAGACCTGGTTCTGAAGCACCAAACTCTTTGTCTGGCTCCAATACTGCTGCCTGTCCCTGCTACAGGGCTAAGAAGTGTCACAGATCTGCTGCCTTTTGTCAATGTGACTTCAAGAGCGGTCCATGAACCAAAAAGGAGAGCATAGGCTGGGGATGAAGCTCTGGCAGTTTTCCCAGCACCACGAACAGTCCAGCATGAGTTTTAGAGGGTTTGCAGTGAGCACATGAAGCGACTTCGCTGCTTGTCAGGATGACCAGAAAGAGAGAAGCAAGAAATTGTGACCCATTCAACCTGGTATCAGCTCCATACAACACAGTGGAGTAAACAGCGTGAAACACCTGGGAATAAGGTCTAACAACTACTGTGTAACAGGGGCTTATTAAAAGCAGGTTGTGCCAAGCAAGTCCAAAAGACTCAAGACACTGATTTTGCAGCTGATAGAATTAATTTCTATTCCAATAAGACAGTTGATACAATGCTTCATAATGAACTTAAAGAAAGCAGGTAACACTAAACAAAAAAGTCTCCATAGGGCAGAGCAGGGGTGGAGGCTGGCAGGCTGGCTGGCAAGCAGGCAAGGGGTCTGGGCTCACAGCAAGGATTCCCTGATGGGCATGGGTGTCAAGGGGGTCCCTGCCCCTTGGAGCTGGCTTTGCCAAGGCAGTAGTGGGGTGCAAGCTGAACCCGCAGAGGAGCTAGTTCCCAGACCTGTTCCTCTTGGGGAACAGAGATGGACAGCAGGATTTTGTGAACCTCTAACTTCAAAAGATCAGCAGCCATGCCAGGACGAGGATCTGCTGGGACCACATAAGCTGCCTTGTTTTTGCTTTTTTTAAATAGTATGAGAATTTTGAAGCTGCAAGACAGGAATGCGGGCAGAGACCTGACAGTTCCATGTTGCTCAGCTGAGCAAAGCTCTGTTAATAACCCGCAACCCCCAGAGGGAGGGAGGGCCGGTTCTGTTTTTGCTTAACCAGGGTCTCCTGCCATTACAACATTATAATATCAAAGAACTTTGTGCTGAGAACTAGATCCAACAGCAAGAGCAGCCCCAGAAGGACCAAACCTGAGGATCTCAGTGGGTTTGCTGCAGAAGGGTAGGATTTAAGCCATAGTCTGGAGAAACAACGACTCAGGGGACAGGATCAGTCTCTAATTATCTTGCAGTTAATGTGAACGAGCAGCAGGATGAGGAGAGGGAGGGGCAGGAGACACCAGCATGAGAAGCACTGACCTGGAGCTAGGGAAGGAAAAGTTTAGTTTAGATTAAAAAAAAAAAAAAAAAATATATATATATATATATACACACACTATAAAAAAAATGACTGGTGTAAAACAGACTCCTACAGGAAAGGCTAAAAACTTAGTCACAGGAAAGAGTTACAAGGCAATCAGATGCAGTGTTAGGCAACAAATGACTGCAGCAAAAAGGCCTGGCTCAGACCCTTTGGCAGGGCCAAGTGGTCTTTCCCAGCCCTCCCTGCTGGTTAGTCATCTGCTAGTGGTTTCCAAATGGCCCTGGGTACCTAGTACCTCTACCTGGAAAATGAGTGGGCACTTGTAATTTAACAGAGGCATCATTTTCAGCAAGAACCGTTTGGACATTTAACATACTAATATCTCAAAAAGAACAGAGAAGTGTTATTTAGAAAACACTCTGAAGGGGTAATGAAGGCTATTTCTAACTATTTCTTTTTCCAGGAAGAATGTATTTGCAGCAAGCACCAAGCGCATGAGGTATTTTAATCTAAGTGACGTGACTCCTGTTCCTACTCCAGTACTGAATACTCAATTACTCTCAATAAATCATGCTCAGTCCCACGTTCCCTCAATCTTATTAAGGCACCCCTCCATGAACACATCCAGTTAGACTTCCACTCAATTGATCATGTTCACTCAGACTTCCACTCAGCTGATCCCAAACAGCAAGGTTTCAGCTGCGTTATTCTTCACTGTTCACAGAATCTTCCAGTTTCTATTCCCACTAACCTCAAACTGCAAACAGAAGGTGGTTCCTGGATAGGAAGGATTTGTCGAAATGGATTTTTTCAGAGCAGTGCTTCTCTGCCTCCAACATTTCCCTCTTCATCTGTTTCTTTCATTTACTAGGTGCTATTTCTCCCCAGAGTGCCAGACTCTGCTCAGGTGGAAGCCACACAGGAGTCAGTGGTAAGATGGTGCATGGACTAGCACACCCATGCACAGACCAACAGAGAGAATGGGCCCATTTATCTGAAGGCTTTCTCTGAAGCTCATGCCTGGCCCTTGTGGCTCTACCCGAGCCCATTCCAGGGGGATCCCCCCTTGCTGTGGATCTCCCACCCAACCCTGCCACCTTTGGGCTGCGCAGCCCCTGGCACGCGCATGCTCCCAGCACTGAAGCGGGGCTGCTGCGCGGGTTCCAGCAGCCACGTTGCATGGAGCATCCCCAGGGACTATCCTGAGCATCTCAGCTGTTTTCAAGTGCCGCCATGGCCCGCGGTCTAAGTACTTGCTAGAGCTGGATGGGAACACTGGAAATGGGCATTTTCAGACATGTCCTTCTGAGGGAAAAGAATGGTTTCAACTTTTTTTTTTCAGAATGTCATTCTGAGGGCTCAGAATTTTTCTAAAAATACTCTGACTCAACCAAAGGAATATCAGTTCTTTGGCATATGAACTGACTGTATAGTAATTTTACTATTTCATATTTTGACATTCTGATAACAGAAATGCAATCATGTAGAAAAACAATTCATATGACCTAAAACAAGTAACAAAAAATGTGTTGAACTAGAAATGTTAATATAGATCCTTCTGTGCAATTAGAATTAACCTTGCTAATATTTTGAATATTGTCCAATGAATTGTCTGGCATATCCCTCATGAGACTGAATAACTTCAAACGACTGAGAATTAGAGCTTGGCTGCACTTGTTATGGATAGAGCCAGACAGCAAAACCAAGGAAACCAAATGGTAACATAAACTTCAATGAAAACATAATTCTACTCTGTTAGTTGACTAATGATTTTGGCAGAAAATGTACATTTACCAAACTGCCCCTTTGTATTGTAATGAGTCAAATCCAATTTCCTATCATCAAACTTGTAGATGGCAGCCAAGAAAATTATGTTTAATTGAGCTGAACTATAACACTGAATTTGTAACTTTGCCGAATGTAGATTGTCTCACTGTCCAGGTCTCTCACCCAGTTTGAGGTTTTACTTCTGCATTTCAGGAATTAAGCAAGAGGCACATCTAGCAAACAGGTTCTTTCGAAGGAGACTAAACAGAAATAATTAAAGGAATTTGGACCTGGCCTAAAACCTCTATGAGACTGGAGCCTCTTGCTTCTGACAGGATCCAGGAAGCAGTACTTCAACATTTGTTTAACAGTGAGAATATATCAATTTGTTCAAAAATATGGAAGTCCTAATAATCCCCATGTTACACTTATGGTAGACCTTACTATGAAGCACCATCTCCCATGGGAGATGAACTGGTGGTTCCAGCCACAGCAGCCTGACAGAAATTCCCACTAGCAATAAACATCTTATCTTTCCACCTGACCTTGTACCTGGCTATTTCCTAAAAGAACTATCTAAGGTCAGGAGGAGAATTCCTGCTTTGGACTCACAACTCGACCTTTGAGTTTCAGGAGTGGGCCTGTCCATGCTGAGGAGAGTCTTCTGGTTTCTTCCCACCAAGAACTTGTTTACTGTAGCCTCAGATGAATCTTTCCTATAACTGTGGTTAACCTCTTCCTATGGTTAGGCTCCTTATGATTCACCTGTGCTAAGTATTTTGCAATTAAACTCCCCCATAGAACAAAACAAGCCTTTATTCTAGCTGCAGAAGGCCTCTTTGTCTGGCTGAACTGGGTCTTCTACTTTTGTTCCCATGACTTTTTTGTAACAGGTTTGCGAGTTCTCATCCTTGGGTTGCACACTGCTGTGACCAGAAGCTTTCATGAGATGGTTTTAAAATACAGACAGAAAAAGTGGTGGTGCTGGCGGTGGGGGGGTGTGTGTGTGTGTCTTTCAGTCTACTGCATATAGACCTCCATTCTTTGAGGCTAATCCTTTGTTCTTCGGTGGAAAACAACATTTTTATGAGACAGGTGAATCATACATTCCCCTCTAGCAAAATGAGCCCCCAAAAAAGAGCAAGGTACGTATCTTGGGACATTCCTAAAATCACAAACATAAGCAACTGGCAAAAAAGGGCATCTATTGCAGCAAAAAAATCTGCACCATGTAAACAACTCCAAAAGCAAACACATGAAAACAAGGTCTAAAAATGCACATCATAGTGAAAGACACTTTTGAGTAAAAAACAGTATTAGCAATATCTAATTATTGGTGAAATCTATTAGGAAAATCTTTTATGTTCTGAAAGACTACTCACAGTTCAGTAACAATCCTTCAGGATTTCTGTATGAGGGTTTAAAAGCTTTTCAACAAATTCAGGGGAAGAAAAGAAAGGTTTAGTTCCAAGTCTGAGCCAAAGTTTGCTGTGTAGTTAAAAAGAGTAAATGAACTTGTGGATTTGACTCCTCTGTTTCCTTCTCACACAGTGTCTTCTACACTTGAACGATGGAGCACAGAGCCTGAACACGAAGACTTCATGTTTTATTAATGGTGTCCAATTCATTTCCTGTTTTCATGCTGATAACCTACCGAGGGAGAGGAAGGGAATTCAGGTGGCAAGACCTCCGATCCATTTTTCTTATACCCATGAATAGTTCACAAGTGGGTATTTCACTAGCAAAATCTCTTTATTGCAAGTATTACTGCATTCTCTGGGAAGCTTAACTGGGATGGTTGGCTTCACAGCTGCTGGCATACACCTCTGAAAGCCTCAATGTTTTCAAGGGAAGTTCTCTTCAAGGTGCTAGCTTTTAGTTTTTGATTCAATCAACACTCAGGAGCTATTTTCACTACTGTCCTTTCTACAGGACTAACCTCATAATACACCAGATTACTACCCTGGCAGAAATCTCCTAGTCAAACAAAATTCGCATTAGCAATACCATTCACTGTAGAAATGCCAATTTATTCCCTGTTAAAGACAAACCAAAGTAGTGTTCAACCCAGCAGCTAGTCCCAGAGATTTTGTGGTTTTGACTGAGATAATGTTACCAGTCCTGCAAAATAGAGCAGTTTTTTTTAAAAAAGCTGAATGCTTTCTGCATTTTTGTTTTTTAAAACAAAGCATAATTTCTTCTGTGACTGTAATATTTACCATGAGTGAGCACATCCTTTATAAAAGGCCTTTGTGGTGGATTGACCCTGGCTAGACACCAGGTGCCCACCAAAGCTGCTCTATCACCCCCCCTTTCCTCAGCTAGAAAAGGGAGAGAAAATATAACAAAAGGCTCATGGGTCAAGATAAGGACAGGGAGACCCCTCACCATCACTGTCACAGGCAAAACAGACTCAACTTGAGGAAATTAGTTTAATTTATTACCAATCAAAATCAGCCTAGGATAATGAGAAATAAAACCAAATCTTAAAAACACCTTCCCCCCACCCCCCCTTCTTCCTGGGCTCAACTTCACTTCAGGAGGTAGATTTTTCCCTACTGTCTCCCCCCAGGCGGCACAGGGGGACAGGGAATGGGGGTTGTGGTTGGTTCATCACATGGTGTTTCTGCCAATCCTTCCTCCTCACACTCTTCCCCTGCTCCAGCGTGGGGTCCCTACCATGGGAGACAGTTCTCCACGAACTTCTCCAATGTGGGTCCTTCCCACGGGCTACAGTTCTTCACAAACTGCTCCAGCGTGGGTCCTTTCTACAGGGTGCAGTCCTTCAGGAACAGACTGCTCCAGCACGGGTCCCCTGTGGGGTCACAAGTCCTGCCAGCAAACCTGCTCCAGCGTGGGCTCCTTTCTCCATGGGTCCACAGGTCCTGCCAGGAGCCTGCTCCAGCACGGGCTTCCCACTGGGTCACAGCATCCTTCAGGCATCCACCTGCTCTGGTGTGGGGTCCTCCAGGGGCTGCAGGTGGATATCCGCTCCACTGTGGACCTCCATGGGCTGCAGGTGGATATCTGCTCCCCCGTGGACCTCCATGGGCTGCAGGGGCACAGCCTGCCTCACCATGGTCTTCATTACGGGCTGCAGGGGAATCTCTGCTCCAGAGCCTGGAGCACCTCCTCCCCTCCTTCTTCACTGACCTTGGTGTCTGCAGAGTTGTTTCTCTCACATAGTCTCACTCCTCTCTTCTCTGGCTGCCGTTGCGCAGTTGTTTTTTCCCTTCCTTAAATATGTTATCACAGAGGTGCTACCACTGTTGCTGATGGGCTCGGCCTTGGTGAGTGGGGGGTCTGTCTTGGAGCTGGCTGGCTGTGGCTCTATCGGACATAGGGGAAGCTTCTAGCAGCTTCTCACAGAAGCCACCCCTGTAGCCCCCCAGCTATCAAAACCTTGCCACGCAAACCCAATACAGCCTTCTTCAATACAGTGTTGAGTGTGAGTTCCTAGAAAAGACTGAATTTTAAATATCTGTATTTATGAGCTGGAGAAGAACAAGAATGTCACCTTACTATTTCAGATTGAAATCCTTTGCAGAAATTATTTTGGCAGTTGATGGAAATGTTAAAAAGTGTCCCTGTATTCAAGACCTCCTTACAATAAAGGGATCCTTCCAGGCTCTTCCTTCACCATGTGGCAGGCTGATCAGACGGGAACTTGCTGAAGAAGCATCAGTCTTGTCTGGTACTAAGTGCCCAGTTTAGAAAATTACTCCTCATTGCTGCTAAGCAGAAGGAGAAAACATCCTCCTCTAGACAGTAACCTCTTGTCCCATTCCAAGTGAATTTGTCTATACTTACAGTATTCTACAAGACAGAGCTACAGTGCGATGGCTCTTACTGGGAGGGTACTGCCCATGCGGGAGGTAAAATGTATTAGGAAATAAATGTAAACTGTATCCTGGCACCTGGGGAAGCATTAGCTTGTTCAACACCTGCCAAACCTTGTCCGTCACATGTGTTATGGGTGTTTGAAACACAGACCTTGCTGGGCCAGTTGTTGGAAAAGTGGACTGAACCTCTGGTTTGGCTCAGGAGCAGTTCTGAACACCTTATTAGCTACTTTCTTCTAGAGACATCAAACAGAAAAGATAAATAAACTAAAAACTGACATCCCACTCACAGAGAGAACAGAAGGGTTAGAGCACCTGGGTGGACATCTAGCTACCCACAGGTACTGAAATTTGAGCGTGGGTCTGTCCTGTGCTTGTTCACATCAGCGTTCAAGAAAGAATCCCCGTTTTCCTATTCCTCAAGCTGGTAATCCCACAAAGGCCTGGGTCTCATAAAACACTCCTGCAAATAACATAAAATAACTTCCCAGAGAAAGATAAGAAAAATGAAATTCCCACTATGATTCTTGTACTGGCCAGAGATGCCCCAGTCTGTTTCAATGCTTCACATTCCCTTAAAGCAGCAAACACTCTAACAACAACCTGCCTGCAGCTGCTTCTTCCTATAAAACCCATTGGCCACTTTCCCAACAAGAAAAGCAGCACTCCTTTCCACAGCCTGTGTGCGGCTTAGTGTGGCCATGCTCCGTGGCAGCGGGTGGGGTTGCACCACTGAGCTCTTGGGGTTTCTTTTAGGACATTTTTCTTTGAAAGATAACCAGAACTGTGATGAGATCGGTAACCTCCTCTGTGTTGGCAGGCAGACATGCATGCCTGGAGGTGCAAGTGCAAGTGTGTGGTCTTGGGTGTGGGGAAGAAAGGAGAAGGGTGGTGACCTGAATGTTGGAACAGAGTTCAGAGTAGACTTTTTTTTTGTTGTTTTGGTTTTTTTTGTTTTGCCTTTCCTTGCATTGGGAACCCCAAGCACAAAAAAGCAGGAGTTCCCTGCCCCGCCAGTGATAATAATGAAAGCATATCAGAGATGTGCAGCCTTCTGCTTTCTGAGCCTCTTGGCTGTAGACAGCCACAATTTTAGGCCTTCCTCTGAAACCATGAGGACTAGAAATAGTATTATTTTTATCAATGAGAATGGGGATTCTCAGGTAAGTAAGGACCTGTAGAGCTAGGACATACAGGAATATCCAAATGCTGCACTAGTAGCTATAAAATATGAAAACTAGCAACCTCACACCCCCTAATATGTTTCACACAAACATTGAGCTTGGACCCAATATATGTAGACCCGGATGTCCCACTCAAGATTCAGTGCTTAGCTTCTTTGTGTCTCAATTATTTAGCCCCAGACTACCAGGGCTGGAAGAGAGACAGAACTGAGGTACTCTTAAAATCATCCCTTATAGACAATATTTGTTTGACGTGTTGTTAATCTCCAGGGACAGAGATTCCACAGTGCCCCCCCAGCAATCTGCTCTAACAGTGACCTATCTCAGCAGCATTTCCCTTTTTTCCCCCCGCTACAGCCCAGTTTAAGCCATTATAATAAACATAGGGGAGAACACAGTACTCCCTCCTCTTTGCTGCAACATTTTACATATAAGATGGCTGCTCTACCATTTCCCATTTGTCTTCTCTGGACTGAACAAAACATACTTTTGTCAGTCCCTCTTTGCACATCATGTTTTCTATTTAGCCGTTCTTACCATTCACTTCCAGATGCACATCATCCAGAAAAAGTCTCACAAATTCCACTTAAAGCCTTACTGCTGTTCAATAGAGTGTAAGAATTACTGCGTGTCTTCAAATGACACACATGCTTGTACACCTTAGTACGTTTTGTTTTTTTTTTTTCCAAAATCCAAATGAGAGCTTAGATTGCATTTTCAAGCAATGAAAGTAAAGTGTGATGCAGTGCTAGGCGTTAAAGTAGCTGCCATTACTGAAGGTCTGACTGGGCACAAAGACAAGAACCTGTGTTCCTGTCCTTAGCACTGAGTAAAATATATACTGCAAGTAACACTTGGGAATCATTTGATCATATGACCCAGCTGGCATTGCTGATAGATCCTAGCATCTGCTTGGTTTTCATTCTCTTTTTAAAAGTTTTATCTAACGATCACTGCCCCATAAGGATGTATGGCACCTTATTTAAATACACTGTAGACCTGCCGCTATTGATTCTCTGCATATATTGCCAGTCTATTTTCTTATCCTTTGCTTTAACACTAGAAAACTGTGAAGTCCTGTGTGGAGGCAGCATTTTTTTTTTTTTTTTACTGTCAATGCAATAATCAGTGCAAGAAATTTTCTGACTGCAGGGCAAAATTAATCAATTTGAAATTACTTACCTTTCTTTGTGGTCATCTACCACTTCGAACGCTGGTTATTCTGATGTTGGGCCATAAAAGGAGGGATATTTACCATTGAAAAGTGAATAGCTGCCAACTATCAAGGCACCACCAAGCTCTGCAGACAGGTATTGTCATAGGGTGGCACATTATGTAAGCACTCCTTAAATGCAAGTTACTCTACATTCTTGGCAGCAGACCACATAAAATTTCCCTTCAGATGTTGATGGGATAAAAAAGAAATTATATGTATGAAAATCACCTTATCATTTACAATGCAAATCTTGGAAGGAAAGTTAGAAAATTAAGTTAGAGATTCGCCTAAATTAAGCTGGCATTCTATTCTGGTGCTTCAAACTCTGAAAACATTGCTGGCTGACAAAACAAGCCCTGGAATGATTAGCAAAAACCCTCCTTCAGAGGCAGCAGACGAGCAATCCCTTTGAACCTTCACAGCACATCATAAACGCTCAGCAGACTTACAGTGTGGCAGTCCCAGTGCTATCAATTATTTACCCTTTTTCTGTTTACCTTCAGGCAGCAAGTAATTATTTTTAAATATTAATTTAGTTGTGTCATGTACAGTTTGTGGTTTAGCCCTGAGATCTGAGATATAGAAAAGCAAACTGCATCTCAAATCACATTTAGCTAGTGACACATTGATAGTTGGATCCCCATTCCAGCTACTCAGCAGCTACACTCAACTTCTTCCATCATTAGAAACAGTATTCTGTTCATTGCAGGGAAGTGAAAGCAATTTTCTTAATAGGAAAAGGCATTTCTTTTTAGCCTAAAAGTCCCAGAAATTGGAAAATCTAAATGGGAGAATACTATTTTATTCTAAAAAAGTTTCAGGTTTTTTTTCAGATGAAGATTTTTTTCTCCCCCCCTTTTTGTTTCCCTCAGAACTTTTCCCAGAGTGTTTAATTTCCTTTATCCTCAGCTAATTTAGGCTAAAAAGAAATTGGCTCTTGTTTCTGTAGCCCTGAAAGAAAGAGATCCTAGGAGACAAGAATCACCTTCCTGCACTGAAAACACCACTTCTTAGAACTGGAAAAGAGAGGATGGCTCTTGTCAGCTCACATGAGCATCTTTCCACAAGGGACTGGTCCTTTATTTTTAAAAGTTTATACTAGAAAAATGAATACCCATTTCGATATATTTGCATGAAGACATAGATGTGTGCCCACAGGGAGGTCGATGCAGTATCAAGTTCATGGCAAACTGCTGGTTCCACTGATGGCAGTAAGATTGGTATCTTCCTGAGGAAAAATATTTTTGAATTTTAGAGTCTTTTGGTGTTCCTTTTTTTGCACTATTGCACTTTCAGCTTTTTCTTAGCATAAGCTCTTGAAAGAAGCCTTGATTTTAGCTGTTTCCGAGACAGAATCAAGGAGAAACGGAACTCTGATAATGAAACTTGGGTAACTTCACTGGTACGGCTGGTATTCTGCTGGTGCTTGTAGGCCCCAGCCATGTGGTTCCCACCCTGCTAGATTGTGCAGAGTTCTATGAACACCAGAAACATCTCCTGACAAAGAACATGCAGCCACAGTTTGAACTGAGATGCTGGACTGGAAAAAAAATATGAGAAAAACCAAAGGAAGTATCATATGCTCACAAGATCAAACTAAGGTGCAACACTGTTCCAGTGAAGTAATGTTTGTAAAATGACCTAGTGAAGATCAGTGTTTCATGAAGAAAAAAACCAAGAACTGCATTTGGTCAAGTCATATTCTTCCCCCGCCCCCGCCTTTGCCTCATGGGTCATGTCTACTCCCTCCCCATCAATCCTGTCCCATTATTGTTGCTGCTACAACCTTGATAATGTACGTTCATGTTTTCAGAGAGAGAGGGGCCATATCACACATCTTGTTTCAATCCGAGGAGGAAACAGCAACCTCTGATTCACCTACAGTCCATGTTGTCCTCCCCACATCCCCACCTGCCCCCAGATTGTAAATGCAGACTGCAAGGCTGAATACCAGTAGCCTAGTTCATATGTATTGTGTTATTGGAGACCCAGTACAACACACGAACTTGACTTTTTGTAGCCTGAAAGAAATCTGCTATCCAACAGAACAGGTCCTCGGGAAGAGACAAAAACTTTGCTTTAGCTCTAATCCCTAATATCATGCAGCATGGTTTAGCTTAGAACTTTAATGTTAGCTGTATGTCCTTTACAAAAATTCTATTACAAAGGATTTTTCTTGAACCAAAGCAATCAGAAGCCTATCTCTCCTATTTCCCATTCTGAACTCCTATTTGACTCTAGGCTCAGACACTGGTATGTGAATTTACATATTATGCATTATGAAGTCATAAAGCCTCCTTGCTCTGGAATTCTCATGGTATATGCTTACCTCTGACTCTAAAGTGGGAAGAAAGGACAAGGACATCTAAGAGGGGGTCAAGCACAACATCCAAAACCAAAGGAAAGGCAGCCTGGAACAGAAGCACAAAAGCAAAGCTTTATCATGGCAACAATACTCTAACTTCTATTCTGTTAAAAAAAAAAAAAAAGAGAGAAAAGGAAGAAGCAGAGAAAACTAGCTCTGTGATGAAGGACCTTCTGAGTAGCAGGTACCTGAACCTAACTTTTCCTGATCATCCCTGTTATCAGGGGCCCCATTGAAACAGAAGTGTCACAAAAGTGATCACCAAACCTGAAGCAAAATTGGGAAAACAGAATCAGAAATTCAATGCTAGCCATTAAGGTAAATATGTTTGACACTGTTAGAAGATCAACTGTAGAATTCAGCTCTTCAGACACAAGTGGTATAACAGTGTGGGCTTGGTTTGACCTGTACTTTACTTTGCCTCTCTGTAGGTGCCTCCCCAAAAACATATCACAGAATCACTAAGGTTGGAAAAAACCCGCAAGATCATCAAGTCCAACCATCAACCCAACCCCACCATGCCCACTTAATCATGTCCCGCAGTGCCACGTCCACACGTTCCTTGAACACCTCCAGGGAGGGTGACTCCACCACTTCCCTGGGCAGTTTGTTCCAGTGTTTCACCACTCTCTCAGTGAAGAAATTTTTCCTAATATCCAGCCTGAACCTCCCCTGGTGCAACTTGAGGCCATTTCCTCTTGTCCTGTCGCTAGTCACTTGGGAGAAGAGACCAACACCCACCTCTCTGCAACCGCCTTTCACAAACTGAAGCAACAGAGTGGGCCTCCTGCCTGTTATAAAAATTAATGAACTTCTAAAATGTCTATCTGATCCATGGGCATTGTGTCAGTGTTAGCAAACATCTCCGAGCCAGGGAAATAACCTCAATTTTGTTAGCTTGGCTCCTGTGTACCTTGGTAGCAACACTGACCAAATGCTGCCTGGACAGATGCCAAGTTTCTCTTAATCTTGGTGAGCAGATTTAGGTCACATCATTTCACTAAGTCATTTTGTCCAACGTGAATGAGGAGAACGGCTGAAGAACCAGTTTGTGTGTTAAGGGTAACGATGGTGACTCCACTTTTCTCACCAGGTGCCGGGCTGGGACACCCTGTTCCTGAAGCAAACAGGCAGAAAGCCACAGACCCCAAAAGTGAATTAGTTCTTTCAAAAGTGTAAGTATAATACACACTGAGAGCATGTATATTCTACCCTACAGGGCCAATAGTTTATTTTTTCAGGTTAAGTCTGTCTCACCTTCTGATACAGATTTTTACAGCCAAGTTGTTTCTGAACTGAGCTATGAGTAGGTCAATCCTATCTTTGGGCTGCTTTTGCTAGGTTGCTTAGTAGATGTTTGATGACAACAGTTTCAAACTGAACACGGGGGCAGGGGAACAGAATGAATCATAAAATGATGGGGAAGACAGACATCTCAGCTGGTAAAATAAAATTTTCTTTCTTATAAATCCATATTAATTCACTGTATTAATGAGTAGCACGGTAGTATGACGTAGCCTCACCTCCATGCTCAACTACTGGTTCCTGTGAAGAAAAATTATTAAGAGAGCCACAAAAATAATGACAAGGGCAAGAGTGACTGGAACTAAACATTCATTGTTTTGGGTCATTGTGAGTTAGAAACAAATGTAAAGTCTAAAACATTATCTAAAAGAGCACCGAAAATCAGGCCCCTATCTGAACATAAATCAGAGGTCATTTCAAGGGTGGTAATTCCACAGCCCTCACACATTTAAGCATCTAAAACAATGTTGCTAGAAATTATTTTTCAAATATATCACACAAGTAAAGCTGATACCCACAGTATTGTCCAGGAGCTTATTTCTGAGGGGAAAAAAGAGGGGCAAAACAGCTGAGATGAAAGGTTACTTTTTAAACATCCCCCCCCCCCCCCAAAAAAAAAAAAAACCAAACCCAAACACCACCCAAAACCAAAAAACAAACCAAACCAAAACCCCAACCAACAAAAAGCCAATCCCAGCCAAACCCCCAAAACAGGGAAGAGACACATACAGATCCAGTTCTGGTAATTCACATATACCTCCTGTTAGAACAAACTGATGCACAAGTTTGCTAGGTGTATCATAGAGATCCACATACCCACAAACACCTCATCTAACCATTAGTCATGATAGAGTGAATGAATGAAGGAAGGAATAAAAGAGTTATAGCAACTAGACATGTAGGTGACTCATACAGATACAAACTGGTTTTGTCAATTATATTTTTTAATCAAGAGAACAGGCAGTACTACTGAATATCATACTATGGGTGTCACAACAGCAGGTTTTTCAGACAGAACTTAAATGAGCAAAAACATAATGCAACACTCCAGAAAGCATTCTACCACACAGACTAAAGGCAGGAGACACAATGGTGCAGATAGCTCCAAGTGAAATGCTATCTGTTTGTACCTCCTGGAAAGCAACGTCCAAAACTGTGAGCCAAACCTTAAAAACTTCTGTGAAGACAGTGGCTCTGTCTTGCGATGGATGGTTTCATTTGGTCTGCAGTATTATTTTAAGCTTCCAGAGGTTGGCTGCTTTATGCCAGATATATAACACTGTTGCTGTACAGCCAAAATATGACAATCGCACAGATTTCTAAGCCCACAACAATGCTTTTTCTGATGAGGCAATCTCCATATCAGTCACAGAAGATGAAAAACATTACTGTGGACCTATTGTCTACACTGCTGTAAGACAGGAGTGAAGCTGAAGCACCACAGACCAGGTCTGGAATCAGCAAGAAGTATGAAATACCGGTCCTGTGTCATTCCTGAGTGTAACATGCCATATTACATTGCTTGCAATACGAGTGCAGCAGTCAGATATTCTGATTTCAGGTAGAAATCAGCCTGTTATCAGTTCAAATTCTGTAACAGCTAGACAAGACCCAAGCACCACTAGCATCTGACTTCAGGCTTCAGCCTAGTTCTTGTTCTTGATACTTTTCACAGAATGGAATCTCACAATTAGTGATGTCATTGTGAAGCAAATGGGAACGTCTGCAATCTTATAAATTTTATATGGTGACCTGTTATTTTTTGACACAGTTTTCTATGGGCAATTCAAGCACATGTAGGTAGAAAAACGTTTATGCCTGAGAGCCCCTCAATTTCTTCAGGCTTTAGAGATATTCACGCCCCTAAAGCTATTTCTGTCCGTGCTGAAATCAGCTGCTCGGCTGGTGCCTGAGGAAGAGGAGGGCTGAAGCAGCACGAAACCCCACGTGCCGGGCACAGGGCGAGGAGCGATGCCCCCGAGCCGCGGCCAGCCCGGGCACCGACGGCCGCTTCCAGTCTCTCGCTCCGGCCCCGCCAGCGGCGCGGCGCTCTCCGCGGTGCTGAAGGGCTGCCGGCGCGGGCGGGAGGGCGCTGTCTGCGGTGCTGAAGGGCTGCCGGCGCGGGCGTGCAGCGGGCCGCACCGAACCCCAGGCTGTGCTTGCGTGTCTGGCGGATTAGACAGCTTCCTGCGGACCTTTCCACGGAAGAGAAGTTCACCGAGCCGTTTAGGAAGTTCAGGTGGAGACGAGCACTCGTTATTACCTAGATGAAAGGGAACCCGACCATGAGTTAGATAAGAGTAAGTGCAGCCTGTTCAGCTTTCTGCTCAAGAAGAATTCTGATTCCCACAGATGGTTTTTCAGGGACAATCAGGGCAGCCAAGAAAACAGTGGCATGCAGAAATGGCTGATAAAATTGCAATGAAACGTCTGTTGACACTGATTTTGAGCCTGCGGGCAGAGATGAATGATTGAAACACTAGGCTTGTTAAAGCTAGAATGCTTTTGATTTCTCTTCTCTGTGCTGAACAAGATTAGCTGGAGGGAAGTTAACAATCAGCTAATTGACATTGAATTAACCATGAAATGCAGTATAACTACTTTTCTTCTGAAGTACTCTTCAGCAATGCTTTAACAAGGCTTTTAATTATTGATTATTGCTTATAACACACAGTAGGTCTCCTTTTATTTGTTTTAAAATCTGTTGTCCTTCAAAGGTGTCAGCTCAAGTACTCTGTAGTTCACCTACCTACTAATGGAAACCAAACGAATAATCAAAGAAAAACTGTATCTTCTTCCTCTGGCAAAGCATCACAGCATAACACATTAGTTTTTCCACTATCCGGGTCAGGTTAAGAAACAGATATTCCATAAGAATAAGATTAGGAAATCCACTGTATCCTTTGGCAAAGGTGGGGAAATTGAGAGACACCTATGGCGCATTTTCAGATAATCCACTGAATTGACTATTGCCTGTGGGACATGTCGTGGTTTCATCTCAGCAGGCAGCTCAGCACCACGCAGCGGCTCACTCACTCACCCCCACTGGGATGGGGGAGAGAATCAGAAGAGTAAAAGTGTGAAAACTCATGGGTTGAGATAAAGACAGTTTAAGAGGTAAAGCAAAAGCTGTGTGTGCAAATAAAGCAAAACAAGGAATTAACTCACTACTTCCCATCGGCAGGCAAATGTTTAGCCATTTCCAGGAGAGCAGGGCTTCATCACACATAACGGTTACTTGGGAAGACAAACGCCATAACTCTGAACGTCCCCCAACTTCCCCCTTCTTCCCCACAGCTTTTATTGCTGAGCATGACATCATATGGTATGGAGTATCTATTTGAACAGTTGGGGTCAGCTGTCCGAGCTGTGTTCCCTCCCAGCTTCTCACCCACCCCCAGCCTACTTGCTGTGGGGGAGCAGTGTGAGAGGCAGAAAAGGCCTTGACGCTGTGTAAGCACTGTTTGGCAATAACTAAAACATCAGTGTGTTATCAACACTATTTTCATCACAAATGCAAAAGGCAGTGCCATATGAGCTACTATGAAGAAAATTAACTCTATCCCCACCAAAACCAGTACAGAACAATAATAACATTTGAAGAACTGTTATGTGCATAAGCAAAAAAGAAAATGCTTGTTTGCTGCACATCTGAGAACCAGGAATGGTACTGACAGCAGTGGGCACAATTATTATCAGTCCAGCTGCATATGCTGCATGTCAACTACAAAAGGGTTACGGCTCAGCACACGCTGGGGAGATGGCAAAATCTATGTTGCTAATGGCTGCAGAGGGTGTGAGAGTAGGAGATTGCTCAGAGAATTATGCTGAATGCATCAGAACAATGACCAGGAAAATATTTGTAAAAAATCAAATACAAGAGAAGACAGATTTTTGTGTGTTTAGAAGAGATTACTATTGCAGTAGTGGACATCACTCCTTAAGGTAACTGCTCTCTCACCTGTGAGATGTTTTCGTTTCCTTACGGTAGCACAGGGACTCGGGGAAACCAGGATCTTCTGAGAGACCTCTAGCCTGTGAGCAATTTTAAGATAGTGGACCTTCTATCTCTGATCCTCTTGGTCTTGTTTGCCCAAAAATCTTGCCTTGGCCCTGAGAAATCATCCTAATCAAATGTTCGCTGCTGTAGGAGCATGCTCATCACCACTATCAACACCAAACTTTTTGTAAAATAAAAATCCCAAGAGCTTTCAAGATGACAGCAAGGCAGGCACATGCTGTCTGTAAAGCGGGGACTGCATGCCAGCAGGGCTGAGCCAGATGGGGCACTGTGGGATAAATCTGTTGCACTAAGCACATGAAGGTGTAGTGTACACAGAAGAGTAGGTAAAAAGCTTATGGGAATTTCTCTCCCAATTCACAATAAATGGGGCAAAGAAAATTGTTCCAGTGCCTCACAACACATCTAGCAGATTACACTGCCTACAGACTTTAACCCTCCAAGGGGCAGTCTATGACACTGTGTTCTCTTTCTATTCTCCAGCGCTGCAGCGCTTTCCTTCTACCCTCATCAATAGCCAGGAAACAAGATAAGTTTTAGGGGCTTTTTTTAAAAAAAAAAACCCACCTAAGTTGTAGAGCACAATTTATCAAGCAAGCAACACTGCCTAGAGGGAGAGGAGTGCTGAAAAAGGGAGAGAGAAGGTATCACTTAAAGCTTTGAGTTCACACAAAGCATTCCCATTCAGCAGGTGTAGACATCAAAATAAATAGCCCTCTGGCAATCTTCCAGATGGCCTAAATCTCCAGGCATATTCAGCCTGATTACCTTAGATTTTTTTCAGGCTTGCTGTTTCTGCATTTACTTGTTCTACGTCCCTTGCCAGCTACAGAGAAACAGCTGTGTCTGGCCTAGGGTGTGAACATCTGGTTCTGACTGTCATATCCAGCTGTGAGTCTTCTGCAACACAACTCCATTAGCTACTAGTATAGACAAGTGCAAAATAATGAACATTGGAAGAAACAATTTTAAACTACTCATTCACAGGAAAGGGGGTCTCAATAAGTTGCAGCTTCTCAGAAACATGTCCAAGTGTATATGAACAGAACAGCGACAATATCACGCAGGTACTCTAAACTGCAGAGGCCAGAAACAGTTTTCTACTGAAAGGATAGGGTGACTATTATTCCCCTGTCAAACAACTGTTTAAATCTTTAATCTACTTCAGCGTATATTGCTGGATGTCATCTGGGTGTATATTCTAATTTGCAGTAATTGCTATCAATAGCAATCAGTGGCATGCTGCCTTCCCGAATCCTGAGACCAGATTTGGGCACTTTAATACAAAAGCAAGTCTCTAGGAAGCATGTGAATGGCAAGGAGAGCTGGAGGATCAGGTTCATCTCCCACAGGCACCAGTAAGCCTGGAAAAGTCAGACAGGCTGAGCAGGTGAGAAGTACTACAACTGCCTGTGCTAAGTGGCTGCTGCTGCCTGAACCATAAGGGACAGCCCCAGGCCCTGTTCTGGAAGAGTGTTCTGCAGAAAGAGTGAGAGGGGGATTTCACACATGTAGGTGCTAGTGGCATCATGTGCTCGCTGGAATCATCAGTCTGGGACAGACTGTGCGCAGATTTTCCCCAGTGAGGACAGGTAGGAATTTGGAAGGAAGAAGAGGAAAGAAGAAACAAAGAATATTAACGCTTTCCTGCATGCCTTTGGCTCTGTGAAGGATCAGCCAGTTTTCTAATACTCTCCATCAGCTCATGGGTATACTTTGTGGCACACACAGCCCACATTCTGCCACAGGAGAACTTGTAAAATCTCCCCATGACAATATAAAACCGGAGCATTCAGGACTACCTCAGGATTAGACTGCAAGCTCTCAAAAATAAAAGGGAAGAAACAAATGTTTACTAAAGCAGCACTGTAAGGAAGATAGAATGGGACTCTCTTGTGCCTCAGATATCAATACAACTGCTAACCACACAGTAGGATAAAGCCTCCATCAACCAGTGCAACTTCATTACAAGAGCTTAATTTTATGCTACACCTCCATTTTAGCTACTGATCCTGGTACAACTACCAGAGTCTCTGTCTGCCCAGGGCATACCCATGAATCACAGAATCACCATGGTTGGAAAAGACCTGTAAGATCATCAAGTCCAAATGCTATTGGTATAACTTGTGTTGCATATTCTCTGAAAGCCGAATCACTGTGAGCTATACTATTACCTCCTCCACGCTCTCTTCAAGTAAACACACGCTATCATGCACATTATGGTGATACTTGGCCTCAGCATTCCCATGCAAGTTGTAGATTTGCAGTATGCTCAGACAGAGCTGGAGGCAGCATTGCTCTTACCCTGTCCTTCCAGCTGTAGCACTATTTCTCTCCTGGGGGAAAATTACAGGTTCTTCTCAAAGAGGATTAGTTCTTGTCTCCCATACATTTCTTGGCTAGTCATCCAGGCTGCTGGTTTCATGGGGAATACACCACTCCTCAGCGTTAGGTTTGGCTGGTGGAGCTATGGGTTCCACAAATTCCTCCATTCCCCATTCTCTGCTTCTGGATGCATTTACTTGTCAAGACCAGGGAGCATAATTAGAGGGAACAGGTCCCAGGATGCCTCTCCCTCTTCTGGCAGCTAACAGAAGGTGTGAGCTCAGCACCGTTGAAATCCACACCTCAGTCACACCCTTTGGAAACTCTGTAGTACACCCATCATACCAATAGATCACAGTGCCAATCGTGGTGACCACCTACTATACTGGGTCATGGAGCTGACAAAACAGCAGTTTTATTTTATGATCCTTGAAGAAGAGTCTCCCTCACTGCAAGCACTGGCACTTCCATTATTCCCTGCCTATTGCTCCACTTACGCTTTGTGCATTAGTGTTCCTCCTCTTACTCTCCCATGTGTTTTCTTTTGGATGAGTGGGTATTAAAACAGGCTTGGACAGCTGAAGGCTTTCCCAGTCTTGATTTGTTGGCTGGCTCTTTTTGTTTCTGAGAGGAGCTCTCAGACCATACCGAAATGGTCTCCTTCACTAACCATTCTTGATGGCCCAACAGGTACCCATTATACTAGTTAATCTCAATATTAATACTAGAAGAGTTATATACAACATAGAAAAAATGATTACAGACAGATCTGAGAGTAATATATGTTTCAGTAGGTTATAATGTCATGAGTTGCTTTTGCTTTCATAGATTTTCTGCCAATGGGGAATGTTCCCTCAAGGAAGTTCCAAAAACCTTCTCAGCCTCTAGGAAACTATTTGTTTGGCACAGTTAACTTAGGAGCTCTTAAAATTTTGTCAAACACATCAAACCAAATGGCCCCCAGGCAAAGATCTTGCATAGCAAGTTTCAACCCACACAACTTCTAGTGCTAGCTTGTGAACCCCTGGAAGCACAGCCTTACAAAGGATGCTGTGTATAGAGGGGGACCTTCTAAGGCTCTGATCCTCTTAAAAAAAAATGAACATGAGAGTTTCCTTAATTTCAGCAGATCTTGCGTGCTGGTTGTATAGTACCTCTTTATCCATTTGTTTTGTATTTAACTGTAAGTCTTTGGGGCTAAGACTGGCAGTCCAGGTTATAAAACCCATTATGAAACAGTGATCCAGTCCTAGCTAGAAGCTGCTTTAATACAGTTAATCATCACAACTAGCCTCAAGGCCTATCTCTCTGTCCTTTTCTCCCCCCATACTTTACAAAGTGGTAAGCAACCTTTCTGCATGCACCCTTCCAGAGCTCTACCTTGCGGCATGACAACGATATACACTGTTCTTGACAGCCTCTTGTAGGAAGCCCTGAACACAGAATGTCCAATGCTAAAGGAAAGTAGGCTGACTTCCAAAGGATGCTGCTGCAGAATGATTTCTTGCACACCTGGCCTCTGTACCAGGCCACATCAACACAAATTAGAATTCTGTGATCAAACCTGATAAAATGAATTTCTAGAGATGCTACATATAATCCAAGATGAATGTTCACTTTTTTAATTATGCAAAAAAATGAAGTAAATTATAAATTACTCAGGACACGAGTGTATCTTTATGTAGAATGGTGCACTGCACACTTGCAGCTCTGTTTGTCTTATTTATAATACAGTGTGAGCTCAGGTAACTTGAAGGACAAGGATCATGCAGAGATGCCGAGCACCACATCATAGCCTCTCCAATGTTCATATTTGTCTTTTCTTACTATACCTAATAAAGCTCAAATGACAAAAGGTGACATACTGTATGTGTTTTATCTCATTATTAATTAAGCATATTTATCTCTTAAATCAGATGTGACTTGCACCACAACATCAGTAATTAAATTAAATATTGATGTGTGATGGTTGTGTGCTGAGGCTGCATGGGTAAGTGGAATTGCCATATCTAATTAACATCTTGCAGGAGTAGCCCCATTAGGTTTGTTAGTTAAATCTCCAAATGGTAATACTAACAAAAGTGTAACTACCACTTAACAACCCTAATTAATAGGAGCCTCATCAGATTTGATGAATATCTTCATCCCTGTTTTGGGGGCTGTTGACTAGACTTCCGTTGTATTATTGTGAGGTTGTGAACTGTTTAGAACTGGTAACTCTACTGTACTTTACCTTCAAGTCTGTGTGGCAAGGCTGCTTATTTGCTCTTTTGAAGAAAAAATATATAGCAGCATCACGAGGTTAAAGATCAGAAAAACACTTGAGATGACCCTCCCTGCCATTATTTCAGCAAGGGCTCAGAATTCCCTCTTCTCACAAGTAGTACATTGCACGTGTATGAGAGAGACTGTGTCTGTCTGGAGAGCCCACATGCCCTCTCTCAAACATGCAAGGTTGGCTGGTGCCCTAGGTTTTGAAGTGTTACCTTCTGCCTCACTATATACAACAATTTCTCCTTGGAGAAGACTACAAGGATTTTTTTTTTTTTTAAATGCTCATTAAATTCCAGTGTCTTATATGCAGTTCAGTGATGCTATTGCAATTCTGATTGCCGTTCTACCGTATGCTGAACTGAGAATACAAAATTACTTCACGTGGGATTAGATACAGATTCCAGCCAGGATTTCAGGATGAACTGCAACTATATCACTCATTGCAAAATATAATTCAAATCGTAGTTGTTACATAGTCTGGGTATGTTACATAATTTGAAGTGATTAATGCTCATGTTCATTTAACTACTACAGATGCTATTCTCAGCTGTGACTGAGTGAAAAAAAAAAAAATCAAGTGCATTACAAAACTGTTCCCCAATTTGTGCTTTAGAAAGTGCTTCAAAGCTAGCCATCCTTCCCAAGAGTCAGGGAAAATAATTCTTCACTGACAAGACTCCTTCTGCTACTCTTAAAAGTAAATGACAATACAGGGCATTGTGTCTGACCAACTGTCTCAGGGCTGCTGCAATTCCATCTTGAGGTTCTGGCAATAAGAAGAGAGTCAAACACCAGTTTTCTTCCCTTCTTTCTGATTACAGCTGATCTTGCCTGGGTTAAAAATGTTTATTGTTCTCCGTAATGAAATTGTACAAGTGCTATTTCTTATGCCATAACGACTATGTCTTTCTGCCCTTCTTACTGCTGTTTCTCCCACAAGTATCTACCTCCCCTATTTTATTTACTTTTCCACTTGTGCACAGAGTAATTTACAATTTGGATTTTCAAATGCTGTAACAGTTTGATTAGGAAACAACTGGATATTTTGACTTAAACACGCTGGTCCAACAGCACAGAACTGAGCTGAATCACAGTCAAAACAGATTGATTGTTAAGTGGAAAAGCAACAGTAAAGAAACATACACCTGTATGCAAACAGACTGATAATTTAAAAATTAACAAATATTACTGGTCATAGAATCAGTCAGCATTTGCCTTGAGCTTTGTACCTTCAAATAATTTCTAGGATCAGTTGGTTAAGCAACACTAGAGATGACCATTTGGCTAAGTAAGTAGCTGGTTAAAACATCTGTATCTTCTGGGAGCCCAGGTTCAGCTGAGCCATAGGTCCCCCATGGATAGGGTTTTACGATGTACAGCTCTTCCAAATACAGGTCTTCAAAAACAGCACCACCATAGGACACTGCAGTGTTAACCGTCAGTCAGCAGTAACAAGCATTTGCCCAGCATCCTAGACCTTTACTTTCATCACCCTAGCTGTGCTGCATACTTGCTGTCTCCCTCTGGTCACCCTGCCTGACAGATACCGTGATCTCAGAACACACTGCTCTTGTGACATAATTGACACCAAGAAATACTGGTATCTCTAGAGCAGGGGCAGTCAGCTGTGTTATTTGAAAGCCATTTCCCTCCTTCACACTCAGTTGGAGCACCAAGCCACAACAACACGACCACATATTTTACCAGCTCTTCAGGCCTTCACAGCATGGAGCAATGACTGGGATTTTATTTTGGAAACTACTCCACAACAACGTACAGCTCATTTTGGAGCAGGAGTTTTCCCAGGCCCTACAGAGCAGTGACCCTCTTCGGGATACAGGGCACAGTAGTAAGAGACAAGCTAAGTACGTTCGATGCTTAGTGGCTGTTCCCAGAGAATCTCTTAACTCGGTTATTCCTGCCATGGCAGCTGCTAATAGCTGTATTTCTTGTTTACTATACCAAAACAGAAACCTAGCCCAGCATAACACACAGATCTGCATCAGTACCTTGCCCTGCATGGAAACTACCTGCACTACTGAATAAAACTTAGTAAAACATTGGAGCTAAAGTCTCAAAGTCACCCTAAACCTACTGCTGCAGCCACACAAACCCTTGCCACCATTTCACTCTTCCACCCTCCCCCCCAATCCTTATACATTAGGAGAAAGGTGCCATCACCCTTATAAGCTGTTTGCCTCTCACAGATACCACCTGCCAGGATGCCTCGGCAGTAATTAGTCAGTTAATCAAGGCCAGGCTGCTTCAGCCCTTAATAGCATGATTGCATAGAAAAGGCTTTTTGGTCCTTTCTAGTCTAGTTAGCAAGAAGAGTCTGAAAGGAAATAGAAAATGCCAGACCTTGTTTTGGCAGATACTGCTCTACATGCAGTACAGCATCTAGCCAGGGGGGAGAGACTTCTTTTGGTCAGACACAAACGCTACCTGTGCCTGTTTAGCAGGTATAAGCAAGCTTAGAAGTTCTCACCATGCAGATACTAAATGCAAATGTTAACTGTGACAAGTGCAAACATATTGCTCATGCTTTAGTGAAGTAGCAGAACAAGCTCTCTTATTTTTTCTACAGAGCAGAATCATACCTGCTTATGGGATGAATCTCCCTAAGCATTTTGGGATGCAATGTTGGCAGCTCTTTTCCTAGGACACTAAGGGCCAAAGGAATTATCCCTTGTGCTAACCAACTAGGGTCCCTGGCAGATTTACTAGTATTCCAAGCAATGTCTCAAATGAATTTTTAGAAACATGTGCAGTAGCTAAGTATTTAAGCAAACTTTACCATCCTTTAAGTGTCTGTCTACATTGCTTGAGGAACCTGACTCTCATTTTGTATTTAGGATTTTTTTTTTCTTTTTTTCTACTGAGTGGTCATATTCTTGATTGAATGGTCAGTATTAATATAATACAACATTTGAAATCTACCAACAGTTTTGTGGCTAGTTCTCCTTGAATTATGAAATTTCCTTTATTAAGACCCAGACAGATTACAAAACAGATAGATAAAGGTGCATCCATTTGAAATAAATCTGCCACAAGCCAAACCCTAAAACACATAAAATGAAACAACCTTCACTACACATGTATGAAATCATATTGTTTTTCAGTTTCTCTCTTATCTTTCACCCTTCATATTTTTATTATGAAGAATATTTTATTATAAAGATCTTAATATTTTTTATTATGAAGATTTTATATATTAAATAATATTATAAAGATACATTCTTTTAATGTGTTATGTGTTGATGTCATTACCCTACTCATCCAAATCCAAGTCACAATCCTAACCCAACCCAAGTAAGTTTTTTCCCTCTGTGCAAACAGATAGACATTTCCCACTGAGAAAAGCTTCCTGCAAATGACTCTCATTTTATGATTGATTTTGGCCAGGTGAGACAGAATTGCCCTTTGCTCCAGGCTGCCTGTGGATACCCATCTCTTCAGGCCTGCTATAGGACTGCACTATCCTTTGTCATGCTTGGTTTCTTAGGCCCGTGGCCAGATGCTCATGCTAACCTACTATGCCCATTGCAGGGATATCTGATGTGGAATACAGATTTTTTTGAATGCCACTGGTCACAGTTGATGGTATTCCTCTTAGAGAACGCACCAAAACAACCAAAAAAGGAGAAAATGTGCTGAAGAACAAGGCTTGTCCATAAAGGAGGGGAGTTCATGGCAGACAAGCAGAGGAACAGCAGAGACGAGAGAAATGACTCTTTTAGTAAAACAACTCAGATTTCAGACTAGTTCTGGACCCTGAGTTATTGCTAGTCAGACAGCCTGCTCCCTAAAGACATCAGCACCAGCCTCTGCCGGTGCTCACCAGATGCTCCTTTGCCTCACCCTGTTTCCATGCCCACTTGCTCATTCCAGTAACGCTGAGCTCCTGTTTCCCTCTCCAAGCCATACAAACTTTGATGGCAGTGGAACTATCCAGATTTCATGCTTTTAAATAGCACATGCTGTATTCAATGAATTTCAAAGACACGCTAAACCCAAATTACTGCTATCCATGGATCTTGAGAAGCTTTTATAAATGGCTGCATTACAGTGTAGTACAAAGCAGTGATTTCCATAATGCTTGTCTAATGTATAGAGCATTTTACATAGAACAGGCCCTGTTTCATCTTGAAATGCTTTTTAATTAATTCAATTCATTAATACTGCTTGTGATGGCTAAACTCTTGAGACTTAACAAAAACTTTACTTCAGCAGTTGTCAACACATTTCATTAAAACATATGTTTTTGAATGCTTTCTGATAACATCACTATTCTTCATATGCAGAGTGCAGTACTTAAATGTATTAAACAGAGAAGAAGAGGGCTAGCAAAAATGTTTACGCTATATTGACAATGCTGCGTTTAGAGATGAGAAATGGGTGGACCAGCCTGGGTGTCATTCTTTTCACGACCCCTAAATTAACCGAAGTGAAACCTCTCCCACAGTTTACATAGGGACATCCTGGTCTCCCAGCACCTTTCCAAGAGGTCCTCACTTCCATCACATTCATGTAAAGAAGGAAGAGACAGAGCTTAGGTAGAGTTTGCAGTTGGACAGACCTTTTAGGTTTGACAATTGGACAAAGGGTGGGATGAATTCTGCGTATTTTTCTGACAAGGCGAAAACCTGAAGATTCCTTATTGTTGACGACAGATCTCCAAGCAATCTCAAACTAGCAGCAAAATCTGGAAATCTGTGCAAGACAAGCAAGGAGTGGGGGAGCACAGGTGGCCTAAAGATGTAGGCTGCACTCCTTGACCAGTTAGTTATCGACTGCCCTGTCTGGCAGCAAGCAATGTCTGTGAGGCCTGAGGGGACTGTACCCACTGCTTGCTCTGGAAATGGGAGGGCAGAAATCTTGCTTTGTTCCAGATAGTCCAGAGGCACACAAGTCCTTCCCCATCTACAAAACTATGAACAACTCTTGCTGCCTGCAAGATGGTTCCCCAATTCGTAGTTTCTTTGATTTCACAGGGAAGGTGGAAGCCTGACCCTGAAGCCCCAATTTATCAGTTGTCTGCTATTTTTTGCAGGATGGGTATAACCAACACTATGAAAGCATCACTCAAAAACTTGTCCCCGTCCCACTGTCACTCCAGCTCAGAAGACACCATGGCCCTGTTGACAGCTCTCAGGTGCACTGCTGCAGCTTTTTGTGTCACCTTCCCACTACACGGATTTGTGTTTCCACTGACTGTTGCTGTAACGGCAGTCGTAGCTCTAAAGCTCTGCTCCTTGCTTTCAGGGTTAAACACTCTCTGTGAGCTTTACTCCAAACTCCTCTGAACTCTGATTCTCTAGCTGATGACATACCAGCTGATATGAAATAGCCTCTTAGAGGCCAAGCGCAAGGTCCTGCACCTGGGTTGGGGCAATCCCCAGTATCAATACAGACTGGGGGATGAAGGGATTGAGAGCAGCCCTGTGGAGGAGGACTTGAGCCGGCAACGTGCACTCACAGCCCAGAAAGCCAATCATATCCTGGGCTGCATCAAAAGAAGCGTGGCCAGCAGATCGAGGGAGGTGATTCTTCCCCTCTGCTCTGGTGAAACCCCATCTGGAGCACTGCATCCAGCTCTGGGGTCCTCAGTACAAGACAGACATGGACCTGTTGGAGCGCGTCCAGAGGAGGGACACGAAAATGGTCAGGGGGCTGGAGCACCTGTCCTATGAAGAACGTCTGAGAAAGCTGGGATCGTTCAGCCTGGAGAAGAGAAGGCTCCAGGGAGACCTTATTGCAGCCTTGTAAGGTATGTAAAGGGTTGTTATAAGAAAGATGGAGAGAGACTTTTTACCAGGGCCTGTAATGACGGGACAAGGGGCAACGGTTTTAAACTGAAAGAGGATAGGTTTAGATTGGACATAAGGAGGAGATTTTTTACAATGAGGGTGGGGAGACACTGGAATGGGTTGCCCAGAGAAGCTGTGGATATCCTATCATCGGAAGTGTTCAAGGTAAGGTTGGATGGGATTTCGAGCAACGTGATCTAGTGGAAGATGTTCCTGCCTGTGGCAGTGGAGTTTGACTAGATGATCTTCAAAGGTCCCTTCCAACCCAAACCATTCTATGGTTCTATGAACATCCAGTGAAGAATATAAGAATATTACTATTCTGGAGCAAATTATTAAGAAAGGATCTTTATTTTCCATAGATGAGTCCTATCTAGACTTCTCTGATCTGTAGTGATCTATAATTGCAGATTGAATTTGAACTGACCCCGGGATGTGTTCATCACTAGGAAGAGGTGTTCCCTTCACAATCCTACAAGGCAGTCTGTCTGCTTTCAAGACCTCCTTCCACCTCCAAATACATCTTCCTTTCCTTTTATCATCTCTGAGATACACACTGTCACAAAGCTGGTACAGCAGCACTGGGAGGAAAGTGCTGTTTTCCCCAGTGCAGCCAAAGTCTCCTAATGCTTGCAACGAATTACATAAAAGCAAATTGTCCAAGACAGGGTGACAGCCATGTATTAATATTCAAGAGTTCAGAACATTTGACCTTCAAATTGCATACCTGGACAGAATGATACCTTATGCTCTACCTATCATTAACCAGAGGATGGTACTGACCCATGGATCCAGGAATACTCTGCTCTGCATAAGGAATAGAAGAACAGGATCCTGTTGAACATTTGTATGTACTGGGTTATAGACAATACCTCCTTCAAACAGATCAAACTGGTAGGGGAGAAAAAGCAAATCTGCCCTATACCTCCTCCCAGTGTTCCACATCTGTGTCTGCTCCATGTGGGAACATACTGGACAAGGAACAAGACTGGAAAATTGGCCTTCTCTGGATGTGTGAATTACAGAAGACATTTATTTTAAACAACAGGAAAAAACCATTTGTCTGGGTACTAGTGGTTTTTTTTTTTTTAAGGCAAAATGCCATCTGAGGAGAGATTTGTTAAATGGCTGAATAATGTAAAGTATTGAAAACACTTTCTATAATATTTCCACTGATTATTTAGTGTGTCCTGCCTATATCCCAGGCCATGCTGTCAATCTGTATTGTAAGCCACCTTTCTGTCTTGCTGGCTATGGTCTCTAATGTTTTTTTAATGTTGTCTCCTGTGTGTGTTTTGTGTAGTCGAATACTTTACAAATCAAAATGTTATTGGGGAATAAGCCCATGATCTCCTGTGTAACATTTCCTGGCTCTACTGCACACACATCTATTGTTCAAGATTGAATTGGTCCCAAGAAGCATCAGAGCATGTGAAAGCCGCTATGAATTTTGCAAAGTGGCTTCAGGGCAGTAAAGCACGTCAGAAGAATAAGGTGCAAAATCTGAAAGTCCAAATTTAGGAATCTCAGTCAATATTAAAGACCAAAAAAATACATCAATGCCCTTGGTTACAGCTTATGCACTTTCATCTTGTGACATTCCTAATATAGTTGAAATAAGCATGCATAGCCAGGACACAAAATAAAGCCAATTATTAAATAGGTTTATGTGCAATTAAACTGTTAGCCTTTGCTTAATACTACATGTGATTCACAAGACTGATTTAATTAGCCTTTTTTTTTCCCCTCATAGTTGTTGCATTCCTTTTCATTCAGTGTTTTTTTACCTCTTTTACAGTGTGCCTTCTATTCAGTCCTCAGGAAATTAGGGTCTTTTGGAAAGTGTAATGCATTTCTACTTGAGCTAGCTCAGTTGAAATCACTCACATTCAACTTTGTGCAGCATTTTTTCATACAGCTATCACAACAAAACTGCCAAAAAATGACACATTCCACTGAAAGAAGGAGACTAAGAGAACATGCCTTTATCACAATGAATCTACAAGATTTCCCTCAGAAATTTCAACAGAGCTTTCAATAAACTCCCACACAGGTGCTTCCCAAGAGACTGTTCTGGTCATTAGGGTCCTCTGGCCAACTGGTGTTTGGCAAACATGCAAAGGGATGATGAACACCCCGTTGTTTCCGAAGTTAACTACCCTTGTTACAAATGAGATTCAATTCACGCTGTCGGAAGCAGTAGTATCCTTTTCTACATATGACTGCTTTTTTCTTGTTTTCTTTTTCCAAAGCTGCAGTGTACTATGAGATTAAATTGATGGTTTGATTAAGGTGAATTAATTGTATATTTATTATAATAATGATATAGTAAAAAAAACTACAAAAAAACATTATACTTCAGTATATGTTTTGCTGAAACCATTTCGTGTGAGAAAAATCACCAGTGTCATTCCAATTTACTTAAGGTCTGTGCAAAACAGTAACATATGAAACTAAAAAGTAACCAAAATATTTAAAATTCCCTGAAATGAACTGAAGTTTCCATGTTTACTGAGAGACAGAATTCCTCAAGGACATGGTTCAGAGAATTACCCTGATAAAATAGATATGAATTATAGAGAGAAGCATATGTGCGGGGAAAAAAGAATATTTTATGTGTAACTAAGCACAAGAAATGGTGAAAAATAAAAACCAGTAACAAGAAACTATTTCCAAATTTGTTATGTATGCATACAACATATAACTTTGCATTAGGCTATATGTTGCAGTTATTTAATATCTCTCTTCAAAGGTTTTGCTAATACATCAACAACTGAACATCTAAAGGGGAAAAAATATTTCTCTTTATAGTTTTAGATAATTGTCCATGAAAAAACCCAAACCTTTAATTACAACTCAGATGAAGAAAGCTTGATTTGTGTGCTGTGCCCAAATGCTGAGGAGTCGGATGTAAAATATTTGTAATATTTAGGGAACCCTGAGTTTTACATAAAAGTAAACAGCATTGCCTGAAGGCACAATTTCCAGCAACACAATAAAATGTGCATTGAATTTATGGCGGCCATCCATTAGCTCTTACCAAGGCAACGTCGCCCATATCTGTCGTCCATCATTATAATAGAGGGTTAATGCACCGAATTTACATAAAAAAGTCATATTGTCTGCATGAATTATTTACACTCTCAGCTGTTTTTACAGCTTGGTTTCAAGCTGGATTCTGGGAGAGATTCTGCCAGTAAATTACTCTGTGGAGACCTGACTGTATAACTACAAACAGAGCTTGCAATGAAAAAGAAAAGAAAAGAAAAGGGAAATGCACAAGTCAGTAGTTGGAATAGGAGTACAAGCTGTGGGCTTTTCTTTCGCATGCACAGAAGGAAGAGGTAGGGCAGGCAAGTGTCAAGAAAGCTCACCCGAGAAGTTCTGTACATGCAACTATGTGTTAGTGTCTTTCTTTTTCCCAGCTGCACACATCAATGCAATTCTGTTACAGGTATGCTTAATTCCCAGTCACATACGCACAGATCAGCATACTTAGTCTTTGTAAACTGATACACTGTTTAAAAAAAAAACCTCAAACAATCCCCCCTCCATCTATTTATTGTACACCAACACCAAGCAATCCACTTGCTGACTTCATTTGAATACAATTTTTGCCTACTTTTCCTTTACATTAACACGTACAACTTAAAAACATCAGGAAAAACCCAACATTTTCTCCGGCATAGACTAAGCACATTCTCTGTCCTCCTTCACACCAGAAAGCCAAAGTTCCTGTCAAAACATACAGTAGAAAATCTTCATATTTCAGTGAAATTTTGTACTTTCACAGACAGTTGGGCCTAACAATTTCAAACCTCTTAGTTTTTCCAGGTATGCTGAAAGGTGAGGTCCATGACACAAGTCCTAGTTCTGTGCCCAGAGTGATGATATTGAAGTGAAAACTTTAGTATATGAAAAGAGGTTCTTCTCAGTTTGATCAGATTTTAGCACATATACACAACCCTAGGGAAAGGCAAAAGAAAAACCAAAACCTAAATCCCAAAAAACTCTTTGAAAGCTTGGGAAACACATCCCTTGCAGAAGAGTCTGCTCACGGACATGCAGTAGTCTTCCACAGATGTTTCAGCAGGGTTCGTAAAGGTAATTCCACAGAGCTACAGACCTGACCACAGAGCAGGAGGCTCCCTCCTGCTGAAGTTATGGCAAGGACAATACATTCTGTCACAAGAGTGAAAAGATAACTAAAAGTCCCTATAGAAGTGTGATCATTTGCTATTAATTTCCTCAAGATTTTACCATTGAAACCTTCGTCCCCTACTACACTGCAAATAGCCCATTTCTCATTACAAACAACACCTTGCTAAGCACACATATTTTGAAGCACCCTAAAGGTTCCATTGTTTTTAAATTAAAACACCGGTTTCCTTTTTAAAAAACAAAATACAGCACTCCCCTTTCTCCTGGCAGGTCTGTGCCTTTTCCCCACCATGGTCGGAGCTGCAGGCTCCCGTCTGCTGCTCCAACTCTTCCCCCAGGCTAAGGGATAGGCACAGTTTCATTATTCTGCCAATTGCTCCTCAAGGGCAGGGACTGCTCCCGCCCGAAGGATTTGACAGCAGCCTGCACTGGGAAGAGTGAGGACCACAAATTTTTTGAGAAACGTGGGCTGAGAAGCCTGAGAAAGGTATGGGGCCTGTCTGAGGATCCATTTTCATTGTGCAAAGAAACAAGTAAAGAATGTTAAAGAACCATAATGTAGAAAGGTTTCCATGACCACCCAGTTCAGATGTGTTTCTAAGGGACCTATCCCTGGAGAATGTCCCTATGTCCGGGGCCTTCTCGGTCAATTGAACAATTTTTACAGCAAAAACTTTTTTTCTTCCCACCCTAGTCACCTCATTTTAGCTTTGGGCTGCAACTTCCTGTCAGGTAATTCTGCACCTTTGACCCAACAGCCTTGGATCCTCCTCTCTTCCCTGTATTTTGCTCCAGCAGCACGTGGACAGAACTACTGCCATCATATCCTTCAAAGACTGTTCATACACTACACAGAAGGCAGAACTTACTGAACTTTGTATCAAAGCCAACAAAGCTACAAGGACTGCACAGGATTTGCTGATTGCTGAGCCAAAAGGGGAACAGCAGAAGAACATTCTGCATTCCCTGGGGGGATGCATCTCTCCAGGGTGCACAACATCTGATACAGCCAACGGCTTCACAGTTCTTAGCAGGCTTTTGCTGTTTACAGTCTCTGAAGAGCAACAAGATAGTCTTTGCCCATCCTCATTTTGTTGATGCTTGCCTTTCCTTTCCAATTTGCTTCTACATATCCATCCCTTCTGCCTTTTTAATCACATAATTAGCTTGACAACAACTCCCCGATAACAGTGTACCTGAGACTCAGGGGTGCCTCCCTGATCGCAGCAGGCCACCTACTTGGAAAACAAAGGGAACTCATGTTTTTGAGATTTTCTTTTTCTCTTTTACAGAAGGGAGTGGACACAGAAAAAAAAAAAAAAGGAACAGCTGTGCTGCTTCAGGGTATATTTTTGCTAAGCCAAGAGACCCCAGTCTTCTGCTTGTGATGAAATGTAGTCACAGAAAGCAGAGGGGCTGCCCCAGGACATGGGAACACCCAGCACTGTCTCACTACAAGAATGACTTAAAGACCTGCCTGTTATATTCACAGAATGACACAGTGAAAATTGTCTTGGATAAGCAATGACATCCAGCAAGCTCCGGACCATGGTTATTTGACAGCAGTCAGTGAATGTCACCTGAAACTCTTAAAGCTACAGGGTCAGGGAAGGTTTATTATTATGAAACCCACTACCCCTTGAAAAATGGAATTTCCGATGTTATTTCGGGATTTATTTGAGCGAGCTTGCTTCCAACTCATTCTATGGCTGATCAAAACTGGGATTATCCAATCCAGATCTACTATGAATTTCCACAAGCTTTACCTGGCTTCTTGCTCTGCTATTCCATAATAATCAAGTACCATAGTTGCCATGGCAACTGACATTAACTGATGCAAGTGATATTAACTACAGTTCTTCTGTTTCCTCTACAGCATATCACATGTTTGGTACGAGTCTGACTTTAGATCCTGCTGTTCCAGGTCAGAAATCACCCTCCAAACTCATGCAAGGTAGAGTCCATGAGCCCGTTAGGTGAAACCACTGCATGCTCCTAAGTCCCAGCCAGGTCCCCAGAGAAGCATCCCTGCTGTAGTGTCACACCAATCCCATAGCTCCAATAGCTGTTTTTTCCCTGAAGGATGTTCAGAGGCAGGCTCTGTGGCCCAGCCATGCTGTGAGAAAGCTCTGTACAACAATAGCATGTGGTACCACCAAATTACAAATAGACTGGACCACTATTGGTAATTCTTCCTCCTGATTGTTTACACCCTTTAAATATTTGCAGACTTATCATGCACCATCCTCAGCTGCAGGTGAGCCAAGCTATACATATTTATCTCACTTAATCTTCCCTCATAAATCAATCTCTCCAGTCAATCTCTCCACTCCCTAATTATTTTTGTTGCTCTTCTCTGAACTCCCTCCAATGTGTCAATCAATATCTTCCTGGTAATGAAGTGCTCTGTAAGGAGCACAGTATTCTAGAGGCAGCTGTTCTGAAGCTGTATACAGTGCAACGATGCAATCACTATGGATTTTCAGTCTTCACGGGAAGGATGATCTAATGGTAAGGACACCAGTCTAGGGTTTTGGAGACCTGTGCTCATGTTCCTGCTCTGAGAGACTCTTTGAGTGACCTTGGTCAAGTCACTTAGTCCGTTCTTTAGTTAAGCATCTATAAACACCGTGTTGTTTGGTACACACAAACAGTTAAATATAATGGTATATGGGGCAGGATAAGGATCTGGCTACGGAGACAGGAAACACTAATACTTAACCAAATAGCAGTTTTCTGGGGTAGTTCCTATGCTATTGATATGGAAGTATGTCTATCTGTTCCTTGGTACAGTGCTGTTAAACACCACCAGACAGCAGTGTACCGGCCATGTGGCTTGCCAGTTATTTTTTAGCATTTGCTATATTGCAACCACACCCTTTTGTTTCACTTTTAGCTAGTCTCATTTATTGCCTGTTCACTCAAACATCAGGACAGACTTCAAGTTGCCTCTTCCAAAAAAAAAAAAAAAGTAATTTGAAATCCCAGAACTTCTTTTTTCTAACAATTGAGTTGTAGATTTCCTTCATAGGGTACAGTGGGATGCAAAATACTACGTCTTAATACAACTATCAGTACATTGCTGTACCCCAATATCGGGTCCACAGTGGGCTCTGGGGGTTAATCTGCTGCCTCAAGGCACCATGTGAGCAATATCATGCAAGAGTGCGCAAATACAATATGCAGAAGGTCCTTGTTTCCCACACCTTACACCTCACATAGTTGACTTCCACAGAACAAGCACAGAAGTCTACCTGGTTTGATCACTCAGGTCTTACACCAGTATAAAAGCAGGACGAGACTCTTTGAAAAGGTTCACCCTGTTACTTTTCCATAAACTGTATAAACATTGTATACCATGAAGTATATACAGAGATGTGCAATTAATACATGATTAAAACTTCTCTAACTACATTATTGTAAGATTTTATTTTAAAAATCTCCTGTTCTTTTCCTTTCTCTTTTAGAGGAGAAGGTTAGGAGTATCAAAATAACCGAAGAAAGCAAAGAAGTCTGAGGATTGCAGTTATTATTCATCAGGCTCCCAGAAATGCATTATAATGTACTATACGCTGTAAGACTAAAAATTATTCCCCACTGAAATGGTATTCACACAGCTTCTGCTGTACTGAGGCGTACATCGTAATATAATCATAATAACTAAAGTAAGTTTCCCTTGGGGATTATACCTCTGTGTGATTTAATCCTTAAATTTGTTTTGCTTTCATCCCCAGGAGAAGAGAGATTTCAGTTATAAAGTATTCTTCCTAGAAACATCAGACACTGCACATGCATTCATAATCTGCACTTACATTTACAAAGCCCAGGCCAGGGGGTAAGCAGAATTGGAAGCATAAGTGTTACCATTTTGTTTGAAGAAAGATGGCTTATTTTTCAAAAAAAGAAGGGCATAGCAGAGGGAGGAGTCCTGCTCATCCGGGAAAGTTCCCCATATAACTCTCCCCTCATGTAACAGAGGTAATCAATTGCTTTTGAGAGGGTTGTCACTCAGAATGTCTCAAAAGTAAAGATCAGAGAGAAAGGGTTTTGCGTGATAACAAATAAAGTGTGGAATGAAATGGAAACAGTGTAAAAACTTGAAGAGTTTCTGTGTAATTCTGGGTCTTAATTCATATTTTAGAAGACAGTGTGGGCACTCTGTAGCACAGAGAGTAGGTCACAGTGACTTTCAATATGACACAGATATCTGAGGCCCAGGTGTTCCATTACAATTTGCAGCCAAATTTTGAGGTGGACTTCCAGAAGAACTATATATCTAAGGCCTCTGAAGCTTGAAGCACAAGTTCCCAAATCCCTTTGCAATACTGATTGGCATAACAGCTAAATGTCTGTAAGAAATAAAATCTGGAACTAGGCTTCTTAATGATTTCGATACTTTGAAAAATTGTCTTTAGTGATCTTATTTCAACTAATTGACTTCTGCATACCTGCATCAGAAGTCAGAATATGACAGTTACATGTACTGTCCCATGACTATATAGACAGAAAGCAAACAGACACTTCCATGTTCTTGCTTGTCCTTCTAATATGTACAAGAGACCGGGAAAGAGAAAGTATCTATCAGTCAGACCTGAGGAACACCATTTTACACCATTTGTGATGGTGAATGCTGACACAAGCCGCAAGCCTTGAGTTTTTGATACACTAGCCATCCACTTCCTGATCATTTCTTTCATCTGCGAAACAACTCTGGACTTTTGCCTTTAAAATTAAAGCTTTCACGTCTTTGTTCAAGGCAGCACCTACGACATGGAATACCCCCGTAAGACAGGATGGCATTTTCAGCTTGTATCTACACATGCCCAGTATTTTCTGGTGTAACTACACCTGGGTTTCTGTGCTTCACAATGATCTATTAGCAACAAAGAGCCAAAAGTGACTTCAGCAGGTTTTCACTTAGTCTCAGTCACAAAAACCAAAAGGCTGAACACCAAAAAGCTCTATTGCTGCAGAAGCTGCCTAACAAAATCCATACTACAGAAACAGTTTGGAACTAGCAGTGTAAGATGCACAATGGTCTAATAACAGTTACATCTGGTGAATGATATTCTAGCCCCATATGTAGTAATTGTTATCACAAAGTGTGAAAAGCAGCCAGCAGCATATTGATAATGCAAGTCAAACTATGATCTGTTTATTTCATTCTTAAGACTATTGTTAAACACAGTAGTACTTTACCGAGTGATCTTAGCCAATAACAGTGATTTTTGTCAACAGATTAATGATTATTCAGTCACCAGCACACCTTGCTTTTCTTCTGTACACAAGTTTGTTCACAACACATTTTCGTAACACTGAAATGGAATGTATATTCTTCAGCTGGGATAGAGTGTGCTCACCTTTAAAAAAAATTATTCATTCACAAGCCAGTTGCACTTGGGATATACAAACCAGAAGGAAAGTATAGCCTAGTGCAGAAAACTTTTGCGTAACACTAATCTTTATATATTTGGTTACTTTCAAAAAGATGCTCCTGAAGCACAGACAAATTAGATTACAAATCAAGGCTTACTTGTCAACAGCTTCCACCTATAGGAAACCATAGGAAAAGTTTACATTCTGTTACAGCTTTATCATCTTCTGGAAAAAGTACTAAAATAATTTTCTTCCCATGACAGTCTTCAGGGAAACTGCTTCAAATACTAATTTGAGAAATACAATTCTTAATCAGCCACCTTCAGCAGACAGTAAACCACTACACTCCCTTTTCAAATATCTACTAGGGAACAAAAAAATGTAGTCATCTAGTGGAAATGATGAACGCCCTGCCATATGAGCAATTTCTTTTTTCCCAGGCTATTTTTAAAAAACAGAAAGACCCAGTTTGAATCATAAATATACTATTAAATATGAATTACATGTGCAGCTGGTATGCATAGCTACATACAATCATCAGTTGCAGCTAATATGCAACACATCCAATGTAGCATGCAGACGTAACATTTAACACTCATGAACGACTTGTCTCAGATGATGCTTGTGGAAGGGGTAGCAGCAATGCTCAGAGGATAAATGTCCTCTTGATCCTTAAATGATCAATTGTTCATATTACACCTTCAAAATTAATTGTTGATTGCCAAGATATTCCCATTTCTACTGAAAACAACATGGAAGCAAAACCATTCTCATAATCTCTGAAGTCAGGACACAAAGGGACTCCCCCCCCACCCCCCCCTTCTTTTAATTTGGCTGCATAGCATCAGAAGCAAGGGCAAGCTCGAGAGCTCTGCAGTTTTTTTGTCACTCTCCGAAGCACGCCCTGACTCTTCAGGTTGGATGTCAAAGCTGTGCCAGAAGCCTGTGAAGCCCTGGAAGAAAGAGGTCACAGCAGGAAAATAGGTCCCAGCCGGTTTCTCCAAGGCAGTTAATCAGATTGTACTTGTAGGAACATCAAACCAAGCATGTGCTTCTACTTCCTCATTGTGATGAGTTTAGAGTTAAGTAAGATGGAATGGGAGGAGACCTTTCGACATGAAAATCACCTGGCAGGAAGTCAGAGTTGTGCACAAAGATCCACTGACTTCCCAGACCCCACCTTCGGGATGCAGTACATTGCAGGGGAACAGGTATCAGTCTAGCAATCACAAACTCCCACAGGGCCTCCAGCAGAGCTTAAAAGCTCAGACATACGTTGCTAAAGCTTTATGGGACTTACTTCTTCAGGGAGTCAAAGCAAAGGACAAACGCCTTCTCTTTAGAGTGTTTTAAACGAGCTCCTTACCCAGATAGCTCACTAGCACCTATTGGCTTTATCGCAATACATTTGTATAATTGCATGCACCATCATTTCCTGGGTTTGAGTGTGACAGTCTGGGGGCACACTGCCCAAGGTCTGGGGTCTAGCATCACTGTGAAAAGCTCTATAGCCTCCTGTTGTCACATATTTGTCTGGGCTGTCTTAGAATTCACTCCTCAGAGGATGTAATTTTGTGATACTGTCTCTGGGTACATATGTTTAATTACATAGATATAATGTCACACCAAGACAGCCTTTGGCAGTCTGCAAAAAATTACCTGAGCTGAGATGATATAGTGTCACAGCTGCATAGCACCAGTCAATATGACAAGCAGCCTGAAACCATAGATCTGCTACGGTAATGCTCTTAGTGGCCAAATGATAAGTACCTTCCCCAACTCATAGCTGCTGCTTCTTGTGGTGAAGTGACAGTGAAAACCTCCCAACTCATGCTCGTGGGCTGCCCCTCTGCCCCAGCTACAAGTATGACCCCTTGCCAAGAGTCCTGCTGTAGCCTGCAGCATTCACAGGGCACACGCATGGCTAGGGCAGGATTCACGTTAATATACACCAAGGTGCCAGCCACATGCAAACTTATGTTCTAAAGCACCAGAGTAAGACTGTTAATAAGCAAACAGTTACTACACTATTTATTTCTAACCGTTTTTCTGCAGTCAACACCTATGTAGGAATTTTCAAAAAACCGCAAGTGAAACATTTGAACAAACATTGCTTATAATTTTTAATCTGAAAGACACCACAGAAGTGTAAAACATGAGTCACAACTTCAAAGCAGAAAATAAGAAAGCTTTTAAATAAATTGTGATGCAGTCTTGTTGTGATTTGAGGAGAAAGTATCCTTAGCACTTCTAGCATTTTCGGAATTCTTAAAGATCAAATCAGTTTTGCCAGCACTGTGCCCAGCCTGGTCTGTCTTTGTGACTAGGATTCTGAGGCACAACAAATACTTCGATGGAGAACCAAAACCCAGGTCTGGTTCCAGCCATAGCCTTGAGGAAATTACTCTCTTTCTGTAGTAGGTTACGGGGCTATTTTAAGGTGATGTACAGTACAAAGTTACTACACTGTAGCTGGGTTATTTATTAATAGCACAGCTGTATTGATCCCATAAAGCTTTCTTTAACTATAGGGTGATTTGAATTAATAGCTTTTACCTTGTGCTAGGGGCCATGCAGACACGCTATAAATCAGACAGTCTCTGCCCCAAAGTGCTCACAAACCAGATTAGAACAAGATGCAGCAGGTGGAGAAGACAAACTTGAGGGGAGGGAGGAGAAGGAAGTGGAAAAGCAAGCAGCATTATGCACATTAAGCAGAACTCTGCTCAGCAACAGCCAGGCAATGCCAGCTGGCAGGGATCTGCAGGCATCAAAGATGAGTCTTCAGAGGGCCTTAAAGAAGGTTAAGGAAGTGACTGTTTTAAGGGAGTTTCCCTTATGTATGTGTAAGAAATAGCCAGTGGGAAAAGCACATGGTGCTTGTGGGTGAAGCAGACAGCTCTATCTTCCAAAGGGCTGGGTGCTACCGCTGGCCTAATGGGTCAAGAAAATTGGCTTGTGAAGTGTGCCTGATTTTCTTCCATTCACTCAGATACACCTCTCCATCTCTGAATTTCTAACCAGAACATTTAGAAGATAGTGAAATAGGCTTTAAAGGTGCTAATGATGTAATTATAAAAACACACAAAAGACATCTCAGCATTTCAAGATAAATTCAAGCCAAGTGCACTGCCAACGTGCCACACTCCGTGCTTCCCCTTTGAAATAAATGGCTTTATGCACTTCAAAGAGGGCTTTGTTTCACTTGTTTAGCACGAGATGCAAATACATTGTCAGACAGAGCAGAAGAGATAATGCATTTTGCACCATGGGGAGGAAAAATACCCAACCCGCCACTCGAATAAGAATGATCTCAGGTTTGGGAGGCACAGCAGGCAGGGGAGGCACTAGATTTTTTCTATCTAGTTTATTCCATTTTTAATAAATGTTATTTTAAAAATCAAATCTCCTTGCAACCAGAGTAGTAGAGAGATTTTCTTAACAGAGCTTCCTTTGCACATACAAATCCAGGGTAGGAGAACTGAACACAGAAATTGGAGCATGGCCACAACAGTCTCCCATTTTACTGTGTAAGACCTCAGATATTTTTGTTTTTCTAGAAAAAAAAGCACTTTTTTTAACAGCCGACACAACTGACACATGGGAGAGAATCTTCTAATACTCCTTGGGGAAAGGATCACCAGATGTTTTTTTCCCCTCTTTTGAGTGTTGTTCCAGGAGAGGTAACATTTGGAGGGCAGCGTCTGCCCTGAGCCTGGGTTGAGCAGGTCTGATAAAGAACTTGTTTCCATACTACTGAGGATGGTAGCACTGTTCAGGCCCCTTGCACCAAGCCTCAGGTAGAAATACATCTCCCATCATCCCTTCTTAATGTAGGATACAATTGAGGTGGATCACCTCAAATTCATGCCATAGAGGAGATTATTTTTTCTGGCAGAAATTAACCATTACCTCAGAACTCTACAACTAGCTTAAGAAGTGTTTCTAAGAAGTAGACCAATGAGCTTGCTCATTAGCAAACTTGCTTGCCCCTCTTCAGCCATTACCTACTGAACAAAGACTTTAGCCTTGACTACACTAGAACTGCAAATAAGCATTCACTCTGACGCTGATCGGAGCAGGGCGAGATGATGTGATAGACCCTTTAAAGGATGTGATACACTTGAGGCTGCTCTACCCTGTGTTCTCCTTCATGGTGGGCTGCTGCAAGTGGCCAATGCAAAGGGGCTGGGAGGAAAACAAAACAAAATTCCCCTTCTTACTTCTCCCAGCTACTAAGAAATTGTCTTCCTTGAAAAAAATCTTTCTGTTCTGATTGTGGTCCTGTTTCAGCAGAGCTCATCTGAGATGGGAATTACAGCAGAATCATACAGTAGTGTGATAATACGGGAATTTCTAGGGAAGCTGCACAGTGGAGACTCTTGAGAAGGAGATGTGGCTTTTGAATAGCAGCTGATGAACTTAATGCAGGAAAGAAAAATTTGTGCACACTTGAGCTGGATATTCACTGACACAAAGAAAAAAGTCATAGGTTAGGTTTTCCCTTTACTTGCCAGTTCTGCAGGGCATGAAAGAGAGATCCTGAAAGACACTTCATACTTGGAAGAAGTTATGCCATCCTGAAATTGGTTCACTCCTGATCTGGCATCCATTTCCAATCACCTACTTCTGTCAGGGGTCCCTTCACTAAAAGGCAGGTATTTGAAAATGTTGTTAACTTTCCTGAGCAAAGCAGAGTAGCTTGCAGGGTTCCAAAAATTTTAATCTGGGGCTGTCTGAAGAGAGACTGGAAGGGGGATGATGCCTTTCATCTTAAATTTAATAAGGTAGTGGCTAGGGTTGGCACTGCCTATCCTCTCTGTGCTCTCCAGGCATTTCACTCCACACCTACAATTTACTGGAGTCTTTCCACAGGCTTTGCCTTTCCCAGGCACACAGGTGGTATAAGTGAGAGGACAAAGGGAAAGAACTTGGTATTGTTTTGGAAACACTCCCAGTCCAAACACCAGTTTCATTCCCCAGCTGCCCTCCACATGATGTAATGGCCATTGCATATGCACTACAACTGTGTCCGGAACCTCTCAGGAGCACGCCTGGGCTGCACTCTCCTTACATGCACTCAGTCTCAGGAATGTTTTAACAGCAATAACTTTCCTCCACCTGCTCAAACTTGGCACCCCCCTCTCCTCTATCCCAAAACAGGGCAGGGAAGCTCTCATGTATTTCTTCCCAGACATTATCTGGCTCAGCACAGTGATGACAGAACTGACTAAAGCTTCATTATGAAATATGGAAACATTTCAAACCTCCTGCTCCAACTTTAATTTGTGCATTATAGCTGCTGCAAGTACTCCGTTTATCATAATAGAGTCCTTTATTTATTGGTTCATCCAAAAATAAAATTATGAAAATGGATTTAAAGAGAAAAATATGTTTAATGAGTAGAACTGTCTCTGCAGTCCTCTTCTCTGTGCTGGAAGGAATGGCTGAGATCTTGGCACAAGGTGGGGAGCTCAATAGCTGCACTTCAGTGCAGCTGCCAGAAAGCATATACTCCAGAAGAGAACCTTAACATTACACCATATTTCTTCCAGCCAAAAGCTTCCTGTGCATAATTCTGTGTGGCAGGTAAATGCTGCAAGTCAAGTTCCTGAATCTGTATCTGGTGACTTATGGAGACCCCACAGAAACTTCCACTTCCTATTCACAACATCCATACAACATGTTCCTAACCTCGGAGGATAACCCAAAGCAAAATGGGAGCTAAATCCCACCAGGGCAAAGTATCACTCAGCAGATGATCTGGATGAAACACAGCTTTTCCTCTTTGTTTCTTTTTATACATTTTTTAAGTCACTGTAATGGATGCTGAAAGGTGCATCAGATGCCAGCTGGACAACTCTGGATCTAAAATTGCCTCTTTGCCCACAGGGAAACAGGCAGCCCAGACACACTGCCCGATTGTGTCCTTCTGCCCCAGTGGACAGAAGTGGTCCAGAGACATGGTCTCCCTGGCCCTCCTCCCTGGGAGGCTCCGTGGAGGCTGCCAGAGGCCAGCCATGGTTGTGAGTGACGACGTCAGTCACGCGCTCTCCTGAGAAGGAGCAGCTTAAGCTACGCTATTTTGATAGCCTCTGAAACAACACCTTAACTGAAAATGAAATACACCTTGATCAAACAAGTGAAAAATTCTCTGGCCAGAAATAGGTGTCTGGATGATTTGCCTGCATGTGCTGCTCTGCCACTTGGAGTTTTCATATCCATTTCGTATTGGCTTAGAAGCTAAAGGCCCTAATCTTTGTGCCCATTCCTTTCAGGACTTGTTAAAAATTGCTTTCTTGAGAGGAAAACCAAGAATGGAAAATTCTAACTTTTCTTTCTTCATTTAGGAAGTGACATATCTTGTTTGAGCTTATCTTCTGTTGTATTCCAATATTCTCAGTCTTAGCTTCTGTGAACTATTTATCACAATTCATACCCTTACTTGCAATTCTAGACACTGTTGATCTTGCAATTGCTCTGTAACACATTCAGTCAGCTTAAAGGGGTATGGCTGAGACCTCAAAGTTTATAAACAAATATTAACGACAGTTGTGAAACTGGCATCAGAATGGTGAAAGGTTAACACTACTGCTCATTTTCCCAAAGCCATGTCAAAAGGGTTTATACACATGACTAAAGCCTCCCTCATGCTCCATTTCCTTTTACCTGTAAGCTGAGTCCCAGCCCAGAAAGTCAGTGGTTTCTGCAAACAGGAGAGAACACAGATAGGACGACTGCAGGAAACTCAAGTTCCCAATTAGAGCCTCCACTGCAGGAGACTGAGGCCAGCTGCAAATTTGTCAAGTGGGTACTTACTTTAGCAATAGGTAATTTATGAATATTTTTGGCTTCCCAATCTGTGTTTCTCGAATAAATAAGGTAGTGGCCTGCATCACTGGGAATAAAAGGGAAAGTTCCTACTGTATATTCTGAAAGATAGCTTGACCTTGAGGACAATTTATTTCAGGGGGAAAAGCACAGCAAGACTTCTTACAGAGTGCTCAGAGAAGCAGTCCCTGCTCATTCCCCAAATGTATTCAGAACAGAGGCAAACACTTCTCACTGCAATTCAAGGCTGCCTGAGTTTTCACCTGTAGATACGCAGATAAACTTATATCATCAGCTTCCAGGTTTCTGTGGGCTGGTATGTCAGCAACAGCTACAGTGATTTAGTGCAACAGCTCCAAATGGATTAAATCACAGAGTCATTTGAATTTTACCCAGGCTTGTCACACAAATCTCAGAAAGCACTGTCTTGCATAAAAACTTCCTCTTGATACTCCTGAGGAGTCATGACATAAACCAAAAATTAGGTTGAAAATGAGAAACAAAGATTTCTAGCACGGAAAACAGAGGCACCACAAACAGCACATTTGACTGAAAAATCTTAATTGCATTACAGTAGCAACTTCTTGTATTTTATTAAGTATATTTTTCCCATTTTTGATACATTATCATGCATCTTATAACGTACTTTTTAATGAAGTCAGTTTTTATTTGATTTCCACTCAAAAGGAATATTCTTCAAATATTCCACTCTTCATAAAGAATGTTACTAAAACATTCCTGAACTTGATCTACAGTAAGTACCATACCGCTAGAATGTTCCCTGTGTGCACAACCAAATATCTTTTCTATTTAAGAGTCTCCTCAAAGACTGACATAGCAAAAAGAAATTTGCTACTGACTTCACTGAAGCTAGAGTTCACTTTCTATCTTGAGTGATAAAAATGATTTGTGATTTTATGGTCCCCAAATTTTAACTATATCTTGCATTTATTTCAGCGTTGCCTGTGTAAGGATATTTGAGTCAACTCAGTAAAAGGACAGTCGTCATTTATTTAAAAACCTATTAAAATGACTCCTAATAATAATGTACCTGACGCATGCACTTTTCATCTCTGTTTGTAGAACTGAGACAGAGACACACATCTACCTACAAACTGTTTAGTATTTCTCATGATGTTATGACACCCTCTGTGGATTATATTTACGCTCTGGTCCACAAGTAAAGTTGCCATTTGGATCACATGAGCCACGTGACATCATTCCTGATCCCCAGTTCTCTGTAAGTTACTATGCGTCAAGGGCTTTCAAGTTCAAATGCTTCCTGAAAAGGTATTTTAGCTTCACTTTTGCAAGTATTGAACATGGAATAAAGACTTTTTTTGAGTAAAAAGTTTTACATGAAAGAAGATTGCAAAAATTATGTAAATATAAGTCAAACACACCTAAGAAAACCTTTTTTTCATATGCATCTGTGATTTCTTTCCCCTAAAGTATTTACTCAACTTTTCATTTCCTTTCTGATAAAGCTAAAAAAAAAAGTTTGGTGTTTTTTTTTGCTTTGCTAATTCTACAATTCACTCACTTTTGTATTCATACCAGGTCACTGCCATTGTAGCCACCTTCGAGAAACACATGTGAGCATCCTAGGATTCATTTCCTTTGACTTTCCTAGCAGGAACAACTAGATGAGAAGGCTGCTCACAGCAACCCCACGCTTCCCTCCTTCACAAGGAACACGGCAGCATATTTCTGATGCCAAGATTCTCACAAATGCAGTGGAGGTAATGACCACCTCTCCCTGCCCTTCTGTAGCAACTGGAGAGACAGCAGGAAGTGGCAGATCCTAGAACAGCAGTTACATATATTTAGCCACACTACAAACCCATTCCTTATGCAAGTGCTCTCCAGACACAGACCCTCTTTAGCCTGGATGCAAGGGCACACAGTTTAGCTTATTCACCCTAGCAGGAGACATGGGATAAAGCTTGACGAAGTACAATTTATCAGAGACTCTTATAATCATTCTACCACATGCACACAGGCTAGGTCCACTCACGTACCGCTGTATTCCAGGCTTTTCTTCTGAGTCCTGTCATGCATACCAAAAGGACTAAGAAGAGTTAACAACAGCTCACAGAACTGCTTAGCTAGTCTCAGGACAAAGAATTAAAAGCTGCTAAATGCAGTTGCTTTTATTCCAGTGGGCCAACTGGGGAGAAGAAACTCAGGTGCAGACAACTTGACTTGATTTCACAGTGAAGGCAAGTCCTCAAAGAAATGATGCACAGGTGCAGGTGCTTCCCTAATGTCACAACTTTCAGGAGGCTATTCAAAGGCTCTTTGCACTTAGACTGACTTTAGAAGATTAGCAGCACACTAAGCACACAAGATTAGATATTTGCCTATAGTGCACATACACTGTAATAATAATGTAATCTTTTTTCTTTGGTTTTTGAGGCAGATATGACTGTACCTGAAGGAGATACTGATCTGTCTACCTAACAATCACAAATACCTTATAAAATATGTCTGAAATTATTCCATTGTGAAGGTAAGAAGGGAAAACATAAATAGCCTCATTAACTCATACATACATACACAAAACTTTACATAACATATGGAGTAGTTGGAAAGATGCCCGCAGACGTAATTGCATTTCTGTGTGAAGAGCATTTACACTCTCTCATCTCTGCTTTTCCCATTCATTTTAGTAATTACATGGAGAGAAGCAGCTAACACGCTTGTAATTAAAACCAGCAGTGAAGGATTTTTAGGTGTTTTGATACAAGAGAATTGACATGGAAAGCAAGCAGAGCTAGCAGGGGGGGATTACTACAGTCATATAAAACAACTCAGCCCCAGGAGAAGTCTGTGCTCAAGTGCCCACATGGTGCTTATGAGTACAGGGCATGGGTGCAGGCAATGGCAATACAAGTCCAGATCTCATGCTCTCCACGTTCAGTGTTTGCTAAAAGATATTTGATCACAAGACCTAGAGCTGCTTTATGCTGCTGGAGACCTCTTATTTCCATCCACCAAATTCAGAGTGGAAAACAGCCGGTTTGCACAATCTACATTGCTTCAATTTCTACCCATTTCATTTGGCATTTTATTGGCAAAGGCTTTAACAGTTATTTCAGTTTGGTGGGTGGAGCTGCTATGAAAACTCCAGGTCTTCTCATTTTGATGATGAATATTCATGATTCGAGCAATCTGTACCAAGCAGACTTTGTTGCCCTTTTTTTCCCTTCCCTACTACCCAAGCAGTAGTTGTGCAGAATGTTATATTTGATGTGCAAATTATATTCTCTTTCATTTTAAAATGAAAACTGGACAATGTCTGTGCTTAAGCTGGCAGGTCCTTGTATTGAACTAAAGTATGGCATGCTTGCAGCCCAAGTATCAAGAACTCACACGAAGGACTAGATGGATGGCAGAAAGCAGGAGCAGCAATTGAGGAGTCAGATCTTTCCCTGGGACCTTCTGCCTCAATATAGTCTCGAAACTAGCTTTTGAAAATGTGCTCTCTGGGGCAATTTACAAAAACTCCCAAGATTTTTCCTCTATGCTGCTTCTATGGTCATCTGAGCATCTTTGCAGCTTCCTGCCAACTAAACAGGCAGGGAAAGACCTAAATCACATTAACACTTGGTGTTCTTTCAGCAAGAACAGAGGCATTCATTCCAGAAGAGAGACACTTGACCAATACAAGCTGTCAGTGATATTATGCAGATAACAAATATTATTGTGTGGTAAGTCACAACTGCAGGATGAACCCCATGATAGGTGAGTGGTTCTTGAGTATTTTTTCTGAAGTCTGTAAAATAATCTGTAAAATAACCCGGCTATACACAAAACACTGAATAGACAGAATTCCCCGTTTTGTGTTCAGAGTTGCCATCACAAAGGGCAAGGGACCAACATCACTTGCTCTAGTATGCCACATCACTTTTTAGGCTGGATTTGAGAGTTCAAATACATTCCACTTGTAAAGGAAGAAGCATTCCACGGTACCACATCTCAAAGAAATGTGGCATGGCAGTTTGCACCCCATGAAATGACACAATGTACTACATATAAAGTACTTGCATGTCAGACCTGCAAAGTTATACCTCTAATATTCTCATAGAGGAACTCCACTTGCCTACTGATAGCTGTACAAAACTCTGAGATGTGGATCAGAGGGTGCATGCCAGGACAGAGACACTGAATTTTTTTTAATCAAAACAGTTATATTAAGATAGAGCTATATTAAGCCTGGACTGTAATTAACCCTTTAATGCTGTCCTGATGACCTGTTCAGCTAAAATGACCTTCATGGTTTTGGCAACTTCAGCTTGGTTAGCCACTGTACTGAGAGAACATTTGTCAGATGGAACATATTGAACAGCATGATCAAGTCCTTACCTCAGATAAATATACTGAGACAAATCAAAGCTTATAAATACATCCAGTTTACCTGGTCAGCACAGCCCAGAGCAGTGGTCTTGGCTAGTGTTCTTCCCATACAACTTTGTCAGAATCACTCTCCTTCCCTGAACTCTCAGGTACAACACATTTTGTACTTCGGACTGACCGCAGAGCAATCAGATCTCCCATGTAGTGCTGGAAGGTTTTGGAGTGTGTATGGGTGTGGGGTGGGTTTTCTACAGATTCTTCTTAACTAAGAAAAGCTTACCTTGCTGCCAACATCTACAGAGGCTGGCTCTCATGATCCATATGTGGCACCAAGACATCTGTAAGTGCACATATGGATCACATCAGTGCAGGGAGGATCAAAACCCATGGCTCTGCTTTCACCTGTTAGAAGTACCTGGTTGACCTGGATGCTCTTCAGCTGAATCCTCTTGGGGACTGGGAACAAGAACCCATTAAAAAAATTTCTTTTAGTTGCCATCCATAGCCTGGCCACCTTTTCTGTCTTCTCAGTATGGCTTGTTGCATCCAGAAAGTTTCAGCTTGTTCTCTGACTGTGGAATGATGTAGGCTGACCTGACTCTTCCCCTGAGCTCTGGGCTAGCTGGGGCTTGAGCAAAGCACCAACCACTCTAAGGAAAGAGTAAGCAACAGGCTTTTCTTTCTATTAAAAGCGATCTTTGATAACCAGTTTTATGGTTCTATTGTTGCCTTGCAAAAAGTTTGAGTAACTGCCACAGCAGACTTGCATAATTAAAACAGCTAATGATCCATTTGCCTATGTTTTCAAACATGAGCTCGCAGAAACAGTATTTCTATGGATACAGGGCTGCTTCATCCTGGCGAAGTACAAGATTTCACTTTGCACAGTGAACTAGTTCACCTCCAAATCACAGTACAAAGGGGAGAGAAGTCCCTGCGGCTTCAGCATGCCAATACTGCTGAGAACATTCACAAGTGAGTGTGCGCCATACTGCATTGCTGAACATGTTGGCAACGGGCAGCATGGACTGGAGCTCCTGCCTCAGCAGGAATGCATTCAACACACATTCTATGCAGCTACATAGGTGGGTAACATTTAAGCTTGGCAAATATCTTTGAGCTGGAGAAGCAGCTCTTACATGGCCTCCAGTGGATTCAGTAAAAGATCAGTTGGACCAAAAATGTGCCACGTTCTTTAAGTCATTCCGCCACTTTAGATTTTTTTGATAGCAGATGGCCAACAATTACTGAGTTGTTTTTGCCATAGGCTTCCTTACAATGGTTCAGAGCTGCCAAAAATGTCACAAATTAACATCTTGCAAGAAGAGCAAGGACCCAGCCCTTCTCCGAGTTCCTTGCCCAACTCCCTGATCCACTTCTCCCCCAACTCCTCACCTTCTTTGCTCTCCCCTGTCTGCTTTCTTAGCTCTTCTTGCAAAACTAATTCTGATGGGAACTGAGGAAAATATTTTGTGGCCAGGACCACAGCAAGCATGAGGAGGAGAACACGATCTGAAGATATAGTGACAGCGATGTGAGACTTGCTTTTGTAGACTGCGCTGTATGAGGCCCAGTGCCCACTCCCAGCTTTTTTCTTGCCAGTTCTACAAGGTCAGAATAAATATTCCATCCAGCACCTGCTATCTGGATACATAGCAGGGCACTGCTGAGGTGCGCCAAAAGCAGAGGCACTCAACAATTATTCCTTACAGACCAGCTAAAGAGGTGTACTCGAAGGCCTGGCCAGATGAGAGGAACAAATTGAAAGCAGGATAAGAATATGGAAATTCCCACAGCTGCAGTAGGTATAGAAAACCCGTAGAAAGGCTTATAAACACCAGAAAGAGAGATAACAAAAGGTGAGGTACTATGTGCTTTAGCAAATGTGGCTTCAGTGACCATTTTCCTTCACCAGATTTGTGGCTTGTTTACCTCTAGTTCTTTCACTAACATATATAACTGGCAGTTCAATTTAAAAGACAAGAAAAATGTATGCTATGGTAGAGCCTCAGGGTACTTTAGCCTGTGCACTAACAAGGTCAGGGAGCATATTTATTGTACTATTCACTAGAGAAAAATAGAGGGAAAACTACCCTACACCACACACAGCACATCACACAAGGCACAGTGCCTCCTGACGCACACTTGCTCAGATGCACACACCCCAGCAGCAGCAAGTCACTGCAGACCTGTTTGTTCACCTACCTGCAAATTCACATTTTGGAAAGAAGGGTGCACTGGGCACTTAAAGAGCAGTTCCAGTTTTCTAACTTATACTTTTCTGAAAGAACCTTGAAAATATTCGCTGAAGAAAGGATTTTTATCCTTTGTTGCCCTTTTTAGTGCTCTGCCCAGAACAGGGCGGCTGTCTCTGGTGACGGGACTGGGACAACAAACAGCCCCTAGTAAGCATGGCTTTCCAGCCCCAGTCCTGCAGGAAATGGAGAGGCCAGCAGCTGCCTTGCTGTTCTGCTTCAGGAGCTTCACCCGTCCTCTGCCCTACCTGCGTGCAAAGCCATCGCTGCGGAGCTGCAGGAGAGGCAGGAAACCTCAGCAACTGCGTTCTGTCCTTGCGGAACCCCGAGCTTCAACCCACCACGCTGCCAAGGACTGGCAAAACCAGGGGAGACGACCCATGCCATGCTGTGCTCAGAATGGCACCCGGTGTCTACAGCCAAGTTGCCCAGCGCTGGAGCAGAAGCTGCCCAGGCATCGCCCCAACAGAGTGGCTCCCCTTCATCCCTGTCTCCCTTCGCTGCTTCTGCCCTGCCTCGCCTTAGACAAAACTGCCAGTGGAGACAAACTTGCCTGCAGTTCTCTGACTGGAGTTGCTGGCAGAGTTTGAATCTAGGCCTCCAAGGAAGAAAGGTCAGATCACAGCTCACTACCACCTTGCCACTGAGACGAAAGAGTGCATTTTTTTTTGCTGCAGAATCCTGCTGCATAGAAGTACTGTGCTAATTTCCTTGGCCAACATGGAAGTCAGGCTGCTACAAGCTTATTTTGGCCTCTTGCCACTGCAAAGTGTGAAAGAGTGACTGAAACAAGCAGCATACAAGTCAAATGTGGGAAACATGGGGCAGAGATAAATCCTTGTTTGTGTCACAGGACGGTAGATGGACACTAGAAGAACACACAAATCTTGAAATAAAATGTTGTATCTGAAAGGAAGAATGTGTCTTAGGCTGTGAGAGTAGCTGACCTTCCCAGGCACATGGGCCCTACGGAGTCAGTCGAGGCAAAAGAGCAGTGCAGTTGTTATGTATGTGAAATGATGCTTTTAGTGCTGAGAAAGCTGAAGACACTGGGGAGAGGAGGGCTTGTGATTTTATAATTCCGGTGATAAATACCCAGTAGGCAACTACGGAGTTTGGTTTGAAAGAGACCATTATGGTGCTCCCTGGGCTTTCTTGGCCAAACAAATTTTAAATCAGAAATTTGGATTGTTGTTTATTTTTCTCAAACAATGGAGGAAGAAAGGTGGGGTTTTTTTGTTTCATTTTCAGTCTCTCTCCAACTGTGCTGTAGTGTAATCTACTTCTCTACACTGCTGAGTTTTCCATTCTTAAGGACTGTCCACTCAAGACTAATGCTGGCTAGATAGGACAAAATTATTTGTCCACTATTTACTTGAATTTAAAGATCAGTTTTGCAGTAAGATCAAATCTGTAGTTTTGGGGCATATTTGTCTTCTGCAGATATCAGAGCCAAGATCTGAAAAAGAGGTTTTAATATATTTTAAATAGGAATGCATGAGTAAGAGAATTAATTCATGTACTGCACCAAGTTCTGAGCTCAGTATTTGGCAAAGAATTGGCATTTGCACTTCATATTGTGCAGCTGACTTGCATTCCTCTGTCCAGTCACGGAACAGGCATACTCTACAAAAGTCAAATAATTAATTAATACAAAGTAAATTTCAAAAGTTCACATAAAATAATTTGCTACGAAGAATTCACAAACTGTTTTTACGATACAGAAATATCAAGTGGGAGTCTCATGAATAAATCTAAATAATGAGGGCATTTGAAATCTAACATTTACTTGGCAATATTTTTAAAATAAAAAGAAGAAAAGAGCGAGACAGAGAGAAAATATGGCAAAAAGTGAAGAGCTGTGATTACTTGTTTTGGTGCGGTGAAAACAAGCGCCCCATGGCTCTGACTCGAGCCTTCCACACACCGTTGCAGATTGGCGTCTGCTCTGTGCACACGCATTCATACACGCAGAGGCAGGCATCAACGTTTCTCAAAGCTCATTAGTTCCCCCGTGCCAGCAGCCAGCTCGCAGCCAGCTCGCAGCAGATTCCCTGATAGCACCACGGAAAACGCCAGCTCCGAAGCAGGGGACCTCACAGGGCCCCAGCGCCAGCTGCGAGCACCCTCCCTGCTCCGCAGCAGGACTGTGCTCTCCCCGGCCGACGTGCCTCCTCTCCTCAACCCCGTCCCTCCAACCACTGCCAGCTCCCGCACTGCATGGGGGGAAGCAGCTGCTGCCCTGCCTCTGCCTCTGCCTGCCGCAGGCTCGCCGGCTCCTTCCTTGCCGCGCCAGGGCAGGAGGCCTGGGAGGTAGAGCTGCCCTGGCTGTGGTGGCGGGGCAGGGCTGGCCAAGGGCAGCACAGCGGCTGTCGGCTGCCGCGCAGAGCCAGAGATGGACCACAGGAGAGAAGGAAAGTAGAAAGAACGAAAAGAACGAAAAGAAAGAAAAGAAAGAAAAGAAAAAAAGAAAGAAAAGAAAAAAAAGAAAGAAAGAAAGGCAGGCTCAGTGGGGACGAGCCTCCCCGGGACAGGCAGGGAGGCACGCTGGCCCAAGCCAGAGCAGCGAGCAGGCTGGCACCAGCCCTCAACCGTGGACTCAGAGTTGTAAACTCTCCAGGGACAAGGGTACCAAGCGCCTCTGAAAGCCAGGCCCAGCCTCTCGGTTTCCGACCCCATCCTGGGCGGCCGGTGCTCTCTGTGCACTGACTCCTGCTGCAGCGATGGAGCAAATGGGCCCCAGGCTTCCCACAGCTCACAAGGCTGAGAAACGTCTACTGTATTATGACAACGTAGTTGCTGTTGAAAGAGAAATAATGTAAGGGTAGAGGACAGAGAAGAGCTCTGCCCAAGGCAGCAAGAAAATAAGCAATAGCAGGTCTCTCTGATGAGTTTCTCCAGTGTGCCCTGCCCCTCTCAGGAGACACATCAAAGGGAGACAGGGAAATCAGTCCACGGCAGCGAGCCTGCTGGAGCCCGCTTGCTCAGCACAGGCAAAATTAATTAAGAGGGAGGGAGAAAAAGAGCCAATACGGGTCTGATTCTGTCAGGGAGCGCAGCACTGACAAACAGCAAATGCTAATTCAGGAGTTTTCCATCTCTTTCACACCTGCCAAAGAGGGAAAGAGGAGCACAATTCAGATCTGAAACAGTCTGGATTTGGATACCTCTGATACATCGCCATATCTACCACTGCTTCCTGGAAGCCTACAAAAACTAAAGGCAGCTCAAGAGAAACTCAGACCCCTGTAATACAACATTTAAGGAAAGCACATCAATGTGTTGGTTATTGCTGTTACAGAAAACAAAGCAATGGTGAGGCCTCACACACAACAAGAGAAGCCGCAAATAGGGACCTCTTGCCCTGCTATCAGTGAGTATCATCTCATCAGAACAAGACAAACATAACCAACAAACAATTCAGGAGAAATTAATTCAATTTTACTTGACATAATAAGCGCTAAGACTTATTAATACCGCTTTTCTATGTACTGAACACTACAGGGTGGGAAACATGAGACCCACACTAGCAGAAGGAAACAAAATACCAAATGGAAAACTCTTAAAATACAGGATTTCCAGGCATTCAGGTGCTGTAGTAGGGAGTCCCTGGAAATGCTCATAAATTAATTAGATTAAAGATGTAAAGCCATCACTCCAAGGGTATCATTGCTCTACTGTTTTTTCTGGCTCATAACTCAAAAAGGAGATGAAGCATCTGAGCCCAGCTTGGGACTAATAATTTCTAAATAAAAGATAAATATGTCAAGGTTTCACAAATAGAAAGGAGAGCATGGCACTATAAATAAGCTTTAATATTTGTTTTATTGTAAAGTTTATCTGGTTGAGCTCCTGCCTTTTACAGAATGCTTCTATTACTATTATACATCTGGGCGCATTAAAAAATTCCACTGGAGAAGGGACTTGCTTTACGTCCCAAAGAACTCCTGAACCACTGCTTATGGAGTACTCTCTGCAGCCCTATGGCACAGCTCCACTGAGCCAATTGCCCGTGAACATTTAGCAAACAGCCATTGTGCTGCATCTGTTCTGAGCAGTTTTTTCTGACTACACGACAGGTGCGTTAATCTGTGTATGTTGCCTTCTGGTTTTTTTTCCCTGTTCATGGATATTATGACCACAGTCCTCAAATCTATACAATACAGTTAGTCTGAAGAGCTCCCACAATACCTTCTAAACTCATGGCCAAAGATGTGCGAGAACGATATCCCAACAGCTGGCAGCCCTTGATTACCAGGCACAAAAAGGCATTGCCCAAGAAACTGGTCCACTAGTGCTATGCTTTCTAGGGGCAGATGAATGACTATCAGGCTACCATCTGCCCAGTACTTAAGCAAAATAATGCCTGTTTCATCCAGAGTGTAAAAGGTGCTTTGTTCAAGTCAAATAGAATCATATATCAGCAACATACATTAATAACTGATAACATAAATATCCAGTGCATTTAATACTATCAAACTAATTAGGTGTTGGTTTGCCAGGAATAAAGGAGAGGTTTAAAAATCCAAGATGACATGATTACTACTGAGTAAGACATTCTTGCTCATCCTGAACACAGGCTAAAAGCATAGGTGACTGAGACAAGTCACCAGGCTGGAAGCCAAACTTATTTCATGCACTAAATTTGCAATGAAAATTCTAATGAAGCCATCTTGACAAGCTAAAACAGTGCTACTCTGGCCAGAGGTCTCCAGCCAGCTCACTCTGAGGTAGATCTGGAAGCATTAACTTGCTGAAGGGTCACTCAGTGCATGGAGCACATGTTACTGCTAAAGCGAGTGCTGTAAAAATGTCAAGACTGCCATGAAAACTTGGCAGTACAGATGAAAAAAAAAAAAATCACTTGCCACCCTTACTGTAATTGTACTGATGAAAGTGCTGATTAAACACATGTACCTGCTCCACTCAGGCAGAGAAGTTGTTCTTCTATGAGCCTGAAACATCGCATGTACTAACCTTTCATTCTGTGTGAGAGAGCTTGTGTTAAATAGGGTCAGAACTACACTTGCTCTGGGGAGAAGAAAGGCTCACTTTGAAGACAGGCTGGTTACCCTGTTTTTCTTCCTACACCACAGCTTTCAGATTGCAGCTAGAACTTGAAGGGAGTTGTTCCCACAAGCTCTCCAACCCAATGTCTCCACCCGAGAGGCTTGAGTAAATAGCAGAAGCTCTGGATATGAATCAGATGGAAAAGATTCAGCCCGCTCTGCTAGGTCTGAGTTCAAAGGCATCCATGGCTGAACAGCTAAATCAAGATCACTATCTGCATGTGAGGGCAGAATAGAGTGTTCAGTAATAATGAACTGCTCACCCTTACATGCTCATTTCTAGATGTAGCGTAGCAGGTTGTAAGTGGAATCCAGCTGAGGAAGTCCATGTACCATTGTACATAACACTGAGAGAGGTGGGGAAGTCTGATTGTTTTAGGAGACCTTCTTTCCCATGTTTCCTTTCTGTTCTTCTTCAACTGCTTCCAGCTGAAATCTTGGACCTACCTCTCAGTATCAGTGCTCAGCCTCACTGCCAGAGGAAGACCACAGATGCCGCAGAACGTATCACAGAGCAGAGAGCTCACCCTACAGCACTCAGGTCCATGACAGACCTCCTCCTCCTTGTACGTGCTAAGACCCAGAGCAGCCTGTCACTGTGAACAGTGTGCATGATCCATTCCCTATATGCACACATCAGACCTGAGTTTTATTACATGACATTGTGCTCCAACACACAGGTTACATCTATGCAGCAGCTGGCACCTGAGCAGCTACACTTGAGCAAATTCAAGCAAACATACCCATGCTGCAGCCGCATTTCGCTGCACTACATCTGCAGAAAGCAAGTTGTGCCATGATGAGCTTATGTATAAATGGGCAGAAGTCAGGGACAAAGAGGATGCACAAAGGGAAGGATGTGTCCGTAGACAACAAAGCAGCTCAGTGTCAGCACCTGGCTGAGAACACAGGTGCCTCTGAAGACCTACTGCTCAGTGACAAATCTGTTCACCTGTGCCATTTCTGCAGGTCGTAGCATCCATGTCTATGTTCCTTTGCATATGCAGGCACAGCCCTAACTCCTCACCAGCAAGGGCATCCCACTTGTTAGCTGATGCTGGAATACAGCCGGAGCCCACAGCTAGGGTGTGCCTGTACCTCCCTCTGTGAAGTTGCCTGGTTTATTATCTGTAGAACAGCACACCTGGGAAGATGAGCCAAATAAGTATTAGATATAATCAGATACTTTCTGTCTTCAGGTGCCACCCATGTGCACACCTTCCCTACAAGCTGTGGAGTGAACCTGCTAACGATTCTATTAATAACGAGCAGTATAAGTAGGTGAACTGGATGAACTTGTGTGAAAGCAAAACCCCAGAGGTAGATCAGTTGCTCTGTTCAAAGCAAACAGATAACTATCCCAGGCTGCAGGCAACTCTCCCCCTTTCCCACCTCCTCCTTTGGGACATCTCCAGGCATGTCCAGGGTGGTGCAGCCTGGCAAACAGACATCTAATCAGTGATTTATACACTTAAAAAAAGAATCACAAAGCCACCAATGACCCTGGGAAATGCCGAGTGCCAGAATGTCCTCTGAGGACTCTCCTTTGTATTCATCTTCACTGTACATGACACTGTTACTGCACAAAAATAAAATTGTTCATTCCTCAGGGGGTTGTGTCCCCCTGCTTCTTCTCTGCTATCTGAAGTCCCAATCTACCTGCATTGTCACAGCCACCTGACTGTGATATCACACAGAGGGGACTGGCTTCAACTGAGAACAGAGCAGCAGGGGTGGTGAGCAATGCCCAAGACACACGTAGCCTACTTGCAGGCAAAGCTAGTCATTGACCACAAGAGAAGAATACCGGACCACACTCCAGAGTGTCCACCGTTCCTGGGGCTCTTTCGCTTCTGATGCAAAGCCTGAGTTTTGTGTCAGTGCAGTGAAGAGCAAGGGACAGACTCTGGAGTGTAGCTTTGTCAGTTGGCGACTGTGCCATTCACAGGCAACTCTTGTTGAGATCAAACCATGCGCAACCACATGCAAGCTGGCAGTCAGAATAATGGCAGATGGGAGGCTCTCAGACAGACATTTTTGTACCCTTGACAAGAATTAAAATCTGCTGCCTTGGGGGTTGTGATTGTCAAGGGGCCACAGACTTAGCATTAGTGTGACAAGTAGGGCACTACCAGAGAGGCAGAGAGAGATGGCCTCAGGACCACAAGGACCGAGGAAGAACAGTCTCCTCAGCAAGATTTCAGGTAGCTTGAGCTGCTGGTATGCTTCTGAAATACATATGCTTTGCCTGCCTCTCCTGCCTTCTTCAGATCTAAGGACAGGACTCAAAGGCACAGGCAGGGCTGCCTGAAGAAACTGTGGCACAACCTCTAGTACTGCAAGGAATGTTTATGATGAGGTACCTGCTCTGAAATTCACTTGCACAAAGACCCTGCAAACAGCCTTTTATGCAGGAACAAATCCAAGTGTTTGAAACCTAGTAGAAACAACAGGGGTTTTTTGTCCTCTGGTATTTAGAAGGCCTTTTTATGCAGCTTTTTGCTTGGCTGCACAAATTCAACACGAAGTGCAAAGTTCTGTAATACCCTAGCATTTTATTGAAAGGACCAGTTCATTGACAGGAACTGGTCAAACATAATACTGGGAACATGTCATAACATGAGAAAAGGTTGCAGAGCCAGCTGACATATTTAGTCCTCACTGAACATAAACAAGGATTCCCATTCCTCTTCCCTCTCATCTAGAACAGATAAAGGCCTCCTTACAGTCTTTTTCTGAAGTCGTCTTGAAAGGCAGATGCTACACCAGGGTCTCTCACTGAGATTCTTATGTCACGCGTGTTAAAAAAGGACAAATATTATACATGGTGCATATAAAGTAATTTAATAACATAGCTCTATTAATAATGTCAGTGACAGTAACCCCTTCAAAATGATAAGAATATTTTTCTTTCCAAGCAGGAGAAGAAAACAACTGCTGCAGTACTGGATGGTGAGGCTGGGGCATTGAAATGGAATGGATAAATGATGCATCATCAGAGGTACTGTTCTATTGAAAGGTGTTTTCATTCTCCAAATGGAGCTTTGTGTTAAATTCCAGATTCACCTGGTAATAATTTATGTTGTTTAAAGACAAATATTACACCTTTTGCAAACTCTGAAGGGAAAGGAAGTAAGGCTGGACAGGTAGACCCCTACTCAGTGCTGCTCTGGCTCTGTGCCATTTGCTGACTGACAGCTGATAACTATCTTTGATTTAATGTCACTTAATGTTCTTCCTCCCCCCCAACCCCCCCCAACACCTTGGTTATTCTCCTGCTGTACTGACATATACTAGGAAAAGGAGGGTCTTGGAGGAAGAGGCAAAAAGGAATATACTGCTTCAGCAAGCTACAGAGAAAAATGCCAATTTTATTTATTCTTCAAAAATGTTAAACAATCTGCCAGCTAAGAAAACTGTAATTAAAGCTTTAAACTTCAGAGAAGAGTGTAAAACATGGGTAAAATGATTAGCCCTAGATATAAATGAATTTAGGCAGGTTTTTTTGTCTGCAGAGCAGTGGCACTGACCATTCCTAAAGATACATTCTGGAATCAAGAAAACCAAGGCTTTTCTTGATTTTCAGCATAAGGAACATCATTCATTTCATTGCCTTGAAAAAAATGCCAAAGAGGCCTAAGCTTCTAGACGAAGGAAAGGCAATGAGGAAGGCAAAGGGTTTTCCTATAATTTTCTCAGAGTGCGGAGTACAAGGAGGGACTACCACTCCCCCCTCAGCTTTTCCCCCTTCTTCTCTGGAGTTCAGGTCTCTCCTTTCTGCCTTCTCCTATGTTTCCTCTAATGAGAGGTGCATTTATAAGTTGAATTTCCCTATGCCTCAAGTCTATCTGCTTCCCATCTGACTCACAGAACAAACTGAAAGCAACCACTAGGTCACTGACTGTTGTAACTTGGGATCTGACAGTGTATCCCAGACCCCAAACCCCCCAGTCTCACTTTACGAATGTGATAGCCTCTTCTTAGCAGACTAACTTTTGCCCTGATTCTACTTTTTTATTATTTTTTGGCTTTTATTTCGGAAAATGCTTATGTCTCATACCAAACAGTCCAATTACCTGTTTTGGGGGTTGTAAAATAAATTTGAGTTGTTACATACTCGTACTTGCAGTAGCTTCTCTGAAGGGGAAAACCCCCCCCATCATTCTCATTTACTGAATTTTTAGTATGCAGATGGATTCTGGCCAAAAAGGATCCCACAGCAAATCCAGTTGGGGTCTCGGAGGCAGTTTTTTTATTTTGTATAGTTCTCTATGCAAAATAAGACAGTGTTCATTTCAGATTAACATCCATATGGCAGAGTCTTTTAGATTCCGGAGTTTTCTGCCTGTCATTATGGGTAAAAATTTCAACAGCTTTTAAAACAGTTAGCAGCCTAAGGCCTGTTTCAAGAGGGATTTTGCAGTCAACAGCAAGGATTTTTGAAAGCATCTGTGCAAGGTAAAGGTCCAATTCCCATTGCTGTTCAGTGGGGCTTTGGGTGCTCCACCACTTCGCTATCTTCCCAGGTGCTATTCCAAAGTCACAGATGAGAAGTAATGAAAGATCTTAAAACAATGCAATAAATATTATTATTGCTGTTTAGTACATACATATTGGGGTAACCGGAGACAAGAGAGCAAAATTCATAGAAATGTAGTTTAAAAATAAGTTCCTTTGCTTTGGGAACTCCCACAGAACACAAAGAAAAGTAATGTAAAACCAGAGCTGTATTTCCTCTGTGAAAAAGGGACAGATTAAGGTACCATTCAGAGTATTTATATACTATTAAGTTCATTAGGAAAGGAAAGCAGAAGAGACCCGCATAAAGCCACGTAGAGGGATCCCTTAATACTGCAGTAAAGCAAACTGTAATTTGATTTCTCCCTCGGTATGCAAACGTCCTCCTCCTTCCTTTCCCAGTCTCCTACCCTTAACTAAGAGCAGTTTCACCTGGGGAAATGTTTGTGTTACTGCAATGAAGATGCTGAGCTCTCGCACTGTGAGGTGACACTCAACAAGGCTGACCAACCTCAGTCCTCACATATGCCTCTATTGGTACAGCTGGCAACAGCACGCACAGTGCTTTACCCACCTCTACCAAGGTCTTCAAAATAGTGTCTCTTCTCAGTACAGGGTTTAGCATTCCCCTCTTACGTTAGGAAATGATACCTTCTGGCTCCATTGTCAGTGTTTTCCTGATCTCACCATTACACCACAACTCTGTCTTCTTATGCCAAGGTCCACATGGTGCCATGGTGCCATCCTATGGCCCATTGATCTCTCATGCTATTCCAAAAAATGTCCAGAAAAAATAAATTTTTTGTGTCTGTACACCAAAAAAAGTGGAAGGCACGCCTGATTCTTCCTTTGCATGAGGATACGTATTCACTGATGGCATCTTTTACAAACGCATCATGTATTCCACCTAAAGGTGCTGTGTGCTCTGAGAGAGCCCAATATATTAGCATTCTTCAACCATAACTTTTGAAGTCGGCATTTGACTATTTTTGCATTTCTTCCAGGTTGTAGTTAGACAACTCCTAATTCTATGGGGAAAGCAAAGACTGTAAAATGCCAGAGCTCCACTCTGCTGAAATAACATTAGCGAAATATCAAGTCCTTTATGATGTCATGAGGGATTCCTTAATGTGACTATAGCCGCCTAATGACATCATAAAAAACAACTGCAACATCAGAAAACAGCCAAGGGTCATCAATCAGCCCATCCTCTCTCCTACTCACCAGGGGCAGCAGCCCAACTTGCTCCTATCTGCTTTTTATGAGCAGTGCCATCCGCTGAATAGCACACAGAGAAGAGACTAATAATCATACAAATATCAGGGAGAGCGGTCAATCATCACCTGAAATGTTCAGTACACCTGAGGGAAATTCGGGTGCTGTAGCCTGAAGAGTCTGCAAGTTTAGCACGTAGAAGAGACAACATTACTCCCTTAGAGGTGACCTGGCGTTCGCTGGGCGACAGGCAACACCAGTTAGCAATTCAGTCATTTTTATAATGTGGGGAGAATGGGACTAAAAAATGAATTCTTTGGTTGCTCTCTTCATCCTCTAGCCATATGCAAAAGCTTTTTCCATGTTGCCCAGATACCCATCTGCATGTCCCATGTTACAAAGACCACACTGAAAGAAGGCTTTGCATCCTCATATTGAAATGGGTGATGGTCCCAATGAGATGCAGTGGCTGCCAAATCCTCTGGCAAGAATGGAAACAGACTCCTCCACATTTGAAAATGCAAATTTTCAGAGGCTCAGAGTTAAAGCCTCATTATACTCTCCTAGGAATACTTGGAAGTTTTCCAGGGTTGGGGACGTCTCGAGGAGTTTCCCAGACTCTCAGAAAAAAAATAAAGTGACAGATACTGTGGTCTCTAGATGTTTCACAGTCACTCTTGGAAGGTGTTTAAAAACGGAGCTTCTGCCAGCATAGTGCTAACCAAAGAAAAGTTGGGGGGTTTTTTTGCCAAACAAGAAGGGAAAGAATCTGGTTCCTTACCTTGTTCCTCACAATTTTACAAATGTTTACGCAGTGTGCTCCTGAGTGGGCAGGCTGTGGTCAGGGTACTTTATAGTGAGCTGTAGAAAATCCTACTTAGGCATCCTCAAGCATGACTACTGTTAAGAAATTGTAACTTTTACAGGCATGGATCCTAAGAGGTAACCAAGAACAGGGGCACACTGTGCTAAGCACTGAACGCACTACCTAATTAGATACAAGAACTTCTATAGCTGGGAAAAGGGGTAAAGCAGAACAGACAAGCTGATGGAAACAAACAGTGTAACATTGCCATAATTTAAGCAAAGGAAAAAATTCAATGCAACAGAAATAAATAGGAAGGGCTGGAGAAGACAACCAAGAAAAAGGGTAAGAGGTGCACAAGGGGAATGAAATTGAGGTGAAGAGACGTGCGAAGGAAGGAGGAAGAGGAAGGACACAAAACTAACCAGCACAAGGTAGTAACAGTCCAACATGCAGAAAATCTTTGAGATGACTGTAAGTCCTGCCTTGGCTTATGGTCTGGAGTCCCTGACCTAGCTCTGCTCTCAAGTTTTCCAACAGGACCAAGGAGGCAGCAGGGGAACTATCCTTCTGTATGTGCATGTGCAACCTGGCTAGACAACATCTTCCCAGCTTCATTTATCAGGGATCAATGGTATGGGCTCCTTCACACACAAGAGCTTCCCTCTCCTACACAGACTCCTGGGTCTTGTTCTCCAATACAAAGCAGAATTGCAACTCCCCCAAACAGTCCTATTCAATTCTCTCATATTTTACTCCTGAGGGGCAAGTACGACTTTCAGCTGGAGTACTGTCCTGGGTTCCTAGTTGGGTTAAGAAAAAATGGTCAGGAAGTTTCTCATACTCTAAACATCTTATGATCTACTCAGATGGTAACTACACCCTATAGGATTGTTCCCAAACTATTAACAAGGATTACCCATTACTGTAGCACTCACTGTATTGCAGACTTCTCTCCTGTAATCTCCTAGGCAATCTATGAGATAGGAACAGATTCTAAGCCACCAAAACACGGCTGATTTACTTCCTTTTCCAGCACTGCCAAAGATTCAAATGTTTCAAAAAGAGTTTGGCATCACAGTCCCCGAATTCGTTAACAACTACTGTGTTAAATTTTCAATTCAGCTAGCTCAGCCCCTTGGGCAACATTTTAGGGTACCATTTCCTGCCTTGTTTAGGACCACACTGATGATTTTCAGCACCTCTCTCTGAAGCAACTCTGGATGAATTCTTTTCATGGCATTTGTGAATTAGCAGTTCTTTAATATTGGGATTATCTTCATGTGAGAGACAAAGCAGTAAACTAGTAAAAGCAGAGAAGTGCCTTCCTGCATCATATGGGGCATAAAAGACATTATACAAACTCCCTTGGTTAAAAGCAGTATGCCACTTCACATTCAATGCAATTGTGACTATATCAAATCTTACTTTATTACTTCCATTCCCAAATCATCAGAATAATGTAAAAAATTTTCTCCATGCTTATTCTAGCCAAAACTATATAGTACAAACTGACATCAGCTCAGAGGGCACTCTGCTGTTCAGAGCAGATTTGAGCTATTCTGTGTCTGCTCTAAGGGCATTCTTCAGTTCTCCTATAAAACTTCTTGCAAGGAGAAAGATTCTGTGATGAGCTGATGCAGGCTAATGCATGCACAGAAAGAGACTGTTTCAGCATGTGCACTGATCTGCCTGATCCTCTACCACCGTGATGCAAGCTGGACTGACTTTCATAATTCTAAAGTATAAGCTAGTGTAAAATCACCTGCTTTTCATACAGTTGTCCAACCTGCCTAGTCTCCAGATTCTCTGCCTATTTGGCCTTGCTTTTTATTTTCTAATATTCAGCAGCTGCTCATACTGATACCCAGAATGAACATTTTTCTTTTCTGAAATATGTAGCTGATATTTCAAGAAAAAGCCATGGACCAGAGCAGGTTTCAGAATGGAAAACCAAAGTGATATGCAACTATGTGAATCAGTTAACCACCTTGGCAGTACTACTAACAGAGAACACCAGACTCAGAAGTCATGAAAACTTTTCTTCAACAATCCCACATTTGGAGGCACTGGGAAGATGAATTTGTTACGGCTCTAAAATTAACTGAAACTGGAGATTGTCTCTTGGCTTAACAGTGAGAGTACACTTGAGTTCGCTATGACTCTGAACCCTTTTAAAGGCATGCAGGGTAAAACCATGACCAGCTTTGTGTTTCACCTGCTCCTCTCTCTAAGCAGCTGCAGGGAGAAGTCTATTTTCATAGGTGATTTGTGATTTGAAGGTTGTGTTTTGAATTTACTTCAAGGTTCCAGTGTCTCAAACCAGCCTATGCATTCTCAGCACAAAGCGCCCTTCTCCCCTCCTTTCCACATCCTTCAGTAGCTGCAGAAATGATCTTAGGGACAAACAACAAGGCAACAGCTCAAAGACTGGCCACTCTGGGGACCAAGTCAATTAAATTGCTAGAAATGAATGTCATCCAATTACTGGGTGGGGGAGCAGCAACCCCACTACCTTTTCCTGGAGCTTAGAAGTCTTAGTTGCTCTGAGAGGCTTGTATCACCTTCCTGGCTCCTTGTAGTGGTCTGCTGGCTACCATCTGATGAGTGCCTGTCCAAGCCAATTCCTCACCTTTGATGCGTGCTGGGCCAGTCATTTCTGTTTACCCATTAGCTAACAGATATCAGACCACCCTCCCCTTTTATTTGTTTATTTGGCAACATGAGGTAAAAGCAATTTGCATATTTTTTAAACACTGTTGAGGAGGCTGGAGGGAGCAAGCCTCTGACAGAGGTGTGCAGAATGGGACAGTGACAATGGCATGGGCTTGGCTGATGCACATTCACACCCCCACCAGCATAGCGATTCCTGAAAACAGCAGTTCAAGATCAAATCATGCTTATAGTATCCACCTGCTGTGACTTGCAGCCATACCCTGCTCAGGATGCCCCATGTGGCATTTTCTGCAGTGGGCAGTAGTCCACGCTGTCTGTGTCCCTTTTTTTCAGTCCAAGCCAGTTCTCTGGTCAGAAGGTCCCCAGTGTGTGTCTCGGGAGAAAGTGGTCTCAATGGAGCCAACTGAACATGGGCTAACCACTGATTAGCCAAGAGCATGGGACTGGCTGATTCCTGACTATAAATCTTGTCCTTTATGTTTTTATGCCTTGCCATTAGCATCCTCTTAGTTTCAGTCTTGTAGGACCAATGCAACTGACAACCCACAAAGCCGGATGAGGTCAAATACTTTCAGTACTGCTGATGCACAAACTCTCTTCCTCAGGGTTTATTTCAGTTTCTCTTTCTTTTGTTCCAAACAGCAGTCCTATGCTGAACAGTGCTCTCAGACAGTTCATTAATTTAAGGACACCAGAGCCCAAGCAGATCATTTACAAGTCAGCATGAAGTACAAAGACAAGGAGGAGGCAGTGCTGCTGGCATTTTGGATAAAGAAGACATTCAATAATTTTAATCTCATTGTAACTCTGCTATTTCCAGATTATATAATCCCACTCTTGAAAGAGGGTAATTTGAGCAGACTGTCACATTAAATAAAGGCATTTGCCGCATATGTTAATTGCAGCAGAAAGCTGTTAAGCAAATAAGCTTGTTGCACCAAAACGTTATTCTTTTAGCAGGTCTGTTCCTTTCATGGATCTCCAATTCACAAGCCATGCTCTTTCAGAATGCACATTTCAGTTTAAGGCAAAGAAATGTGTGCACTGAACTGATCAATTTTTTTATTACGTTGACTTTTGGTTAAATTTTAAGGCATGCTGTGCCACAGAAGTAAATTCTTTTAAACAGGTTTATTTCTACACCAAGATTTCAATGGAAAGATTTAAAACTGTATGTGGAGAAGGACTAATAAAAAATGTATTTTCTTAACATATATTAGCATTAATAAATCCTACAGCGCACTGCCCGACAACACCCCACTCTAATACGATCCATTTAGTAAGTTCTTTTTATCACTTACTTCACGGTCTATAGTGTGTGGGAAAGCACCTGTGTTACAATCTAAGCACTGATCATATTTATTGTTACTATTTGTTATGTAATAAAATTGCCTTAGCTGCATGTTATTCTTAAAAAAATACCTGGGTTTTTTGATCACGTATTTCTGACTCAGTGAAAAGAGGAGTATATATTATATACAGAGGGGGAATACTGGTATCACGGTGCTTCGAAACTCACACGTTTTAGTTTCTTTAGGCAAGTGAAGGAGGCTGAAATGAAGGAGAAGCCTACGCAAATCGGAATACACACCGTCTTCTGACAATCACTGAGTCTGCATCTTTCTTTTGGGAAACCTAGTAACAGCTGGTTCATTTCACATGCAAGATAGGAGCATCAGTGGTGGAAATAGAGAGCAGATTGGAAATGGACTGGTTCTAAAATGGACAGCGGCCTCTCTTCCTTCAGAGAGGCAGAGAATATCAGCTTTTCACATACAAACCTAAACACTAATTAACAATTCAAGCCATACATTTCCAAGCCAAGAGACATTCTGGGGTAGCTGATGGCAGTTTCCAAGGGGAAAAGGAAGTTCCTCTAATAACCTCTGATTTTTGAAAAGACAAATCTGATCTTTGTAAGCCTAAATTTGCACATTCAAACTCATGCCCAAATTTTAAAAATAAATAAGAAATGTGGCCAAACACATGTCGCTGGGATTCTTCATGGAATCAGAAAAAAAATCAGAGGTGTATGTATGTGCACCACGCAGCCAGACACATAAGAAATTACATGGCATTCTTACCTGTATTAGGTGCCAAAGCATTCTCAATCCATACTCACCAAAGTTTTGTTCCATCTGTCACCCCAGCAAAATTCTCTTAGTTCTGTTTTTGGTAAACTTATGCATCCATGTCATTTCACTTGCTTATCAGGATCTCAGTCACACTTGTGCAGTGCTGTCAACCATATCCTGAAGGCACAGGAGTGCTTGAGGTATTCCTGCAATTAGAATTTATAGGGAAAAAAAATAATCTACTGATAATGCATAAAATCTCAAATTTAATTCAGTCTCTTGGATAGTAGCCAGGAAGACCATTCTGACAACAGTAACCACTCCGCTAATGTCAGCAGACCTGACTCTCAGGGAGAAGATGAGCTAAGTGAGGCCAGGTCAAATTCACATAATTACTTTTCAGAGCAGAAACACATTTCAAAAAGCATATGCAAGCAGTTTTAATTTCTCCTTTTGACCATTTCCATGTATTATCAATGTACGTTTGCACTTCATGTAAAAGTAAAGATAAACTGAATATAAAGAAACTACCCAAAGCAATCTCCTTTCACAAGCAACCTGCAGGAAAATGTTTCCTTGAAGTGCCTCTAAATGAACCACATTGAGAAAATAAAGAACATTATGACCTGCAAAAGCTGTATGCTTGCTAGCCATATACTGCTTAAGCACAGCATTCATAAAACGGAAGCATAAAAAAAACCCAAACAGCTTTAGGGAGTGCCAGCACCAAGACAGAAGGAATAAAAATGGACTAAATTTGTATGTGAAGAAAGCAGAGACTCAGGAAGGTATAGGAGTTTCAGAAATTCAGCAAGGCCTCTTAGCAGGACAGCACGGTGTAGGCGTATGATATCAGCCAGAGCATGAAATGAACTAAGACTCAGTTCTGTCAAGCGAGTCTCTCTGAAGCTGATCTTATCTTAGCTAGAAGTCTTCCTCTTACAGAAAACTTGGCAAACTAGACAGCTAATCCCACTAACAAACCATGAGAAAGACTGGGAGATTGTTATCCATGATGAGTACCATCTACCTCGGGCTATAGAACTTCATCTAAGTTCATCTTCTCACAACTCTAAGTCTGGCCTTTGCATCAAAATCATGGGTCAGTTATGCTCCCCTGGTACCTCGCAGTGTTGGTCCTGCTCTGAGTGGGGGGTTAAATCAAATGCATCTAGAGGGCCCTTCCAAGCTGAATTAACCTGTTTTTCTGTAATTCCAAGGTGGTTGAATGCAGATGTTCCAGAAAAAGGGATGGACCAATTTGTGATGCTAGGTTGCTCGTTGCTCAAGGGGCAGTTTCCTCATGAACAAAGCCAGTTATCAACTTTTGTTTCCAAAGGTGATTTGATCATTAATATAATCTGATAATTCAACTGATGTAATTACATGTGCAGCTAACGTATGATCTCTTTAGAATATCTACTGTTCCAATAGTATACTGTCTTCTCCATACAGTCCCACAGCCGTGGTCACGTTCAGCATCAAGCAACTGCAGGATTTAATTGCAAAAGCCCCTTACTCTGCCTCAAGCAACACGCTTGGAAATGTGCTGAAGCCTTGTCCTGCATTGCCAACCATAGCACTGGCAAGGTACCGTCTTCATATGTAACACCACCGTCTGCATCTTAGCTAAAGAGACATAATCTCTTACGTGCCACTTGACTATGCATCCAGGAAGCTGAGGGACACAAGTGAAGCCAGTTTCCTTGTAAGCTGGTTGGCAGACTCCCATTTCAGAACAAATGCTATCTGCATTTTACCTTGTAACACCAAACCAGATTGTGGGGCACTCTAGCTCAGTTAGGAAAGGATTTGCTGTAGTCAGGGATGCCTGGGGACTAAGCTTCATTATTTATTAGGTTTGGTAAGATTTGTGGGGATGTCTCTCTGGCTACCCTTCTCTCAGTCTTTCTTCAGCTGTGTGCAACATTATTTCAAATGCACAATTTAAAAATGAAAAACGCTAGGCAAGCTCCATGAAATAGTTTTCAGAAAGTCTTCCAACCCTTCCCACCTCCACCTTATCCTGTATTTTTAACTCACTGCAAATGTCTGGTGGGACTCTTCTCAATACTGTGTAGAGAGCCTGGCTAGTTACATTTGTATGTAAACCCTATAATTTCACACAACAGTTCCCAGGAAATTGTGTTTCTGAGGTCATTCTTACACTATTTTCATTCCGTATGTAAAACTCAAGTTAACAATATCTGGGTCTGCAGCTCTTGTCTTAACAAGGCCCTGTGGCTCAGATCTTAGCTGGATGGTGCTTGAATTTTTGCTCATGCTCCAGACCCCAGATCAATATGTGTAGTTAGTACAGCAGACTATGCAAAGTGCTGAGTTAAACTCATGCCTCTGGTACTACTTCCATTAGAGCATTGTAGTAGCACATCTGCTAGCAATAGGAGCACATTTGCACAAAGCACCTGGTGCTGAGGACTTGACAGCAACATTATATGCATTTGAGGGGTTTTTTTGTCTGTTTGTTTTAAACTTTGGACTGGCTCTAGTGTGAGCGCACATGGGCCAGATACCATTTGCAGCCGTAGCTCATCATGAGCAATCCTGGAGTGCGTCTTCCATTTTAGCGCACACCAAGATTACCTCAAGATCAATACCAAGACACAGCAACTGTAGACAGCTAGGACATCTCAGCTGAAAGCCCACCACTGATCCCAGCTAAAATGCTAATGTTGATGCAGCATCAGAGACCAACAGCTTTTGTACCTAAAGAAATTGCAAAGGTGGTTTTGTATGCTTCTAGGGCCGGTCCTCTGACAGCACTTTAAAATCTGGATCATCTAAAAAGGCTTCCACAACTACAAACTACTGCAATGCCAGGGTTACTGCACAATGTGTAACTGTGGACATTAAGATGAGTAGCTTGCTACCTGAAGCTTTCTCATTGCAATATTTCCATCTTCCTGCTCAGATAATGTATTAATTACAGGTTGGAAAGGACTCATTACAACTTCATAAGTAGAAGGAAGCTAGGAAGAATCTTCACACAAATCAATAAACTAAAATCCCACTGACAGTACTACTGCTTACCAGACTTCACAAGACAAAGAGGTATCCGAAAAAGCTAAAAGGACATGAACAAGGGGTAATGCATATCCAGAAGAGAAAAAAAACCCACAATGCTAAAATGTGGAAGAGTATCTGAATATGAATTCCTGGTGAGAAATACATTTTTATTTATAGGAATAATATGTTGCAGAATCTTCCGTATTCTTCAGAGCTTGTTGCCAGAGCAGCATGTGAGGCTGAGGATCATCAGAAGTTTCTGCTGGCAGTGGGGCATCTCCTGTTGAGGCACAAAATATAAATTGGTCTGTGACAGTAGGAGAGGCAGTAAGAAGTGAAACGCACACTGCTGGGTGCCTGAAATTCACAAGTTCTGCACTCCTCATCTGTTCTTGACTTGTACCATCTTTTTAGGCTTTTTTCCTCTGACTTCTCATTAGGTTAAGCTGTTATTTTTGTTCAGGATCAAAGAAGGAAAACTGAACGGTAAGAACACAATATTTTATGTTCTTGTGCATATGTAAGACTGCAGAGGGTGCCAACTCCTTGCATGCACCAGGTGAGCAGAACGAAGGCTGGACTGCGAATTTCCTCTGAGCTCCTACTTGCACAAGCCCTGCCAGCTGCTTCTGCTCTACCTACAAGCAAAAAGCACAATCCTCCACTACACCAGAGATCAGAGAAATACAGCTGTATGTGGTTAGACAGGATTTAAGGTCTACAAGTATATGTTAGACAAATATGTATTTTGGGGATTTTTTCTCTCTGCTGCCACAAAAGGTTATTGCTGATAGCTGTATATGAGAAATTATAGTGTGTGTAGCAATCTTAAGGACACCACATGAAATTGCATTACAGCTGTGATGTCAAAAAAAGCGACTTTGGGGTTTTTTTGATGGAGCCTATTACACAGGACTTCAAGTCACATAAAAAAATACTGGCAGTCTTAGATTTTCCTGTTGCTTGAACTGGTAATAATCTAGCCAAACGAAAGGAACCAAGAGGATAACTGCAGTGATCCTGAAAGTCTGTTCTGAGAGGGAAAGTTGCGTGCTCTTTTAATGCCTATTCATATGCCCTAAACCCTTAGTTCAGCTTCTATGGTAGGTGAAAAAATGGGACATGTGATTAGTTCTGGTTTCCTTGCTTTTTATTGTCAGATCCTCATGTCGCTTGTTGACAGAACTGAATGATATGATCAGGAGGTAACAATCCCTACACCTCAGTTGGGAATGTCTTATTCTTGGGAAGACCCCTTCCATTAGAAAGAGAAATGTGTATTGTGGGTCAAGAGAGAAATTCTACACAGATGAGCTGCGTTTTGTTGCCAGCTCAAATAAAGAGTCTCTGTATGCTAGGACTTGCGCAAGTCACTTGATCTCCAGGTGTCTCAGTTTCCCATTCCTTTGTCAAGCTTTCACTTTGGGCAAACATGGCACCCACTTGACTTTGCCTCAAGGCACTACTGTAATACAAAATAAATATTAATAACAACTAAGAGTGCTTGGACATGCAAGGCTAACTGTGGCCTACCTCTGGCTGTCATGAATATGAACTTTGCAAATTTGTCCACAGAAACTACAGTTGTGTAAAACTGCTATAACCACCACACACATTTATCGAAGATACAGTCAAGCAGCAGCAACTCCATCACTCTTCCAGACTTAAAACTATTGTTCCAGCTTTGCAAGGTGATTTCTCTTCATGCACTTTGTTTTGTACGTTAAAAAAAAGGCAAATACTATGGTATAAAAGCTAATGGGAATGTCTCTGTCAATGTATCAGTTTATGTCAAACAAAAACCCCTGAATTCATGCCAAATATAAAGTCAAATGTTTTAATGGAGATATTAGTAATCTGTGAATACAAGTAAAAGCTAATGACATTTGCCTTTTATTAGTGTCAGTAATCAGTATTCTCTATATGCAGATGGCAAAACCCTGAAAAGCCTTTATTTGATTATTAGTGAATCTAGATCGGATATGGGCATCTTATTCAAAGGAGTATATAAAATTGTTGATACTGTCTGCCCTTTTCTCCCTATAAACATTTGTCAACTCACTTGCCATCTGCTGTTCTGTGTATACACATGCCCAGGTTAATGTTAGCTGAGGCTGCAATATAGCTATGTTAAATAATATTATCTGATTTGTTGGATGATGGTATTTCTAATGGAAAACAACATGGTAATTTCAGAATGTTACTGATTAGATGAAAATGATATTGCATCAAAGTTACTTCCTTAATTTATTCTGAAAAAAACAAGAAGGATTTCTCTATTAAGATGCTTAATTAAAATCTATCTCTCTCCATACAAAATCTATACTTCAGGTCCTGCATGTCAGGTCTGAAAAGAACAAAGGCTGATTAGCATCTTTTACACTCTGCTTTTCTTTTTGTCACTTATACATTCATTACAGCAATTCCAGCCAGGTTTAGAAGGTCTGAGAGAAAGGATGCTGTTATACGGACTGGCTGAGCACAGGCAGAAGAACAAAAGAATGCAGCTCAGCTTTTTAGGTTTATAGAGAAAATGGGGGGAGTGGTCGGAGTCCAGATGGGACGCGGCTGGGTGTGACGGGGAACAGTTCTTACTTCAAGGGAACCTATGAGAAACACATCACATAAATAATGTCAGAGGAACTGATGCTAAAGTCAAACTGCTCCATCACTCTCCCAGAGTTTCAGGGTTCCCTCCCAAACATAGAAATAAAATAGGAAAAAAGGCAATCTGAGCATCAGCAATATGGCGCATACACACACACATGCGTGCACAGAGACACAGACACACACACAAATTTATGCACTCTCACAAACAGGCTGGTAACAACCACAAGGGAAAAAAAATTAAATTCCACCTCTCTCTCAGTGAAGCAGTGAATTACATGCTGCTGAGTTGTAAAAAAAAAGCCTTTCTAGCCTTTAGTGCCTCTTGCTTTAACATATTACCTAGAGAACTCTGCGATCTCTGAAGATGAGAACTTATCTGTCCCGTTCCTGAAAAATGAAGTTTGCATCAGCCCAAATATCTGCCTCATTGGATGACGTGCATCATTTAGCCGCAAACCAAGATGATGTTGGTTTAAAATAAGAAAGGCATATACTATAAAATTGTTAAAATATTCTTTTATATCGTACCCTAAACAAGAGAAGGAAGTCCTAGCAATACTACATACTGTTATTTGCATCAGTGGAAAGGAAAATAATGGGGTAATTAGCTGCATGTTGGGCAGAACATCTGGTGAAAACCTGACATTCACTCTTATAGAAAGTCTAATTCTGTCCTTGCTTACTTTTGTCTGCAGTAGGAAAAGGCTTCTTGCAATCCACGGCGTTTGCAGTGCTGTACAATGAGACTCATGATCATCTCCTCTTTACTGCTACACCTCAGCAGATTCTAAGATATAACTGGTGGTTGTGTTTGGGAGCAGTGCACATGAAACCCACTCCCTTGTAGTAATACCTAGCAAATCTTCTGACAAGATGCCTCTTACTAGCCCCAGGGCATCCTGAACATATTTGAGTAGAGTACCACAGTCTCCCTATCTGAGAAGCACGTCTGTCAACCCTTCAGCAGGAAATGTTAGATGAATTTGGGGAATATTTTGGTATGTGGAGCAGAGCTAGAAAAATGTGTATTCTGCTTGCCTGCCTGGGCTCACTTGGCCTTCCCTCAAGCCTGCTTCCAGCATTATTCCTGGCATATCACACAGGAGCTGGGAGCATGGAACTTTTTTCACTTGAGTGTTGCAGGTGAACACTAAGAAATTACTCTCCTCTGCTCTCTCCAACAAAAACAGATTGGGGGGGTGGGGCAGGAGTGAAAATAACAACAAAGCAGTGTCCCCCTTGCAGTGCCCATTTTCTTTAGATTTACTAGTGTAAATGTGCTCCAGAGTCAGTCGTCCTTAGAGGCAGGGCTGAACTCAGGCACAGTGCTGCATGCTGTTCTGACAGGTGCTTAGACAGGCAGAGAAGGTCCAAAGACAGGAGAAGCAAGGAGTGGGATTAGCTTTTGCTAATTTGTGTCAGCGTCACTTGACTCAGAACTGTGATCAGCAGCCAAGCCTTTCATAAATCCAGCCAAGCTCCTTTTAGTAACTTTCCAAAGGAGCTGAAAATACCCATGGTATCTAGCTCTGGGTGCAACACAGATTGTCCCAAGCATCCATCAACTCACTTTATTAAACAACAGCATCAGGCAACAGACTTCAAGTCTCTTTTTAGATCAAACAAAAATATATACATGAGATGGTTCATTTAAGGTGTTACCTCTTGTTCTTCTCACTTAGCCCTTGGGAGATGTGTGAAGAATGGCTGAGCAGGCTACAGAGCTTCTCCCAGGTCCTAGGCTGTGCAGGGCACAGAAAGCTTCCTGTTCTGCTCATCGCCACAGAGGGTGCTGCCTGAGAACAGACAGGTGAGAAGGATCAGCACAGAGCAAATAAGCTGCAAAGCAGGGGGGGACACAGGGTTTAGGTACAGACAAATGGAGGGACGAGAACAAAACCGATGTCCAGAGGAATGGCAGAAGACAGACATACAGAGATGGTTTTCTGAGGACCACTCCCTATGGACTGCCTGTTTTGAGACAAAAATAATAACCAGGAAAGTCCCATATACACCTGAACGTATAGGACCACCCAGTGTCAGCCCCAGAAATTGTGTTATCCAATGTCCTCTGTCCTCAAAATATCTGGAAATAAACAATTAATAACTACATGGAAAAGTCAAACAGTCTGTGGTATGGTGTGCATTTGCTCATGTCTCCTATATTTCTTTCAGTTATACATAGAATAAAATTTTCCCACACTACAAAGAACTGTCATCGAGTGCTGACATCTCCATCACTACAGGCATGCTGAATAGAGTTCCCCATTTCAGAGACTACAGATTAAATAGGAAATACACTAATGAGACAGGAAACCAGTAAGAGACCATTTATGCCAAACTACTCAATCTGCTCCTGATGGCTTATTGTCCCATGCAATTGTCTACTTAAAGTGGTCTGTATCATACTGTTCTATGATTTTTCACTGTGGTGTGCATTTTGCCACCTCTTGGGAAAGAGGTATTTTGCCAGTGACATCTTTGTTCAGAAGCACCCAAAAAAACCAACTTACCATTCTGGAGTTTTTCTAAACAGTTTGGGGTTTTGGGTTACAAGGGGCTTTTTTTTGGTTTTGGTCCTAGCCTTTATTAATCCTCACAGCTCCGACAGGCTCAGCCTTCTCAGGAGAAATCGGCAACCTGCCGTAAATTATGTTAGGCAAGATAATATTCTGAAACAAGATAGAAATCATTGGTTATTTGGACACAGAGGACAATGCTAGCTTTGCCAAATCATCAGAAAGGCGTGCATTTGCTCAAGGTTCCTTCTGAATGCGTAAAGTGATTATTAATGGCTGTCTACCTTTCGCAGATGTCATTTTATCTGTCTTTTCCCCTAATTTGATCATCAGCTCCTCCATCCTGCCCTCACTCATCAGCTCCTCTTTCACATAATATCTGCGTGGCTCATTCAGCAGTTTACTATTAATAGCCCGGTTAAAGTTACCAACATTACTTCCAGAAAGGCGTCTGTCTTCGTTTCATCCTAATTCCCAAAGTCTTTCCATTCCACATTAAAAAATTAGGTGCCAAAACTTGCTGACTTTTTATCATTTTGCCCAAAATGAGACAACATACAAAAAGACGGGGAATTGCTCACTTACGTAAGCCTACCACCATTACAACACATTCTCATGCTTTCTGCACTTACAAGAAGGTGTTAGAGTCTTGTTGGTAAATTTGCTTCCATTTCCTTTCTGCTGGGGAGACTGTTCAGCTACCTTTCTGGAACACAGGCTAGCATGCATTCAAACACTCTCTTTATTCCTGTGCTATCACCTGGATGTTACATCTACATCTGCTCTTGGGGCAATCACTGTCATCCAAGTAGATGCTCCCCTGCTCTTCTGCATTAAGAAAAATTTCTGCATCATGAAGGACCTGTTGGATTTCCAGGCCACACAGTAAAGCTATGGAACAGAGTATCTACAGGACTGTTTGGTTGGCTGTGAGGAGGAATTAGTGAACTAGAATTTAAACTAAGCATCTAGAATCCTCCATCATCCAGCTGTTCTGCTGTATTTAGTTTATGTGGACACAGTGCTTTTTTCAAAGAAGAAAGCTCTGTTACTACCAAAACATGGTGGTATCTACTTGTCGCTGAATGCTGAGGTTGATGGTTGCTGTGTATGTTCTAACACAGGTGACCATGCCTAGAAAAGCAGTGGCTCAAAACCAGGTGCAGCTGCCCATTTCTGACCTTTGTAATTAAGAGTGTTGTGGACTGGGACATTTGTACTGCTCATGGAGCTAAAGAAAGAAGGTAAGAAACAGGAATCAGCAACCCAGCTCTTCTGTGGGTGAATAGACAGCTAAGTTTTGGGTTGTTGTTTGTTTTTTTCTTTTTTTTACAGCAACCGTAAGTTCAGGTATTAAATAATTGCATTTAAAACTGGAATAACGTGGACGTAACTTGTGATTGTATTCGTACTGTAATTACTACACATGATAAAATAACTTCACAGCACATTCAGCCATATACTACTTTAGTTAGAACAATCCGCTTAATTTCTATCACAGGTACACAACCCTATAAATATATAAGTATAATAATATAACACAATTCCCAACAAATGTGCTGTGGTCATTCACAAAAAAACCCAAAGAGGTCCCAACATTTCCGCAGATATCTTACACTCTCTGGCATTAACCACTTCTAAGAGGCTGCGTTACAGACCTCACTTCTAACTCTGACATAATCTGACTTTGGTGGGGATTATAGCAACGTTAACGTAGTTTCTGTAGTCTACTAACCTACAAACCGCCTTCTTTAAAGCCGTGATGGATACAGCACATGATATATCACTCCTGTTCTCTGGAACTTAGATACCCTGACAAGAATAAAACTATGACAGTAACACAGTGTCAGCACAAAGACAAGCTAGACCTTGCATAGTGTTCACAACCTTATTAGTAGAGTAACACTAGTACCAATTCACACTGGACACAAAGCAAGGGGAAGGAAAGAAGCCGTCAGAGAAAGCCAGGCTGTAGTTACTGTGCTGGTAGTACTACTTTTCCCTTTTTACTTCTCCAAGACTCTGCCATCTTTACAACGAGCCTGACTTCCAGAACTTGCACACATCTAATTTGAAATCAGGCAAGTGTGTTCAACAGACACAGTGGAGAGACAGGCTGTTGAATATTTTTTCTTTCATCACTGAAGGATTCCCTGCTGGTTGTAATCAAGATCCGTAAACTTGCAACTTAAGTCAGTCTGAATGCTGTGATCCCAGCCTCATTTATTGCTGCTAAATTCAACCATATGTACACATCCACTTGTGCTCTGATCTACTGTGCAAGAGCAAGAATTATATGAGATTCACTTGGTTAACTTTTCCACGTCATGATGTAATGATACAAGGCAAGAGCTCTAACCCAAGAGACACAGAAAAATGAAACTGGACAAAGGTCTACACAGAACAATACTGTGAAGAATGATCCTGAACTGGTACCTGGGGAATAAGCTGAACTACTTTTAATAGGTCTTTTTTGTCTCTTAACTTACATGATGAAACTTCCAGTTAGTATTTCAGTAAAGTATGAAAACAGTCAAAATCTTCCTCTGGCAAACACGTATGCTAAAATTCAAGACATTTACACAGCAATGTAAATGTAATTTAATTGTTATCTCTTAAAAAATCAAAGTGAAAACAAAAAAGTAAATGTCTTCAAACTGAAATAAATGCAACACCTAAAGTTTGTCTGACTGCACAGTCCCTTACAGACAGGAATTTATTTTAGCAACATGACATCTAATATGGCTGCACTACATTTTTTTACACATACACATGTAAAGATCGGAACATCTCCTGTTGTTTGATAACTCATTGCTCAATTAATTGGTTCGTGTTTAGCAAAGTGGCTGTTTCTCAGTGGGGACTAACCACACGCCAGCTATGAACTTTAAAGTAAAACCAATTATTAGTTAACAGTAAAGAAACAATCTGTAAGGCATCTTAAAGAACGCAAATCTTCATTATAAACTGCTGAATGGAAATGCACAAATAGAAAGATGGCAGCAGGCTAAGTTTTCTTGCACAGAGAAGAAAAATACATACAAACCAAGCTTTCCCTCCACCTTCACAGCACTAACAGTATATTGAAGAGACAGACTTCAGATTTTTTTTTTTTTTCTCTCATTGCCAAGAAGGATACCCTGCTGGGTGTAATTAAGATCCACAAACTCAGGGCTTCAGTCAGTGGGAATGCTGAGATCCCAGGACTGGCCCTGTTTAGTGATACTAGTTTCAGACCTATGCTTGGCATCCCATGCCAAGGCATTGCATGTCAGCCTGGGCTACTGATTCAGATTTCTAGTTTCATTAACTTCACAGCAGCATAAAATAGTGAAGCATTCAGCTAAATTTAAGCCATTTACATTACATTTCGGTAAATATGGAGTGGATGACTTAAAGCTGTAAGGCCAAGGTGTTGCACAGACAAGCAGTGAGAAAAGTACTCTCATACCTCACAGCTTTTACTTCTCTTTATCCTTGTCTCACAGGCACTGTCAGAAATTAGGCCTGTCTGATAGAACTCCCTAGCATCTGTAAAACTTTTATTATAAGCAGTCAAGCTTAAATTTTCATGTTATTTGACAATATTTTACCTGCATAGTTGCATTCTCGGAGAATTCAAGTTCCCTTCTTTATTTGCCACATACACATCACTGTGATAATTCGTCTTCTATTTATTGATTATTTTCTTCTACACATTTGTTGTTCATACGTTATGTACATCAAAATGTCATTAAATGCCAAGGCAGGAGCAACAAGACAGCTATATGTACTTACTCTGCGTGATTAATACTGAATGTAATCTTGCTCGTAATATACTTGTGTATAATTTTACCTTTAAGTTACTACAAATGGTCTGAATATTTTCACTCCAAATTACCCTGAAGATGTCATAGTGTTTGCTTACTTCTGCTATAAGTCTTTCTATCTGTCATCATTTGCCAATGGTGCCTCGCCCAGAAAACATCCATTCGTACAAAGAGAATCCCCCTTAAAACAGTAAGTGCTTTTAAAGTTGAAATGGTGTATTCAGGATGCCACCCTGAAGACCTCCAAGCGTGGGACTCTCTCCAAAATGAATACCAATTTCTTGGTGTAGAGGCATCAGATATGACTATGGAGCGAGAAGAATAATGCTTATAGTAAGAGTGCTGTATGTGAGCAATACCCAAGGTGGCCTATTGCACATGCTTTCATGACAAAGTGCCCACCATCCTTAGTGCAAGGAGCTCTGCAGCCTCTCCACCATACTCTGACTGCAGGGAGCTCTTCCAGATGACGTGCTGGCTCATCTCCAGCCCATCTTCATTCCAACTTAGCTGCTGTCTTGATTGTTCATTTTTAAATGCATAGAGGAAGCTTGTTGAGGAAGGCACCATGTTTTCTTTGTTTATAGAAAAAATTGAGCATAATCTGGCTTCTGAGGGAATTAAAATAAATAAAAATTTGCCTGATTCAGTTTGCATGTTACAGTGCTCTCCACAATACAATACTCTGCAGCAGTGCTTTTGGGAAATACTCGTAAGTTTTCATTTTTCTGCTTTTGTATTTCTGGCTGTCTGCAGTCTGCAATGTGTCCCCTCTTCAGATGTATTAAGGCTAGTGACTTTTGCTGGCTTTGTGCAGATTGTCTGAGTGCTCTGTGGTTTATTCGCTCATTTGGAAAATACTGAACAGCCAAAAAAAATTAAGAACACTTAAAAATAATATTAATTTTTAAAAGTGTACATTGTAGAAATTAATTCTGTCTTGCTATCTGGCTGCAAATGAAACCAAGAAATACAGGTATGACATGGAGTTTCCATGCCCACATAAGTCTTTCTCAATGTTCACATCATTTATGCGAATTTGTAGTTTGTGAAGTTGTGCTTAAAACCAAAAAAACCCCAAAACCCAGAAGGTTCACCAGTGGCACCTCTTCAACTAGCACAGCCTGATCCTTCTCCTATTCTCTAAGATCATAGCTCTCAGGCTTTTGATTCCCTTAGTCTTGAAACTATAAAAATCTTATTTCTATAAGCTCCTTTATTGTTACCCACATAGTCAATAGTGTCATTTTCATTCATATCATTCTGTAGGGAAGTAAGAGGAAATGAACCAGACGGAACAGAGCTATAAATAAGATTCAGCTACTCTGTTCCAAGTGCAGATTCAACAGCATTCTTTTAAAACCACAAAAATACAGCTTGGGAATTATGGGAAGTTTTCTTCTTACTGGAGTTCTGAGATTAGCTTTCATACGGTGGCCACCCTTTATTATTGACTTATGTGAATAGAAGATGCATTTGCTTAAAACTAGCTCTATGAGTACAAACAACAGAGCAGGCTCACATTGCATGTACACATTAGCTCATGCTTATGAGAAAAAGAACTAAAGAATCAGAGGATTCTTAAATACAAAGGATTCCACTTAGAATTACTTCTTAATATAAAGAGCCTTTAGGCTAAAGAGGGAAATCTTGCAGCAAATGGATTACCATTGGTTTCTTACAGGCTTGCTGTGCAATACGATGGATTGTTTGCTTTATACAGCAAGATAATAATGTATAATACTGGTTAACTTTCTGTGTGGAATTCTGAAAAAAAAAAAAATGCACAGAGTCCATGGACAATTTTATTGGGTTGACAAAATACTGCAAATACCATCTTTATGTAAATTCTTAGGAACAAACTAGGCCTACTGGTGCTCTGCCAGAGACACACAGGCAGCAGCTTTTATCCTCTCCAGCAGCCTAACAGGAGGGAGCCAGTTCCACCCAGACTTGGCTGTCTGAGGCAGTGGAGGTGAGGTGCTTATGCTCCAGCATGACTAAGCCACTGGAGAAAACACAGCAGCAGCAGTTGTTGGGAGAACCACTGTGGGAAATAGCAGTGCATGCAAGGAAACATTGTGAGAGCTGCACGTCCAAGGAGGGAGACGGAGAACAGCTTCAGCAGTTTCATGACTGGGCACATGTTCTTTGGGAAGACGCATAGACAAAAACTCACTTGACAAATGCTGGCAGCTGGCAAGCTTGGTAAGTTGCCTATCGCTGTACAAGGGTATGGATAGCAGTTAGTTTTCCACCAGTTACTCTGAAACCGAGCTGCTTACGTTCATCTGCTAACGGTTATAGATATCTCTTAATTTTGTATTCCCCTTGCTATATAAAGGAGCAAGATAGCAATTAAAACAAAACTACAGATAAAAAAACCTAGGGAGGTGATACAGGCAAATGCTGGAAAGACTCAGTTGAAAATCTTCTCCGAAATATAAAATTTGTCAAAAAGAAGCCTTTTGTTTCTGCCTACATACATAGAGCTCCAGGATGAACAGAGGAAAGACTCTTAAATGTAAGAAAACAAGAACAGCAGTCTTGTGTCAGGCTGTAGGCCCACCTAGCTCGTGTCCTGTCTTAGGCAGCTGCTCCCCACAGATACCTGGTGCAGAATCAAAGACAAGGCATCCACGGCACAACCCTCCCCATGGCACCCTGTCCTAACTTTTGACCATCAATATTTTAAAGGGACTTTCAGAGTCAGAGGTAGCATATGGAACATGCCAATACCCGCAAAAGGACCTATATTTCACGAGTCAGTTTCAATCCCTTTTTGATCCTACTCAAACTTCTGCCATCTCTGACATCCAATTACTTCACAATTAATTAAAAAAACCAACCAAACAAACAAAACAAAACACTGATGGATGAAAATGTAATTAGGTGCCTCCAGTTCTAATATACCGAGAAACAGGGAATAACATTTCACTAGTCACAATGTCACGCATGAGTTTTGAGAATCTCTAGCATTGACTCTCCCCTTCTTTGCAATCAAGTAATTCTTACTCTATCTGTCACCATCCTGTACGAAGGCAGTCTGTATCTCTGATCACCCATGTCAGATCTCTCTGAATCTTTTCTGGTTTCCCTCATATTCTTTTTGAGACTAAATACAGCATTCAGGATGGGGGTACCACATATTGATTCTTCTAGTGGCATAATTATTTTTTCTGTTTTCTTCTCTATTTTCTCCCTAATATCTAATGTTTTATATCCCTTTAAAATGTTGCTACCGTGTATGTATGGTGAATGTGCATATATAACCTGGGGAATATATAGAGCTAAGCATTTTGTATATCGACTGCACCAGCTGAGTGCAAAACCATAGCCTTACAGGCGGCCACTGGAGTAAGGTGGGTAGGTTACGTGCATTGTTGTTCTGAACAGCAAACAAACAGATTCCAGCATTCTGAAAATCCTGTTGGAGAACTGTGCTCTTCAGAGCAGTACTGAACTTCTTGGCCACAAGCATATACACTGTAGCTGAAAGGCCACTGAGACCCAGATCATTCAGATTCAGCCTGTCAGAACACTGATACTACAGGAAAGCCTTATAAAACAGTGGGTTTATTTTAGACAGTGTCTTCTTCCTTGGGGATTCCAGTTGTGCCTTCAATCCTGCCTGACTCTTCCACATAGAAAGTAAGTTTCACATGCAGATATTTTGTTTTTGCAGAAACTATCAGTGCCAGTGATCATCACTTGAGAGTGTCCCTTACCAAAGCAAACCATTTTTAATAGTAAGACAGGTAACCACTAGCCAAATCCTCAATACGTACTTTTGTATGGAAATCCTAAACGCAAAATTAAGTTTGCTAATTTTTGATTAAATGTTCACCTCCAACCTATTTCCCAGTAACTAGATGATTCTGAACGGAAAGCAGAAGCAACCACAGAAAATTAGAGCTTGTGCAAAAATGCTAAAAATGTTCAGAAAGCTGCCCAGAAAAGTACATTTTGATTGCTGTAGGTCTCAGAGCTTTTAAGCATGTGGATGTCTATACAGCTTGTGAGTGAATATTCCCTTAGAAATGTCAAAGTTTCATTGTATTTCCAGCAGTGTGGTTCATTCTTTTTCTGTATCTCGTTGCTCAACTTGATATTTTCAGCTGATGCCTCTGTAAAACAGAATTTATGAAGTATATGCAAAGAGCCTGTCCTGACAGTCCTATTCACTTTTGTGAAGTGATGAGTTGGAGCCAAGTGCCGTGAAGACTCTATGATTTGATAATTAACGCAACCCATGGATTTGCTAAAGTATAACCGATGCTGTATTTTACTACCCTCTTCCAGCCATTCATCCTTTGAATTAGGGTAATCGGATAGATCTTTAAGTTACAAGGAGCAGGTTGTGCTGAAATAAAGCATTAATGAAAATGAGAATTTAATGATCTAGAGAGAAACCTGACAGTACAGCTAAAACCACAGGGGAGCAACAACAGTAACCCTGAGTATCTCACCTGTAATTAAAGTGCTGATAAGCCCAGGTATCACTGCTCATTAATATTCAACTGTAAAAATAGAAGATGACGAGGCAAACATGGAATAACGATATTTGGCTCGTGCTCTCTCCACAAACACTTGCTTCTCACTTCCCACGTGGGACAGTAGCATCTCAGAGCTAGACCAAGCCAAGCACTGTGCTGCAAACTGTCGCAGACAAGCCAAAGTAGCCATGCTTTGTGGAAGTTCAAGGGAGGGGAATTTTCTGTTCTTGCTAATTTATTCCGTGCTAAGAAGTTGGTATCTAAGGATGAGTCTTTTGTCATATCATGCATCACTGACAGACATTCCAGAGGTGAATGATGTTAAAAAAACCAAGAACTGCTTGTTGCCCAAGGCATGTGCTAGTTTGTTGCCAGTTTATGTTTCACACTTAATGGCTCTGTTAGCTCCAACAACCTAAAAATAAAGCAATGAAACACACTCTGCAGATACCTTTGGGACCCTCATAACGCTCCAGGAACTGGGAACCTTTCTGAGACCCACCCCTGGCAATACTCTTTGACGTGTTAAGGCACGCATTCCGCCACCACCGCGAATGGTGCTGAGCCTTGGGCATGGGTGGAGAGTAGTTTCTACAGTGTAAAGTTAGATTATACTAGGTGTCTGAGACTGCAGTAATCTTTGTAAGAACAGTAAGCTTCCAGGGACCACACTTGTGTATCTGTCTAACTGTGGATGCAAAAGCCAAGCTTCAGACATCAGTCCCTCAGAACAGCATTGTTGGCACTTTGTCCCAGTGTCGTGGCACTGCTAGCCTGCTCTGGTTCCACACCGCAACAGCTCCTAGCCTGTGCAGGCTTGAACATACTTGCTTCACTGAATGAACCTCCTCCCCTCACCTGACTGCATGGCCCTGGCTAAAACGAACAGAAAGCATGGTCTGAGCTGTGCTGTGCTTGCCACGAAAGGGCAGTGTGGCAAGTCTTCTCATAAACTGGGGAGGAGACCTTGCAACCATTCACAATGTATGTAAGCCAACCACATGGCTCAACACGTCAAGAAAGCTCACACAAACGTTACACCCCTTTTCTGAAAAACATGCTTAGTCTTGAAAGAAACACAACTTTACTCCAACTCAGATGGGTGAGCCAAGACTTACATCCTCATTAGATGTCTGCCTCTGTCCACATCTTCAAGCACAACCAGTCTTTTGGCATTTATGAATCCAGCTATCACCTGACCCTTCTTTTTATAACATTGATAGAGGAGATGATTAGTTAATTTTAGTCGTAGGTCCAACTATCTCAAAGAGGTAATCATGCTGTTACTTAAACCCGAAGCCCATATACTTTTTCTATGCAACAATCAAGCATTAATTCAAGAAACTCGCATGACTAACTGCCTGGGGCAATGAGCAATGATGTTCCTATTACCATGTTTCATGCAAAAAAGATTAGGAAAAATGAATTTGAAGAATATGACTCTGCATATTCACCCATTTCTGACTGCTGAATGAAACCTTATCTAACTTTAAAACTTCCCCAATTTTGGCAAAACATACAAGCAGTATGCAAAACATTTGTGAAAGAGGAAGCCCAATGAGACTGAATAGACAGAGAGAACAAAATGGGGCAGAGTCAAGAGCCTCTCTCACACTTGGTGCAATACACCTGGTAGCAGCCTAGTTGGCAATGCCCCTTGCATGCACACCCTCAGACTGTGATGCAGAGCACCACCAAAACCACCCTTCCAGCAAGCAATGGAGAGCAGTCTGCAATGAGGACAGGGAGATGCCCTACACTGCTGCAGGCTCATACCTGCATATGTTAAAATTAAGCCCACACAAAAACCTGGAGAGCACTCCGCTGAGGAATGCTAGGGATATTTAGCAAAAACTTTGTCATCTTGTGTTGGTATAAACAACTTTCTGGTTGCTTTATTTTTGACAGTAAAACCATTGGAGATGATGCTATGACTGGAAATCTAGACAGCACTTAGTGTTCAAGGATTCTGAATTTTCTTATTTCTCCTATTGCTTCTTTTATGGGAACTATTAACTGTAATTTAAGCCCAAAATGTTAAAAGCAGTATACCGATTTAAGGATTCTTTCATACCAATTAGAAATAATTTCTAGCTGCACTTCAATGAATAGGCTTTTACCTTTTGTTACAGTGGAAAATCACTTATCCACTGTAGCATAGGACATCTGCATAGATTTGTTCCTTATTATCTTTAATGGTATTGGCAAATACAGAGTTAACACATTTCTGCTAAATATATCTGCAGTTGTTGGAATACCAGCTTCCAAGAAAATTACAAGTTTAAGTATTCAGTTGAACTAAAGTTATAATTTAATTAACATACTAGTAGAATATTCAAAGATGATGTCACCTCATAACTCACACTGCACTTGGAGGCATAAAGGAAGATCCTCTGACTCGACTCACAAGCAACCTATAAATATCATGATTGCAATCTCTAACGTGCTAGAAAACGCTAAGGTATTGAAAGGCCAGTCTGTGCTTTTAATAGAGTTTTGTTTCTACTGTTTTTAAGCTCTATTTTCACTCCCTTCCTGAATGTGTAACTGATTGTGCATACATAGAAAATATAACTCAGCACTGACGAAAAAGGCTTAATTATTTAATTTCAAAATTTTAACTGCTTATAGGGGAATAATGGAGAACAATGTCAAATATTCACTATCGCACTATTCTGTTGGTGGTCTTTGTCAAACACTAAGGTTAACCTAAAATGGAGAGTTAAATGATATTTCTCTGCACTGTCTCCCTGAATTGTCTAGTCAAGTCAGTTTGTGCGGGCTGTGACCTCTTAGTTCTCTGTAGGCCACAAGATCATGACCTTATGAAAATTGTTCCTATTTTTTCTGCCACTGTGAATCATATTCTTAGGTCAGTGGAGAAGAAATTTTAAAGCGAGTTATCACCATTTTTGGAAAAACCAATTCAACTATCAGATCAGAACAGAAAAGGCAATTTGTCTATCATAAGCTTGTATGTATATATTGTAAAGATCTTTTTCGGCTCTAAATGGCAAACTGAAAAGAAAGGCTAAACGTTGGCTTGCTCTTACCAGACAATTCTCTACATCGTCTCACATGGCAAGTGGCCACTGACAAAGGGCAGCAGTAGCTTTAGATGTCAGCATCTAGAAGACGTCTATTAACACAGAAGACTAAATTGCTGAGAAAATCACAGAATAATACAACAGCTCAAGTTGGAAGAGACCTTGAAAGATCATCTAGTCCAATCTTTCATGGGAAAGGAAGGCTAGATGAGATTATCTAGCACCCTGTCCAATTGCACCTTGAAAACCTCCAGTGATGGGGACTCCACCACATCCCTGGGGAGGTTGTTCCAGTGATTAATTGTTCTCACTGTAAAAAATTTCTTTCTTATATCAAGATGAAACCCCTCCCAGGGCAACATGTACCTGTTGCCCCTTGTCCTCTCCATGTGGCTCCTTTTGAAGACAGAGCTTCCGTCCCCTTTGTAGCTGCCATTTAAGTACTGGAATACTGTGATGAGGTCCTCCTAAGCCTTCTCTTCTACAGGCTGAAAAGGCCTAACTCTTTCAATCTTTCCTCACAGGGCACATTCTCCAGCCCTTTGACCATCTTTGTGAACTCTCCGTGGACCCTCTCCAGTCTGTCCGTGTCTTTTTTGAATTGTGGGCACCAGAACTGGACACAGTATTCCAGGTGCAGCCTGACAAGCGCTGAGTAGAGTAGAATGATCACATCTCTATTTCTGCTAGTCACGCCCCTGAGGATGCAGCCCAGGATCTGATTTGCCTTCATTGAGGCAGCGGCGCACTGCTGACTCATGTTCAGCTTGTTGTCCACCAGAACACCCAGGTCCCTTTCAGCAAGGCTGCTCCCCAGCCACACAGACCTTAGTCTGTACTGGGCTCTGCTTATTTCATCCCAGGTGCAAGACTTTGCACTTGTCTTTGTTAAACTTCATACTGTTCCTGCCAGCCCACTCCTCCAGCCTGTCCGGGTCTCTCTGTAAGATGACTGGCTCTTCCTTCTGACACGTCCACCTCACCGCACCCAGTTTAGTATCATCATTTACTACTGTAAAATGAAAAACAATCCAGAGCAAGAGTCCCATGGTGTTCTTATATTGCTGTCCCCACAAGGAACAACAAATGAGTTCAGAGGAGAAGTTGAACTACACCTGGAACCCAATCACCTGCACTACGGCATTCGCAGAACTTTCCATGGCACTGGCAATTGTCTTGGCTGCCTGTCCCTTCCCACAGCCCAGCTGCCAGCTGCATTCCAGACTCCCACTGGTTCTTGCAATATAACAGCTAATGAAACATCTATGAGCACAGCTGTGCTGTGGGACAAATCTCACCTATCAGTGACATGATGCAGGCCCTCTCCTGTATAGCTGTGTCATATGATTCAATTTTCCTGCTACCTTTGTAGTTAACAGACAACTTGGAAAATTATTGCTGGGGAACCATCTGCCATCTACCACCATCATAGCTTTGAAGAGTACTACGTAGCCTTTATCATGTGAGGCTTCATCAGATGATGTCCTAGCTGATGCGGGGAGAGCCTCATCTGCTTGTCTCAGCTCAAAAAGCTTCCAAAACTAGGTGCTAAAGGTTACAAAATGTAAGAAATGTAGTCAGATTCACCACCTCCATAAACAAAAGTTAGCTTGTGTCCTCCATTTCCTGTTCTATCACTGTACTGTCCTGGAAGGGTAACCAAAAGGTGAAAAACTGTATTTCAAAAAAGCCCATAGGCAACTGTGATGCCTCACGACTATGGAGAGATTAGGAGAAACATTTAGACCAAAGTTCTGCAAAGACCAAAACCATGTATTTTTGGATCCTAGTGTCTTTCCTCCGCCTTCTCTCTGTTCTTTCTAAATACCAGTAGCAATCTGAAAAAACCCAGTCACAAATGCTACTCATAATCTGTGCAGTTCTCAAGTTGTCTGGCATTTTAAACAATAAAATAATGTTTTTCATCCAACAACTCTCTAGCAAAAAGCACCTGAGACTCTCCACTAATGTTAATGCAGCTATACTAAGAGGATTCGCCCCAAAACCTTTGACTGTATTCTGAAGGAAAAACTGGTATTATTGAGCACTGTTTTTATCTTTATTAGCTTTTTCTTTACTAGCTCTACCCTCTTTTTTGTTTCAGCTCCACTTCAGTGTCCACATATAATCACTGAAATTTATTTTACATTCAACCTTTATATCGTTCCCTGGCCCCTTTGGGCTTCTTCTAGTACCTCCCTACTTGCTGTTCCAGAATATATTATAAAAGCAATTTTGGCCAACTGCTCCCACAAGAGTGGGCCCTTGTCAATCCATTGCGTTGATCTAGCTGAATGAAGGAAGGGGACTCTATTTGTGTTTCCCTCATGCTTGATGCACACCACCACCTCAAAGAAATTGGTTTCAAGTGCTTTATTTTTACTATGGTAACACAACTTCTATTTTCGTTGGGGTTTTTTGCCTTACAAATTTATAAAGATTTCCTTTGGAAGATTAAAAAACAAAGTCTGAAAGAATTAAGTTGATTAGAACTGGCTCTCAAATGATCTGGTAAGGGCTCTTCTAACTCAAGTCTTATTTGCTGTGGCATCATCAGTTAATAGGCGAAGTGCAGTTTCAGCTCATCCTCTTGTACACACTATACATGCACACAGTTGCACCAGCAATAGAAGGTATGCACCTACAAATAACACAATGCTTTTGCAAAACTTCAAGTCAATTAGGCTCATGGGTGCTACTTACATGCATAAAGAAGATACCAGCTGAATTTAGTTTCCTCTCTACTGCACACAGATTAACAGGCTAGTGACCACGTTGGTACTAGTACAGCTGCTTTGTAAATGCTTTAATACTGCAGCATCCCGCATGTAAATGCATGTACTGTGATTCTGCAGTAGAAATCAAGAAATCAGCTTAAAACAAGCATCTGGTATGACTGGAAAAAAGGCTGAAGTACGCAGAAATGCACTGATGTCAAGTCAAGAGACTTAAGAACTGACACACCAGTTAATTAAATGTTAAGCTCAGTGGCAGTCGTTTGTGGTTTTTTTTTTCTTTCTTTCCTCTTTTTGTTTCACAGGGCATCATTATTCTATTGCAGAAATGGTTTCCTTTTAGCCACCACCATTGTGTGCCACAGGTTAGTCTCAAGCTGGTTGACAAAATATTTCATAATTTATAAGGTTTTTTTGGTGGGTTTTTTTCCACATGTTTACAGGGCTTTAAGGCCACTGCTGCCAGCTGCAAGAAGCCAGGTACCTTCCTCATATTCCTCAGAGTGCTGTAAAAACAAACTGTACAGAAGTCAGGCTCCTGTCAAAAGCTGGATTGTATAATATAATGCAGACAGTTTGGAAACCTGCAGCTTGTAGTTATACCTATAACAATAACTTACAACTGATATTGCAGAATACACAGAAATCAGTGATAATAATTGAGAGATTACCCTTATATGGGAAATTATGTTACAGGGAACTTTCTTTGTCCCCCAAACTATTTTGAGCTGAAAATGCACTTAAGAAACATGGGATGTAGGATTAGGGTGTGTTACAATATGATGATTGGATGTAGAATCCTCACAGTTTTATTTCTCATTTTCATTTTAAAGTATTTTGTGTTTGTTTTCATTCTGGCTTTACTTTCTCCAGCCCTGCATGCCGACTGATGACAAATCTCACCATTTCTGGGCCAAAGGGATAATACAGCTGCACAGGAGTCATAAGAGTACTTTAAAACGTATACTGTGCTGTCATACCTCCATGCTGTCTCATCCTTGATAACAGTAAAGGCAAGCCTTCAGCACAGAACCCAGAACATTGCCTCTGGCATATTCAACAGGAGTTGGTAATGTCAAGGAAAGATTATTCTAGCAGGACAGGCAAGCCTGGCTTTCTTCTCCAGTGTTACAAATAAACGGTGAAACTGCATTATGAGTTTTGCATTACTTTTATAAAACTGTCTTCGAGAGGACCGCTGAAATTGCGAAGTGCTATTGTCAAGATTTTACACATGAGGTTCTGAAACACAGGGGAATTATGGTTTGATTAAAGAACAAAAGAAGTCAATGGGGATTTCCTATTAACAAGGAACAGAACTGCAGTATTCAGAATGCTATGCTAGTACTTCAAACATTGTCTCAGACTTCCCACCTTTGGCATTTGGAAGCAAGAGAGAAGAAAGGCTAGCAAATCGGCCTGAAGGTACCAGCAAAAGAATTCTGGTGTGGAGACATTAATACTTGTTCTGGGACAACTCCTCAGAACTCCATGTTTCTTTCGATAACAACAAGGGAATTTTTTCTTATTGATTGCTTTTTCAATCGAGCTTACCAAATAGAACTTCCCTCAAATGATTCTTCCAACTAATCTGATAGAAAACTAACCTTGTTACATTTATTGACAGAACATTGAAATAAATATTATCAGTCTAGAGGGAATGTTTCAGTTCATTGATTACTTCTTTTTAAGGAAATAACAAATGCACTGTATTCCCCTTGGCATATTATGCTGGGAATAATCTGAAAAAATGCTTACCTTGTTCAAAATGCATCTCAAAAACAACTTCTTCCAGTCCCCAAAGAGCAAGCACCCTTTTGAATAAATCTGATCTTGAGCAAACAAGCAACTTGCAATTTTAATTGTTTGAAGAATTCTCCTCCTGTGCTTGTTCAGGATATTAAAAGAAACCAGTTCATGCTTTTATCAGCAGCAGTGAGAAGACATGAAGTTTGGGGGAATGTAATTTGTTTCTTAGGGAATGGGTAGAGCTTAGAATCGGCTATTGGTAGTTTAATACATTTCACTGAATCTTTCATTATCCTTCATACTTAGTAGGCTGCTTCTTCCAAGGCTTGTTGTCAAAACACTAGCCTAGCCAGCATCCTTAGTGCTCATAACTCTGCTCTGGAACCTTACAGCAGGATCATTCATTTGGCAGAGAGTGGGATGAACGATAAATAAACTAAGAGAGTTTTGGAGCCAAGGAGAAGGGTACAGTGGAAAAGTGCTGAGGGCCCTTGAATGTAGGGGAAGAAACTATTTGAAAAATTATGCATAGGTCTGAAGAAAAATATATGAAGCTGAGCAGAATTTTGCTCAGTTTGGCTAAATATGGTACATTGTATGAAAAAGCTTTTCACAAATACGGCAACACTCAAATGCTTAAATGAGATTGTCTCTCTTCAACAGCATGAATTGAAGAGCCACCACACACAAATAGCCAAATTGCATCTTTTGCAAGATTTATAGGCAACACACCAGTATTCAGTCAAATAGCCTCCTAGGGCAGGTTCTCTGACTTCCTAAAGACAATAATTTGAAATAATATGAGATGATAAATGCAAATGTATTACAGTGCAATACCACAAAGCTCCCCAAAACACTGTCACTTTCATTATTCGAACAGCCTGACATTACCTATTTCACTATGAGGACCCAAAAAGACACTAATTTTTTTAGAGATTTCAAAACCTGAAACTAGACCTTGGAACGGAAAAAACAAAAAAACCCAACCCAAACAACCAAAGGATACTACAGTTAAAGTCTATACCACATGTGAAAGCACACTGCAGAAATGCTACAAGCTGCATCTCTATTTTATCTACCTCGAGGGTCCCTCACTGAGTCAAAAGCATTGTTAAAATTGTGAGGAAGCTTTCTGTGATTAGAAGACCAATGCCTGGTTTGACCACAGATAGAATATGATTATACTCCTCCCACAGGACCAAGCATGAACCTCATCTGTATATGGCTTCTAGCTAAAGAGCATTGCTACTGAAAGTAACTTATTCCTTGCCAGGGGTTATATCCAATGTCTTTTCTGTGGACATTATGTTAGAGACTTTGTACACTACTGAAAAGAGAGACATGTAAAGCCTTCTGGATAGTATCTGTTCATGAAGAACCACAGGATTCTTTTCAGCTCTGTTCACTGTTACAGCTTTACTTACTTATTGAGCATGCAGACACAGAATTCTTGCCATAAAGAATTGTTTTGTACAAGTTTTGCAGCAATAATGATTTCTTTCCAGCATGCTGTGTTTTGACTAACCTTGGAGAGTATTTGTGAATTCACACTGCCTATGACTGTGTTATATGTAGATTAAGAAACTGCTTTTGATGCAATTTTTTCTACCGTCATTGTACAACTATTCGAAAGAATAAACACTTACTAAGAAAGGAAAACAAGAAGTACCTCTTATTGGCAAAGCTTATTCATCATCATTTGGTGTTCATGGTTCCTGGCTACCCATTAACTGTCCCTCACTGGAGACGCATACGGTTTTCCCAAATATTGGTGAAGGCTCTCTTAATGGTCCCAATGAAAATACGTTTTGGAAACAAACACGAGCATAGTTTCTTTCTGCTGGCTGTCTTGTGTCTGTTTGCTCAGTATGTGTGTACACACAAATGGACAGGGGAATGCCCTATATTTCTCAAACATTTCCATTTAAGACAGCACAGTCTCTTTGCACGGTGTTACTTATACTTCAGAACATGGAAGGTTAGCATAGGAAGAAACGGAGAACAGTATGGTCACTGTTTCTAAAACCCCCTTCTGATCCTTAAGTATAGGATCGCAGTCCTTCTCACAAGCAGTATGCAAACTTGCTTATATATTGACTTGAGCACATACTGACTCTCAATGCCTATAAAGTACCCTTTGTAAAACCAGAAATCCTTCAGGATCTATGCGTGACCTTTAAACATCTGTATTTACTGGAAGATACAGAATAGAGGAGTTCCAGCTGGAAAGGACCTACCACGATTATCTAGCCCAACTGCTACCTGCTCTCAAGGGGACGTGGCGTACGCAGCACGGGCCTCGGGCCTCGTACACTGCTGCCCGGCGGTCAAGCAGACCCCCGCGCTAGAGCTACCTGAGCCCCAAGCACCGAACATCCTCTTAAAACTCGAACACGGAAAGGCAACAGTAGTTCCTGGTGCCATCTCCTAGAAACATCAACGAGCCAAAACAAGCATGTAAGTTATACAGACCCTAGACGTAAGTAACAGAAGTGCATAATGACATCTTAGTGATATCTTGGAGAGGAGCTCTTAAAATCTGTGAAAATACAAAATACAGAGACTAAAACTAATGAAGTAGACTGGAGAACTGTTCAAAAGGGGTCTGTCCTAACACCAGTGCCAGTAGCCATAACAGCAAAATCAGGAAATATGTAACAGTGAATATACCAAGCCAAACTAAAGCTGCATACAACTCACAAGTACGTGTCTAACAGAGACTAACAGCACACACACAAGAAAGACCACAATAACCACAGAAACATTGCTTCCCCTAGATATTTCCTGATCGCCAGCAACCTGGCGCAATTCCTTTCCTTCAGGAACTGGTCCATTCATTTTTGAAAACACAGGGACTTTGAATTGACGTAAAAGAGAACAGAGGGATAGGTCGCCCTTTGGTGTGAATTGGCATAATTCCATGGACTCCATTGGAGATACACAGGTCTGCAACAGGTAGAGAGCTGGATCAGTGTGTTCAATGAAGAGAATCTGCACTTTGTGTGTTTAAGAAAGACCAACATCTGGGCAACAATATCAATTTAGGTATGTATTTACCCAAGTTTTTCTGTAGTGTCTTGCTCCTCTATATCTCAAAGGTAATTCACAAGAGTTGTTCAAATGATAAAAAAGACAGCTATTGCCACTTTTTTATATTTTGAAAATGTAGCATTGAGGACAAGCCAAATATTTTTTGCAATACTCTTTCTAATAGTAGTTTTGGGGTTATGTGACTTTCTGCTTGCATATGGACTTAATCACGCTGCTGCACATTTTGCTTTCTAGAACCTTGGGTAATTGGCAGCACAAGGCAACCCTCTACAATGTAATACCTTATGCTGGGCCACCATACTGTGAGACCACAGAGTTGATAACTCACCTACCAAGAGCTGACAGATTACACTGAAAATTGGAGTGGGGGAAAAAAAAGAAGAAAAAGAAAGAAAGAACGAGTGGGAGGGAGACAGAGAAATACATTTTTAAAGATAACCTGGAGGCAAATATAATATTTATACTTATTTATCCTCACAGCACAATCATAAGCCCCAAAACATGTCTAATGAGGTGGAATTGCAAAATGGCCATGAGTCCTACTTACTTGGCTTCTCAGTGGTCTCTTAGCAGTCACATGGATCTACATTTTTCAACTATGTGACTGCTGCAGGCAAAACTCCTATAAGTAAGAGCGAGAGTCACAGCAAGTCCTTAACTCCCAGTGGTATTCATCCACAAAAATGCCAACCTAAGAAAAATGAGAAGGCAGACAAAAAAAGTTGCAGGGGCAATTAAGCACTGCAGACAACTGTACTTAATGCTTGGTTCACGTTTGCAGGGCACCCTCTGCTCAAATGAACTTTCATTTACAGCTTTCCTCAACTCTTTGAACAGCCTCAACTCTTCAAGCCTTCTTAAAGAATCAGAAATACAAAAGAAACCAAAACATGTCAGAGAGTTCTTTAATGTCATCACAGAGGAACGAGGCCCAGCCTCGTCAATATTGTGTCTTTCACCTGTCATTTAGCAGATTCCAGCTTTATTTCAAGCCCCTTTAGAAAGTATCTGATATGAACTTCAAAAGAAGTAATGATGTAATCTAATCTGTACATTAAACCAGCTGCTGAGTTAGAACTGTTAGAGGTTCCAAGGTGACCAGGTTAACCATCACGGTTTCCAAAAGATCGTCCCAGATTCCTAATGTGCTGAAAACATTTCCTTTTGTCTCAATGTCCTGATTCATAGAACCATAGAGTAGTTTGGGTTGGAAGGGACCTTTAAAGGTCATCTAGTCCAACCCCCCTGCAGTAAGCAGGGACATCTTCAACTAGACCAGGTTGCTCAAAGCCCCGTCCAACCTGACCCTGAATGTTTCTGGGGATGGGGCATCTACCACCTCTCTGGGTAACCTGTGCCAGGGCTTCACCACCCTTGTTGTAAAAAATTTCTTCCTTATCTAGTCTAAATCTACTCTCTTTTAATTTAAAACCATTACCCCTTGTCCTATCGCCACAAACCCTGCTAAAAAGTCTGCCCCCATCTTTCTTATAGGTCCCCTTTAAGTACTGAAAGGCTGCAATAAGGTCTCCCTAGAGCCTTCTCTTCTCCAGGCTGAACAACCCCAGCTCTCTCCACCTTTCTTGATAGGAGAGGCATTTCATCCCTCTGATCATTTTTGTTCTTTCTTTAATGTCCATTTTTTAGATGTCAGATTTGCAGGACTTTAGAACCAAAAAAAATTCCCACCAAAAAAATAAAATAAAATAAAATAAAATAAAAAAATCAAGCTACGTACAAGGCATCTTTGGCGTTACAGAAGTATGAGGATCTGAGCTGAGCCAGCTAAACACCACTTATTTACTTGGACACCAAAACATTTTGCTGTGGTTCTGAGGAGCTGTGGCTTCCAGCGAGAGCAGAGAAAACTGCAGTAGCTTCAAAGCATTCGGGGGTAGTGATGGACATGTCCAACTACCTCAACATAGGCACGGGAATTGGGGAAGTTTGGCTCAAAGATTAGTTCTGTAGATTAAATTAGCTCTACAGCGATTATTTCTTCCCTCTCCAAACATCTAAGAAATTCTAAAAATTCTCACCTGTTGTTAAATGAGTTTTCAGACATGTTTTAGCTTGGCAATTCAGTTACTCCATGCATAGGTATCACTCAGCTGATCAGGTGATAGACACATATATGCATTCCCAAAACGAACTTTCAAATGAGGAAGCAGAGTCAGAAAAAAGGGGGAGCAACTTTCAGGATACTATAATATAGCCATAGTAATAGGTGACTTGTAGTCCCCCCAAAAAACGCACTTTGCAGGCTGAAATTAGAAGCACAAGGGAAAAATTTAAACACACAGCTAGAGAAGTTACTGACAGTTTTAGCTGTTACTGTTTGAGTATCTTCAGAAGTGACTATCAAGTCTGATCCTGCCATGACATCTGAGAAGTCCCAAGCGGCAACAGTTCTGACAAACTGTCAGAGCCATGAACACTCCCAATTCCAGCTGAAGCACCACAGGTGCTAAGCACACCAAAATAGCACTTCTCTCAGTCTCTGCACTAAAGGGTTTATGTGACTTACCTTCCTCATTGCACTACAACCTTTGTTGCAGGTTCAGATATACAAAAAATAGTAATCAATACCTACTAAAGGCTATTGAAGACAGTGTGAAGCTACTTTTTAAACTAATATATGAATGACTTATTCACATTTACTTGGAACAGACAGCCTGAGATGATAGGAATAGATCCCCAAGAGGTATCGTGTCATAATACTGTGCACTGAAAAGATGCAGTAATCTCCATTCATACTTGGCGTCACAATAAGATTTTGTCATCAGTAAGCTTAATATATTTTAAACTCTCTGACATTGCAGATTTCTCTCTGTTTCCCATCTAATTTATGAGCCTTTTTTAAAAGACAGTAAGAATAAACTTTATCCTTTCTCTTTGGAAAGCAACAAAAATGTTCTCCTCCTCTTTAAACATTATTTTTTTTAGATATTTATGTAACTAAATAATAAAGATAACAGAGAACTTACATTATTCTGATACAGAGCTGATTTGGTGTTGACTTGAATTCCTGCGAGGTACAAGATGACCTGCCATGTAACATAACAGCCTGAAACTGGGTGCTGCTTTACAATGTTTATAGTTAAAAAAAAATACTTAACTGTTTCATGGGATGTGACAAATCAGCATTTTACATTTATTTGTGATCTCCTGTAGAAAACAGAGTACTACAAGTCTGAGACCAATAATTTAGCTAATCTGTTTGATTCATTCACTGTGTCTTTCACTTCTAAGACATAACTTCAAATCTAGCCCAGACCAAACTGACAGAAAATCTTTGTGATCCGAGTCACGGGAAAGGTCACAGTTAAAGAATTTCCTAAGCTTTAGTCTGAGTTGAACCACAGCAGCCCATAATGTGGAATAAGTCACAGAGTCACAACACCTACAGCCATGAAATCTCCTCGTATCCTTGATTGTCCTATGCAACACAACATTACTGACTGGGATCCTTAAAATCTTCTAATGAAGAAAAAATGTGCAGCTCCACTACAGACACAAGCCTGCTTGTTCTCAGATGCCTTTTCCGCTGGCCCCGTGACAACTGGATGGTTCAGTGGGGTTAGATGTTGCTCGTCTGCTGTTTCCAATGCACTCTGGAGGCCCTCGTGTACTTAACTTGTGACATTGCCACCTGTGTCTGGGGAGCTGACCTTTTCAAGCCAGAATGGCTGGCAGCTGTGACACAGGTTACATCTCTTCAGTGCAAAGTCTGTGACAGTCACTTGACCCTCCTTAGCAGTAAGCGAACACATTGTCTGCGGACAGAAAGGGGAAAATGAAGCCTCACTGCTTTATGGATTCCTCACCCTGTATACACTGAGCCATTTATCTTCGCCTGTGTGCCCCACATACAGTCATGTTTATGTACCTGTGGGGGCTGTAAGGAGCTTATTTATTATTTGTTTTCATTTAATGATCTCTGTCATTGTCCCCTAGGAATAGCCATATGCACTATGCAAATCATATTAAGCCCCTGGCAATAGTGAGAATGCCTTGAGCAGTAATATCTGGTACATTAGCTCTTTGAATGCAGGCAACTTGGTTACTGAACTAAGTCCTCCCCTGCTCTTCCCCCCCAGCCACTTTCATTTGCTGATGGTGTCATTCCCTGCCCTGACTTACAGTCTTTTCTAGGAACTAGTTAGGGCTTGCTCCAGGCTCCCTTTCCCCCTAACTGTAGCACTGAGGCCAGCGGTTTCCAAATGGTGGTCTGTGAACCCCCTCATCTCCACAGAAAGGGGGCTGTTTTGCATGCTGAGAGCTCACGATGTTACATGGGGAGAAGAAAAGCAAATCAAACGCTTTTCTAGCAACTACCTTTAATTTAGGCAATGACTTTGACTGGATGGTATGGGCACTGTATGATCAAATATCTGAGGCAAGATGGTGAAAGAAGAGGTCAACAAATCATAATTAACCCCTATGATAAAAGAGCATCCATAATATGGAGGGAAGGTGTGACAATTGACAAGAATTCCTTCTCTCTAACCACAGCATTGCAGAAACTCAGGGACAGTGGATTAACCCTGAGACTTAGAAATGTGTGTTTCTTCGCAATGACTTCTTCTATAACCTTTGCCAATTCACTCAGCCTTTTTAAATCACATTTTCATATCTGTGATACGGGGATAAAAATCATGACCCACCACTGTAAAAACCAGGGAGGCCTGAACTGCAAACAAAAACATGATCATAGTAAGAATCACTGCTTTTGTTAAGGGAAAAATTTGACGTTTCTCGTAACACCTTGTCACGAGCTTTATAGTGCCCAGAGTGTGACAGCCTTGCTAAAAGTCAGGTCTAACAAGTCAAACAGCACTTTCAAAGGCATTATTTTGAAAATATATACTACATTTCAACTTATCCTTCATTATCCTCATCCCTGTCTCCTTTTAGCTCTCTGCATTGTTGCTTTGCTATTCTAGTCCACATGATCTGCACTTTGATTAATTAATTTATTCTGATTATTTAACTCCTTTTTCATTTTTCCATATTCTTCTTCCTTGATTTTTCTTCCCTTATCTCCCTGTCAGTCTTTTCTTTGTATCTCTTTCTATTTCTGCTCTCAAGTAATTGTTTTTCTTTTCATCTCTGCTTCTTCCATTTATTATCTTCATATATGGAAAAATACACTAATACCTCCAGGGAAAATAATCCACAATGCAGACACTCAGTGAGAGAGAGAGAGGAGATCCAAAGAAGCTGCAGTGCTGAAAGAGATCTAGCAGAGACAGCAAACTGAAGATTAGATATGGTTTTGCAAGAAGATATGGCTACAGAAAAGGCTAATGAAACATTGTCAACATATGCAGAGGCATCACCTTGTGTAACAGACCAGAGAGATTTAAATCCAGCCTTATAGGGATTTCTCATTAGCTCATATGGAACACTGCATTAGGTTGTATGTAATATGTTGCCTCAGCAATACACCCATCTATCCAGGTATTTATATAGACTGTATCACCAATATTCACTACAGAACCAACAAGAACCTAAAGGGAATTCAAAGAGGATCAACAGAAAAACAACAAGAAGCTGAAAGGACAACTGCAAAAAAATGATGGGAAATGTTGAATAGCACTCTTAGCTTGGTCAGGAAGGGGTTAAAGAGCTCGCAAAAAAAAATTGGCAAATATAGAACATACCCGATTATCACGGAGGGACAAATGCATTTTCACACCATGCACCAAGAGATAAAATGAAAACAGGATAACCTAGGTTAAATTTAATGATAAACTTGGGGCTGTGGAAGAGTGTCTCAGGTGAGAGGCTTGTAAGAGCCATCACTTGGAAATTCAATGGCAAGATACAGATTTTTTTTTTTTTTTTTTTAATTGTCCCCAACCATGTGCTGAGATGGTACACTTCAAGAAATGTTTCTATTAGAAACAGTAACTTTTAGGTTAACTTGCACCCAGATACTAGAATCTCTCTCTAAAATATTTGTCAACAAGTGCCTCATTTCAGTGACCTTCTTCCAGACTCACTCTCACAGAAATCAACACACGATAAAAACATGGAAGTTATCTTCCACTCAGCAGCAGTAATGATGCATATTCAACCTTGGAGTATAATGAGTTTTATCTGCTACTTGACCATGCTGTAAGTCAGCGTTAATAAAAATATACTATAAATAATTAACAGTAATTTAAATATTCATATGTTGTTGGGGGCAAGGTCTTTTATCAGACAGTTGAAGATACATTAGTGAACCATGATATATTTCACCAAGGTTAACTTTATCCTAGAAATGCTACCCTAGTGCATAGAGTAATAAGAAACCAGTATGGCCATCAGACAGTTTGCTAATATATAACCACAATGTTCTTACTTGATAAACCACAATTTCAGAGATGGTTGATTCATATAAGTAAGGTCTAAAAAATATTGGAAGCATTAATTTCATTTTACTAATGCTGGTATTATGGGTTTTTTTGTTGTTGTTGTTTTTTTTTTTTTAAAGCATTCTTTCTTTTTTTATCCAGGAAAGTGATTTTTCTTCCACAGCATTAGAAATGTTACCTCAAATTGTCACTTGAAGGTAGAATTGCTCCTGGGCCAAATGATACTGTATGTAACTGCAAACATCGTCTCCCCCAGGTCACTTTAGGAGCTATGGTTTCCTTTTCTGTAAGTGTTCAGATATGTAGCTTTGCCTCTGGAGCTGAACAGAAAGCCAGTATTGAGTATATGCTCTCCTACCCATATGCACATGTAACTTGACATTAACATGATCCATAGCCACACAGTGATAAAACTAAACAAAAAAGTGTTAGTCTAAATATAGAAGTGATGCTGGGAAAAGCTCTACGAATCTCCCTCTGCATGCAGTCTTACTAAGAGACTCCGCTCCCTGGGCGAGTATGCAATACTGACAATGAATTGGATTCAGCGGTGCTATTAACCCCCTGCTACAAAAATGCAATATGAAAACATTCCTAAGCGCTTTGAAAAAAACCCAATGAGCTAATAGTTAATTTTTTAAAAAAAATCTGAAATACAGAAAGTAAAATTTTGTAAATTTGAAAAGTCAATGTTCCAATAGCATTGTTAGTTCATTTGCATTTCTCATTTGTAATATTGACTACTCAAGCTTTTCTCGTTAAATGAACGGTCTGCTGCCTTTCAGGGCATGTTAAATTTATTTACTAAAGTATACAAGACAGACTTAGTAGTTAGAGAAAGGAGGCATGGTTAGCCAGGCCACCCTGTGATACCATTGAACACTTGGCTTTTGCAAAAGAAACCCAAATAAATTGAAAACCAAACTCAGTTACTGAAAGAGATCATTTCCTGTACTGAAAAAAATAATTTCTTCATAATACAGTTGCAGAGGATGAGCAGTAATAAGTGCAATCAGGTTTCCAACAAGGAAATTAATCACAAATGCCATCTCTAATTCATTTAGCATGAGTGGTCCAGTGCAACTCAGCAACGCTCTCCAGCCCTTGGCATTTGATGGCTGTGTATTCATGTCCTAGTCCTGCACATGAGGACTTAGAGCCAAATTAAAAAGTTTGCAGTTCTCACTTCATTTCAGGAGGGACTTTACACACCTTTTTACAGTACATCCTATTTGCTTTAATAAGATGTTAAATACCTGCTGTTAATGCAGGTATGGCTGCCCAGTGTCCAAGAAGAGGTAAAATGTGACTTGACGTAGTTTATCTGTTGGACGTTTTCAAAACAAAGGACTTCTGCTAAGCTTTTCAAAACAGCTCTCACAGGAAGCTTTGGGTTTGCTTCTCCCTCACAGTTTTTTCCACGGTAAGACCTCAAGTGCTGTGACCTTCTGCACAGAACACAAAGTATTGTTCTTGCAGTTCATTTGCAAGCATGCAACATGGACAAACAGCATCCTTCAGGAATTGGGTCTTTTTTTCCCATTATCCTGCGAGTAATCCCACAGAAGAGCTCATACAGAGCAAGCAGAAGGAAGAGCTCACTGTAGAACAGCTGCCTCCACTCGTGTACCCGGGTTCATCCCAACAATTTGGCACCACTTCGTACAAACACCAACTAGGAACGTTAGGTCCTATTCAGGAATGGAGACAAATCTTTTCCCCCTTTCATTCTTGTTAATACATTTCCTTCAGTATTATTTGTTCTGAATTAATCCACAGCTAATCAACAACTGAACAAAGGAACAACACACTAAATAGCAGGTTTTGCACTTAGTTCCTAATCCTTGTTCTGTTTCCCATTATGCGTAATAAGTGTGTACGCATTCCATATTTGGAGTGAACGATTAGTCTACGGTTTGCACAAAGGAAAAAGAGATAGAAAATCCAGATTTCATTCCTGAGTTTGCTACACTAGTGGGCAAAGTACCGTCTCTCTCCAACAGCCCACCCATATAACGGGAACAATTAAACTAGCAACTGACAACATTGCATTTGTAAAGTGTTTTGAGATCCCTGAATGACCAACACTAGGGGAAAAAAAAAGTGTACTGCTGCACAGCGAAAAATCCCAGCCATATGGATACAGGAATGTCATTTTTGTATTAAAAACAAAAGCAAGAAGGGAGGACTATGTTACTTCTCTTGAATGGTTACAAGATACTTGTTACCAGAGCTTATGCTGGAAGGTCACAGCTATCCCCTGACAGGCTTGCCTTTCATTGAACTAGTTTTTAAGAGGTAGGTGTGTTCAAGAATCACTTTTTTAAATCAGGTAAGGAGTATTTCCAAGTTCACCTCCTGAACCTGTGACACACCCTTTAAGTCACCTCCCTGGTGTTCCAAACCTCTGTTAAGTCTGTCCTGTTGTAATTACCAGGCAGCCACTGCCTCAGGATAAATCTAATAGACTTTTTGGCACTGTCAGATTAAAACTTACCTATCAACTCCCTGCAGTGCTTTAGCTCTCCCTAAATCTGTACCTGGGAGAGAATTTATGACCAGAAATCGCATTTTGCAAAATGATTAAAGTTACCAAACATCCATAAAAAGTTGCAGTTGTAGATATCTTTTTTTTTCAAGTCTGCTTAATTTATGAGAGGTGGAAGGTTTATTGTCATTCAGAGTCCACAGTGATGCAGCAATTTAGCATTTTGCTGAAGCTGTACACAGTTGCTGTCTCATTTATGATTTTTACATGTTTTTAAATTGCCATGTTTGTAACTGGGAGTGTCTGCATACTGGGAAGGGGGGAGGGGGAAACAGACTCTCCTTACTGTTCCCTACTCTACTGTTAGAATGCGAAGCAGGTCATGTTCTTTCTAACAAGATTGTGAACTATGCAGTGAGCTTCAGCACTTACTCTAAAGACAGAACGTCCCTCTCTCCTCTCCGCACCACCCCCCCCCCCCCCCCCCCAGCCCCTGAGTTCTGCAGTACAAAAAAACTAAACACAGATGTCAACTCCTCTGCTGCCAGTCCAGCACTGGAGATCCTACATGCTGCAAGGACAATGAGATGCCACATTAGCACAAATGGGAAGTGGTTTAGTGGCCCATTCCTAGCAATGGGAGGCTCTGTCTGACAGACACAAGCCAGTGACCTGCACATCCATAAAGTAGGGTCCTTTAGCCTTGCAGGAAGTTTAACTCTGCCCTCCTAACAGAAGACATCCTCTAATTCTGCCCTGCACTGGTGTTCTTACCCACATTACAGGCAGCAGAGGAAAGGAAGGTTTCCATCATCAGCTTACGGTCCATTGCCATCATTTCGAAGTAACAGATGAAGTGCTTCTCTGGATGTTAAATCCACATTGTGATGTCAGGTTCTCTGTGCAGCGGGAACTGCAAGCTTCCTAAGAGGACAACCGCTGTCTCTTTAGGAGCTACAATATAGCATCAGAAGCCTTATGCAACTCAAATTACATTTCTTTCAGTCATCCTGACAATCTTCCTCATGGCTTAAGACTTCTTTCCTTTAGATCACTTCCTCTTTTCTTCTAGATCTCACATCACTTACCCCTCAGTCCACTTCCATCCAGGTATGGACACTTTGAAGCCTGTCAGCTGGAAGCACTCCAACAGGCTTTTCACAGGATCAGAGAATGGTTGAGGTTGGCAAGGACCTCTGGAGGTCATCTGATCCAACCTTCCTGCTCAAGCAGGGCCACCTAGAGCCAGTTGCCCAGGACCATGTCCAGACAGCTTTTGAATATCCCCAAGAATGGAGAGTCCATGACCTCCCTGGGCACTCTGTGCCAGTGCTCGGTCACCCTCACAGTAAAAAAAGTGTTTCCTCATGCTCAAACGGAGCCTCTTGTGTTTCAATTTGTGCCCATTACCTCTTGTCCTGTCAATGGGCATCACTGAAAAGAGCCTAGTCCCATCTTCTTCACATCCTCCCTCCAGATACTTATACATTGATAAGGTGCCCCCCAGCATCTGCAGCTTAACAAGGACTCTGCAATGTCGTCAGGCAAAAAGTAATACTTGTGCTGTTCATTTGCACCTACTGCTTGGTGTGAACAGGCAACCCAGTATAACATCAGGTAAAGTAGTAGCATCTTTATGTGTTCAGAGAAGCACGTATCAAAAGCTAAGAAGCTCATAATATTGTTTACAGTTCAAGCTTTTGATTCTGCTAGCAGGTCAGTTCCTTCCCCACCGTGAGGCAAATTCACCCTGACCTTTCAATAAACTTTGACAGAGACCTGGAGAATTTTGATTAAACAGCGATTAAAGCTACCAACACTGTGTTAAAGAAAGAAAATGACAATTGAAATAGAGTCAGTGTAAATGCTGGACATGGAAAATGTGCAAATGTCTGTTTGGAAAACATTTATTTATTATCTATTGCTTTAGAAGATTTACTCCCATCTGCAAATTGAACCAGTTGTAGACGTGAGATTAGCCATAAGACATCTTGATCACCATTCACATCCTTCCAGCTGCTCTCCATACAGTTTGCAGCTTGTTAACAATGGAGGCTTTGACAAGCATCAGCACTGCCACGTGCTCATCAAAACTGAACCACTGAGATTTCCAAGGTCAAATTAGTGCAATGCACAGATCTCCACGCTGAGAGGTGTGCAGCAGAGTATAGGGATGCCTCACCTATCTGCCTATCCTGCTGTTATCAATACTTCCTGTAACTTATTTTGTGTTAGTACATTTTTTCACTTTTCATTGTACCAAGCTAGACTTGTGTTTATAATTGAAAACTAATTAAAGACATTTTGATTTATCTCTCTAAGAAATCCAGTCTCTCCCCCTTGAGCATTATAATTTTCCAGCTTAATTGAATTCTACATTGTGTTTATGGTGTAATTTTAAGAATCCCTAAAAACAAACTCGAAAGGCTCTCTTCATTACTTCTGAATTTCTTTTGCAACAGGCAGTGTTTTCTCTATGGAGAAGGCTGGAGTTCCTGTCAATTGTAATAAAATCTAAATGCTTCTTAATAACTGGAGTGAAGTCAAAAGGAGCCACAACAATGAGGAATTAGATATTAGCAGCAGTAATCGTGGACTAATTGAAACAATAACCTATTAACTGGTGTCTTGGCAGTCCTTGCAGACACAGGAAGCTATATGTAACTGAAGCTGGCATTACTAAGCATATAGACTTGTCCTTCTTAATGAAATCTTTGTATTGCCAGGAAGAGAACTCACACTTTCCCTTTCTGTAAGAATGTAAAAATCACTAATCACTGGCATTTAGTTAAGTTTCACAATCAGGAGCACATTTCGTGCTAAAGAACTACAAATTAGCTATTTTGAAAAAAAATACGGTTTAGCTCTGCAGGTTTGCCATTAACAGTCACAGAGATGTAAACTCTTGCTCTGTAAGCAAATTATTTTGTTGTCTGAGTCTGTTTCCAGAGTAGGTAGATATCACACCATTAAGGTATGGCATGTTTAAGTAATTAAATCAATATTAATAGAGTGAACATTAACATGTCAGCTTCGGCAAAGCAGCTACAGGGAGTGTTTGGAAAGGTCACCCCTTCCGAGGATGCCCAAGAGTATCAGTCCTTTCCAGCTCAATAGCATAGGGCAATTTATTGTATGAGGGAAGCTGTTGCCATTGTGGAGTGTCCACCGCAATGCAGGCAACATTCCTGTCACTTGACAGAAATTGAGCATCTGCCCTTCCTTCACTCCCCAAGAAAAGAGGAGGCAGATGTTTGCTGAAGAGAGATGGCTAGCGCCCTTAGCCGTGTCAGCAATCCATAGCCAAATAATTCGCCACAAAAGTCTACCTACCTGTGTGGAATAGGGTACCCGTTCACTAATGCAGCTGATACTGGAGAAGAGAGACCTGGCAGAATTTAACCCTTCAGAAATAAACAATCCTCGGAAGCAAAAAGTGGGGGAAATTGTTAACATTTACCTCAATAATTCTAGAAAGGGACCCAGCATCAGCACAAGCTGTCCTGCAGAATATCTGTGCCAGAGTTGACAGGCTAGCAGCCTAAAATCTGTAGACCAGAGCAGTATATGATGTAAATGTTGTCCATCATAAAAATCAATGGTTCTTTTGCTAAGTGGTCAATATTTATTTAGCTTTAGCATTGTTTAATTCAATGCATCAATTAAAGATAGTGTAATGTCTGATTTGGTCCCAAGCTGCTGTTTCTATTTGTCGTTACCTCATCTGTTTGATATCACTCATGTCTTTAAGTCTCTGCTCTTTTGTCCCCTTGCATAACTCAAGGACAGGAGTAATTGACATGAAACTTTTAAAAATTAATTTCACCGCATATGCCACTAACAGAGAGTGCAAGTCCTCAGAATCATTTATAACTTCATGGTGATTGGCCCTGACAAAACAATACCTTAAAAACTCACGAAAGTAAATTATGGTCCAGGCAAATGGCTGAACGCGAGCTGGGCCCAAGGCTTGGAGCGCAGCCAGGCAAAAACAAAGTAATGCGCTTTTGATATTAATAACAGAGATGATATTGATCTGTAAGCCAGTGTCACTTCTATGCTCAGGCAAGGAGATTGCTTCAGGCATTTAGTCCACTGAAAGCCACTTTCCATATAGGCCATTTAATTCTGGGAGTCTTTAATTATATGAAATGGAACCCAGTTAAAGGGCCTGATACCTATTTACTCATCTTAGATATGGGCTGTGATTCAGGAAGCTGTCAAAAAGGTATATAACTCAATTCTTAGATTTCAAAATGCAGCCATCTTTTTATATGTTTATTTCATCTGTGTATTTCTTTGGCTTAGAGCCTGCTGGGAATTTGTACGTACATGGACTCAAATTATAGGATGATATTTTCCAAAAGACCTGAAGCTAATCTTCAACATCTCTTACTAAAAGACAGGATGCACTAGAAAAGAGACAGTACAGATCTATAGTTTGAAAACACCCTCTGGCATATGTGCGTTTGCACACACCTAAAAAATGCACTTGTTATCCTCAAACAAAAGTGATCAGATTTGCATAAATAAATTACTTGCCTTAAATCTACCAGAAGAAGTTGTCCCTTAAAAATTTTTCCCCAGAGAAGGATACGGAGGAGTGCCAGGGATTGCTCATATTCTTGCTATGTCCTTACCTGCTCAGAGGACAGAATTTGCTAGGGCTAAGGGAAGGGGAAGTGGAGTGCATGTGGGACTGCATAAAGGGGAAACGAGGGTAACCATTGCTGATGAAGGTCTGCTGCAAAACTATACTTCTATTTGACTTCTACCTATACACACGACCCTAATCAAAGATCCCTCTTTCTAAGGCTGGAGTACCTTATTTTCTGTAGCATGAATTTATTCTGACAGATTGAAGTAACCATTTTAGTATATCGCTATATGTCTTACATATAAGCTACCAGAGGTGTTCAAATCTCTGTGCTTGTCTTTAACTAAGCTCATTTTGGAAGTTAATGTTGTTCTCTCTCTCCTGTCCAAGGGCATGAGTACAACTTTCCATGGCCATTTCCACCCTCATTTTTCATTCATCATGTCCCTCATCGGAGATTTCTCCTATGACATGTTCCCTTGCCAGCCTGGCGGGACATCATTCTGACAGCGTATGTATCAGTAACTAAACTGGGGGCAATGCAGGAACTAGGTGCTGCTTCTACAACATGAAAGATATGTTTGTAAAATAACAGAATTTGAAGGCACCTCTCCACATAAAGCAGCAGGATGAAGAAAAAAACAGTAACCTCCCAGAGTCCCAGAGGAATGCACATGTACCAGCACCACAGCAGACACAGAAGATCATTGTATTTCACTAGCCTTCAAAAAGGCTTGCTGCCTCAGAGGTAATTCTCAAAACGGACGGAAATGCCAGTTTTGCCACTTTCTGCCACAATGAGACAATCCCCAGAACTTTTAAGAGGTGGGTAAAGGGAGTTAGTAATTTAGGAAAAGGGTTTTCCTTGATCACTCTGTCATGTCTGAGGAAAAGGCACGGCACCAACATTAGAATAGCCACGCTAGATCAGTCTAAGGATCCATGTAGATCAATATTTAGTTTCCAACAGAGATGCACCATATTCACAAAGATGGCTTTCCCAATGTGAGGCACTTACACCCCGGGTGTGCTAGTCCCTTCAGTTTCCCTGGATGCAACAAACTTGACTGCCTTATTTGTCTGTGCTGGTTTTGGCTGGGGTAGAGTTAATTTTCTTCACGGCAGCTAGTATAGGGCTGTGTTTTGGATTTGTGCCGGAAACAGTGTTGATAACACAGGGATGTTTTAGCTACTGCTGAGCAGGGCTTACACAGCGTCAAGGCCTTTTCTGCTTCTCACACCACCCCACCAGTGAGCAGGCTGGGGGTGCAGGAGTTGGGAGGGGACCCCAACTGACCAAAGGGGTATCCCAAACCGTATGATGTCACACTCAGCATATAAAGCTGGGGGAAGAAGAAGGAAGGGGGGAAAGTTTGGAGTGATGGCGTCTGCATTCCCAAGTAACCGTTATGTGTGACGGAGCCCTGCTTTCCTGGAGATGGCTGAAGACCTGCCTGCCAATGGGAAGCAGTGAATGAATTCCTTGTTTTGTTTTGCTTGTGTGCACAGCTTTTGCTTTGCATATTAAACTGCCTTTATCTCAACGCACGAGTTTTCTCACTTTTACCCTTCCGATTCTGTTCCCCATCCCATTGCAGGGCGGAGTGAGCGAGCGGCTGGGTGGTGCTTAATTGCCAGCTGGGGTTAAACCTTGTCACTGTCAACAGACAGGTACAGAATAGTAAAAAATAAATAAAAATTTCACTTAGCAAAGACAACCTACAACCTTATTCCAACAGACTACAGCGCTTTACAGCATTCTTTAAACCTGTTCTTGCAGTGTCTAACATGTCTACTACAAACATTTCCTTGAGAACCAGTTAAGTCTCATCCAGCAGCAGGCAACACAGTGTAGAGCATGTCTGGTCAGAAAGTCCATCAGCCGCTTACTTCACTGGGCTTTGCCATTAGCTTTTCTCCTCATCACAAAGCAGAAAACTGCCCCATGTTTTATTCCTTTCTCTCAGTTCCCATATTACACCCTGCCATTGAAACTCACCTGTACAAAGTCCAAATCTCTGGGCTTTAAGTGAGGATTTTCTTCAGCAGAAATAAGGAAGTGAAGTATCTCAGACTAACCCAAGTACAGGCGGTAAAACTTCTGCCCATCAGTCAACCTCTGCTGTTCCAGCCGTACCTTGCCCTTCTGCCACAACCAAATTTTAGCTTTAATTAAAATAACAGTCAACATAATTTCCTTCAGAAGACTGTGCTCCTATTAGCAGATAGTTAATTCCATCTCTAAACAGATGCTGAGCTCCAAGCTCAAAAGTAGTAACAGTTTACATATTAAGTATATGACAATGGTTCACAAAAGCAGGGGCAAGACAGAAGCAGGCAGTCAGCAACGCTTACCTAGCATACTCCATCTGGAGACCCTGAATCAATACAAGGAAGTTAAAAGAGATCGTGTGCTCAATGCCCAAGTGTAGTCAAGTTGTCGTGCTGTTAAATAATCCATCAACTTCTGTATAACACACATAACTTCTGTCTAGCTATGAGGAACAAGTTTGTTTCTTTTTTTAAGGATGTGAAATGAGCTGAATCCTAAATGCAGCTGTAGCATCTCAACAGTCCTGTGCACAAAAATACATAATACTGCAAAAAACACACTCTTCACCATTCTTGTGTTTCTTGATGCCAGTGTTTATGCCTGAGGATGTCACTAAACAGGGCACTTTATCCTCATCATTTTAGAGTTAGATTTTGTGTAATCATGCATCACAAAGCAGCTTAAAAGAGTAGGAGAAAAACTAATCTAAAAAGTATGAAGTTCATACACATTTCAGATGCTGCATCAGCAGCAAAATGTGAGAGTAGATGCAAACTGCATTCAAGGCGACAAGCTGAGCTCTTAAAACTTGACAGATCCCTCTGATGGTGGGAAAAATAGTTTCATAAAGATTTACACTGCTGCTGACTTTCAGTGGATGACGATACTTTCGTTTAACAAAAAGAGAAAGAGCAAAACAAAACACATGCACAAAACACCCCATTATGCTACTTTATACATCACCTCCTCACTAAAAGGACAGAGTAGACCTAGAGAAGTACAAAGTGACCAAGATGTTCAAGCAGTATGAAATAATACCTCCCTTCTTTATGAGATTAAATTGATTAGCATGCTTAGCTTGCAGAAATGAGCAACTGAGGACAATGATAGGAGCCTGTAAATCAGTTTGGGAAAAATGAATTATTATTTACCATTACCCCAACACAAAAGCTAGGTGTCTTCCCCCCACCCATCCAAAACGCTCAGGGAGAGCATTCGTGAGAAGGAAAGAAGCTTTTTTTTTCCTGCAGCATATAATCACTTCGTGAAACTCATTGCTGCATGCTGTCATGGAGGCAGTAATTATACAGGGCTACTAAGAAGGGATTAGACAAATTCGTGCTATTTTCCACATACAACTTGATGCTAGGGAATCCCCCAAACCAGAGTGTGTAAGAGGGAAAAGACCACTTTATAATTAAAATCATACAATCATTTAGGTTGGAAAGGACCTTTAGAGGTCATCTGGTCCTACTTCTGCTCGAAGCAGAGCTAATTTCAAAGTTGGATTGTTTTGCTCAGGGCTTTGTACAGGCAGGACAGCCTTGCCCAACCTTGTCCTGCTTCTAATACATTTCCCTAGCACCTGCTTGCTGACGATGTCAAAAGTAAGATACCGGCTTAGATGGCCTCTGCGTAGTGCACCAGTCATGCATAGCAGAACACAGGGCCACTGAATCACAATGGTCTACTAACAAACAAGGGGAATGTGCGGTAGCCTCTCATAATTTAATACTGCTCATAACATGTTTTGCAGACGAAAAGATGAAAACTTGCTTGGTAATAATTCCATGGCACTATCTGCTCAGTATGCATGTCATAATTTCAAAGACTTTCACACTTCTCCTTGACACTTTGTCGTCTCAAAATGGCAAAGGATTACCAAAACTACTCACTTTAGACTGTAGGACTCATTGACCTCATGAGTTCAAACTTCTTTTATGTTCCAAATGAGAGCAGTTTAAGAAAAATCAATGTTACTGCTAGTCTTTGTAGCACAAAAATACGTTTCTCTCTGTTGTAAGCAGCTGCTGTAGCTTATGCAGCTGACTGAGGAAGACTGTGTTGCACATAACATTTTTCCTGTAACTTTCAACAGTTTCTCTGTTGGGGTGATTCTAAGTGGAAAGCTTTTAGCTCCTCAATCAGCGTGGAGGCTAAGTTCAGCTCTTGAAGGCGGGGAAAATAAGGGTCCACCAGCTGACACATTAAAAGACTTAAAATTACAAATCTTGCCATGCAGTGGTGGAATATTATTGTCATTCTGTGTGTACCTGGGGTCAGAGAGAAGACGACAAGAGCAATCAAGATCACCAAGAAATGACTAATTGTTTTTGTTGGTAAATTCAGACATCAGAGAGGTTGCAAGAAAGTGAGTCTGCTGATTTGTCTGGAGGGCCCCCCTGCTGCATTTCTCAGATTGATGTACTGGTACAAAATGAGCAAAACACCGAAAGACAAAAAGTATCTGAAAACAGCGAAGAACAAAAACACTGTATTGCAAATGCTACCAGCCAAGCATCCAAAAATATACTGTCTGCAGTCAACATTCATTCAATTTAATAAGAGTACTTGGGAAGGAGAAAGGTAAAAAGGATTTGGTGCTATGCCAGCACACATTTTTCCTCTGTAATCTGTCATGTTTCTCAATTTCTGTAAACAAACACAACTGGCCACCTGCCTACTTTGGGTGAGGTGTCTGCATGCCCTCTTACATTCTCTCCTGGTTTTTGACTGGAAACCTCCCAAACGAAAGAGTTAACTCACTTTCTATATTAAATATTTACATAAAAATGTTCAGGAAGGTGTGTGTAAATTATAAATAATGTAAGGCAGGACTGGTCTCGGTTAGAGCTAAGAGACCCAAATTGTATCATCATAATACATTATTCACATATAATGCATCTATTCTCCTCCATTAGTGTTACTAGAAAAAGCCCCTGAGCGCTTAACTTGAATTTGGAAGAGTGTAATAAATGTGAGATAAACAAATAGCAGCGGGGATGCATCTGTAGTTAAACAAGTGTAAATTAGAGCTCAGCCTAATTCCTCCAAACTACCCGTAAGACAAACATGACACTCTCCAGAAACAAGAGATTAGTTACCATCTGCAAAAAAAAGACACAATAAATCCAAATTATTTGATACAGTTTCCCCCTACTCCCTCCCCCTGCCCCCCACCCCCCCACCCCAAATAAAAAAAAAAAGTTTCCATGGAGAACAGCATTCTGCTGAATATTCTCTGGCAAAGTTACACTTCAATAATCTTCGTGTTGTGACAGAAAACGACAAACGTAGAAAACACAAATTTAAAATGACACTTGCTCCTAGTGCCCAGTACGTGTGCACCTTTTATTGACCCAAGAACAGAAACATGCTCTGAGTCCTTTTCTACTGCTGGCCTATGCTATACACCTCATACCATATAAATGCGTTTTAAAATAAGTGACTTATAAAAATGCTAAAATGTCCTCCATTTTCATCTAAACCACAAATGAAAATGTGAAAGTACCATGAGTGGGCTATAGTGCATAGGTATTTACTCAGGACTGTATCTGCTCATGCCTAGGTTTATACCCATTTATCCTTGTACTTCTACTTCCTGTAAGCCTTAACAGGTGGCTTCTACCCCATTCCTCCTCCCACCCTCGGGATGGATGGAAATTCTACTCTCCCTCCCACCAGTGGGCTCAGTTCCTGCAGTTTCTACCATTTTGAGATCCTCAAAATCATCTGATAATTTTGAGATCCTCCAACTTTTTGTGGTGTCAGTGAGAGACATATGCAACTGACTGTGTTCCCTCTAAAAAGGTCTGAGGTGCCAAGTTCAGTTTCCCAGAAGAGAGGCACCCAGCATCTCGGGTCACTGCCCTAAGTTTCAGTTAACAGAAATATCACCTGCATCAACCAGGTGAACAGAAATTATCTCATCTCTGGAAAACCTCCTTTGTTAGCGCAATTTAACCTGTGAGTGTTCTCAAACCATGCAACTTTTAAAAACATACTCTGATCAAATCCTCTCATTCCAGTTTTTTTGGGTGTGTGTGGTGTTTTTTTTTTGTTTGTTTGGGGTTTTTTTCCCCCTCTTTTTTAAAATCTTTTGAACAGAACCAATGGGATGGAAATTTCCATTCTCTAAGCAGCATTCTGAACAGTGGAAATTGGTTTGGGAGTGTGACTGGAAGTGGGCAAACCCATGAGGTAAGAATGAGTGCTCCCAGAGCATAGAGAGTGGGGGGATGAGAGGCTGAAGCAGCTGATGATGAATTGTTGTGTTTCCTCGTGCTTCTACTTACAGCTTCAGTACACAGAGCAGGAATCACGTCACTACAAATCACCCAAAATTCTTAACCTTGGTCTTGACAAACATAAAGCCAAAATGCAGAATAAAACCCCCTAAACCACAAGGTGAAATGATATATAAAAAAGTAAGCGTGATAAAAATGTTATCAGATAAAAGTATTACCACAGTAAAACTCCATTAAAAAGCACGTATTTAAAAAAGTCACATTTTCAGCAGGCCCCACAAATGACTAAATCCCCTGCAGAACTGGCCAAGGGTGCTGGGTACAAACACAGTCCTCCACACAGAAATCGAAGTCTTTAAATAAGCTCCCTGGTATCAGATGGTCAAATCCTGATGATGAGAGAACTGGGGCCCGAAACACTACAAATACTGGTTAAACACTGGATCCCTCCGGTTGGTCTGAGAAGCAAATGGCAGCAGAGAGAGGAACAGTCCCAGACACAAAAGAAAAGGCAATAACAGAAGACAAAGGCGTTCACGCTGGCCTGAAGTGAAGAGGGAAAGCAGGCATGGTAAATCCTTGACAGAGGGATGCATTTCTGTGACAGGCGCTCTGCAGACACCATTCCAGCCTGCTGCAAGCTCAGGAAAGTCATCCCTCTTGCTGTCCCACAATTTCTCTTCAACTAGAGAGCTTCTTTTCCCCCGGCCCAGAAAAATATCATCAGCTGCTGATTACTGAGAGCTTGAGAAGTGATTTATTAATTTCCCACTTGCTTTCAGCTTCGGAACATGACTGTACTCAACAGCAGTCACCCGACTCCTTGGGCTAGTTTTGCCAGGTGTTTCCTGGTGCCTCGAGCCTCTGTTTCTTTTTCACACAGGTTTATATTACTGCAATATACAGAATTGTTTCAGCAGTTCTTGGGGCAATTTTTTACTTTTTTTGGTATTTTCCTGGAAGTGAAATGAATGCATGCCCCCTTCCCCTCAACAACAGAAATATTTCTGCCTGTTTGGAGTTCGGACTCATTTCTCTAGGTAACACTGAAGTAACTTATACGTGAAAGCAACTTTGATTACGGAGCCAAGCAGGCACAGGGGAGTACCTGTTGATAAACGGATGGCTTCTATGGCTCGTGACTCATGTTCTGCTGACTAACCCAGCAGAGGCCTCTTTCACACCGTGAGGGTTGCAAAGTCACTTAATTCAGACAGTCACTTTCTCACTCCAAGTGATTGCAACAAAGACATCTTTCCATTTTTTAGGCATTCTCCCACAATATTCATGTCCTTCATTGAACTGCCCACAAGAAGACCATTAAGCCAATACTGGACATACTACGTTTGAGAGGGACATCATGCAAAGTGTCCTCCGCTTCCACCCATAGTTCCTTTTAACATGTCTTTTACAAATCATGTACATAACTCTCTTCGTTGGAGTCGGCTGGGAGGAAGAAGGAGGATTCGGATAGACTGAGCCATATTTTTCTCATACTTTGCAAACTGCTGCTGGTCTAATAGCAGGGAAGTTGCCTGGTGGCACACTTATTTGTTGCAAATGTGACTCAAACACCTAACCTGAAAAATCAGTATGCATAGTACTGGTGAAAAACAAATGATAATGTCACAAAGCCTGAAAAGTCACAGTGCGGGGGGGGTGGGGTGGGGGGGGGGGGTGGGGGGAGCGGCGGGGAAGTTGCTTCAGGCCAGCTTCTTGATTTGGCACAGGCCAAAGAGCTGGAAAAAAGCCACTTTTTGCAAGTGTGGCGCAAACAATGTGGTAAACAAACACTACCTCAGCAACATTATCCAGTGACTACAAAAGGATGTTTTGGTGTCAGAAACAGAGATTTTGTTTCTACCACTACCCCACTATGGATCTCAGGTGTCCTTTGTGCTACTGTTTCCTTAGCCGTGAAGAAAGAGAAAGAGGTTCCTAGACTTGGAAAGTGTTTAGAGATCTTCAGGTGAAAATGTTACTGTAAGCACACAGAATATTCTCATTACTAATTATCAGTACACATTAGGGGAATTGCAATGCAGCATGTTCAGTCCAGCAGGTCCTAGAACACCGCGCTGTGGTGCATAAGTTAATATTTAGGCTTAAGTGTCTCTCAGAAAGTCTTCATAAACCCCACTTGTTGAAATGAGAAAGTCAACCACTATGTGAATAGTGTGACTGCTGTTCTGCAGGGGTTTTTTTAATTATTTTTTCCTGCTAACTGTGGATATTCAAGTTGAAGAAGCAAGCACCTTCTCCGAACTGCAACTCAATTACAGTTTGAACGACTTTTGCTTGGCAAGGAATTTTGCTGCAAGGATGAGACTTAATAGCAGTGGCACAGTCTTTTTGCTTCCTTCCTGCAGTGCTCAGAGACCTTTGCTAAAATAATCAAATTTCCTATTAGTGCAGGTAGAACAGGAGTAAGATAGTTGTCTGGTTAGTGGCATGTCTTGAACAAATAACATTTCCAGCACAAGGGAATTTTCACTGTCTGAAGAGTGAATTGGGGAAACATGTATTTAACAAATAATTTTTAGGGGGAATTTTTAATTGCACTTATAAGTTGCATTGTAAGCAATTAATAGGTCTTGTGCTGACAAACTGCACAGTGATGAACGTGCAGTGGACAAACAAGAATTTGCCAGGACACTAGAAGAGCAGAAAATTCAACGAATTAGGAAAATGCACATGAGGAACACTCTGAAATCATACCCTGAATGCCTCTAGACATTAAAGTCTGCACCCGTCCAACAGGGAAGGCTAGATAAACTGCTCTGGCCATCTCAGGTAAGCTAAAGACAATTAAATCAATTTGCTAATGCTTGACAGGAAGCCCCCCAAAATTGCCTCAACCTGTGAGCTTATACTAAGAAGTTCTGGCTCTGATACAGTTCCTGTACCTGAAATCTGTGAATGCATCTACTGCAGATGTCCAGGGCACCAGAAACCGGATTACAACAGGATATAATAAAAACACGTATACACATCTACACCTCTAGGTGAGACAAGACAGGTCACAATCTGGAGTTATGTCCCAACCAGGCAGTACGGTAGTATCGTGACTGTCCAGAGAACTCGGAATCAAGTGCAACTTCAAGGTCATGGGTCTTGAGAACAGGATGAATAAGCCAACCACCACAGGCTACAAACAAAGAGGACAGAAAGGAATTGCAGTGACAGATGCAAATCATGAACAAGTCAGCCTTAGGAACACTGTTCTCCAGGCTGGAAGCCAGAGAAGATTCTAGTCACAAACCACACCAAGAGGTGACTGTGCAGGCACCTGAGCAGTGATGATTACAAGTGCAGACCCCAGGACAAAGGTCACAAACTCATACAGGTGCCCAGACAAAGTCTCCAACAAAACTTCAAGAGATTGCCAAGCAATTCTGACTGGCAGTAGAATAAAGAAACGTCAAAGAAAATGACTACCATCCGCATCCAGAAATAGGGGTTAAGATTTAATTTTATGTATACTTGAAACCTTCCCATAACCCCTGAAGCAGAGAAGGGCACGTTTTCTGCTGTAACACAGAAATATGGTAGGGGTGCAAAGTATTAACCAGGATTCCAGCAACAGAACCTGCTGCATTCCTTAGGAATCAAAGGTGAAGACCTAGCTGGATGGCTCCTGTTGAGAGGAACTAGCTTCCCAGAAGCTGCAGTGTTCTTGCCACCTTCAAACAAGTAAGAAAATTAAGTCTTATGAAGTCCAAGTTCTCAACCGGTAAAGTAAACCAGAGATCAAGAAAGACTTGTGGCTGAACGCAGCTCTTATTTGCACGCTGACTCTACTCAGTGTCTAGTAGCATGAGTTCTGAGGACAGAAAACAGAAGGTAGATGAGGAATGTCTTGCAGGTATGACAGGAGAGGTAAGGGAGGTCCCGTGCTTAGGCATGCATCACCTTCTCCATGCCTTTTTCAAAAATCTGTTGGATGCCACATCAAAAGGCTTTGTATGTCACAAAAAATCCTGAGAGCCAAGAAATCTTTCTAGAATTCCTCAACAGTTTAAAAATGTTGACGTCATCTGAACAAAAGAGCACTAAAAATAGTAAGAAAAAAACGCTAATAAAGCTTCCCAAACAGCTACTGCAGAACTATGTGAAGGACTCAGCCTCACCATTTTTTTTGGTATTATAAATTGTTTTGCTAGATACTTTTAAGCTGTGTGTTCCTCAGATGAAGGGAGTCAGACACGCATACCTTGGTAAAATGTCCAGCACAATGGGACCCAAATTTCAAGTGGGCAACGCGTATGTTCATTTAAATATTAGGTAACAACTTTATGATATCCTGGAATACACCCCCCAGGCAAAACCTACAGAAAAAGGCCCCAGGATCACTAAAAAAAGTGGACTTCAAATGGCAAACGTTTTTTTTCCCCTAGTAAGGTATTTATCCTCCTCGATTCATTAACATCCAATTAGCTCCCGAGCCCTTTCCCCAGTGCTGAGGGTTCCTTTTCAACAAAACAGTATTACAAAACAAAACCACAAAGGACCCTAACCCCAAACAAAACCCTCAGTGTAATTAATTAATATAGAGACAGATTCATAGAAAAGCTGAAAGCACAGTAGCAGCAACAGAGAAATCCCCATTAAGCTACTGAGACTTACAAGAGCTGCTGTAAGCTGAGAATTGCAGCCTTACAGCACAGAACAGGCTACTTTACATGATGATGATGATGACGACAACTGTCACACAGATATATCTGGCAATACAAAGATCTGGCAGATCCACGGTCATAGCTTCTCCTACTATTCCAGAGGATTTCCCTGGCATTCACGTGCTGATTGAAAAATGTGCATGAAATTAATGCATGTACGTATGCCACCATGTGACAGCATGTGTGTGTGTGTAGATATAGAAACATTACCAAATCCTCATTCACTAATATAGTTTAAATAGTCAGTTAACAAATTAAGCAGTATTTTCTCTACCAGCACGTTTTCTAAATACCTAACTCCGTGTTGTTTTCGCGAATCTTTATCATGAGATCTCAGTCTGTCTCTTACTAAGAATTCCATAAACAAATAACTGGAATTACTTATAAGCAACCTCATTTAATAAGACACGAGGATGACTACAAAACCACTCTAGTTCTATTATCACCCTAAAATCTGCTAAATTATTCACCAATGATAATTACATTAAGTGACTTTATAAAGTTGCATAAAATAAAAAGCAGAGGAAGGACCAGACAGATCTGAGGACCTCATATTTTAATAGAATTTCTCCTGAAAAAGACTAGGTTAATCTCATTAAAATGTTTCGTTTTATTCATGCTGTTTAACTTACAACACCCATCATTAGCAAATATGCTTTTTTGGCCTCTTTCCATAAACAATTCACTAGAAGTCTGTTTTAAGCCCAAATGCTCCCTTACAATATTTGCATCCCAGTCTCCCACTGGGGCAGCAGACAATATTCAGACCCTGAATGCCGACTAAAAATAAATGGTAAAATAACTGACTTGTTTTCCTAGCTTTTGAAAAGCGCTGTGTAAAGAACAGCCTGAAGTGTGAAAAATGATGTGATTTTCACAATTACTGTATCGCAAGCAGATAAGTACCAATGGTACCAAGAAAAAACATTTTTTCCAAAATTTCAAGAGGAATAATGGTACTTGTGGGTATACTTATATGCTTATTTAATGTGATAGTGTCCCTTTAAGTAAACTTGTCACAGAAGATTTATTTTTTTTCCCCTATTGTCTAAGAGTGTAGTGTAAGGAGTACAAAAGGTCTACTGCCCAGGATACAAACCCTAGAGGCTCAGGCTAACAAAGCGGCTGACAAGGAGAGACTGGGTGACACAATGAATGAAGTGTTCACAAGATCCTTTTGTTACAGATAGCAGAAATAGAAAAATAAACAATATTTGATTCAAAGAAATTAGGAATGAAGTTAGCATCAAAAATACTAAAATTGCAGTGTTCAAGCACTGGAAAAGGTAGTGGATATTAACTATTTAAGTATTTCCAAATACTTTATCATACATCTAGATGTAATAACTCAGTTTTATACCACTTTCACGGAAATCTAGTCCATTATTTTCTTACTTCTTTTAGTTTTTCCATCATTCCATTCCATTTAATGAATACATGTATTTTGAATATTAGGTGAATAGTCCTTGCAACGGAACACAAAAGGGAAATGATGCAGCTAGCTTTATGGTCCCGCTTCTTCTCCTTGCATCAGGCTGGAAATGATATGCAGCAGGGATTATGCTTTGTTTAAAGCTGAGCCTCTGCCTCTAAAAGAATACATTATACAAATCTTCTAATGTTGTTGAAATTCCCCAAAACTTGATTGTGTCAGACATAATGTGGCAATGAGGTTCTTATCCCTACCTTACGCCGAATAAATATCTAATATCAGAGAGTATAACCTTGGAAAAGTATACACTAGGGAACATCCCCCACGTCAATAATTCATAGTGCTGTTGGTGGGAAGGTACATTCAGCTAGCCCCTAACATTATACGGAATACATTAATGCCCACGCAGGCACAGCTCTGCGGAGAGGCAGTGGGGGAAGGGGAGAGCACAAGAGGGGACCGACTTCCTTTCAGGACCATTAAAAAAACACCAACCCAACCTCGGAATTATTCAAAGCAGCACTCTATCTCCAAAAAGCAAAACAAACACAAACCCCCTCCTCAACAAGTCCGTAATCAGAATTATTTGAGGGAGACAGAGGTATAATATACGTCTTTACTCATGCATGTGCTACAGAGATTTGTCTTACATTTTCTAACTGTAAGGAACACAGGGTTAGCTTCCCCGATTCAGTGCAGCTGGAATTACACTGCTGAGAAACTGGAGTAACGCACTGATGAACGAGGCCTCCAGGAGTCCACATATTAATTCTACTAATGTTAATCCAAAAATCAATACATTCAGGTTCGGTGATGTTTCTATAGGCAAAAATACAGGTGCCATTCAAATGAGCTCAAAATAAATAAGATCCATACTATCAGAAAATTATCTGCCTTAAAGATGATTGCAATTTTAATTAAAGACAAAATGAGAGTAGATTTCAATACAGTTCGGGGTCTTTTGCATTCCTATTTGCTCTTTAACTGTTACAAGTTTTAATGATTTAGGAACCAGAAGAATAACTAAGAAACCCAACAGTCATTATCTCAAATAATGAGACTTTTTAATGCAAAATCAATGTCTGTTATAATGAAAATAGATTCCTCAGCTCCTGCAGGGTGATTCGTACAATTCTTTTTTCGCTGTTAAATAGAATGTGATTGCTTATTTTCACCAACATGATGAACATTTTTATTCAGGAGTAAAAATAAAATGTCAGAATTTATTTACTTTTATTAAGTACATATATTTAACCAGAAGCTCCCATCATATGACCAAACCTGAGGAAACTGGGAATAATTTTCTGTGAACTTTCAAAAGCTTGAGGAAGAAATGCAGAATTTCCAACAAGTAATGAAAAAGCTCACTCTGGGAAAAAATTGTCTGGTTGCGTTCCAGCTTCTGTTCAGATGGTTGACCAAACTCTTCATTTGTTATGTCAAATCAACCAAACTTAAAAGCTAATTAAAAATATCTTAAGCAGGCTTAATGAAGTAAAATAAAACACCTCTTCCATAACAACATATCAAAACTGTTACCAATGCTGAGCAAATTATGATTATTATTTTGATTATTATGATTTAGAGTCGATGGATGTATTTATGGTCGGTTTTGACCTCGGGACATGAGGAAAAGCATTCACATTAATACTCCAGAGCCATATTCTAAGTAAGAGTCCAGATGATCTAAAAGAACGCATGGAAGCTCACAGGCTTAAATGTTTCATTTGGAAACACTCTGTGTATTTCTCAGTAGTCATATCTGGCTCGGCTTTTCATGCAATGCCTAAAAGGTGTAAAACCAGAACATGAAAAAGAAGAAAATGAGCAGCAAAGCTGCCAATAGCCTTTAAAATGCTTTCTTAGGTTTTTCTTTGAGCAACAGGTGAAGAACAAGTTCTCACTAGAACAGAACTACAACTGGCAGCGGATCTGCATAGGAGTCTTCAAATACTAATCAGCAAGAGGTTCGGGGCCTGTGAGGGGTTTATGAGCTCAATTTGCATTGATTATTTTGGTACTGCTAATTTGAATAATATGCTTTTTTGGCAGCTGCAGTCTTTAAAGGGTGCCTTTTGCAGAAATGACAGCAAAAAAGCATATCATTCAGACATCTATGCATAGGAGGAATTTCTTGTAGTGATACAAACACTGGAAGAGGCTGCCCAGGGAAGTGGTGGAGTCACCATCACTGGAGGTGTTCAAGGAACGTGTGGATGAGGCATTGTGGGACATGGTCTAATGGGCATGGTGGGGTTGGCTGATGGCTGGACTTGATGATCTTACAGGTCTTTTCCAACCGTAGTGATTCTGTGATTGAAACATTTAGGAAAAATGTAGTCTGTCTTGACGGGGTGCCCAGGCAGGACTTGGGAGCCCTGAGAGCGTATACAGTAAATACAGACAAAGCAGGGCTAACTAGAGCAGGTTGCTGTGAGCTGTGTCCAGTCAGCCTTTGTTACCGACTACTTTTATGTTATATATTATAATCTGCTCACGAGGCACATCACTGTTGGAAACAGTTATACTCTTACCATTGGAAGTTTCAAATGAAGAAACTTTTAAGAATAATTGGTGTGAAAACACTGCAAATCCTACTTTTCAGTAACAATAAATGTGAAGAAAAACATTTATTCCAAACTGTTAGCTGAGGTTACATCCACATGCAGAAAAGTGCTTCTGGACTTGTGTACACTTCTGAAGCAATACTGCTTATTAACCAGTTCAGCTTTGGTCCCAAGTCAGTCACTTAATGGTGAAGACTCAACAACTAGAATTATACAAAAGTTTCCACAAGGACTTCTTTTTCCTCATGTGATTTGATAAAGCTGTGCCTTTCCTTCTTACTAATGTTAATTTTTCATGAACATTGGAAAAACGGAACTTTGAGTGCATCACTTACTAATGAAATACAAACTGCAGTCCACACAGAGGTATTTGTGGAAATCAATGTAAGGGTTCTATGAACGAGAAACTCTTAGTGGAAACTATTTTGTGCTTATTGAGTAAAACACAGCAATAAGTTTATGACAGGTGATAATTTCAGTCACAGCTAAACTTTACAGGTCAAACTTGATGGTTCATTCTCAAGGTTGATAAAAAATATGAGAAAAATAGTTTCAAGGAAGAGTGTTACTTATGCATCATTTTGAGTAAATCACGATCTGCTCATCGGTATGATGCAGAGAGAAGTAAAGCCTAAATTCTTTGAGTAAATTACTCACTGTGATGTATTTTTTCATTTTCAAAGTAACCGTGATTGGCACTAAATAGAGAACAGTCATTTTTGCCTACAATGGCAGAATTCAGATCATTAAAATAATATATAACTAAGAAATGCAGTTTATGTAGGAACTTTCCCTAATTTACACGTTCTTTGTAAACAAACATACAGGGCCTCACATTATAGAATCCGTATGCATTTGCATAAGCTGTTCCATTGAGGTGCATGCTCATATGTGCCTTTCTGAAACAGTTTTCAAAATTGAGAAGCATTTTATTTACAGCATACCAGCTACCTGTGTTGCACTACATCTGCCTTAATTATTACGTAAAGAATATTAAATAGTTAAATGTCTCTACACCATTTAACAGATTTGTTAACAAATGACACATATGGAAGAATTAACCCCATTCAAGTGTTTATGACAGCATGGGGTCCTCCAGAAAGTGTCACAGACTTACGCAGTATTTCAGAAGACTTACAGCAACTTTCCTCAACAGCCAGCTGCTTCCTGACTAAATATCTAAAATACCTTAAGAGAAAGTATTTCTTAGAAAGATGAACAATACTAAAGTTTCAGAATGGGGCTACTTTCAATGAAGGGGTTTTCCTAATATGATTCATCTTTGTTGTTGAAATCACACACTTCAGTAAGAAATGGGGCAAACCAAGAGGTATAACCAGGAGTCATATTTGCAATACAATTTCTGGTACATTAATATATTCACTTCAGAGGTAATACTGAGGCAGCTTTCAACAGAGTTGGAACAAACATATATAGGAAAAACTGAGCCTTTCTTGAAACCTTTGCTGTAACGGAACAGCTTTCCGTCTCTTCTTTCTTTCTCCTTTCTCTTTAGCATTTAGGAGTTTGAAAATCTGTAATGCGTCTTTTTTTCAACATGCAGGTGTATTCACCGTCAGCTAAACTGAAGGCCCAATCAGCATACATAAACTCTGCCCCTAAGCAGCCTGTACTGGTTTATACAGAGATTAGGACTGCTTTGAATTACACATGCAATCAGGACATTTCATAGAGCAAATTGTGGTCATTTTGACAACTATACAGCAAGCTTAATTTCAGGCCCAAGTATATATGATATTCAGAGATACAATGAGGTAATTTAACATTTAAAAAGGGGAGTATGTAGTATAAATTAGTAGAAAAATCATGACACTTACAAACTTGTTCTAAAGATGTATTGTTCCTTTTTCTTCAGAAAAACCCCACCAGTTTCTATTAAGAATAAATTAACCACTAAAGAATTCCATTGATGGCCAATTCATACTGGAACTCTATTTTAAACTTGGAAAAGAAAGGAAGGAAAAAGAGGGAAGGAAAGAAGGAGGGAGAGAAGAATGCAAATACATGCAGAATGTGTGCAGAAATACTGTACTTCTAGCATGCAGTCTTGCCGAACAGCAAGCCCGCATGAGAGCAAACTATCCTTCTCAGAGGATATCAGCTATTCTTGTAACAGCCAGTTTTTCAGAAAAAGCAGACAGTCCACACTGTAAATATATATATGTGTGTGTATATACATCTATATACACACATACCTACCTATGATTTAAGAAACCTGTTCTATTTTTTGAGGTATGGGAATCCTAAGCATGGAGGGGATGTCACATGAGGGCTTGCTGCTGCCCTGTAAACCCGACTATGAAAGCTGCAGTGATGAACACAATACTGACCAAATGTCTCTAGAGATCTAGATGTTGCTTATGCCTTTTATCCCAAAACATCCTGCTATGTAATAAAAAAAAAATGAAATCTGACATGCATTTGAACCCTGATCACTTTGAAACAACTTTTTCCTCTCTGTAAACTTTGAAGGACTACCTACACTACTTACTTTATATGCTTTCAGTACTTCCTTTATAAGCTTTCACTACTCTCTTTATATGCTTTACCAACTTCAGAATAAAAACATCTCCTCTTAAGTCAGGGACTCCATAAAGCACTTGAAGTAAGCGTGTGTGTGTGTGCATGTGCACATGCCCATGTACTGAATCAGGTATTCTGAAGGCAAATGGCTAAAAGCTGAATTTACGCAAACTGAATTCCTTAGCTGACACAGGAAAAATTCCACTTGTAATACCTACACAGGCTGGGAAGATTTGTTTTCATCAATTTTCCCCTCCAGCTGAGTGAAGATCTATTATAGTTCAAACCTACACTAAACAAGGGAAATTCTTAGGCTTGCGTGTAAGAACTGGATTGAACAGTCACAGCAGTTCATCCTGTTCTTAACCTTTATGAACCTGCACAGCCCTACTTGAGCTCCCAGCTTACATGCACCACAGAAGCTCTTTTTGGTCAAAAGATACTTTGGGCTGAAGTGAAGTTACGTGCTATCAGCTGGTGCACTCTGTAGGTGTGATTTTTGCCTTCAAAAAGCTGGAAGTCCTCTGAGTATTTGATTAGGACCATAAATACAGGATCAGTAAGAGATCACATGCCAAGAGAAGAATATGTAAGATAGGAAATACTGATTACTAGGACTTACCATGCCCTTTAGCAAAGATAATGCTGCTCTCAACTACACAACTCTCATATTAGAAGCATCAATGTTTTTTCATTAATTTCTGCTACAGTCTGTCATCCAATACACTGTCTCCTTTCAATTAAAGATTTGTGTTAAAAGGCATAAAAACTAAACTTGTTTTATAAAACTTGTTATTTGGAATTATGGAGGGTTTTTTTTTCACATTTTGATTGATAGCAACATCATCATCGTAGTCTGATTTATCACTCATCATTTTATACTCCTGCCAAAAAGAGTTAAAAGCTCTCCCTTTCCAAGCATTTAGTACCTGACCTTTACATGGCTAATTTTACTACCCAGACAGAATTTTTAAGATTTCTGTATTCCTTAAAATGCACCATGATAGTAGCTGGAATCTTCTAATTTCTTCAAACTGTGTCTTCCCAATTACTTATTTAACAGCTGTGTAGATAAGCTCTCTATTCTCACCTAGATCAGTGATAAGAGAGGAAATGGCCTTTTTAGAGTGTCTCTGCTTTTTAAAGCAGATAGAAATAATAAGGTTGACAAAGGAAAAAGGAAAATTGAGCATTATGAGGGTAATAACTTAGAAAGTGTCAGATTCAGAATAATTGAATTCAATGACATTTAATGCTATGGAAAACAATAGCAGCAGCCCAGCCGCCCATCTGATTCACGTCTAGTTCATGTTTAACAAAACAAGGCTAAGGGTCATGCAGTCATGAGTCCCATAAATAACCTGTTAATGGGATTTCCAAACAAGCTGTCCTCAAAATGGTTTTTCGTCTCACAGAAAGAATATTAAAATGCAAATGGATTCAGGCTGTGTCCTCATAAACAACCATGTTCATTTAACCTCTGACCTCAACGTTTAACTGCCCATTCCAGCAATTTGTACAGTATTAGCCACAGCATGGCACTCCAAAGTGCTAACTTTGAGAAGAGAGGACTAAATGAATGGGTTACTATCTGTGATGCTCAGTTAATCATGTCAAAATGACTTTATAGGCATAAAACTATTCTTTTAAAACTTCCCTTTAGTTAGTTGACATTTTTGCTAAGGAAAGGGAAAACAAACAAGCAAAATAATGGCGAGCAAGTGCCAAGAAAGGTATTTTGAAACATTATTGACTGCACAGTGCCGTGTGCAGGCTCAACTGAAGAGCAGACAGAGCATTTCAGCAGAGGCTGCCATACGGTGTCACCTGCCTTCACTCACCCTCCCAACCGGTTGGAAGCCCTGCCTTCACTTGCCTGCTTTCCTCAGCTAGCAGCTAGGACCGCTTCTGCAAGGCGCTTAGTATCACTGCTCACAGTCCTACAGTGCTAAGCCCAGAATTTCTTGCCCCTTTTCTGTATCAGGATATTCCAGGCATTTCCTGAAGCATTTTCAGTCGCATCTTTAGAAGAACGTGGCTCTTTTTCTTACAACGTTAAAAAAAGCCCACCTAGCTGACATCAATAATATACAAAACAGTCTTTGTCCAAATTCAACCACATCTCTCCTCCCTGCTACTCCCCACAGGTCTCAAGGAGAGCCCTTCAAAAGACCTATGGGAGCTTGTCTGACCATGGACAATGTCAAATTAAAACAGCAACAAGCAAAATATTGGTAATTGTTGCCAGTTACAGGTATCATGAAAATCACAGTAAATACTCACTCAAACCAAATTGAAGTATGATGGTTGCTCTTAACAACTTGGTTTTAAAGGAAGTAAATTAAATTAAACTTTTTTGCAAGCACATGACTTCTGAGAAAGGGCAGGGTAAGACCCCCTTTGCAGTGAACTATATATTACAAAAGGGAAAGGAGTAGTCGGGATGTCAGAGCACTCTTACCTGACAGGGTGTCTATATTTTTTCATCTCAGAACTACTATTCCAAAATATTCGTAGCACTTATTATTAAATATTTGTAACTTCTAGAGAAAACTACCACAGTTGAGACTGGATCTCAACGTTGTCTCAAAGTTCGTTGCACAAATCAGTGAGGAGGAGGGAACAACCTGAACTAACAGTGTTTAGAAAGTAATTGTTATTTTCATGGTTTCTAACATTGGACCACGCCTGTACTCTTAGTTGATTATTCAAATGGGCTGATTTTTCAAGTCAGTTTTGGATTTAGACTTCTTCTCAATAAGCAAATTCCTTACTGTAAACAGCTCTTTGCAGGCACAGTTTCAGGTATGACTCATTGCAGGTAACTGATTTGTCTTATTTTGCTCACACTGATTGGCAATAAAGTCTCTGAACATTTAGTATCCAGAGTTTCACTTTTTGGAAATGTGTCCACTTCCTCGTCCAAGAAAACTCTAAGTGAAGACTTCCCTCCTAGAAGAGGTGATAACAGGTCTTACTTCTGTCTTTGCTGACAACATGGAGTGTCAGGAAACAGTTTTATGGCTCATTCAAAAATTAACAAAGCTTTACCTTTTCCAGTAAAAGCACATGTGCATTCACTGTGCAAGAAATACAGTGGTATTTACAGACTGAAAGAGGAAAACAATACTGCAAGTTGGAATAAATGTTTCATTTTGAACTCTGACAGAGTTCAACCCTTTTCCAATTTTCCTTCTTTGTTTACTCCAAAGGGTAATCAATGTTTTCAGAAACCCCCCTTCATCTGTGTATACACACAGGCATCTGATCTGCTGGACAGCTATTCCCCAAATGAAAAAGAGAGAAGCCATGCCATTCAAAATTAACATTTTCTTTAGCCTACTCTGTTCTAGACCTTTTTCATAACAAAAATGACTGTTTTGCCACACTTAGTAATGCAGAAATCTGGCATTTGAGAATTGCATCGAAAAATACCAGACTGTATCTATTTTAAGTTGAATGAATCTATTCTGACTTGAGTTTACAAGTTTTTTTCAGTAAACACTAAACTCTAACACAGTAACTCTAGACACTAACTGAAAGATTCTCAAACTCTGTTAACAAACTCCAGATACAGAGTGGCTACTGTACTCCAGTTAAAAAAAAAAAAAGTTCGTATTATTCCTCTTGTCTGATTTTCTGTGACACCTCACATCATGGATAACAGAGTCTGCACTGAGCAGGCTACAATTAAAATAATGTACATTATACTGCTCTGATACACAAGAATCAAAATAAATTACTGTTTGAATTTAGTATTTATCCCATAATATATTATTTTATATTTTGTGAAAGCTTACTGTGAATCGTCAAAGGGAGACATCTTCAGAGACATTCATAGCAATTTAACTTTCAGCTGACTCATATTTCAAAAGCTGCTTTTCCACTGTGTCTATGCAGCCACCATGAAGTTCTTTCCGAACTTTATTCCGAAGTTAATTTCACAGATAGCTAGAAATTGATTTGGATGACACATTCCAGAAGGACGCAACTGTCCAAATCTTAGCAGAATTGGGTAAGATAAAGAAGGACACAGCAATCATCAGAGACACCAGACACATTGCATACAAGGAGAGACTAAACTGACAAGCCTTTTCAGTTCAGAAAGGAGGCAACATAGGAGAAATATGATATTATCACAGGTATATAAAATCATGAATGTCAGGTACGAAGTCAGTAAAAATTATTAATTTTTTCTTCAGAAACCAAACACAGGAGGCATAAGTAAACATATTAAAAAACTCAAATGGTTAAAAGATATTTCTGTTACTCAGGCTCTCTCATTTCTGACATGCCCTAAAGCAAGTTCCTTGCATTTTTTTCCTTTGGTCAAGCTATCTTACTCCTTTCTCAGTAAGGTGATTCTTTCTCTTCCACTTTTTCTCTGCTCTAGATCTTTTGTCTCTTGCATGCTCATTTTTTCTTCTCCCTCTCCTTTCTTTTTTGGTAAAATTTTATTAATGGGCCTACAGGCTCCCACTGACTTCACTGGTTTTGAACCTAACCCTTCATCTACCTTTTTGCTTTATATCTCATCTCTTATTAACTTCCAATTATCTTTTTCCATGTTAACCTCTAAAGGAAAAAGGAGGAGAGAAAGGTGGGAAAGGAAGAAAAACTGTAAAAGCAATAAAAGAAGTTGTCTCCTTATACATAACTCAGAGAAGCACCATAGTGCATGATATGTCCTAGTCTCAGCTCATTTTAGAGACATTATTTTAAATTACGAGAGTTTTTACTATGATCGATCATTATGCACTATTAAGATGATTTACTTTCATTGTACAGGAAAATAATGGTGAATTAATTGTTCTGCCAATACAGCTTTGGTTAAATAATTTAAATACCACCACCACCCCCAAAACATTCTTAGGAAAATGTCCTCAGAAAAAGTTTTAATCTGTGTTTGGGTTCTTGAATTCCAGTTTTATTTAGTGTTTTCAGTCCGTCTGAAGTACAGAAAAACAACGTGGTAAAAAATGTAAAGAGAATAATAAATTACTGTCCTGGCAAAACAAGAACAAATTTTTAAAGTATTAAGTCATGCTGTTATTAAGAGGAACGTTTTTATATCAAGGAGAATGGAAAGATGATAAATTTATTTAAATATTAAAACAGGATACCTCCAGGCATTGTTCTTTGTTTTTGTTATTGGTATCAATTAGATTCACCTTCACTTGCACACATAAAGGGGTAATTAGTGTTTGATTACTGACAACTTACAGTTTCAAGAACAGATTTTTTTTTTTTTTTTTTTTTTACATTTCTCATTTACAGGAAAATATCATAATAGATTTTTGCAAGAAAGCCAAAACACTATTTCTAAAGAAAAGTCTCCAGCTTTACTGAGATGTCAAGCCATTCTGTCTCAAACAGAAAACCCCATATTTTATACACTCTTCTGCAGGTTTTTGCCCTTCTATAGTATTTCCTGCCACGTTTTTAAGTTAAGGAAATAAAAAACACCCATGTATTTTCTGTAATTGTGCACTGTGATTTTTATTTTCTAAATTGTGTGATGAATTCATTTTCTGTTGAGATGGGTGTAATAGGATTAGGCTGTAAGATATTCGAGCCATTATCATCAACATCTTAGAACCAAACTGGATGGCCTATGGATGAGGTAGAGCAGAATCCATATCCCAAAAATGCGTATAAATTCCCCAAAGCCTAAATCTAAAAATAATTTTGTCTGGGTTTGTTTTAGGAAAAAAAATGGTAAGATTTAGCACAATGTCTCTTTGCTTCTAAGATGTCTGAAGCACTGGATTTTTGACACAATTGACAAATTTGAAGTTTTCAGTCAGGAAACGGGTTTCTGCCACCTTCATTAGCTGATATATTTACTTTCATAAATTCCCTCCTACCCCTCCTCCTACCCCCACGAGAAGGTTACCTTGCAGGCGTGAGTCAGTCAATGCATTCCCTCCTTCATCAACAAGGCATCGTTGTGCACAGCTCAGGTAGAAGTTTGCACTGGAGTGTTAACTCTGGAAATACCACAACTGCTACTGAAGCATCCATATGTGATGCAGAAAGACTTCAGCACAGAAAAGAAATGCTGTCCCAACCCATTTCTCAGTAACACCACAAAAAGATCTCAGCATGTCTTCCTCCTGTCATCTCAACGTGCAGCTTTTATCATTCATGACTTTTACCAAATACAGTACACACGAAAAAAAGAGATAGATGAGAGGAAAGGCGGGAGTAAGTGAGAAAACATTCTACATCCTCAACTTTTGCTTTTTGTTCCCAGATTCTTCAAATATAAAATTTGCATGCCAAGATCTGAAGGTGATACACAGACTAAGATGGCAGCACTTGTAACTGGTCTATCAAATGCAGGAACGGCCAGGCGAACTGCACTGAGTCTTGTGTTTAAAAGTTTTCTCCTGCATATTACTGACAGTGTTTAAGCTGTACCTCATGGACTCACTTCTGATGTATTTTTCCTATGCTGAAAGCCTAGATGTATTTTTAAATCCAACACCGATTTAATGTATTTTAAAGGCAAAAACAAACTGCAGAACAGGCAGTACATGGGAAAGCCATGCAAATACTATCATGTCTAAGAACAACATTACCCTGCTCATACCCTAAACATGGTGGGAGGTAGATTTGCCCCACTATTTCACCGATACGCATGTGGAAAAAAGATGTTTTCAGGAATATCTAACTTTGGCCATGAGAGTTTTTACAGAGGCCTTGGACTGCTCAGTGAGTCTACTGACACAGCGTGTATTGAAGATTTATGTTTCATTAGCTGCACCATTGGCTTATAGAAGACCATTCCTTAAAAGTTAAATCTAAGCCCAGAAAAGTTAGAGCTGGAAACTTTTTTTCTCTAACGGGCTGAAAGCAGAATCATTAATGCTGCGATCGGTCTAATCCAGAGCATTTGTCGCTGCTAATTATTACAGACAAGCCTCTTTATTGAACCACATCCTCTTATCGACATTAGGATGCATGAGCCGAGGCTGTTGTTTTAAACGCACTCATTAACCACACAAATCAGCCCTGTTGACAGAGCGCTTTTGAATTAAGCTTCAGACTGTAGTCATTGGACAAGGAGCAATTTATAATGCCATTAGCAACACTTGCGAAGGTTACAGGCATCAAAAATTGTTCAGCTGTAATTATTCTTAATGGATACAAGGAATAAACTGACGCAGGACAGCTTTTTCATTAGCTTTCAATCAAGGCTGATGGCTTTGAGAAATGTACAGTAAGTGCGTTTTGGGGAGAAAATGATGTTGCAGCACCTTTCATTGGAAAATGCTCTCAGTTCAGAACTTAACTTTTAATAACCTTAATTTGATATAATTAAAAAATCTGATTTGCTTTGAAGATCTTGCAATGAATTGTTTTGGCTGCTGTTTAACCCTTTTTCAAGTACTCATCCCAAACATGCTAAAAAATAAAACTAAAGATCTTCAGATACTTTGCATTCTCATGGAAAGCATTAGACTTCTGATTTCCTACACCCTTAGTAAGCAGTACAGATTTTTAAAATGAACTCGGAGCACTTAGATAATCGAGGGAATTTCACAAAGTTTATCTACTCCCAAAAAAGTACCAGCACATACACAACATTCTCTATAAAATTCAGTTGCAGATTCACCAGCAGGTGATCTAGTGGTTTTGTTCACCTACAAAGCAATAAATCCTGAAACCTTGTGCTTACTCCTCTTCCAGGGACATGAGGGCGGACACATAGATATGCACATCCTCTTCTAACCTTCATCCACTAGCACCTACTCTTCAGCTCTGTTAGCCAGGCTTCTGAACTATGTGGACCTTTGGCCTGATGCAGTATGTGTTCCTATGTTCTCTGTCCAGTGTCCCCCTACTATATACTGTAAACCTGTATGTGAGATGATGTCATTTATAGATTTCAGAATCATTGCAAGTATGGCAAAGAGCATAGTAACAGTGCCATTTCTCTCTGAGAAGCAAACCAGCAAGAATGACTGATTATTTCACTCTTTTTTCTGGTACAGCAAGGTACCAGCTTTTGGTTCAAATATTTATAATCATTGCACCTAATGAATCAGCTTGGTGCTTTATAGGTTAAGAATAACATTCAAACCATAAGGGCTGTGAAACAAGCACAGGGGCTGCAATGGAGTGTAGTTTCTCTATTGGGACATCTTAATCTCATCGTTACAGTTGACTTCTTACCACCCAGCCCCTTTGGGTCTCTGAATACTAAAAAGATGGAAGACTGAGAGTCAGGAAGGTAATAAGCTTTGTTTCAATCAAGAGATGCTACTGCACAGAGTGATGGAAAGAAGTCTTGAAAGAAGTCCCAGACAGTGAATCGGAGAAAACGTACAGCGGGTGTCTATGCTGCCTTGTTGGTTTAGGGAAGTCTGTGAAGAGACAGCAAATAAGAGTATTCATCAAGACACAATTTTTACTTAGCTCTGCTACTTCTGAAGACAGGACATAAGGAAGAGTAAAGAAGTCCTATTTCTTGAATACATGCTCTACTTACTAGAGTCCACTGGGACCAGTTGAATCACATGCCATATCCCACTGTTAGCCAAGCCTTCTCATTTAGCTGTATACCACTGTTGCGCACTTCAAGTTGAAAAGAACCAGACATAATAATTACTGATGTTACAGAAGTCTACACTGACATTCTGTAAAGAAACCAAGTTTGAAATTTTATCAGTGAAAGTGTTAGTGAGATTTCTCAATTACACTTAGCAGAAAGTTAACTTGAATAATGTCTGACTTCATTCAAGTTAACTTTCCAAACCTAGGAACTGCTAGTTAGATCTAACATTTGGACGGCAAGACCACATATGCACAAGAAAATACATAGAAATACTCATCCTTATTCCTTTAAAGCACAGGTAAAATGGTGAAACAAAACAAAAAAATAATTTAGGTTTTAAACTGAATTTGCTACAGTTAAAATCACATTGCCTTATTTCTGAAAAGCAAAAGGCTTCATAAATTGGTCCTCATTTCATATCTCATCACAGCTGCTAATGACAGTCCACGTTTCTGTCAGGAATCCCTTCTTTGTGAGACAGGGATCTTTCCAGACAGATTGAAGCTTTTGGCCCTATGGCCTATTAGCCACATATGGCTCAAGCCCTAGAAACAATGAGAAGTTCTTCTGTTCTTTAGCACTACACTTGTTTTTAGCTAATATGTTTCCATATTTTTACAGTATAAGAGATCTCTTCACTATTCTTTCGTTCTACTTACAGTTCAAAGAAAAGAGATAATGAAGAAAGTTAGTCTAAGAGAAGGCAAGAATGTGGTTTACTGTCCTTAGTCGTTCTGTGCTTGTCAGATTACAGGTCAGGATAGAAATACAGCAGCAGCTTGGCTTCTTAAGCAGTCTAACTGTAACAGTAGCACCACTTTGCAGGTGTGTAATTCAAATAGAACAACAGAAAAAAAGATACTTTTAAAATATGCTGTGCAGAGAGCTGCTGAGAGTACAGGAAGTCTGACACAAAGCTAATGAAAGGAAATAACCTGATCCCAACCGGTGTACTTCAGTTTCAGTCAGGGGATGCAAAGACAGGCCTTGAAATCAAATTTGAAATTAATGGATGTCAGTAACAAACAAAGCAGGGATGTCAGATTTGCTTTGCACCAAAGTGAGAGATCAATGGTGACTTCATATACAGGTGAATTTCAGCAGCGGTTGCACCAAACTTTATCGTGCAATTTGTGATATTTTGTGCTTTGTTTGATCATAAATACTGGGATCAGATTATCACACAGAGTAAAAGACAAAGTTTCTAACAGGCACACATGAAAACAATGAAAAACAATGGGTATAAATATGGGCAGTTCAGAAACCAGAAAGCAAACAAGGTATCTAAATTTGTTGTATTATTAAAAATATACCTATTCCCAAGAAATCTTATGATTTTGTTATCTAGTGCATAACATCAAAACCAATTTTGATCCAAAAAATAAGATTATCTATGCAATACTGCGCACCAGTAGTGACAGTTACCAAAACAGACAAAAATACAAAAACCGTATCTGTCTGCATCACTTATAAACTACCACCTTACTAAAGGGTAACAATACAGGAAAATTATTCAGGGGAAGCACTGCCCTCTACTTCAGTGCTTCTTACTGTTGTTTTACTCATATGATCATAATTTGGAGACTCTTGCTCGCTCAGATTAGCATTTCTCAGTGAAGCCAATCCCACATTTGTGTTAAATGCCTTTTTAAAGCTTTTCCCACCAATTTGCTTCAGGACTCTCCACTGACCACTCGTCTACTGCTATGTTCAAACAAACACATTCACGTATGAAATCAAAAGGCAGGATCATAACAGTATTGTAACAAAACAACTTTTTCTGACCAGAGGAAATACATAGAGATGAGACATCAAATCTCAAACCACAAGCAAAATTCTTGCACGGCAGACTCTCTAGGACTGATCAGATGCTATTTAATGTGAGTTCCTACTAAAGCTCTTCGTATTTATTGTTTACTGTCCCCTGGCAGTGTGATTAATTCTGACGCAAATGTGCACTGGAGGGTAGAAGAGGTAATTGTCACGTTCAGGGATCTAAGAAGTGAGGAAGAGGAAAAAACCAGAACGTAGATTCACGTCGCAGAAGAATAAATTGCTCAGAATCAAATAAATGTGTTTCACTCTGATACAGAAGTCATGTGTATGACGGCATCAACCCCCCAGTCTTGCGTTCAGAGCAGTCTGAGGGGACAAGTCTGTCCTTCCTCCTTTCATCCTCCCCTTTCCCATGCCGGGCCACCCCTGCTGGTATTATCCCACACTTACCCTACTGACTCCCAAATCCCCGTTTTCTCTCCCCTGGACTGCAAGATCTAAGAAGGATTGTGCTTAACCCAGTGAATCTCTCTTCCAATGCCACACACATGCTCTCACTGATTACTTCCCAAACCATTCTTTCTGTAACAACAGATGAATTTTTAAGAGCAACACTGAGATTAGATTCAAACCTTACTGCATATATCGTTAAAGACCAGCAATGATCTTACTTCCATTCTCTATTTTTAGAACAATCCATCTCACTTTTTAATGGCTGACCTTGAAATTATTCCTCAAGGGCACTATGAGACTTTGTTTCTGTCGCCTTAGTTCAGATATCGGACTCCATGCAGAACCGTTCCAATCGCAGTCACAAATACTATAATTCTGACACTTAGCAACATGGTTTTGGCAGCCATCCCTCTACTAAGAAATCATTTAAGTAAAATGACATGCTTAATGGCATTAAATCAAGGTAGAAGGAGCTAAATTATCCAGTTTTTTAATATATACACATGTATACCGACACACACATATTATCAAAAGGAAGTCTTGATAAACGAAGCATTGGCTCTGCCATCTCACTTTGCATCTAGATTGCAGACTGATTGCAGTTTGGAATGAAGCAGAATACGTGTAGACTCCAAAAAAACAAAAAACCAAACTACCTGCCCCACAAAGCTACAGCAAAGAGCATGACAACTTTGGTCAAACATCATGCTTCTACTCCATTTATGTATCATCCAAACTTTTTCTAACTATGCTTAGTAAGAAAATTAGAAAGCTAAGGACTGCGCCCTGATATAAAAGATTCTGCTTTTTGCCTCTCACTGACATATCACCGTCACCTCCCAAAAAAAACAAACTCACACCACCAAGAGGGTATAAAATGCTGTCTCAATCGGTTGCACTTTACTGAATCTTGTCAGCTGGATAAGAATTGCAGTGGGAAAAATCAGCCCCACAGCAAAGAATGTATCTGGATCTGATTTGCCTCATCATTTCATCTTTGGTATCAAGGAGTTAAAGCTGTTTACTCCAACAGTAATTTAGTATTTCCTGATGTTCTAGAAATACAGATTTGTAAGACATTTCATTCAAGATTAACATTTCTAACCAATGCTTTTGCAAACTAAAGTCTTGAGAAAACTGGCATTTGACAATCTAATGGTAAATAACCAAATTACGGTGAGCGTGCAGTTATTCCTGACCAGGTGCCTTTTCAAGATGAGGAACAATGGGCCTCCAAAGTAATGGGAGCTTGGAACTTCATTCAAATTTCTCTGTGGATTACTTGTTGCTCACTTTACCCACAACTAATACAGCCCCTCTTTCCTCAGATGTAATGACCTCACTTGTCTTTGAACCCTCAATTTTTGCCCAAGAATTGAAAGAAAAAGATAGTATTTTAACATGTAACCACTGCTACACGTACCCTATACTCACCGTATCCTTAGTGGGTAATAAAAAAAGAGGAATTCCCTACACGCATACACTATTTCTACAAGAAATTTTCCTCAAGCCATAAATTTGCCTCTGCACCAATGCACACATGTGAGCTGGACCTTTTTACAAGAAATCATTTACAGAATCCACAGCTTGAGTCATCCTGCAAGATTCCATGGAAACCACACTCCACAGCCCAGAATGGGACCCCAAGGCAGTATATTCTAAGCTGTACTATCATATTGGTACATGCTTAATTACAGTCCATGTGATCACTCAACATTATCCACTATTCTGTGCTAGATAAAAACAAACTACCTATTGTACGAATCTGAACGTTCAGCTGGTTATTTGGAAAGAGATGTCATAGAAGAATTATGGCAATACTGTTTATTCAGTGCTACAGGCAGGTGCTAATAGCAAAAGGAGAAAGACAACTTTCCAAAAAGCAACAGTAGGTAACTGAATTTCTACCCAATTGTTGAAATTTTGGGGGGGTGGGGGTGGTAAAAAACCAAATCAGCATTTCAATAGATTTGCATACCAAAGTGTTAACAAGTTATCATGAAAACCGATTTTCTACAGAAAAATCTATTTGCTAATTAACTACCTGGCCTTCATAATGACTTCAACACATTGCAGCCTTCCTGAAAAAATTGGTTCAATTTTTTAGTAAATTGAAATTTAAGCTCAGGATAACATGGTCTGCATTCTGCCATCATAGTAGTATGAATCAGGAGCGGCTGTTTTTTTGGTTTTGGATGGGTTTTATTGTCTGCTTTCTTTTTTCTTATTTTCTTTTTTTTTTTTTTTAAGTGCATTACTATGAATGCAGTAATCAAAATTACTCAATCTCAGGCTCAAATCTTTAGTTACATTTTCAGATGATTCAACTAAAACAAAACAACTTTTGATTAATAATAGAATAACTTTCAATTATCATTCAAGAATTAACATCTACATATATCTCTTGCAGTGGATTTGCCCTGCTTCTTGAAAACATGTATCTGCTCTCATTTCAGAACTGTGAAAAGTTCTTTAGGAACTGGCATGCAAACTTGCACTTGGGGGGGGGGGAGGGGCGGGGGGGGGGGAGGGGGGCGGAGAGTGGGTGGTGTTATTTTTTTTTAGCTGTTTTTGCATTTGGGGGGTGGGGTTTACCCCAAAACTGGGGTAAAATTGATAGGTAAAGCCTGTAGGTCAGCTGCCAGCTGAAATAATATCAATATCAGTGATCAATCTCCATTCTAAAATTCTTAACATCTTGAAGCATAATCAAGCATTAAAGTGTTCTAGAAAATGGGAAGATCACTACAGAAGTGTTCAGAAGGGTTACAAAACAGCTCTACCCAGTACCCTAGTGATAACATTCGGCCCATCTGGGCTGCTCTACAGGGATGAGTATGGCTGGAGAGATGTCTCAGTTGGGAAGAACATAAATACCTTCCCAGCTCTTTTGGTGATTAAGGTGTCATAGGTCATGTTTCTCATTTAAACAAATGAACTAAGAGATGAGATTTAAGCCATTAATAGTAAATTTGACCAACACTGCAGATGACTTCAAGAGAGCCCAGCAGAGGACCAGCAATGTTGGAAGCAGGCAGAATGAGACAATACCGGTTACTTTAGCATTAGAACAAAGCATATCTTTTGGCCTCCATGAAACAAAGGGCTCGGAGAACAGAGGTAGAAGATCTTAGAATGCTGAGTCAGAAAGGGCAGAAGAACATACTTCTGGGGGGAGAGGGAAATCCTTTGAGATCCTGATTTTAGGATGCAGTAAGTCCAGGGACCTTTAAAACAGCAGGGAGTACTTAAAGATACTGAAATTCCCTGGTGATATAGAGAAAGAACATGCTCATATGCAAGCTAGCAGGCTAGAGAGAAAGGGCACAATCTGTAACACTAGAAAGAACTTAGATGACGAAGGCAGAATTTTTAACATCGGCTGTAATGTCACCTCCCAGCCTCTGTCAAAGCTGTAGTGAAGAATGCAGTATCAGCCAGCAAGCTGATTTTGTCAGGTAGCTTACACGGTTACAACTTAAGAATAGCCCTCATCTCTCTGCTCTGTTCAACAAAAGTGCACTACTTTCCAAAATTAGCAAAGTGACCGACCAAGTTGTATGGAAGTTAGCCATTATCATCCCAGACAGCAAGCTAAGAGCCCTCTGCATCTCTATAGCACTTCAACATTTCACTCTGGTTATCCAATTCACCCTTGCAGACTCCCTTCCATTAAGGATATTTTACTGCCATTAATTTTCATAAATTTCATAAAAGGGCCTGCAGAACATTCAGACTTTGTGACTCACCTGTGAGAGCGGACCATGTCCAGCATCTTATGTTTGAGGAATCTGGTGTTCCTGAATCCCAGTCCAGTGGGTACGAATTGAATATTGATCCTGGTGGACACAACAGCATCATTTGGGCCCGCCTTTAAGACAAACAGAAAACAAAGGCCCTGACAAAAGAGGTGGTATGAAAGAAGATGGAATCAGCTAATGATGAAGGAAATGAAAGGGGGGATATCAAGCAAGCTGACATCCAGATTTAGGATGATTGTGCCTGCATGGTCTGTTAGTAAATAATTTAAAACATGTACCTTCACATGTGCATAATTCATTGTAGCCAGTCTGTCAAGAATTCCAAAGGCCACAGACTAAGGATTTCTCTAAGCATTTCAGTGAAGAATTTCACAACAAAAATCCGTTATTCACAGAGACAGAACTTTTGTCCTGAGATTTCATGGAAAAACTGCAGTTACATTTGGGAAAGTCAAAACCAAAAAAAAAAAAAAGGACAGACTGTCTCACATCAGAGAAAAAGCTACTAGATGCTGTGCATTCCCTGAGACTGGAGTAAGAACATGATTCTTACACCACACCGTCCCCCCCACCCCAAGCAAGCTAGTCTTGTTATTACTACATAACAACTACAGACTGCATAAAGAATTCCTAACATGTGCTGTAATCTCACCTATCAGCCTCTGCCAAAAGAGTAGTGAAGTGAGTGGTATCAGGAAGCAGGCTGACATTCTCAAGTAGGAAAGTAAGGAAAGCTCTTGAACTGATCTTGGGAGAGAAAGGGAATTAAAGGTTCATATAAATGCCTAAACTTATAGAACATCATAGACCTCACTCCTCTAACGTTAGCCTGTCTCAACTGGATCGTCTCACCCGGATCGTCTCACCCGCCAGTACAGGACACACGTTGCTCTTCCTCCCTTCTGACCATTTCCATGAAGATGTCCAAAATCTTTCATTCACCTAACATGTATTATCATACAGACACTAGAAGACTGTGGTGCAGCAGCCTACACCGTAAAAAACTAAAGCGCATGGTACGGCACATAGTAAAATATTACACCCAAATGAGCCTATCTGAAGACAACACAGTCTGGCTGTTTATGTCTCCGCCTAGAAGACTGTACAGGTTTTCAATGAGTGGAAGGAATATTTAATAACTAATCCTGTTCTTGTGGACATAAAAGGCTTATTATGCAGCCCAACGGTTCACACGTTTGGCGACTGACTTGCACGAGTTAGATATGTCCCTTGTATGAGGATGCAAACCTACATTCAACAATTATTTCTTGACAAGGGTACTCTCTGCTCCTCTCAGTCCATCATGGAACTACTGTAAGCTTTCCTGTGCTTTACTGATCAAGAACCATGCACTTGTACCCAGCTTCGACACTGTGTTCTCCAATGACTCACATTTTCAATTACTTCCGCAGACAGCACCCCTGACATATCTATGTATGCACTCCGCAGCATACCTGAAGTTCCACTGTGCAGGGAAAGCGATTCCTTCCTGAGCATATTGCCAAGAATGCACCACTGAACAGTGCCCTGTTACTGACAGCAGATTTCATTGATTAAAATCATTATTGATGATGCTATTATTGGCTTGTATGTTATTCAAAATTCCTTCTGTGTAAGCTTAAGAGATTATTAAGACTAGTAACTGTTGTCTTGTCATCGTGTCAACCTAGCCAAGGATACTACCCAACCAGAATGGTTTTGTCAGACCTACTATGCTCAGGGTAATTTTTGGATATCAAGCAACACATGATTGGCCTAGAACTGCTGCAAAGGTAATTGTAAGCCAGCAGCACCCCTAATTATCAGCAGGTGCACTGAAGATGACAAGCCTCGCTGGCTAGTCTACTGCAGACTTGAAGGCTGCGGCAGAGGAAAGAAATACCATGCACTTGCCCTTGGGGATATCAGAGGTCCTGGGTTGCAGTCTTAAACACATCATTAGGCCTTGAGCCTTCTGAAGACAACCACGAGTCACCAGCTGGGAGTCTCCTCTAGTCTGTAGTCTTTGTTGCCAGTTCAGAACTGAGGAATGTCTTTTTTCTAGAAACTCAGAGTGACAGTTCAATAAGATATGGAAAAGTATTGAATAAAATCTACAGGATCAAGGACCACATCTATCAGCTTAAGTAGGTCCTTGCAAAGATGTACCCACATAAACGTGGCTCTCAGCTGCATAATCAACAATGATTTTTTTTTTAATTGTACTTTCCAAAGACTGATTCACAAAATTTTAAATCCATTTTTATACCGATTAAAATGGTCAAGTCCAGAGGATTCATCCTTTTACCACCACTCATTCATGTTAGTTAGCTTGTTCTCTTATATCTACCCTCTTTTCCATCCTCACCATCCCACTCAGCTGCCTGAAAAAACGGCTACTGCTGCCCATCTCTCTTTTGCACATTAATTAAAAGACAAGCCTTGAACATGTAGCAACAGGATTGCTGCGAATCATTGCCCTGGCTAAATTCATCTGGTAAAACTGAAGATGACCCTCAGTGGAAGAGCCAAATGGTGAGGTTTTAGTTTAGGGGGTTCTTTTCAGGTTTATGCCATGAATTTTAAAATATTTATTGTTTTAATAAAATAAATTCTGAAGTCCAGTTACAATAACAACATCATGTCTGATTCTAATGCTATCCTCAACTCCAAACAATGGATGGGATAGAGGTCCTGCTCCAGTCTATTAGAAGAATTTAATGACCATTAAAAGGCAAGCAGAGATTTGTATCACTCAGTTGTTCAGTGTCATTGTTCCAGTCTTCACAGTGGAGAAGCAGCACGTTTCTTTTAAGTAAAATATTGCTGGGAACTCACTGCTTCAGCAATTACCTCTGAAACACATTGTTTTCTCAAAGCCATTAACATGTCAGATCATGGCAGTGCTTGACATCCAAACACGCCTTGGAGGGCTGCAATTCAATTTAAGGATCACCTCCTCTGAACAGGCCAACCTGCAAATTTCACAAAATTGGAGAGAAATTCTCAGGGCACACTTTGATCATGCTGCTTCCTAAATTAAAAACAAAACTGTAAGTGTTAAACATCTTTAAGAAGATATTAAACCTCAGCCATAATCCAGGAAGGGTCCCTTAATGAATAATGACATATGTTGTGAAGGCAGTTACCTCCTAATGTTCAACGCTGAAACAGTGCAATGGAATGGCACAGTGTTCAAAAGGGATGTATCACCACTAATGAGAGGATAATTTGAAGCTGCTCTTCCGAGAGCCCCAGAGGAGACTTTCCATTGCTGCACAATGGTGAAGGATGCAATACTCCATCTTATCACACACTTTAAAGAGGAATGGGAAATGACAATGTGGAAGAACAAAAGCTGAGATAGAGTCAGAAAAGGGACTCTCCAAATGACCTAGCCCATAAAAGGGCTACCTTCCTTTGCTCCCCAAAGTAAGTCTTCGTGCAAATTAGTCACGACTCTTTACTCCTGTTCCCTCCACCCAGCTGACCACTAATGGCGTACTAGGCACAGTAGAGCGTTGCCCTAAAAGAGAGCGTGGCATTGGTATAGGCCTGCTGTGGAACACACAAAATATAGCAAAAAGAAGATGAGAGAGGGGAGGAATCTGAGAAGTGACAAGTGAGGGCCATGCTCAAAAGCAGGAATGGAATCCAACTCCTCTTTATTAAAAAAAATAGAAAACTCTTCAAAATTATGTTTTGAAGTTCTTCCCCTCATTTCTTAGCACTATCTTCTTCTAATGTGTTATAGTTAGTCATTGTGTTGGGAAGACTATAATCTCTGCAGGGAAATACAGGGTGGAAGAGAGAGGCCTTGCAGATAACAAGCAGACCTTAATAGTAGGGACAGGAAGACAGAGGCCACACAGAAGAACAGAAAAACAGAATTTGGAGGGGGCAAGAAAAGAGCTTCCAATCACGGACAGCCTTAGGTTTGTTGGCAAGGTCTTTCGTGGGGTTGGGGAGAGCAGGGAGTTTACGAAGTTTCAGCTGTTAAGTTTGCCTTCCCATTCTTACTTAGAGATGCACCTAGCCAGAGGGAAGCATCGTAAGGTGTGACTTAGTCAGAAGACAGCCTCTCCTGGCTCCAAGATGAACTGCTGCAAATTCAGGCAGGTTATTTATTCCATGCTTCTATTCCCTTCTGTAAACTGTGACTGAACAGTAGCAATGACTTTTCCAAGTGATACAAATATTCAGGGCTAATGACTGTACAGTACCCTGCAGACTACATTTTTTATTTATCTTTGCCACCCCTACCCTTTCCCCACCCCAGGAGATGAAGGTGTCTATTTATTCTTGACTATTTGACATAGTGGGAAATTCCACTTCCAAGGCTTAGGCATAAAAACTCTGTTTTCAAACACTGAAAAGAATCTGCTGAGATTTTGTGTGTGTCTGTTAACAACAAAATCAAAACCAAAACCACCTCAAACAGAAAACTCCATGAAGCAAAGAAAATTAGCTCACTAGAAATGCTCTAGCACCACTTGGGTCTGACCTAACACCACAAAGCTGAAGAAATCAGTTAAGGCTATGCTACACTCAGTCCCACTGCCGTGCACTGTTCCAGGCGACCTTGCTAGTAGTTGCAATACCAAGCACGTGCACAGCACTGTAAGGGAATGGAAAATGGAAACTGTAGCTATCACAAAGAATTTCCTAACCTGTACTCATTTAAGATAAAACCTTCCTTAAATTATCTTCTAGCTCTTCCTATTGAGTTTGAGTATCAAGCCACAGAATTTAGTTTAGAATAACAGCTTTCCTCATTTGCCTATGCAGGTAACCTGGTAACTGAAGGACTGCGTTATCAGGAACTGGGCCATGGTTTAAACAACTAAAGGCCATTAAAAAAAAAAAACCCTCTCCAAAGCTCTGGGAGCATAAACAGCTCACTTTATGGAGGATAAGGTGGAGAGCATGCAAAGATGGTGAAAATGCAGAAAGAGAAGGCTTGATTTTTATTTTTTTTAAAGAAAAATAATACAAAATATTCTGAGTTCTTCCTTTCAGTTTAAAGAATTGTCTTGGGAATTGGAAGAGAGAGTAGACACCCTTGCACAAGCTCATCTCATCTCTGCTCCATACTGTTACCTTCAGAAGAAAGAAATTTAAATAATATTCAGGTTGTGACAAAGATGTGCTGCTCTGAAAATGAAAACAAACAGTCCCAGAAACAAAGGGCAAAATGCCTAACTTCACACTTCCTGACTTAGTTTGATACAACTTTAACATTGCAAGCACAAAGGTAGAGCAAAAGGGAGGGAGTTTATTTCAGAGATTTATCTTGCAGGGAAAAATGAGCAGTTTGTAAAGACAGAAGATAATTATGAAATAAAAAAACTGTAAGAATTTCATAAGCAATTTAAGTATTTCCTGGGCTTACGGAACATATGTGATAGGCTTGGTTCTGGTTCACACATGGCTTACCAGTGGTATATGACCGGATTTGCCATGTGCAATTTAGAGAGAGACAGAGTCACTCTTTATGAGCAGAATTAACAGGGAAAAAGACTACGGACCTGATAATTTTGCACACCATTTCTTTATGTGAAAAGCTGTTAGTTAAAGTCCATGGAACCAATTAATCCCCACACATTCTATTACTAGAGTTTTTACAGAATTCTAATGAGTTCATCTCCTGACCGAAGGGACTAGCATTCACTGAAGTAGCACACTGCTGGCACCTCTTTAGTCACTAATTCCTTGCACTGCAAGACAGTTTTGCATGCAGAGAGACATGTCAAAATGGGCCTTCTGCTCGCACTATCTGATTTAAGGCAGAGGAGCCAGCTGTGTTCCTCTAACAGTGAAGGAACACATGGCTGGGAAGGGATAGGGGATTCAACCAAAAAGACAACAGACACTCAAGTCAAAGCCTGCCCACGATTTTATTGGCACTCATGCAAAATTGTCATTCCCTGTCCAGCATCTTTTTTACTTTGGTATTTTTTTGTTTGGGTTTTGTTTGTTTGTTTGGTTGGTTGGTTTTTTTAAGGCTTATCTTCAGAGATTTAAAAGGAAAGATGCCGGAGACCACTTGTAACTGCTTCTTGCATTACTGAAAACATCCTGATTTGGTGAGTTGTATTTAATAATCATCGATATGAAATGCATAACTCAGCCCTCTTCCCTTGACCCTTCCCCTCATGTAAAGACATATGCAAATAAAGTGAATAACAATCAATTTGAGATGTTGCCATTTGCTGAAGCAGGCATTACTGGTTTCTACCTAACTGTTCCTGCGTCTAAATCAAGGGAACTGCTTTCCAGAGACAATGATGACTCGACACTACGTTGCAAAAGTTATGACAGGCATCAGAGCTTGGGTGAACCTGTATTGTATTTACTAAATTACATTTTTTACTTCTGCAGCACCCCAGAGCTCTGTAGAGAATGTCTTTTAGATGAAGACCCAGCTAGCCTAATAGCCTGTCCCTGGCAGTGGTCAATATCGTATGCCTAAGGAAGAGCCTAAGAACAGGCATACGATGTAGTGATTCTTTTCCCAAATTCTTTCCCACCTTCTAATATTTAGCAGCCTGAGGGTTTCTTGAGCCCAAGGTCACATGTACTGCTGTGAGAAGTTCTACAGCTCTCTTCTTCTGTTAATTTTGTACGTGGTAAATAATAGCTTCATCCAATGCCCTCCAGATTGTTCACTGAAAGAAACAGCGCACAATCAATCTTTTTTAGCCTCTCTCTGCCACCCTATCACGTTTCCTCTGATGCCTCTTCCTAGCTCACTCTGTCATTTCTCATACAGAAACAGTGTAAGGCCCCTGTCGTTCGTGTCATTCGCTGGTTCTATTATGTCCCTTTTAGACAGGGGCTCTAGAACTGCATAGTATTTACTGTGGAGGAGGCCACAAACTTATACACTGTTACAGCAACCCTCTCCCACTTTGCCATCTGTTTCTTTCCCAACAGTTTCAAGCATTCGGATTCCTTTTTTTGACCACTGTCGAGTGCCAATTTGACATTTTCACAGATGCACCTATGATAGCTTCAACATCTCATTCTGCTGCAATAGCAAGCAGCTCAGAGCACAACATTTTTATGTGGAGTTAGGAGTGTGGGTTTTTTTTCTTAAATGCATCACTTTGCATTTATTTACGTTGAATTGCATTTGCTGTTTTAATGCCTACTCAGTCTCATAAGGCCTGTTTGCAATTCTTCATGGTTATTTCACTTCTCTTTACCTGAATAACTTGGTAGATCAAAAGAAATGTTTTTCAGAAGTGGCTCAGCGGAATCTGGTTGCTAAAGGCAGAACCTCCGCCATTTTTTCAGTCACCTGTCCTGACTTTTTCTACTCTCCCTTAACCTCCTATTCTCCTCAAAAAAAAACGCTCAAAAGGCCTAATCTAACATCAGCATAGAGATGAATGTGTAAACCTCCAGTGCCCTTCACATAATAGCCATTTCAGCAAGCTTTTGGCTAGAAAGCCAGTCTGTGCTTTTTCCTTGAAGAAAGGTAACAACCTCATGGTCAGCTGTAATGCAATGCCATCTCAGAAACCTCTCTGATGCAGGACTTAACAACTTGCTACCAAACTCACTAGAGTTTCTCATGTGCAGATTCCAAACCACCTGATAACAGCCAAGAATCACTACACTTCCATATTCAGACAATGGTGTTCTTGTATTATAAAAGTAAATGCAATCATATGGAAAGCCAGTGGCAACATTTGGAAGAGAATCCAGACCAGCAAATTTCCAGCCCCACCTCCTGCCTTCTCAAAAACTGCCAAGAAGGGTAAATCCGTGGCTCTCTGTGTCCAAGCCTAGTGCATCATCTCTACCATCCGTCTCAAAACACACAGGCCACCTGAGCATGATACTGCAGGCAACAGGGATTATAGATTAAGTATCAAGAAAGCAAATATGAAGAACTCCCATTTCTATCATATGTGGAATTACAGACAGCATGTCAGATTCTCTTCGTGTGACAGGTCAGGAAGGCTTATTCATTAATTAAGACTGAGAGCCTTATTTATTTTCAGTCTTCTAAACCTCTGCATGCAAAAAGGGCAGGTTGTTGTTTTTTGGTTTGTTTTTTGTAAAATACCCTTTGACAGAGCTCTCTAAAATTGAACTGTAAGCAAATCTGTGAGATGATCTCCAGTTAAACATTTCAAGTAAAACACGATTCTGACACAAACTTGTGAGAACATTAACTATCATGATGCAGAATCTACCAGGAGCTCCAAAATTACAGGAAAATATGGAAGTAAACAAGACTAAGACAGTTTAAATGAAAGGGATCTTGGTTCCCTTCTCCCATTCCAGAATAAACCCTCATCTCAGTTTTCTTACTGAAGTCTGGCATGGTGTAAAAACCAAACTCCACATTTACTGTGCATCATCACTTAAATCATTTATTGTGCATTCCTAATTAAAACTATGACAGGGCAAAAGCCAAACGCTAAACTCTATCAGAGGCAGAAGACCCCATCTCTTTCCACAGGACCAATGTGCATTAAAGCTTCCCAGAGTTACATTAATTTAGCTAGTATTTTTCTAAGACAACATGAGGAGGGCTGGGCAAGAAGTAGTAGATGTGACTGAGTTAAAAACTGCACTACCTAGGATTTGGGATGATTGTGTGAAATTCAAACTCCAAACTCAAATTATTGACCAAAAGGTCTCCACCTCTGTTTTGGGTTTGTTGGTTTTTTTTTTTTTTCTGGTCGCCTGATTCCCCGCTTTCCTAGATGACTGCCCTACTTTAAGCAGGGGAAAGTAACCTCTTTTTTCACTGCATGGTGTACAGTGTTCACCCCCCTCCCAAGTGGAGAAACAGCAGGGGGGCTTAAACACTCACAGGGGCAGAAAAAAGGACAAGAAAACCATCTTTGTTCCAGGCAGACAGTACGAGGTCACGTTACTATGGCAGCATGAACCATTTCCCCTCATTCTAGCCAGTAGTTCAACTTTGCCCATAGTTTATTCCCTGGGAAGCCTAATCCAGAGTTCAGGTTTGTGTATGTGGGGTTAGAGGTCAACAGCAATATGACAATGGCCTAGTCAAAAGAAAAGAAAGCTATGATATAGCAGAATCAAAGAGTCGGTTCACCAATCACTGGGGGCTGGCTCGGACAGAGAGGTTAGAATTCATCCCCTCAGTTTAGCCTAAAGTTCCTGATTTAGCTATTTTTTGCTCAGCATACAGAAAGCCTGAATGGGGAACAATAAAGGTGACACTGGGGCAAACAGTAGAAGATGAGAAGACAGTGCTGCCAGGAAAACTGTGGATCATGCGCCCAGTGGCTATGTTGTATTTACTAGCTAAACTACTGTTACATTTACAGGCATCTTAGATTAATGCGGTTATTCTTCCTGCATCATTCCTTACAATTGTGAATAACATACTAACAGGATATAACTTCTCCACACAGAGGCTGCAAGAAGAGAAGCAGGAGTTTCTGAATAAACATGTGTATATATATGCATGCACCTGTGTGTATGTAAATTCTCTAATAAAGAGGGACAAGTGTAGCCTCAAAAATATTTTTAAAAGAGCAAGAGGTAAAACGTGCATGTAAATTAAAACACTCATTTCATAAACCTTGAAAGAAAATAAAGAATTATGATTGATTTTATTTCACTTAGTATGCCCAGGTACTCAGTTTTCATTTCATTTACCATATTCTTTTCCCATACAACTTCTATTTTGCTTTAGAAATTGTAAGTTTTCTCATGTCCCAAAGATGTTTCAGAAAAATAAGTCCATAAGTAATTTTTCCTTAGGCAAATAACCAAGAAAAGGAGAAAAGCTGAGATCAATGGACACACCCAACAGGCATCTGTGTCATATCTGTTCCTGTTACCACAGTCCTATGCTACTTGCTGGATTGGAATTGCTCTATTAAAATGCCCTTTCATAAAACTCAGTATTTTAGGGTTTCTTTATGGATTATTTCCATTTAGATAAGAAAAATAACTGTTTTGTTCTGAAAACCAGAATCCTTCTCAGGAGAAAAGTGGCTTAAATTTAAAAGCCACTTAAACCCAAAGTATGCTGCTCCTCTTTAATTGAAAAATTATCTTAGTAAAAGCTACAGTATTTTTGTGCGGAATTTTCCTGAGGATCTCCCATGAAAAACAAATGCCATTTCAACAGCTTTGATCAACATAAGAGCCAGGCAGCTAGATTCTAGCTCTCAAGTCTCCATGCAGTTCTACACTTCACAGCATCTTCACTGCACATTCATGTAGTACAAGGAGAACACAACACAAAAAAGGGGGACATGAGAATAAGCCCAAAAAGGCTGTTGGTTCAGTCCCTGGGATGAATTATTCTTTAATCTGTCAGAGTTGTTCAGCTGTCAGAATGAAACCACAATCAAAGGGAGCTCTCTGCTGTCAGGTGTTCTTGAGTTCGTCCTGTGTCTCCACAACCCTCATAGCCACTGCATGTCCTGCACTCGCTCCTCTCCATTCCTGCTTCCCACCTACAAGTGGCAGTTGGGAAACGTGAGGGGAATATGAAAATGGTAGTTACCAGAAATATATTCTGTCCAGAGCTGATAGATAGGTGGGGCCAGTTCACACAGACTGGGGGCCCTGTTTCTCCAGATCCACCGAAAGAGTTGTGCTTGTGTTTCCACCATCAAGAAGGGAACGTGGCACACGACAGTAAGAGGCAGGGAGGGATAAGGTCGAAGTTCGAACTGCGTTTGTTGCATCACTTAGTTGGAACCCGCACATTATGCTTGTGATAGCAATTCCGTCTCTCACAAAGTGAGCCCTTGTGATGGGGAAGAAAGGAAAGGACCTGGCAGCCCAGGGAAAAAGAAAAAAAGACACACAAGAAAGTAAAGAAATTCACTATTAAAATAGGCAAGAACAAACATCTGTGAGATTAAGGTTGCTCAAGTTTCACACTACAGGCCTGAGAAGTATTTATGAGGAAATCTGGAATTCCAACAGCAGCACAGGAATTGCAAACGATTCAGGGAAAGCAACATGTGAGACATCAAAGTGGACAACCGTTTTCTAAATATTCACAGGCATTAGTCCAAACCAAAATATTAGCTTTTCTCTTACACAGGGTTACAAATACTTTCATCATCCAACTAAAAGGTCTGAAATATCTTTTAAATCCAGCAACATGTCACTGATGATGGAGAGAATTCTACTAATGCCCCAAATACAGGAGAACATCATAATGGCATATCCTTAACTAACGGCCTACGAACAGTACTCTACTTCTGGACAAGGGGAAATTGCTACTACATTACACTAAGGAACATTTCCAATTAAGGAGGAAAGTAACGTAAGACAAATTAAATACAGTAAACAGCTGCTGTTGAAAAGCACTAAATTTCTCAAGATAAGACACCGCAGAACTGTCCACTTATGGTGAAACACTGATTTAAAAGACCACTGCAGTCTCCCTGGAGCTCAGATATTATTTAAGTGATATTCAGGCCTTTCAGCAGCTCACATTACAAGGACTTCTTCCACCCCTCCCCCAATATTCTTCCTTTAACATGTGACAATAAGACTCACATACATGAAGGTATTCATTGCATAGCTTGCATTAAGCCATTTAACCTCCACTGAAATCCCATCAAGAAAAATCAATCCAGACTGCACTTTATACTACAGCAACTAAAACACGATTGGTACCTGAGCTAGGCAGCCTAAAGTTACATCAGGTACATCTACATTGTACTGTAATAATTTCTGTGACTGCAGGGTAGACATCTGTAGCCTCTGGAGATTCACTGTCAAGGCCTTAGGAAAAACCTGTCCAATGCTTTTCTGTAACAGATGAATGCAGATCGCAATGAGGGACTTTCCCAGAGAGAAAGGTGCAAGTGAGCAAACTGACATAGTTCCTGGAAAACCGTAACATGCATGCCTTATTTCCTTATCTGTAATCTGAAAACTGATTTGTCTTCTCCTGTCAGAAAGGGAGTTGGCAGCTAGAGAGATTTACAGACATAATTCCTCTTACCCTGCACAAGATAGAATGCTATGGGACGAAAGGATCTTGTAGCCTATCCCACAGGAAGCACCACAATTATAAAGGGAAATGGAAATGCATCCCTGTTTCAAGCTACAGGACGGATATTCTCATTTACAGCGCAGCTGCATTCTTGAATGGTGTAAGACAGTTCCCTCTCATAGTCGCCATTGCACCTCAGTTTATTGCAAGAGGGGGAGCCCAGAGGGAGAATGGGGTATGCTGAGCTTTAATGACCTAAGCTAGTTGTCATGTTCACACGGTATCCTCTTTCATTCTCTTGTGTGGAAAAGAACAGTTCAGTTGGAAGGGACCTACAACGATCATCTAGTCCAACTGATGTTAGTCATCAGCAGAGATGACAGGAGTAAAACCTTATTTCAGAAGACTAGTAAGGAGGGTAAATTGCTCTCTGGAACTGAAGGTGAGAGGAATGTGTGGGTGTTAACAGCAGAGAATTTTCAACTCTTAAGTGCATAATGAAACTAATTCGACCATTGAGTTTACTTACAATGAAGCAAATTCAAACTTCTAAGAGAGACTTACATTCAAACAGTAACAACAGCTATTGACAAGGCTAGCATAACAAATAAAATAAGCTCTTTAAGACAGACATATTTGTAACACTAAAATGCACGTTAAGGAGTCAATTGCCAAGAGATTCTAGGTTACACTTAGGTATCTTAGCAGGTATTTTGGCTATAGCCTTTAATTCAAACTTACGAATTGCGAACACTGGAAATCAATATAGGCAAGAGAGAAAAAAAGCATGTAAATGCTTACCGTCAAATGGAAGCATTCCACAAGGCGGTCCTTTTTTCTCACGCTGTAGGACAGACACCACTTTCCTCAACGAAGACTGCAAAGATTCATACCATACCTATGTATCTGCAAAAGAAAGAAACTATTTTTCTTAATTCCCTATTGGAAGCTGCTGAATAATTTCCATTTTTCAAGTAGAAAAATGTTGAAACTTAACTTCTTAAGCATGTTTTATCAATTTCTATAGTTACTAAATGCATAGGAGAATGATTAAATTGGCTGAAGCACTGTCTAACTAAGTTTTAAATCTCTCTCTGGTCAAGCCATTAAACAAAGATCATTAATGTAGGTCTGGGGCCAAATTATCTTCAGAAGGATCAGATTTATTTACTGAACATGCCAGATGCACAGAAGTCAGCAGGAAGCATTTATTGATTAGCCATCGACAGCACTGTGTCACCCACGTGCACCATATTATTGATTAGGTTTACTTGGTCAGTGTGCATCCCTAAGCTATTGTCTCCTACAAGTGAACCGCACAATGGCTTTTGGGGAGAAGCAGGACTGGAGAATACCAAAGACATAAAAAGTCTCCATGACAAAGGGCCCAGGGCAGCTGTGCTCAATTCCTAGACTGAGAGAAGTAGATATAATCCACTAATCCTGAACAGAGTGGGACAGAGCATGCCTGCCACCCAAGCTGAGTTCCAGAAAGATTTCTGTACAAATAAAGAAGCACCTTTCCCTTTGACATCAGGGGTCATGGGTGTTATTTTGTCTGGCATTGGCTGGGAGAAGTAGTTCTTTTCATCATGATCATTCTTTTCCACTGCAGGATGAGTCTGCTGTTTTCATAGCACTGACTGAGAAGCACATACTTCCAATTTCTCTCTAATTTTGAGGAATACAGGATTTAGAGGAAATGAAGCAATTTGGTACTCTAAGAGCCTGCTTTCATCTTTTTGTTGCATTTTGAAGTGGTTTTGCTATGTTGCATTTTTAAAAGTAAATTATGGCAGACTGATCCATTCTTAAGGATGAGCAAAGCATGCCCTTTACCTAAAGGCGTGTTAAACGACTGAGATGAGAGAAGAACCTGCATTAGCTGTTGTTGCAAGTCCAACAAAATCTTCAAATACTCTGCTAGCTTTGATATAATTAATGAAGAAATCCCCTCTATTCTGGTGGGCACTTCTCAGTCTCATTTCCATGCTACAGTCCCACACAGACAGACTTAGTTACGCAGTAGTATGAAGCCTTCCACTTTAAAATCTGAACATTCTAAGGCAATTGTCTGCATCTCTCAGGTGGCCTGACTCATTAGCCACCTGTAAAAGCTGTGTATCAGGTGTATTCTATTTAATGAACTAGGACTTCAGCAGGACTGTCAAGAGGGGAAGCTCATCAAAGACCTATACTTTTTTTTATTAGCAGTAAGAATCTTTTTCCTAGAGAAATAGCTTTTTTTTCTTTTCTTAAAAAAAAAAGTGTCATCCATGCTTTCACCACCTGCAGGCTGTCCTGGCAACTGACCAAGAGTCTGAGGGTTGTGTTTAATTTGCATAAATCAGAGCTGATTACAGTTACTTTCCTCATTAATATGCTGAGTACTGATTAATAATTGGCAATACACAGAATGTACTGATGCATTTGCATGGGTCTGAGTGCATGCTTGATGCCAAAAACGTTTTTGGAAACAAAACTCCTGTTCCAGAGCGCACATTCTCAACACACACGGACAGCCAATCTACATCATAACGCAGCCTTTGTTCCGAAAGGGAGAGAAAGACGTGGTAATTTCTTTAGTTTCTCCAGGACACATCTTCATTCTAAACCCTGGGGGGAGGACAGAGAGACACGAGCTGCTGTCGTGGGCCCTGCCTGGTTCCACGCAGATGCTCCAGCACAACCCCGGGCATGCCTCACTGCTGTTCTCACAGGTCCTGTGACCGATCTGCCACACCAGCAGCTGGGTGGCATTCAGCAAGAAAACACCCTTAAGTGTAAGAGGAGTAAACTGTTTTCTTCCTGCCTATACTGCGAGATGCCAGAACACAGCACATCTCTCATTTCAGTGTGACAATATACATTATCTGCCAACATATTTATTGCTTACATTGACGTGAGTTATTCACACGGAAAATTGATCTATCTATCAGATAATTAGTAAATGTCAATAATTGCAAAAACCTCTTAGCAATCAGTTGACATTTAATTAACATACAATAACTGTCTTATTAAATCTCCATTAAATACCTGTTGGAGTTAATTAAAAGCCACATGTAGGATTCCACGATTGCTGGGGAAACTGCATTATAGTTCAACAATAAGAAGCTTGGAACCGAGTAGCTTGCTTATTTCTATTGCACTGAGTTGCTCCAGTTTACGTTTCAGATTCTAACACTTTATGACTACATAAAAATATGCCATGAAAAACACGAATGAAAAAACATGAAATGCTCTAAGATTGTCAGCTGGACTCAGCTGCAAACCTTCTTTTTTTCTTACACACACGTGTGAAGTTCATGGGGGTCTTTGGCTTACCTCAATTCCTTCAACTCATATTGCGGCTAATGTCAGCTGAGTCTTAAAAACACTTGGACAAATTCTCCTTCTCGAATCAAGCAAAAATCTAACTGACTTCACTGGGAATTTTGCATGAGTAACGTCTAAGTATAAACTAAGTAGTAGTTTTAGGGATTTAGCCCAATATTTGGGAAACATAAATCTGGCCTAAGCGTTTCTGAGGAACTTTGGAATTCAGAAACATAAGGATGAAAAAAACGGAGTGGAAAAGCCAAATGCAGCTCTGGCTTTGAAGGCCTATTTTCATAGGAAGCTAAGCACATGGTCACAGAACAGATAAACACTGTAAGAAAGGAGGATGTTAAGTCCCATACCACTTAACATAAGAAATTTGGGACCCGTTTTATCACCCGATTTACAGAGAGAGGCACAGCCAGTATTGCTGAAGGAAACCCAGTGCTCGTAATTTCTGAGCTGCCATGGGCCTGCTCTTTTCCTGATCTGAGTCACTGCCTGCGAGGAGTCAACCGAAGCTCCGTGTTACACAATCCAACGCAATCTGATATGACACTGATATGCAGTGCATCATGGCCTCAACACAGTGTGACAAAAATGCAGGTAGTGAGGAAGTCAAATCTCCCTCACCTCCTGCAGCCTCCTCAATGATGATTAAAAAATAGGAAGGAAGAACTCCATAGGGTATTATCCATCCATCCATGTCTCTGATGACACTAGCTTTTCAAGAGAAAGCTTCAGAACAGAGCATGGAATCTTGCACAATGGAGCAGGGAAGCATACTTCACACACATTTGCCTTTTCATTGAACTACGCACGTGAAACCCTTCCTCAGGTCTGTTAGATTACATGCACAACACTCCATGTTAGGTCACGAATACACATGCAAAAACTAATGCCTCCATACTCTACAGAGACAACATTATCTGCATCTAAACATGTGCTTTGGCATACAGGTATCTAGTGTTTTGGTTATAGATCAATTAAAATAAATTAAAAAATAAATTTTTAAAAAATCAATTATGCCATCCATATACTTGGGTCCAAACATATTGAATGCATGGGCATGTAACTCCAGAAGCATCATGTCATTTAGTAGTTAGAACTGATTATTGCTGCTGTTGTGTGAGGAGATATATAAGCATATTCCGTAAAATATATAAAATGACACAATCAATCCCCAGAGTTCACAGTCTACAAAAATAAATCTCCTTGCTGCACAGGAGAAAAGCGATACTACTTACAAGCAAGAGACAAGCCTCTGGAGGCTAGAAGACAGCATAATAATGCTGTCTATATCTAGACTAGATGGTCTAGACTAGATCATCCATGTCAAAGAGATCAGAAAACTTGTAACATGAGCAACAAGTCTATAATGGCTCTTGTGTTACAACAGATGATTAAAAATGAGGCTAAACTTTCATGTAGAGGGACAAATGATGAATAACCTACCATGTTCTTTTGCATGTCATTCTAATGAGATTATTTGGAACTAACAATGGTTTGGTCTAAATTTGTCCCCTTACTCACTGAGACTTACTTTGCTGGCTTCTGCTAAGGTAGAAGCATCTTCTTCTGTATGATCAGATAGACGAAAGACGGATGATACAGGGAACTTCCAAAACACTAGGCAGAATAAAATTATACTTGGGTTTTGCTTCTACTCAGCCCACTCGAAGATGCTCATAAAATTAAAAAACAAAACAAACAAACAAAACCAAAAAACAAACTAGCCTTTTCCTCTTGCAAGAGACAAAAATGCAAACATTTAGTGCTGCTGTTTCATCTGCAGCACATGAAAAACTCCGAGCACATACGAGATCCTTTAAAATGGAAATCAAAACTGTGTAATAGCACTCATATTTGTGCATGTTGCTGTTTAAAGTAAGTCAAAGTCAGAATAAAGTCAGATTACAGAAAACATTAACAATAAGAATTTGGAAATCCACCTCCTTGCTGTTGACCTAGCCTTATAGTATTCAGGACTTCTCTTCTACATACAGTAATTTTCTGAACACCTAAGCATATGTATAAAAGTGAAATCAAATGACTGCCTCACACTTGACAGAACTGCTGAACTAAGAACGATGCATTGTCCTCTATTAAAGGGCATCACCTTGAGAAGATAAAGCTTTGTAAATGTTGCTCTAAAACTTAGTATTCCCTGCTATTGGCTGTTATATACATTTATAGAGGTAGTAATAATGATCTTCAAAGAATGATGTTGCCTAACCACATTTTATGCAACCTTTACAAAACCCAGACATCAGTACTCTGTTAGCAGAAATACAGATTTATCCCTATCAAGGTACTAATGTGCATCTAAAAAGGGACCCTGTTTTTGAAAATAGCAAAATAGATGCTAAAAAGGAAACCAAACCTCTAATCAGACAGAAAATACTGGTCTAAGAGCGAGTGGCAATACTCACAGTAATCTAGGGACATTCAGGTTATAATGAGAGCACATGATGCATTATTTGTGACTTAACTTATTTTAGTCTGAGGTCCCTGAATAATTAACCCGTTTTGTTTCAATTCATTTAAATGTCCATATCCTACAGCTTATGAAATTGGAATGTGCTCTACAAAATAAACAGTCACATTGCTTCCAGAGCTGTACAGAGACTGATACGAAAAACATTATTCATGATGATTCCTAGGATTCAAGTATTTTGCTCAAAACAAAAATTAACATTGTTTTGTTAAAAAAATTAATTTTGAAAGCAAGTATTTTATCCTAATTACAAAAGAATACAATTTGATGTTTTATACTAACATTGTATCCAATTTATTGTTTATAAAAATCTCAAATAAAACATATTAAGTTATTTTATAAAATTATCTCTATTTAGAAATTGAATAAGTAGATTAAAATGAATAAATTATTGCACAATATCAAATCGCAATTATGTAAAGATTTGAGTGCAGCTAATAATACTGTAACTCACGATCACTGTTAACGCATGACTGAAAAGGTACTACCCTTATGTAAATAGAAACTAAGGTAAAGGGTGTATGTTTACACAATCAACTTTTCCAGTTGCACCATGAAGGATATTGAAAATTTCTAGCATTTCACTCCGTGTTACTATCCTATTATATTTTAAACCATGCCTTTCTAATTCTACTATTCTTCTTCACGGCTGCATCTCTGCAATACAAACCTGTTTCCCTAACTAATAAGAAATATTACTGTTGCTGGAAATTCAGCTGTCATTTTACAAATCTTTTTCAAAGGAAGAAATAACAGGTTGTCTCAGTGAAAGAAAATAACATAGAAACAAAAATAGTATGCTCTTTGCTCCCACAGGGACAAACCAAGTAATATTTACCTCTGACATGATAAACAAAAGATCAGAAAGGATTAGAACTAATGGCTCTGTAAATAGTATATTCATAAGAGAGGAATCCTGCTAGAATTGCAAGAAAATTGTATCCACTTTCAGCTGCCAATTTTTGAGGAACATCCTGATTTTTTAACTCTGTGTTTATGGAACAGTGTAGGATGGTAGCAACTCTGCCATCACCATCATCATCTTTTTACATTATTGCCAGGATTTCTCCCGAAGAATTATTAACAGTCTCCTGCACAAAAGCAACTAAGGCAGATTCCGCAGAGGTCATTTTCAATGACAGCTACGTTTTTGAAAGCAGAGTATAAAGCATATCCAGCAAAAGAGCCCGCCTTCCAAAAAGAACACACAAGTATCCTTACGTAGCACTCAAGTCAAGGGGACCTTGGACAGAGAAGACTAAATACCCATTTCTCAATATTCATTTCTCTCCAGCTGTGGGTCAAAGGCAGGATAAGAATACCTAAAGCACAGCATAGGCAAGTCAATACTCTACAGATGTATCGGAATGTTTGAGAATCAAAGACACATGCCTGTTGGATATATGTTGTACACCTAAGCATGTTATTTTCTAGTAAGGAGTACATGAAGTAGGTTATGCCAAACTACCTTCTGTTTACAAACAATGGCTCAGCATTTGCAGATCAGTAACTGTCAATGCAATTTTACCCTGCTGATTTCTATTGCTAATGTATTCACCAATAACTCGGCTAGTTTATGCTGGTACAGTGATTGCAGGACCATTCTGGCTAATAACAGCGAGCTGCCCTAAACCCTAATTTCTGCCCCATCTACTTATGTCCGGAAGGCTACTGACCCCTGATGCTGCCATAGCCTCTAGAACACACACCCAGCAAATGGCCTACTACTGTGCAAATCACTGTAAGCACACTGAAAATAGCTATGGTTGCACTAAAAGGACTATGATCTTAAAGATAAAACATGCTTGGAAGAAACAAGGAATGCGTAATGATATTTGCATACAGACTAGCTATTTGTACAAATGGCTCTTAATTAGTAATACTGATAACACTCATATCAATAAATTGGCTAAATAAAGACATATTCAGAGTATGACGTATACAGAAAAGTGTTACGCACTTGGGGACAGAAAGGAAGTAACTTGCAGGGAAGAAGCTTTAAAGAGCTTAGACAAGTGGACAGGGATGAAACTTGTTATTTCTGTTCTGCTGGTTCAAAAATCAATGAAGCTGTGAAAACAAATGACATTTGTGTATTCACCTCCACTAAAAACTTACCTGCCACTATAATTTTTTATTTTCACATTGCACAATGCTGAAGAGTTACAGCAAGATCTTTCACGGAGCATTTGCTTGGACTCCTCCCACAGCCCATGCCTGGCATTTGATGCATAGGAATGTTTACCATGTTAGGCTTTCCTGTTTTTTATCTTCTTATTTAACATGCACACTGCAACAACATATTATAAGCCCATTTTCTCAGTCAAAAAATTACAGACAAACTTCATCACTTTTTAAGAAACCTGCTCAAATCTCACAAGGGAACTGATCAGCCAGCAGTACTAGCACTCCTAGTCAAAAAGGAGTCTAGAAATATCAAGAAGTCCCTTTCTTCTGACTAACAGAGCCCTCACAGGAAGCCTCACAGAGTCTGGTGATGTGCTCTGCCTGGCTGCGACACTATTTCTTGACCGCCAGTCTCATGGCTGAGGTGAACTGGGACACATCTGCTACAAATGCTGATAACAGAGCTTTGGGGAAATCACATACAATACTTTCTTGGTGTCACCATCCTGGCATGATCTCACTCTGCTGGTCTGGTATCACAGAAGTACAACAGAAACTGCATTTGCTAAGGTCCTATGATGCACTGCAATGGAAGAGATGCTTCCTTAGCTGATTTTCATTAATTACATGTATTTTGAATTTAAAAGGAGGCGACAACAACTGAACACAAAACCAGGGCACATGTCTCACTTCTAGTACGTGTATGTCCTTTCCCAAATCTGCCTAAAAACAAGAAGCTAACAAAATTCAGGACAGAAAATGTTTGCTCTTGAATTACAAAAAACCCAAATTAACCTTATGGCACAGCAAAAAAATAGCCTGAAGTCTATCTAACCAAGACTGGCTTGGCTAAAAAGGTGAACATCAGGGAGGTCAAGGCGAGAATGTACTTTAAACACCTGCAGATACTCAATGAGAAGTGGGAAAATCTTCTGAAGTTCTGTCTTAAATTTATTTGAAGATAAACTCACAGCACCAATTTTCTGAATATTTTGTTCTCAGAGAATCTCTCAGGTGAGTATTCTCCATGAAGTACACTTTTGCGTTACAAACATGCATGACTTCTAACAATGGCACGGATGCTACATAGGCCACAACTCCACCCCCAAATCAAAAACTCGCTGTGGTATGTATATGCCCCCTTCTACAGGATCAATTCTAGCGGGTACAGTGCATTTCACTTTTCTCTAGTCAGTGTATTATTTAAGAAGTGTAAGTTGAGTAGAGTCTTAGTTTCTTTCCTTCCTGCAATGTCAGATGATTAATAAACAGACACACTCAAAACTAAATGAAAAAATATGCAGTTGTGTAAAACCTTACAACACAGCTTTGCATTCATCACAGATGGACATAAGGTCTTCTCACAACACTTGCAATATAATTAGAATTCAACACTAAAGAAGAAAATTCCCCGAATAAAGGGTGCAAAGATTACAATCTAAATACAATGTTGTTAGTTGAAAGAAATGAATGTAGAGTATTGAATGTTCAAAATTGTGTTGAATTAGATAAGCAAATCCCATGTAGACTTTGTTAATGATTCATAATCAGCTAATAAGCTCATCTCTAGTAGAATAATGATCCATGGACCTGTTAGCTCATTTATCACTATGTTTTACAACACCGGCAAAGAAACTAATTAAATCCCAGCATCATTACACAGAATTCCTTTTAATAGAGATACAATGATGCACTAGAGGCTACAGATTACACTGCAAATTGTACCAAGAGATTCCGGACAGCGAGTTTTAATTAACACGTTAGCAAGAAGCTGCTCACTTAAATAATAACTAACTAGGAAACATCTGCACATGCAAAAACATTGGAGGAAGAAGAGAGTAAGGAAAGGAGCATTATGTGAGGTATTGAAGTTGTAGACTTTTTCTATCCACAGCAAAAAGCTGTTGCTGTTCACTGACTGCATTCATTATCCAACACAACTCAGAAGGCAGAACTCTGGCTCCAGATCGGTGTTGAAGATGCTGGTGTGGGCATGTATATCAGATTACTGAGGGGGGGGGGGGGGCGGGGGGGGAGGGAAGTCTGTGCAGCACTACCACTAGGCCAGTGCAGCTGGAGCATCTCCCAGCATATGGCAAGGGTTCGTCAGGCAGAGTACAATAGTTATCTATCTCATTTTGCTCATTGTGGAAGAGAAGACAGATGGGTAACTGCCCAGAAGAACTGTTCCCTGTTATGCAAGCAAGAGAAAAGAGTACTTTTCTGAAGAAATAAAGGAAGAACTTAGAGATAGCACAGAACGAAGAAAGAGCGAAATGACTGAATAGTCCACCAATACTGGTATTCAAAGGAAAGATGACTCTATAGTGGGAAAACAACAGAAAGCAATCACTAGTAGTCCCTTTTCCCCTGAACATCCCAACCTAGAGTAAGAAGCACACACAAATTCTGCAGTGAATTTGAGACAAGAAACCATGTTTGTAAGTATCTTTCAAATGCACATATAAAGGAATATGCAGCCCCAAAATGGTGAGTGGATACTATGACTATTGAGAAAGTAATCAAAAAGGCAAAACTCTCTAGCAAAATACCCCAGGTTTCATTGTTTTATACCTCTTTTATTTCTGAGAATAGTGATTAATCAGAGAAGCACAGAGACACATCTGAAAATATTTAACAGGCCAGGTAAGCCAGACAATATTGTGATACAGTTTGTAACATGGGACAATGAATGACTGAAAATACAGAGAATAGGCAACCAAGATGGATTGGAGAGAACATCTTTCGTACCTTACTGACTACATCTGTCACTTGATAGGATACAGGTAGTGAGTGCTAGTGTGCCAGTACTGCAGGGAACCCATATTCTTTCTTTAAAAAACTAAAAAACCCAACCACTCTACCAGTTTAACGTAGGGTTACGAGCTCTATCACAGCCTGTGTTCCCACACATCTTAGGAGTGGATTTGATAGTGTGAAATCATGAAGCTTACCTTACCTTTGTTTCTTTAGCTCTAAAAGCCGTATTCCTCTCTTTTGGGGCTACCTATCAGCCTCCTTACTGTCTGCTCTGCTTTCTCACGCAGTGTTTGCCACCTAAACTGACTGCAGTTCCCTCGACAGCATCATCCCCTTTCAGCTCACATGTTTATCCTCACCCTCAGATCCAGACTCATTAGATCAAGATGAACAGACTATCAGTTTCATCCTTCTTTCCTTAGTGTAAAGGAGAGGGATTCTGGCAAAGCTCAACTTGCAATCTTCCACTCTGTAACTACTGTTGTAGCTTTAACATTTCATGCAGTCTGCTTCCAACATACCTCCAAAATTCTAGCACATCAGCCAATGTAATTGTAGGCCACAGGCAAAAATAATGTGTTCGTAGATAACTTAGCATAAATTCAACTCTTTTGCTGTAAAAATGGTTGTTCTGACTTCAAAATGGTAATAAATTTTTTTTAATTTAACCATAAACTTCATAGTTAGCAAAAGGAGAATGCTTGGCAAACTGCAAAATCCATGCGGATTTCACCTGCAGCACAGAATATCCTGAGCACTATTATTCAGAAAACCTTTGAAAGAAATTCAGTAAAATCCCTAATAATAATAATAAACTGTTATGAAATAATCCCAGCTGGTTCCACAGAAAGTGATACTCTGCTTGAATTGAGCAGGATCTACAGAATTCTTTACCTTCTATGACCTAGAATTTGTCTAAGTAAAAATACCATGAAGATAATACACTAACAACGGAAGACATCATCAGTTTCTCCAGAATAAATCTAGACTTGTAGTGAAATTAAACCAAATGCTCCCTTTTGCTGAAAATAGTAATTAACTAAAATTAAAAACATCACTAAATGTAGACTTACACTTGGTCTTGTGCTCTGTCACAAACCCCACAATAATCAGGATCACATTGCAAAGTTCTATGCTCAGAGCAGATTTCTTCTTCTCCCGTGTTTTGCACAGCCACTTCTACACTTGTTTTTTTCACGGAAACCTTGGAATAACACTAGGGTGTGATGGTGCAAAACCAAAACCTTTCTGGCTTGTTGTAAATCTGAACCCAATACAGCATGGGAGTCCATCCCAATGGCGTTGCTGCAGCAGTACTGAGAGAACTGCTAGAACCCCCGTAAGCTGCTGCATACCCACCTCTGGCACTGTGCAGAAGTGTTAATTTGCCTCAACCCTGCAAATACCAGCACCACAACAGTAAGTGTGCACATGTCCCCATAGGTCATGTGACTAATGGACACAAACACACCTGGTCAACGAAACCCCTCATTTTTTTGATTCCCTTACATGCTTATGCTCGCGATTTTTTCAAACCTGCTCCACAGGTTCATATTTTAAGGACTTTTTCAGTCAACCTGGATTTTGCTGAGATTTCAGAAGTCCATAGAGTTCTTTAAATTTTTTAAGTACCAACACAGAATCTACTGTTTATCAACTTCAAGTCACCCGAAGTCAACTTAATTTTGAAATGTTAAGCCTTTCTGGTTTCCTCCCTCTCAAGTAAGTTCTCTTTTACCAGGCACCAGAACAATAAAACATCTTGACATCACTTAAATCTAGAATGCATAAAATGCTAATTTTAAAAAACGGTTTCAGTATTTTAAAACAGATTCTTAAAAATCTTTCTTTTCTCTTAAAAGTACAGTTATGTAAAATTAAATGAGAAAATATAATAATTTACATAAAGACCCTGAGTGTAACTAAATGACATTTCAATAAATAAATAAGAATATGTTGTATCAATGTGCCTCCTCAAACTTTAATGAGTTAAAGGGTACTAGATTTTTTTTTTTTTTTAATTGTGTGAGGAAGCAGGTAATAATCGCCTTTACTTTAGAGGCCAACTCAAGTGTTATAAATGTATCAGAATGTTATGTATCTTAGATACTATTTTCATTGCCAATTCTTTAGGGATTTTGCATCAATATATGCTTTTGGTTTAACGACTTTTGGTTTCAGTTAAGTGAAAAGAAGCGAAGAGGTTTTTCTATCTGAAGTAACAGTACAAAGTTGAGGAACTTCCCACAAATTGAAAAAGCAAGAAAGCTGGTTTTGTGCTTTGTTGGTGTGTGTAATATGCAGTTGAGAGAGGATCAGATCTGCTAATTCTAAAGCCATAAGCACGGGCCAGACTTTGAAGACTGTTTAAGCAGCTATAGTTGCAGGTATCTACAGGGATTTTCTGAGAACTGCTAAATGGGTACTGGTCTAGCAGTTCAAGTATGTTATGCCTAAACTGATCTAACTACAGGTTGCCATTAAAACAGATTGTCGCGCTCTCCTTGGACTCAGAATCTGCATTGCCTTATTTTCCTCACCATGCATCAAATTGCATGATGATATGATCAACTGGACTGTCTCACTGATCTCATGGAAAAATAGTCCCAGGATCCAAGCCAGAAAGGGCTAAAAACCTTTGACTACATCTGGCAAGCAGAGAACTGGAAAGCTTATTTGGCAGCAGCATGCAATTAGATTGGATTGCAAACTGCATACTAGTTCCCAGACTGTGACTGCGATAGGGAAAAAAGCATATAGGTACACATGCTGGGTAAACTGTCCCATTCCTTTTGGAAACCTACTTTAAAATAGAATGTCTTACCTTCAGGAGGCATCCTTCTCTTTCCTAACCACAAGTAGCCCAGGACTCTACCTGAGATGACATGCCTAATTTTCAGATGTCCAAATCAGAAGAGATAAATCCCATTCCAGTTATCTACAAATCTGGACTATTACAACCAAAGGAAGCACTATTTTTTCCAGTTAATGCTTCCTATTTTATAAATGAACACAGTTTGAAAATATCTAAAAAAAAATGAAGAGCTTGGCAGTGTCACTTTTTCTTTTCACAGTTGAATTAATGGGAAACATAGAGCAAATAGCAAAAATCTGGTTTTGAGTTGGGTCTATTTCAAAATTAGTGCTCAAAGGACTTTTACAGGAATGTATTACTTAAGACTGTAGCATTCAAAGTGTCCATCAGAGCAACTGGTCACTCCAGCAGGATCACCAGCTTCTCCTCATTGATTTCTCCGAGATTTTTATTGTCTGATGAAATGTAATTAAGACTCTGATGGTGCCAATTAAAGACTTGAAGGAACTGAAGCTGGTGTTCACATTATCACATAGTAAAATGCAGCAATCCTGTAAACATCCATTAGCCATTACGGTTCTCATTAGCCCCCGAAAACAACTCATTAGTGTCCTTAGACATGACAGACAAGTACAGTAAATGAGATAAATCTATCAATATATTCTTTCTGTGCAAAATCAGGGCTTCCATCATCATATTCCACAGAGTGACAATCAGAAGGTTAAATACACATTCCGCAAGAAATAAACATAAGATGCAGAGCACCCAGCCAGAGTGTAGAAAGGTGCTATGTGAGAAACTAACAAAGACATCAAACATTTCACTTGTACACAGGGTAGGTTCATCTGAAGTTCAGGTTGCTGTGAACTGTCACAGTTGTTTAGCCAAGGCTAAATTTTATAAAACATATTGATTTAACTTAAACTGCTGTAATTTACAAAGTTTTTTCAGAACTGAGGGCTGTCAGTTTGTGGAATTCAATGCAGGCTTCTGGTTACTTAAATAAAACCTCAGTAGATCCATTAAGAGCTAGATACATGCATCCAGGCATGATAAGGCCTATCACAGCGCACTAGTCACAACGCTGCACAATGCTAAAGATGCCAATATTAGACCAAGTACCACTTCCCAATGTGAGATACTGAAGCTCTAACCACTACCAATCACATTCAGAGTACAGACACATACTTTCTCATACAAATATCTTTACTTATCAGCTATTTTTCATTCTTCTTCCTCCCAGCTCCTCTGGACCTATGATAGTTTCATGAACTCTTTTGACAAAAGCCTGTCATTAGATCCTTTCCTTGTACATCTGCTCCTCACCACTGATTTCTGTATCTTTTTAACATTACACATTCACCTTTTCATAGCTACCTTTCAGAGTTCTCAATTGAGAGCAACAGCTTTGCACATCATTGTGGGAAAACTCTACGAAGTCTTCTGCTGAAGTGCAGCACAATCAGAAAAGCAAAACAATTGTTGGTATCCATCCAGAATGAGATAGAAACCAACAGTGCTAATATTAATGCCACTGTTTAAATCAACAGTATGGCCTCACCCAGAATACTGGTTTCATTTTTGTTTGCTTTATCTCAAAAACAACACAGCAGGAAGAGAAAGAATTCAAAGACAGGTCACAAAAATGGTGCCAGGCCAGCAGGAATTTAACTAGAAGGCATAATTAGAAACTGGGTCTGCTTAGTTCAGAAGGAAAAAAGATTTCATGCAGTTATACAAAACTGCATAGGGAGTAAACAAGAGTTCCCACTTACTGCACCGGGGAATATAAGAATATGACAAACGAATCTGAAAAGCAACTTGTACCTTTAATGCAATCTTTAAAAAAAAGAAAGGGGGGGAGGGTGCGGAATGAATGAAACTGCGCATAAAATTCAGAAGGGCATAACCGAAGAGATATTGCTATAGATAAAGAAAACATCTGCAAATGAAGGGCTGATAGCACTAGTGACATTGTGATGACTCAGACATAATTTAGAGACCATGGCCATGCCAGGCCGAACGATTGTTCTAGAAATTTGAGATAGAGGAGAATCTGGCCTCTGAAACCATTCTACATGTTCAATGTAGGAAAGGGTATGGCAACTCCACAGGTGCAGAAAGCGTACGCTGTAGCCCTCTCTATAAGGATAAAGATGGTGATCTCCCCAGACGTGCTGCATCAGGCTGGTACCAAGTCTGTAGTCACTGACAGCACAAACGAGACTTTTCCTCCAGGTTCCCCTGATTGCAAGAAAGCCACATGATGGGTGTTTCTGTGTACATCTGTTAGCTTCTCCTCTGTGTTCAAATGGGAAAGCATAAATAGGATTTTTGCCATTCTTTGTACAGTGGGATCTATTTTAAATGCATAACATGGTTTATAAGCCATCTTAAAAGTACCACCCACATGTTTCAGAACGGTCTTATTTAACATGGGCGCAGACAATTTCTACACCTTGTCCACCACAGGGGTTCTAGCAACAGTCAGCTTACCATAGCCTGAGAGGCAAGTCCTGATTCGAAAGCAAAGATGCAGACATTCTAAATGATTTTAACACTACGTACTCCAGCAGTAGCAGAACAAAAAGTGCTCAAGGAATACTGTGACCTTACTGCCCCCTATTCTGAAGCTTAGAAAATTACAACTTTCCCTGAGTTGTACATTCTGAATGGTTCAGCAGGGACAGGAAAGTATTCCCCTGAAAAGGAAATTACAGTGGAGATGTGGTTTCTCTTTAGTTCCATGAAACTGCCATTCCTACATGCTATCTGTACTCTCTGATGTAGAGGCTTGTGGCCACTTTATGCAGAAAGCACTGTGGGGAATGAGCTCATTTTCATCCTGAACTAGTCTTTGTAACTTTTTTAAAAAATAGGTTAGCAACATCCAAACACAACCAGCTAAACAGACCCAAGATGCACAGGGTAGATAATTCAAACAATTCATATCATACTGGGGTGTTTTTCTCTTCTTGACACACAGAATATATTATATAGTCATTCATGCAATGAGGACCTCAGGACAAAGTCCAAAGATTATACATTTTCCATATTTGCTTTTCCCCCCCCTCTGTAAATATGTGCTAGCATGTCAGTTGCATCTGTCACTTCTTTTCTACCACTGCTGGCCTGCTCACCATCATCAGTTCACACAGCCAAAAGGTAACAGGTTAGTACACGCTGCAGCAGAGGTATCATCCAAGTAGTTTAACTGAGAATATAAGTGACTATTTCATTTGAACTACTGAGTGCTCTACGCATTTAAAGAATTGAGGGTGCTCAGCAATTTATACAGCAAGAATGGGATTCAAGATCTCAAGGTCCACATTGTGTAACAGAAATGGACATTCATAGACTCATCCACACACTCGGTCTCTTTCAATCTATTTCAATTTCCCTGCCAGCTTATTGGACTCTATCTGGGAACTGAGTTGTTTATTCTATTTGTTACTATAGGAAACAATAAACCCAAATTTAGCTATCGTTTATTCTTTACGTTCAAACTCAGACTTTACTAACACAGAGCTACCAGAGGAGAAGAATCTTAGTTTTACTAAATACATCCTTTTGGTTTTGGTGGGTTTTTTTGGTCTACATTTCAGTAAACAACGGGGGGCGGGGGGGGGGGGGGGGGGGAGAGCAATGCAACATACCGAACAGTCCTTTCCCAACAAAAAGCATTTGAATCTAGCATCCACCTCTTGTATCTGTCCATAACAAAATCCTCAACCCCTGAACAGTAAATGTGAAATAAAGGAACAATACCAAAATGTTCCCTGGCATTTGCTCAGCACACTGCTCAGACCCTAGTGGCATGAGTACCAGGACTAGGAGAATACCTGTAAGAACCAACAGGTGCATTTGATATTGTGATTAATGAGAATAACCTTGGCATTATGGGGTTATTGCTTTCTAAGTGTAATTGGGAAGTGTATTTCCTTTAAGGTATTTCAGACTCCATCATGGCAATTCTTCACCCCTAGTCTCCTTTCTCTTCATGTCCAAATTACACCGAGTGGAAGGACATCGATATTGTTGATTCTACAGGCAGTTAACTGACACAGCAGTTATATTTACTTCCACACATCATGCTAGCAGCAACTGATTTTACACTCACACTGAATTGTTTCTTATTTTTAAAATTAATAGAATTAGCTTTTGAGTAAAATGTGACTTTTTCAAAAAATCTAAGATAATTTTTTTAATACAGAAACCAGTTCTCCTCACACCCTCTTCTTTCATCAAAAGAAGTCTTAAATTTTAAGTACAACTCATATCAGAAACAATTCTAGTGCACAATCCTAATCCACAATTAAGTGAATTAATGCCAAGCTGATTAGAATGCTTGTAAGAACGCATAATTTTGGGGATGAACAATGACATACTCATCACTTTCCTTTATAACTAGTAAACATGTTTACTCTTTCCTCTAGAAGTTTTCCCTGTTTTCTGTACAGAGTTTTTTCTCATAATGCAAATATCCCTCCCCTTCCCTGCTCCCAGTCTCACATATTTTGCCTACATTCCTTACACACAAAAATTTCTATGCCAGTTATCCCATGACCAAGAACTTCCCAAATAAAGTAAAGCACAAACAAATTACTTTTCTTATATCAAAACATATTAGGCAGACCTCACATCCTCTTTGCTGGGTTTTGAAGGGGATTCTGGAGGAACAATGAAGCTTAGGTTTTGAGCAAAGGTAATTTCTGAAGGTGGAATCACAGCTTAAGAAACTCTCCAGAGAATTTTCTTGATGCAAAGCTAACAAGACTTTGTGATAATTTCTTAGGAACTGGCCTCATTCCAAGTTGGATTTTAAACACAGATTATAAAGCAAACACCATCCCCCACAAGTATTAAGAAAGAAGAAAATAACAGAATGGGGGCTGTAGAAATGGTCTCTATTGTGGGACCAAAACCCGTCAATCAAGCAGGTTGACAGGCATCAGAGATTGACAGACAGGCCCTCTCTCTTGACTTCAGTTATCTGGGGGAATGGGAAAAGTGTCTGCAAGAACATGTTAAATTGCCAAAGTCATTACCAGTCACCAATTACCAAAGAAAAGATAACAAGGTGTATTTTAGAAAAATCGATGCAACAACATGCATTTCAATAAAGCGAGTTTTTCAGAACTTTAGAAAACAAAATGAACTATTTAGGGAATACATGGCAGTTTTTTCATAGAATACCAAGCACTTTACTACGCCAGCAGGCTTTGGAGATTCATCACTATTCTCTCTATATTTTGTATTGGGGCCAGAGGTCAACCAACAAATATTTCCCTTTGTCTCTTCTTAGGCTTAATCCAAAGAAAGAAAGTAAGCTCTGTATCTAGGTTCCACGCTTGGCAAACTACAGTCCAAAAGCCATTTTGGTTCGCAAGTGCATTTATTGTAGTTGCAGGCGTAAATTCTATTATATGTTAATAAGTTACAAAAAAAGATGAAAGGACCTTGATATTTACTGCCAGATTTGATTTTTTCATTCACCCAGGCTGAAAAGGTCCCTTATGAATTGTGTCGGACCCACTGCAAGATCTTCAGACAGGCTGCCTAAGCTTGGAATACCAGATTCCTCTCACATCACTCTATTCAAAATTTTTCTGTAGTCGTGACCTCAGTCAAGTGAAATGAAATTTCTTCTGACAGAAAAATTAAGAAGCCTGCAACTAAGGCTCTGAGAAAATAAAGTCTTTGCTACGATGGAAGGAGGCAGCCCCCTTGTTTCTGTCACCTTCCTTCTGCCAGCACAATGAAGAGAAAAGCAAGACAACTCTTTTCAACAATAATAAAAGCGTTCCCTTACCATGAATTAAAGTGTACTTGCCTTCAGATTTTCCAAGCTCTCATAACAGTAATTAAATATCATTGCAAAAATGTTGAACACATCAAATGAATTCATTTTTTCTAGATTGCTGCCCACTTATTGTTCGTTGAATTATTCCAAGTGCTTTCCTTCTTTTAATTTAGCTGGCATTAGGTGGTTCATTTTCAGGAGCTGCTTCCGCTTTCAGTAGAAATAAAAGGAGGTTTTCTATTACTACTTACTACTGTTCCAGCTATGATCTGAAAGAATATGACTATGGTCTACAGTGGATGCACAGACAGCACTGAATTCAAAAGGGTCCTCTTAGGCATCATCTCTCTCTCCTACTGTGTCCAACAACACACGATATATCCCATATCAGCTTCTGCACCCTCCACGATGGCCCACAAAGGGAAGTATGGAAACTGCTGATCCGGGCTTTATTTGCATACCTCTTGGATACCTCCTCAGGCTTGCAGTGGCTTCTATTAATCTTTCTGACTTGAGCCATTTTTGTGGCTTTTTTAAAAAAAAGAAAAAAAAAGTACTCTGCAGTCCAGTTTGATGATCCCACACACATCTTACACCCTTTAATTCCTGCAGCTCTCTCAAATCTTTCTTTTGGACAACATACAGTAAGGAACTTAACACTTCACCTCAAGAGCCACTTGTATCCGTGTGTGTCACACACCAGACCATATCTCTGTGTTTTCTCAGAATCACAGAACTGTAAAATAAGTTAGGTTGGAAGGGAAGGGACCGCTGGAGGTCATCTAGTCCCACCCCCACCCCCTGCTCAAAGCAGGTCTAATTAGATCACCTTGCTCAGGGACATGTCTAGTCGAGTCTTCTGAACACCTCCAAGGATGAAAATTTATCCACAGGGTTTAAAAAAAAATAAAAATCTTTTTACTGCATCCAAGTGGAATATCCCATGTTCCAACTTGTGTCCGTTGCCTCTCGTCCTACTGCTGTGCACCCTTGAGAAGCGTCTGTCTCTGCCTTCTTCATATCCTCTAGCCAGGCAGTTGTAGACAACGTGTAGACAAAAGTAAGGTTTTCCCTTAGCCTTCTCCTCTTAGAATAATTTTTAAAATTATTTAAATAAAACACTAAATACAGCATTGAAGTTCTTCGCTCTTGACTCACTAGTATTAGGACAAAAACAGTCAGAACATTTACTTTACAGTGAAGGGGGAAAAATCCAAGACGACTGGAAAACGGCTTGCAAAAGACCTCTCAGAATCATTCAACTCAAGAGCTAAAAATGACTTAACTAGCTGAATCACTGATGAGGGACCATAAATGCTCCCATATTTCTAACAGTAACTTTGTATGGATGTGCATTCAGAAGAACGTGAGCATTAGTTCTCCTGAACACCAGAAAAATGCCTGTATAGAGAGCACCTAAATCCTGCTTAAGCTCTATTTTGTTGGCTTAACCTTGTACTGGTCGTCTCTAGCAGAAAGACATCCCCAGAGTTTTAACCTTGAGTTGACTAGCTCCTTTTAACATGTATGACCCTGATCTCCAAAAGGGAAGCCATCTCTGACACTCAGTATTAAAGCTGAACAAATGCCAAAACCAACACCCATTTCATCATAGCGGAAGAAGAAGAAGATAGTAATTCTGAAAATGCTTTCTAACAATATTTTTCTTAACTTTCATGACACCTTTATTTTTAAAGAAACTTAGGTGGAACAGAGACTGATTTTCAGTAGCATGACTGCACAGTGACTTTGGGGGCAGATTTGCCTACAACTAGTCTGATACATGTGGGAACAGGTCTGTATTCTAAAGAGTCAATTGTTATTGTGGCAGGTAAACAATTTTTTAAAATAAAAAAATTGCACAATGTACACAGAGCTGAGTTTTCAGAATGCTCAGTACTGACCACAATTAAGCCATTAATCTGACCACTATCAACAACAGAACCACTACAGAAATTCCATCCACCACACAGTTTTATATACTTAAAACAAATTTTAAAACAAAACCCAAGGAATAAATCCAAAAGAGAGGGAAGAATTGTTAATCATCAATGACTGCTAATTTGCAATCTGCTATTAAAGCGATTAGGAATATTTATTTTGTGAAACATATTATTGTTCTCAGTTTGATAATATGAACAGCTTTGTTACGTTTGAGCAGAAATTGAGACCCACCTCTTATGTTTCTACTAAAGAAAGTTTGTAGCATCACAAACAGTTAAGACTTCAGACGCTAATTTTAAATATTCTAAAGTCCTTACAAGACTCTGGAAAAAAAAAAAAAGCCTAGTTAATTTCAAAACTCCAGCAGATTTTCAGCTCAGATGCTCAACATGACTGCTGTTCTTGCACTTCAAAAGGAATATATTGAACACTAGTGCTTCAATTCTCTGCTCACCCCTGGACAAAACACAGGGTGAAAAATTTTCTGTTTAGTCCAACAGGACAGAATACAAAGTTTACTCTGCTAATAGCCCCTGTATGGAGAAAATACTCTCCTTTGGGAACCTAGAACCCTAGCCAACATACTAAAACTGGTCCAAAGATGTGCTCTTTCTTATGTATTCTCTCATAGTTCCCTTATCTGCAAGCAGGCCTTGCAGCAAGAGCTGACACGTCCTTTCCTTGCACCGCTCTTCTAACAGGAAGAGCAAAGAGGAAGGAAGATGAAGCAAAGTGGCTCATGTACTGAATGTTACATTTTAGAGGGCAAGAAAAAAGCAATTGGTGCTGCCACATTCAGAAATGGGAAAGGGGGACCAAGTCTCTGTTTTCTCAGCAGCAACTTCTGAGAATCAAAGACCAAAGAGTTTCACTGCCAGACAAGCTGATGCAACCTCGGGAGCTGTAGTGACAGCAGCAGGAGCTCCTTGTAACAGAAAAAAGGATGTATTCAAGAAGAATCATTTTGTTCATGGGAGCAGACTTGTGTGACTTGCTCAATTAGTAGGAAGTAGGACAACTGGTCTGTTTGGTGCGCTTTTGTTCCAAGTCCAGTATACAATACCTGAAGTCCAATGGGTCCTAGTCATTGAATTACTCGGGAACAACAGCTGGTCCATTCTCCACGTGTCTGTAATTACATACGAACAAATTTACAGCACTCCCGGAGAACTGCCTAGTGTATCATGACATAATAAGAGCAGAAACCAAGAAGGAGAGGATACAGAAAGTAACTTCCAAGGTTTATTATTTTAAGACCAAGTTTTCTTTGCTCAGGGCTATATACTCTTACTGCCACACAACCTAAAATTTAGCCTAAAATTTCAAATGAAAGCTCACAAAGACAAAACCAACACAATTAGAAAAACCAGTCAGTAAAGAGCATTCAAGAACAGGGGTCAAAACAAAAATGATGTAAAAAAAATTCTATCAAAATTATTTTAACAATAAACATGCATTCATATTAAGATGCCATTTGCAGTCTTAGATCTGATTCTTCAGCATGCATGTATTACAACAATTAGAATGCCCCTTATAGTTTCTCTAACGACATATAAATATTAAGTTATCTTTTCTTCCCTGCAAATCTAAGAAATATGCAGTTTCAGTCATTCATGAACAGCTTATCTGGACTGCAGATTCACCATGCCACAAATGAACAGACAACAATACAGTTCGTCTGTAGTTTCTGCTTGATATGGTTGCCTAAACTCTACACTGACAGCAAGCCTCACTTGCAGGATGCCATCCCATTTTATTGAGGCACAGAAAGCTGAGTGACTTGCTACAAACCTGAAAACAAGACACAGGTCTCTGACTACCTGTCTGTTATTCAGTACGTTAAATCTTTTGCTTCCCATACATGTAAGAAGCACGACCGTAATTCTGCTTTTGAACAATTGGATCTTTCATTCTTGACGTTAAAGATAAAATTAATATCCTCAGGAATGTAGCAGTTTTTGCAACCTGCACTTTAACTAAAAAATTATTATTTCCCACCTCCCCCCCCCGATTTATACATTCAGATGTAAAGAAAAGCCATCCATCCTCAACCATCAATAATATGAACAGGATCTGGCAATTACCTCTACACAAAAAAAATCACCTAGAAGTAAGAGAAACTAAAAGACTATTAGAAAGTCTTTCCAAGGTCCAAGAGTAATTCACATAAAAGGGCTAATTATTGCTTGTAATTCACACATGAGGAGAAAGGCTGGCACAACAGATACAACACAGGATGGGTTTGCATTTCCTAATAGTGACATCCTATCAATACTGCTGCGATGTCAAGCAAACACATTAACAGTAACGTGACACACTCTGAAAAGCTAGTAAATTTTCTGGAATAAAAAAACCAAAAATAAAAATGCTAGAAGAATCATTCTGGTTTTAAAATATAAGCAAATAGGCAACATACCAAAAGCAAATGTTTCGCATTTCACTGAGACTAAAGCTGCTTTCACCACTAATGAGGTCACTGCATATATATGTTATTATACATGTTAGTCTTTTAGTTTGTATCAGGAGTGTGCTTTTGAAGGAAGTCACTTGATCAACCCCTTTCACTGTACTTCAGTTCATGCTGCAGAGTTGTCTTGGAGCACACTAGCTGAGCTCCTTTGCACGAAACTAAATCAGAAGATGCACTCCGACCAGTTACGGACACCAAGCCATCAGAATCAGACTAGAGTAAGTAAAAAAACCCACAACCCTCTGAAAAACACAAAGTTTGAACTGGACTCCAGTGCCAAGTGGACCAAGTCCACTTGTATAAATGTAACTATGTATAAATCTGCACTTACCGGGCTCCACTAGGTTCTAATGCAGACATATACCACAAACCCTCAAAAAAATCTGTGTATTTGAGTGGCACTGCTAATGTACGCATACACAGTAGTTATGTTTCATATGTGGGCCTGTTCTCTCTGATTTTGCACTGATTTCATCTAAATGAATCAATTCTATTTTCCATCAGTTTACATCAGGGTAAAGTGAGTCTAAAGCAGCCACAGTTTAGTTAAAACATTCAGTAGCTCCTAGTTTTAAAGGAAGAAATGTTTAGCAGCATATTTCAGACTTGTAGCACAACCGTTGCCAACACTTCAAAGACTTATTTCAAAGATCTTAATTTACACTTTTGATCCTCTGCAGTCTCCATACTGAGGCAGGCTGACATTTGACTTATGTACCTCTGCTTTCCTGCAGAACCCTCACACCAGATAATGTGATCAAATCAAAACTACTTTCCATACAATTATAAAACATAACAGGCCACAGCAAAAAATGTAAAACCTCCAAAGCAGCTCAAAGCTAATTAATTTCTATTACTAGTGAAAGAAGAACCACTTAACGTGTCTTTTCTTATTTAAATTACCATTGACAGCACCTGCTTTTTTTATTCCTGGGAAATCCTGCTACAATACTAGTTAAATTATGTAAGACTGTAGAATTTATGAAGATAAGGCAATTACCATTACAAAAACAATTCCAGGTTACAATTTATGGTGAAAAGAAAAGAGTTATGATGCTCTGTTAAATCATTCAGTGATGCATTACATACTTAGTTAATCCTTCTAGTTGTGAAAATTTAGGGCTAAATGGTGTCACTGTGTTCAGTAATTAATTATTTTGTTTCATTTAGTGGACACTTCATCTGTATTGTTAAGGAATAATGCAACTTAATGAACAGCAAATGCACAAGCCCATGTGGCAACCATATAATATGTATAAATATGACCAACAGGAGGCAGGAGAAATGACTGAATGCCCAGCAACATCAGAAGTAAACTTTGTTACTAAAGTAGAAGGCATCTCCTGGCACCCAGGCATTCTGACCTCTCTGACAAAACAAAGTTTATTTAGAATTTCCTGCATGTCCTCTTCTTACAGCAAATCCAGATACCTCTGTTGAAAACAACAGGCCTGGAGCCACCTCTGCTAACCTGCCTGTACTTAAAAAAGAGATTGTCCATCCATAAATATAGCTGGTACGTGGAACATGGTTCTAAGTAAAACAACTGGAGTGTCTAACAGGCTTTGCTTCGAGGCTTTAAAAAGTTTTAAAGACTTTTCAGGTATGTATGAAAGACAGAATGCACAATTCCGTAAAGCTTTGGTTTCCTTTCACAGGAAAGGCAGAGGAGAACTGTTCTTGGAATTTTAGATTTTTTTTTTTTCTTCCTGCCACAGACTTTTCCATCTTCAGAAAATAAAGGCTGGACTCCAGTGCCACATGGACCAAGACTGAACAACAGATTGAGGCATAAGACCATGGACATCCATGTCCCTTTAAGCTGATCATAAATAGAAGTCTTCAGCCCTCTGCCTGGGTAAATGGCAGCCATCATACAGAAGAGCTAATCCTGTGCTCAGGGGGAGCTTCTGACTGAAAAGTCTAACACTGGCTAGCAAGAGTTGCTCTTGCTGGCAGGGAATGCTCTCCCTCAATTTAGAGGGCGCACTTCTTTGGTATTTTGTACTAAAAAAGCATACCAAGAATTTAATGAAAGTTATAAACCAGGAAAATTTCTGTCTTCCAGTTGTGATTGCAGCTGTCTAAACTGCAGCATTACATTGTCTGGAAGAACCACGCCATACAGAAATAAGCAAGAGAATGATCTTTTCTGGACTGGGTACCTTCATCCTCTTCTGAACTGCTCGCTGCCAGGTTCACTTGAAAAGACATTAGGAACCAAAGGTGCTTTGGTTAACAATTTGTCGCAAAGGATAACATTCCTAAGCCAGAAAGGTTTGAAATCCTCAGTCATACTGATGTTAGGAATTAGGTTCTTTTGCATGCACATGTGTCTTTTCAGGTGTTTACATAGCTTAAAGGATTCGATAAAGAATGACAATGACTTTTTAGAGCAGGAAGTTGCTAAACATAGGCAAGAAAATGAGATTTTGGTCAAACAACAGATGGTAACTCCAGATAGCCAGAAATATTTGCAAACCTCATACAAAGGCAGCTTTTCCTTCATTCTAGTTCAATTTCTGTTTAATAGGAACAGACAACAAAACGCATAAAGCACCTTCTCTATTCTTTACCAAAAGTATCCAACAACTTGGGTCTGTACGGCCACATACACAGCAAACGGAGAGAGAGACAACAGATGGAGAGAGAGACGTAAGACAACTTCTTGGTAGAGACTTTTCTTAGGTTAGCTGTAAGAGAAAGAAGTGGCTTGTGTAGTATTTACTGTCAGGAACCCATGCGAAAAAATAAGCAGCTCCATTTTTAGCCTTTCAGAATTTAAGATCATATCATAAGCTTTTCTGTTGTCCACAGCAGTGTCTCTACCTGAAGCAGCTCACCTCATTAATCTACACCTCATTAATGTACACAATTTTATATTGCCTTTATTTAGATATACACAATTTTGTATCTTTCAAGACAATCTCCTCTGCCATGTTCTTCTCAAATTTGTGGCAAATACCCATTATCTGTATTAAAGATTAAGATGTTAAGAAAAAAAAAATAAGTTTTTTTAGTTTAAATCGATCACTTTCTACTGGCCTGAATCTCCCCATGGTTCAGGCTCACATTTCAAAGCTGCCTGATGTCTCCAAGAATCAGGATCTGATCTCTCTGTAGGATGTCTCAGTGAATATTTATTAACAAGACTGGAGGAAGCAGCCTTTATATTAATCTTCTTCTGTCAAAAAAGAGAAGGCCAGCAAGCAACCTGTGGAGCAGTCAATAGATTTGCCTTTCTTAATTCGTTTAGGAAGGTTTAAGTCAACTTTCCCCAGTAGTAATTAATAAGAACCTTGTCCACTGTTCTCAATGGCAGTGGTGTTCTCTGAATCTCTGTAGATTTAGAACAAATATTTCTTAAGAGAAATGGCACTTCTTCTACAAAATGATCCCATTATCTTGCATTGAGGATGCAGCCTGCAGTCACAAAGTCACACTGTACTTAAAAAAAAAAAAACCACAAACAAAACAAACCAGAAAACCTTGTGCAGTATGAAACTGCACAAATGGGCAACTTTCACTTTTTTTTTTTGAAATCTGAAAACCAATCTGAAATTGGTGAAATCTGAAAATGTCCCATCTGTTAGATACAGAAGGAGCTAGAGTTTAGTTTTGAAAAACTAATATTTGCAGGGAAATGTAATCCAAAACAAACTTTCAGAAAAAAACCCAAACAATGACATCCTCTAGAAATAAGCAATAATAATAATCTGTAAATCTCAAGGCAATTTGAAAATATGAATTAACTTGGGAAGAACAACATATTCTTACTTGAAAAAACCCCAAAACACATTTATTTATTTTTATAACTGTTCATGTCCAAAGGGGACCTATACAATCATCTGAAACTGGTTCATGCACAGCAAAGGCATTTCTTCAATAACTAATCTCCCAGATGCAGACCCAGCTGCAACCCCTTTTTAAGTGTAACTGCCTCTCAGAAAGATTTTGTGAATATAATATGGAAGTGCAGGGAGCTGTATGAGGTCCATACACATAACAAGGGCTGGGGGGCGGCAGGGAAAGGAAGGAAAAGAGATACATTCTTTTGACTCTTAGCTACAGGTACAAGCAAGCAGATAGTCCTTCTCTTCAGAACCACTCTGAATGACAGCATTCATTTGATCTGGAAAAACTTTACTCCCAGAAGAGGAGAAGCAGATCACCGTCACTTGCATTAATATGCCGTGCTGTCGAGCCTCAGAGCTAGATGATATGCAAGGATGATGGAAATCCAAAAAAATGCAGATTAGTGAGACAGGAATACCAGAAGGAAAGCAACATGCTTGAAATAGTCTCATCAAAATTCCCATTCACCACTCACACTGCAGCAGATGAGTTCAGGGTGTTTGCAAGAGTACGTAGGTCTCCTGTCCAGCCTCCCCACAGAATAAAAATGTAGTTACGATGCCTTCTGAATCCCTCTTTGCTCCTGCTCATACCAACTTTGTGAATGTGAAAAAACTGGTGTGGGCAAGCGAGGGCCAGTCATAGCTTCCTTCAAATGCGCCCTGCCAACTCACTTGGAACATTTTTCCTAAGAAACAAGGATTAGCAGGTTAATCCTTCTCTCTGAATACTTTTCTAAAATCCTCGGCATTATTTTAATGCAGCTTTTGTGATATGAATAAATATGCTACAGAACAATAGACTTTAAGGGTCTATTCTTCAAATTTTTATGAACATCTATGCTAAGAAACAAAGATATTTCAACAATTTTCACTACAAGAGAGCCAAAAAGCACTTTCTACCTTGTTTCTATTCCCCAGCCTCAGAGTAAGACTCTTTTAGCCATTTAGACAGAGCAGGCCAAAGGAAAGGGAAATCTGAATTATTTTTGAACATTCTACTTAAATTTCCGTATCAATGCTCTAAACTTCACTTGTGTACCTGCCACTTTGCCAATAAATAGATAATCTCCATATTTGCTATGTCTGTCAATAGATATTTTAACTCTGCCCTGGATAAAAAGGGCAGATTCAGAAATACATCTAAGCACACATATCCTCTACTTTTCCCCACCCAACTCAGTGTGCGTATCACGCCAACCCTCACTGAATACCCTTGGCCCACTGCTTACCATCAAACTGACTATAGACCTCTGCCCACTTACACGTCCTCTTATAAATGGAGCTCACCAAACCTGGCCAAGTTCAGGTTGCAATAAGGTAAGGGACCAGGAAAATAAACAACTGAAGCATAACAGTTGATAGGATAAAATATTGGGTATATTAAGCAAAATTGTACTGATTTACTAAATCCTCACTAATTCATTGTACTTGTTCACAGAGAGATGGGTGGACACAAGGCAACCTCTACTCAGGAGCAAGGCAGTCTATACGTGCTCCACAACATGCAGAACTGCATGTCACTGTAGGCTGAAAGAACCGTTTTCAAATTCACTCTTAAAGTCTTCAGTTTTAAGCTTTGCCATGGTAATCAAAATGCAGGGAACTGCACAACTGGGCAGAACATCTTTCCTTCCTGTCAAGGCAGACAGCATTGTGGCGAGCATACCGCACCTGCCTGAACATGCGTTGGTCATCTAGCACATCCTAGAACAGAAAAGAAGGGGCAGAGGGAATATATTAAATGAAGCATTATGCTTAATTTAAAGACTAATTTCTAAAATTCCTGTTTTGATCACTTCGTTTGCAATTGGTCAGACCCTAACAATACAACCCAAGGTTTCAAGGGAAATGAGGAGGCTGCTATTTCCCGTCAGGAGGATGAAACTATAAGCGTGTTGTGCTGGCATGACTTCTACTTGAAGATATTAATAACATGTCAGATGATGGGATGTACTGAAGTCTAAATACTCATTTCTCCTCTATGAATGTGCAACATCCTTGTTTAGTAAAGCGCAAACTTGCTACTGCACTGAATCCTTCTGCAGCATCTTATGAAATACAAGAGACATCTTTTCCCAATAAGGTGACGAAGCTCATTGACAGTAAAAGTAAGGATGTGCTGCTTTACTTGGTTTAGATTAGTCTATTACCATTTTAAAATTATTTTTTCCTTATTATTTGTTTCTAAATTCCAGACACAAACTAGAGTACATACATCCATTGTATACTTTCTAGCTTGTATGTCCAAATCATTCCAAACTGATTTATCCAGAAAGGTCACAGATTTTGCACTCTATTTGGCACTACTATCAGTATTTCCAAATTCAGTTACTAATGTGGACAAGATATTTCTAATCATAAAGAATGTTTCTTTTCTGTCCTTTGAGTTCTACATGATGGTCTTTAACACAAAAATCACAAAGGGAGAGCCCATAAGCTAGGGAGTCTAGACCAAAGTACCATGTTCCTATCAAGTCTCTCATATCTTCAGACAACTAACTTTGGCTAAAATGAATAATATTCCACAACTGTTATCCATTCACGACTAATTTTAGAAAATTAAATGAAAACAAAAATGTCACTTGTTATTTCTTGCTATTTTTTCTGTTGCTCTATTCCAGTAAAGACCCAGTCCAGACCATGGCAAATAATGTGTGCTCTGCAAACCCAGATGGGAAGTGCAGGAGAAAGATAAATGAACACACCCCCACCCCCCAAAAAAACCCCAACAAAACACCAGCATACAAGATAAACAACAGATTCATTCTCCAAAATGAGTCTCGCAAGGCAAAGGAAGTTAATGTTGGAATTTCAGATTTAATCCATTCCTGAGCAGGAAGAGCAATCACTTTGGCCTTAACCTCAGCTTTGAAAACACTGTTTTGCATACATGCTGTTTCAACATTTCTGGGTTGCAATTCAGCATCAAATAATCAATATTCAAGTCTGTTCCCCTTGCAGCCTCCCTGACACACCAGACTGAATTCCACTTTCTACAAGAGCGCTGACACCATTTGAAATTGAAGAACAAATTTTGCATATCTTCATGTCTTAAAGAACTTTTTTGTGCAATACAGATGATACATTACAAATTTTTGCAAGTTGCTGGTACGTGCACACCTACAGATCTGTTTCCGTTCTTTCAACTGGTATGACTGCTTCTTGTGTTTGCCAGACAGGAATAGGGACACAGTACAGTAAATGCTATACACACATGAAAATTCAGTGATAAAATTTACCATGTAACCATGTAAAGAAACATTTGCATGATTGAAGTAATAGTCTCTGGTTTGTTTTTTTTTTTTTTTTTTTTTTTTAGCAAACTTTCTGAGAGGATTTTCTCAACCTTTGGTGCAGCAGAACTGCCCTGATGAGAAATCCAAGGATTTTCTGCCATTTTAGAACGGATTTCTGGTACAATGATAGGTATACCACTTTTTTTTTTTTTTTTACAGCTGGCATGCACTGGAGACAATCTGCAAATATAATTCCATGAGAAATTACTTTATCTTCATCTAGAACACTGCTGTAATGCCCAAACCTCAACTGGGAGTTCATTAGCAAAATTTCTGCATAACAGGAACATACTTGAAAATATATTTAGACAGGTATAAAATAGACAGAATTTATCATCTCTGTTCTTTCAATAAAAAATTCTCAAACATACACAGATCATAAACCCTAAGGGAGTAAGATTTATTCTGTTCTATTGAAAAATCCTACTTTAAAAATTTTCAGGTCTTTTTATGTCCTCATTTTGTGACATTAGCGCATTTCCTAGATGAAGGTGATTATAAACCAGATGTCCTAATTAAGGAAGGCCAAATTCAAGGTTTACAGGGAAAATCTAGAGAGAGAGGTGCGGTCGCAATTACATTTTCTGTGTTCATTGAGAACATAAAGAGCTTAGAAAAAAAAATATCAACAAGACAAGGCTGTGCTGTAGCTTTCTCCAGAGATGTACCCAAGCTGCATTTTTTCCCCCCACCCACTTGGGGTTTTCTTGGTAGCAATGAAGGTACCTGTCACAGTTTCCTGAACAGCGTGAGAAATTTAAACACATTCTTTTAGAGTAAAACACAAACTGTGTGATCAGCTCCTACAATGCTAAAATAACCAAACCAAAAAAACATCAAAAGAAACACAAAACAAAAAACCAACCTAGAATCTAAAGGAGGCAAGGTATGAGCAGAGCAGAAGCAAAGCTGTTCTCATGTCTGTCAGATCTCTCAGTACATGGGCTCTTTGTATATCTTCAGCTGAAAGGGCATTTTAAGGCCTTCAAGAATTTATAGCAGATAAAAAATGGAAGGCATTCCAAATCAAGAAGTGTGCTGTATCTCACACACACACAAAATAAATAAAATATCAAAGGATGTAATGAAACCTCCACTTCTCAACCCTATAAAGCTCACCATTCTTTCAGTATGTCCTTTCTTATCTTGGTGTTTGACTCATCTTTGATGAAAAAGATTGCTTCATCTTTACATCTTAGAATCACAGAATCACTTAGGTTGGAAAGGACCTTTAAGATCATCGAGTCCAACTGTTAACCTAACCCTGCCAAGTCCACCACTAAACTATGTTCCTAAGCACCACATCTACACATCTTTTAAATACCTCCAGGGTGCTTTACTTTTGAGCTTACAGCCCTCATTGGGAATAAATTTCCATGAACTTAGCCTAAAGGTTTTCCAATGTAAGAGATTTAAACACCAGGAATCCACCAAAAAAAGGCCATGTTTACAAATTCTACATATTCTCCAGTACACTGAAGACATACTTGTTCTGAATAATTCTTCAGAATTCTCAATGTTTTGCATTTTTTAGCAGGAAGACTAAGCGGAGCTAAACAAATAAATAGGATTTGCTCTCTGGCAAGTCTTACTATTTTTGCAAACCAGACGTACCAGCATTAAACACACATTCTGGTAACAGAAACACATCTGCTGTATGTAACTGCTTATTCTCCTCTTGTGTATGTCCAGCCTCTTCCTAAATTAACGCATCCCCATTCCCGCCTGCAAGTCTTGGGACTTTGTTTTGCAGGTTGTTGAGGAATCGCTCTGTATGACATTGCTTCCTCCTGTTTCGAGTGCTTTTACAGACAAGAATCATCAGACTGGCCTCCAAAATGCATTGGATTCTGCAGGAATGGGCCTGAGCTGAGAGGACAGTCAGAATGCTACAAAGAGATGTATTACCACCCTTACCTCCCATGAATAGCGTTCCACACTGTGAGTGGTCCACAATGGGGTAGGCTGCAGAGTAAAATGCTGTCCAGCATGAGTCATTAATTAAGCCAATTTTCCCTTCAGTGTTAACAAGTACTTTGGAACTCACCACATGGCCTAACTGAAAACAAAATGCTGTATCTGGGGACATTTTAACAAAGATTAAGCAATTTCAGAAAAAAAAATACGACAGCTTCTGCTCAGAACAAGAAAAGAAAAATTGAGTTAGCTACCTTAGAGTACTTGCTTTCTTTGCCCAGCACTCAAGACATCTGTAACAACGTTGAAGCATTTTGTTACAGGTGTATCTCACATAATATACTTGTAGCCATGCTCCAGATTCCAAATCTGTGCTTGCAGCTTCCTCGGTTCCCAGTTTCCCACACGGCGGGGGAAAGATGTGTAAAGAAAGAGAGCCATTTTGACATAAAATCCCTGGAAAACTTACTTAGGAAAATCCATACAACACAAGCCCTGTCCCACTATGCAGGAAATAAAACTAGCATGTGGCCAAAAGCTTACTGTCTGTACTGCAGGCTGTGCAAAGGTACATAACCCCACTGGAGGACCCAGATGTCTTCTCTGTACCAGGTGCATGTTGGCAGCTAAACCTGCGCTAAAAGGTGTCCTCCCCGCCTGGGTTGACTCTGGCTTCCACTCAGCCAACTGAAATGCTCCTTGTGGTCTTTAAAAACACCACAGGTCTCTGGACTAGCAGTTGTCAACCATCCTGGAACAAAATTCAGACTTCTTGTGGAGGACAAACACAGCTGAGCATGGTCGAGTCAGAATGTATTAGCAATTACCAGCTCTTCTTATCACTACAAAACTTTGACAACATCAGTGCCTAATACTGGGGTGTCTGCAGAATATTCAACTTGGTATTCGCCATTTTCTAAAATCACAAGAACTCCCACATGGCATTATAGTTCAGCAGAGAGCTGCTACTACTCTTTGCACAATGACTCTTAACACAGGGTCTCTGACTATCCTACCCTCACTCAGTCTGCAGGAGCTCCTGTATATGTGGTGTTGCCCCATGGTTCCCCTCAGCGGTACTGAAATAGTTAAGGTCACAACAGAGTGGTGCTATGTAAAGGAGAAATTTCCCTGTCCTTGCCTAAGTGAATGGCTGGGATTAAACTGACAGCCCACCTTAGTGATGGTGGAATAATTGGTTGTTCAGCTCTGTCCTTGTCAGAGCTCTGACAGTTCTGCAGATGTCCTGCTCAGCTCTCCAAAGGTTAGTCTCAGCTGGAGCTGGTGTTCATTAATCATTCCTTCCTGACAGGACTCAGAGCAGCCCACATCTGCCACTCTGTCCCCCTCAATCCCTGTCGCACCCGGCTTGTGTGTAATCACTGCTGGTTTTCTTAAGAGGATACTTGATAAGGGAATATGCATTTAACCACAAGACACATGGTGTTGCTTTCTCTCTTGGTAATTCTTTCAGCAAAGGGCCTGTAATATAAATTTGGTGTCTTTGTCCAAGACAGTGCGGTACAAAACCGGTGAACTGTGGACTGGATGTACAAGAAGTATAAAGCATCACTGTTTTTTTACAATGTCTGTAATGCCCTCGTATGACAATGATTTTCAGTCTAGTATCATAATCACACTGGAAGGACGTGGTATCATAATGATCTTGCACGGGTAGATGACAGTGCAAACTGCACCTGATTTGGAGGGAGTGGAAAAAAAAAAACCAAAACCGTCATACAACTATCTCACTGATTAGCTGGGGAACGAAAAGCTTCAATGCATTCTTCTGATCTGGTAATTTTTTCCAACCACTGGATCTCTCTGGACTATAACAGTTGCTTCACTGTCTGCTTCTGTACACAGTGACCAAAAACCCTATCGCCAGCATTGCTTTAACCCAGATGAACTGGATAATTTTCAGAAGTTCACACACATGACTAATTTCTTTGGATTATTCTGACTGCTTTTCTCAGAACCGGTAAGATTCACCCATGATTAGCAGGCAGTTTAGAAAAATCAGAGAAGGAGAACTACTAAGCTAATTCCCAGCAATTTCAAGTATAGACAGCATCTAATGCCATATGACCAATGCCAGAAGACCTCCACACGAACAACTTGGCAGCATGGGACTTCTCTACTTGTACCACAAAGAAATGAAAGCAGTTGTAAAGCACACAGCCTTAACAAATCAGTCTCTAAAGTTTGTTAGCCATATACATATAGGCTTTAAAAAGAAAAATACAAAGCTAGATGTGGTTCTGCATAGCTCATGCCCTCCCAACCCACAAGAAAACCTAAGTGGGTTCTGAAACAGAAAGCCAAATGGAAAAAAGAACATAGGTAAGGAAGGCAAAGGAATCCCTCTCAGCAAACCAGAAAAAGCAAAGAACATAAATCATAGCTACCCTCCCCCAGAGGTTCTATGGGGTTTTTTTTGCAGTTTAACTACTCATTAACATGTGCCCCCGAATAAACTATGCATCCTATAGTTGGACAAAACCACAAATATATTACTTATGAATCTTGATTAAATTAAAATAAGCATCAGCACACAGACTGCCAGTGTATTATAGTTGCCAAGACTGTGTAAGAAATGAAATTATTACCCACTTCACAATCTTATTAGGAGATTGCCCACTGACTTCTCTTAAGGTGCTGCTGTTCATATGTGAGCGTTGCAGGAATCATCATTTCAAATAATTGATTAACTGTCTAGTCCACAAAGTTTAAAAAGGAACAAACAAGGACATTAAGTGATTAGCATTCTTCCTTTTAATTTGCAAATCCTGTCTTCACAGCTAAAAAGCCAAATGCCTCAGGCTCCATCCCAGGCACACAGATCCCAACAAGCTTGACAGTATAAAGAAGGTGCTACAGACGCACATAACTGACATGCTGGATTAAAGCAATCAACACATTGACCATTAATCACAAGCGAAGGCTTTACAGTGCACTTACAGAATGGCAGTGGGCCTGTTCCAGAAGGGAGCAGCAGCGATGCTGAATTTCAAACTGTTGAGCCAACCCACCAATGTGATTTGGTCAACATAAGCAGTTAGAGCTGTGGATCTTCAGTTAACTCAAGTAAATTTTGGATTTAGATGAAAAAACTAAGTAATGGACTGCTTTTTGAGTTCCACAACACTGACTTTGCTAGAGAAACTTAAGTAATCAAACCTGGTCTAAATGACATACTCATAATCAGAGTCCCCATCGTGTATAGCTGTTCTCCCAGGGGAGATTAGAAACTTTCATTGCTCAGCTGACAACGATGCTTTGTGGTGCTGCCTCCAATGGATATATCAAATTTAACAACATCAGAAGAGCAGGAGAAGGTATAACCCACTCGCAAACCATTTTGAATCTCTGCAGGATTGAGAGTGCTTATCGGTCACAAAAAGCTGTATGCTCCATTGCTGGGTGGCACATTAACATCACAAAAACTATTAGCAGTTCTGTCAACCATGTCAATAGCCCCATTGCTGGGAACTGCACAAGGACACATCAAAAAAGCTTATAATATAAGGCACTAAAACAGATGAAGAGCAAAACTGAAACAGATGAGGAGCAATCCCATTGCTTTATGAATTATTTTCTCATTACTACTATCCCTATGCATTGTAGTAGTGCCCAGTTAATGAGTCACTCAAACGCAGAACAAAAAGTTGGACAATGACCACTGGTTTGAGAAAAATTTTGGTACCACAGGGACAGATCCAGCAGAATGGTTACAATCGCTGTCCATAAACATTAAGTGAGTCAGACTCAAAACCTTCACTATGCTCTATGTGTATGTATAACTAAAAGACCTCCTCCTAACAAAGGATATACAAGCTATCTCTCTGATTTTCCTTGAATCTACTGGGAGCCACATAAAAAGATTAAATGAGTAAGGCATGTTTTTTAAGTCAGTAAGAATTTCATTTCTATCATGATTTAACAAGGATCCTACAGGCTACTGAATTACTGAATTAGATTATCTAGTATTCCAGCACAAAATATTGTCATTTATTTGTGTATTCTCAATGGCCAATACAGAAAATGAGGAACACTATTTCTTGTTTTGAAATTCAGCTGTGTCCCTGCCTTTCTGCTTCCTGTACTTATGCTCCCCCACCTTGCCACATACTTCACTTATCAGTAAAATGGACTTGCAACACTGACATATCTGAAGAACACTTTTAGATTCTTAGACTACAGAGAAGTAGAAAGATCTGTAAGTTCAATTACTTTTATTATTGTGCTCCCTCTACTGGTTCTGAAAAAAATCACTGTTGGAAAAAAGTTATTTGCAGAGCTATGCTGATGTCTGTGCTTACCAATGCACAAAAGCTGGACACTGAAAATCCCCCAATATTTTGGCTCGAGTTTCTTAAGATTCAGAGGAGCAGATTTCTGGGTTTTTCCAAAGACTGAGAAAGACAATCCAGAGAGCAAGGTGCTACCTAATGCCTAGGAAAATGCTGCAAACAGCTGGGGAAACAATGCTTTCCTGCATAGGAGCAGAAAGCTTGCTTCACAGAGGACACAGTATTAAGACAGCCCAGCACACAGGAGAGAGACTCCTCTGGCACTTGTGATCTCTGTATAGATGGAGTTGTATGGATAAAGACTCCAGAAGGTGTTAAGTGAAGAAAAGGGAAAACAAATACCTGTCTGATATGGTGTCTCTTTAAACGTTAATTGCATGGCCTGTGGAAAAGCAGCACTATGAAAAAGCAGGCAGTGCCATTGCCAGTAATACAATTAAAATCACTGCGATGCAAGTAAAATACAAGAGATTATCTCATATGTTCCGTCCCTACATTTTCTCCTTTTCCCAGTTCTTCTGTCCTCTGAAAATAGGTGTAGGTCTGTAAAAATAAAACAAAACACACAAGTATGACAGTTCTTTAGGCAGTGACAAGAGCTACCTGCTTCCATACACTGGCAAGACCTGGCACATTTAGACATACACCATCCTGTCACAAGATAAATAACGCTTGACCAAAGACTCATTTCAGTGTAAAATGACATGTTAGGATAATCAGAATGAGCAATCTTGCCATGCTCAAAAAAGCTGTCTCCTTGCTGGTGAATACAATTAAAAGTTTTTAAGGCCCTTTAGAGAAAGCAGACAACAGGAATATAACAAACTTAGCCATTTTTGTGGTGTTCTGGGGTTTTTTTTGCCCCCTCTAGTCAAAATGCCAGTTTCATACTGCCCTCCCCTTTCCTCCACTTTCACTTAGCTATAGATAGGCATCAGAGTCTTCATGCAGAGCTGCCACTTACTTATTTTGGTGATTGTATATACTACCCTCAAATGTCCCAAAGCATCAGCTGAGAGAATTCAAGTCTCATCTGTTCAAGTAAACTGCAACGCATGAACGCAGCTTCTCAAAACACAGACTGTAGAGCAACAAGCATCATGCACGTTTCACGTCGAAAGGTATCTATACTCGGTAGGTTTAATATTGTATTGCATTGTCCCTGCAGTTCCTCCACAGGGAAGTACAAAACTCAACTGGACAAGGCCCTTCAGCACCCTCATCTACATTGGGCCATCTCAGAGCAGTGGGTTGGACCAGCTAGCCTTCAGAGGTCCCTTCCCACCTATATTATTCTGTGATTTTATGTTTTGTTGAAAGTTCAACCTGGGTTGAGATACCAAGGTTGTGAATTTTCAGCACACTTTTACTGATCCCAGAGTAACGGGATTCTTTTTTTTTTTTTTTTTAATTGCAAGTCATTATTGATATGGTCACAAAAAGCTGAGAAGATTGGGAAATGTTTACCAATATATATGGCTAAAAACTGCAGATCTGCTTCTTGTATTGAATGACAGAATTTTTTTCTTCATAAACAAGTCCTCCGTTTTGCAAATTTTATGGAAGACAATGTGGTTTTTGTAGCTTCTAATATGAAAACTGGTTACTGATTTTCTATGAAAATAAACCCCATCTGACATTCAAACAGGGGTTAGACATAATCCAAATTACAATTTTTTGGATGGCTATCTAACATCTTGTCTATGCAAAAATGTCATGCGTTAAATGTCTTGGAAACCATGACAACACTAGCTGTCTAGAGCTCACACAAGCTCAATCAAGCCATAATCAAGGGTTTTCTTACATGATTGTCCATTATCTCCTTCTCAGTCAGAGATGCACATTATAGGAGTAAAAAGATCAGAGTGGAATCACCAGCATTAATTACATGCTAGACTAGATATGTCTTTCTTAAGGAGCTGTCAAAAAGAATTTGGAGTACCTCTAGGACATTCAGAGGAGTCCTGCACTGATTCTGCACAGGCTGTAAACCAAAATAAAAAGTACTAGCACAAGTCAGTGTTACTGAAAATGTATTAAGTTTTTCTTATTTGATGAAAGAGAAAATCTACTCAACTCTGTGAACACAGATGCATTCCATAATGACTACTATGTCCTTCTAATGATGAGAAGGTAGCACAAGTGATACGCATTTACCATGAAAAACAAGGTTTTGGACTAGATCATTCCTGTGTCTGTTTATTAGACTCAAGGCTTGTTAATAGCAGCACAGTCATTTGAAGCCTGTGTTGAAAAGAAGTAAAACTTTTTTTCTTTGTAAGTTTGTTCGAAAAGGCACAACCTTCTTCAGTCTTATTCTTTAGGTAAACTTCCTGAAGCAATTCTGGAAGCTCTGACCAAGTTAAGAAAGAAAGAGGTCTATAAATACCTATTTTTTCTATGTCCAAAGGGAAAAAGTTGTGGGTTTGTTTTTGTTTTTTTTTTTTTTTTTTTTTTTTTTTAAATCAACAACTAAAGTATGGGCTTGATTAGTAACTTGGAATCCTTAAATGCTCAGAAGTTCAGTAATACAACACCACAGCTTTCGAGGTAGAAACTGTGAAAGGTGTTGTCAGTAAAGAAGATAAGAGCATAACAAATCCCAAACCAGTTACATGCCTTTCTTTGAAGAAGTTACCAATACCTAATCCCCCTGTCATATCTTACAAAGGTTATCCTACAACAAGAAAACAAACAAAAAGGGGCAGAGCTCCTCAGGACTAGAGCAGAACCTCATTAACTAAAATACACAGGTACAGCACAGAGCATCCAGACGGAAACAGCAGTAAGTTTAGTGAATACACTGTCGACCATGAAGAGACCAGATATGGCAATGAAGACCCGAGGAGACAAATGTGTACGTACAGTGAAGAGCATCCAAGAAATATATTCTGCAAGTGCTGAAACTGTAAAGAGCTGTTCAACACACAGACCTCCAGCTGCTCAGTATTTAATATGAATGTAGAACCAGACTCAAACAATGCGAGTGAAAAAAGAAAAACAAAACCAAAAAAAGAACAAACCATACCACGTGAATTATACAACCAATAAAAGCTATGCAAGAGCAAATAAATAAATATGAAAAACAAACAAATGCGAAGAGCTTGTGAACTAGTCATGGATTTTTCAAGAGGTGAAAAAGAAATTTGTCAGACAAATTATTTGCTCTGAATTATTCACTCAGCTGTAATTATGACCATTGGCAGGCAGAGAAACCAATAACTTAGACTGATGATTTCTGAGCTTCTCAGCAAATCCTTCATCAGAAGGCCATGATCTCAAGAAAAAAAAAAGCCTTTTTGCTGAACTTGTGAAGCCATATGTTGTTTTGTTCAGGCCACAGCCACTGCTCTGGACAGTGACTCAAAGGCTTTGTTCTTGTTGAAATCATAAGCTTAGATAATGTATCATCCGACAATTTCTTTTCTTTGCAGTCTACGCTCTGCTCTCCCAAGGAATCAAGTATTTCAACAGAGGGTTGCTTTCTTTCACCTTTATTATACTGCAAGGAGGTAAATACTTCCACATGTGAAAGTCCTAACTCAGTTAAAATTAACGAGACTCTGCAGTTTTCTCCTCTGTTTTAGTTTCCTAAGCATTTTAGTTGTCTCATTCTCTGGGTATGTCTGTACCAGGGAGCAGTGCAAGGGACATAAGGCCACATTTTCTCTCTTGAAGTAAAACCATGGAGGGCAACATGCCTCTAGACGACAGTGGGTCACAAACGAGCCCTCACCACATCTTCCAAGAAACCAGGAATCAGAAATCCGAGAATAGAGGCTGGCAGCACACGAGCCTTGCACTTGTCTATTTCTACATTCTTGCATTTTTCCACATGAATGGCCATGCTGGAGAGCATTTAAATTAAATTTTTTACCTGCTAGATTATCTATAAATTGCTCCACAGAAAGAGCATATTCTGGCACAGGGATTGCTGTACCATGATTACCACACACTGTCCCCAACAGCCACAAGCCTTCCCCTGTACATGTACATAGATACCAAGCTTCTGCCCCCTCAATCAGTCATGGTGCTCAAGTAAAATCAATTTTTTAACTTATGCTGTACTGACTGTAAAATATGAACAAAAATTCCAGTTTTACATCTAATATTACTGGCTTTCGCACCTCAGATATTTTACCTATTAAATGGAGTAAAAATAAAATGGTAATAAAATAAAAAATAATATACACTTTCCTTTTACTGGGAACATTCTATTTTACATATGATATCCTAGAAACTTCGCTGAAGGCATCAGAAACATGTGGGAGTTTAATTTTCAACTTTACAAAGTACTAAGCATTTCGTAAGAAGAATTTATTTACAAAATCAAGTAATTCAGTGTAATGGCTATTCAGAGTGATCCACTCTGTCTACACTGAAAGCGTTAAACCTCTAGCAAATTCCAAGAAGCACTCTAACGTGCCTTTCTTCCACATGTGAAAGTCCCAACTCAGTTAAAATTTGGGCTCCGGAGGGTGCCACTCCAGAAATAGTGCATTAACATTCAAGACAAAAGTCCTTCTACTCTGCAACAAGGTGGACACACACACAAAAAAATCCTAGGTTCTCACGCTTGAGCAGAAATGTTTCCAATCTTTTTCTGTTCATATGAAAAGCAGTCTCACAGTCAAACTTCATAAAAACAAGTGATTACATCAGTTCCTCCTCCATCCTATGCATCCACTGATTAAATTACTCAAATTTACAATCCTGCCTCCAGTTTTGCCTATTCTTTTCAGTCCTCGCACCTCTAATTTTTCATGTACTGAAAACTTTTTCCTCATCTGCCTATTCAAAACATAACCAAAAAATTAAAAAGGTTGTCCACTTCAAAAAGTTCCTCTCCTTGGATAGACTGATGAAGTGAGGCATTTGAAGATGAACAGAAGCTAATTGTGCCCTCACACACTCCTCTGTCATTTAAATCCCTCGAGGGTGACCAGGGGAAGCAGGAGACTTTTGCCCTCAGACTTCACAGAGCGGTAGCTGAGGGCACCCTGTGCTCTCTTGCATCTGTATAATGCCCGAGATATGATACTACACAGCACAGTGTAAACAGTAACACAGAGCACAGAACAACAAATAGAAAGAAGCACAGATTTTATAGAAAGTTAGAAAAGAAAATAAAAAGTCTTCTAAACTACTTGCAATTTGTGATTAGGAAAACAGATAGTGTGTAATAGCTGTGAAAAACAATTTTCTTGCTTCTCAGCCAGAACAGTGGTGGATCAGTTGGGCTCAGCATAATACAGCATTGTGCATACCAACTAGGAAAAGAAACAGTTACCACTAGAAAACTGCCTGCCATGAGTATTGACTTAATGTCCCAAAAATTAGATTATGTGGATGTGGACTTAACACACTACTTAATAGAAAAGGCAAGCTTTAGAATTGTTCAGTATGTTCCTGAAGACAGACCTGCACAGTATTTTTAAGAAAGAAAGAGTAGGCACAGACACTGAGGGTGCTGCTTTTCTGACAGTATTAAATGGACTACAGCTAGGCCTCTCAAAAGAAATTAATTTAGAAGCACGGAGTTGAGAGGAAAAAAAAAAAAATCTGGAAATCTGAAAAAACTTTTTAATACTTAAAAAAAAAAGGTAAATAGATGTGTTTCTGCTCACTGGGAACATACTGGTAATAAGTGCCAATTTTTCCCCCCTTTCTAAATAAGAAACTGAATTTTTGCCTTATTAGATGATTACCTAACCAAGAGAATTGTTACCACGAAAATCTCTTACAAAAACCAAACTAAAATAAACAAGTAAAATGGTCACCTTGGGTGAAAAAACCCTGACTGACATTGTGAGGGTGTTATAATCACTAATTGGATACATTTCAAAGCGTTATACAGATAAAGCATTACGTAAATGTGCAGAGCTGTATTTCTCATACCGATCTGCTTGCGAGAATGCCCCAAAGAAACTTCTTATCGTCTACTTCAAGCTTATGCTCAGGCAGTTCATTGTATGTCCTATCAATTTTTAAATGGTACTGTCAGGTTTTCAAACTGACAGGAATCATCCCAAGTCAAAAGCTGCATTCATAAACCTGAGTAAAAAGAAGCAATTTCAGGCAGCATTTGGTTTCTCTGAGAATGGAGCGACACAGTGCAGAACTGTATCACAGAAATTTTTCTCTACCCTGGCAAGGAGTCTCGGGGCATTTACAGAGTGAAATAGGACTGAATACAAGTATAAAACCTGATGGTACTGTTCCATAAGCAAGCTCACTATGGTTTAAATAAATGATCCAATCGCGACATCATAAAACATCAGGTTTGGGAATATAAGATTGTATTAAAATACGACATATATTTCTACACACAGGCACATATATATTTACACCGTGCACAATTAAGTTGATTCATCTACGTAAGATTAAGAAACAACTGCGTGCACTTATCCCATCAGTGTGAGGGTTACCCTAGGTGACACCCTCTACGGTAAGTCAGCTAGGAATCACAGCTGCTACATTTTTGTTGCTAGCTTCTCATCACTGTGAAGTGCTACCACCATTACAGTAGCTGCAGACAAACATTCCTCAATTTCTGTCTTCCCATAGCGCTGAAGTGCAAACCTCAACATGCTGGGATGCCCAAGCTCTCTGATTGCGCATCATTTTGAATGGGCTACTAATAATTGATTTAAGATCCCTCAACCAGTTTGTCATAGCCTTCTTTGGAAAAAAAAAAAAAAACCAGAAGAAAGAATCATTTTGGGTTTAGCTCCTGACTGAGGAGATAAATCTATTATTACCTACTGTTCAGATGCCAACATAGTTTATTGGCACCGCTAAGATGATCACTGCAAACCACACTTACTTCGCACCCACTGCATGAAAATGCAAACAATGTGATGGGAGGTGCCCTGTAACACTATCTGATTGGGAGTTCTGGAAAACTAAACTTCTCTTCAAGCAATTGATTTTGTGCTTGATGCTCTTAATAATGGGTGAAAGAGTTCAACTATAAGCAATTAAAAAAGCTTTCCTGACAGTTTTACTCTATTCTATTCCACAACATTTTAGCCATGGACAAAGTTATCAATATTTACAGAAGAAGCATTGTAAAGAGTGCAGCCTTTACTGAGCCACAGATGAGAGTAGAGTATCCAATGACTCTAAATTCTTTCAGTAGACATTCTGGAACCAAGTGCCAAACACTGAAGGCTGTTTGTGAGAACTGCAGACTCCACTGTTTTGTAGATCTCTACTTCTGGAATACAGCTTGCAAAACCTACAGATTTCAAACTCAACATGAAACTTCCCAGAGCTTCAAAAATCTCTCAGATTCTTCTGATTTTATCTACTGCATCTAACAGTTACACAGCGTAACAACAGATGACGGGTCCTTCCTTCCCCTCTAAGAAAACAGAAAAAAAAAAAAAAAAAAAAATTAAGCCACAAAAACGCAAAGGCTACAAAAGAAATAATTTTATGGACTCTGAAAACAAGGTGGGATATAGTTATACATTTACTACCAAATATCACCAGAAATCATAATTCATTACTTCATTTTTTGTTATTATGATATATATTGTTATTATATTATATATATTATATTTTATATATATATTTTATATATATTATATATATTTTGTTATTATTTTGTGGACATGTCTTCACTAAATCCAATTAGCCTGCATAGTGTGTCCACAGACTCTACACACTGTGAACTGTACATGTAAGTGGAGCGCACGTTGGCCGCTGAGCACTGACCATGCTGTCACAAATTTCAATTGACATCACAATTTCATGCTGATTATGCCATAGAATACATTACTTTCCTACAGAATATCAATTGCATAACAACTTTTTCTCAGGACATGGTTAGCAAAACAAGCAGCGTAGGTGTTCTCAGGCCACAGGCAGCAGACCACATAGGAGCTGTAGGATTACTGCTGCTGCATGTTTTTCCCCTAACATAGGAAATTGTGGGTTTGATGTTTGTTTTTAACTATTTATCAAATGAAAAATTCACCTCAGTGATACAGAGTTCAGTTTTCCAAAGAGAAAGCCTAAGACAAGCAATGGGTCCCTAACAAAAGCAAAGCAAAATACCGAGAAAAGATTCATTAGGTCCCCATTAAATTCCACTCAAGTGAGCCTACAAATTAAGAAAGATCAGTGGATTCATAACCGGGATCGCTATAACCTTCAGTGATGCATCCCATTCAATTTAAGCGAAATTACCTTCACTTCTTCTGGGATAATTGATTGCGTTCCATACCTCACCCAAGCAAACGTCACCTCTTCTTGTGACCCAGATTCCTACCAGCTCCCTCATATCAGCTGGTGTCACATCTGCCCGAAAGCTCCCTCATTGCATTAGCACCTTTAGACAAATCCTTCCTTTGAGAGGCCTAGCTTTGGGTAAAATCTTGGGTGCACGGATGACAAGTTTGCTGTAAGATAGGCAAAGGCAGGCCCCAAAACATTTCTGCCAGCCTCATACGCTACACTGCCTTCCCAGCACCCTCTTGTTCGCGTGAGCTGTTAAAACGGCCATAGCTGTCAGTAATTGCTGTTGACATTGTTCGGAGCCTTGCCTCGCTGCCAGAGACAAATCTCTCATTCATGAAGAAGTGCTTGTTAGGCCAGCGCTGGACTCCAAACCCACTTAATTAAATTGGAAAAAAAAGAAAAAAGAAAAAAGTTCCTTTGCTCTGGTGGGAAATTTGCACACAAAGGCCCGGTGTCTGGGTCTTTCCTCCACTATTGTGTCTCTCAAACAGTTTTACAATATAACAGCATCTCTCTCTCCCCCTGGCCCTTCTAGCCACTGCAAAGGCAGTAGTGACCCTCATTAAAAGACCAGTTTGTTATGGAATGTTTTCCCAATGATTCACTAACAGGGCTTTTCTCCTCAGCAATCAAGGGCTGGCAAGTGCTGTGTAAGGGCTCTCCAAGGGCTGATTGCTTCAAGAATTTCAAAAGTAAAGAGTGTAAACAGGTACATGGAAAAAGCCTCTTTTGAGCAGTTATGTAAACATTCCCAATGCGATTTAGAAACCTCCACGCTGAAACTGTCAAGTCTGACTCTTTTCTTTAATTATATTCACACACCCCTTTCTGCAGATACCTACCAAATAGCACTCAAAGAGATGCTCTGGAAAGCTATGGCAAAACACACATTGCAGAGCTACAGAACAGTAGTTAGTGTGATTAACAAACGCACAAACAAAACCTCAACACCCTCCCCCAAACACAGCTTACATTTTAGAAGTAGCAGATGCAACCATACTACCCACACTAAATTTCAGGTGGCACAAGCTATTTCGTGAAGAGGGAGTCAGGAAACGGAGTAAGAACTGAACACAATACTTAAGCGGATTTGGCTTTGGCCTAATTTGGCAATTTTTGGTCTTTGTCTTGGCTTTCAAATTTACATGATAGGGTTTTTTTGTTTGGGGTTTTTGGTTTTGGGGTTTTTTTGTTGTTGTTTTTTTGGGGTTTTTTTTTTTTTACATCCATGTAATTGTAACCCTTTTGGAGCAGTGGCCACAGGTCTGAATACCACACAAAATAAAGCAAATTGCCAGTATTAATAATGGACTGCAACAGCATTTCAGAGAAAAGTACATGGAAAGTGTCACTAATATTTAATAACTGCAAACTTTGTTTTTCCTCTGTACGTAATATTCCTTTCTGTATGAGTAACAACAATCTGTTCTATACTAACAAATCATCACTGAATAATTTTTCTATTATACGGTAAATAATGTTCAGAGTAAAATTGCCTAATTCCGTATGACAGCTACATTCAGCTGTTTCTATATAATTCCCTACCATAATTGAATATTGATTTACATAAAGCAAAATGTTTATGTCTTTATGTGAAACACAATAAATTAATAGGAACAATACTGCCTTTTTTTCTGAGATTCCGTAGAGTCAATATGAAATTGAGAAACATCGAGAAAAGATAATTAAGATGGTAAAGCTAGGAGTCAAAGAAAAACATCAAACTGTCCCATGATTTACATCAGCATCATACTAGATGTATTTATCTTATTGTTTCTATCCATACAAAATCCTTAATCCTTTCTACAGGAAAAAAAAAGATAAATACTTTTTTGTCATACCATCTGATTCATCATTAAATAAAATATGGAAGTGATATGAGCACAAACATCTGTGATAATAAAATATTTTGCAGGTGTATCTGTCACCCTATAACTCACAAGATGCTGAACTGAAATCTACCCTGTCTTACACCCATGTTTTCTGCTTGGCACGAAGGAGATTGGGCCCTACCTGTGTTATCAGCCCTTAAAATTTCAAAATACGTATCTTTCAGAGTCTCTTACACTACAGTTATAAAGCTCTGCTTTCTCAAATGACAAATGAAAAGGCAATGCCATATAGTGAGCTCTCTTTTTGCAGTGGTCTTTTTCTGACACTTGTCCAGAAAGAAGAAGGAGCAGTATTGGAAAATTATCAGGGAATTATATCCATCGTTGTCCACTGCATTTGTATAAATATAAAGGTGGCTGATCAGACTATCTGAGGTTCTCAGAAATTCAAGTATATATCTCCCAGACTGTGTTTTTTCTCATAGCATAAATATAAAAACATGGTACTTCCACATATTCATGCTTGTATTAAAGACGTTATTTAATATTTTTAAAAGTCAACAAATCTGAAATACAGATTTTATGGTTATAGTAAATCTGAAATAAGTATGACTATGAACTGCCTACACTTAAAGTTAACGTTCCTTCTTAAGAAAGTTTAAATTAAACTTATTATGAGATTACACATAGATAACAATGCAACAAGTACTTTTGAGGGTTTTGACCTATCCCCTTGGCCTTGTTCTATGTCTTCTCTGTAATTCTCAAAAGTAAGTGTAAGAATTCACCTTTTTTGACTTCAACTGAACCATTACCAAAAAAAAAAAAAAGAAAGGATAAAGGAATTGGTTATTCTACTCCTTTTTATGTAAGCCTTTCCAGCTTTACATCTGAACTGTTAGTTTTATGAACATGACAATATAATTTTCATCAGGTTAATTTTCAACTTCCCTAAAACTAACTAGAAGACAGACATAACTTGTACTCAAACCCAAGGTAATCTGAATCTGAGATGGGAAATTATTTTTTGGGATGAACATTTGAGATTACTCTTCTATGACTTGTGTAAATCAAGTACACTTTTTCAAACAACGTAACTCTGGAAATGATTTCTCATCTCATTTCCTGCACTCTAGCCTACCAAAATTTGCTTTTTACATGTGGTGCCATCATTTGAATCGCTAATTCTACTTCATTTTTGTTAGCAAAGAAGTCCACAAATACAGTAATATTTTTCAGATACTGAGAACCGAGCAGAAAAATACATGTATTTGCAAACCTGCACTAGGGTTAATTGCTTACCATATTGCTCCTATACTTTAACACCAGAAAACCAGGATTATCCAAAGCTGCCTGAAGTCTACGAACTCCCCACTTTTAAGAGATATCTCAATAAACTTTTGACTAGTTCCAAGGCAGTATGTAGGTGCGGTATTTACTACATTCTGATCAATCAAAAGACTATTAGTCACACTGCTAATTGATTATAACAGCTCCCTCCACAGGGATTTGTAATGTTTGTCACTGGAGGTTTCCAAAAATAACAGTTTAGAGTAACTGAAAAGTATGCTTTCATTAGATACCTAGCAAAATCAGCTGGACATTTCATACTTTGTGAATGACTATTTCAATTATGATAACGCTAACTTTTAGATATTCAATATTGTATCATGTTAAGAGGAAATGGATATAAATATGCTTCATGTGACTCCCCTGCAGAATTGAATCCATCAAAAATGGAGTAATGTTCTTAGTCTTCCTTGATTCTTAATTAAAAAAATTATTTTGCTGTACAGTCCCTCCTCTGCCTGTTCTTTTATTCTTGCATGAGTTAGGCTACATTACTATTTTGACTTGTTTTCATTATTTGTAGCTTTTAGCAATGGAATAGAGTTAAAATTATTAGTTTATAACATGCCTTTTGTACTTACATTCATTCACCTATGTTGAGCAGAAGCTGAAAGCATTAATTTGTCAATCAGTCCTGCTCTATATCTAGTCTCACTTGAAAAAGACTAAGCACACACATACAGAAAAAGATGGCTATGTATCTCCCAGAGGTAAATGAGCTTGTAAACATTCAGGTACGTTAGGATTTATTGAGACTATTAGCTATAATTCTGAAGCATATTGCACATACGATAGTATATTACAACATCAAGGTTTCAGCATAGAAACCTCCCTTTAATCTAGATAATAACACGAAAATGTACTTTGTACTGTAGGATCAATTTTCAATTCACAGATCAGACCCAAAAGTTAAAACTAACCACTTAAAAAATATTTTTTTATGTTAAAACTGAAAACCCTCTGAAAATCTCTGTGAAGAATTTCAGCGCACATCTGATACTGGAAGGAGTTTTGCACAGAGTGCGCAAATGACAATTTGCAACAGCACGTGAGGGCCCATGCAGAAAAAGCCAGAACATGCAGAAATGGCAAACTCTCAAAGAGCCAGATTTAAATGCTACTGTATTTAAACAAATGAGGCAAGTATATATTTTTTAAAAAGTCTCTGTGAATGTCTGTTTGCCTAGCTGTCTATGGGAGGAAAAACACTTCCCTATGACAAGTCAGAGAAAGACAAACAGACCCAAACCCTTTCTTGACAATATCCTTCAAATATCTGAGGAACAATTACAAAAAATGTGTCTGAAAATCCACACACACACACACACCCCGCCCCAAGGCACATAACCAAAACCATGAATGAATGTTTTGGTTTGTTTTTTTAAGATAATTTACCTTGCCTTTTGTTAAATTGCCTGTGCATTTTGGAAATGCATCTCTCAACCGAGATAGAAGAAAATATCAAATAGGAAAGTTTTCCCCGCACTCTTCAGTTTGCCTGAAAGCAGAGAAACCGTATCTGTCCTTTGACCACAACAGAACAAATGCTACACCCCAATGTTTTTATGCCAGAAGCACAAGCTGCAGAAAAACAGGCTCCATTCTCTTTGTGGAGTTCATTTCCTCTATTGATGTTCATCTGATGACACATTTGTTTTCAGTTAAGCTCAGCATAAGTATATTGTTATTTTATTCATTTGATAGTTATTTATATAGCTGGATGCTTACCGTGATCACTGACATAACAATCCTCCACCAACATATTCACTGGAACTTCTTCCATAGCTCTTTCAGGAAAATGTGTCTATTTTGGTTCTTCTTAGAAGATGTCTTCCCTTTGTATTCCCTTGCTTCCTCTACAGACCACAAACAGGGAGGACAGCTGCACACACCAGAGGGCAAAGAGACTTGGACAGTAAGTCTAAAACCCTAGAGTAGAAATTGATTTATCTTCCTGCAAGGGTAGAATTTGGTAAATGAGAAGTGTCCAGGGTAACAAAGTGCCTCTTCCGTTGCATCATGTTTCAGCAAAGCAAGAGTCTGTGTAACACCAAATAATGGACACTTGCACCACAAGAGTAAAAGCCTGCACTCTACTCTTCAGTTGGGATAAACCCTACCTGCACTGCCTGAAAGATCCAGGAAGGCTCAGAGACTGGTGTGCACTGTTTTGGGTATGTACCCAAGGCACAGGAGGTTTGCAGAATAAATAAAGCATGCATTTCAGCATGCCGCAGAGCCTATGCTGTCCTTCCAGTGGCAACACGTCTGAAATGTCAGATTCATTCGGGGTAAACTCCTCAAGGCAGAAACCTTCTCTTTACACAGGCCTTTCACTTGCCATGCACACACCACTGATACTCCAAGAATTACATGCAAGAAACACCATTAAAGGATACTAGGAAACACTAGCAGAGACCAGCAAAACTCAAACTCAAAAATCTCAAATTGCTAATTATGGCATTTCCATGTAAAAATGGCTTCTTACCTACCCACAGTATGCAGAATTCCGACAAACCAGATACAATATACTAACATATCTTTAAAGTGGTTGGCTAGCAGTGATTTCATAAACAAATATTGCTGTCCTTAGAAAGCAAAACAAAACCCAAACCGTCACAGCGCTAATAAAAAGCTTTTGCCCATTGCCCTTAACAATATGATAATTTATTTAAAACAGATACAGTCCTGAAAGTGACCCACTTAAAATTATTAAAAAGATACGGTGCTTATTTCTGCTGTCCATAAAACAGGCAATGGCTTATGAATATGCAAACTGATCAGATGTAATTAACATGATTGGCTCCTACTGAAATACAATCTTCTGTATTTAAGGGAGTTGGATGCAAAAACTAATGAGGTCAAGTTAATATGCTTGTGAAGAAAGCATCAGCTGTCAATGCAACTGACAAGAATGCCGGTACTAATCCCCTTTTCTCTGAAAATAATTTAAATTTTCCTCGATAAACTAGGAAATCTCAAGAGCATGGAGTCAACCAGCACTGATAAATGTGGGACGATTAACAAGGAAGAAATAAAAGCTTGTGTCTATTTATAGTAATGATAAACATGGCATTTAATTAACTAGAAGGTTTTCAACAAGTGTTATGGGCAATTAGTTGACCATCACAGCACTGGCCTCATCAATCCTGTCCAAGATGCACAGTTCCAGCAGATGACTTGCAAATATCTTGCTCCACCAACCTTAAGGAAAAGGTAAAACGTAACTAAATGTATTAGGACATCAGCAATTAAACTAAGCAGCTTCGACCTCTTAGCACAAAAAAAAAAAAATCAATACATAGAAACTGTTGAAAGTTTAAATGTTTACATTTTTCTTTTCTAGTCGTTAAAATCCCTCCAGCCACCTCAAAATACCACCCCTGCCCTTTCTTTGCAACCCCTCCCTGCTTCTACATAACAATAAGAAAGGAAACTCTAAAGTTACAGGCAAATAAAGGTGAAAATGAAACTTTTATTATAAAAAAAGACTCGGATTCAGATATCATTGTAATGCCAGTTTAAGTAAAGAATTTGTCTTTGAGAAATATCATGGGCTCATTTAATTATTGTATTATTGTAAATTGTAAAATTTCAGTTATGTGTGTTATAAGCATTTCTTTAAATCTGTGTTTGTATTTATTACATAGGTGGTATAGTGTATGTAGTATGCTGCAGGCAGAGAAGTATTTCAAGTACTCTCAGAGCCACTAGCAAGTATCTATGAGTTCTTATCGAGATGGTTATGATTCTGGAAAACCAAAAGAGGTCAAAACACCTTATCTTTAAAAAGGGAGAAAAGAAGGAGCCAAGAATTTATATACCAGTGCCACAATTCTTGTTGAAAACATCCAGAAGGAAACTGGAAAAATAATCTAGCTTTTATATACTTGGAAGAAAAGGAAGGTTATTAACAGCAAACATTAATTTGTCACAAAACACACACACCCCCTCCATGTCAACTTAGTCTGACATCCTTCCAGCGTAAACTAATGAGCTGTAAGGACGGAAGAGAAAGACAGGAGTCCCATGGTTTGGTATGAGCAAGCCTTTTGACGATGCTTCACAGAATACGCATGCTGCAAAAACAGGGTGCAAACTAGTTCGGAAATCACAATTCTAGCAGTTCCCAATAGCTCACTGCCAGGTAATCCACAGAAGCCTGTTAGGAATTAGCAATTTTCAGTATTTTCATGACTGGCCTAGGTAAAGGAATAGACGATAACGTAAGTTATTTTCAAATCCCTTCAAACAGTAGGGGCTGCAAGCACTTTGGTGATCGGTATTGTAACTCATGTTTATCTTAAACTGTAGAAATGGATTGAAAGAAACACACACAATTCAAGAAAAATAAATGCAAGAAGTTATTCCTGGGCAAATATAATCAACTGCACTAAAACTGAAATGGGAAACTGGGTAGAAAAGGAATCTTGGGGATGAAACAGAACACAAGCTAAGCCTTAGTCACATGCTGTTAAACACTCACAGCTCAAAATTATTAATCAAAGAAAATCATACTAATGGCATATATAGGAATACTGTTAATACGATAGGAAAAGTATCTCCCTGCCCAACACTGGTGTAATCTTAGATGGAGAATACACCCAGCTTGTGGTGCTACACTTCAAAGACACGCTGCAGAACTGTGAAACTGTTCAGGAGAGAACAAGACGAATGCTGGGGTGGGACGTAAACAAAGAAATCTTTCTTCGTAAGACTACAGACATGATAACACTGTTCCATTATGCAAAGGATTTTCAACGTATAGCTGTTGTGCCCATATTGAGTGGCCAGAAAAACACCATGGAGACGAACTGATCCGCTGTTCTGCCTGCTGACTCTCAGAATGAAATCCTGATACTCCTCACATTACTAGATGCTCTAGTATTACAGAATTGTTGAAGAAATCTTCCTCTCTCCCTCTCCCAAAATGTGATATAATGCATTACAGGACAGGGAAAAATGCCCCAATCTGAAACAAAAGAGGAAAACCAGAACCAAACATTTAGAACTACAGGGGGTTTTGTCTTGTCTGAATGAAAATGATGAAAGAATCCAGTGAAGCTTGAATCATCAGCCACAGCTTTAAAATATTAAATAAATACTTTTGATCCCCCCCCCCCCTTAATAAAATACAGACAAAAATCACTATTTTGATAGTGGGCATGGTTCTTACTTTGTAAGAACTGTGATACATTATTTTGCTTGTGAAGGTGCCATGGCTAGTCTTGTTAACTCCCATGCACTCCTGATGTACATATTTATTTGATTGTTGGCTCAAATGAAAGTTTAAAACGTACCCCAAACCCAAAACTCAACCCCTTAAGAGTCTGAAGCAAAGCAGAAAGGTTTAATTCTCAGTTCCTGCTAGGTGGAACAAGACATGACAACTAAATTCCAGGAAAGGATATCAAGATTTGTTATTAAGAAAACTCTGTGAGAAGAGTGATTTAGTACTGGAAGAGATCACCAAGAACACCGACCATCAGTGCCGTTTTTAAAAACACATTAGTCAGGGATAGCTTAAGACATAATTGACCTACTTGGGGCAGGGGAATGGGTGATATGTCCTCTAGCAATCCCTTTCAGTTTTACTTTGTAGGATTTGAGTATTGTTTAGACTCTTCAAAAATTGATGCATACGAAGAACAGAAAGCAGCTCGCCACCACCCCCTACTCCATAAAAAGCACAGAGAAAAATATCACTTCTGTTCATTCTCAGAGCTCAAATATGGGCACATCAGAGTTTATAAGCACTGCTGGCAGACTATGCAAATACCCATTTAGCGTATTCTTTATATATATTATATATATATATAAGACCTATATAATAGGTTCCGCACTCATACCAATGCTACGTGCCTCTGCCACTTGTACTTAACAACCTCTGCCTTTAAGACCTTTGTAATGCGAGGCCAGAGAAAGCCACCTCCACCCAGATTCCTATGGTGTAACAGTGACACCCAGTGACAAGTTTTACACTAACCTCCTGTGAGCATCCAGAAAAATATAGTCACTCTTCTGTTTAAAGGTAAAAGGCAGAATTAGTTTGTCTATCAGTTAGACATTTCCTTAGCGTGCTTCCCCTGAAAGCCTGGGCAGGGGCTCAGCCTGGAAAGCAAGATCTCCGCTGCATTCTTTGCATGAACTTCAGCTCACCAGCAAAAACCCTCGCTCAGCACTATCCCTTTGTGCTGACTGAGCTGCAGTAGCCTAGCAAGAAGTCATACAAATGCAGAGCACGTTTATTACTATCTCAGGAAAAGTTAGTACACTTTACATAAATAATTTGAACGAGTCTTGATTAAGTTGGAAGCATTTTTAAAGATCTCAAGTAAATACAGTCCCACAGTCCATGCAACTCAAACGGATAGTATAGTCAGGTACTAAATATGCCTAAATGTAGAAGCATTCAGACCTAAATCCAGATTTGGCACTCCCTTTACTCATCTAAGAACTACTCCACATTCTCATGGTACTTCCTTACACTAACTGGACATGCATTCTTGGCTATTACAACCACATGAACAACTAAAACAAGCTTTTGTGTTCTATAATAGCAAACTTTTCTGAGCTTAAACATCTCATTTGAACATTGTATCTGTGGTATAATCCTCAGGCTGTTAACAAACGTTTGACTTTCCTGCATGTTAACTGTCATCATCCCTCTTCTTGCTTAGTTTGAATCCCAGCAATTAGGAGTGAAATTAGAGTATAAGAATATTGACATGCTGGTTCAATTTCATTCTCACAGAGTTGGCTCATAACTAGGCAAAGGTGGCCATGACATACATCATGACCACAGCTCACACGTTTAACCAGCATATGCAGTTAAAGTCTGAAAATTCATACTCCTTTACGTAAAGTTCTTATTTTAGAAGAGTGGACCAAGACCCTAATACCTAATGGGTTGCAGAGAATTGGTGACATGAAGGGAGGAAGGGAAAAAAACGCAACAAAACACAAAAATGAAAACCAACCAACCCCAAGCACCCTGTCTTAGAAGGTACATTTCTTTCTTAAATTACCGATAACTATTCTTGTAAAAATATTATTATTTCCAAGTTTAAGACATATAATTTGCAACATAAACATCTGCTCAACTGTATTACGGTAAAAAATAACCAAAGTAAGTATGTGGGAAAGAGAGGCTTAAAGCAATGTGGAAAAAACCCATATAAATCAGGATGTTAGCATGGACTTTGTAAACATATTGAAGAAATGTCAGGTTGACAGAAGTGGCTGGTGCACAACAATATTTTATAATGTCATGATTCTTACTAGTGTTTATAAACACATCATTAGTAGGGCATGTGCAAGACCGAGATGCTTCTCCTCCTGAGATTCCTCTTTGAACAAACGACGTGTTGCCTCCTCAATGTCACAACAGGTCCAAGAATAGAAATCAGAAGACGCTGTGCAGTGGGTTGACCCCAGCTGGCAGGTAAGGCACCAACCAGGTCGCTCACGCACTCCCCCCACCCCAGGCAGGATGGGGGAAAGAATCGGAAGGGCAAAAGCAAGAAAGCTTGCAGGTCAAGATAAAGCCCAGTTTAATAAGTGAAAGGGGTGTCCGGGGGGCACAGGGGAGGAACCACGACAACTACAAAACAAAAAACCAACAAATGATGCAAAAGCAATCACTCACCACCACCAGACTGATGCCCAGCCAGTCCCTGAGGAACACCAAACTTTGGAAAAACTTCCCCCCATCCCACCGGAGTTATTGCAGAGCATGACATTAAATGGTATGGAGTATCTCTTTGGTCAATTCGAGTCAGCTGTCCTGGCTGTGTCCCCCTCCTCGCCTCTTGCCCACTCCCAGCCTACTTGCTCACAAACAGAGAAGGGTTTGACACTGTACAAGCACTGTTCAGCAACAGCTAAAATGTTGGTATGTTATCAAGACTGTTTCGGTCACCAGCCTAAAACACAGCACCATATGGGTTGCTATGAAGAAAAAAAATTAACTCCATCTCAGCTTTTACCAGTGCGTATCAGGTCTGGAAAACTTTAGAGAAGAGGAGAAAAAAACAAAAAAAAGAAGAAAAACCAAAACAAACTAAACAAAAAAACCCCAAAACCAAAAAACCCCACAAGCCTTCTCTCCTAAGCTCTCCAAAAAGTATTGATGGTTTTATTTACTTATTTAAACGTAACAAGCAGGATCAAGATAAAAATGAAGCAAAACAGCCTCTGCTCTGCTGGCTGAACATCCCCTTCCATAGTAGGTCCTGAAATATTTTCTTCCTTCTCTCTGCCAAAGCCTCTAGAGCAGTTTGTTTAATTCTCTACACACATTACTAAGAGATCTTTTACTCTACAACACAGGGCTGTACAGTACGGTGCTGTAAAGTGAGTACATATTTAAACATTATTCTATTATTACAGAATATACATATAGTAGCAAGTATACTTTACAAACAGCAGTAGTGTTAACAGCTTGTACTGTACCCCTACTGCACTTTTTAAATACTCTCATTTATTTGCAGTTGAAAGAAAAAAAAAAAAAAAAGACACAAAAGTCACAGTAAGGATATATCTGTCAGATGTAAATTTATCCCCTCAGATAAAGAGCCAGCAATTCCCATGGTATGAAATGGATATGTGGCAACCAATATTCTCCGCCTATTTAGTGCACGTGCAGGTATGTCTCCATGCAAGCAAGTACTGAGGGCCTGGCACAACAGAAGCCTGATCTGCAACTGAAGCATATTATATACCAATAATATAACACATTATTCTATTTTCAATGCCTTTTCAAAGCTTTCAATTTCAGAATTGATTTAAGCAAATATTCTCTTGAAATTACTGTTTAGGTAATTTGGATGATGTGGATTAACAGTTCTAAACCTATAGGTCACCTGCAGCCTCTAATTTATCTTGAATGACTGGTCACCAAAGTCAAGTTAACCAAGCACAACTACTGCTCATTACCGTAACTCAGAAATATCTTCCTCTCGGTCTCTGTTTTCTGGGTTCTTTCCCCATCACATGGTTAACAGATCTGTGTGATACATTACCTTTGGACAAAGACATGTTTTGGAAAGAAGGCAATCAAGAACAGCAGGTATCTCACTCACTGTGCCTTCCTAAATTGCCCATGGGAACAGGTCTGCCACAAGATGGCAGAAGGCCAGATGAACTGTCACTGCAGAATGCAGTTAAGCAGTCCTCTTTTACACCATAATTAACAAGAGCTAATGTTCTAGATGCCACTTTACTCCGAGACCTCTTTTAGCGCTGCCTTGCAAATTCTTTACTTTGTGAAACAGCTTTGCAGAACCCTGAATGTCTGCCTGTAAGTTTAAAAACTAGTCTAAGTATTCTTTCTTGATCTTTAAATAATTATAAGGCAGAGCAACAACAGCTGCTAGAACATTATTTTCAAGTTGATACTAGTGAAAATTCAATTAATGTAGTACTCACAAAGAAAACATTAAAGAGGGAGGGAAAATGCCAGACAAGCTCTGGTACTACATAGGTTAGCAAGAATAGGAAGTTCAAAGCCAAGGACGGTTAAAATACAGAGATTTGAATCTCTGTATTTGTCTGTTAGTGGTCAAAGACTGGAACAGGTTGTCCAGAAAAGCTGTGGAGTCTGCATCTGTAGAGATCCTAAAAACCTGACTGGACGCAGTTGCTGGGCAACCTGCTCTAGGTGACCCTCCTTGAGCAAGAGGCTGGGCTAAATGTTCTCAAGAAGACCCTTCCAACCTAAACAATTCTGTGAATCCTTTAAAACTCGGTGTTTGGGAGCTTTAAATGAATGGTGAATAGCAAAGATGACAATATGATGTGCTAAGGATTATCCTATCCAACCTATCCAACAATGGTCGAGGAGTCATCAAGATTTCACATTTTTTCCTGTGACGTAGTCAGGTGAAGAACAGACAAGAGCTCTAATTCAGATAGGGATGACTGCGAAGAATAGGACAAATGCCAATAAATGGGAAGAACTTGGCTCTGCTGATAAAACGTAAAGGCACTTGGGACATGGGTCATTTTCTCAAAAATGGGCCAGGAGTTTGACAAAGCAGTGTCACTAAGCCAAGAGCTGCAAGGAGTTTGGCTCTGGATCAACATACCTGGGCAGAGAGACTGCAGACACCCGCAGTGAACTCAGAAATGTCATGGAATGAAACCTTAACTAAAGCCTAAGGCACTGCCCTCCACAGGGAGGCGGTGCAATAACTGGCACGTAAACGTGTCCGTGGTGGATGAAGGAAGTAGTCACAAGATGAATCAAGCAAAATTATTTGACTCCAGAAAGCATGATTGGCATGAATAAAATAAAATTATTGCATGCTTTGGAAATTAAAGGCCTTCTTTATTTATTATAGTGCAGAAGCTAATTATAGTTAGTGGAGATGTCTGCTATTTACTCATAAGAAGCACCTCAATACAGCATAATTAAAATCACTGCTAGCTCCTCGGCATTGACATGCATTAGTAAGGACCATTTCCAAGTCTGCGAACCCTTGAAAAAGAACAGCTGAGTTGAATCACACATGCAGGTTGCCCTCCTGCATGCCAGAAAAGCCGAACTCACACAGGGTTTCCACTCATACAGTGAGAGGGATGCTTCTTTACTGATGAATTGCTATCAACATGGAAAGCATTCATTGACCTACTGGCCAAACAATATTTCAAGACCATCCTCAGTGACACAGCAGCGGCAGCAGCTGTAAGCCTCCGCTCCATTGGAAGCCTGCTACCAACAATCACCCAAAGCGGGGAGGCACAGCACCAACAGAAACAGACAAGTTCAGGTACCCCAACAGCACAGTGATGCTGGTGGCATAAAAAGGTTTGATGCCAAAACATTCAAGATCTGAGAGAGGAGGAACTCGTTAGCCACTCCCTGCTAATACTTCATTCAAGGATTGAAGCAGCAAAAAAATCTCTGTTTAGGTGCTCTGATGATTTTCCTGGCCTCACTAAGTACAGGGCTTCTACAATTATTTGGCCCATGCAAGCCGAGAATGTGCATCAAGTTTAGTTCTTTAATCATGGTCATAACAGTTGCTCATTTGAGATTCTGAGATGAAAGTAAAATGAAGGAGCAGACCATCCTTTTGCCTAGACTACAAGGATTTCTAATCTGTAGGAAGCCCATTATGAATTCTCCCTCCCTCTTTTCTCTTTGTGTATTAAATAAAATCATAAATCCCTACCGACATATGCACTGGAGTTGCAGTGAAGTTCCCTTCCACAAGATCAAGAATTTTAATAAAAGACATAAATTCCATTTCAGCCTTGAATCACAGTGGCAGCTTCTCAGTGCCCAGATCACTGCATGGTTAAAATGGAAAATGGAAAATATTCCACTGCAAACCTGTCTAGCCTTCACATTAAATATCAGGCTGTCGCTTCACTTTGAAGGTAAGTTTATTTTATTCTTCAATAATTTTTAACAACTTAGAAAGTCTGCTAAAGTAAAAAAGTATAGCACTTTTGGAAGGGAGTCAAGCTGTCATTTTTAAAAGCACAAGCAGCATGCCATAGGAACAGTCCGGTAAGAGTCTACCTCAGGCCAAACTGTAAAAGTTTGCATTACATATTGAGAACAGTAATGCAGGAGCTTTTCACCTGTAATTAGGGTTTTTTTTTTTTTCCTCCAAGATGTATCTTTACACACCTGCTTCCCCCCCGCCATGAGTATTACAAAATAAACTACTAATCCGTACTTCTAAAATAATACTTTTCCAGAGTTTCACCACATCATTATGAACAATGCCAGTTCACATATGAAGAATAATATAAGCAACTCTTGAGTATACAAATCCCTTTTTTTTTTTCCTATAGAACAATAGTGTAAGTATCTGATGTACCATCAACTTACAAATCCAAAAGGCTGATTAAGGTTTCATAGAATTTTACTTACAAAACTCACCTGAGCTAGAAAGCATAGTATTAACAAAACTCACTCTCACTCTCGCATTAGGGGGTGCGGGGAAGCTGAAATGTGATCTTTCAAAATTATCTGAGTGTGAAAATAAATCCACAAATATTTTTTTCATATTTTAAACTCATAAATGATCTCACGGAATCATGTACTTCTCTTTAATGTCTGGCATCATATGCCCTGTCAACTGTAAGAAAATAAGAACACATCTTAACATAGTTATATCTTCATAGCGTAATAACACAATGTTATTTAATAAAGTTATTCAGTTGTATGTGTAATTTCAGTGGTTCATCCATTTAGAATTCAGTGCAGCTAAATAAATCACAATACCTGTTATATCAGTGCACCCATACACAAACCGGCATTATTTTCTCACTAAAGAAAAAGGATCTCCTAGTATTAAAGACATCCTAAAAGCGGCTTTTTCCTCTCAGAGCTGTTATTAATATTACCCGATGATTTCTTCATAGATAGCGATTTCAATGCAAAACAGAGCTTTACTTTATACATGTGGAATGTGGTATCTATTTCACTATACAAATTCAACGACATCAAAATCAATGACAGCAAAAACCTCAGTTAACTAGCAATGAAGACAGAGGGGTCTGTTTCCAAATCCTGATAATTAACAGAAGAATATTCATTAGGACATCTCTACCAAGAACGTACTATTTTCTAAAATTGCTTTCAACTTTCTCACTATGTCTGGGTCTTTAATGAAATCCATTGGGAGCAACAACACAAAAAGCTGCTCTCCTGAACTACTGCCGATTGCACAGTGGTTACGGTAGCTTACTTTTCAAGGGCAGGCTCATCACTTACAGTTTGTTTTTCTACACTGGGGGCAACTGCCCTGAAGTGATAAACCTGCCCCGTGGTTTCTATAGTGCGATTCAAAACAACGGTGCTCAACTCATTTGCCATCTTTAACTGAATAGGTGGCAGTGGGGATCAAACGGCAATATCTTGAAAGCCATAAATTAAAAACAGAAATTAAAATTTGAAATTAAACCTGGAGCTTGTTGAACCACTCGGGTTCTTTAATATATGAGCTATTTTGAAAATGTCTTTACACTCTGCACTTAGTAAACTGAGAGAGAAACTAACTCGGAGGGTAATTTTAACTGTTTAAAACCACTGTAATGCATAATTAAAAGCACTGGCACAAACAACTCATCATTCATTTTGCATTTTTCTTTGACAGTATATCAAATTCTTTTAGTTTGGTGGGTGGGGTGGGAACTTTTCAATGGGATTAACACCTCCACATTGCTTTAAGCAAGGTATATGGCTGTAGTGCATTGTTCAGCGCCATACATGCCTAACTTTCAAACTAATATTCTTATTTAGCAGCTTATGTTCCATTTTGAGACACAAATTCCCTGCCAGAGGCAGAACACTACAGAAGTATATGCAATGTATGCCCTAAGCCAGAGTCTAGTTTACCATGCAGTTATAACAAAGATATAACTCAAAATAATAAAGATACACATTCTAAAGACCCAGTCACAATTAGGCAATCTGCATCAGGAACATATAGATCCAAAAGATTTAATTTGGTATCAGAGATGTGAAAGACAAAACTATGCACCGTACATTCTCCAAATGGTTAGTAACCGCATCATTTACCTGTCTAAAATGGACTAGGATAGCAAAGACAACAGTACATGCCTGGTGACATATACTGCATGTGTGACTTTATTTCTGCTAAAAGCTCATTACTTTACTACTATCACAGTCAAAGTGTGGAATGACAATCACAAGTACTTAGAGAAACTGATGCTAAATAGTCCACAAGGGATGGTGCCTTGGCTTTTTCTAGCCTGTTGGATAGAGTTACTTTCAAGCAGCTCCGATCTCTGTTGGCTCCAGTCTCTCTTGAAAAATTACAGCTGACAATTGTTTGATCATCCATGAGCAAACAGAACTTTTCAGGTAGGAGCAGGCACTCCTATCAAAGTCCACCTTGTTCCCAAAACACTTGCACTGTTAAGCAGGTGAAGGAAGCTATTAGTAATAAAGAATAATCCTTCAGAAAGTGGAATCAACATCCATAAGAGAAAAAAGAGAAAGAGCAAACTCTAGCAGGTTAAAGGTAAAAACATAATATGAGAGGCTAGAACACAATTACCTCTCTACAATTACCTGAAAGGGGGTTGCAGAGAGGTGGGTGTTGGTCTCTTCTCCCAAGAGACTAGTGACAGGACAAAAGCAAATGGCCTCAAGTTACGCCAGGGGAGGTTTAGGCTGGATATTAGGAAACATTTCTTTACTGAGAGAGCAGTCAAGCACTGGAACAGGCTGCCCAGGGAGGTGGTGGAGGCACCCCCACTGGAGGTGTTCAAGGAACGTGTGGACATGGCACTTCGGGGCATGGTTTAGCGGGCATGGTGGTGTTGGGTTGATGGTTGGACTTGATGATCTTACAGATCTTTTCCAACCTTAGTGATTCTCTGACATGTGAGGACCAGTGTAGTCAATGCATAAAAGCTAAGACATCCTTTCTCAAACTTGTTAGGAGCCAAAAACCTGTTAGAGACTTATGGAAACACTCAGAAAACATAAGGCCACGGCAGAACAAAATAAATTATATTGAATCCATCTTCACTGTAGAGGCGTTTTATAGCTTTTTCACCTTGGAATCCATCTTCACAAGGACATGTCACAGGATCTCTTCTCAAGCTGAAACACAATTACACAACATGATAGGAAAACCAAACAAAAAACACACCTTAAGAGCAGCAAATCTCCAGCACCAGAGGTTACTGGCCCAAAAAGAAATGGAAGTATGGAACAGATGTACTATTACCTGTTGTGTGTAATCTCCCACTTCCAAAGAAATGGAAGACTGAAAAGGCTACGCTCATTTTTTTTAAGCTTTGCAAGGTGATGCAAATGATCACAGCTTACAATGTCCAGCGTTAATAACCAGGCAAGCTATTACTAGGTAAGCAGTAAAACCGCTTTCTGTAGCACATTAAGGACACTAGAAATGTGAATGCACTCAAGGACAGAATTCATGGGAGCACAACATATTAAGAGCTGTTAAAGACAAAGATGATAGTTCTGTCTTTGAAAGTCTCCAGTGCTGGAGTCTGGAAAGAGACTACCAGGGAAATATCACTGTGCACTTGCCCTAACTCCTTCCCAACACTGACATCAGAGGCAGGATACTAAGCTAAGTAACCCTTAGGTCTGATCCAGTTCTGCCATTCCTATGTTAGGCACACTGCAAAACTACTTAATAGGCATTCATATGATAGACTGGGGAAGGAATATGTAGATTATGTCCCATAAAAAAATGCCCGAAAAGAGCATGGTTCTTTGAGGAAGCCAAAAGCATGCAGATAGGGAAATCCAGCCAGCAAAATTTTCTAAACACATTTTAACAATATCTCAAATTAAAACTTTTCCCCAGAAACTACCCAACTGTCTCAATGAAGAGTGGTCACTAACAAGTTGTAAAGAATTTGAATTAGGGCTTGTACGGTTCAAGCTATTCATAATCTGCAAAAGAGTGAAATGTAAGGTAACAGTTTGTAGTGATTCAGCTGTTGGCTAATGACAGTTGTAAAAAATAAAAAGAAAAGCTAACTGAAGAACTGCAGGATAATACTTCATAAATGAGTGATAAAAAGGCTGACAGAATTCAGTGTGAAGTGTAACACAATGCAAAAAGTTACTGAAGTTTACATATGCTTTATACATATTGACAAGCTCCGAAGCGGCTATTATCACTCAGGAAAAAGACCTGGGAGTTAGCTGCAGATGGTTTTATGAAAAAATCATGTCTGTTTGCTTAGCAGCAGTCTAAAAAGCAAGTAGAAGGTTAGGAATTGTTATGAAAGGAATTGAGAACATGAAAAAAAAAAAATTACTATGTCACTTTTTAGGAGTTCTTACCAATGTATCTGAAAATGGATATAGTAGAACTGGGAAAGACACAAAGGTCAATGGAAAATCGTGAAGAAATACATGAATAGCTTCCAAAGTGGACTGTAAGCCTGCAGATGATGGCCAGAGAACAACTACGCACTGACCTTCCTAACACAAAAGACAAAGAGCATGGAATCTTTGAATATCAGGAGGCGGATTCAATAAGAGCATTGCACATTCTTTGTATGAGGTAGAGCTACACCATGGGACTCACTGGCAGGAGATTCTACCCTAAGGGTTTATACATGGACACAAAAAAAGCACCTGGACAAATTAATAGAAGAAAATAATTCCTTTCATCTGTCTTTACACTTTTCCCTAGGCTTCCACTATTGGCCTCTGTTGGAGACAGGATGTTGAGCTAAACAGAGCTTTAGTCTGCTTTAGTTTTTAGATTATACTCCCAAAAAAATGTCAGTCACAGCTGAGTATGTAGCTTCTTGCCACTAGAAAGACTTATGACCATGTTTTCTTTTCCTTTGAAGACTGGCTGCATACTTATTATCTCTCCCACAATGACCTGCAAGCACCTGCATATGACTCTCTTGTAGAAAGATGTGATAAGCGAGTCTCAACAGCAACAAATCAGCTTATGGAACCACCCTTGCCTCTGTAATACGTGCTTTCACCACATACACAGAATGTCAACAACTGCCACATGGCACCACTTTCTCTGCACCAATACTCCAGATAGACTAGCGTGCCGTAAAATGTCCACCGGGCACCATCCAATCAGTCTTTTGTGAGACCTGGCTGCATTCCAGAGCTAGTTCATGCAGCCAATGTATTAAGCTCTGATTCATATTCAAGTCTCTCACACTTACATAGAGGAATCGGGACTCAGTGTCCACACAGATTTTGAGATATCTCGAGCTTCAATAAACTCAGCTGCTACAATTCAGAAAAATTCAAATGGCTGTAAAAAGTCAATGGCTGGCAGGAAGGAGGAACTCTGAGACAGCATTGCTTCAGCCAAGCCTTGTATTGAGATATAGAGCATAAGAAGATGAGAGTGGCTTAGCAGGCAAACCAGGAGACAATCTGGGATTGGGTTCACAATTTATATGCATTAAGACCTCCTATGTTCACAACTGTACATCTAAGTATTTATTACATGCCTCAGTATGCTAGCATGGCTTGGGAGACAATGAGACAGAAACATGGAAAGACCGAGGTATGGCAACAAGTAACTTTTAGACATCTTGCCAAACAGTGGAATCCAGAGCACTGCTGAATTCTGCAAACAATATGGTAGACAAATTAGTATCCCAGAATGGAATCAACAAATACCTATATATTGAATAAAGAATCACTGAAGTTAGCCAGCTGAAAACAACAAGGAGTGAGGCTTCTGCTCTGCCTTTCAGAGAATTAGATGTCTACCTCCAACTGCGACCTGTGAATCATAAATATCCCTGGAATCAGGCAGCATTCTTTACCTAGTCTCAAAGAGTCTGAGCAGCAAAAGGAATATCAAGAGTTCCCTATTCTTGCATTACATAGTTTGTCAGCATTTTGCTTTCCAAACTGCAGATTTAATATTTGCATCCATCTTAGAAGGAGGGAGATGAAAAGAAAGTATTTCCTTCTTTAGCTTGGTAAGAGTTCTATTTCTCCCTCTCGTTTACTGAAGTCCACAATGCTACAAGTTCATTGTCAATTTTTGTATTTCATTCAGACATTATTTCCACATCAGAGTGCTCGCAATGTTTCATCTCAGCAAGTTTTTTGGGGTTTTTGTTTGCTTGTAGTTTTGGGGTTTTTTAATTATTAACAATTCTTCCTCAGTGTAAGGAAGCCACATAAGAGACTACAGACTGTAATTTCTATTTGCAACATACACAAGGAATCCTTGCTATTTTTTTCTCTTCAGTTGATTCTTAAGAAGGTATGCCCTTGACAGATGGCCTCTCTATTCAGAAATATCAGGGCAAGTCCATCATTCTTTCGCATCAGTAACACGAGGCACAGATTCCCCTTGAATTTGCTTTGTAGAGTCAGTGGAATGGTTTTCAAGTTCCTTTCCTGCAAACAAAATGCCTTCAAAATCACAGAAGCATTTGTCACTGCTCCTTGTCAGATAGTGCTGCTTCTTCTTCTGAGAGGACAATCTTCTTAGTACTTAGATTGGTTAATGCACCCAACATTTTCTGTCACTATAACACAGTCTCTTCTCAACCCCCAAAAGGACAGTCTATTTCCAGAACCCATTTTCCAATTGTTAGCAGGTTATTTGCTAAGTTAGTTATCCCCTCCTCTCCCTCTCCCTCCCTCAAAAAAAAAAAGTTTTACCAGGTTTAAGCAAGATATGTCCAGCAGGTCACCCATCTATCAAAAACATCTATCTTCATCTTTCATAAAAAGGCTTTTCAGCATAAAAACTGAAGAGCTTCAGCTTTTGTTGATCCAAATGCCTTACACCCACCCGTTTACTTGAGATTTACATAGAATCATTCCACGCCCTTTGACATTACCAACACAGGATTCATGCAACAAAAGCCACTGCTGCCCTTTGATTACGTGTATGATGTTGAAAAAAATTCTCTTCCATGACGCCCCATGAACAAGCAGGACTAATCTCTAGTAAAAGCTAACTGCATAACTATTATCTGGTATGGCAGAGAAGAGACTGGATGTAAGATGCAAGATTTGCGTCTTGCCTCTGAATATCCAACCTCACCTCCCAAGAGTGTAAGATTCACGGACTCTGTAACAAGGTGTCACGCTTGCCATAAAATGTCTCATCAACAACAGGAATGTATGAATACATGATGCTGTTTGCAAACCACAATTCTTTTTCAGTCGAGAGAAATAATTATTAATGACAGCATCTTTGTTAAATGATATCACGCATACTGCAGCACGCCCATCTGTAATATAAGGAACTGTAGAAACTGCTCATTATGTTAACAAAATCTCTTCATTTATAATGATTATCACTTGTACTTTAAAATAACTTTTTGCCATTTAACCTCTTACATCCACACTGAGTAGGAAATAAAACTGAGAGGTAAACTTCTTTGGGTTTTGTTCTCTTTTCCTCCATGGTCACCATTGTTATACCTACAGAAAAGCTGCAGAAGTATGACTGCTTCTGCTTTTTATCATAGGAAAAAGATCTGTGGTTGGAGTAAGATGTAATGGTTTTCACTGTAGGTTCCTCTCTTCCCTGCAACTGAGGAGCTTAGGCTAACTTATTTAGGATAACGTATCAATTGTTTTACCATAACAACAGCGTTGTACAACTATATATATTTCACCATTTACCTTGACTTACTTACACATAAAGTGTTCTCTCACAATGCTGGATTTTGCTCAAGAGTGACTTTCTCCATACATAAACCAGTCCCGCGACATGAGCTTTTGCTTGGAAATAGGGATGTTGGCTTTGGAACTCAGTTTCCTATTTGACAATTTCCATTTTTGGTTTATCAAAAACTAGGACCCTTTAAAACACTTACACTTGAGAACTGAGCATTAGTATTTTACAGGTTGCAAAGAATTCAGACACGGATAACAGAGGACCCTGTGGTTAATGATTCTTAGCAGTAATTACAGTTGAGGCAGTATTTGCGCTGTCTTATTACACCCTTATTTTCACAGTAGCTTCAAAAAAAGTATTCTTGGCATTATTTTTTCTGGTTGCTATATACTCATCTGAGACATCATGATTTCATTTAATTTTGCTATTTACTATGGCATTTCCCCCAATATTTAAAAAAAAATAAAATCACATTTGACCTACAGAAAGAAGGTAAACCAGGCTAAATAAAAATTATATATTCTCATGGTGTCATTGATGAATTAAAATCAGCAATTCCTCTTCCCTGTTTGTGACATTAACAAGATATTATCTAGGTTGATCTGTTGACTGAAACAAACACACAGCCACTTAATTTCCACGATGAATATGACATTCCAAAATGAACAAGAGCAATCCTTTTTCCTTTGTATTTAAAGATCAACAAAACCATGCAACTTCAGTACCAAAAAATCCCCCCTTTTTAATGCAACACTGTTACTGGGATTTTCCATATGCAAAAGTCATGATATGCAGCTGTAACCTAATAAATTTCAGCAAATCTAAGACAGAAAAGTTTCACCCAGTTGTATATCATACTAAATACATTATATAACAAGTAATAGACATTACCACTCACATGCATCTGAATTTCCCTCAGAAACTTTTAACAATGATATTAAAAGAATGCTTGGTTTTGCGTATAAGTAAAGTGCCTTTCCTTATCACTCTCAGAGAAGAAAGCAGTATCAGGGCATTCATTAAGCCTCTGTCCTTTTTATAACACAGACTAGTTACAACTTGCCCGTGATAGTTTTAAGTTTCAAGTGGGGTTTTTTTGGTTCATTTGTTTTTAAAGTTAATGCAAAATAAATGCATATTACTGATAACGGAGGAAGACAAAAATGCATTTGTCTGTTTTTCTAACTCCTAAATCATCCTTGCCTTGGTGAAATGAATAAAAGCAATACAGACTTTGCCTATCGCTTGATTTAACAGGGTTGAAAAACGACTTTCAAGAATGCAAGGTTCATTTTTGTGCCTCAAGGCAGAATAAACCATTGTTGTGACATTCTTAACAGATGTTTGCCTATCACGTTATAAAGAACTGCAAGAAATGCCTGAATTGCAATTTGCTGAAAGCTTGGAAAGCAATCGGAGAAAGTATCACTTCACGTTTCTCACACTCGCCTCTAGGCATTTGCTATTATCTTTTGCCACAAACAAGGTACGCAGCTAAACTGACCTTTGGTCTGATTCAGTACGGCTGGAAGACTGAAGTCTGAAGCTTTGCCACATGTAGGGCTGGGTGGGATTCCCCCCGAGGGTACTGAGGGAGCTGGCAGAAGTCCTCACCGAGCCACTTTCCATCATTTATCAGCAGTCCTGGCTAACCGGGGCGGTCCCAGTTGACTGGAAGTTACCAAATGCGATGCCCATCTACAAGAAGGGCCAGAAGGAGGATCTGGGGAGCTACAGGCCTGTCAGTCTGACCTCGGTGCCAGAGAAGGTTACGGGGCGGATCGTCTTGAGTGCCATCACACAGCACGTACAGGACAACCAGGTGATGAGGCCCAGTCAGCATGGGTTTATGAAAGGCAGGTCCTGCTTGACTAACCTAATCTCCTTTATGACAAGGTGACCCGCTTGGTGCATGAGGGAAAGGCTGTGGATGTTGTTTACCTGGACTTCAGCAAAGCCTTCGACACTGTTTCCCACAGCATTCTCCTGGAGAAACTGGCTGCTCATGGCTTGGACAGGCGTACTCCTCACCAGGTAAAAAATTGGCTGGATGGCCAGGCCCAAAGAGTAGTGGTGAATGGAGTTAAATCCACTTGGTGGCTGGTCACAAGTGGCATTCCCGAGGGCTCAGTATTGGCACCAGTTCTGTTTAATATCTTTATCAATGATCTGGGTGAGGGGATCGAGTGCACCCTCAGTAAGTTTGCAGACGACACAAAGTTGGGCAGGAGTATTGATCTGCTCGAGGGTAGAAAGGCTCTACAAAGAGATCTGGACAGATCTGGATGGGCCGAGGCCAACTGTATGAGGTTCAAGAAGGCCAAGGGCCGGGTCCTGCACTTGGGTCACAACAAACCCAATGCAATGCTACAGATTTGGGGACAAGTGGCTGGAAAGCTGCCTGGTGGAAAAGGACCTGGGGGTGTTGGTCAACAGCCAGCTGAAGATGAGCCAGCAGTGTGCCCAGGTGGCCAAGAAGGCCAATGGCATCCTGGCTTGTATCAGAAATAGTTTGGCAATCAGGACTAGGGAAGTGATCATGCCCCTGTACTCGGTGCTGGTCAGGCCGCACCTCAAATATTGCGTTCAGCTTTGGGCCCCTCACTACAAGGACGACATTGAGGTGCTGGAGCGTGTTCAGAGAAGGGCGACGAAGCTGGTGAAGGATCTAGCGAGCAAGTCTTATGAGGAGCGGCTGAGGGAACTGGAGTTGTTCATTCTGGAGAAGAGGAGGCTGAGGGGGGGACCTTATCGCTCTCTACAACTACCTGAAAGGAGGTTGTAGCAAGGTGGGTGTCGGTCTCTTCTCCCAAGTAAGAAGTGACAGGACAAGAGGAAATGGCCTCAAGTTGCGCCAGGGCAGATTTAGATTGGATATTAGGAAAAATTTCTTCACAGAAAGGGTTATCAAGCATTGGAACAGGCTGCCCAGGGAAGTGGTTGAGTCACCACCCCTGGAGGTATTTAAAAGACGTGTGCATGAAGCGCTTAGGGACATGGTTTAGTGGTGGACTTGGCAGTGGTAGGTTTACAGTTGGACTCAATTATCTTAAAGGTCTTTTCCAACCTAAATGATTCTATCCTACAATTCTATACGATATGATATTTCTCTGACAAACCACAAGCAAAGTGGGGATTATTTGGCTGACAGATGGTCTCCTCAAAGGGAGTAAAACGCTGTAAAACCTTTATGTTTCAAATCTCACTACCGGACAGACAACAGTGAGGCAGATACCAAAACCACCTCTGATGGATTTGAAAAAAAGCTGAGATCAGCTGATTCCACATGAATGCCCTCTACCCTCTCCACTGTACATAATGCGCCTGCTGCCAGTTACCATTCTAACAAACTAAAGTTTCTCTGAAGAACAGTAAAAATAAATAAAGCCCGGAGTTCAGGCAACTGCCTCCGTGCAGCCATAAGCAAATGAAACCATAACAACATGACAGGCTTTATGTCTGCCTTGGCCTACATTCCACAGTCCCCCTGCTGAGACCTTGTGGCTGTCAAGTGCTCCTGATCATGCCCCAGTGATCCCAAACCTCTTCAGCTCAGTGGGTGAAATATCCAAACTGCAGTCAGCAGATGTTTGGCACACAGTCAGCAGAACGAGACAGCACCACATCCTTAGCAACAACAACAGAACAATGTCAGCACAGAAGGCAGCGAGCGCAACTCTGGCCAGTACTACATTATGTGCAGTAACAAAAACCAGCAGGATCCTGTGAAGACGTTTGTCATTTTTTGCTACAGGCAGAAATGCTCAAGTTCTCATAACTAAGGAGCATTCCTAACATTGACTGCAGCAAGAACCCAAAATACTTGGGTTCTTCAGAAAAAAACCCCAGCATTTATGCCCGGTTGCATTATCAAGTAAATTAACAAAGAGTCTTTGAGCTCACAGAACAGGGGGCTTTTTGGGGATTCAGAAATGTTACTCTGTTTCCAAGAAGAAAGCAAACAAGCTCTTACAATCTACATGATTTTCAGACCAAATAAACAGCCCATCAGACAAAAGCCAACTGACCTCATTATCTTGAGCCTCATTTTAAAGTTCCCACTTTTCCCTGTATCTCCCCTGCTATGCTTCCGGCCTTGTCTATCAGCAAGCACGGCTGCAAGTTCAGGAAGGAAAATGCCCTATATGGCAGCTGAGGAGGAGATTTGGATGGCCCAAATCACCCCCTCTACAAATCACTTCGCAGATTCATAGGGTCACACTGTAAGAAAGAGATACCTTGCTTCTGTAGCTCACTTGGAACACCCTGATATTTTGGGTTCTTTACTGCAATCCAAAACCTCCCATCAAGTCTTTCATGTTTTGGCTTCATGTGGTGGATGACTTCTAAAGTTGCTTAAACCAGCTACGACATGTCCACATTCACCGCACTTTCAACAAGTAGAAAGTTCTGCACAGACTCAGCACTGGAAATCACAAAGAACGTGAGTTGTACGGCAGCTGCCAAACCACGCTCAGTTTGCTAAGTCTACGGAACATGCTAAAATCTTCACAGAACACACAATGTAAGTGACACTTACTAGCATCATGAGTCCACTTCTCTGAAGTTAACCTATCAGTTGTCTCAATCATCCCATTTTCTAAATGAATAACTTTACAGACAGACACTATATTCTCCCACATATGGCTACGGCTTTCTTTTTGTTACTCTCGCCCTGTACTGCAATTCTGCCTTTTATCTATATTCTCTAAATTCCTCTGGCCTTCTCCCAGGGCATATGTAGAAAAAAAAACCCCAACCTGTTGGAACTGGAGTTCTGCCAAATCTAAATTCACGGACACTTAAAGGAATTCCAACTGTCTTCAAATCAGACTGAAAAGAATCTCTAATGATGGCTTATTTTTAATTCTTCTTAAGTAGAGGACTCTAAAGAATTTTCCTGATTTATTGGGGGAGTAAGGCAGATCTAGGTTTTCACAGATTCCTTCATGAATATTTGTCACTACATACTGGATGTCATTATTCTACTGAGAATCAATTAGCCCAAGTGTTGTTATGACAGTTACAGAAAAATTGTATTTGTAGCTACAATTTATAGCGTTCTGTCTCTTCCCAAGCAATCTTCACAGAAATGCTGAAAACTTCAAACCTAATCAGGTAGTGAAAGAAATATATGCAATTAGGAAGGTTTTCTAGAAGAAAACATAAGCTTTTTACTCCTAGATGTACCCTGCTACTTTAGAGAAGTCCAATTGAATGTATAAGCAAGCAAAAAGCAGCAAAAGGAGGATTTAATTTATTTTCTCTGTTTCATTTGATTAAGTTGTAGACATTTCACAAGGAAGTGACAAATAAGTAATGCTCTCTTTGACTATTTAACACAAGAGACACTGAACAATCATTTTCCATAGGCTGTAGCATCACAAATTCACCATGTCTGAAGATAGCAACCTGGGAGGTGGCTTACAAGGCAAAAGTCGTATTCTGTGTGCTGTAACACACGTTCTTACAGAAACTGTTCCGAGAGCCAGATAGACTCGCTATCATACACATTAAACACTCGTGGCCCAACGCAAAAAAAAGACCAAGTGTGAAGACACCCCTCTTTTGTAAACATTATTACCCCTTACCACGAGAGGAACTGAGAATAGGAATACAAGGAGAGGCAAGTAAGTGCAAAGGACAGGGGAAATAAACAGAACAAAGTGTGATCAGGGGTGCCACATGAAAACAAGATCAACTGATTAATAAATGGTAAGCAATTAGAAAGCAACAGAAGCTCCTCCAACAGCAATGGTGGCATTGCCTCTCAAGACATGAGAAAAACACTACCTATGGTTAGTAGCAAAGTCATGGAGCAGCAACAGCTATGCTATTTACAATAGAACTACACTACTCAAGTCCTAGGACTATGAATGGGTGTCAAGAAAAAAAAAATTAGAGGTCTGTCTGGTATCATATGCTGGACTCGACTAACATCAGGTCTACCAGTTCCTACGAGCAGCAGTATGTGAGAGTGAGGCTTGCATCATTTTCAGTCTCCTCTCCTTACACAATTCTGCTCTGTCTGCTACTGACAGATGCAGCTAAGAAGGTGTTCTAGAAAGTGGTGTAAGCTGTTTGGTTTCCCAAACACATTTGAGCTTGTTGCTTAGTTCATCAGCTCCTTTCTACACTCTCAAATGAAACAACCTGGACAGAGGAAGAGGGGAAAGTAGTGCTTCAGATGAAGCCTCTACTTAAAAAAAAAAAAAAAAAAAAAGAAAAGCCAATTGGTCTTCACATTAAAGGCAGTTCCATAAAAGAGGACTTCCCGCCTCTTGCCACAATCCTTTTTTCTGAGTTTAGATTGACTGACTCTATGATCAGACTTAGAGCTCTCATTTCTTTTCACTTCAGCACTCAAAATTCACAGCAAAGATCTTTTGCAAAGATAATGTTTTACTGGACTAAAAGATATTCAGACTTGCTCTCCCATCAGGGGATATGACGACTTCTGTCCTAGCAGCAATGGAAGAGTTACATTTAAAAAATAAGCAGCTGCAGCCCTGTCACTATTCAGTGAACAAAACCAAACAGCACCAGCTTAGCTTGCACAATGGCAATGAAATCACTGTGCAGTTATAAAAAAAAAAACAGAGCTGAAAATGTGTCTGTTATCTCTCTCTAATGCACAGTGACAGCCAAACACAAACATATTTTCCAGGGTATTGTTGTCAGCACTTCAAGGAAAATCTATGTCTCCAGATAAATCCAACTGTCTAACATTAAACATTTTGTTAGCCTCACCCACAGTAGCAATTAACAGGTTCACAGTATTTATCAGTTGCTAGTCTGCTACCATACAGGCCAAGAGAGAAAGCATATTCCCTATTTTCCACTATATTGCCACACAGCTAAAAATGAGGCAAAAAACATCCAAAGATTACTTGCCAAAATCTACTGTTAGCAGCAAGACTAAGAACTTTTGTATGACCGTGATTCACCTTCACATCTGGGTGACTTGCATGCTCCCTTATCCCTTTTGGACACCCTTGCTATGACGAATTTGCTCTACCATAATCATTAACCTTACATCCAAATCTCCTTATGCGCTTCTGGAAACTATTTAGCAAACACAAACATGCTCAGGTTTTTTTCTTCACCTTCAGTCGGACAACTGCCTAAAAGACTGCTAGTAAGAAACCCATCTGTTCCTTTGTCTTGACTAAGTATAATATTGAAGATGATACCCAAGAATAATATTGAAGCAGTTTCCCAATTTCTAATCCCCACTTGTAAGAGTCCCAGGCCTGCAACGTTTTGCATATTCGGGATGCTGGAGTTTATCCTCTAGGAGATAAGCTCAAAGTGAAATGAATCGTGAAAACGCAAAAGTGTACCCTTCATCAGCAAAGACAGACTTGGCTTGCCTGTTCTTCACTAAACCCGGGAACGGCAGCAGAAGTATGTTCATACAAGTAGGATGCCAACTAATTTTATTCTCTCTAGTAGAGGAAGTGGAACAGAACAAGACGTTTCTCTGGCAACAATCATTCTCTGCCCAAACTTTCACTTCTAAGGAAAAACTGCTAAAATTGACGTCGTTCATTAGTCTGCAATATACACCCCATTCTTTGATCCAGAGGGAATAACTCTGCAAGTTGGCAGCTACTGGCACTTCCTTGTTTATTTGGAAAACACAGATGCTTGGTGGCAAGTGTGAATAATCTGAAAAAAAAAAAAAATCTAGTAGCTATTCAGTATTTCCAATATATGCCCAAGCTAATTTTAAATTCCTTTAATTCAAAATCCCTTGTTGGCCTACTATTTAACAATTTTAACTGAACACTGATAAATCACATTAAGTTCTTTTCCTTTATTTTTTCTCACAACAAAATGGGCGTGGGATCTTAGCTTCACTGGACAATGTGCATGAAAGAGAGAGTAAGCAGTGGAGTGAAAACTCATTTATTTATTTATTTAAGTAGCATGACACTACTGTACACACCACTTGAGTTGCTAACCTTACTCTAAGATCAAAACTCCAGTGGTCAGAACTCCACACGTGACAGGATTAGTCATAAAGCTATCTTGGTCAGGTGCTGACTTAACATACCATCACACAGACTGACCCTCCTGCTCTCCCCAGCACACAACCTGTTTCTCAGTAATCACCCAAATCACTGATACTTCCAAGCTGTGAGCCAGAACACACAGCACGAAGCACAAAGACCCTAATAAAGCTTTCTTCTCAAGAAGTGACTAGTCATGGGAAGAACACAATTTAATCCAAATTCAACCAGTAGCAGAAGTAGCTGCAGGTTCCTTAAAATGACTTGTTGTGCAGGTCCACTGAAGGCTGTCTTGTGTGCCTATATTGTCTACCAGAGCTATAAGGCTTCACATCCAAACACAATGTTTGAATCTAAAGCTTTCTTAACACCCACACCACCCCACATGGAACTGGCAGGAAAAAAATACGAGAAAAACTGGTATCAGTTGCATTATAACAAGAAACTGACAGCCACTTTGTCACACAACCTAAGCAAACCATAGCCATCAATGACTTAAGGCAGTTGTTGGAGTGCAACTAGGTTTTATTTGAATAGATGTCACTATATTTTTCTGCTGAGAAAGAATGCCAAATTACCTGTCTGTTTCAGTCACAACATGCTATGCTGAGATTATTTCTTTTCTTTCTTTTTGGATTCAAAATCGAGGGGCACTTAAGACAGAGAGAGGACTACTTCAGCACCAAGGCCCTGGAACATAATACGGAAGACATTCATTCACCTGTTTCCTCTACCACAGTCTAGCTTGAAACACTGAGGGTAATACAGAATTCCAGAATTTTCTAACACAACTCTCCTCCTATAATGTTTTCTCCTTAGCTCTTCTATATGGTACTTAATACCACAATGGCAGGCACCCTTTCAATGGAAGGAAGCTTTAAAGCCATCAGACTGGTGGCAGAAAAGGTTTAAAAAAAAAAGTTTCAAGAGTGTCTGACATTTCAGCCTTTAGTATCTTTCAGCAGAACCTCTTTTCCCAGGACAGAATTAAAGACATCTGAAATCAGGATGTGAGTAGCAAGAGCGCACCTAACACCAGAACTATATTGGGCTGTCATCCAAACTACGGTTCTTCAATAGAAAAGCCAAAAAAGATTACAATCCCCATGTCTTGGAATTGCAATAAACTTTTTCCATGTGATTGTACCAAGTTCTCTGCACAGCTCTTGCTTTCCGGGGAAGCATATGCTGCCTTATATTTGAATCAAATTTGGAGCCTGACTGAGGGACAAGGACATACTAATGAGCCCTAGATAACAAAACCAGAGTGCCAAAGCATATAGAACCACTCCAATATAAGCTTTTGCAAATGCAATAAGAACATTTTTAAAGCTTTTCCCTCTAATTTTTTCCCCACAGTATCTTATTTTCTTACTGTGTCATCACAGTAGAACAAAAAGTTGTCCATTGCTAAAAAGAGAAAGAAGCTTCACTATTTTTTCCTCTGCCTTCCTAAGAGGTATGACAGCAACTGGTAGCCTTATGTTTTGTATTTCAGCCCAGACACGATGGCCAGACTTCCTTCCCAGGAAGAAATTTCACAAAGCGAAAATTCTGCCTTGTGGATCGTACCAGTGGCTTTTGTAAAGCCATTTGTTGTGACATACGGCTGCATGCATGACATGCCAAGCCCTGCCTCGTGCTATTACTTACTGCTGCAGCACAGTGCCAAAAGCAGCAGCATGAGAAAATGCAGGGCAGAATTTATGCCTGGAGACACAAGCAGTCCCCGGAACACCCACAGTAATCAATCTCATGCTGAACTGGAGAAAAGGGTTCCGTCACAGCATACTGCTCACTGCAAACAGAGAAGACAGCAAGTAATCTATGAAAGAAAAGCATAAATGGATTTGAAAATACTCAGGAAAAACCCTTTCCATGTAAGACAGCAACGCCTTTGGTAACCAAATGCATGGGAAGATTTCCATTTCCAATAATTTTCAGGAAACTTATAATTTTATTAAAATGAGATCACATTAAAAGCGATACAAATCAAACTTTCATCACCATGAGCATAGAGAATCCACCATCTCTGTGTCACCAGTGTTACTACTGTTATTACACAACAAAAATGAAAACAGATTTGTTGAAAAGCAATTCAGTGTCCTCTAGAAATACCGCAAAACCAAAAATCCAGTTTAATTTCAAGGCTAGTATTTTAACAAGTACCATGTCTTGATTTTTTGAAGAAATAGTAAGAATATTTAACTAGATGTTCAATTATCCTTGGAAATATACCCCCAAAGACTAAGATTCTCATGCCTAGTTTTCCTTATGTTAAACAGTATCACTCATATCAGGCAGTACGATCCCACTCAGGGAAATAATTTATGGGAGGATAGATAATCTGGAAAGTGGAAATTAAGTATGAGGACTTCTCACTATGACAGGTGTCTCTCCACAGGTGGCAAAATATGGAAATCTCCAGGAAAACCACAGCTTGGACCTGAAAACATTTAAGCAGATAACTAGAATGGTGAGGAAGACAGACTGTAATTAAAAAAAAGAAAAAAAAATAAAAAAAGATGCACTGAAAAAAATCTGTCCAGAACACTGCTAAACAGAATATTGAGTTGAATAGCATACGACCATGTACCCTGGGCAGTAACGACTATCCATAACAGTACATCATTGTGGCACTAGTATCCTTTAGCATACGGGCTAAACATCAGCAGACAGCCAAATGGAGGACAGAAGGAAGGTCATGATGGTTTTGTTGTGGTTTCCCAAAGAGCTTGTATACATTAAATCCTCACAGACTCCTAGACCATACAGCAATGCAGTAAAACAACAACTGAACACTTAAGATTGGTAGACCTTTCAATTGTTAGGCTTTTCAGCAGGTCTCACACCAGAGGTCTTCTAAACTTTTTGCCTCAACCATCTTATGCTTAGCACTATAATGAAAGCGTAACTTTCCAGACTTCACTTCTGTCCAAATGTGTTAGCAATACAGCTGAAGCATAAAACATTGCCTGCAGAGATGGCCACATGCACTGAGAGAAGAATGGCCATTTTCTTCAGAATAAGAGCACACCTCTTTGAAAAATGTTTTTGTTTAAGGCAGGTATCTAATACAATCATAGTACTTCCTATGATTTAACCCTATAGTTTAGGCTGCTGGTTACCACCTCAAACTCCAAAAGACAAGAAGCAATTTCTCAATCAACAACAGCTATTTTAACCACCGACGAAAAAGAATCACAGCAACTTCATTATTCACAATTGCAATGGGACACAGATCTCGGCATGGGAATGTCATGGCGATTGCTAGGCAGTGTCTGGAATAATAAAACTCACAGGCACCTGACATGAGTTTTAAAAGAATGAGATCTTAAACAGTATCAACACACTACAGCAACCCAGAAACGCTTCTAGAATTGTAAAGAAATTGTCAAGTTGTTCATTAATCACCTCATGAACAGGGAGCCGAAACTCCTTGGGAACAGAAATGACAACTATGTGGAAGACAAAGTTACTGTTGCTTATTGAACTAACCGTTGAAGTACAATAAAGAAAGGAAATACATATAAGAGAATGAAAAAATTGCAAAAGGAAGGAAAACACCCACTACTACCAGTTGATCTAAAAACCTAGAGTTGAGGCAAAATTCTGGCATAAAGTTCAACTTTTTTAGTAAGATGTGATGAAAAAGGCAACATGAAAAAGGACCAACCCATACGCCAAATCATCAAATACCAGAGGAAAATCAACATGCATATAATATTTACAAAAAGGTGAGGAGAAACATAATAAGGATCTCAAGGAAGGAAACAAGCAGAGCCAGAGAACTGAGAAAGAAGTCTTGAAATTACTTATAATTAGCAAAACTTCCAGCATAAGATCCATTTGAAGATGACAACTAATCAGATACAATATATACTCACAGCTTCTTTAATCTGCCCAGTGGATTCTGGGCTGTAAGGTGCAATTTCTAAAAATTATTTTTCCCCTGTCAAATATTCCAATCATGTCTAATGTGAAAGTAGTCTACATTTAAACTGATAAATTAACAGGAGAGGGTTTGGTGGTGGTTTTTTTGTTGTGTTTTTTGTTTGGGTTTTTTTTGTTTTGTTTTGGTTTGGTTTGGTTTGGTTTTTTTATTAAGTGCAGTGAATTTGCTTAATGATCCAATCTTATCAGTGGCACCAAATGTATCCTAACCAGGCACCTGAAAAGAAATACATGAAACTCACTGCAGTTGTGATGGTCACTAGATCCCCGAGTGTGAACGTCTACTGCAGACTTCAGGAAGTGTCTGTCACAACTCATCTATTTTGATGTCCATTATGAAACCCTCCTGGGGTTAAATAATACACAGATACAAGACAGTTTCACCTCCACTGGAAGGGTTTTAAAAATGAAATTAGACATGTTTTTGAGGCAAAATCTTTTGCAGTTAACTCCCCAGTTCTGCACGTATTTCTATAGAATCTATGGCCAAAGGAACTTCCTCTAAACCATTTCCCATCACCTCCCTCTGATCTGTCAACTTCAATTGGGCTTTTCTTATAGCACTACTTGTCCTATACTGAGAGGATAACAAACAAACAACTCAACTTATCCTTCTAGTTTTATAACTGCAATCTAAAATCTGGTTTTATTCTACTTGCTTAAGTGTCTGAACTGTTTCAACATACAGTATTCACTACTGCACATTCTAGACTACTGCACTTTACCTATTTCCATCACTTGTCTCTTCTCTCCTAGTATCTGTGGTACAGAAACATTAGGAGAGTCACTTTTGTCACTCTGAGGCTACCCCCTCTTAATAAAATACTTGGGCGAGGCAGAGAAATTCCAAATGCAGAAACATCTATTAGCATACTTACTGATCAACCAGACAGAAATGGTAAGTTCTAATACGTAGAATCACTGGGGCTATCATTTCTTTTTAACTGTTTGTTTTATTTTTAAATTACCTTATGTTAGAAGAAGTGAAATGAATTGAATTCTTCTGAATGGAATTGTCCAACAATCACCTTTCCTCTGGGGGGATTTTTAGGAAGAAAAATGTATTCCAAATCAGATTAACCGAGAAGCTGGAAAAGCATCTTGCTAGTTTGACATATGAAGCAATCAAAAAACCAAGAAGTCCATGAGACCATTCAACTACCATGCAAAGGCCTTGCTAGAAAGACCTTTAAAAACAGAGCTAAACGCAAATACAGTAGATCAAAAAGAGAAGTACTCAAAAGGCAACTCGAACTCTCAGAGCAAATAGTCCTTATTTGTCTGCAGTTTATAAGGACTTGCCACAACCTGGAGCAAATGGCATATTAAGCCTCATCTGGAGAAAGGGCCAAAACGTACCAATTATAGATTTCCAGCCAGACACTTTCATTCCCTAGTTTAGATAACATGATTTCCTCCACCCTCACCATTTATCTGCCATTCCCCAAACAGAAATTACTCTTGACTGGGAGGGACAGCACCACTACAGACTACAAAATTTGTGCCAAATGCTTTAACTGAGGAAATATTCTCAGGTTTTCATTTGATTTATAATGGGAATTGGAGTCTTAATATTGGAGTCTTATTACATCACTATTTTGTAATTTACTTTTGTGTAACAACTATGGCAAAGATCATTCTGTCACTCTGTAAGTAGAGAGAAAAATCTCAAAGGCAATCCTCCGTTGTTGCTCTTATCCAGATTGTTATCAATTCTGTCTTAGGCTTGTATCACTCACTTTGCCCTTTCTCTTTCTTGCTTTCTCTTTCCCCTCCCCCCCCTTCTTTTTTTTCCTTTTTCCTTTTTTTGTTTAAAAGAGAAAGGGACTTCATACTCTGAGCCACTTGTCTGCAACCTGCTCTGGCTTCTGTGAAGTTCCCAGATGACCTCTATGGTAAATGCTCCGATGTGACAGGTTCTAAAGACTCCGTGTTACCATGGGTTGTTTTCCATACATTCTAGGCAAGTTTTTGAACAATCAGCCAATGCCTCAGAGGGGGAAGTACTCTAGATTTCACATCTCTGTAATCCATCCGCTCAAGAGCAGTCGTTGACAAATATACTACAAATAAGCTCTGAGAGTAGAGGATGACTAATTGTCTGTTAAATACATCTTCTTACAAACCAAACCTGTATGAATGAGCAACAAAGCATCACAACTGATGGTGCAAAGGAATAGGCAATTGCTGTCAATTCCTGTCTACATTTAGCACTCTGTAGACAAAAATAGTAACTTTTCAATTCTCTGTTATTTTGTTTAGCAAATACAGGTGTAGGCAATGGAAGAAATGATGAGCATTTCCTTCATAATGGTCACCATCACGGCTTCTTCTTTCAGATAATTTCTTATTCATGGAATGCTAGTAAATGAGTAGACAGAAAATGACATAAGCGTAAGATAAACAGCCAGTGTGAGAAATAGGCTTCCTATGCATTTCCTCCCCCGCTACCCTCCTCCCACCGAATGAAAAGAACTCCAGGATTAAAACAAACCTGTTCAGTCATTTCTAACTCTTAACCAAAATATTTCCGAAGTACTCATGCACCACAAGACAAGAACAGATGATGGAAAAACAATAACACAAATACCCACTAGAATTAAGAAAAGCAATCTTGCTTGAGCTGTGTTCTACTCTTCATTGTACTTCTGTTCCACTAGCATATTAGCAAGTAAGTTGTGATTAACCATTAGACAAACATTTGAAATTTATATAAGCAGATGAATACCAGTAAGATGTGAAGTCTGCATTCCTAAACAGGGAGCAAACAACTGCAAACTACCCCTTTCTTATCATAGTTAAATAACACAAACCAAGTTTAAAATTCAGACCTAAAATCGTCCAGGAAATTATTTAGATAGACAAACCAACCTAAGAAAAATGCTGTCTGCTTATGGATGTTAAATGCACTCCATTCAAATCTCTATTGAGAATGGGTTTATACTTGTTTATGCAGTGGCAGGTCGATTAGTGTCCATGTAACTATTAAAATAGTTATAAAGAAATCCATCCCTTACACACTCGCTACATTCCAAAAGTGAGTCTGTCTGTAATGTATTGTCTGCTGTAAAAATAAACCCATGAAACACAGTCAGGGGTTTAAGAGGTTAAAAGCTAAAACAACAAAAACAGAAGATTTAAATAGACACAGAAGAGTAAGAGAGCATGGGAACATACAGACTCACTAACAGACCGGATTCAACAGGTATGAACCACCCTACTCTGACTTTTCTACTGTTACACCTCCCATAAGCTTTCCTTCCGACTGTGTCCCCTCAGATCTCCTTTTAGGCTGCTGGCCCTTCTTGGGGCAAGGGAACCAAAGCGAATAGAGCGCGCCAAGTTCTGACAACTTTCGTATTCCAACCAGCTTTGCAAAAAAGTGGAACCTACTGACAATCCCTTTCTAAAGAAATATCGACTCAAAACCTGGTGATGAAACACAAACGTCTTCACACAGTGTCAACAATCCACAGCAATCCACACAATGATCAAAAAGCAACAAATCAATACACGTGTACTTTTATGACTTCGCCTCTCTTTCACTGTACAGATAGTCCAGACTATGGTATGACAGATACACTTTTTATGCTTTTATACATTTTGGGCACACATTAATAAGAGACTTCCTTCTCAGAAGTATTTCTGAAGTAAGAAAGAGATTTTTCTGTTCACAGAAAATAAAAACTTCACTGTGCAATTATCTGGTTTGATGAACGTTTCAAATATTAACAGCAAAGATCAAGAAAAAGGAAGAAATTATATTACAAAACTTCAGTAGCTTGGCAAATTGAAGCATCAGAAGCCAGAAAACAGATGGTGAGTTTATAAGGAACGTGTTTCCATGAGCCATACGATGGCTCTGCTATGGCTGTGGTCAACAGATTTCTGTTACTGCTTATCCCAGTACCAACACTTACGGTCCAGCAACAAGAACAAAACTTTAAACAGGTAGATTCAAAGAATTGATTTGCAGCTAAATGTCAATACAGAAGAAATGGACCCTCCAAATTACTCTGATGAAATGACTTATACTAAGTACCAATAATAAGTTGAATGCTGTCTACTAGAAAACTGCATTAAATCAGTAAATAAGGATTTTTCAGCCTCACTAAGAAGAACAAAACCCTCTTAGGGAATGTCTATGTTTAGATTAACTAGCAGGATTTGGGGTTTGCTTATGGCCATTGACTGTCGGGACACTTGAAGTATCTTGACGGATCAGACGTGTGATACAGACAGAGACTGAATTCCTACCACCTTAAAAAATGGGGGACCAACATACTGAGGACCAACTCGCATCCTATTCACTTAATATATGCTGGACTTGGACTGGAATAAGTGACACAGATGGAGCAGTAGTAAATATTAAAATTAGCGAAGCAGAGGAAAAAGCATTAGCTGTAGTACAGAAAACAGAAGGGAAGCAAAGGTGACTAATACTAAAGAAAAATGGGTTTGTATGTTGGATGCAGTCATTACAACAGGGACGTAAGTGACGTAAATGATAAAGGGACACATGCAAAGGGAGAGGTACAAAGAGAAATCATGAGATAGTAGGTCATGCTGAACAAATCTGATTAACTTCTGTGAAAAAGTCGCAATAAGAACTGATGGGACAGACTAACAGACATAATGTATTTGGACTTCAAGATGGCTTGTAATACTTCACAGCAGAAAAAGCTAGGGTAAAAGGTCAGTAAATACAGTGCAGATAAACATGGAAATTCTAAACTGAATTCAAAACAAGGTCAGCAAGAAGCAGCAGATAGGTAAAAAACAGATAGAACACTGACAGATCTGAAAATGGCTAAGTGTTTGACCCCCCTCTTACTTGGACAAGGTACCGAAGATAGACAAAGGGACTTCTGAAGAAATTAGAGCTGTGGCCATAAAATATCAAATTGGAAGGAAGGTTTGGTAATGCAGGGAATATGGTCAGAGTCCCAGTGAGCCTGCTTAAAACTCAAAACTAGATTATTTGCTGCTCTTCCATTATTGAACTTCTAGGCTAAAAATAGAAAACACAATGAGACTTGCAAGAGACCCACTACACTGAAAGAAAAGACAACTGGAAAACATTGCTGTAACTTGAGAGAAAGTGGTCATTTTCTATCTCTAGGCAAGTCCTGTCAACACATGTTTCTGATTTTGTAACTTTCTAATTTTAAGCTTCACCAACTGGAATTTTCTCTTCAAATCATTTTAGAAGCAATTTAATTGGGATATTTGCAGGAGAAGCCAAACTTTGATCACAAGGAGGGCTGTATTTACCTGAAAATGCTATTGCATGAAGAGAAATTCAGTAAGTATTCTTATGTTTAAAGTTACAATGAACTGCTTTTCATTCGAAGAAGCACAGTGTCTTTCATTCCCTCTACTTCCACAACAGTTTGTTTTACTAAACTGCTATCTATTGCCTTCCATGTAGATTGTAAGCTCTCTGAGACAGGAACTGCCTCCTTACACAAAACAAAAAAAACAAACAACAAAAAATTTATTTATACAGCATTCGGCACAGTAGGATCCTGACCATAGACTTCAAATTGAAGATGTAAATGAAGAAGCTCTGTAGATTTAATAATATATTACATACACCTTTGGCTATGACGGCTCTGCCACACGATCAAAAACAAACACAAGGTAAATTTTTGAGGATCAGATTAGGCAGGCATTTAAGTATGCGTACACCATGAAACAATGGATTTTGAAGATGACAGAGGACAGTGAAGTTGGTAGAAGACAGTCAAGTAACCACTCTACTAGCTTGACGGTGGTAAAAGAATGCTTCCAATATTAGAAGGCAAAAGGATTTTCTTCATGATGTTTTAAATATAGACCTTAACATTTGATTTATATATTCCATTGACACCTTCAACAGATTGCACTGAAATGACAAACAGTGGCATAAGATAATTGTAGGCAAAACCTTCAAATGCCTAATTAGTTTGCTTAGTTATTCTTTCATAATGTTCTGAGACATTAACACAGCCCCTTCCTCGCATTTTTCAGCACTTCACATTCTTCATTTTCAAAGTGCTTTTGTGAACTGCAAGAAGTGCCAGACACTTGCTTGTTCCAAGCTTAAGTCAAACCATATTGTGCGTTACTCTACTTGTAGGTATGGATCTTTCTAAAATTAAAAAAGCCACCTCGTTTCCAACAGAGGTGTTCAACACTATTTACTTACAGAGTCTGCCTTACTTCTAAACTTATTTCTCAGCATTGTCCCATTAACAGTATTATGTTGTACAAAGTACTCTACAGGTGGCGAAAACTAAACAGCTAAAGGCAGAAGATAAAAGAAAGGAAGTTCCTCATTTTACCTCAGAATTCTTTCCCTGTTCTATCACTCTTCTCCCCTCATCTTGATTACAATCTTTTACAAATAATTTTTATTTTATCTACTCAAAATTATCAATAGTGCAAGGATTTCTACTGCTGTATTTTCCTCAGCCTCATCCACAGAAACAGGAAAAGATTTTTGCGTCTAAAGCTAATTCTACTTCCAATGTCTCATACTCAGTAGTATATAATTGTATTTTGGTCATAAACACTGTGAAGATCAGCGTGCCTACTAAAAACGAAACAGAAAGAAAAATCAAAACCAGCAACAACCACTGCCTTGGGCCTCATCACTCCTAAATACTGTGGAGAGTTTGAAGGTCCTTGAAACAGTTGTTTTGATAAGCTAAACTGAAGGCTTAGCTATTACAAATCCTTCTCTCTAAACACAATCTGCTCCAAAATTGCTATGTTGTAGAAAATGAACTTTACATAAGCAACAAAGCTGACATCAGATATGCAAGTGGAGATCAAACGGGACTCCTGTGCAACACCACATACTGCATTCACCTATGAGGAAGTATTTCCCTACACATCCTGCTGTCTGTGAACACACACGGGTCTGTCCGCGCTTTCAAAGCTCATGGTCCTGATTCCCAGATCTGACTGGCTGTCTAACAGTCTTATCCTAAACACCTAATCACACGTACATCAGCTAATAACCATATTCTTTGCATCAAATCTTACGTGATCTTTCTCTGAAAAAGGATTAGCATCACTGGTGTTCATTGCTGCTACCCCACAATTAGCAATCAAGCGGGCTGCCTCTTCAACTACAAGAAATGGGGGGCATCAAGTGAAACTAGCAGGTTAGCAGTTCAAAAGCAGAGGGGAAAAAAGGGGCATAAGTCTTCAGACAGCAGTTAGTTAAACACTGGAACTCAACAGAGAATGTCACGGATGCTTAAAGATGTTATCAGCTCAAGGTTTAAGGGGACAAGTTATCAGAAGAGAAACCCATCAATGACTTCTGGGTAGAAAAATTGTAGGAAGTCTGTAATTACAAAGTGTTAAGGACTCAAACAGAATACAGGGGGAGTACTGCTGCTATATGCTTATTTTACATTATGGGGGTAATACACTTGCTGTACTCTTACATTCTTTCCTCAGACATCTGCTCTTGGCCTGTGCCAGACAAGAAAACAGGGCAACTGGACTTTTAGCCAAATGCCATACAGGTCTGCATGTTACACTTCTCAGTTGCAAAATCTGAAGCCCCTGCAAATACATAGAGTGATGGGTTCACTTGGGTGACTCTTAGTAGAACGGAAAGAGAAACAGTACGCTCCATAGAATGGCCAGACACAGGGAGCTTTTCGCAAAACGCGAACTCCGGAGAAGGAGACTTCTAGCAATGTTCACAATCCTGACATGAAATGTTTAGGCATAACAGAATGTGCACTGATGCCCTGACAGCATTTATCAGCACACCAGTTCCAGGGACAGTGTAGCTTCCATGCTGCACACTGTGCTGTGCCCTAAAGGTATTGCAGAGATCCTAACTGGACTAATGCAGAGTCTCTGGTCCCAAACTGCTGCCTCTCTGCTCCCTCCTCAGTACAAATACCTCCACAGTAGTCACAAAAAGCTCTTCAAGAGGTTTCATAAAGACATTACAAGTACTTCTGAGTAAAATGTTTTTAATTTCTACAGATTAAAAGAAACTTGGATATGCAAAAATTGTACAGTTTGCTGAAAGTGACAGTGTAACTCACTATCCAAGTTAGGATTAGAACTTAGCTCCCAAACACCTTTATCAGGATTCTTTTCAGAAACAAAGGTACGGGAAAAAAATGAGGAATACTCACAGATTAAATTGTTTACAATTTAATTGTTGCAAAACCAACTACAACATATTGATGTTTAAATAGCCATTTCTTTAGGATGATCCTTTTTCCCTTCTCCAAAGTCTATTTTTCATCAGAACAGGAATAAGATGCATCTTTTCCAGCAGAAGGTAGAGTCAAACATTTCCACCTCCTTGTCTCTTTTTGAAAGATGTTAGACACTAGACTGCATCCATGTCTGAAATCCACAACTGTATTGAAAAGGTTCAAAAAGTTTCCTTCTAATTAGGTGTCCAACCCAGAATGAGGAAGAATGCACTAGTATGTACCAGTATTCCTTTACCATTTACATATGTTTTGCCTCTCCTGAATCAGAACACAAATCTGAATTTTTCTATTGAAAATATTTTCAAGCCAAAAGGAAGAAGGAAACAATATAAAATTTAAAACATATTTCAGACCTAGCCTTTACTCCAGAAAGGAGAACTCCAAATGTACCAGAGTCAGCCAATACCTTGATGGTCTGCATGTGGACAGCAATCAATGCCCAGGTTACCAGCCACTTGACTGTTACAGATTACATGTAAGCAGACAGTCATAACAAAGTAACAAAGAGCCTGCAAAAACCTAGCCCTAGAACTAATTCTTTATGACAATATTGTAAGCTCCTTCATTCATAATCTAATATGATTTCTGAAGGTCAGGGAAAACGAAGGCTAAGAAACCACTACAATCTTCCTCTGAAAGTACAGTAGGGCTGGGGAGCAGGCAATAGAGGAAGCTGAAAGTCGGAGACTGACTCTGACATTCTGCCAGCCATGGTACAAAAGTGATAACTGACAACTAATCTTTCTTTAGAGGCTGAAACAAACCAACAAGAGATCACTTCTTAACACTGGTGACCCTCTGAGTTAAACAAAACACATGAACAGTCCCCAGTGAGAAAAAGGCAAAAGGAGAAATAAGAAACAATTTACCATAACCAATCAAATTCCTCTCACGTAAGACTCGCGAGGAAGAAAATTCCCTGCGAGTTGAACTCGAGCGCTAATACAGGGACCCAGACCTCTTGGATAGAATGTTTAGGACATTCTTTTTCTTGTCCTTGTACATGTAAGTTACAGGAATTTAATCATGCTGTTTCCATCACCTAAGAACATTCAAGTACATCAAGCCTGTTGCTTCCAGCATTATAGGGACTAGGCAACATCCTCAGATGATCGCTGTGTTTCATGACCCCTTGTCAGACTAAATCAAAAAAGCAGCTTTAAACTAGACAGTCATGCAGAAATCACCCAGCCTGTCATCATGTGTGCACTCTGAACGTCTCCACTGTTGATACCGTGAAACCAGATAAGTAACAAAAAAGAACTGTAAGCAGCACAGTTGCATATAAAGCCAGTCTTATCAAGCCCCCTTTCCATAACCGTAAGCCCTGCCATCTCTGCAAATTTTTAGTTCTAGCCTCAGCCTCTCTAGACTGTCAAACATCTACTGTTCAAAGTCAAACCCACCCCCCAAATACGTCCAGTGGCTGCAAGAAACAACATCTACATTTTGCAGGTAGATTACAGCAATTTCAGTCCTAATGCTAATACTGAGCACTCAACATCTTAGCATCTGATGCTCAGAGCTCCTGTGAATCAGTAGTACACATTAACTCCTCAACAGCTTGTCCTCCCAGCACGTTTAGTTGAAGGCAGAGGTCCAAAGATACGGCAGCCATACAACATTCCTTGACTTGCTGTCTTCTAAAAGTATGGATCACATATCATTTATGTAAGGCCCAAATTACTTACTGCCAAGATCTTCCAGACAGCAGAAACGAATTGATGAATAGGCTCACCTTCAGGCTAACCTGAATAGCAAAATCGAAACTTCTACATTAGATCAGTCTCTTGCCTAGGTGTAACTGACCTGTAAACCTTCTAGAGCTTTCCACAACCAGACAAGAATTTTTTGGCTTTCAGTAGCAAAGATCTATAGAAACTTTCAAATATCTTTAAGTCCACAGACAAGAATAAAAGACTTTAAAGAATTCAGCCATCTGACCTGAAGAATAGGCAGGTCACCACAGGTAAGAATGAGAAGAGAGGTACAAGTAGCATAATAAATTCAGCTGTCCTTGTAGGCAATATTAGATCTGACAGAGCCCGCATAGAAACTTGCACTATAGCTAAAAGGCAAAGTCAAATCAAGATGCCAGCATAGCAACTACAAGCACATGTACACAGTGACCCATATTAACCACTATTAACTCTCCCTTTTTGCTTTAGAATGTAACCAATGAGCTAACTGCCAGCTTCTCATCAAAATGAAGGATGTTTAGTATTTTTAGCCAAGGAAAAAGGGCATACACCACAGCTGTACATTCAACCATACTCACGGGAAAGAAAAAAAGGGAAGCACCTTGTGTTTCTGCAGAAAATAGTTCCATCTCATTCTAGTACATCCAGTGAGATGTACAGAGCACGTTCAGTTTGAAGCTCCCTGTTATATTATCATAGCTGGCAAGCACCAGTACATACACTATCATGGCACATTATAAGGGCTATATGCTTGCCTTTACGTCACATGAACTAAAAATGGAATGATACGTAGATTAATATGGGCCTCCACAAGGACTACATGTCAATTTGTAAAGCTTGAATATTTTCTACAGTAAGGCCTTAGCTGGAAGACTAAAAATTGAGCTTTGGGCACCATATTTAACAAACATGTGTATAAACTGAATACAGACAACAGAAAAGGAACAAGAACAAGCAGATACGTAGACCACAAGATCTGCAAGGAAAAATTGAAAGAACTAGAACATGAAATCTAGAGAAGATGGGGGTGGGGGGGAAGGGACATGATAGCAAGTATTCAAATACATAAAAGGCTAGTACATAAAGGGGACATAAGCTCTTCCCCCATGAACACAGGGGGAATATGAACAAAGCAAAAGTTAAAGGGCTGAAATCATAACAAGGGAAATAAGGTTCAATATTATGGAAAACTTTCTAAGGCTCTGAATAGGGAAGCATGGGATCCGACTGTCTGTGGAAGTTGTGAAATCTTTGTCTTTTTAATTCTTAGTGCTTTGAGCACCCAGAATTACAGGTAGCCGGAACTGATAAGAATTCCAGTCCATTACAGGTAAATAAAAATTTGTATCATTCACTAGAAGAAACAGAAGGACATTTGTAACTCAAGTTAAATGATCTTCATGCATAATTTCAATGAACATTCAGTATTACATTAATTTAATTTATTTAGTTGTTTTTATTTTTTTTATTGCAAATTACCAAGCTAAGACAATGGGAACTAAGCTTTTATGGAGAAGACAGTAAAAGGGCTCCTGATCATACTAGTTTAGGGCCAGCTTGAGCAGGACCTTCAAGTAACCAGCTTCCCATTTGCAAAATGGAGATATAGTGAGAGCTGCTGTTAAAAAATGCTATCTAAATGTTAGGAAGGATTATTAGAGAGCTAAAGGCATCATCATTGTTTGAATCTACACTGCTGTTTGTAACACTGAATTGTTCTCTAGATCTGATCAGCGAGAAAGTAGTTCTCATTTACAAAGAAAAAAAAACCATAATTATCAGAAATTGCAAGCTTTATATATGTGCCCCTCCAAAACTACATCCTTCTGAAGTGGTTAAAAAATGAAAGAGAGTTGAAACAAATGGCTATGCTGGGCGTAAGCACGGCCTTCACTTAAACAGATCTATAAATCATGAGCCTGACACTGGATACGAATGATTGCTGGCAGGGCTAGCACTGCTCCAGGCAAACTCCACAAGGACACATAGTGTATCTACAAGGAAACAGCACCCAACTGACTGTTAACCCTGTGTTCTCTTCCCGAGAAAGTTTCCACTTGCAAGGCAGAGCAGAAGCCTCCTGAATAGTTGTCCCTTTCTATACCAAGTTCAACCAAAACATATGGCAGCACCACAGTAAACTTAAGAGGACACCAAGTCACCAGGACCTTCGTTTTAATTATGGCACAGTTTCACTACTTTTAGAAAACATTCTTTTCTTAATTTAAAATTTTCTTGCAGGTTTTGTTTTTTTTTAATTCAGAAGACATGATAGGATTTTCCTTTTCCCTCTTCAGTTTCCCTTGAAAAGAGCAAAAAAAAGACAAGACTGAAAGACAGATAACTACCTAAAAGGGGGTTGCAGAGAGGTGGGTCTTGGTCTCTTCTCCCAAAAGACTAGCGACAGGACACGAGGAAATGGCCTCAAGTTGCGCCAGGGGAGGTTTAGGCTGGATATTAGGAAACATTTCTTTACTGAGAGAGCGATGAAACACTGGAACAGGCTGCCCAGGGAGGCGGTGGAGTCACCCTCACTGGAGGTGTTCAAGGAACGTGTGGACGTGGCACTTCGGGGCCTGGTTTAGTGGGCATGGTGGTGTTGGGTTGATGGTTGGACTTGATGATCTTACAGGTCTTTTCCAACCTTACTGATTCTGTGAGATTAACTTTCTGGCTTTTATTGAAAAATTGAGCACTTTGAAGCATACCATTATTTTCCTTGAAAATTTTCACTTCTAACAATTCTATTTTAGCCAAAACATTCTTCTTGGACGTTTTAAGTCCTCATCATCTCAGTCAAACAGAACTTCTTAAGTCATCACCAGTGTGTAAACTGCGAATCTATTACTTTTGCACTTTCCTGTTACTATTCCTGCTAACATCCTTGTTCTAATACCAGGTACTGCCTCATGGAAAAATACATAAATAGTCCAGGGACCAAAGATCAGAAACCAGGTCTGTTCTGTTTTGGGCCAGTTCCCCAGACACTTCTATAACCCTATGATTTTGGCATTCTTTGCTGCTTCAACAGGAGTCAGAATATGCCTTAACTCAGAATTGCTTATAGCCTCCAGGCACTTCAGGGAACAGATCAGGAGTCTGAACCCTTCTCAAGCTAACCTTGAACTCAGTTCTGCCCATTTGGGAGCATATGTTCCAGACACTAGGACACCAGACAAAAGATTTATTAGCACGCTACGTCTTGCACCCAGAGAATTCTACCATACAGCCAATACCTGACATCCAGAGACAAGCAGATTTCCAGATATACAGCAAACTAAGGATCTACTGGCATGAGCGGCAGCAAAGGTGCTCCCTGCTCAGCATTTGAATAATCCATTGAAGTGCTCGACTTCCACTCAAAATAAAGAATTAACTGCTTAACCTGGATGACCTGGAGCATCTTCCTGGGTCCCAGTGCCTACTTTTTAGATAGTGTAGTGCCTATAATAGACAAGCGCAAGTAATTTGTTTTTGTCTAGTCCTCTCTTTGCCCAAGTCATCTAAATAAGGTTCGAGGTGCCTCTTGACATATTCAAGGGAGGCCTTCCTACTATTGTTATGTAAGCACTCATTCTTACCAGTGGTGTGAATCAAGAAATGGCTGGTTGCCTCTCTGATGCAGTTGTCTGTTTCAGGCAGCGCATTATTATGTACCTTCACATTTGATCCAAGCTACTCTTTACTGACCTTTCTTCATCCTGTCACTTCTCTCCCTCTTCCCACTTCTTTTCTAGGACACTCATTACAGTATTTCCCTATTGTCATAAACTCTGTCTCTTAGTAAGCCCATTAATCTTATCATCAATACAAACAGTCAAGTCACTTTTCTTTGGAGGGATTTCCCACCATAACCCAAATTTGAGCCCTGCTTCTCAAACTCTGGTGACTGTTAGATTCCAGGCTTCACAGGTGCAAGGGCTTAGAGAGAAACCCTTCATGTTAATTTGATATACTCTGCTGTACAATCATATACAAGCTGCATGTGACAATGAGTGGTACAGAATCCATCTTAATTTTCCACATAATTAATTCAGTTTGCAAATAAAAAAATTTTCCTCATGTCTCCATGCGTGCAAAAAAAGAAGTTACTTTATTTCTTGAACATCTTTCAATCTTCTCTTCTCCTCTAATGATTCTGCATTACTAAAAGGCCTGAATTTCTAATACTATACTCTTTCATCGCCAGAGTCTTAGCCTTGCCCTTGGTTACTTCCCTGTTGGCTGCAAAGGTGGCCAAGTAATGCCTCCAGAGTGAAAGCAGCTTCTGCTCTACCAGGCTCTGACAGCTGTGTACATTGTCTGGCTCCATTCTCCCTGAAAGCCGTTACTGTCACTTCTGCACTAAGTCTCCACCAGCCAAAGGACCAAACATGCCAATTACAATCCTGAGTTGTGGTGAACTAGCTTGCAGCAATGTAACAAAAAGAATGGACATGTTTTACAAAAGCAAACACATTAGCCTTTCACCCTAGAACTCACGACTAGCTTTAATATGAACTGGACTTCTGAGAGGCCCCAGTTGCTTAAGTCATAACTGGGAAACTCTTCGGTAGTGCCTTTTCTTCTTCTGTTTTTGGTAGAAAACAGAAGTTTACGATTTCAAAGTTTTCCTTTCTATCCTGCCTCATGTTTCTCCACTACTGTAAGTTCTTGGACACATAGTCAGAGTTTACCAGAGATCAGCACTGCTAACATACGGCCAACACTAGCTCAGCATTGCAAATTCCCACAACACTAAAAGATGTTTTTAAACTGACAACATAGTAACTTATTTTTAAAATTAACAAGCAGCAGTGCCAACAATCTACATATTTATTTCAACAGTTGTTGCTGTTCCTAACACTCTTCTGGCTCAACATGTTTCAATCGGACCTGCAATCACTTTCAAGGGTGCTGTTTATGTTGTACCCCCAACCATACAGGATGAATGACTGAAAAGTATTTGATGTTTCACTGCAGGAAGGGACAATCTGGTTAAAAAACTCAGCACTGACAGTATATAAGGGTAACACAGTTACAACTACTACGGTTGTGCTCAAGCACAATATTATGCTCTACCATCTCCAGTGCCTATGCTAATGTACTTTGGAAGCATCCTGGGTAATGCCAAGCTTTTCCTACAAAGATGGGCAACAGTCCAACTTCACAGCTCTGGGGACCAGATGACAGTTCTGGGACCACCCCTTGCATGACATTGACAGCTCCTCGCCACCCACACAAACAGAGGAAGAGAACCACTTTAAGGGGTTGTAATGACAACAGCTGGTTCTCTACGCTGCGGGAGTCATTCTGCCATTAGGGCATCGTGAACTGCTCAAACAACTGTTTGCCTGCCTCTTCTAACAGAAAAGCAGTGAACCAGAAAGAAACGTGCACCTAAATCTTTCCGTTTCTGCACCTATGCACCTACACGTTTCAGTTCCTACTCCAATGTACCCTCCTGGGAACTGTATTTCATTAAAGTACCGTGTCCTAAAGACTGGCTCCCTCTAGTGCAAAGTGCCAATAATCTAACACTGTAATTTGAAACACCATGCTACAATTGGTTTTCTTAAATTAGGCATTCCCAGATACCAGACGTCTTGTCTGATATTTCAATAGTTTATAATCTTGCACTGAATAAAACATCTGTAATCTGCTTTAATGGTTAATGTAATAAATACAGATTATGTTCAATTAAACAATTTCTACTTCTCAGTAGGGATTTGATTTCTAGAGTTCACTTCCAACTAGAAAGTGCATGTTATTTTAATAGGAATACACCTACACATAACAACAACAGCTGCCTACAGTCAACAGGCCGCAAATATGATGCCTTTAAATGACACAATTTGTATTCTCAGTATTTTTTTGATCCTGTTACAGCACTGGTAGCTCTGCATACTGGAGAACACATACAGAAAATGGCAATTTCTGATAAGCACCTATGTCAGTACAGTAGTTGACAACTGAAGATTAAGTAGTCTGCTAGAGATTTCAGCATAGCTACTGGATTTTACATGCAACAAATTTCAAAGAGACTTCAACAAGAACCACTTCTGGCCTTGCAGAGAGAGAGATGGGCTTCATACAGATAGCTCCTCTAGAACACTCAAGCAGAGTTCAGAACAGGAAACTGATTTTCTCAAGGTACTGACAAGGCCAAATATCTATCTCTTCCTCTTCCAAAAAGCCTGACTCTCTACTCCCGTCTCCTGCTTACATTAGCTGCTACTTTTATTAGGGTTTGGTTTGGTTTTACACTCCTACCCTCCACATTAACTAAGTCTCCCGGGACAAAAAGCCTCAAGAATGAGAGTTTCTAGGCAGTCTATGCCTTTCGTGCTCTCTCTCTATAGGGAGCTTACCCTCTAAGACATAATAAAGTGAATATTGCTTCTATCAGAATAACTTTTATGACATTAACACCAATTCTTAGACATCTCTGTAACATGTTTCAGTGCTTGAACTCTGTCTATTCATGCTTCATACAACAGTTTACAAATACCAAAGGTAACAAAGAATGAAAATAAAAAGGAAGGTCTGGTGCTTGTAACCCAAAGTCATATGGAAACCTACTGTATTTAAAAATAAATAAATAATGCTCACAACATACCAGATAGGTAGCAGTCAGCAATGTAATTTGAGATTTACAGGATAGTCTGAAGTGTATTTCCTAGTTTCTATGATGCAGAAAGAGTTTCTCCTTCATGCCTTGGAATGCTATAAATGAAAGTTTGCTTTAGGTATTCATACTGATGACCTTTTTTCCCCCCTTCTCCCCCCCCCGCCCCTCCTTTCTTTTAACTACTGAGATGCCACAACATGGGAAAGCTGTGTATAGCCAGGACTGTGCCAATTATGCTATACCTTAAGTGATAATCAGGAGACCTTAAGAAGAAGGGAAGGAAATCATCTTGATATGACAGTCTAGTACTCAATCATGGGCCATGACGACAAGTGTCAGGAAGAGAACAGAAGAGCAGCTTTCCATTCTGAGTTAGAAATTAAGAAAGCACTTCCACGGGAGTGTCATCTTTAAATCCTCTTTAATACTAGAAGCAGAGATGGTCTAACTGCACATATTTTCCAAGACAAAACAAGTCTTAGCGTAAGCCAAATCGCCTTGCAAGTTAGACAAGACACTGGTGCAGCTAAGTAAGATCTTTACGGTTAAGCATAATCTCCCAGATCCACCATATTGCTTTATTTTTTGAGACCTCAGTTTCATTATCCAGATGCTAACTGTTAAGTAGTTCGCATTGCAACATTCCTAAACAGGGTGCTAGGCTCTTTTTTTTTTTTTTTTTTAAACAACTCAAAAAGTAACCAACTACTTTTCGGTCATGTAGCGTGAGTCAACCTGGTAGCTGTTAAAATAGAATTCTGATGTTGAATAAATATTTTCTGGTGGCTAACATTAGCAACAGCCCCTCTGGCAGTACAGGAGGAAAGCACAGAGTTTCTAAATTTCATCCACTGAAGTAATGTGGTGAGTTTGCAACAGATAACTCAAACTGCTCTGGTCTTTTAGAGTCATAGACCTACAGAGTTGCAACCAAAGATGGAGTTAGACTCTCTACCCCAGCAGCATACAATCTTTCTCTGTTGTGCATATGAGGAACATAGTGAGATGTAGTCAGGCCATATAACTTTAGGCACCTAACTTTGGACCCCTGATTCCCTTAAAAGTCAGAAGAGCTCCAGAAGACCATGTAGTGGTATCGATCAGTGTGGAGGTTTTATTTACTAGGGCTCCTAGCTCAGTTTTGTATGGATCACAAGTCTGTTCATAACTGATAACTGTCTTGGCCCCCATTTGTGGTCAAAATGCCAACTTTGAAAGGGACTGCTACAAAAATTCTTGCTGCATTCAGCGTATGCCAAGAAGCCATGAATAAATCTAGCTATGACAACAGAAAGGTGGTGACATTACTGCCAGATAAAGAAAGGACTTGTGTCTAATAACTACAGCAGATGCCACTTTCCTTCTGACTTTTCAGACCAACAAAAATGTTAGAGAAAACCAAAGCAGCACCTTAAGAAACAGAATGGAAGCACTTGTGGAATACTTGATTCCAGGTTGCCTAGGTCAGAAGTGACTCCACTTTACTATTTACATTTACTTGGAGCACAAAAATGCCAGAATTATTCAAAGTTTAATTTTGAGAAAAACTTCTAAGCTACACAAGGAGTCATATCCACGACTGGATCTCTGAATATAACACCATGCACACACAATATTGCCTTTCTTATTCATTTTTCAGAAGCAGCAGTTAATCCTTCATGCAGCTATATGATGAGAAACCTTAACGCGCTAGCCTGAAGGCTACTGTAAGCTGCTGTCTGTATCAGAGGTTCAATTTTCCACTTTAAAATGCATTTGGAATGGGCTAATTAGGCACAAAAAAAAAAAAAAAAAAAAAAAAAACCAAACAAAAACCACCCCAAACAAACACACACTAAAAAAACCCCAAACCCTCCCCCGTCATCTGGTCATCTGCCAGGACGTACTGGAAGCTGATATAACTTGCTCTGAGTCTCAGCAATGTCGCAACTGCTTTAGTTCGAGTGAACTGACACGCAAGCATCCTTGAACTCTGTGTTTGTTAAATAGCACCACCGCCAGGAGCTTGTTATAACAACAGGGAAGGGGAAATGCTCTGTTAATTCCCTGCTGCTGAAGCAGTCAAGAAACACACAGATAGTGGTAGCACATTTTGTAAAGGCTTAAAATCCTCCACTAAACTTTCATGTTTATATTTGAAAATAAACGCAGATAGCTTTTGCTTTACGATACTTGTCACACAAATTACTAACACATAGTAATAAAACAGTCTATGCTTCCTTACAAGACAAAGAATGCTCCAGCTAAGTATCCCAGGCACATCTGCAAAACCGTAAACGTCCAAGGACACAGTCACATACGTAATCCAGCGGAGACAATATGCACAGGCAGACGCATGAAAACACATGAATGCCGAACGTCATATGCATTCCTACTCACAAACACCCAGAACACAGCATTGCACCCTCCTCTGTTATCAGACCAGCTAGAGCACTCAACTCGGTGGTAAGCCAGGACCCAGTGCCTCCAGAAGTACTGACAAATGGTAACTTTGCAAAGATTGGAAGTCTACAAAGGTGTTATTCCAGTTCTCCTGCTGCTAGCAGTGCCTGGCTCTTTCACACTAAAGAAGAAACGGAATCTCACTAAAAGGCCACAATGCCTGGAGATATCTTAAATGAGCTTAATCATCTTCAGTTATGGCTGGATTTTAACTGAGGACTAACATGGTATCTTCTCTGTTTGAGGTAGTATGTAACCATATATTCTAAAAAACATACGGGGCATAATGAAATATGATTATTTTGCTATGATCCATTGATATGAAACCCACTGCATTAGTTTAGAATCAGTAATAAAAATAGTCTTGAAAATGAAAACCTGTAATTCCCACTGTGGTGGATGCTGGTCCAGGGACTATTTTTAGTCAGTGGATCACACACTGGTAATATGAAAAAAAAATGAATGTTTTCAAGGCTTCCTTTTCCCAGCTGCTAAATCACATTTCAGACAACTTTACATTAAAAATATATAGGGTTAAATATTTTCATTATATCTATTTACTGCAGAAAAATTTATCAGGAAGAACACGGGCATCTTACAGGATTGCAAATGGCAGAGACTAGAACCTCACAATACATTCCTCAAGAGGCATCCACTCTTAGAAAAAAAAAAAAGAACAAAAACCAACAACAAAAACCCCACAAAACTTTGAGACTATCTGCAACTGGGTACCTGATTATCTAGCAAGTTCAATAATGCATATTGACGAAGTATTGTGTTTCTATGAGATACAATGAGGTCTCAGGAATGGGAAAAATACCAAGAAAGTAAGTTGTACAGATTTTCATGGGAATCAGACGCTACAGTGATTGAGGGACAATTAAAGACCACTGTGGTAGATACAGCAGTGAGAGTTCTTGCTGAAGAGAAAAGATCTGACTTGATGCTATGTGGTGGAGCATTTTTTCTGTTTGTCTATTTTTACTACAGTTTCTTTGCCAGCATCTTCCATTTTCTATTTATTTGTAGTTACTATAGTCTACCAAAACAATTTTCTGTGCTGGTTGCCTACAAATAAAGTGGTTGGTTTGGGTTCCCCCCCCCCCCCTTTTTTTTTTTTAATAAGAACTGTATTTGGAGGGTTTTTTTATTCTTTGTGATTCACCTGTGTGGTGTTTAGTGCTTTACAGCTTAAGAAAGAGCCTGAGTTTAGTTTAAGACTGGAGATACAGAGATGTCCCAGGAAACAGAAAAATAGCGAGAGCTGATAGCGTGGCTTTCCAGCAGATACTGTTTTCCGTAACAGTGGGTCACTAGTGGGAGACCCTGAAAGATGAGAAAAGGAGGAAAAATTAAAAAAAAGGGAAGACGTGCCAAGTGTAGGAACTGGCATGAAGGGAAGGCAGGAAAATTCAAGTGGGGGAAGGAATCCTTCCAAAATGTTAAATAATAAAATTAAGCTGTAATAACAGCATTAAAATACAGTTAAAGGTAGATTTATAGTCCCATATTTTACCTCAAACTACAAAATGTGCATTCAATGCGAGTCTGCTCAACTAAATGGTTGCATAGGCAGAAAAGAAAGAGTTAGAGAAGACAGTGCAGCCTTATTTCTTTCTCTCACAGATTTTGTTAATTGAAAGTAAAATTGTGCTTATCATTTGAACAACGTCAGGTAAACACTGCATGCAAAGGGAAAAAAAGTAAAAAAGAAAACTGAGGTAACTTCATCCCCCCTCCCTCTTCACGTGCCTTCAGGAAACAGAACAGTAACAGAAATACATCAACTCTTTTCAGTCAAGATACAACTTTCATTCCAGCAGTTTGAATCAACTCCACTTTAAATATGTAATCGGCCAGATGCAAAGTGCCAAACTCATCTGTTACTGCTCACAGAACACTCCCTCTACATTATCAATATACTGCCCAGAGACGAGACGTGCCGAGATCCTCACTGGAAGACCATTGTACATCGATGAGCGAGTGATCCACAATGCAGCCGACATGGGCATGCCCGGGCCTGTGCTGTGCTGTGCGGGGCTGCACATGCAGCGTGGCCTTCGGGCCGCGCTGATCCCTCCGCCACAGAATACGCTCAGTCGGCTCACTCTAAGAGAGGAGCAGCTCCCACTCGGTGCTGGTGGCTACGCCACCTGCACGGCCTTGCCTTTACCTAGCAGTGCAGCAAGAAGTTCTCCTGAGAGCATTGGTTCTGTTTGACTGTAGAAGTGATAGACAGAGTTGTTTCCTTGTAAGAAAATCATATAATAGCTCGATTGACTGAAAAGCAAGAATCTCTGCTCGTAGATGAGGTCTGCATGGCGTGCTGCGTGTGGGTCAGAGTCTTGTTTAAAGCTACATGGCTCTCAGCATCTAAAGGGGTGTAAGATTATCTATGCTATTCTCTTCTTACAGCATTAGCTCTAATAAATAACATTTTAAATTACATCCTACAGAGTCTGAGTGCCTTTCTTACTGGGATAGTAATGGACTAAGCACCTCCTAGTGCAAAACAACATGCCGCATTTTCAAAATATAAAGGGCAAGAATAATAGTTCCTTGCCTCTCTTCAATACAGCTCTACCATTTTCATTAAAATATCCAGTAACAGATTCTGATTGGCTGCTTGATTTCTGGAACTAGTTACTGCAGATACGGATGGGGATTTAAATAGTGTTGTGGGGGTACTGGCCTGGGGAGGGTCTACAGGATGCAAGCATGATCTCTTTAGCTCTACCAATTATTCAGCCAAGACAACACCACAACGGTATCAAAGCCTTTGGGAATAGCTTAGAATTTCTTTCTAAAAGCCCCAAATGTTAGTGCAAACATCATAATGTTCCTCATCTTAAAAATCATACTCTACATTGCTTTCCCAGGTGTGAATCACACCCTGTTGGACTTTATTTACATATGCTGTATTTTATTTTTCCCTTGGCTTTTGACAGCAGTGCCACATAAGGAACTCTGCCAAGGAAGCTCATAGACAAACAGACTGGTGCTAGCTCAAACTTTCAGAGCTTAATTAATGATTTCTGTCTTTTTCATTTATGCTTAAATATTCAACAAGCTGATTTGTTAACCACCATAAGCAAAAAGAATGGATCCAGAGAGTAATTTCAGAATGCACAGCAAGGCTGCTCCAGAAGCCACAAGAGTAATTACCAGGGACGCAGACAGTTCGCATGCTGGTCCTAAGGCTTAGCAGAATAGCCTCATCCCTTCCACACGTAGTCAGGTTCTGAAAGCGAAATACTCTTTCCACCTACTGACCTTGGAGCCTCTCCATGTAACCTGACTAGTTCAGTAGCAGGCAAGGCATTATGTCTCACTCTATCTGCCTCTGGGATAATCAGAGCAAACTCCGAGAGACAGAAAACAAAGGCTGTGAATTCAAGTATAGATGCCACATAAGCAGTGCTATGGGAGTTTTGATCATGAACTGCCTCATGTTCACAGGCTTCCTGGCTCATGCTTTCAATTTTGAGGCTCCGCAACTAGAAGGTACTTGTCTGCTTAAATATTTCCCAGACTAGTGTTCTTTTAGCTGAGGTTCACAGACCCTGCGTACTACTACATCTATGTGACCTTTGAAAGGTAACTAAGAAAGGTGAAGCTTTTGTCAATTAGTTTAAATTCACTACACAACCTGGCACCTCAGATATTTTAAAAGACAAATTTTCAAAAGCCGAAAGCCATTCAGAGGAAAAGGAAGCACGCACTACAGACATAACTGTGCATTAACTCACTTCACTTCATGAAAGGCATTAAGACACCCGCAACAAAAAGGATCCCTTTGCTCAAAACGGCGTTCATCAGCACTAACAATATTGTCCACAACCTGTGACATGGGCTACCGTTGGCTGTTTATGGCTAATGAATAAATACCACTACCACAAATTTCCTTGTCTTCCTAGTTATTTGTCATTCTTTTGCAGTCCTTCCATACAGCAGTAAGCCTGTGCCATGCTGACTCTATTTCTGAACACAAGGCTTGCACAACTGTTTTCCTCTGCTAACAGATCGTCCATGTGTCAGGTGATGTCACTTCAACACCACAACCACCAGGCCCCGACAAAGGCAACTAACTGAAGGCTGCTGAACAGTGGTGGGAGTGCTAGCCTAGCCTTAGCAAGAGCACCTGGAAAAGAACTGACAGGGTCCTATGGTCTACATTTATCAAAACTGGTAAAACCAGCAACATTTGACGGTTGCACTAGTACCATTATTCCAAAGTCTTCTGTCCTCCACACCTCTTTCCAAGCAACTTGCAGGTATTACTGACCTCATATCATCTCTAGATAGTAAGTAGGCATCTACTACTCAATTAGCAAGTTCACTTGTTTCTGTGAGGCTCATTATGTTCTTTTAGTACAGTCTAAAGAAGGAATCAAAGAGAATAATTTCAATTCCGAAATTGTAAGACTGCTTAAATATAAACAATTGAGGTTAGAACATGAAAATTGACAGTTAGAATAGGATCACTGGATGACAGCCAGCCTTAATGGGAAAACCAATGGAAATTCTACTTGAATCAGAAAATAAGGAGAGAAGGAAATGGCATATTTGAAAAACTAAAAGTCTTCCATAGCCACCCAAGTACCGCTGTGAGGATCTCCAGTATCTCTTCTTCCACCGAGAGTTTAGAGGTTAACTATATTTTTGCCCTATTCTGACTTTATCTCAGAGCAGTAAGAATGCTATAAAGGGTCCACAGAGTAATGGCATACACAGTCTCTAAGCTCTGAAGTGAACTGTGAGGACATCAGGAAACTGGACTAGTCAGAGCCTCTACAATGTGTAATGATACAAGATTTTAAATGGCAGTTGAAAACAACTGCCTGAATTGCTCTATCCTCAAACTACTACAGGGCAGCAGTGGTTAGGAACACCTCTTTTTTCTGAAGAGAAAGTACTGATTACGTTATCTATCCAGTATTATTACACTCGATTCATAAATGAGTAAGAAAATGGGTGGTTTCAGGGAAAACAGCTATCCAATGGCAGCTGATATTACAAAGTGAAACACTGGGCTTTTTTTAAAACCCTAAGCCAAATCTCTTAGAACAGTTGCTTCAAACGTCACTGTCAGCAACATCACCCGAGAGTAACAGGCACCACTTTATCCTTGCTTTTAAGAGATAAAATACAGATACTGCATGATACAGTGAAAAGCACCAAAAGAAAGGCCAACAGACGACACGAATCAGTAACATGAACAAGGAGATAAAGACCGTTAGTGATTTAGCAAACTGCTTCAAGCTTTTTCTCTCTTCTTCAGTAAAAATGGGGCTACCTAGCAAGCGCATAGTCCGTGTGCTGGATTTTACATCCGCAAAACATATGCCTACCACCACTGATATACCAGCGGAACAACCTGACAACTGGTGCTTCCTTCCAAGCGTGACAGAAGCGACCCTCTCAGAAAAAGGTATCCTGCAATGTAGTCAAGAAGTGACGAACAAACACATCTGTTGTTTTAGATGTTTAAACTGCTTTGAGCTCTTTCCTAGGTGCATCTGGGCTGCTAAATAAGAAAGTAACAGCTGGACTGGCAGAAATTTTCTTGAGGTCTGAGCTATCAATCCAAGCCAGTTTATTTAGGCATAGGTATTCTGACATGTTTTCCCCTCCAGCTAATCTCTACATGTAACGATGATGCGCAAAAAGGAATACTCAGGGTAAAGATACCTGAATCCTCAAAGTAATAAACAGAGTAGCTGCTCTAAGACTTCCTTTAAGTATTATAACCCAACACAGAAAATACAGAAAGGTGAGATTTTGACTGCAGTCCCATGACTTTAAACACATAGTGCTTCCTAGTTCTATTGTGTCAATATTTATAGGAAGTAAGCAAACAAAATTATTTAAGTAGTAAGATTTTTCCCCTCCCTCGCTAATAGTATGGAACAGTACATAAATTTAAAGAAATGTACTGCTTGGGTTGAAAGTGCCAAATGTATCACTCATCCCTACGAGATTATAGATCTTTCTCATTAATAGCTAGATTGCAATTAAAATATCACAGCACTTTTGCAGACAACCATAAAATATGGCAGTAATACCATTTTATGTTGGACATAATGGGGTCTCCAGCACAGATCACGAATGCTGAAATACAAAATGGTTTCAGCCACTTGCTAAATCATTTGGTAAGGGAGGGAAAAAGAAAAGGAGAGTTAGATGAGCAAAAGAGGAAGAAGAACTGTCAGATTTAAGATGAGGACACCTTGGAAATAAACTATTAATCAACTACCTTATGAGTAGAAATGTGAACAAATTCAGAGTTTAATTAAACCTTTCTTACTCTTTCCATTACATGGTTGTAAAATTCTTCCAACCTTAGTACGATTCAATTAAATAAACTTAAAGGCAACATAAAATAAATCCCAATTAAAGATGCCATTCTCAAGTCAATTCACAAATATAAAGGCAGACCACTTAACTAAATTACCAAAAAACATAAAAAGAAATGCCATTGTCCAAACACACACATCTGAGTATGACTAACTAGCAGAGCAAAGACAGAAAAGAGATTGTGCTTGCAGTAAATGGCACATGGATAAGCAGATTTATACAAATGCTTTCCTGAACTATGACAGCGGGGCAGCAAAAAAAAGAAACAGAAAAAGGGTGCAATTTCAACTGCAATTCTTATTCAATCTGATGAGAAGCAGAGCTTGTGCTTTAGGTTATGCATACATTTCATTTTCTTTCTCTTTGGTATACACTTCGGTGGCTCATCCCTAGTCATGGCTTCTCTCTATTTGAGCTCCGCTTTGCTGCCTCTTTCCTTCCCTTCAGCAGCTTGCTAGCCCGTGATCTATTGCCTCCTAATCATTCAACACCAGTCAGGCTGATGTGCGTTTCTTCTCTGCCCTCTCTGTACACTCTGCTCCTGGCTTACCCCCGCTGCCTGAATCTCCGAGGCGCCTTGCACCTTTAGTGCTGCCTCTTGCACTAGCTCTGTTTGTGCCTCTTTCTGTCCTTGAGAGCTGTAGCTATGTAACACCCATTTGCTTGGACTGTTTCCCTACCAGTGACTTGTTCGGGGCTAAACTTTCCCCGAGATCCCTTAGGAGTTATGCGAGTACAGGGATCTTAGTAGCCACTCTACTAGGAGCACAGCTGCTTCTACAAAGGAATGATCTGTAAATCTGGTCTCAGCCTATATACCATGCTGTGAGTTTCCCACTGTAACTCATACTTTGTCATCTCTAGTTTGCAGTAATAATATTTCTTTTATTCACCATTCTTTTAACGTAGTGATAGGCTGTATCTTAGCAAAAGAAAAAAATGTGTAGTATATTTTCTTGGATAGTTTTTGAAGTCAGAAGGTTCTATTTCAAGGGACTACTGCCACTGGAGTCACTACCTCCTGGAGCAAGAAAAGACTATGGTGCCAAACATTCCTCCAACCCCAAACAAATAAATTTCTAAAGAATATAAAGTATTCCCAGGAATTCTGGCCAGTAGATAGGTATACAGTAGCACATTTAACAGGAGCTACTGTACAGCCAAAGAACAGGCTGCTTAGCACAGCTAATACTGACTTTGGAGCATTTAGATTTAGCTGCATTTTATGCAGACCCTGTGCAAGATGCCAGTAGAGAGATTATGTCCACCCCCAAGTTTGACTTGCTGAGTCTAAGCATGTCCAGGTAAGTGTGATGTGAAAAAACAAACACCTTAAATACAGCTACTTACTTATCAGTAAGGGCTTGAGTTTGTGTAACCTACAGTATCTGTGTTTCCCGGCTACTTCCAGTGCCAGAAAAAAACAACTAAAATGTGAATATACATACGCCTAAAAAGTCTGTGCAGGAGCTGAGACAAGTATAAGAGTTCAGAAGTCTATTCCACCCTGAATGATTCTAAGCTTTTAATTCTTTTTAAAATTACTATTATTTTTTTTTTCTTTTGTCTAAAAATTGAGGGGGGAAAGCTAACATTTGAATGCCTTTCAAAAATATTGTCCATTCTATGTCAGGTTTCTTCTTGCTCTTACAGAGGTGATGGTCAGTATGTAGGAAAATCCAGGTGCAACTGCTTTCTCAGGAAGCCCAATACCAATGTCAAAAGAAGAGAAAGTATACTGGGCAAAACATCTCTTCTACACTTCACCTAAGGATGTATTACGGCACAGTACCACAGCCAGGATACGAGGCTACATATATTCTTACTTTTATAAAGAAGCATAGTGTGTCTATAATCATAACAACTTAAATCTAACTACTTTCTCAGTGAGACAAAACAGAAGAGATTACCACAAACTGGATTCCTTTTTTACAAGCTTCATGAAGTAATGTACAGAAGTTGAGGCAAGAATTCTTAATATATGTATTATTAATACTAAAAGAGTAACTATTTTCAACTTTCAACAGACTGGCAAAGAAAGCACCCATTCGAACAATGAGAACTGCATAGAACGTTACTGAAAGAAAACTGCAGATGAATCTCCATGGTTTCAATACCAAACCATGAATACTAACAAAAATTCAGATCACAGAATAGTAAGGAAAAACAAAGGTAATCTTATTTCTAATAAAATAAAAAGGTCATTTAGGGAAACAAGTACAAATGCCAAAAAAAATGCCAAACCCAGCTAGGGTGCTATAACACACCATGCCCCAAGTTCTTTGCAGTAGGGGTAATGCTTGAAACATACATCTCTAAGTAGTACTGTTAGATGCAGGACGTTCATCGCAGATTTCCGGTAACAGTTCTGTCAGACACTGCAAGATCTCCCTCTCCACATTATCTTCAAACATACCCGAGTGAAAGGGCAAACAGAAATTTGAAAGACATGATTGCTTCTTTTGTGGGGGATACGGTTACCCACTGAGACAGGAACATACATGAATTCCGATTTGCAATCATTTCCACTATTTATGAGGTCACTGGACTTGCTCCTGCTGAGCTCAATTTAGCAAGAGCTTTGGCTAGATCAGTGCAGAGAATATTACAATCACATTGACTTGGTGATGTCCAAACTACCACAGATATGTAACTCAAAACTATCAATAGGCTGAAAGGTATACACGTTTCAGTAGACAGCCAGATTTAAAAAGCTAAGATGTAAATACAAATTAAATAATGGCCTGAAAGGCAACATTAATTGCGAGTTGAGATTGAAAGGACGCAGCTCATGCACTAAGGCAGGCATACTGAAGTCAACAAGAACTTCAGATCACAAAAGGCCTCAGTTTAAAGCAAACAAATAAAAATAATCCACGAAACAGCAACAAAAACCCCATTGTCTCATTTCCATCACAGAAAGAAGAAACATTTCCCCCGCCACCACCCCATCTTCTGAATGCACTGAGCACCATCTCATTGCATGACTTGCACAGGATTCGTGTTTCAGTCTCGTGTTTCCCTAAGAGAGTTGTCTAACCATCACTGAAATCAGGAGAAAGTCAATGGCTATAAATACAGAATGTATCTGTTCTGTAAGATTCTTTCTCTTTAGCTTATGCATATCTAAACAATGCTTACAAAACATACCTAAATTTTTCAACACCTTCCTTATAATTTATCTTTTTTTGGCATCCTATATATCAAAAAAGGATTTGAAGCAGGAAGTACCACATTTTATTTAACATTCACAAGAATTTTCATGTATAGAATCCTAAGAGAATTGTCTCTTCAGTCAATGATGGAAATTAGAACAGACTGCAAACGTACTGCTGGAAAATACTACGGCCAACACGTGCACGCTGACCTATCGGTATGCACTCTCAAATGCCACACCAACAGTTGAGCTCCAGAAAACCCTAAAAAAAAAATTGACTGAGAGGGGAAAAAGCAGCAAGCAAACTTCAGCATAAAAGTCAAGCAGCACACTAAGAAAAAAAATAATCTAAATTGTGTCTTCATAATGCTGAGTTTGAAACTGGCAGTTATAGATGAAGAGAGACCTTTTGAGTTGTCAATGGCAGGTCCCCAAAATCACTGGCTCCATGTGCAGCCGAAGGCCAGAAAACACCAACAAAATGCAGGCTATCCTCAAGAAAGGTGTTAAGACCCAGACAGAGGACAGCATTCTGCTGCTATTGAAAACAAATGGATGACCTGCCCTTTGAGCACTGAAGCTGTGGGGTCCACGTCTTTAGGAGAAGGTAGCACAGTTGGCAGACGTATAGAAAAGGACAAGTAAACTGATTATGGAAAGGGAATGGCTGCCTTATGAAGGAAGAACAAAAAGGCTGGAACTCTTCAATTTAGAGAAGAGATGAACTGAAAAATTAGAAAATTGTACCATTTCAAAATTGTGAAAGCAATGGATTCAGTGAATGTAGAACAGCTGCTTACCAAATCCTGCAGTACTGGAACTACAGAACATCCACTGAAAGTACTGGTAGATCAGAGCAAAATAAATGTGGTTTTGCACACTGAGTGAATAAGAAGGACAGACCACAGACAGTGGCTGGACTAAGCATCTTCTCTCTAACTAGAATCTCCTTTTATCACTGCTACAGACAAAAACGTTCTAGAGAAAACACTTGTCTAACCTCACTCTGAAACTTTCTCCCTCCCCAATCACTTTATGTTTTGGTGCCAATTCTTTCAATTACAGTTTACTTAAGAAATTCAGGGCGGGGTGGGGGTGGGGTGGGGAGGTGTTGCAAAATTTTAAGGTTTGAATGTGTGGCAATCATGATCATGTTTTACTGATGATATAAATAGAAGAAAATTGTATACAGCACAGAGCTTGAAATTTGTATTTCAGAAGGTATGTTAAGTCTCATATTACAAGTTTTGATGAGTCTAATTGGGGGCCAAGAAACAGTATCATTCGCAAGAGCAACAAAAGCACACTTTGAACTCTGCTTTCTGCCACGCTTGAAAGCAAACAGAATGCAATTTCCTCTATGTTTCTGAAATCAACCACATGTCAAGCTTCAGCCAACAGATTACGATTAAAATAATTTCCTGGAAAGTGGAACCCTTAGCTCTACATTCTCTCAAGAGAGAATAATAATCACCTGTCAGTCTGCATAGTGTTATCTTACAGCCCTAATGAGTACGCTCATCACTGAACTTATAGGAGAAATGAAGTACAGGACCACAACTACTATCTACAAACATATCACAAAGGACAAGCTTGGGTGTCTAATTCCAGATGTATAACTGCAGTAAGTACTTCTTTAGCCCTTCTCTGGATCTTGCCCTGTATTTCAGAAGTAATCTACCACACCTCTTAACCAGCAATAAATTTACATTTGTAAATGGACTTCAGCAAACCTGTAACAATCAGATTTGCATGCACAATTTTGCAGGCTATCAACACTAAAAAAGATACAAAGTACATCAAACCATTTCAGCTATTTAAAATTTTATGTTTAACTCACGACTAATAAATATAAACTTTCTACTCGTTTTTGTTGTCCTAATTCTTAAAAAGCAGTAAGATAAAAATTAGAAAAGGTAGTCAATTATTTCATTGGAAGAGCACTCCACTGTTTAAACTGCAAAGGCAACATGATCTAAATACACAGGTCCAATGGATCCAAGAAAAAACATCAAATTACAGAACAGGATAACCTCTGGAGACTTACCTTCAATGTATAATGACCAGGTCATATTCTTAAAGTTTATTACAATCTTCTCCATAGAAGTTCACTAAATCATCTTCAAAATAACTACCTATTTTGTAGCAAAACTGGCTGAAATGCCACAATGACAATCAGGAATAGGGTTTTTTGGGAGCTTGGTTGTTTCAGGTTTGGGATTTTTTCCCCTCCCTCTCCTTCTTTTTAAACAAGTTGTTCCATGCATAGCTGAACTCTTACAGGTTCAAGAGCTACATTTGCTGCACTTCCCCCTTCCAATTGCAACGGATGAGAATCAGGAGAACTACCACAAACAGGAGGGCATCATACACCTGGTGACTGCTGCCGAACAAGGTATCTAAGAGGGTGCTCCTTCTTCAGTGGGGGCACTGGGATATAACCCCTTCTTTTACTCGACAATCAATTTTCCCAAAGCAGATAGGAACTCAACTGTCTTTGAAAGCTCCACTTTTCTGTTACGTTTAACTCAGCTTGGCCAGTAGGCTGAAAATTACTGGGCAAACAGACAGTTTCCACACAGATGTCAGAACAAAGGCAACATTTCTCTAGAGGCACTTTCAAACTTTTAAACATCTTGCTCCTTGCCTATCCCGCATCAGGCTACATGTCTGTGGCAATAGTTTTGGTCTGGAAAATCCTGCAACCTAGAAGAATTGGACATTATTTTTCTCAAAGATTTCTTTTTCTACATAACTTCCTCATTCAATGATCATTCAGTTGGAGCTAATGCACTTCAATTTTTGCAAACAGCCTTTAAGACTTAGAAACAGAATTGGATCTTACGATCTGAGCTGTTTGATTTAGAAACAAAGGAAAACTCTGGTTAGAAGTGACTTCTGGAGATCATCCAGCTCAATTTTCTGCTACAAGCACAGATAACTAAGGTGCGATCAGGTTGCTCAGGACTCTTCCCAGTCACTTTCTGAAAAAGTCTCCACAGATGGCAACTCAGTATCCTCCCTCAGCAACCTGTCTTTGTTCTTCCTGTACCCTCTCTGCTTGCTTTGCTTTCATTTATCAGCCTGAACTACAGAACCCAGATAGCTTTGAGAATTCTGAATTGTGCAAAAACATAGCCTCAACAGGAAAGAATCCCTGGAAGGACAAAAGGATTCTTGCTTTGCTCTATGACAAGCTTTACACTCGCAGCCTGCAACAAAACACATTTTCCTGTGTGTCTGCCTTCTTGGAAAATAAGGCAGCTTACCCACAGCGTGTTTTACTTTTGGAATCAATGAAGGAGGAGGGCTTCAAATCTCCCACCGGTCTTCTATTTCACATTGCTTACAGTACACTTATACAGGTCGTTGTCAGCAGTCAAGCTCTGCATTACAAAGGGAAGTGACAGATCATCTACTTGATGTGAGAAGTCATGAAAATACACTTCATTCTCTCAATTTCATACAGCATAAAATAATTACAATAAAATTCTACATAAGAATTTACCCGATTGGATCTAGTCCCCCGCTTTAACGTAGAACTGCTTTTTTGGTCTTCGTAAATGATTCGTGATTTGCTATCCTGTACATTTTTCAGAACATGAAAAATATATAATACCTGTAGCAAACATCAAGGTATTGCATCCTTATGGAAGCAGCAATCTGTAAAAACAAGACACTGATTCCTTTTCAAGAGTTCAGCAATCCAATCTATTCTGCCAAAGTATCCTAAGGACAAAGGATACATTCCAATTCTACTGCATAGGGCAGCTAGTAACAGAGAAGCTCTGTGACTCAGCTACCTTCTCCGACCAGTATTTGCCACTAAAGCTTAATTTTATGCAGCATTAACAATGCAGAGAGTGCCTGAACCCAAGGGACCACAGAAAAGAACCGCATTCTTGCAGACGGTGTTCTAAAAATCCCTCTAAAATGTTTTTGCATAAACTAATGGACAAAATAGGTTGTGATGGTATAACAGAACCAATACTTCCATTAACATCTATGGAGAAACATTGAGAGCAGAACATAGGTAAAAATGGAGAAATTAATTAAAAGGAATGTACAGTGACATACTATTGGCATAATTTTAAACCTGAACAATACCTAGTGTATAAATATGCTCATTAGGAAAGTTAACACCGCAGGCATCGAAATGTGGGGTTTTTTTCCTCTTCAAACGCATTACCGGTTTACATTTCCAGACACTTTATATTGTTTTAAAAATCAAATAGGAGAACAAGTTTCTTTGGTAAACCGGAGTTACAAGCATGAAAGAAATATCAGATCTTCCTTTAGCCAATACCGTATGTAAATTAATAAATCACATATGCTTCCATCTGGTAAAATCACCTTTACAGGGAGTTAAAATTTGCTATTTACTAACTTTAACAAGCCATTGTAATATTTGGGTTGAAAGATCTGTAATATATGTTATACATTCCTCTATTTTCATGTTTAGGAAACTTTCTTAGCTCTCCATGTCCCAGACTTTGGTAGAAACCTGTCCATCAAAACAGCAATAGCAACGGAAATGGAATCAAAATGTTTCATCTAGTGACGTTGGCTTATTCTTTTTTTTTTTTTTTTAAGTGTAATCTTTGGTTTCATTACACTTAAGTATTTTTTATTGGTGTTTGCACAGAAAAGCAGCAATGCACATTTTAAAAGGACTGTGAAGAGTGCTACAGACAAAGTTGAGAATAATGTGCCTTTTCTTCCTGCAAAACTAGCCTATAGGAAAAAACCCATTCCAGTAATTTAGTTAAGCCCTACATATAAAATAACTGAAGTCAAGGTGCCTGTGCTGTTATTATTTTTTCTGATGTTTTTGACACCAATGTGCTGAGCTTTATGGCATTCACAGTTTCAACAGCAGCGAGTTCCCACTTGGTATAGTCGTAATACTCCTTAATATTTTCATTTTGATGTAATTTGCGGCCCCAGCTTTTTAAATATCCGCTCGTAATAATGTTTAATTTCAGGGGTCACTCCGCCAAGGAGTATATTAAAGCTTATAAAACTCATTTCCAAAGCTCAAATATCAAGCTGTGATCAGGTTAGGAGGGCAGCATCTGTGAATATTTCATCTTTTATCATACTGATAATAAGGAGATGACAGAGGCACATTATTACAATGAGAGAATTGCTCATTTCAGCCCTGGCTGCTGGAAGCTAGGGTCTGCAGTGTGCGTTACTCAATAAAATCAATTCTTATATGAAAAGCAAGTTTACTGAGCCACCGCTGTGCCTTATTTGATTGTAATGAATAATATATGGACCCAAGAGCTTGTGCATCCAGTAGGGAGAGGGAAAAGAAAAGGTTTAAGTTTGGAGGGGCACTTGAGTATAGACAATAATTCATCAAAACTGTATTTTATTGTTTAGAAGTAACGTTACGAGACCACTGTTTGTTAGACTTATAATTTTGATAACAAATCTTAAAGGTCCACTAATACAATGACAGGATGTTAGCCTATACTGGCAGAACAAGTTCCATCTTCCATTCTTCTATTTACGCTCAACAAATAATGACCAACTAGTGTGACAGTTCAAGGATTACAACAGTTTCTGCTGCAGTCTCCTGCATCTTCACTCTTGTTTAGCCAAATTTCACACTAATCCCTACTTAAAGAAGAAATATTTGAGAAAAATCTCATCTATCACCTTTTGTAAAAGAGGTAAAACACCCCTCTATTAAAAAGCAGTAGCATCATACCTGTTTTGACACGGACGTAAGAAAAAAGGCTGAAATTCTCTTATCTCTTGGGTAACATATTACTACCATTTTTGCTTAAACATATTTATGCCATTTGAAAACTGCTCACTAAGAACAGAAATTTGGATAATTTCAGAGAGCCACACACACGTTTTGCCCAAATTGGGTAAATTTAACCACCGGTACTGTCGTATCTCTCCTGAACCCATTTTATTCAAACTTCATTTGTTTCACAGTTAAGATATCAAATTGAAACAGCTTCATATCTTTTAAGCTATGAACATCTTAAAAAAAAAAAAAATCAAAAAACTAAAAACAAAGAAAAAAATCATCAAATCCCAAGCAGTCTTGTGCATATCCACATATAAAAGTTTATACACATTCTTCATCATCTGAAATACACATTTTCGGTTATTATGGGCATTTCCTGTTAGTTACTCTTTTAAAATTAAATGTTATGTATAAAAACTACTTTAAATACATAATAAAAAAAATTACCTATAAATTTTCACATCATGAAAGCAGCTGAACTATAAACTGAATTACCAGAATAAGCATCAAGACATTGCAGAAATGCATAACTATGTAACTGCACAGTAGTTTTATTTGGAGAAATGGATAGAAATATTCACGACTATTGTAACATAACACCAAACAAACCTTTTACATCACTGGGTGTCTTAAGTGCAGTACGTAATGCTAGGTTTACAAAAGTAGAACATAATTTGTCTGGAAGCTTTTCTGTTAGTAGCTTCTCTAGTCAAAATGTTCACATGCTTCTTATTTACTCACCCCTTATCCAGCTATTTTAAATAAGACAAACAGCTCCTGGATTCCCATTTTCCACACTTTGCAAACATGGTAGACCTACCTCTACCACAGTTACACATTGACCTCTGTGTCATGAAGTACAAGTTACGAATTGGAACTAAGGAGTAAGGATTTTTCAGGCAAATTCTGGCTTTCAGGAAATGTTGAAAGGGGTTATGTTACTGTTTTTCCCCTTCCCCCCGTCTTTTTTTTTTCCCCTTTCTTTAAGCATCTCAGTACTAAACTTTCACATTCCTGCTAAAGGTGAGAATTATTGTGAACTGCAGCTTTAAGTCAACGACCTTACAGGCAAATGAGTCTCAGTATAATCAATTATTTATTATTAGCAACAGCATTAAACAGGGCCATTTCTTTTCTGAACTTCTAGGAATAAATGGCCCTCATCACAGAGATAATATGACTTTAAATTGTCCGATTATTTGACCTATCATTTTGGCACTTGTAACTCGGGAGTTCTCTGTGTCTGTTCCAATCCCTTGCTGTAAAACATATTTAGCTCATTACATCTAAATATTTATTCTACCTGCCTTCACTTCGTTCCCTCTGCTTACACACAGAATCACAGAATGATAGGGATTGGAAGGGACCTCTGGAGATCATCTAGTCCAACAACCCCCTCCCCCCAAGCAGGTACACACCATCAAGTTCAGTAGGGTTTTGTTTGTTTGTGGGTTTTTTTAATTATTATTAACTTTATTCTAAGTTTTTAAAACTCCCCCCTCCCCCCGCTTCTTTTAGGGGTGCAGTGGAGACAAACCGAAACAACATTCCCACCTTTTTAGAAAAAGAATTAAGGAAATGATTGAACATGAGCATCAGAAATATCAGGAAGCTTCCCAAAATTTACACACATACACTCCAATTCAATAAATGCAGACTAATGCTCATAGAATAAATAAAAAAATAAAAAAAAAACAACCAGAAAACCAAACTTTGGTTAAAAGGAACTCAGGGAGGTAATCTATTCAAAACGCCTGCTTTGTGCAGAGCTAACTCCAAAGTTAAATCACATTGCTCAGGAGTTTTCCAGAGGGGCTTTGGTAACAACCATCGATGGAGATGCCACAGGTACTCTGGGCAACCTGCCTGAGCACTTACCCACTAGGCTCTGTTAAATTGTTTTCCTTATGTAAAATCAGAGGTTCCCCTTGCTGCAACTTGTGACCCTCGCCGCCACTTGTCCTTTCACTGCATCTCCCAGAAGAGCTGGGCTGAGAACATGTGTTAAACTGCTCCCTTAGTGTCTCCTTATATGCCATTTTGTTTCAGAGTGGAACAAACACAATAGGAGGAACAAACAATAGGAGCACCTATTATTGTCTTCCTGTTACAAACTAGTCCCACCAGACAACATTTGTACCAAGGTTTCTGAAAGTTTGCTTAAATTTCTTAATATATTAAACTGTTGCATTGTGTGCAACAGACTCAGTTTTCGCAGCTACAATGAACCCCCGTGCCAACCCACACTGCATTACTGTAGTTGGCCCACACGTGTGCGCTGCCAATAAATCTCATTGAAATTATTTTGATCTCTTAATTGTTGAGGAGTTGTTACACTCATTTTCTGTACAGTGGTAAATTTTCCCTAACAGACAATCTTGCAATAAACAGGAGAAAATAACTACATATAAATTCTTGCAGTTCGCCTGAAAATGTATTTTGTATCCTACAACTAAACCAAAAGAAATACAGATCCAAAGATATAATGAAAATACAATAGATATGCAGATTTCAGTCAACACTGTCAGAGAAATAAGAAGCTTTTCCCCATAGAAAAAGTTATTTAAAAAAAGTAAATCACAAAACATTCATTCATACAGAAAAATAATAATTAAAGAGTACCCTGATTTCTGTAATAAAAATATCAAACTATTCCAATAACCACCAGCTGCTTAGTAGATGTCCCAGAGAAAAAGAAAAAAGATTAGAAGGAGCAGGAAAACACTTTTTCTTATAAGTGAGAGATCCAAGCTTGGATACTAATTTTTCTAAGGGGAGTCAGAGAGAGGACTACGTGTCAAATGTCTCAGAAGGGGTTAAAACAGGTCTCACACACCTTCAACAATAACATTTAAAACTGCTACCACTAATCTGAACTTCCCTGACATTATTTGGCTGTTGATAGAGCTAACGTATGAAGATGAAAGAATAGAACTCATCTACGATATACTATCAGGGGAGCAAAACTCCCTCTTCTGAGTTAAACCTGCACAAAGAACAGGACTCAAACCACAGTATCCCCTTGGAGACAAGGCTTCTTGATTTTAATATTGAAATAGAGGCATTGTTCAAAGAGATCTGTGTGCGAAATAATTATCTTGAAAATAAACACCAAGGTACAACTTAAAAAATAAGTAAATAACCACACACACTGCACTGGCACCAGCCCCCAAAGCGTAGGTTTCAGAGTTGATGGTCTAGGATTTGTTGTTTGCTGTAAAAGACCACAATTTCCTAGTGGGTTCCCCCCCAGCCCTAAAACTCTTTAAAAATACACAATTTGATGCTATAATTATGCATACATAATCTCAAGTCTGTTTTATTACAAAGGTTATTTTAGAGCTATTAACTCCTAACAACGAGTAACTTTCCAGCACCAGGGAGGGTCATTTTTACCGAAACATATGTCGCAAAGGCCACGTTTTCTTCCTTCCTTCCCTCAAAACTTCTCTCAAAGTTCAGGTCCTCTGAGCAAGACATGAAAATAATTCCTTAGCATTTTACTCCTGCTCTTTAAATTCCCCCTAATGCAATGTAATCACAGTGGCCCCCATTTATGATCAAAATGAAAAAATATAAAAAATAATTTTTAAAAGGTAGCTTCACATTGATTCAACTTCAATAACTTGGCCTATAAAATAGCTTAATTAGCCATTTGAAATTATCTTCTTACTTTTACCTTTCATTACAGCACAGAGTGAAATTCACTATTAATGGACAAAGCAGCACTTTCTAGTGAGTATATAACCTTAAATACTTGATTAAAAAGTGCTATTGCCATTTACTGAAGGTATTACTGTAGTCAGTAGCTTTTAAAGAGCTTGTTAATTGCTTACTCTTTTCATTCATCATCAAAATTAAAGTATTACTAGTAGATGTGTTTTATGAACTTAAGTCAAGAAATATGCTTATTCAGCTGTAACAGCCAACTTGCAAGTAATATTTGCTCCCTAAAATAAATTCCTGCTATTCAATGGTTGTAATGGTCGTCTTAATGGAATAATAACTATGTGAATGTTATTAGCACACCTTGCATGATAGAATGTCCATTACACTCATGACAAAGCAGAAGTTGCAGTTATGCAAAAAGTTCACCCAACCTACTATGGGATGTTTTAGAGTGTGAACATGAATTCTTAAATAAACCCAAAACCCTCATAAAAATCTACTCCGTTTCATTTAGAATGCAACAAATAGATTCCAATTTACAGGAGGTGGCAGGGGGAGCTTCCAACTGTTAGGAAAATCTCATTCTTTAACTATTATACCAATTGGTCTTCATAGTATGAAATTATATTAACTTTCCTTAAGATACATATATAGTTCACATTGTATACTGAATAGCCACACTCAAGCAAGCAAACTAAAGGACCCCAACTCATCACAAAGAGAAGGACAGCCTAGCCCAGAGATAAGGACTTTTCTCGGTGTCTTAACGCTATCCACAAAGAATACAAGAGATCCCCAGACAACCAAGATAACGGCAGCATCCTAGGACCTCTAACATATCTTTCAAACCCCCCCATTGCCTGCTGTCATAGATAAGTAACTATAGCAAGATCAACTCCAGGGACATGTGTATCAATAGAGAAGCATAGAGAAGGTGTGGTTTTAGGTATCTGACACAGGAGGCGCAGGGACAAGAGTGATTGCTGCTAGAGAACACTGAAAATTAGCCATCAGCATTACGGGGAATAACAACTGTAAAATCTTGTTTAGAGCTAAAGCAAATTTGTTTTAACTTTGCATTCTTACACATTTGCTAAGGTTCGGGCCAAAGCCCGCCCTCCTTACAGAATAACAGTGTTCTCTCTATTTCACTTTCCACTTTCCCATTTAGTAAATATTACCTAAGCCAGTATTATACAGTACACTACAGAGAAAATAGACATAGATTAGAATGATAGAGAGAGAGATAGTCTTTACCTCTCAAACACAGACCTTCCAGGCAAGGAGAATTCATTCTGCACACATTACAGACATGTAGTTTTTAAAGGGGTGGGGAGAAGTAAAGGAAGAAAAAAAAACCCAACATACTACAACGCTCATCCTTTCAATTGGACGCATTATCTGCGTTTCCCCTAACATCTGCAAGCTCCTGCAGAATAGCTAGGTGTTATTATTCATTACAATTTTCTATTACACTGTGATAAATGACACCCCCAGGGGTAGAGCCGCTCAGTGAATGCTTATTACAGTCATTTAAGTAGGAGTTGATTTACCTTAAATAGGTTGTTTCATATAGCTATATACCATGGCTATACAGGCCTGCCACTGCTATTCTTCTCAGTGCTGGAATAACTAGAGTTTAACTGAATTATAACTGTTCCGTGTACGTATGACACTGTCCCGTTTATTGTATCTTGCAAAATAAGACAGTACTAATTCCACATGCTGCAGAGCTAGAATCCTTTTATCCCGTTTGGAGATTTGACTTTCTTTTTTAGCTTCAAGCTTAACAAGGGCTGTTGATTAAAAAAAGCCCATCACTCTCTAGAGACAATTTTACAGAAGACGATCTGCAAGTTGTACCAGTCAGCTTCCCATGTGTTAGAAGCAGGCTTCTTTCACCTAGATATTTCAAGATACCTTTAATGCAGTACCCGACTTATGCACAGATGCACAACACTATCCAGATAACATAAGAGTCTGGACAAGAATCTGACAGGGGCAGGCTTAACTCCTCTTAGGGGTTTTGGCCTTGTCTTTCCTACCGCCATAAAACCACACAAATTAAGAGCACGTATAAGGACAGTTTGCTTCAGTTCATATCAATATGACCGATATTGAAGCCTATCAATAGTCTGAATACAATCAATGTAGTTCACTGTTTAAAAACCACAAGTTTAAGTCAGAGAAAATAATCTATTGAGCAAATGAGACTATGAAACGTCAGTGAAAAGTGAATGGAAGGTAAGAATAAAGAACTGTACAAAATAAAATAAATTCTCCTACTGAACAAAGAAATCGTGCAGTTAGTGCTGTTTAGCTTTCTTCACTATGTTCCTAGAATTATTAAAAAAATAGTATCTTAAAGCTGAAACACTTCATCAATGGCCACAGATTTAACATCAGGGTAATTCTCAATGCTGTTTTTCCACCACAGGTGGAACTTGTGTCAAACGTAACAATTTTGGGGTTTGTTGTTCCTTTCCTAGTATTATTATCATTATTCAGGAAATATACAGAAGTGTTTGCACTACATATGACCTATATAGTTCTGACAACGAAAGAGCTGTCATTAATGCACTTCTCACAGTATCAAGAACAAATCTCACACAGCTGAATTTTGTTTGATTGTATAACCACAATAATACAATTTTAGGCACATTAGAGGAGGTTTAGAGTTTCATTATGCGTTACTAGTAACCCAACAATATTTCCCAGTTTATTTTGATTAAAAGTGAAGATCCAGAAAGTGAAAACCCAGAGCAAATAACATGTTAAATATAGAATTCCATGCTAAAGCAGTACAGAGTATCTGAGGTTAAAGATCTTACTCCTATATAAAATCCAGATGAGATAAACAGGTGGGGAAATAGCTTTATATATCATTGTTTTCTCTGATGTGGGAGAAAGCTGACTATTTTCAGATATTGGCATTCAAATGCAAGTGCGATTAAGGCTCAGCTCCAGGGCTAATAAAACTGTTTCACAGTACCAGAAGCCCCTATGCTACTGAACGCTGGGAAAAAAATCTCATATAATCACACTGGACATCATAGTGAAGCCAGTACACAAAAGTTTTTCATTTGATCCTGTAAAACAAAAATGCTAAAAATAAGCAGGAGTAGCATGCAATAGAAAAGATGAAGCAAAGCTCAACTTTTTAAAAAGACAACTGAGGTACCTATCGGCAGCATAGCTTTGTATAAACCACCTACTCCCATGACAGTACAAAATCATCAACACAAATGAGGATGCTAAAATTGTATCACCCATCTATGTGCACTGTAACAGTAAAAATGTTGATAAATAAGCAATTTTAAATAGAAAAGTAAATTTACTTAATGACAGAAAACAGTGACCCTTGCATTCATCTGCCATTGACGTTATTCTTTAAATGATCATCAGCATCAATTCACAGACCCAGTTACAGCAGGAGTTTAGACCAACTTTGTCCAGCAATTTAAATAAGTATTTTAAATGGAAAACAGTAATGAATTAAACTGTAGCTTTCTAAAGTAAATGAGTAAGCCAACAGCCGAAAAATATTCTGATGAGAATACGTAAAGCAATTAAACTTTAACTACTTTTTAAAACAAATTCTTTTAGATGCTAATGGCCATTGTTTTCTCACTTAGTAAGTAAAATTTTGTGTCACAAAAGGTTAGATGATTGCAAAGATTTAATTGAATGTCTAAAAGAAAGGGAAATTTTCCTTAAAAAAAGCCAAGATGGACCTCTTACCACATTCCTACAGCAAAATGTCCTGTAACAATAGAGCTGTGATTTGCTGAAATTAAAATGCTATTATGGTGGAATTAGGGCTTCAATATTTTTAGCAGCTTAAATAGGCCTTCCATTTTTAAAGGACATCTGATAATAGATAATTACATTTCATCTTAAAGAAACTGAGTTGTTTTCTTAAGGGAAAATACTTTTCTTTTACCACAGAGGTTAAAGCATAGCCATCATTAGTAGCAGCAATAGGCTTTAGGTGCCTACTTCAGCTTGGGGGATATATATTAGCATATAAATAGCCGCTGGTGGCTGCTTGATTCTACCTATTTTATGTTTCAATGCGGCATCAGAATGCACTTAGCAAGAAAACCGGGTCGGGGGATGGGGGGGGAGGGAGGAGTTCTGTAATAGGGTGGTTTTATAGAGGGGGCATCTTTTGCTATAAAAAAAGAAAAACCCCTGTTCCTATGTTATTGGGTTTTCTTTATGTTTACCGTATCATTTCAATAGTCCAATTAACAAGTTCTAAAGAGCAGTCGGACATTGTGTTAGAGGAAGGTGCATTGGTTTAAGCAGCAGCTCTTTTCTGAGGATATGGGAATAAGTCAAAATAGTGCATTTTCTATAAGATAAATACAATTGTTTGCTTATTTTATATTTACGTGAAACGTTTCTAAAATAATTTCTACCCTTTTTCTTGATGGAAAACAATGGAAAAGCAAGGGGTCATTATTACCCTGCCAACACTACTTTCATGCAATACATCTCCTCGTGGGAGGCAGACAGGGAAGGAAAGCCATGAGCATTCCCCGTCCTCTGTTTCAGACTGACCTTCAAGATTTACTGCTTTAAAATGTTAATCATCATGAGTGACATTTCTCGTGTCACTAAGTGGATTGTAACAGCAGAGGGAGAAACATTCTTTTTAACAGCTTTCTTCACAGCCAAAGAGGGGTGACTGAAGATAGAGCAGAGGTGAGGAGATGGCTCCTCTAGGAGAGCCATAAGGGCAAACATGCTTCAGTCAGTGCATTCTTATTAGGGAGGTGATGAGGGCCTGCAGCGAAACAAGCCTATGCCTAGTTGCATACGAAGACCCTTTATTGAAACACAGCCTGCAACTGTCCAATGGCATCTCTCAACCTCCCACTGGTCTAGGCTCTCAACACATGAGAGCAGTAGGCAAGACGGTACGGCCAGTCTGAAATCAGAAGCACAGCTGCACCCAACTCAAAACTGCCACACTGATTCCTTCACAATCATCCCAAGTATGTAACAGGAAAGCTTATCTGTACTTGGAGATGCAACAGACCCACTGAGGCAGTTTCAGGGGAGTTAAAGCATTACCCATGAAAGATCATTAGGGTACATCAGCTTTAGCAGGCAACAGCATAAAAATAAGATAGTCACCATTCAAAAGTAACTGACTTCTGATACTACACAGTCTAAGCTCTGAACTCTTCAGACTCCCTAGGCAACCATACATGATTCACAAACATAATACAGGACAGAGGAGAGCCATACCCTCCAGAGAGGTAGCTGCTGGCCGCAGCACCTAAAACTCTATTAGCGGCTGGCGTTCAGGTAACTGAATACAACCGTTCATACCTACGTGTTTTGAAAATAGGAGCTATATACACACACATCTCGCATGCTATCGACGCATACTCATTTCTAACGGATCGCATCTGTCACGTTCTAAAAGGTCTGTCATAATTAGAAAGCAGTCAATACTGCAGGTAATACTTCCACGAATGCCACTTTTGAACATTCTGCCTGCCAATACTGAGCCCTCCTAATCGAAGCTTAGAATCTTCTTGCCTTGCCTTGCCGCTTCATTTTGCTCTTAGGCAAAGTCTCCATTAATTCAACAACAAAAGAGTTAGGTCCACAAGTGGCAAAATAAAATATATATTTCTGTGCACCACCAGTGCAAATATTTGAAATGCTAGTTGAAACAGTAAGAGATTTTTAGATCGGGCTGATTAAAATGGCCATTAAAAGTGTTACTATTTCATTATAAACAAAGCTGTGGAAGAAATTAAATACCAGTCCCATCAATTTTAAAATTACCATCTCGCTCGTAGTTAATCAAGTCAAAGAAAGGTCAAAGACCTCTATCTTCTAACAAACACAGCCCTCGATTCATTACATTAGTAAAAAATTTTAGATTGTAAAAATGTGACATAACCCTACTATTTTATCTGCATCATTATAAATGTTATTTAATCTCCATGACCTTTGCATTACAGTTTATACTGAATGAAGCAGGGCCAACACCCTCCAAACGAAACGTGAACTATAACCAAGCACTTCAGATGTCTCTTCTTTATTGAAAGGGCTGGTGAAAAGAATTATTTAAGTTAGTAAAGCCCACTTTTATGGGTTTTAAGTCACTAAACCAGAACTAAAATATTTGCACAACAAAGGAAGAAACATGGAAGTATAGTAACAGAACATTTAAAATGTTGCAATTCTTTCTTAAGAACTTTCAAATAGAGATAAATGCCTGAAAAAGTATAAAACAAAGGCTGTCAATACAATCAGTTAGCTGTCCAGTCAGAAATATCGCAGACCTGCAACTTAATCCTTTCACTAGCCAGAGATGTAGTTTGTGGTTAGTATAATGCCAGCAGGCACAGCAATATCACACTAACCAAAGAGACCCAGAGGAAAAAAAGAGAAAATAGAGGATAACAACACACCAGGAAGGAGTAATATTGGAATTCTACCCTGTTACCAGAAAACAAGACTGGATTGTTTGAAAACACCAAATTGTTAGCCTCGTGCAATGACAGAATTTATTGAAGTAGAGTATCATTAGAAGATTCCTTAAGAGAAAATAACATGTTGTTAGGTTTATTTCCTAAGCCCAATATGAAAGCCTACCTTGAACTTGAAATAATAATCAACAGCGTCAATAAAACTTGAATAAAAAGAATGAAAAAGGAACTTTAAAAAAATATTTCATAAGAACTGAAACATAACCAACATGCCAACGTGACGCCCATCCACAAGAAGGGTCGGAAGGAGGATCCGGGGAACTACAGGCCTGTCAGCCTGACCTCGGTGCCGGGGAAAATTATGGAGAGGTTCATCCTGAGGGCGCTCACAGAGCACATGCAGGACAACCAAGGGATCAGGCCCAGCCAGCACGGGTTCATGAAAAGCAGGTCCTGCTTGACCAACCTGGTCTCCTTGTATGACCAGGTGACCCGCCTAGTGGATGAGGGTAAGGCTGTTGATGTTGTCTACCTGGACTTCAGTAAAGCCTTCGACACTGTCTCCCACAGTATTCTCCTGGAGAAGCTGGCGAATCGTCGCTTAGACAGGTGCACTCTTCGCCAGGTAAAAAACTGGCTGGATGGCCGAGCCCAGAGAGTCGTGGTGAATGGAGCGAAATCCAGTTGGTGGCTGGTCACAAGCGGAGTCCCCCAGGGCTGAGTTTTGGGGCCAGTCTTGTTTAATATATTTATTGATGATATGGATGAGGGAATTGAGTGCTCCCTCAGTAAGTTTGCAGACGACACCAAGTTGGGTGGGAGTGCTGATCTGCTCGAGGGTAGGAAGGCTCTGCAGAGGGATCTGGACAGGCTGGATCGATGGGCCCAGGCCAACTGTATGAGGTTTAACAAGGCCAAGTGCCGGGTCCTGCACTTTGGTCACAACAACCCCATGCAACGCTACAGGCTTGGGGATGAATGGCTGGAAGGCTGCCCTGCAGAAAAAGACCTGGGGGTGTTGGTCGACAGCCAGCTGAAGATGAGCCAGCAGTGTGCCCAGGTGGCCAAGAAGGCCAACGGCATCCTGGCCTGTATCAGAAATAGTGTGGCCAGCAGGAGGAGGGAGGTGATTGCGCCCCTGTACTCGGCGCTGGTGAGGCCGCACCTCAAATACTGTGTTCAGCTTTGGGCCCCTCACTACAAGAAAGACATTGAGGTGCTGGAGCGTGTCCAGAGAAGGGCGACAAAGCTGGTGAGGGGTCTGGAGCACAAGTTTTATGAGGAGTGGCTGAGGGAGCTGGGGTTGTTCAGCCTGGAGAAGAGGAGGCTGAGGGGAGACCTCATCGCTCTTTACAATTACCTGAAAGGAGGTTGCAGAGAAGTGGGTGTTGGCCTCTTCTCCCAAGTGACGAGTGACAGAACAAGAGGAAATGGCCTCAAGTTGTACCAGGGGAGGTTCAGATTGGATATTAGGAAAAATTTCTTTACTGAGAGAGTGGTGAGACACTGGAATAAACTGTCCAGGGAAGTGGTGGAGTCATCGTCCCTGGAGGTGTTCAAGGAACATGTGGATGAGGCATTGTGGGACATGGTTTAATGGGCATGGTGGTGTTTGTTGGTTGATGGTTGGACTCGATGATCTTACAGGTCTTTTCCAACCTTAGGGATTCTGTGATAATTCAGTACAGTTTAACAGAGCAACAAATAATGCAGGAGTTCATAGTTTCACCACACGTATTAGAATCCGCTTCAGAATCAGAAAAAGGCAAGCTTCAGCACCACTTGCACTGCTTATTTCCCAAACCAATCTACATCATTTCAGTGGGCTTTCAGATGCCTGTGCAACAGAAAAAGGTATCTGGCAACTGTTTGTTGAGGACTTCTGCTACAGTAACAGAGGTGACTTCACACCAGGGGGGAACGCCAAGCTACAAGTATCAATCAGTCCTGGTGGCCTTTTTCACAGCAGTTCACAGCACAAGAAATTTACAAGCTCCTTCAAATTTCTTCTAAAATTTCTTCCTTTCATACTTCTTCCAAAGCAAATTAAAAAAAAAAAAAAATCATTTGGCAGTTTTTATCCATAGATACCAGCTTACGAAAACAGAAATGCTTACCTGGCAAACCTAACCTCACTAGGAGGAGTTGCTTATGCAGAGAAGAATTTATGTGGATTGCTCATTATTGCTCTGAAGAGGAATATAGGCTTACCGGTTCAGAATGGCTGATAGCTTGAATGGTTTAGAAAGAGGAAGGCTAACACTGAAAATGCAAACTCAATAACTGAGAAGTACGGGACTTCAGAAATAAAAACAGCGTCACAATTTTCAAATGCCAAACCAACAAAGGCAAACATACAACATGCCAAGGCTGAAGTCATTAAACAATGGTATTTTCTGATTTAATAGGTACCAGCTGAACATTCTCATACTCCTGCATCATTTTCTTGTTAAAAAAAAGAAAGTATATCGACAGTGCAACCTATTTCTAAAGTAATATTTTTTAAAATACATATTGTACATACAGGAAGTCACTCCTATGGGAGGATCAGAGAGCTTCTAATGACTTAAGCGGGGGGGGTGTGGGGGGGAGTGGGGAAGGTGAGTGGGAGGCTCTAATATCATAAGATGGTTTTGTAATTATGAACAAACTACAGCAAGCTTGAAACACACAGGTCATATTGCAGTGCAGCTGTCTTGAGGAGAAACAGTTTTGATGATTCTGTGATTCTGTGTGTGATTCTGTGATTAGAAGCTAAGAAGCAGCAGTTATTTGGTCCAGCCAAAAAGTCACTTCAACCTCCCCCCACCCTACCCCCCAAATCAGCTTGTTCTACTTAATAGAACCGTGGCCTTCCTGTTTAAAATTCTGATACGTTAAGTGGGATTGACAACTGATAACCAAAGTATGCAGTTTACAGTAAAATTAGGGTTTGCACTTTTATTGCATCTATCACTTTAATTACAAAAATAACCTCAAGTTCTGCAAACCATGAAAAAATTCAAAGAAAATTATGAAGAAAATAAATTAGGAAGCCGCCTTTCCAACAGGCTTCATACAAGCAACAAATGTGGTTAAACAAAGTTCAGGATGGTGAGAGATGGGGAGTCCGACACAAGACTGCTGTCAGCAGGCTCCAGCGGTCACCACGGGCCTACCTTGTTTCTCATTAAAATGCCAGATACAAATTTCAGCTACCAGACAGAAAGGGATACCGCTTGTGCAAGGTCAGCAGCTTCAGCCTGCAGGAACATCATAAAACCTACAGATAAAGCTAGTTCTTAAAATATCAGCTTAACACCCCAATATTACAGGGGTTCAACAAACATACCAGAAATCTTACCTGCCAAACAACACAAGGCTTGTCTATTATAAACACTAGAATGGTGATGGTTTTGTCTTCAAGAGGCTTGTGACCTCTTTAACAACCGGTTAGTTCACATAACTAAGTAATTCTATCAGGAACATTACTGTTGATGGTATAAATCAACAACACAGAACAAAAATGAATTCCAAATAAATCAGATTTCAATTCTTCCTAAAGCATATAAAAATGACCACACACAAGCAATAAGAGCAACAACAAAAGACTCGATCATCCATGTCTGGGAAACAATCCATCTGAATGCAATTATTTCTCATGTGTCTGATGCATTCCATACACTAAGATTTGCATTTTATGTACTTACATAGAATTAAGTACTTATATATCACCACAGCACTTGAGCTTTCAGGTCCGATAACTTATTGTGAAAAACGTGCAAAACGTTTGGCTGTCGAGCTCCAAATTTCTAGCCTGCATTGACATACTAATGAAGAACAATAGAGCCATGCACTTCCCTTTGACAGCTGTACCCAGGAGAGTTTAAGGGACAAAACCAACCAACCAGAAACACAACAACAACGACCAAAAAACCCAACATCAGATGTAATTTGGATTTGTATTTCCCAGACCAGGAATATTTTTCATCTATAAACATTCTGCCCTTTCAGAAAATCTAACAGTAACGATAGGATTCTGTAATAATTATACCATAATTACTTTCATACGGTTTGTGTAAAAATATCCCTAGCAGTTAGACAAACATTGGCCTAATGATCAAAAGTATGAAAGTCCCACAAGAACAAGGATTTAACTGTGCAGTATGACAACGCTTCTAACAGTGTGCAGCTTAATCAATGTAACTGTGAAGCTAATTTTGCAGACAGTTATGCTGCTTTACGTCTCAACTTACTAGATCGCGCTCTATCTGTAAACACCTAATTAGAGAAGAAAACCAAATGGAAACCAAACAAAGGCAATCACAGGCATCCTTTTTCAAGGGAACACACCTTCAAAGGAGCCACCACATGATAGCTGAAATGCCCTCCTGTGGCAGAAAAGCTCAAGGTGGTATAAATATGGCAGCCATTGTATGCTATAAATCAGGCTCATCTTATGTAAACAGTGTGCTTTTCCTGCTTTTAATGAGACAATCTTCCCCTGCATAGGAGAAGCTAACAATAGCAGAAGTGTCTTTGATGTGATTCATGTGAAGCTTTATTTTCAATTGGAGCAGCTTTGTTGCAGGCCCTAGCCCTTTCATCTCAGAGAACAATCTAACATGTCTTACCTGAAAGTGCAGGGGATTTTAATAGGCATTCCCAAATCACCCGTCTAGTTAAACAAATGGTTCTGCTTTTACTCCCATTCTGATTAAATAAAAAACATTAGTCTGAAAGTGATCTTTGTTTATTTCCCTTCCTGAGATTGAGTTGAGATGCTACAGATTTCACAACTGATTCTATTACGCAGACATGTACTTTTTGCAAACATAAGCATTTGAAGAAAGTATCCCTTGGATCAGAAACATTTTTATTGTTATGTGGAGAGTTACCAAAAATCCTCACAAACTATTTTAAAATAAATTAAGAATATTTGTAGACTGCAGCATCTGTCCCTAAAACTATTTAATCACCATCCACTTCGCAGCTATAAACAAGGTAAGCAAAAGCACTAACTGCTAGGATACGTCTGAATTTCTGAATTACCTTTTAACAACTCTTAAGCAAAACTTAATGACACTTTGTGAACTACCTGCTTTACTTCCAAATATATTATTTACAGTTATACAACCTAAACCAAAAACCCAATAGCTAGGACTTTCTCTTCAAAGCATAAAGATCTAATGTAGCGCCCGTAAAAGTGAAAATAAAGATTTTTTGTAAAAGCGGTGTGCCACTAAGATACCTTTAGAAATTTTAAGCATCTTCATAAAAAGTTATGTAAATTTACATAAGCAAAAGCATTAAACTAGCAAATATTTGTACCAATGCATTTAAGAATAAGCCTACATGCTTTTCAGACCATTTAGTGTTGTTGTAATCATTTGTATTCTCTTAATGCTTTCTCATTGGGTGTGTAAAAAAAAATAATTATTTTTTCTTTAATCTTTTCTCAAAGCCTGTAATTTTGTACTTACAACAAACTGCAGGAACAAAATCCAAACTGCAGGCTTAATCAATTACCAACTGCAAAAAAACTTCTCAAGAAATCACATCATTTTTAGTGATGGTAACACAGGGGAGTAACAAGGTTGTTTTCCACAGCACTCATTGTTAGCTTCGGCGTCAGCAGAACAAGACCAAAGATAAAACTTCCATAGACCTCAGTGAGTTAAGAATTAAGCCATTGAGGAGTGGGGTATTTTTGTTTGTTTGTTGGTTGTTTTTTTTTTAAAAAAACACTCTATTTGTAATCTCGTTGTAGCAAAGACAGATGCAACTGACTGGTAGAAATGAAGCAACAGATGCAAAATAGGAAGGTTTTGTTTGTTTGTTCTTTTTAGGGTTTTTTGTTTATTTATAAAGTTTGTTTTTTTCCCCGAAGCAAAACAAAACTGTTGGTAACTTAAGACAATACACAGAAAAAAGTTACTTATTCATTTGCATACAGTTGTGTCTTTGCCCTAATGTCTTAGGCTTGAAAATTTTACTATTAAAAACAGGACTATCAGTAATACTAGCTCTAGCTCTCCTAAATGTTCAAAATTTATTATGAATTTGTCAAAAATTTAGGAAAGATCAGTCTACAGAAAATCCATACAGGCAATCCAAATAACTGCAAGGACTACATGTAAGCAAAACATTCCCATATGATAAATTTTGCAGAGCCAGGTCCTCTATGAAGGACTGCTGGTAAACTTTCTCAGTTATGTGATGGATATATTTTTAATCATAACGGAAAAAAATACGACATTTGAGAAATAGGCTTTGGAATTGCAAATATCCAAGCATTCATTTCTTCAGGGTCATCAGAAGTTAGGCTAACACCGCTTTAGCCACCCAAGCGAGTTCTCATCTCCCCTCCCTCCTGCAACAGCAGACCAATTTGCACTACTGCACTAAGAGTTAAAGAGTTACCAGTGCTTTAGCAGAAGAGTGGAGATAAGCAATGAAGTACCTTGCCAAGGCTTCCATAGGCACCTTTCTGATCCTCTTTGTCTGCCCCAAACCAGCCAGATCCCATGTCAGGAAAAGCCTTAGGCTCTGTGGCTGGATTTCTGCTGAAGAATCTGGGCTCTACACAGTGCTGCTCTCACAAGATTCCTAGTCTCGAGAACATTTTAATAAATAAATAAATTTTCGTTACACACACGTTAACACCACATACACACACAAGTATCTCTTTACTCAAGTTGTATCAACAACACTATGCCAAAATTTTTAAGGGAAAATTATTAACTCCCACTGTTCTGGAGGGACAAGCCCTCCAAACAAAGCAAAGTAGGTAAGTTCCATGGTGTGTGACCACATGGTAATGTAAGTGAAGAATGGAAGTTGATTTCTGCGAGGGATAGATCTGGCTGCAGAGCTGTATCCTCATCAGTCAATCCTCATCAGCGGAGTTCTCATTTTCTGAAGCCCCATCTTGAGGAGTCAAGCATAGATATGATACTGTTTGGCATCTCAAGTTAGCAAAGAATGAAATTCCGCTAAAATACTTCAATGGCTTTAAAATTGGCTCTTAGCACCTTGAAGAAATAAGATTAGAAACAGCTTAACCACATACATGTTTTAGAAAAGCAAACTATGGTGAAATTTGTCCACTTTTCCAGCTGTCTCTCAGTTTAAACTGAGCCATTTCATATGTTCACTGTTACTGTGATTGCCCTTACCACAGGCTTATTTCCACTCTCCACATGAAATAACTCCTTCAACTCAATTTGAGAAAACAAACCAAAGGCACAGACCAATATACAGAACATTAAAATGCGCTTTAAAGGGACAAAAACAGAGTAGAAAAAGCCTTGCAAGGGATGAACCAAACTACCCCTCTGCACTTCCCATGCTCTGCAAAACATACGGGCACTACAGCTATATTTCTACACAGTCATCCTCGTGTAACTTGGGACTTAAAAAAAATTTTAAAAAATTTAGGTTTGACATCAACTCTAGACAGAGTTAGGCAATTTAACACTGCTCTGACTGTAGAAAAAACACCTGATCTGCTTCATTCCAGTTTACATTGGTGTGGGGTTTTTTTCCTGTTGGGAGGTAACTCGGTATTGTATTGCAAAAGCAACCCAGAAACGTATTTCACGTTCTGTTGACTGAACGGGTGGGAAATGTACTGCCAAGATAGACAAGTCTCCGGAGTACAAAAGCATCTGTAATCATAATTAAACAATAAAGTGCTGGTAGCATCTGTTTCCTCACATCCCTGGAGGGGCTCATGTGTAGCACTTGCTGTGATCTCAGTATATTGGTCAAAAGGGTTAATTATTCTACAATGGGAAGTAAAAAAAAGTAACACTCTGAGGAGAAAGTATCACTGAAGTAAATGTACATTACTGAATCAACGGCGAGCAACTGAAGAACAGATTCACAGCAGGCTGCTAATGATGAGACAAAGATTACAGCTAGACACATCTTGCTGGTAAGGACATCAACTCAGAAATAATAATGCCAAGGTAGCACATGCTAGAATGGTGTAAACAAAAAAAGAGAAAGAAAGAAAATTATGAAGATGGAAAAAAAAAGATGCTCTCAGCTGGTATTTATTCATTCTACTAAGTATTTTAAGTTCTGTGACTTAACCAGGGGGCGGGGAAGGGGGGAGCTTCTTCCTAATCACACTTTAGCAGATGAGGGTTTTTCTCCCCTCTCCTTAAGAACTGTCTCTGTAGAGATCTGTGTTGCAAAGCAGTCTGTAAAACTTAAGGGTTTTTAAAGGGTCATGTTCACAGGGCCAGACACATGTATTCTGTTATGACCGTTGCACTTATAAAAATGTGTCATTTTGAATTGTGAAGATGAAGTATAACACCGTGAGATATGTTCAGTTTCCTAACGCCTTAAGAATATTTTGTTCACCATATAGTTATCACACACTTATTTCTGCAAGGCATGCTGCTTCTTGTACATGTCAGCTGAAACGACAGCAGCCCTATTCAAAGACGGATGATGCACCTCCTGCTGTGCTAGCAAACAGACACTCAACAAGACTTGACTTTCACTGCTAACAGGCATGGACGTTGAACTTTGCAAATGAAGCCTCAGACTGAAAGAATGTGTCCAAAAAGCCCAAAGCTTCAGACTCCCAAGTTGTAGTCTCTGCCTCTCAGCTTGATCAAAGGAGCTCTCTCAGTTGGCCTTGTTCTTTCCAGATCTTTAATTCAAATTGTGAATCAAGGAAAGATTTGAAATGGGAAAAGACATACAACCTGACTATTTACAGTCAAAAAATGTAACATTTTGGAAAATCAATATAGTTTTTGTTTAATGGAAGAGTAATGCGATTCCCCCTTAAAATGGAGCCAACTTTGCTTTGGTTTTCCAATATTATACCATTATATTGCATAAGAGATTTTTCACATAGACTTTGGAATACCTGAAATAACTTCGTATGTTGAACTTGATTTCTTTATAGTAGCATAGAATTTCCTAGTTAATTTATCTCAATAATGACTCGGAAGGCAACCACGGAGACCATCAAGGACTATTTCCCAGAACTGGAAGGATGACAGCGATTGTGCACTTGTATCTACCATTACTTAAGATAACTGGAGCCCGATGACCAACGAGACATTCTTAAAACAAACAAACAAAAAACCCAACAAGTTGAATCACGGAAGTTCTTTCCGAGTGCCGGCAGCCGATTCTACCCTTTAGATATACACTTTCTCAAGGTTTATGGTAATAAAAATCAAAAAAGTCATTAAATCATTGGTACTTCAGAACACGTAAGTTACGTAAGAAAGAACTTTCTCACCATAGTTCCAATGGCATTTGGTAAAAGATTTATTGTGAAAAAGGCAACCAGGAGAAAGCAGCACAACATTCTTGATCCCTCAAGGAAGTTATCTATTATGCTTAGTAGCTTTAAAGAAATTTAAGTTCTTTAGTCAAAATCATTCACTAATAAATGAATAAAACCATGCTGAGGATTTTTTTTTTAGTTGGCAATTATGTAAAATTGCTACCATTAAAAGAAAAAAAAAAAAAAGACATTAGTGTTTGCATCTTATAGATATCTCAGAGCACAAAATATAGAGAAACAGGATTTGATTCTGCTATTTACCACAGTGTAAACCAAGACCAACTCAGAGGAATCCAGTGTAGATATTCAAGTGTAAACTGGTTTAAGTTTGGAATAGAGCCATATCAGAAGTGCAGAGGGAGGGTGACGGCTATATCTTTCTTTTCAATAGTTTTATAGTTTCATAAATAACAGCGGTCATCCATCCCTGCCCAATGATTGCTTTCACCTGGTTAGTCAACTGCAAGCAAATTTGGCAGAAGAATTAAGATCTAAAGCTCTATCCTATTTCATTTTAAAAATCCAACAAAAGAAAACCCAGAAAAAAAACCCCAAAACCAGAAAACCCATACCTAAACAAAACAAAACACAACAGCAAAAAAACCCCAAAAACCCAACAGCTAGATAGAGGAAAAACATTCAATTTGTTGGTTGCCCCCACTGAAGTAAACTCTACACTATAAACTCAACAATTGCCCATCTTTTGGCAGCAAATCTACATATGGTTTGCTTGGAAATGGTCACAATACTGTGCTGCCCCAGCCACACTATTAGTTAAACAACATAAGAGATAGGTGCAGGTAAAGGAAGGAAGGGCTTAAGGCATGCGAGAAGAGCTAGTTATCACCAGTTTATGTACTGAAGTTACAGCACATAAATGCATAAGAAGTGAGAACTATTTACTCACACATTGACTTGCTAGGAAGGTATTTTAACCTTAGTTACTCTTGGGTATAAGTCCTTTCAAATAGGATGCAAATTAAAAACAAACAAAAAAAGAACATCCACATGTCAGGCTTCTTAAAATTAAGGATTCTGTAAAACAGCACGGTAGCCCCTGGGTTTTCACATACAAATAAAACCAAATTGATTTAAAAGCTTATACAAATCTTCATTTAGATTTATTACAAGCACACAATAAAAAAAGGCAACTGAAAGCAACAAAGAACAAGACAATCAATAAATTATGATCTCCACATTTTCATAGAAGTGTCTTTTTTTTTTTTTTTCTTTCTTTAAACATTCACAGATGGGCGGGTTTTCTTTCATTTTTCCATTCTCTGGCAAACTGACTGGCCTGCTTTTCTTTGGCATATCGTTAGGAAACATGGCGTATTTACTAACTGAGGTATTAAGAAACAAATACAAGTGAAGAAAACAGAAATAAAGCTGAATCTTTTTTTCCACTTACTATCCAGATTACTTGGCTTGCTAGAATGCTGCCATTAGGCTTAAATTCAATACTGAAAATTAAGTAAGTTATTTTACAGTCCCAATTAGCATCCATTTATTCTTTGACATTCTGGTTATGGGATTCCTAAGAACAGGATTTGTTATAAAAGAAATCTAAGTCAGAATCTTTTGGTTTTAACAACACAAATTGTAGAATTACCACCTGATGGTAACGCAAAAAAAACATTACATAAACAAAGGATGGCTCTTACTAGAGAACAGACTTCCTTTTTTACAGCCCTGTATCAGGAGTTCACAGCCCTAATCTATTCATTCTTGGGCGGGGTTGATACCATTCTTCACCACCATTTTTCAGGCTGACAAAGTCCATATTTGGAAGAAAACAAACATTTAATCTCTCAGAAAAAGTAGAGCAGTTGCTGTGTTCTCTAGGAGTTCAGGAAACGCTGTCGCTCCACAGAGGGAAAAAAAAAAAACACTTAGGATTTTGAAAGGAATGGATACAATAGTGCTGATTGCAGTGTGTTCTCTTTCCTTAAAGGCAAGATAGAGCCAATATGCAAAATACATAAAGATGCTATAGATTTGCGATTGCTCTAATTAATAAAATCTAATCTAGTAATTAAAAATTATAACTTACTTACTGTACAAGATACCTTGGGTTAGATTTAGAAGACACTACAAATCTCTTTGTTTTGCCTATGGACAATTGTATTGTCTCACAACCGTCAAATTCCTAAATTCTTCATGCAAACGTGAAAAACCTACATGATATGATTTTCAAAGATGGTGATAATTCTCACACAATCATTAACGTTAGTAAAAGAAAAGATGCACAAATTTTTTTAAAATAAATCCAAAATCAGGTAAGAGGTAAACCAGAAGAATTTAGAAAAAAAAAATTATAGAAGTTAGGCAAGTTATTTAGTTTGGTCTTCAATTCACTTGTATTTTAACTACAAAGGCAGCTTTGTTAGCTTTGTGTTGTTATAAACATAGACCAAATAAGTGTTATTGTATTACAGATCACTTCCATAACTATGCAGAAACGTCAGAAAGTGCGACTCTATCAAACCCTTTAATTTACACACATAGAAAAATTCAAAAGTCATTTTAACTTAGCTTCTTTGAAAAAATATACTTCAAAACCGTGTCAAGTTAAGCTGCGACTTGACTAACATTTGAACCCTTAAAAGCCTAATCTTACTCTTCTAGTGACAGTGTGTGTGTCAAACATAAATTTCCCAAGCTTTAGCTTTGAAGAACCACACAGTAAAAAGGTCAGTCAAGACTACAGTTCATTTTGTGAAGAGGAATCAGAACTGGAAAAACCAGTGATAGAAAAGACTTTTTAGAGGGAAATTGCAACCAACAAAATCAGGTATAAACAAAACACCTTTCCTTGTTGTAACGGGCATTTGACAATACTATAACCATATTCGAACACATTAATATCTCCATGTGTATTTTGTTAGAAACTATTCTAAAATACAATTTGAACATGCTTATATCTAGAGCAATCTAATGCTCACCAATGGGGAGCACAGCAATCTTGGAACCCTTTACCTCCAACTTTGCTACGTGGGGACTCTTCTACATGGAACTGCTCCACCGAAACCAGTATGTATTTTTAGCATACCATGTACTTCCGTCCTGGCCTGGCAGGAGGAGCAGCAGCAGAGATTTTAGCACCACAATATAGCAAGAGAACAGTATCAGAAAGATGGAAGCTAACCAGGCCTCTCTACAGACAAGCTTTCTATTATTACTGAATCCATTTAGATTTCTTCAGCTACCACAACACACAACCTGTGCGTGAGGATTAGCTGATCACTTAAAAAAAAACACGCAAATTTATTAACTTTTTTTTTAAAAAAACAAACTCAAAATTTAAGCATTGTATCTATCACTAGAGACCATAATAAGGGTTGTTATGAAAAGAAGCAAAGAGGAAGCCTCTTCCAGTATTTTGTTCGTTCTATATTTGATAGCTTTTTATCTAGCCAGGCAATCCAAAACGTACAGCCACAGAAAATCCTGGAGAGGGATTCAAAATGAGAAAGGAAACGGGAACAAATTTCAATGTAGATCTCCTCTACTTGGTATATAATATTTGATTACCAGAACAAGACCTCACCTTAGAGCTTCACAAACCAGTGCAAAAATAACATCTTCAAAGTAAAAGAAACATACACCATAAAGAACTACAGGAGCATCTGTGGGAATGTGTTGGAGTACATTCTTTTCTGTGGTCTCATATGCTAGAAGGAAGAATGTTGGCTAAACATATTATGGATACACTACAGTAACTTAAAAGAAAACAAAACAAAAAAACCTAAAAAAGAAGTATTACACTCTTAAATCTTCCCAAATATTGAAGGCTGCTAGTATTATGAGACCCACAAAGTTTAATGCTGTTTGAACTTATTTTCATAGAAAAAATAATCTGTAATTAGGCAAAGTGATGAAATAAATACATGTTGAACATACTACAATACATTTTCTTATATCCTTCTACCTTACAGAATTCAGGATAAATTTGGTTTGACCTTATCATTTAAGTACAATTTTACATTACGAATCATAGTTACCAATTTGCTGTGCATGTCATTAAAATCTAGGAACTACAGATTATGATCTCTGTCAAAAACCACCTATGTTTCTACTATGATACCACAAATCTGAAGGGATTATACCACATGACTTAAGTTAAAATAAAAAGTCTTTCCAAATATTTTTTCTGCACTTGGAAATATTAAAAATGTAACATTTTGTTACTTGAACATTCAAAATACTGATATACAGAGAAAGTAATGCAAGATTTCTTCTTTCCCAACAGACAGAAAGACAGATTAATTAGATATAGCTATGTCAGTATGCTGGTGTACAGTATTTCATTCAGCCAAAGATAGGTGAAGTCGTATCACTGTATATGGATCTCTACACTACTACTGGAAAAAAAAAATGCAGTTACGAAAACGGCTGGCTAGTAATATATTTAAAACCCCACCTGACACGATAAATGAAAGAGAATAAATGTATACAGCTAGTGAAACTTCCAGGGAACAGGGGGAGACTTCAACACTTTTGCTGACAGTGACTTTACTGTCAGTGGCCTGTCTCTCTCGGAGGCAGCTGTCAATCACAGACCATCTTTCTCTCCCAGAGGAGTTCATTGTGCCTGCAGACAGTTGTGGAATAACTGCTCCTAGGCGTCAGAGCGGCAGATGGAGTGTATCTGTCAATCATTGTCACTAATTATTAACTTCTGTCACTCAGAGCAAGGCAACATATCTCTGGCTGATCCTCTGTGATTTGATCTGCTACGCCACCTCAGAGACAGACAGTTCAACCTTTCATTATGTGTCACATACACAGCGCTCTGCTGGGTCAGCCCTCGTGACTCAGTGTTCCAGCAGAATTCTATTTTAGCCACCGAACATTACAGGGAGAAGCTGGCACGAAGGACACGCTCTGCGTTCAAATGCAGTGGTCACTCATTTTCTGTAAACATTTTGGAGCTAGAGAAGCACGGAAATACCAGTCTCCCAAGTTTTAAACAAGGGAAAGGAAAAGACTCTAAATATAAGCCAAGTAACTCAAATTTTCACATGATAAGCTGCCCCTTCTAATTTACTAAAATGTTAATTATCTTATCTCAAAAGACTTACTCTGACGAGAGGCAACTTCTTTTAATGGCAATTCTTTACAACAGTTAGTGAGGTTAAGGGGGGGGGGGGCAGACCAGACAAGAAGGATCACCCCTTGCTTTCCCATGGGCCAGAAAAATGACTAGAAATCATCATTGGTGATTTCTGATTGATCTTATGCTTGCCTGCATTTTCTATCTTGGCATTATGGGTACTTTTATTAAAATTCCATGCAACAACATTGGCCACGCTCACTAAAGGAAAAGGATCAATAACCGAAACATATTGCTGCGGGAAAAGCATATTCTCTCTCTCTTTATATTTTCAAGTATAAATTTGATATCCCTCTAGAAAGTCTACTTAGCCAAACACAATGCAGCATCCCAAGGCTGACCAAGAATGTTTATTATACACAGTTTATGATACAAAAGAAATCATAATGCCTTCAGTGCTTAAAATTCTATAAATCCAAAAGGCTCCAGACACTTCTTATAAAACCAGAAAATTTCACAATTTTTCTTCAAGCATCTCTTCTTTGGGAAAAGTCTTATGCACAAGACGTATTTAAACAAAAACACCCCTCTGCAGGCTTAAGTCTTCTCTCCCCATCTTTTTTAGTGTTGGCAAAGCCGTTAACGATGATGAGATTTGTTCAGGCATAAAAAGCGGGTGGATTTTTAACAAACTACTACTGCTATATTCTAATATATTGTATTCTACCATATTCTAATACAACAAAATGCAAAAATGTGGATATCGAAGACGGATTCAAGCGACAGGTACAGATTAGGGGACAAGATCTTGGGAGAAGAACGCTTCCGAGAAGGACTTAGGGAAACACTCCAATTTAAGCTTCCACTGCAATGTTGTGAGAAAATGGATTGAAGCAATAACTGAGTGGATATAAGAGTAAAAAAGACAAGGGGAAATTATTCCATTATTGCAGTTTGCATCAATTAATCAAAGCAAGTGTAACGCAAGTTCTTCTGGTGTCCTCATTTAAAAGGAATACCAAAGACTTACAGAAAGAACCTCACCATTACAAGAGACTTGCAGAACTCAGTATTTTTGGTTTATGAAAAGACTCCGAGAACTAACTTCATCATCATGCATAAGGATCGTCACGGAAAGAAAATGACAAATACTCTGCAGGCTTTTGAAGACTGGTCCAAAAAGAAAGCAAGCAGTGCTAAACATGTACAAATTAGACATAGGGTGAAAAACCCCAAACACCCTGCATCACCACTTTTTAACAGTAGAGGTGATCCAGTTGAAACTGGATTGTCCACAGTCTCTTGATATTTTCAAACATTTACCTCGCCAGACAATGCAATTCAGCTGAGTACAGTGCATTTTTAGAAAAGTTAATGGGTTCAAGAAGGCATGAATGGTTGAAATACAGTATTAGCCTATCCCGTTTCCATTGTTCTCTGTCGTTAAGTTTCCTAAAAAAGTTACTAAAGTTTTTAAAATTTAGGTAGTTCAGAATTGGTAAGATTTTGTTCTCATCTTAATTTCTATTAACTCCTTTATCCAATACCACTTAGCCTGACTACAACATCTCAATAGCGAGCTCCGCCACTTTCTTTATTTCCTTTGCTTCACTTCCAAAAAAAAAAAGTAACCGATAAAAGTTCAAATCGTAAAGACTCATGCTAGATTTGAAAATTCATATGAGTGCACTCCTAAGTTTAAAGAGTAGATTTTTCACTCATCTTCCCCTTTGAATACCAGATGACTTTTCCATACCAAAGGATACAGATCCCAACCAGTCCCAGGTTCCATACTTCCCTCCCCCTAACAAAAAAAAAAAAAAAAAAAAAAAAAAAAACAACCAGCCAGCAACAAAAAATGAGATTTATTTAGGTCTTTGTTTCCAAAAGCTCATGACAATTTTGACAGGTCTATTCAAGATCCTTAACCACTTCTCTCTTAGAATACTTCCGACTCAAGCACAAATCAAATTTCAAATTGAGAAACAAAAGAAATAAAAGGAAAACATAGCCAAAAAGGGGAATCATCATTGGAAATTGCATAGCAAACTGATATTCCAAATCTTGGAAAATTTTATTTCCTCACACACGCCCATTTAAAAGAAGATACATTTCATTGCCTCTAATTATAAGTACTTCTGTTAACATACAGTTTTCACTGGAAAACAGGAACAAAAAGAAACCATGAGACTACTTCTATTTCCTCTGGTTTAGACCCTGACCATCTGCTGTCATTACAGGCTCAAAGTACGTTTAATTTCCTTTCATAACCTTTGACAACAAGAATCACTAACAGTATTTTAGTTGAAGAAACTTTTATAAAATATTACAATCAAATCAATTGCATTAACACATTTGAACCTCTAAGTTCAACACAGTGGAAAACACAATACTTCTTTATTATATCAGCTGTCTGGTCATATGTAAGTCATCTATAACTAAAACCAGAAGTATTGAGAGTACTATTTATCTAGAGTTAGCAAAAGGAATTATCTGACAGTTGAAAATGAAAAAACCACTAATAAGCATTACAGTGTATTGAAAAGTTTAAACAATGTGGTTAAGGAAACTTTTGCAATAGCAAGGAGTGTATGTGATTCTATTTTACTTTGCTAACAAAAATCCTCTGGGATTTCTTATTCTGTTATACAATAACTAAACTGGAATATTATGTTAAACAAGTCTCATATTCTACCTGTATTCAGAATATATTTAAAATTAAGAGATAATGTTCCTTCAACGTATTGCACTTCGCTGAACCATTCGTATTTTCACTGAAATTATTTGCCCAAAGCAATAAACAGAACAGAAGGAAAGTCAAAAAGCCCCAACTAATGCCTTGGCCACTTAGAGGCTTAAGAGATGCACTGTAAAGATATTTCAACTGTCTTTTATAAAGCATATTTTTAAGAGATGAAACAAGGAATTCTTTAGAACGACTGAGTAGAAAACTCAGTGAGGGCACACAGCGAAGAGATGGCAGAAAATAGTGCACTTACCGTATCTCCTGCTGTAAGAAGCCAGTAACAAAGAAAAACATGCAGTGTAATCCTTCAGGAAACAAACAACATTGAAAAGGAAAACTGCAGCACAGATCATAATTACGTTGCCTATACTGTTCACTTAGTGATTAGAGAATTAAAACTAAAACAAACAAACAAATCAATCAAGATGTGTCTGGCAATAATATGTAGATAAGAAAGCGCTAAATTTGTCATGTTATTTGCTGTGGTCAGCAGTGATTAGACCCTATTAAGTAACCAAAATATTACTAAGGTACAAAAATTAGACCAGAAGATCGTCACTGCTATGCAAGGTCTGACAGCAGCTCCACATCATTTACCTAGAAAACACCAGACTTGGTAAATATTGTATTCCCATGTTATACAGAATTACACAGTTTCTTTATATTTGCATTAAGCCTAGGTTTTAAACTGTATTTATGTTCCTTATTTAATTTTATTTAGGGCACTACTTGCAAGTATTCAGTGATGAACAAAATGTTCCAATAACTGTTTTTACCTGGTACTGCCAACATGCCACATGCACCGTACCAACCAGCAGCTTCACTACATCTGAAGCAGAGACAATTACTGAATGTGTTTAAAGTCGAAACCCTTGAATTTAAAGTTTTCCATACATTTCTTCAGTATGTGTCCTGCAATCTGAAAATCACTGGCAGGTAATCTGGCCATACAGCTTGCAATTTACTATTTATCAGTCAATAAGCCCAGACACAGAAATACTTTCTAGCCGAGTATAACGCCCTGGTAACTTACCATTCCAAAGCACGATGAAATTTTCAAACAAAACAAAAGAACACACAGACAGAAATAATATTTTCCAACCTCCAAACCATTACAATTATTACCCAATACTATTTTAAATACTTAAGGTTCAGACTTGTATGCATCTGAATCGGCATATGCAGTCCATTCGCTTCCATAGAGTTATAATGCAATGACGCAAATTCATAAAAATGCGTCCAAAGCTAGGTCTTCATTTTGGTCTGATTTCAAACTATATTTAAACCCAGCCACAACGAGGTCAAATTCATAGCTCTGTATAACTACTGTTTATGTCAAGTAGGTTGTCACAGGAACATACGAGAGTGTAAGTTTATCACATTTCAAATTCATTTCAGCTAAAAAAGGCAAACTAAACTCTCAGACACTCCCCCCCTTTATACTACCTCTGGTTTAAACACATCTCAACCTATAGTGCTTTTCTTCAAACCGTTCATGGATTCAATACATTTCAAATATAATCAATGGAGGAAAATGAGATGACAAAAGCATATGTCGTGACCACTTGGTTTAGAAAACAGTCTTCAACAGTTCACGTTTCCAAGCAAGACAATTAAAAATCCCAAGAACACATAAATGTTGTTCCTAACATCATAGTGAGCACGAGTAAGTTTTATCGGTCAGGTCATGGACATAGGCATAAAGAACCGCACGTTCTCCTCTTAGATCTTAAAAAAAAAAAAAGGAACTATAAAACTCAAAAGAACCATTCAGCAATAAATTTACAAGCGGGCCCTATGAGTTTGCCTAATTCCCAAATGCTCTACTCAGTTGCCAGTCAGCTCTGAAGGGTACCTGAATTCCCTGTGTATCTAAGTTCACACCGGGCAGATTCCTAAGGCACTTGAATTCCTGCCTATCAATACCGGGTATAAGCAAACCTTCTCCTTGCTGTATTCGCTACGAAAAAAAAGACTAACCTGCCTTGGTTGTTTAGTGAAGTCAGGCATCTGAATCCTTAACAAAGCAGAATTTTAAGCCCATCGTTTTCTTTGGCATTTTCTATTTGCTGGTTAAAACAATTTGGTAAGCAGGCTGTTGCGGATCCCCGTTTTGGGCACTGGGTATTTTGTCTATACGGTACAACGAAAATGAGATGCTTAAGACTGGACTCCCCATGTCAAAATAAAGGAATGTGAGGTAATTGTTTCCAGCATCATCACTGGAAAAAGGACAGCATATGTTGTGCCGTAAGAGATGGGAACTACGATGCTGAAATAACAGCCTACTGTGTAACCTAGCTTTTTTGGCTTTCTCAGGCTTTGGTCTTCCCTTCCCTGTATGCCTCCCATGCTTCCATTTAACATCAAATTTTGCTCTCTTTATGAAAAGTTATAGATACAGATATCCAGCTAAGAACGCACAACATGGTTAAGAACATAAAGAAACTTGAATGCTATTCAAACTTCAGCAGGCTTTTAGATATTATGATAAAGAATCTGCAATGTTATGAGATGACCAAGGATGAATACCTTTATCATTACAAAATAGGAGTTACGTGCAGTCACGTTACGCAAAGATGCTGAACCAATCAGGAACAGAAAATGAGCCCAAGGTAGAAAATTCTTAGAATTAGGCTAATATTATAATTCCTGTGCTGTCACTATAGTGATGGAGAGCAGCACCAGAAGAATATTCGTTCTAGTAATGCCTTTCCTAGGCTAAAAGGAAAATATTATTCTCATGTTGAAAATTAACATCCTGCTCTGTCGAAGTCAGAGAAATATTTTACAAAACAAAATGTCAGAGTTGCGGCCGTTCCAGAAGGACATTTTCTTATTCCCCAGAGAACTGAGGCTGGTAATAATGATAATAATTTTTATTATCGTAACAACGACAACATTTCATACCGAATAAGCTGGGATGCTTTGTGCCCTCACAGAAACGCACAAAAAATGTTTGATTCTGAATACGTCTGTCAGGAAACAAGCGCAAGCCTTCAGCCGCCGCAGCTGTCTGATTAGTCTCACAGTCACTCCAATGAGCTATCAGCTTCTCAGCGTGAAGTTCTCCTGCATCACTGCTCCAAGCCTTTAGGCAAAGGATTCTAATAATGAGTCACAGTGCCGTGGCTGAGGCCACACTTCTGCTCTGGTGAGCTGCTTGCTGAGAGGGACTGCATGCTCCCTCATTATGATTTTACAGCTTTTTTTTTTTTTTTTAATTTGTTCTCTTGTATTCCATTACCTTCCTCCAAACACTTGGTGCATTTCAGTGCCAGTACTTAGTGCTACCACCAGGACAGAAGCCATATGCTCATGTTTAATAACCTTCTGGTGTGAGGTAGTCATAAAACTTAAGATAAGACAGAATATTATGCAGAAGAATAAGATAAGATAGAGTCTTCTATCACACCCTAATAAATAGACATAGACATCCTTCTTCCAACCAACCGAGGTTTACAAAGGTAAAATATTTTACACATTTCTCTTTCATTAATGGTATCATGCAGAATTAAAAATAAAACAAACAAACAAAAAAGGTGACTCACTTACGTAGCTTCACCCTAGCAGCTAGGATAAAAAAAATATTTTTTTTATCCCCTTACCTATATTCTTATGTACCATCGAGGAAGGCCAATTTCTTTTGAATTTGATGAACGTTACTTACGCCAAAACGTAGTTACATCAGTTACGTCTTCCACACACACAAAGCAGCACTAATTTGCCATTTACTAATCGTCTGGCAACATCCTATACAACAAACATACTGGACAAACTTGCCACCGGACTTAAAATTTTTCATGCTATTATGCCACTCCAATAAAATGCCCCATTGTTTTGGGACATACCTAGATTACATGCAGTGTCGTGTGGTGTTGCTACTACTCTTTCTTGTTCATTCTTCGTGCAGCTAGAAACCTTTTGTTATTTAAGTGTTCTTTACATGAGGCCTAGATCTACTTGAGTGCTAGAGAACTTTATCGTTACTTTTCTAGAGAGGAAGCATGATGGTAAAAATGAAAGATTTAGAATATGCACACATAGTTCTACTCAACTGAATCCCCAAAAGATAGACGGAAATGTACAAGTGGTTCCAGAGCAGACAGAAAATGGATAGCGTGACTCCTCTACTATGTCAGGAACGTTGAAGTTGCCTTAGGGATACTCTGTCTACACATTCAAAACTAAACAGAGAGAGAAGCTACAAATAATCCTCTACAGAGTTATGTACTTATATATACACACCTCATTATCACAGTATCAGATACTAAAAAAGAAATCCATCGAGAGTAAAAGATGGGAACTTCAATAAAATTGCAGTAACCCTTTCCTGTTTTTAATCAAGAGTTACATGCAGTAGCTTCTGTACAGAACTAGAATAACGTGAAAACCAAACTGACCGACTGACTGCAAAGACCCTTAAGGCACATAACATTCCGATCCATTGCAGAGTCAAACATCCATGCAAAGTACACCACTAATCTGAAAAAAAAAGCCAGTGAAGCACTCGGCGTTCACCTCCAGTTTTTACTTTGCAACAAAATTTTCTGAAAACAAAGTTTTTCAGAACTATACATGTGGAACATTCACACACGGTGTCTGTCTTCGATCATTCTCCTTTTTTGTGTTTGTATTTTTGTGTGTTCTGGCAATTAGACAAGAATAAGGCAAAAAACACTCAACTCCCTTCCAATAATGGCAAATGCTGCAAGTCTTTTCTTTGACTTGCCAGCTAAGCAGGAATAAAAAAATTAAAGGAGGGCACACAATAGAATTTGCATATCTTCTCATACACAGACCCTATCAGCACAGTTATTGGAAAGAATAAAAAATGAGAGAGGAGTTTCAAGAATAAAAAGAAGCTTAAGTTAGCGATGATCTCAAACGAGCAGTATTTTTGTGTAATCAGAAAACAGCAGCACTACAGAAATGCTGAATATGACAGCACAACTTCACATCTCCCCTAGTTTTACATCACTGGAAACCTCAGGTGTTTCAATCATGCATCTTTCCTTGGGACACAGCTACCTTCAAATCAATCAAGCTTACTTAAACTGACTTTTAACTGCATAGTTCGGATGGATCTTAGCACGTTCCAAATAGATTAATATTTTCTCCACTTCTCCTACATATACTGCAACTCCATTCTGCTGTCACAATGTTAGCAGTGTCCGAGAGAACTGGTTTAAAGATAGCGCCGGTGTATCTATGTAAGCTGTAGTCACAGAAGCCATTAAACTGTAGTTATACCTTTACCTACAACATTACCCTTTCTTCTTCACTCAGATATCAAGCATGCTTTCACACTAGCAGCACATGGCAGTGGGCTAAAGGGAGTAAGCTTCACAGATAGAAAACATAAGTAAAATCAAATGCGCATGGGGAAAAAGCCCTGAGACAATGAGGCTGTGAAAAAGTCAATCGATGCCACGTGTGCCTATCCTACATTGACAGCGTTACAACAACGATATTTTCAGTATTAACTCTTCTCGCGTTATCTTTATAGCATTAAAAGGAAGAAATATGGGAAAAACGTTAGCTGAAAAAGATGTGATCAGCTTGGTAAGTCTTCCATCCAACATCTGTGAGACAATGTTGGTCTGCAAGGTGCACAGCCAGCCCATGAAATTCAGAGCTTCATTTAAATTCACACTGTCTTTACGGTATTTTTGATTAAGTTTGAGACATTGGTATGCTCTTACACTTGGCATTTTGACATTTTGAACAAGTATCATTTGAAAAAAGCACTATCAGGAAAAATAGAAAGAATGCAACACAGAAGAAAAAGATTATCCAACTTTTGACTGAAGGACTCTGCTGCAGATACCAAAGTGAAAAATCACCTTTCTGTTGTCTTGAAAACAGGTTGTCCAAAGACGAAAACTCCCCCAACAACTCTTCCATTCATTTACTTTTGACAGATTTCAGGGATTCCCCCCCACCCTGTTTTTTGGGGGGTTTTTTGTTTGTTTGTTTTACACAACAAAGAGTTCAGGTGACCACGTATTTCTGAAAGTTGAAACAAATGCAGGTTTTTAAGCTTTTTAAGAATGTTACCAAGCCATTTACTTGGTTGGAAATATATTTAAATTAGGTAGCCTTGAAAATTCTATAAAAACAAATAACTTAATCAAGTCAAATATAATCCTCACCATCGGTTTTTCTTAACCTCAAGAGATTCATTTGGCTTTTCATTTTTTTTAAGTGAACTGAACATTTATCCTTATCCTACCCCTTGAGAAGCTGTGTGACCTAATTGCACTGGATTTCCTCTGTATTTAACTTTTTGTCCCTAAGAGAGTTCTGTGATACAATTCCATGTAAAATTACAGTTAACTTATTCAATAATAGATTCATGTATTCTTTAAGACTGATGTGCTGTGAGCCATTACAGGCTAGGCTAAGTTGACAGATTCTATTAAAGCGCAGTACTGTCATGGAAATTGTGATCTTAACACAAATGCATGTGACGGATACCAATTACTTTGCTCTTTTTCATAAAAAGTCTGCATGACATAGGAGTTACTATGAATGACTGATAAGATCACTGAATGCTTTACATCATGATTTTTAAACATGATTCATCCTTAATCACGGAGTAAGCATAACTGCTCATCTGTCACATTATGACCTGTTGTATGCAGGAGAGGCAGATTAAGCTAGTCACCTCCTAACCAAAGTTACTACCAGACTGTGTTGACTGTCACTTACTGAAACCAGCATCTTTCTTCATGACAGTAGAAGGATGCTTAATCTTAACATCTCCTCTTGAGAAGCATTAACTTATTAGATGAGAGCGCCATTTCCAGAAAGCAATTAATCAATGCTAAATCACATAAGTTATCTTCCCTTAACAATTGTCTTTAAAAGCAATTAACTAGATAGTTGTTTCTGAACACCCTAAGATCGGTGCTGCAGTCAAAAGGAGGGCGCTGCTTGTTCAGTGTGCCACTTACTGAGAAAACTCCCTTTTTCAGTTGTTCAGAAGCGGGAAAAAAATATATATGTAAAGACATTTAGAAACAAAGGGAACACTGTAAAAATTAAATGCCTTCATCACAATTCAGAAAACTGTACAACAGATCCTTCTGCCTCTCTGTACTTAAACACAGCAAACACAAGGTCATATTCTAGGCTGATTTACTTATGAATAAAGATAAATGCCAACTGAATAGCAAACACTGGACTCACTCCTTTCTGTGTTAAGCAGCTGTATCTAACAAAATAAATGAAGGACTTCAAGAAACAAAAATTTTAGTTTTATTACCAATGAAGAACTGAAAACCTCAGGAAGTTTTCACTCCACAGAACTGATGGGTGATTCCTGAAGATTTGGTTTTATTAAGCTGCAGTTTGGCAATTATTGTACGATTTACAAGAAGTTATAAAGCCCAAAACACGGTTAAACGTCAACTCGGGTATTCAAAAAACGCATTGAATTAGAAGGCATAAGCTCAATCATCCTACACATCCCACAAAGTTAGATTCGGGAGCCACTATTTAGAATCTCGGCCATAAGCTACACGCGTAATTGCAAGAGGACCCAGGTGGCCACTTCAAAACACCTATGCAAAAAAACAGACAAATCACAATTGTACCAAATTACATAAATTTACAATTATCCAATAAATCAAAAGTTTGAGCAACGAGTGCAGCATGGCACTCAACTATACATACTGTCCTCCTATAAATGCATATAAACCAAATGCTGACTTCCCATGCAAAAGGGTCATGAGCATTCATTACTATCCGTAAAGCACTTCTTATGTTTTAGAAGTGATTAAACTAGGCAAAATGGACATATGACCAGTGTTTCATTTGGGGGTTTTCAGGGGTTTTCCTCTGGTGCGTTGTGGGGTGGGTATTTTTTAATATCTTTTTTTTTTTGAAACAACGCTCACAAAATAAAGAGATTTTTGCATTGCCAGCTTTCCTTCACGTAGTGTACGAAACACTTAATTATCTTAAAAAATTAGTGCAAAATAGTCCATTTAAAGACAACCCTCTACACAAGTTTCTGCCGAAGACCCATTTCATCTGAACACAAATTTGCAAGATGAAGCCAGAAATCTTTTTGGGTGAAAAAAAAAAAAAAAAAGAAAAAAAAAAACGCGACCCCCTCAAAAAACCTTCTTGTATGTCCTGTGCTCCAACACATTAGAAACACTGCAAGAACATTCCCTCATTATCTTTTCTATACTCCCCACGCAGTTGTGGCTATAGTCAAAAGACTTAAATAAGTTTTTAAGATAAATTAATTAAGCAAAATTCCTATAGAATTAAGTAGCTGGAAAAATACTACTACAGCTGTGCCTGTTAGAACCACGAGAGAATTTTTCTTCCCATGATAAACTAGCAAATTTTTGATACAATAAAAAATGTATTAGGAAATATTTTCAATTCTCTGAAACAAGTTAGCACTTATTCTCCTCCTACCCAGTAGCAGAAGACATATTGGCTCACAGTTGTTCACAGCAGGTTTTCAATGACATAGTCACATATCAACATTTTTGCTCATAAATGCTTAAGTACATTGCAAATATGCAAACATGTAAAAACTGCAACTATTTAAATAAACTTTCTCCCTTACAGCTCTACTAGACTCTCTTTGTGTAACAGATTCTTTAAAAGAGAACAAGACAGCCATCTAGAGGGCAAGAAAAATAAACTGTCTGTAGATCACGAGGGAACACTGAATGACCAATTCATTCTCTGTAAGCCGGAAAAAAACCCGGGCCAAATAGATGTGAATCTAAGTGAAAAGGATCCACATTACTGTTACCCCCCAGGGAGTTTATTTTTACTCAGTATTTCAACCTAACTCGCTTACTCGATAACCCTGAACCCCAAAAGTGACAGTTTTCTCCTTTTGGGATGGTAACTTCTACAGAAAGTATGTATTTTTATAAAAGCAACATTTTTTTCACTATATGGCACAGAAGTCTAAAAAATTAAAAGCACTGATCCATAATTAGGAATAAAGATGTCAGTTCTGTCTAGCTTCTTAACTACATTACTGTACTCATCATCTCCTTCTCCCATACTGACTGGCTCTGGTGCAGAACAAAACACAGCACAAAAAGGCAGCTAAACTAGCAGTGAGCTTCCTTACTGCAGTATCATAAGACAGCTTTTATGGCCATAATGCCCATAGCAGTTCATAACTGGTAAGTTGTAAACCTTCACACTAAATCATAGAAGTGGGAGTTCTAGGTGGAGCATCTTTAGAAGTAGCTATTTCTTGATACATCAGAGAATCGGATAAATTTGGGGATTACAGACCAGCAGGAAAGGATTCTGGATAATTCTTACTGTTTACTCAGATCAATTCTTGGCAGTGGGAAAGCTTAATGCAGTTCTATTAGCGTAGCTGCTTCGGAACAAATGTTGTAGATGAAGAAAAATGTGCAGAAGAACCGAATTAGCATTTGAAGAAAATACAGAGGAAAAACCTTTCTAGAGGTTTGATTCAGATTCGGCAGAGGGAGGATTGCGGGGGTGAAACAACTCATTATCGGCAATGCTTTTCTCTCTCTCTCTGGACCGATTTCCTTTTTCTCAGTCTCATTTTCTACCCTACCAGAGATCTAATTGTTCTGAACATAGCAAGTCCACTGCGACCACTGCAGGCTGTCTCTTAAGCCTGTTACAGGGACCTGGCATATTTTGCATTGTACAGGGACAAATGCATACAAAATTCTCTCACATCTCTTGCCATTTCCGCAATATGGTGTAAAGGTCTTGAGTTGCCACTCATGAATTGGAGAGGTGCGTGGGGTGTGGAGGAACATTTAATTCTACTATATACTGATTTAGGAAAAAATCTACAGAAGACTGTTCACACTGAAGTACCTCATCCCGTAGATTTCTGGATGAGCCTGAGACATTTCACACCTTTCCTTTGTTTCATATCCGACATGAAGTGCGGATGGCCCACTTACTGACACCAGAAAGAAATAATCTTTGAATTAAATCCAAAAGTGTTCTTTAAAAGATTCTTTACACTGGCCTTCTAATGATGACCTCTTCCTTAATTTCACAATGGCTTCAACCGGCTTTTCAATCACTGGTATAGCTATAAAAAGGAAAACACCTCCTCCTAATAACCCCATTATGATGAAAACTTTAAATTTTATTATTAATTTTTAATGGGAAGAAGTTAAACTCCCTCAGGAACCATAAAAGGTAGTTTTTTGATCTATCAGCTAATGGAAGGTTGCTACAGAGTCACGCCTTCAGCAGACAGTCTGATAAAGGGTATACCTTGTACTTGGATGACAAGAGAAAGATAGATGCTGCCCATTATTATTTTTTAAAAAATAAATTCTTTCATTTTAAACAGGACTATTTTAGGGGTTCTTCTGTTGTTTGGGTTTTGGTGGGATTTTTTTTTTCTTAATCTCTTATCAGTCTTTGAATAGTATTTAAAAAATCGTATACCATCAACCGAAATTACAAGCTCAGACCAAGACACTGTCTTAAGATAATTGTCTGAAACATTTAGATCATCCCACACAAAGGTAACATTTCTGTACATCACTCTGTAGTTCAAAATGGTAATATAACCCCTGCTCTACACAGTGCCATTTTCCAAAAGCCGTTAACATCAGTATTTGTATCAAATACCATTAAGATTATATGAAAAAAAAAAAGGGGGGGTGGGGGTGGAGGGGAGGGAAGACTGCAAATCAGATCACCTTCCAGGTCAAAAACTGTCTGGCCAAGCACCTGGTTGATCTTCAAATGAGACTTCAAAACCTGACGAGTGAGTGCAACAGCTCAGAAGACGGCTCTGAAAAATGAGTACTATCAGCCTGGGAGCATGTTTTTATCCCAGTGAGTCCCAGCTAACAGGTATGCGACATGTGACAGTAGCTCGCCTTGAGACACTGGGGATTGGAAGCGTGACACACAGAGGCTCACCGCATTTTTGAAGAGTGAATGTGCTTACGGTGAAGTGACATTTTTCCTTGCTTTCAATGGTAATCAAAATTATCAGTCTCTCAAAACACAGTTATATAGGCTTATAAATGCAAATATTTTCCTCTTTGCTTTTCTCTTACAGATTTCAGATAAAGAATAAGCAGTTAGCAGCCTGAAAGACACTGGGGGGAGGGAAGATGAGAGAGGGGAATGGGGATGGACACAACATCAACAATAAAAACTCCATCGTGAAAATCAAAGTCAGAAGCAAGATGTGGACAGACCGGAACAGCTTCTCCTCTCAAGGAAGGACAGAAAACAGAACATTAAAGAATCAACAGCTGCCTAATTTACACATTGGCCACTTTTTAACGAAAGAAAGTCCTACCTTAAAAGTGCAACGTACTTCAGAGGAAGAGTTGATTCACCTCCAGACGATTCCATTATGAAAGCCAAGTAAGTTTAGACATTTGTAGTTGTTTGAAATAAATAAGAAAACCCTATTAAAAAGGCTGCATGAGTGCTAGGTCTAGGTAAAAAAAAAAAAAAGGTTTATCTCCAGAAGCTGAGCTCTGTTCCTGCATTTAGACTATTGTCTATTTCGCCATGAAAAGACAACAGTTTCCAGAAAAGCCACAATTCACATTCTTTAGTCTGGATCTTGCAAACACTCCACTCTTGAAATGCCTCAGCTGTAGCCTCCAGCATTTTTCTAACCTCCTATTTAAACACAGATTTATTTTAATTGGTCCTTTTCCTTCTCAATGGTCCCGGACTGCTTTTCTTCACTTGCCTCACCAGGTGTCTGAGAGGTAAATCAGGATAATTAGTTCTGAATTACGTAGCTGATTGCTGAAAAAAGTGGCATTATCTAAGGTAAAGAAGCAGGACGGGAAATTAGAATCTTCTAACATGACAAACACGTAAAGGACAGAAAGGAAGAGGGCAGTCAGAACAGTCTTTGGTCCTCCATCAAGTCCACGAGGCTAGCAAACCGTGGTCATACTCCCTGCTACCAGAGACAAATCAGTTGCTCACAAACCTCATCAGCAAGCCTCATTTTGCAACAATTAAATACCCAGTAGCACTCGCTGACTGCAGCCTCAGTTATCTGAAGAACACTATCGACCATTCTATCTTCACCACCAGTAAAAGAGCGAAAGCAGCAAGCCAGTCTTTAGGAGGTTTCATCAGCCCTGAACCTGTTTTCCCTTAATAAGCTACAAAAACCTTTACAGATTTGGTCTAGCTCAACTTGGACCGATTTATTAATACTAGCTGTGAACGTACTTCTATAGAATTTTGTGTTTATGTTGTAAAAAGTCTTAGCTAAATAAATGGCAACAAAAAAAAGCCAGAAAATGTATTCACATACAGTAGGTACTATTAAAATCCAAGCCAGAACTTTTGAAGGCACTGATCTCTTCCAAGACCAGGTGGAAAAAAAACCTGCCTAAGTTGTGTCAGTAGACAGAGAGCTCACAGGGGAAGTCATGCCAATCGTTCCCCTCAAGCGAGAGGTGGGTAACAAGCCATACCTGTCTGCGCTTGGTGTGCAATTTAAGCCCACGTCAGCGGACAAGGAAGTAAGGATCTTTCTTGACTTACTACCGGGCATGCTTTGTCCCCAATGTTGCATTTTGTATTTTATTGCATTTTGGTGGGCTTTGTTGTTATCATTCTATGCATTTGTTGTATTTTCACCTACAACACAGAACAAATGTCTGTTTTAAAGAGTCTGCTTCTGACTTACTCAAATTAAATTTGTCTTCTCAGAGCCCCTATGAACATGTTTTCAGGTTACCTCTTAGACTTGATGAAGAAATTACATACAATTAGTAACTGTAAGACAGTAACCAGTTTCTGATGCTGCTGAGCGAATTATTTTAAAGCCAAGTCTTTCTGTACTTGCACCGAGCATGATTACAGAGCAAGGCTGTTGTGGCACAAGCCTAGTGAGACTATGCTGCTTTTCCTAGTTGACATCAAGTATCTTACTCGGTAATCGCTTTTGATTGTATAACATGTTACTCAGTCATTCAAAGAGATTACATTCTGTGTATGCACAGAGACTGGGAATAATGAGCAATCTATTTGTCACCTGGGACAATACTGGGAAATTGTCAGCATTAATTACATTATCAAATATAAAATGGTCTATTATTTCAGCAAAAAGTTCTATAAATAGAAATACAATTTGTTTAAAGGGCACGGCTAGCCATGTCAAACAGCAAGTACTCAATACCCTCTGTGTAGTTCAGTTCTGAAGAAACATACACCAGATAGACTATATTTCAGATTCTTTTCCTCCTCATCTGTTTTTTTCCTCCCTTATATGGAACTTTTACAGTGGGAGTGTGGAGGAGGGGCAGGTTAAGATCCTCAGCTGTGCTCAGTTAACATTGAAGACAAGTGAAAAACAACTACAAAAGGCTGCACAAGTAATTCAATAACTGCAGAAGTAATCCCAATCCAGGCACACACCGTTTGGAATGCTCTCATGACACATGGAAGTCCTCCCCTAATACTTACACCTATGAACGGTTCACAATGGTACACGTTCAAGAATACCCAGAGGGAAAAGTTTTCCAAGTGACGCACAGAAATCTTTAGCCCGGTAAACAGTCAATATTCTTGCTGTGCAAAGGACCAAGGTGTTGTGGATATTTGTTCATTAAAGTGAAGTGGGTGCTTTGCAATTTGTATTATCACTAAATATTTAGGGGTTAGGTTGGCGGCTTTTTGGTTTTTGGGTGTTTGGGGGTTTTTTATTTGATACAGCTCACATTTTCTTTCTGGGATCAATACTGTCACAGCAACAATGAAAAATAAAACAGTAGTACCTTTATTCACATTTTTAAACTATCATGAAAACTGTTCCCAGGCAGAATCCAGTGTCATAGGCTCAAACTACGCCACTCTGCTTGAAGCTATAAAAGATATTTTTTTAAGAAACCAAGAAATTAGTACTGTAACAAAGTAGCTAAAATTGCTGTCACGCTTTTTGTTGTGTATGACTTGCATAGCCATAGAGGTACAGTAAGCGCCTAACATAATGACATAATGAGTCATGACTGGAGCTGGAAAGCTTATTTGCCCCTCAGTGACACAAAACCAGGGAATTAACATCAAAGTAGCTTACATCCAATATAAGATATATTGCTTCACTTCACAGCAGGTTTTTAAACTCAACTGTTAAATGATGGAATATTGATCTATTCCTCTGTGAAATAATAAAACTTGAATTTTTAAAAAGCACATCTTAAGTTATTTGCTGTTTCAGTGACATTACTTTTCATGTGAAATATATTATATTGTTATAAATTCTTTAACTTGTATTTCACCCCAAACACAACCATCTGGAAGGGAAATTGCCAAAACAAAACAGTAGCTGCTTATGCCCAGAAAAATTATAACTTTCAAAACAAATACCAGAGCAGAGTGCAAAGGAGGAAAATATCCAAATTGCAAAGTAGCAACTTTGACTTCTATTTAGAACCACAAAAATGCCTGTATTTAAAACAAACAAGCTCTTATACTCAAAAAAACCAATCGAGTTCCCGACTAAAACTGGGAAGAACTCACAAATTTAAATAAAATCATACCAAGACTATGCAATGTTCTCCGCGATATGGCTCTCCCTCCTCGTTTTACAAGGTCCACATTTTTATAATGGTGCCATTAATAAAGCTGTGCACCTGCAGATACACAAACACCCACTAGCACCATCTTTACATGGATTTCAGAGCATACCCAGAAAACAAGCTAGGGCTAATTTAGGGTTAATTAAAAACAAAGCAATTGGTATTTCTTCCCTTCTCATACTTACAGGGATACCCATTCACACCCTAAGACTAAACTGGGCAGCAACATACAGCTTTGAAGCTCAGGAGCAGTGAAGAACTACAAGTAATTCTTAAATCCAGACAAAAGTGCAGCTAATGTAGCCATACATTAAGAAAAGCTCGGCAGATTTGCTTGGTTCCCAGAAAACCTAGGCGATTTAGCCTTTAAAACCGCTAAGTTAGTTAAAACAGAGATATACACTTTATTTTGCCTTAAATTTAAAAACGTTATATATACTTAATTTTGCCTTTACTGCTTCATCTGTGCAATGTTTACATTAATACGTAGCTTTATTTCTAACAGTAATCAAGCATTTGCTTACTTACCTCACATTCACTCGGGGAATAATAAGAAACCACTTACAGAGAGAAAAAAGCATTTTTCTCACTATTTTTAAACACGTTGCACACTACAGACCACACATTTATGCCTGGTGGTCCTACCACTGATCTCTCTTCAGCAATACCGTATTCTGAACCACATACATATTGCAAAGTAGAAAATGCTTCATCTGATGCTTATACTCCTCAGCTAGCAGACTTAGAAATATTTTGCGGCATCCCAGATCTGTTGGATGTAAGAAGCCCTGAACGTCATGATGTCCAACCACCCTCTCAAAGCTACCACCAACACCAGATCAGGTCTGCCCTAGCTTTTCCTAGCTGAAGCTTGAAAACATCCGAGGATGGAAACCCGTAACTCTCTGGGTAACCTGTTCCAAGTTCTGCATTGCCTTCTCAGCGAAAACTTTTCTCCCTAGTATCTAATCTGAACTGCCCACGCTGCAAATTGATGTCACTCTCCCTCATCATACCATCAGCCGCTATCAAGAATAGCTTAGCTCTGTCATCTCTGTATCTCCTCTTTGACGGTCCATTTACACATACGTGGTGAGAACAGATGTTGAAGTTAAAAAGGGTGTCACATAGTTGCAAAAACGAGGTGAACACTCACGTTGAAAGTCAAGAAATACAATGATAGCTCTAGACATAGAAAAATACTCTGTTCATAACATAAAGGAAAAAAATCCTAACATGATGGATATTGGGCATAAAACGTTTACTCTGCACTTGAACAAACTGACAGGAAGATAAAATCCTATTTATCCAGACAATATAAGAGGATTTTACCAAATGTAAGTTGACTCAAAAAACAAATCAGCATTCAGAAAAGGCACCTCTAGAACTCCTTTTTAATTGATCCTTCTCTCCTACTACCCATTTCCAACTCTCAGGGTAGAAACCAGCGCTGGGAAGGCAAAGCATAGCGAGAAAAGGAAAGGAAGGGGGAAGATGGCCATACGCACAGCAGCAGGAGTCATCGGAAGCACAAAGCAAGAAAAAAGAAAGAAAACACTTTACCTGGGATACAGCAACAGCACTTGACAAAACAGAAAAGTTTAAAGGCGGCAGTTTTCCTCAGCTGTTGTGCTAAACGTTAACTCAGTCCCCAAGGAAAAACTACAAACACCTCTGCACTTGTCCCACTGTGCAGCAGCAGGCAGATGCACGTTTGCCCCAAGCAAGACCTACTCGAGACAGAGAGCGAACAAGAGGGCCTTAGGAAAGGAAACTCTTAGTCTTCCAGCAGACGCGTTACAAGACTGCCATCTACCGCGAGCAGGTGCTCAAAGCTAAAAAAAGCCACTATTCCACGCTAAAGGGAACACAAAATCTTTCGCAAATGAGAAAAGACCACATGCACGCAGGTGTCAGGCGGTACGTACTCAGACTGACCGGCAGCTCCCGCAGCCCATCCGGTCCCGCACTGCGCGGACCGGGCGGAACATTCCCCGGCCTCGGCAACTCGACACCCACTGGCCCGCGCCGGGCCCAGCGTCGTCGCGCAGCGACCTCGTGGACGGCAACTACGGGAGCGAGTTTCCCCTCAGGTGAGCAACGGCGCAAGGGTCGCCAGCGCGCGCGCCAGCAGGCGGGCAGGCCGGCTCGCTCCCTCCCGCCGCGCGCCGTAAAGCACCCCCCCCCCCCCCCCCCGCGCGCCGCCGCAGAAACTAACGGAAGCGGGCGGGAAAAGGCCCGCTCCGCCCGGAAGCCGAACGACAGTTGCCCTCGCGTCATTTGGGCGCCCCCTACTACCCGGGGCAGGCACCGCGGCAGGAGACCGCGCCCCGGCGCCGGACGCGTCAGGCCGGTGCCGGCCCCGCTCAAGCTCCCGGGCGAGGGCTCTGACAGCGCGCGCACTGGCGCCTCAGCGACTCTTCTTAGCGCGGGGCCGAGGTGCCTCGGAGGGAGAGTTCTCCCCGCGCTTCCCTTCCTGCTGCGTGAAGGCGAGACCCCGCTCCGCGCAGCCCCACGCCTACAGCTGCCGAGGGAGTGACTTTTGGGGAGGTCGGAGAGGAAGGGAGGGAAGACCGCTCGCTCCTCTGGCCAAACGACAAGCGGATTCCAATCTTCAAGACAGAAGACAAGACACCGTCTTTTATCACTCTGCCTCCTCTTCCCGGGCTTGGCCTTTCCCTCCTTCCGTTTCCTGTGCTACAGCTGGCACGACTGTCAACTGGAAACCTAGCCAGTGATGAGCTACCATCTGGTGCCAGATGCATCGAAGCTTTGAAAGGTATCTTGCAAGGGAGTGCCTTAGTCTTCAACAGAAAGAGATTCTATTCCTTCTCCATGCAGGCTAGTCACCTTTTCCTCCACGCCCCCCCCCCCCCGTCTGCACCTTTTCCCTCCTTAGAAGCACACATCCTCAGTTTTTTGAAAAAAAGACTGCAGAGCATGTGTACCGCTGCAGGTTGGGGGGGCAGAAAGGTGAAGCACTAGTGGATGGTCTCCTTTACAATTTCAGTCCTTTTATCGGAGAGACTGAGATACTGCCTTCCCTCATCTCCAGTAGGATCTCTCCCTGCACAGGAAGGGGAGACAGGTCTCTGCACAAGGGTGAAAATAAAGCATAATTCCTGTCCTTCTCCATTCCTCGCTGCAGCATAAAGATTTCAGCAGAAACCAAAAATTGCCTCACTAAAGCAGCAACAGGTTAAGTAGCACTCTACTTGAATGGCAGCATGTGACCTAAATCGATTAATGTTAGGAAGGACATTAAGACTAGTTCTAGTAAACTAAAGGAATATCGTGCTCCTTACTAGAGACAAATTTAACTTTTAAAGCTAATATTGTTCAGGTAATAGTGAAAATAATCAGGATGCTGAGATGCTACCATTAACCTTTAGTAAACGCAACCATTCAAGACTAAGGTAGTGCTGACAAAAAAACCAAAACCAACCACACCCAAAAAAACCCCAAAATACACCACAACACGCACAGCAGAAGGCAGAATTTCAGAACGCAGCCTAAGGCTCACCATTAATCAAAAGAAGAGAACAAATCACTTCATCATTTATATGCCTTTAAAGTCTAAAGTCATCTTCTGAAAATTGAGTATTCAGTTTGGAGTCAGCTTTTAATTGAGAGGAAAGCTAAAGCTGACTAAAATTTTTAAAGCCTCACAGGGGAAGGTGGTATTTAACTTTTTTTTTTTTATATATACTGTGAGGGTAACATGGCTTTTTAAAATTTCCTTGACCATATAGGCCTTTATAGACTTTTGTTGAAGTGTCTCACCCTCCAAAAGAAACAATAGTGTTACAGTTTGACCTTTTTTCATTTTATTAGCACAAAATCATGTGAGAGTGAAGACAAAGAGAGGAACATACACGTGTACTTAGAACATGGAAAACTCACTGCCCAAATGGAAACGATTTCTTCCTTCCTGTAATCTCGCCAATTACTTCTCCTCTCACCTTGAGTACTAGAACACTGATAGAGCTTGCAAGCTACAAAACCCAACCTTACCAGCCCACAGCACTTCCTTAAAAAAACCCTGCAGTTCCATTACCAAAAAGGGACTCAAGCCTAGGTTCAGGACTACAACTGCTATTAAGAGAACTGAACTAGAGCACTTGAATTCCCAAGTCTCCTGCTGACTGTGGTAACTTTTGGAGCAGATCCTTTATGGATTTAGTATCATACAATATCTTTAAAACAAAGGAAAAACATTTACACAGTGTGTGCATACACCCTAATGTTAATGCATGTATATTCATTTTTACATAGTTCAATGAAAATCCATTCTATAAGCACAGAAGCAATCCCGTGGTTATTTCTGACCACATAAATACATCAGTTGCAGAGATTGCTTACAGTTACAGATCTCCTTGCAGAAACTTTTATAGTGGCACTTGTAGAGTCAGTTGGTCCAGTGGCTTCGCAACACCTATAAACACATAGGGACAGGTAAAAAGAGGCAAGAGCTTTATGGGCCAGTAGCTGAGCTTACTGCATAGCAAGGCTGATGTACAGTATGACATCTGCAGTAATAATACCAATACCAATAAATTAGATTAAAACAATTCAGATATACTTCCCATAGTATGAAAGCCAGCATTCACAAAACCAGAAAAAACACTATTCTATTCCAATGGCATGGCGACAAACAAGAAGGTGTTTGCCACAGTACAGAATCAACACACTTTCAATGCCCAGTATTATTAGTAGTTTGTGGCACACTGGTATTGAATTGCTGTGCAAGGATAACACCCTCAGACATTTTCCTAGAAATTGTCTTGATTATCAGTCAGAGGGTAGAGAGAGATCCACCACCAAGAGTCAGTAACTTTGTCATTTCTTCACTTGGGAATAGCTGAAAGTGGTTGCTTTATTCCAACAGATGGCAGACATTTCAGTTTCGTTAGCCATGCAGTTGTTTTGTGAATAGGATTAATCACACAGATTTAGGACATCTGTGTTCTTGCAAAAGAGAACAGGTAGTTTCTTTCTCATTTTAATACTTCCCTTCCATCAAAGGGGGCACACCAAGAAGCGTGGTCTGAAAGCAAAGTATCACGATCTCTTAAAATGAAGCTCCAGGTCAGCTCTCCAAACAAACATAGAATCACTAGAACAGAGCTCTACTTGCATTCGCTTAACAAGTACAGAATTCACGAGAATACTCTGAGCACACCGGCGAAAGCAAGGACTACTTTATGGAATGATTTGAGAGACCAGCCTCACCAAATAAAAAGCCTGAGTTTCAGAAGCCTAAATAATAACACCACCTTTTCTTTTTTTTTGCATGACAAAAGGGTAAACTTAGGCAAAAGTGGATATTCTACAGATTAATTAAAAAAAAAAAAAAAGTTGAGCAAGTGAGTATTCAGTGTTTCACGCAAAACTCAACTCAATCATTTGTAAGTTTTGACCAGGCAATCAGAGACAGACTTAAAATAGGACTCCAAACTGAAAAACCACTGCACTTGCAATAAAGCTGGTTTCAACTGGCATTTCTAAACTCCACTGGCCTTAAAGTATTTTTACAGTAGTTTCAGTTGTCCAACATGAGTTACAAGCTGCTGTTCCGCAGTTAGCGCCACTCTTCTCCTGTGAAACATACTTCAGGCTTTCAGACTACTCTTCTTTTGTTCCACAAAACTTTGGAGTGAAGAGCTGACAAGTCTATCCACCGTCTTTAGTTTTCCTCTAGACTGCATTCCTAGGTGTGCCATTGTGAGTCACTGCTTTCATATTTGAGGTGCTTGATTGATGGTTGCAGATTCTGTGGGAAGCAACACCTACTTCAAAGACTTCATGAATGGCTTTGCGGAAGCAATGAAAATTGTAGTCTATCAGACCTGTCAAGAATGAGGGGGAGGGGAGAGGAAAAACTGTGCTCAGCTTGGCACATTTATGTAATCAACAGAGCTTCAAAATAAATATAAAATGTTTCATTTAACCAACAGCTATTTTGCTAGTTATTTTCGTATGAATTTGGATTCAGAAGATTTAATGAAGTTTTACTGATGCCTGTCAGACTTAAGACTGTCTCAGCTTTTAGGAAAAAAAAAAAAAGTATTCACTTGGTATGCAAGGTGTATATTCATAATTAAACAGCAGATGAGGGGACAACATAAGACACTATCCCCAAAAAACATGCTAGTGGAGCACGACCATCACCTGAATGTTGTCTTGCACTTTATGTCATTGATATATACCCTAACTGTGGTGAGAAAAACTTTGAGATCAAATACAGTACAGTTATTAAAAGAACACATCTGCTTTTTCTCTTTTTAAAATGCTAAGGTAAGTACTGTCACCATTTAAGTCAAATACTTTGAAATTAGGGCCTACGCTGTCATTTTTACCCTGTAACGTATGCAAGACCATTCATTCTATCATCTCCTACAGGTCCAAGAAACTATATAGTTGGTTAGGCCTGCAATATATTAAACACTTCGTTCCAAGTTCCTACAACATACCGTACTAGCCTACCACTGTTGATTTCTTCAGTCATACATTAAAAAAATTACATCAGTGCGACACGTGATAGAGAATATGGCTATTCACAGTACAGCAGCTGTCAAGCAGAATATAATAAGCATTACTCCATTCTACTGATTCCACTATAGCAGATGGTAGTGACACAGGCCACATTAGCTACACAAGTCATTTCAGCAGGAGGACAGCAATTAAAGCAATGGTTCACAAGAATAAAAATAAGACCTCTTTAAACCTATGTCTAGGAAAGGAGAAAATTCCTCCCAGAAGAAGTTAAACAAATTTAGTTACACAAAAATCAAGGTGACTTGTAAAGTCAAATTAATATTTCATAGTTGATAAAAAGAATTAGATAAAAGCCATTCAGCGGGGGAAGTCCTTACCTTTGCGCTCAAAACTCTCTTCTCTAAGAATGCAAACTAATGCCAAAAACTTTGTTACTTCCTTTAAGTACAGGACCGTTGTGTTATTGAGCTTGATAATTGCCATTGACTCTTTATCATAAGCACTTCCAGTGCCATCTTCCTTTAACCTAAGAAAGAACGTGTTAACCCAAGACATAATCTAGTAGGCATGCATACGTAACTTCAAGACAAGTACCTGTTACTCATACTGAACTGTGAGCAAGTGAAGAATCTGCAATGCAGGTCTTAATGCTATCATAAAACCATCGCCACAGCTTAAGTGTCTCAGGGAAGCTAGACCTAAACAGAGTAGAAGCCTTCACTACATACTATCTATCTTAGATGAGCAGTTAAGAGCAAGCTATCAGCATGCATTGTTTTGATATCAAACTAAGAGCTGTGGCTATTTAGTCGTCACTGTTTTCAGCTTACAGCTGAGCATTCTTAATGGAGGTAGTATGGTACATTAGTTATAGCATAGCCTACCTTCAAACCAAAGAGTCAACGCTACTCACTGTCTCATTGAGTTTACAGTGGTACAGTAAGGTATCAAGTCATTGGTTTGAAGATTCTAATGCAGGACTTCTACGTAGAAATGCCAATGGAGTGACATCTCAGCAAAATTACTTTTGGTAAATTAATACAAAGGCTTCCTTACTGAGGCCGGGGCAGGGGGAGGGCAGGTGCAACAGGGAGCAGGACACATTCTGGTCTTAAGCTAAACCAGCCTGCATTTACAAGAAAAGATTAGGATGCTGCCTTCTATCCACAAGTTATTACTGTTCATTAAATTTCTGTAGAAGCAAAAGATGTATTGCAAGCTATTTCTAAGCACTCACTCCTGAAGAAAAAAAAAAAAAACCACACCACAAAACAAACGGTTACACAACCCTGGGTTGACCCATCTGGAGACAGACCATTAAATGCTGTGGTATTTCTTGGCAGCACTGTATTTTCCAGGCTACAACCAAAGTTCTAAAATAAGTTACCGCTTCTCTTGAGCCACTTCAAAAATCCATTGTGAAGTATAATTCAGCCATAAATTGTGAGAAGCAGGCACTATATGCATCCCTCAGAGAAAGTCAGCAAGAACCGAGTTAACCTCGCAAAAGCTATTCTCTCTTAGAGTTATTTTTAGAGTCTCTTTTAGAGACTTTTGCCACAAAAGCGGCAAGTCTCAAAGCAAAGTGACCACAAGTTACACTTACGAGCTATGGCATGCTATTGACTCCAGTTATTTGCAGGTATTAACATACTTGCACCCACCATGCCAAACGAGGCACAGCAGTATTCATATTTTACACCAAACACTTGCCTTTTACAAGTGTCAGATGGCTGTCTAAGGCCACGAGTGGAGGGAAACAAACAGTACAAATGCTCAATCCAGCAGCCAAATCATTTGGCTTTATTCTAGTTAACTTAGGGAACCAATGTGCTCTACAGACCACTCGATAGCATCTTGCTGGATGACAAAGCCAGCACTGCTTGCACAGTTTGCAACCTACTCTACAACTTTTAAGCACTTTTTTTCCTAAGAGTATTCATCACTTACCCATATATACAGGAAACATCTATCACTACGTCAATCATGTCACAGCACAACTCATATGACTGCATGTCCACAGGGGAACTGTCTGTTGCAATGTAGATTTTGCTGACTACATCGAAGAGAAAAGCTTTTTCAATGCCTGAATTCTTCAGAAAGAGAAAGAATTTGGATGAATTTTTAAAATAAGTGCATTTTTAAAATCTCAAGTAGAATTCATACACTTTCATATTCCTAGTAGCCAGAAATGGTTTAAACATAACCAATTTAGAGGCTTAAGACAGAATCAAGATTTAGAGCATATAGTTTATAAATACAATACCCTTGTTGCCATAGCACATATCAACATCATGTTCTAGTTGACAAAAAAAAAGCTGGGGACTCAAGTTAGAATTCTTGTTAGTTTATTGTTTACCAGATCGTAACTTAAGGTTACATTTTACTATGCTTCTAGAACCCAAATTCAGCTGTTTTCCTCTTCTGTGGTTCTATTAACTCCAGAAGAGCCACATATTCACATCCACCTGATGGACCAGGCTCAGAGACGAGTTACCTCATAGTAGTATGCTGACACTTAGATTTTACGCTTTTAATACCTTGGCACAGTTCATTTTCTGTGTGAGGCAGTTGCCGTGTAGTTTAACATGCAGAGAAAATAAAGTCAGCTTCTAAACTTATAACTCCATGAAGAGTATCACATTATGGCATTAAGGGTATGGAAAAGCACCAAGCCAACTGTACCATCCCATTTGTAACTGAGCACTTTGGCAAAGTGCACGCGTTCATACTAAGTTCAGAAGCCTTCTGCTGTTAAGCAAGTTACCACATGTACACCATGGATTTCTGGCAAAGCTTAATTTCTCTTTATGCACCAGAAGCATTCCTTATCGCTTCTTCTCAGCTAGTCTCAATACCCAAGGCAGTGTCCTGAGGACATCCAGAAGATCCTTTTGGCATCAGGGCCCCACTCCATACCCTCATGGCACTGAGCAGGGTGAGCATTAACACGCCCTTTAGCTCCTGGGCCAAGTTATTACAGACAGTCCTCTACCAACACAGGAAACAAGCATTATACAGTAGCATGGGGCAACACATCTGACCCGCGCAGCCCCTCTCAATCGTAACTGGTTTTTTCCATGTCGTCCACACGCCCGCAACAGCCTCACAGACAAAACTTAAACGAGACAAGCTACTTCAGCAGCATCTCTAGGGTGACATTTTATTTGATTTAAAGCACACAGCAGCAAATTTCTATGTCACAAATTCTTTAAGAAATATAAATGCTAAAAGAACAAGGGCAAAAGTCTCACAGGCCACATGAAACAGACAGTTTAGTTCAAGGCCAAGTTCATATTATGGAAAAAGTCTCTTGCCAGTACCGCTACATTAGACTACTAAGCGCCTTAGCAGACTAATCAGTATATTGTGCTGGCAGAAAACTTCTGTATCAACAGTTATAACCAGCCAAACTATGCTTTGTCAGTATTTAGAGAAACCCGCACAAAGCACATACCAGTACAATTTAGCTGTGCTAAAGAGCTTCTAATGCAGACACCCGGGCCAGCAGAGTACACCAACGTGAGTGCCACTCGAATCTCCCAAGGGCAGATTTAGCCAGCGTTCCTTAGCAGAAGGACTTGCTTTACCATTCCACGTTATTTCACTCAAAGTTCTGTTAGATTAACACTTACTGATATAAAGATATTTAGTAGATTTTCCAGCGTTGGCAGTTGCGGAATGAGCTTCTGTACCACTTTACTGAAGGCTTCAAATATTGAATGGTCATAGATACTGGTCAAATAAAAGCTGAGATGAGGGAGGGAGGGAAAAGGAAGAAAAAAGAACAAAGATTCAAGAGTATTTCAGAATTGCAATAGAAGTGTTAAAAGGTATGTTTTCTAATATTCAGGCCTGATGATTTAGCTGGGATGTCTTTATCACAAATACACCTGGCCACTGCACCAAGAACCTAATTTCTGAGTGACTGGAGTAAACACGAAACAGACTTCCCCCACCCCCAGGAGATGAGAGAACAGAGAGAAAAATTTGAGCAGCCTGTTATGCTGAACAAGAAGTATGCAAAAAAGGACCTTGAATTATCAGCGACTTCATGAATAAATCTGTTGCTTGGAATCTGATACAGTAGCCTGCCTTTTTTCAGTCAGCCTAACAGCCGAGGCTTGGCCACAAATTCAGCAGTGCATTTTATAACAAGAGTTTGTGCAATATTAAGAAATTAACAAGGCCTTGCTCTGGTCCGTCCACCATTACGTCTAAAAGCTGTTAGTCTGTATGCGTATTGGCAACAGTAGAATCACATATGCCTGAATCTTTAACTCACCTAAGGTGAAGTTTTTCAAGCCCAGCATCCGTAAGGTCATCGTTAGCCCTCTGATGAATATCCCTCTGAGTTTCTATTTTATGGTCATCCGATAAACCATCAACTTTATGAATAAAAACTTCAAAGTTCATTTCCGGGTTGACCTTGTAGGCTTTTGAAACTGTAATGTGGAGTCTTGTTAATGCTTCCATGTAGTCATCCTGTAAATCAGTTTTGGCAGGAATGAATGACAAGGCTTTCTCTCCGATAACTATTTCATTCCGCACAAGGACAAAATATTTCAGTGCAAGAACTTCACTTCACTTCTGTAACTAAGTAGAAGTATGGGAGAAGATAATATCTTGGAATCTCAGAAATCTAAGTACCTTAGATTCTATTATGTAAATTAAGTTGCGTTAGCTACACAAGGCACAGCTACACAAAACTAGGCTTCAGAGAAAGAGGCAGGTTACGCTTCAAACTGCACAACTCCAGCAAAAGGCAGCAGCAATCGCTAAGACGGTCCTAATAACCAGGTAATCTCCCACAGTGCAATTCCTGAGTTCATTAGAAGCTACCAGATACCCAATAGTTCCAGTACTTGAATCTGAGGTCAGAAGCGTGCTGTTATTAAATGAACTCCACAGCAGTCAACAGCAGAGGGAAGGGATAACTCAGACCATCTAGCACAGCAAGTTCTCACTATTGTGGAAAAGGTAAGTTCAGAGTACTCGCCCCTTTCCACTCTCTCCACCGGGAGCTACGTTCCAGTCACTTCACAAAACTAAAAACCACATACCAAAAGTTAGATTGCCAACGCACCCTTTCACACATAACAGATGTTTCACGAACTTATCTAAAAATATAAATTATTAGCTTCTCGATCATTCCTCTCGCACAGAAAGCAAAAAGAAAACTTCCCTGTGATTCTTAGTGATTTGAATTTACCTGGGCATCAATAACATATATTAGAGCACCTGTTCCTCTGAAGATCATCTCATAATCAAAAGTTGGATCAAAAAAGTCCATCTGTCCAGGAAAATCCCATATTTGGAAATTCACAAATGAACTGTTGGAAATATCATCTTTGTAGATCTTGTTGGTACTTTCCAAGAACAGAGTCTCATTGGGAGACATTTTGTGAAACACCACCTGTTGAAAGAACACAAATAGTAGTCTCAACTTTATCTTATTAGAAGAGATTGGTAAAAGTTTTGTGACTCGAATCTTACAAATAGGTTCGTCCATTCTAAAGTGTACAGTTTCCTTTTGGTAAACAGCTAGCTTCCTGCATCAGCTAAGGAAATAACCTACCCTCCACCAGAAGCAAGCAACTGAATACAGTTAAACATTTTCACAAGTCTAAATAACACTACTGCCTAAAGACACAGGCATCCCAGTTACTCCTCCTTCCTTGCAAGTCTAACACAGTATTTTCAAATTCTGCTGTATTAGCCAATTCAGATCTGGTATAAAGCCACCATTCTAATGAAGCAACTGCAAGCTTTTAAGAACTGTTCCTTTCCAGTCTTAGAAATACTCATTGCTAGTACTCAAAAAGCCCCGCTGCGATTTTAGCTCTTCCTCGAACAAACAGAACCAGCACAGCAAAGCAGCCTGTAGCAACAGCAGTCAGTTTCAACAGTGAACATTGCACTAAAGCAACTCAACCGTATATTACAAAAGTTACTACAAACGTGAGGCGGTTGAACACTAGGACTGCAAAAAGAAAGATGTTACCTATATAGCACTTGGTAATATTTTTTCTTAACATTTCACATAGTTAGAGAAGTCATCCATTAAAGAGACCTAGCGCAACAATCTCTGTCAAAAAACCTGCAAGACAAACAACTCCGCAGGCAGCGTAGTTAATGGATTGTTTAGTGAGGTTCAAAGTAGCACATCAGCCTAGATTTTTAAGGCCTAGCGAAAAAAAATCAGTTCCTCAAGGCAAATGTTTGAGGAAGCCAGGATCTAAATGAGGTTTTAAACAGCAGGACACTTGTATGAAAAAGTAAGAACAGTTCTAGATACATAGCGGCTGTATTGCAAGGACTAGAAATTCCTCAGGTTTTGCAGCACAGTTTTAAAGCATTCTGAAATCAACGTTCCTTCTTTGGAACGCAGCGTCTCCCACAGGGAGCAGGACAGAATTATTGAATCCAGTTTGAGGCAGATGAGTCTTTGAAAAGCAATGCCATCATCCCCCTTTCCCCTCCCTCCCAAAGCAGCGTATTTCATCGGATTGATGTTCCCCATCTGTTTTTTACACTAATAGGGTAACCACGACACAGTTTTGATCAAATTCCATTTCTATCGCCTAGCATCTACCTCTACTCTTACTCGCTTTACACAGCTTCGATAAAGCAAACAAAAAGGCTGTGGAAGCATCTGATCGGAAGCACGCAGCTAACACTGATGCCAAGCAATTTTCAGTAGGCATACGCAGGCAGAGCAGGCAAAGCTAGTAAAATGCTAAGAATCTGCCGAGTTTCCTCGCTATGACTTTCATCGTTCCCAAGCATTCCTTTTACACCTTCAACATCCAACGGTCTCACCGACTTCCTGGCAGACTTCCCACTTTTACCCTATTTTAAGAACTTTTCACTGTCAGCTTGAGCACTCTTAGCAGTACACTCCTTCAGATTTTTTTTTAATCCCTCTGAATTTCCCATTCACATCTGACCTGCCGCGATCTCCGAGCTTTCAGTATTTTTTTTATTTCCTGACGTACCAACCTTTTCTCCGGTAACTTCTCTACAGCAGCACTTGGGTTTATTTTTGAATTGCAGCAGTTAAGCTGCACTCCTGATGAAGTATTTCTGAACCGCCTCTGTGTTTTTGGGCTGTCATTTTCTTCGTTTTCTTTTTTAAAACTCACAATTTCTATCTCAATTTTCAAGTCGTTACCCTTCCTCGGATCCGCAAGCTGAATTTGAATTTGTCCAACGTGTTCATTCCCACTACCTTAAACTTTGAATGGACTCCCCAGGGAAGCATCCATTTGTTTTCACTGGTTTGGGGTTTTTTGTTTGAATTTTTTTTTTTTTTTTTTTTTTTTTAAACACAAATCAGAGAACAGACATATTTGGAATTTCATTTCTGGCCAAAACGCTGGCCTAATCCATACAAACAAAAATCTCCCAGACCACCAAACAATAACCCTATACATCAAGTGACAAGCATGGCTTCCACAACATCTCTACTACAAGAGCTTACGATCAAATATAACCTGCCACTGAAGGACACCTTATCGGGTACATTGTAGCAACACCTATAAACTGCAAGAAGAATATCTAACACAGGAATTGCAAGTTGTTGAGAAAGTAACAAATCCACTATAGTTTCCCTTTTTTTGGAAACTTTGCAAACACCAATAACTGGTATATACCTGGGAAATCTACATCCTTTTCCTCAGAAGGGAAACAACAACCAGAGCCAGAACTTTTCTAAGGATCTTCACAGCGCAAGTAACCGGAAGGGAAGAACCCTTCACTAGGAGTTGTCCCAAGCCACCACGAAGCACACCTCAATGAAGTCTGTACGGCCAAAGTAGGCAATTTGCCCTTCATAAACAACCAGTCTCCCCACTGCTGCACAGGATCATTCTGCACATAAAAATTGGCACCTTTACCTATAAGTCCAAATGCAGAATGGGTTTTCAAACTCCATTTTTTTTTCCAGTCATAGTAAACCCCTTTTTTTCTTGAGGCAATATTAGATTATGTCTATTGCCCTGAAGTCCAGAAAGGAATTTGCACAGGCAGATGGAAGGAGGTCCCTGAAAAGAGAGAGAAAATGTACGGTATTGCAAGATGGTGTTGAGAATCCACTAATTGGAAGCGAGCAGCTGCTTCACAGGTAAGAATGAAAAGCAACTTCCGAAGGATTCCCTAACAGCAGTAAGATGTACAACCATTCTGTCATGTTCACGCTTTCCAGAACCTTTGCTTTAATTTTGTGGATTTCTTAAGCTGCTATAACGAATGAGACTGTCTCAGAACTGGCACCTGACTTTTTGCCAGAGGAGAGATTTGGGGGATATGGGGTGACAAAGGAAAAGGGTAAGTACAGCAAAAGGAAGACAAGACAGACACTTTTTAGAGAAATTCACCAGTTATTAGGAGCACTACGTTACACCTTGCTGTAAGATTTTCTAAGTATTAGAGCTTGCTACAGAAGCATGATAGACAGCTGGTTCTGACTACCTACTCCCCCAATTCAATTCGTTTATTTAACCCCTTTAAAGAAAAATGGGTATAAATGAAAGGTTTACAGCAGCTCCAAACAAGCTGCAGCTTTAGGTTCCACCACACACACAAATTCCTTCCCAAATCATAAGATTAGCCTAAATTTATTAAGGTAGAGCAGCAAGTGGGGTGACCATGAAAAAAAAAAACAACCCAACCACCACACACCCAAAAAACCCCAAATCGAGAACTCTTTCCAGGTTCCTGTTACATAAGGACAGTACAGTAAGTCCAGTTACCCAAGTCATAAGTCTGCACAAAAATTTGTTTTATAAACGGAAGCAATCATCACATTCCCAAAATCTTCTAACCTCAATTTGCTACTGAACATTCACAGGTTATATCAGTATGGAAAATCCAATCGTCCAAAGGAAAAAAAAGAGTTCCTCCCCAGCACCACCATTTTTTCCTTTGTGAGAGGCGTCCTGTTAACATTGCTCTCAGTAGAAGGCTGGAATGGTTTAATAATGCATGTTTTTCACACAAATTTCTAGATTCCCACAAAGCCAATACTTATCCCAATACAGTGTTTATCGTGCATACCCCTGCTCTCTGGCAAGGTGATCAACAACTAGTGCCCAGACAGAAGGGTCAGGTCTTGTTATGACCATTTTTGGACTAGACATATCTAAGAGCAGGGACACTGTTGAAGAGAAACTTCTTGATACTCCAAGAGCGTCTCGAATTATTGCCACAGTTAGTTCGCTCAGGCAGCAGCACAATAAGCTCCTAGGTAACAGAGCCACAGCTTCTAATTTCCAAGCCAGATTGGCAACCGATCGGCAAAAGATAAATTCTACGTCCTCTTGTTGCGTACTCAACATCACACTGTTCCTTTCCTGTACAACTACTTGAATGGGTCCTCAGAGAACTGATCCTACCAACCTTGGTCATTAAAAAAAAAAAGTCATCCAAAACCTACATCTATAAAGTGACTTGTAAAGTCATAAAATCTACTGCAATGTGGAGTTACTGCTTCCCTCTAGCTTTTAGGGTTTACTTTTTCAACTGTGGATAATACAATTAGATCTCTAACAAGAGTATACAATGAGTGCCGTTCACATGACTAAACGAAAAAGACTTTCAATGCAATCACTGTATTTGCACATACAGTGGGAGCATTAGGCCTAAATAATGGGGAATAACTGGAAAGACCGAAAAGCAGCGACAGCCCAGTCTGCCACTGTATTTCAGAACAGCACAATGGAAAACATTTCTCACTAACAGATACGGCACCTTTTGCAAACCTTGCCTAAAGAAAGGCAAGCCTACAGCAAAAGCTAGGAGTCCTCAGACTACAATTTAGAACCCATTGGTCTAGTGCAGTCTATAGATTACCAAGCAGTCTGCATAAGATGGCTAAAAGAAACAGATTCATACCTGCTGTAGTGTAATGTCCAAATAAGGCTTCTCTGCATAAAACCTTTACAGAAATCTCTGAAAGATTCCACACTTGCATTTGTAGAAAGTTTTAGGCCCCTAAATCTAGCGCTTGAGAACCGCCGCATTTCTGTAGTAACACCTTCACCTAAAAACTTCATAATAGGGACTGCAAATACAAATCTTGCACTGAGGAACAAGGATCATTCTTAGCACTACACTTCTCTCGAGCTACGTTGGCAAATGAAAATAGTCAGTTTGGTCTTATTTTTATCAAGAAACACTAGCGACTTCACGAAGCCACAAACAAACCTAAGGCACCGAAACCGCTTTATTTCCTCCTCCCTCGTCTGCTCTGTCTAGCATACTAAAGAAAACCAGAGGCTGCCTTTCTGCTCATACAAAAGCAGAAATCTCTTTCAAAGGATCAAACAGCAGAAAAACAGCTCAAGTATTCTTCTGAGCAGAAGCGCTAGCTAAACCCCACACACCTGTACCACTCACGGTGCTTTCACATCCTCAAGAAAACACCTCATGATAAATTTCACACCAGTATCTTCACTTCTTATTTTTGAAGCGTTACAGTGAAGAACTACAAAGGCTACGACCGGTACGACACAACCTTCCTCTCTAGGGCAGATGATCGGAGTCCGTTCTGGGAAATAAGCGTCTTAAAGCAGAAGCCTCTCTCCACCCCGACTTCGCCATATGCGCCCACATTAAAAAGCAGAAATTGCCGAAACAGCAACACAGAAAGGAGGAAGAGCTCGGCGCCGGAGAGGCAGCGCGGCAGGCGGGGGCGGGGAGCCGCCGGCTGCCCCTCACCTTCTGGATGGAGGACTTCCCGCTGCGCCGCAGCCCCATAAGCAGGATCCGCGGCTTGGAGTCCGCCCCGCCCGCGCCGCCGCCGGGCCCGCCCGCGCCGCCGCCGGGCCCGCCGGGCCCTGGGCCTCCCTCCAGCTCCGCCTCCTCCTCCTCCTCCCCGTAGCCGAAGTCCTTAGGGAACGAGTCCGCAGCCCCGAAGCTACCCCCCACCAACGCCGGCTCCTCAGCCGCGCCCGCCGCGCCCGCCCCGCCGAACTGCAGCGCCATGTCCGTCCGCGCCTGCCGCCCTCCGGCCACCAGCGCCCGTCCCAGGGCCTCCCTCTGCTCGTCCAACCCAACCCGACACCACACAGCCTTCCCCGGATTGGCTGGCATCAAGCTCCGCGGCGCCGATTGGCTCAGAAAGGCAGCGAGGTAGGATGGCTCCGGTCAGGCGACTCGAGTCACCTGACAGCGCTGCTGCACGTGAGCGGTAGGGGCGGGGCGAGCAGCGGCCCAGACGCACGGGTAGGGCGGTACCGGGCGCCGCCGGAGAGGAGGCACTCACCGCACTCGCGGGGGAGCCCGCCCGCGGCACCCCCACGCCCCGCGGGGAGCGCCCCACGCCCGGGCCCTGCCGCGGAACCCGGCCACAGGCACCGCCCCCGCGGGCGACCTTCAGTCGCTGACGAAAAAGGAAGGTAAACCGAGGCACGGGAGCTTTCGCTAAAGACGCAATCCCCGTTTCTAAGCGAACGGTATCTGTGAAGCAAGATTCTTCACGTTCATTAAATAGTCATTAATTTTCCACTGGCAGCGTTTGTACTGGGAGGTAGCTCCACTGAAGTCGTAACAAATATTTGTTACTTCACAACAGTCCTAATCTAAGGCTCACAAGACCAAACTGTTTCCAGAGGGAAGGAAATACAGTTATGAAAAGCCTAAGTGCATATGACTGACCTCACACCCGAAGTCTCAGCCAGGGACTCCTTCATGCCCTGTGACGACCTCAACTGAACACCTTACCTGCCTGCTGCTTCTTTGGCAGGACATGCCCTGAACAGTGTTTAGTTCTGTCTTCCTCCAGTCACACGTTCAGCGGTACGATGCATTCCCTACAGCATTATCCTCTCCTTATTTCCACATGCTGCATCTTAATGCTAGGTACATGTTCCACCTTACAAGTGAGCTTTCTCCTCTCCTTTGTTGCAGAGGGTGGGACATTTTTTCTGGTGGGTTTTTTTTTTGGGGGGGGGCGGGGGGGGGGGGGTGTGTGTGGTGGGGTGTGTTTTAAAGGTTTAGCACAGTATTTTCCCCTCATTTACCTCTCTTCTGGTCTATTTAGATCAAGAATAGGCACAGTAGTAAGGTAAGCAACCATTACATTCATTAGTCCTTGATTTCAGTTTGTACATTGCCTTTAGCAAAAGTTCCAATCCACCCTCCGGCACCTGTAAGACAAGCCACAAAACCCATCCTAGAAGCAAGGAAGTTAAACAACTAGCCAGTAGATCTAGCTTGTAAGACAGCTACTGCACTTTTCCCCTGCCCCCCTTTGTTTTTCCTGTCATCAGTTGCCTTTAAAGTACCTAGTTTTAGGATAGCAGACAAATGCAGCTCTTTAAAATATATCTTTTGTTCTTTAAAGGACAACTTTGCATTTCAGAAGAATTGTAAAGCCAGTTCAGGGAAACAGGGGCCATAGAACATAGTGGCAAAATCAGAAATCACAAGTCACACCCACGCACCCCTCTTGGATTCTCTGCCCTGCTTACATTTTCTTTTCCCCATCGATGAATCAGGAGGCAGAACTCACCACATTGTACTCTTACATTCGCCACTCTAATTACACAGGACATCCATTACAAGTACGAATTTTGTATTCTGTTCAGAACTGTCCAGGCGGCATCTGGATCAACTCTCCAAGGCCTGGTTTCTGAAACAGGATCGGAGACATGAACTGCATGGAAATAGGTACATCTCATGCAAATTAAAAAGTCTAAGTTCAGTAGGTTCTGCATCTCCAACGTTGTGCTACATGCGTCACTTCACATAACTATACTCACTCCTTTGGTGCCCCTGTGAGTAGGGAGTTACCCTATCGGCTTCAGTAGAAGCCTAACCTCAGTGCCGAGTACCAACTTAGAACATACCTTGGAGGTCCTGCTTTCCTTTACAGGTGGTCCATCTGTGTCATGTCACCCCCTCCAGTTAAAACCAAGAGAGAGATCAGCAGCTTAACCGGACCACTAACCACAACATGACATTTACACAAAGTTGGCAGGCACAGATATCTACAAGTTAATCCTAACTATCACCTTTTCTCAAACACAGAAGCAAGAAAGTCAGCCAGTGTGCTTAAACTCATCAGTAGCTGCTGCAGCTGCACGAAAAATAGATGTACACTCACAATACTGCATTTTTTCTTTAAGATGACAAGGTAACAAAGTAGACATGCAGAGTTCACACACACAAAAAGAAGGACTGAAGTTCTCAGGAAGCCCTTTATTAAGTTAAGGCATTAAAGGAGAAACTACTGTTATTCACCATGCTTCTCATCTTGAGGTGGTTCATACTGAGCCAGCTGTGGATTTAAAGAGAGGAATTTAGTTAGCTGCAACATTTCAGAGACACTTTCTACATTAAGAAGGGTAAGAAAACATTTGGTCTGGAAGTGTTCCATTTTTTGTGCATTTTAATCCATCACTGATATTTATGCGAGTATTTTCAAATCAGGCAACAAAGTAACCCTTCCCTCAAAACAACCATTTGTCACCTTGTATAATCATGCAGCTGTAACAAGGGGGCTTTTTAAATGCACTTTCAAGCATACAGGTCTTGCCCTTAGTTTTGCCCCTGTTTCTTGTTCTAGGTCTCATTAAGTAGTTTTCATCTCAAATAGCAGCTGACAATGATCAGTGCCTTATAAGCTTTGTTTTCACTGAAATATGATTAAATGAAACAGTCATTCTCATAGCAACAGTACCCAAACTAACATTTCCTGTTATCATTCTAGCTTTCGTTATGCTTTCTGGAGAGTATGGCTTACGGAATTATGCACTAAAGTATGACCTTTACTTGTAAAGTTATTTCCAAAGAAACATATGAAGGTGTTTACTTGACCTCAGTTACATTAAAGATAAGCTTAAGCTTCAGAAACAGTTCAAGCATTAGGACCGAGTCTCTGAAATATGCCAGTCCAGTATCCCCAATTAATATTCTTCCCCTCTCCTGCAAATTGCGGAGTAGGTTGAAAATAAACAGAGAACATAAAAAAATTGAAATACTTATGTGTTCCTCGTAGCAACACTAAATTACAGCAATCACTATGCCACTAACAAGAACCACTAAAATAGCACTTTGCCGTTCTTGTACATTTTACCACAGAAGATGGCCAGTACACAATCCAATATCAGTTTTCTTTTCCACAAAGGGCCTAATTATTGACTTCCTGTGCCCCACCCCACCCAAATACCTGACATTCTGACCAACAGATGTAAGGAAAAGAACAGATCTTCACAGATGAATGCAACAGAACACCACCTATTCGGACATGATTCAAGTTAACAATAAACACACAGTTAAAGGCATGTATTTTATGCTAGAGGACTGCTAAAAAGCGCTAAACGGCAGTGTTCTCCCTGCATTCTGTCCGTGTGAACTTCTACGGTATGTCAGAATGACAGGCAGAAGTGGTAGGGGAAAGAAAGGGAAAACCAAAAACATTAATAGTGGAAAACATGTAAGAGTTATCATCTGAAGGCTGAAGAAGGTGAAAGCACAAATAAACCCATGATTATGGAAAGGCTTACTTTCCTGGAACAAGTTTTGACTTCTTTTAAAGATTTCTTTAAACAAAGACCCAGGTTAGGTTACTCTGCTTTCATGTGTCTACTTACTATCGGTTGCATTTTTAAGTCGGCTACGCCGAGTGAACTGCTGGTCTATTGCTACTCCCCCTAAAATTCTGCTCTTTGCCATATTTCCTAGTAAGAAATAACAAACGTAGCTGTAAGGACTCACAGTGGGTAACAGAGAAGGAGGAGAATTGCTAGGACAGCAAGAGGGCACTCTAGACGGCAAAGACAAAGGGGTAATGTCCAAGAATCCCTTCTCCCAGAACTAAGGCGGGGTAGTTGTCTCCCAGTAAAAAACCCGTAGGGATGTTCATATATAACAGCCATCCTCTTCCAACAAACACATGAAAACCTGTAGCAGCACATAAGCTACTAGCTTATTAAGGTTCTCAAGGGTTTCCTTCTTCAGTGTTGTTAGGTTTACAGTCAGTGCCCTCTCGTAAGGGGAAGTTGTTCACATCTCAGAGCTGGTTCAGACAGCCTGCAGGTCCATTAAAGAATGGCTCTGCCTTAGCTAGCACTTCAGATCCACTGTTGTTGCAGTTAGCGGAATACCAGGGTCATTTTAGCTGAAAAATGCAAATTACTGTTCCACGTGGATACTAGTGCCTCCACTGGTAACATCCCACCACATGCAAGTCTGCACCAGGTCGCACAAACTAATATATAATACTCCTCCTTCAGTTTGCCTTTTGAAAGCCTTTATAATAGATACATTAGCTTTTTTCTTTTTCAAAACTCTTGCGGAAGCATGAGCTACGTAATTATCAGACAACTTAAACACATCCAGACAGGACTGAATGAAAGCGTGGGATTAGCCTCGATAACATATACTTCCACCAACTAAATAAAATCCCTAGTTTAGCAAAACTATTCTATGTTATAAAATATAAGAAGTGTCCCATAAAGAAAAATCTTGATTATGATGAATTCTATCAGCATTCCTCAGCCACGAGACTAAACAACACAACAACCTTTATCAGTTACTCTAATGGCAGAAACCTAGCTGTATTCTAAGTATTAAAGTAATCTTCCTGTTGTGTAATATGGAACTACTGAGGAACACTAAGTGGACTTTTACCTTGGTTTTCAGTTTTTTATTTTCTTCCAACACAGCTTCGTATTTTTCTTTCATCTCTGCCACTTCCAAGCGAAGTGCCTCTATTTCTGGATTCTCAGGAGCTGAAGCTCCCAGATGATGCTTCAGAAAGCTGAGATTTAGATGTTAAGCATTTTTTCAGTTAGATAGCATAACTGCATTTTAGTTTTAACACTTACAATGAAGTTAGTGACGCAATACATGTGACCAAAATTGCATTAAACCACTTAATATTACTACAGTGCTTTTCATTCTACAGGATGAAATTACAAAAAATAAGAAAGCTTTTCAAGTTCATTGGTATCTTCCTTAAAAAAAAAAAAGGAAAACAAGACATCAATACACACATGACAAAAATCTCATGTTTTACTACACCCCCTCTTGTTTTTCCTCTCTTAAACACAGAAGTTTTGAAGAGTTAAAAGGAATAACAAAAACAAATAGAAGCAATAGCCAAAAATTGAGGCTGCTTGAAAACAGCAAGAAACAAGAGACATAATTTTTTTCCCCTCTTATATTACTGACAAAAAAAAAAAAGTGTGAAGAAGCCAACTTCAGAAGCTGCAAATACTGTAAGTACTCAAATCTAATGCTGCAGGTCTAAGACATTCTGTAAAGGCCTATAACTTAACTTCATAATTGCTGGCATACTGATACGCACAGTTCTCTTGTGTCCTGTCAGACTTTTTTAGCTTGTAAGAATGCAATTATTAGCTAAAATGCATCCATAAAAGCCACATTCTCAATATAAGTCTTCTGAACAAGTCTCTCCAGTTCATCTACAAGTCAGAAGCAATACTGCTGTTTCATGTGAAGTCTCTACAAACAATTCACAGAAGAGAAAAAGGATACTCCAGTGCACTATTTGGTTTCTCTGGCTCTTCATATAAGGCTACCAACACTGCAAATAGAAAATATTCAACAATTGCAAGAAGTTCATGCAACTCTAGGTTTAAAAGCATGTACCAACAGTAAGAAGGCATACAGGTTGGATGCTACATTTATAGCACATTTTTCCATTTAACAAGATTTTCACCTGTATACTTTGACATAAAGAATAGGTCTGCTGCATAGGAGGAAACAGAGCATCCCACCCAGTAACAACTAGACAGAAGTTTTGTTGATCCCCTAACCACAGTCTCTGGCTACTTTAGCATGGAACACATACCAGCCTGGACAATTTTTACATATTCCACATGCAACCCTAGTATTGGCTTTCATCAGCAAAATTGAAATCCTAATTATTTTGAGACCCTCCCCTTCATAAACCATTACTTCACTTCCACTTAAGCTACATCTTTGAACCGCAGGACAACATGGCCACTTACATAACTTTCAGCATAAAAGCCAACCTCCATCAAACACCTACAGTTACAAAACTAAATGGCTACTGACAGAGCAGGTGACACTGATAATCTCTACGGACAGGGGCTCTAGCAGCCAACAGACTGCAGAGAGGTCAGGCACAAGCAGTAGTAACCTGACAGCTTAAGTAAAACTAGCCATATACTTAACAACTCCATGTCTGGAGAACTCAGTCACATAAATACTACTCAGAAAGTTCCCAAACATAACCACTCCCCCCTCCCCACAGGGGCACATACATGGCCATAGAAGACATCCACTTTCGTAAGTACCTAGATGCCCTTCTCTCAGTTTCAGATGTCTAAGCTGTGCAGCCAAATTGGTTTTAAGCTAAGCACCTAAGTTAAAAACAAAATTAGGATGCCACGCTGCTTGAAAGACTTGAAAGACTTGCCATCCCATAGGATGCTTAGTATCATGATAGAAAGAAAACAAACGGTACCCACACACCAGGCAGAGAGTCAGCACAGCACCTATTCGCTTAACATCCTAGACCTGATGCTCCCTCTTTAGACAGCAGATTTTTCAAGCAGGAGTATTAACAGATTTTCTCCACATATTATTGGACGGCTCTCAAAGAGACTTCAGAAAGATTTAAAAGATGCTAAGCCATACTGAAAGCCAAATTATGGCTCAAGTTTAGCATCATCATTTTCTCCACTACGATATGGATAGTCACTCTCACAAAACCTGCAGGTGCCTTAGTTTTAGGAAAAGCGCCAAGCTCTACTCAAGAAAGGGACTTTCTAAACCGAGTGTTTTTAAGAGCAAATTTGCTGTTATTTTGCCTCAAGCATTCACTTTCTCTGGAGAGCTCTGGCAGATAAACAGCCCCCGAGAAACACAGCTCTTTCCAAAAGCAAGCATAGAGAAGAGCACTCTGGCCGAGTACGAGAGGTGTCCAACACACCACGTACGGGGTAAGGCACCGCCTTCCCGTTCCTTACGTGTCTCTACCATTTCTGTTCCACACGCGTCTCTGACAATCGACCCGCACGAACCGCCGGGAAGGAGTTAACGCATCGCCGTTCACAGGCCCCGTTTCCAAAGAGGTCCTCCGCCCTCCCCCAGCGCGCACTGCCTCGCCGCCCAGCTCGGAGTCGGTTTCGGCTGCCGCAACACGTTTTCCGGGCGAGTTCTGCTGTCGGCCGCCACGCAGACTGAAGAGAAAGAGCGACCGGCTCGCCGAGGCGAGGCGGGGAGCCGGCGGAGAGGGCCGAGGGGCGGCCACACCACAGCCGTGCCAGGGCGGCAGCTACGCCGCGGGAGTGGGACGCCCCAAGCGGAACGACCTCCGCCCGCAGGAGCGCCCCAACAGCCGCCCACGGACCCCTCGGGCGGCACGACGCGGGCCGGAGACTTACCCTTGGTGAGCGTGTCCAGCACCCCCGACTTCTCCAGGTACCGGCGGAACTGCTCCCGCTTGGAGTCCGCGGCCTGAGGGAGGACGCCCACACGGTCAGATCGGCGGCGCCCTCCCCGCCGCCCCCCCCCCCCCCCCCCCCACCCCCCCGCAGCTGCGGAGGCGGCTCGTTGGACCAGGCCGGCCCCCCTCTCCGCCGCGCAGGCAGCACGAAGGGCCAAGCCGGTACCAGTCCGCGGCCTTCCCCTCCACGCAGACGACACGGTAAGCCGCACCAACCTCGCGCTGCCCCGGGCTGGCTGGCGGGCTCGCTCGCTCCCTCCTACCTTGTAATGCGCCATCTAACCCTCACCGCGCCTGCACCCAGTCTCGCGCCTGCGCCCCGCTCTTTCACGGCGCGAGGGCTTCCCAGCGATTACCATAGCGACGGGCGAGCAGCAACGCCCTCGGCCGCGCCCTGCGGGGGCGGGCGCCTCCCGCGGACGCAGCAGCGCTCCGCTGCTCTCGTTCCCCCGCAGGGCCCCTCGCGGACTCGATCCTCGCCCAAAGAAACGCCGAAGCCGGCGCCGTGCCCCCTTCCCCTAGCAGCTGGGGCCGTTGTCCCGCTCTGCCCTCCACTCTTCGCCAGGTACGGAAGTGCGTTTCGGACCCAGCGGTTCCGGGGCTCACCTCTGCCGGCCAGTGCCGTGCCCCCGGCTGGCCCGGGGGGCGCCGCGGCAGGCGGCCCCGGGGCTCCCCGGTGAGAGGGTGCGCTGCTGCGGCGGGAGCCGTGCGGACCGCGCGGCGGCAGAGCGCGTCCGGGCGGGAGCGGGGCCGTACGAGCAAGGTCTAGCATTCACTGTGCCTCCGAGCGGTGAAGTGCCGCTGCCCCTGGTACCGCGGCCTCCGGTCAGATCAGTTAACCGTCGCACTCGCGGCTCCAGTAGTAACTGGACCTGACTCAAAAATCACAGGAGAAAGCTGCAGCAAGCGGCAGCTGCGGAGTTGCCCACCCGAGGGGCTCCAGAGAGTTACACGCGGTGAAATCTTCTCATCGAAAAGAAAGTCTTTTGCCTTAGCCTGTTTTAAAAGACGGAAGCGGTTATACCGGTTTATTTTTGTGAAATGCTGTGTTATCTACTGACTGGTAAAATCTGTTTATTATAAAAATTTAAAAATACCAAACAACTGAATAATTTTGCACCTGCGATGTTAGGGTCTTTTCACACTTCTTCTGCACACTCTTCTGCCATGTCCTCGATTTTCACTGGAATTAAGTCACGCTTTTCTGTTGGCAAGGTGCTGTGACAAAATAGAATGTTTGACCCGTGTCCACACAAAAAAAGTTAATAAAAATCCTCTGTCAGCAGCAGGAGAATGAATTCTTTTGTATCTTGTCTTGAACCAACAGAAATGCAAGTGTCATATCCCATATGTGGGCATCTAAATGCTAATTTTCTATTATTTAGAGAGTGGGAGCGGAGTGCATGAAATACTAGGCTTTTTATTACAGACATTAAATGCAAAAACATGCATTAGCACAGTTATCGCCCACAGAAACTTACGAATCAAGAAATGTGAGAATTAAAGCCACGTTAGCAGTATTAACTCAGCTAAATCACACTATACGTTTATATACATTTCTGTGTATTACATAACAGTAAATTGTACGGTGTAAGCAGAATTATGTAGGGCTGTATTTCCGTATGCCCGTAGAGCGATACTAGAGATGAGAAGAACAGCTGCTGGAGACAAATCTACGGTGAATAGTTTTAATAGTATTAATGCCTATTTCTTACGTGGACAGGGCCAAATTAATGCTGCTGCAAGCAACAGAGCCTTTTAGGTTTTCTGGCTCCTTTTTTTCCTCATGTTGTACAGCCTTCAGCCAATCTGAAACATGGCTGGCTTGTAAGCATAACGATCATGCACATTAAGAATTTAATGATGCTGTAACATCATGATGCTAGAGCTCACAAATTATTTTTCCAGTACACGTACAGTAAGTCAAATGCACTAGTAAAAAATACACGCGTATACGCTAACGCATCCCAGATGAGTCCACCTCACCAAGTATTTACAGCCTGTCAGCGCTGTGCGACTCACATAAATGTATTTCATTCATAGAAGTCTCGATTACAAATGTAACATAGTATTTTGTTCATCTTTCTCTCCTTCATTATTTCAAGATGTTTCATGGAACTTGCCTTGCCCTATATGGACTAGAGCAGCAAGTGGATGAATGTCCTTTATTTGTTTTATCACCTCCGTAAAAAGCATAAACGGAAATGCTCCTTCTAAAGAATTATAAGCATTCTTTGATTTAAAAGTTTGTCAGAATTCAGGGGACAGATGGACCCCACAGCATCCAGAAAAGGAGTAGTTTTACAGTGTGATAAACCTTTTATATGTTTTTTGACATTGTAACTGAAAGTAGGAAGGTACTACCATTTTTTCCCGTTTTTTTTTTTTTTTTTCTTTTGTTTTTTACCATAGTAAGCCTTCTGGTTTGTGAAATCCAAAATTCCTGATTAGTAAATTTCAGTACCTTGTTTTCTGATTAAAAAAAAAAAAAAATTGCTAGCTTATTAGTGTTAAGCAAAATCTCAAAAATAAAGCTCACAACTCATTTGTAATTCACAATACTTTAAAAATGTAATAGCGTATTTAACGATAATAGTATACGATAAGAGATTTACTCTGATTTTTCTGCTGAGGAAGTCGGTGGTGATACACTGAAAAAAGTGTACAGTGGAGTCAAAGAACTAGTGATACACATATCAAATGTTTTGTTCTTTTTGTATTTACCATAGTTCAAACAGCAGAATATGTTTGACATTCTGCTTTCAGACAGCTATCAAACGTCTGTTTGAATTCTCAGAGAGATTAAGCGGTAACATATGTACCAATAATTAATTTGTCCTGAGAGCGCCAGTGCCATCTTTAGCCGAATTTCATTTACCGGTCTTTGAAGAAAACATTGTTAGGCTGTAAATTTTGTCTTCTACTTTTATTCAGTTTAAACAGTGTCAGCTGTGATTGTCTGCCTGACTTTTCCTAATATGTGGACTTATACGATGCATGTTTTCCTTTTTAGCTGGAAGGGTAGCGTAGAAGTTTATACGCTGAGGTCTAAGCCACCCTTACATTACAAAGGAAGTAAGAGACTGTTTAAAAGTTACTTAGCTAATATTCAAAGGGCTACGCAACTTTTCTATCTATGTGAAACAGCTGGTTGAAGTTGAACGATTTAGCTACTCTTATACATAGGTCTTGCTTATGTCGCAACGTTCAGTAATTATCCCAGCACTGACTAGTGCGATTCACAGGTTAAGTCATGCTATATTTGAAGATCGGTGGGGGCACGCCTGCTGCTGGCATTACTTGACAGCGACACTCGCCTAGACAGAGAGAAAGGCTTAGGACTATCGCAGTTTCTACTTTGTTTAGATTCTGAGCTCACCTCCCCTGTAGAGTCAGGAGTGTCTGGTCGGCTAGAACGTTTTACGTCAGCGTTGTAAGGAGGTTGGGCTTTGTTTGCACTGAAACTGCTTTGTCTTCTGGTGCAGTTCTTTGGAAGAGAATTTGTTGAAGCTCCTGCACTCTCAACCATTGTCGAGCAGTTCCAAGACGAACCAATTCCATGTTGTCTTCTGAAACCGGTAATAGGAAAAGTGGTATCGGGTTGCAGGGAAGTTTGAGGTGGCATTTCAGCAAAGCTTCTCAAGCACGTGCTCGAAGCTGTATCTGCATTCCGAATACCAACAAGGAAATGTTTCCTTTCAGCTTCTTTTTGAGCATCATGCGCTTCAGTCCCAAGCTCACCAAGGAAGCCTTCATTATTATTTGTGCTAGTATTTTGAGTCTGACTGTCTAAAGCATTTGTAGCTGGCCTCTTCTTTGGCGATTTATTTTCCTGATTGCGATGGGTGTAATTGCTGCTGCTTTCTGTACGGTTATTTTGCACGGACTGAAGCACGGGAGGAGAATTTAGAACCGGGTAGATAGCAGTATCAGATTGCTTTTCCATTAAAAAGGTGTAACCGCTAAGTGCAGAAGGAAGAGTTTTTTGAGGGGTGCTGGATATTCCCAAAGAAGAGTGAGGTATCCCAGGGTATTTCTTAGATTTGTTTACGTAGAAATTGTCAGGGTCGTCCTTGTTTTTATTCTGCCCGCAGAGTCCCATTTTAATTTTTCGGAACCCTAGGTGGATAATTTCTAGGATATTTAAAAGCAATGATACAGTCGCTATTGATTGCATGAATACTATGAACACTGTCTTTTCTGTTGGTCTAGATACAAAGCAGTCAACTGTGTTTGGACATGGATCTCTCTGACATTTATAAAGGGGATCTAGATGAAAGCCATAAAGAAGATACTGCCCAATCATAAAACCGACTTCCACTGCAGATCTTGTGAAAATATGTATCACGTAAGTGCCGAGCAAAGAGCCTCTCAGGGGTGCTTTGTTTAACTTTCTTTGATCCAGTTGCCGGAGTTCTCTCTCCAGCCTTTTCCGATTTTCAGTCATTTCTAATTCAGTGCTTTCAAGTTCCACTCTTACCTGAGCTTTCTTTTTTTGCCTCTCTTTTTCCAAGGCTCTTAGTCTGTATAAGGCATGACCCATATACACCAAGGAAGGAGAAGACACAAATATAACTTGCAAGACCCAGTATCTTATGAGAGAGATGGGAAAGGCCTCATCATAGCACACGTTTCTGCAACCAGGTTGCTCGGTATTGCATATAAATTCTGACTGTTCATCGTTCCAGACATCCTCAGTCGCCACTCCGAGGACAAGCATTCGAAATATGAAGAGGATCGTTAGCCAAATCTTTCCAATAATAGTGGAATGAATGTGGACCTCCTCTAAAATGCCTCCAAGGAAATTCCAGTCTCCCATGGTTATTCTGCCATCCTAACACTAAAATATACGAGAGAAAAAGAGTATCAAACATTGCAAAAGCTGCAGTTCTTCCTTAACGCATTACGAAAAATACGACACTGGGAAAACCCACCGTATCTCACATTGTAATCATGGCAACATGACCCACTGCTCATTGATAATCTAGGTATTATTCTTGCTCATCTACAAGATGGAGAAGCGCATCATCCACCCGTGTCTAATTTATCAGTGAAAGACATGCTGATAAGCACATCACTGAGGTATTAAGCAGCCTCAGTCTGCATCGAGTCAGTGGAAACCAAGGTGGCCTGACCTGGAGTAGGATTTTAGGAGCATTACGCGGTCCGTTTGAACCATCATCCGACAGCAGCGTGGGAGCAGTACGTTTATACTTAGGACACTTACGAAGGTAGAGAAATATTTCCCGGGCCTCCTTTTCAGATGTTTTGAGCCCCACGTCGCAGCTGAAGTTATGGTAATGTCCAATTACCGTTTCGCAGCAAAAATTGGTTATACAAAGGAACTCGAGAGGCAATAGAACATCTCGTTAAAACTGCATTGTTAAATTAAAAAAAATGTTTAAGCTTATAATTCGGCGCAGACAGTTGCTTTTTGTTTGCGGCCATCAATGACAAGCAAACAAATAGAATCACCATAATCGGTCCGGTTTCCTCTGATCAGCAATACCTGCATTTGAAATACACAATAGAGTGCCTAAGTGTCAAGCATTGCTATCTTTTCCTCCGATGCTGTGAAAAATAAATTATTCATGCAAAAATCCTCTACCAGCTTTTTCCTAAATGATTATTATCTGAGTACAGATAAACAGGTAATATATGTGTGTAATTGCACATGTCGCCTTCCTTTCGTATGTCTGTTTCTTTCTCCGTTACGGGATACTACATTGTGGACAAGATTTTAAATTCCTTTTCAGTGTTTATGTTATTGCGTACACTAACAAAAATCTTTTTCTTCTTTATCTGGGGGGATAACCGGTACGTCTGTAGATTTACCTTTTCATTGTATGTACAGTACGATTCAGTAGAACTCAGTTATACTAAAAATTGAATAATCTGATTTTTTTTAGGATCAAGGTGGTTTAACACGGTGTTTTCTGTTCAAATGGGATTCATTTTCAACCTGTAAAACAGGAGTGTTAAGAAATCAAATCGAAGTTGCAGTCTTACAGCCACAATACAGATGACTATAGAGGAAACTTTATGTTAAGGCAGCCTACCAAACATGAAAATACTCTTGCCAATCATTATACAAATAAGCAAGATAGACATTTTTTCAAGATAAACAACTTAACAATGAACAGCAAATTAAAAAGAAACCATACCTTTCTTTACAAAACTGTGTAAAATTAAAGATCTGCAGCGTCCGATAAAAAGTTACAACCCCTGACATCTTCCGTCCATGTGAGTAAATTTCACATTATAAGCAGTTTACTTTACTACAGGAGCAAGTGACAGAGCGCAAGCTTTGCGCATTGAATTTATATTTGCTAGGGTTGGAGGGAGGAGAAAATCAATCTGTTGTTCTGTCTGCTATCGCTCCAAGCGTAATTTAACTATGACCGCTGAATGCATCTCATTAAAAATGCTAGAAATGAGAAACCTGCAGCTTTAACTTCCTTCAGGTTATCTTCCCTTTCACCTCTCCAGCACCTTCCAAATTTTAAGAATGATCTCAGCCTCAGACAAACAGAATAAAAGAAAACTCTCCAAGTTTTAGTTTACATATCTCAGTAGCGGCAAACACTCGGCTTGCCTATGCAAAAGCGAAGAAGGTAAATCCTCCCAAATACTACCACTGTAAATTTCTGCAGTCTGTTCTGGAACCACTTAGCACCACACTCGTGATGTAAAAACCCAATGGTAGTACTTTTGCCCCCTCCAAACTCACTCCCTCTTCATAGACAGCACGTGTCCTTGTATTCTGCAATTCTGCACCTCTCGTTTATTCTCCTTATGCCATTTTATTTGTCATACTGACTTCTTTAAAACACCCCTGAATGTGGAAACTTGTTTACACCATTTTCCCCATCCATATCATTCAGTACTTCTTTTTAGAGGTAAGTCATTATCATTCCGGTCTAAGTGTCGGACATACTAAAGATGTCAGTCATTCTTCTCAGTAGCGATAGTTACGCATAGCCTGTAAAAACAGACCAGGTGACACGAGTCCCCTTTTTACCCCAGGCCTTCAGCTACCCCTCCACATTACCTCAGCAGGAAGAATACCGAGAACAGGCTGAAATATTTTCCAGCGTAAAAGAGCGCATGAACTGACTAGTCTCAAAGAACAGGGATTTTCTAGGTGTTTAGGAACATAAGGGCCACGTATATTAATTGATAAAATTTTTCACAGGCTACAACCTACCGTTGTTAACTTTTTCTCCTAAATTCCTCCCTTTCCTATGCCTTTCTTTACATCGGATGGATCGTTGCAGCAGAGTCACCCTGCGACTCGGGTGAATAAATGGCTTTGAAGAACCTGCTTACTTAGGGTAAAAGATTCGGTAAAGCTATACACTATACATCATCCCCATGTTAGCGTACGGCAGAATTAGAAATGGAACCCACAGTTGTACCTGTACTCCACAAACTTACCATTTTCTGTGTCTCCCTGCCAGAGGATAAAGATGGAGCTACTGGAACAGAATAAATACTCCCTATCCTAAATTACCCTTCACTGAGTTTAGAAAATAAAAGGTTAATGTGGAGGAGGAGAAAGTGGAAGAATGGTGGCGGAAGTTCTACAGGCTAAAGGCACATAGAATCATAGAACAGTTCGGGTCAGAAGGGACCTTAAAATACCGTCTAGTCCAAACCCCCTGCCACAGGCAGGGACATCTTTCACTAGATCGGGTTGCTCAAAGCCCTGTCCAACCTGAGTTTGAACATTTCCAATGACGAGGCATTCACAACTTCTCCGGCAATGTGTTCCACTGTCTCACCACTCTCATCGTAAACAACATCTTCCTTTGCTTATGTAAAGATTCTAAGAGCAAATGCTATCTTTAAAAAGTCCACCCGGCACTCGGGGATGGATTGCAGCCTGTAAGCCGAGCTGACACACAAAAATTATTTGAGAGAGCTTAAAATCCACTCGAATTTTTTTGAGCCAGTCACACTGCTACAGTGCATTTTGGGGACCGATGGTAAGCTGGAGAATACCCCTTCAGACACTCTAAACTTTAGGAAATGCCTGCAACAAATGTTGGGGAGAGGGGAAGGAAAGAGACCTCGGTTTTAGGAAAGGAAAGATGGGGAAAGAAATGTGCCTGTTTTGTGTTCAGAGATTGTCCTGGCGCCAGCATTAGCAGCGCGATGGCCAGGGATATGACCTTGTTAGGCATGCCTGGCATTAATGTGTAACTCTGCCGCTAGGATCAATATGAGTTAAGTAGTATATCTAATGCTGTAATGCTCTTTTAGATGATTCTCCTTAGCGCCCTGCAAAAGTGTACCGCTGATCCAAGCATCCTGTATGGGATAAATAAAATTCCTCTAAAAAGCTAATCATTATCTTTTAATTTTGGTGCTGAGGATCAGTCAATAGGTCACGTCCGATTTCATAGTCAAATGACAGCTTGCCTGGAAGTATTCGATCATTTTGGCAAGCTATCAGTCTACAGCCAGACATTACTATTAGGTAATTAAAGCAGGTTTCTAAACATACGTCTCATCTATCGAGTACTTAAAGTAGGTTTGTAAACATTTTTCTACTATTGGCAAAAAAAATTTGAAGTCCTTTGAAGCGCTCCACGGACCACTCCCCACGCGCCGCCCCCCCCCCCCCCCCCCCCAAAGATGCTGAAGCTTTGTTTGAAAATCCTAAAAGATAAATGTTAAGACAAACATTTAACGATCCACACATAATGTTCCAGGATGCATTATCTCATTTAAAATGGTATTTCAGTCAAAAGACAACTTGACAAGTCGGGAGGGAAAATGATTTTGAGCGCCAATGAAAATTTTATAGCACCGATGCTGCTCTTTACCTTAGTCCTGATATTTTGCAGATGTGACTATTTACACAAACTGTCATACCAACATTCAGAGTTTAGTAACAAAATACTTAGTGACGTAAGGAAAGAATAGTCATTTTTCTTCCAGGTCAAGAAGCTACCTCACCGGCTTTTCATCAGTGGCGGGTTTGTTGCAAAACCCTCCAAACTTTAAGGACTATATTATGTTTTCTTAGCTCAGGGTCAAACGCTACAGGAACCATTCAATGGTGGAAATATCCTCCGAAGATCAAGACCTTTTCATTCCTACTCATCAATAATGTGCACTTTATGTGTACAATTGATTTTTATTTCCTACTGTATTTGTCTGACCCACAACAGATGGCTAGATGACTAGAGGCACAAACATCAGTGATGTGTCCTACAGGCTTTCAGGGTAACGTGGACCCACTCCCATAGTTTTCTTTCAGCAGTGAAGTTAGGATCACAAATGATAAACTGCAATAATGAGAAATCTGGACCACCGTACTACTCAATATTCTCTTTAAGACCGCCAAATCCAGAGGTAATGTGTTTGAAGGCAGACCACAGAATACTATATAAAAAAGACTGAGGCACACGCTCTTCATGTTCATCTGTTTTCTGTGCTGGCTTATAGATTCACTTTTGATTGCTAAGATATACATGCAAATCAGTACGTGCAGATTTGCGTTTTGGCTTTCACGAGCAAAATTTCTGAAGGTGCCCTGTCATTTATCCAAAAGGTTTAAGGTGGTTTTTTGGACACTAATTAGCTATTTTTAAGCTTAGATAGCATGCCATATTTCCACTTGGGACTTCCCTTTTCCCCGCACAGGTTCCTCACTATGTTGAAAAAAGCCTCTTGTGAAGCACGCAGGATGCTTGCACTCCCCAAATGCTCCATTCCAAGACATTTACAGAACACTCAAAACCCAGTTTCTTGCTATTTAGGAACTGATTGTGTAGAAATTTGGTAGATCTGAGGCAAAAACATTTAAATCGAACCCTTACGACCGAGAAACATCCAATCGGATGAGCCTCGGCATCTTTAAAGAAAAGGTAATCGTTTTCCCTCAAAGAGAATTTGAACGATAACGCCAGTAGGTTAGGTAGCTTGGACTGCACGTGTTCATCGTGTCAGTAATAGGCAAAAAATCATAAAACCTATTTCCTCGTCTGAAATGTTTTGGCCACTTGTTCCGGCCACTCCGTGAGGAATTTTCCAGTTAGTCTTTAGGGTGAGATTTACTGACCTGAAGAAACGTTTTGAGCTGCCGGCAAAAATTCCACAGCTTCTCTTTATCGGTTTCCTGCTTAGATGCGCAAGCATGTTTATTGTTTAAAACAGCGGGTTCGGAGTTTTTCATTTACTTTTTTTTTTGTTCAGAGGTTGCTATTGAGGGTTTCTCACTGAGGGGCTTGCCGTTCATTATTTTGTGGGGCTCGGTATTTATCCATCAGTGTTTCCAGCTCAGTCAGTTACCGATCACGGCCCCCTATTTAAAATGTAACCTCATCCAAAATTTTTAAATCCCCAATGACCGTTTGGGTTCCAAGATCTGCAGTTTATCACTTCTGGCTTCAGGGCTTATATGTTCTCTGCAGCACACTTTTAGCTCTGTAACCCCCCTTTGGACTCATTTTGTTGCTATCGCATCTCTCCTAAGATCTCCTTTCCCAAAAAAGAGCATTCTTTTTCTTCTCTGTGCCATCTAGGATGCCTTCCGAGACCTTCCTTGTGCTCCACAGCATTTTGGTAGCACTTTACCTCCCTTTCAATCTCTCTTATCTCTCCGAGCCTTTCATGACCCCTCCGCTCCCAGTCACCGTGCCTCCCGAGACCTTCTTTGTGTACCGCAGCCCTGTTTTCACTCTGTCGCGAACTTTGATCCTCTTTCGCTCCCTCAGAAAGCGGTCCTTGGGTTTGTTTGCACCTCAGAGCGCTCTTATCATCCTCTCTGCCATCCAGCGTGCCTCCATTTGGTCCCCGGCCTCCCGAGGACATCTGTACTCTGTTCAAATCCCCTCCAGACATCCTCCTTGTGTCCCTGAGCCTTCTTTGGTGTCTTTGGCCCAATCCGGACCCCTCTAATCGTGTCACCATGCCTATCAATGCCATTGAGGTCGCCATTAGTGCACTTTTACCGTTGTAGCGGACCTCTCATCCCTCTCATTCCCTCAGAAGACTTCCCTTATCCGTATCTGTGACCCAGCCGAGTCATTCTGTCCTCTCTTCCCTCTAGCTGTGCCTCTATTTGTTCCCTTGCCCTCTGATGAAGTGTTTACTCTGTTGACATCCCCTCTGGATTTTATCATTGTGTCCCCAATCCTTTTTCTGTCTCTCTGGCTTCCTCGGGACATTTCTTCTCCCAGTCACGACGCCTCCAGAGACCTTCCTTGTGCTCCACATCCATCTTTTAGCTCTTTAGGCGGGGCCATCTTTGAGCCACAGAACACTCATTTGTTCCTCTGTGCTATCTAGGATTCCCGTGTTCAGTTCCCGGCTGCCCGAGACCATCTGCTTTGCTCAGATGATCACCCGAGTTCCTCCTTGTCGTCCCCAAGCCTCCTTTTGTCCTTCGGCACCCCTCAATGCCCCTCTCATCGCAGACACGACGCCTCCCGAGACCTTCCTCGATCTCCACAGCACCTTGTAGCACCTTATCTCCCTTTCTATCTCTCTCGTTCCATCAGGGCCTACCTTCTTTCTTTGCTACGCAGCGCTCCTTTATCTTTCTCTCCACCATTGCGGGTGTCTCTGTTCAGTTCCTCTCTCACTTGGTCACCTGTAGTTTGCCTAGATGCCCTCCTGAGACTCCAAGGCCCTCACTGTGTCTCCCAGCCTTCTCTTCTTACCCTGCCGTCTCATAATTCTTCTACTGTCTGTAACAACGTCTTCAGAGTTCTTTCCCGTACTCCACAGCGCTCTTGTAGCACTTTAGCTTCCTTTCAATTTTATTTTTTTGCGCTCTTCAGAGCGCTCTTATCTTACTCTTTGCCGTTTTGGATGCCTTCATTCGGCCCCCGGCCCCTTGACGACATCCGTACTCCGTTGAAATCCCCTTCAGAGTTCCTTGTTGTTATCTCTGAGGCTTCTTTGGTCTCTCAGGCCCCCTCAGGACTCCTCCGCTCCCTCTGTCGAGCTCTCGCGAGACATCCGCTATCCCCTAGAGCCCTGTTTTAGCTCGGGAGGGCACTTTGCACTCTCCTTTTCCCCTCAGAACCCTTCGGGGGTCCGCATGTGTTACCCCACTCGCTCTTTCTGTCCTCTCATCCGTTCGGTGCGCCCCCATTTTGTCCCCGGTCTCCTGAGGGCATCTGTACTTAGCTCAATTCCCTTTTGAGCTTGTTGCAGCCACAAGACTTCTTTGGTCTCTCTGGCCCCTTTGGGACCTCTCTAATCCCTCTGACGATGCCCCTTGTTCTGTCAGAACCTTTTTCGAAGCCATCTTTGTGCTCCAGAGCAGTCATTTTGTTTCCCGTCTTATAGTATGTTTCTGTCCAGTATCTGGGACCACAGAGATATCATCGGCTCGGATCCCCTCTTGAGTTTTTCAGAGAAGGCAATAGCCTTCATCTATTTTTATCAACGCATCTCCCATAGTGTTTTTTGTTGTGTTTTGCAATTTATTTTTGTTCTAGCTACTTAGGTGCTAATTAGGCTGCTTCATACCATTTCTGATAAATTTCTTTTATTTCCATGGGTTTTTTTGAATTTTACATCCTTTGGGACTTACCTAGTTCTCTTAAGGGAGTCAGTCAGAGAGAGGGTCAAGGTGACTCTGAATCATTGGTGACTTACAATAAATAATTTACTTTGCAACCAGAGATACTTTTGAGAAGGGATTCTTACGGGACCTAATTCTGCTTTATCATTCCGTCCTACCCAGAACATAGTTCTGGTGAAAGTTAGGTAGTATCTGTGGTCTTGTGGGAAATGAAGTGTAACCCCTTGGCATTTGGGGCTTTTTTTAGGAAACTAAAGCACATAATTTTTGATAATAATATAGTCATTTCATTTAAAAAAAGACTTTCTTGCATAGCTTCATATGACATCTAGTTTTTTCTATCTACAACCCAGGAAAACATAAATTTAATTCCCTACCCAGTCACCTTGCTGATGCCATAGATGTAGTCATAGTAAAAAAAGCAGGTGTCGTCATTTCTAGTAGGGGTTGCTTTCTCCATTCAGCGCTTTATGTGGTGTAAACTTAAGGCAGACAAGCACACTCCCTGCTGCTCCTCCAGCTGTCTTTACGCCTTCTGGTGATTCACCCCTCCCCTTCCCCAGGTGTTTGTGGGAAGGGCGGTGGGCGAGGCCCGGGGTATATGAGCCACAGGCTCTCATCAGGGAGCTCATTCTGCTCCTGGGCTTCTCTGGTGTTAGTGCTCTGCTGTTCCTTTGGTTGATTGCAGCTTTTGAGCTAAGCTATTTGGGCAGATGCGTTTTTACATTTATAGAAGTAGAGGTGTCTGTTTGAGGTAAGAGCTTTGGGACCAGACAAGGTTCAGCAGTACATATTCTAGAAAATACACCTGACTGCTGGGGGTTTTTTTCCAGGTCAGTAAATTTGTAGTGGGTGTTCAGGAGTGGCAAAGTACTTTAATAATATGCAATTTTATTTTTAATTTGATGTGCTTTGTACTTTCCTGGAATTTCTGTCTTCACTGAAGATGCAACCTTGGTTTTTTCACTGACTTTGCTGTGTATGTTGCTCACCTAATATCTCTTAATAGGACTGATAGTGACATTATCTAGCAGGGGCTAGGGTGAGCATCTTGTATGCATCTGTATGTGGAGTTTTAGCACTTCTCAAGAAAGCAACAGGGACATAAAGCATATTGTCTCTCAGGGTACAGGATGGCTCATTGCCTACCTGATTGCCCACAGAGTACCATGCTGTCCCTAAAACCTTTGCAGTACCCCCCATTGTAGGTTGTAAATGTCAGGACTTTACTTGTTTTCTGGGCCTGTAGCAGAGTCCATAGGAAGACAGAAAATGGGAAGTGCCTGCAGAACACAGGGCACAGCTCAGAAGAGCAGCTCCCAAGGAGCAGCTGACACAGGGGGGTCAGGGCTGCAAATACAAGGAAGGAGCTGGTGGGAAGGAGTGGGGTTCCTTTCCTGACGTTTTGGGAGAAGAGGAGGGGTTTCTAAAGTTTTGAGACTGGGGGATGGTTGGGAAAGGCAGGACAGTTTGTCAGCCTTTCTCAGATTGGTTTTGCAGTTGGATTTGGGTGTCGAGGTCTGTTCTGTTTTAGTCTTTCCACAGCTGATGGGAGGTACAAAGTAATGAGAGATGCAGCACAAACCATCTGGGCCTCTACATCTCAACATGCAGGGCTGAACATGAGATGAACCTCATCTCTTAAAGCATGAAGTACGTTAAAATAAAACCCTCCAGAACTCTGAGGTCTCGGCTTCTCTGTGCCTTTTACTTCATTCCCTGACTTAATTTTTTCCATTCATCCCTGCATCATCCATCCAGGTGTCACAGTCATTGTTACTTAGAGGCATTGACTAGACACTTATTTCCAGCACAGATTTGTGCTACTGTCTTCCCTGGAATTTCTTGGAGGATTTGTATTATTTGTGCTCCTAACAATCTCCAGCCAGGGGTCTTTCTCTTATCACAGTCCTGGGCATGCAAGCTCTTTCTATTATTCCAGTTTTGTCTTTTTCCTTTAGTGTCCAATGAGGTTTGCTCTAGTATCAGTCATGGCAGTTATATTCTCTTGTTCTTGTTTATCTATTGTGGTTTTTAGCACCAGTTTCTTAGTCATAAGGTGTCCATTTTAGATCTCTGATTCATCGTGTCACGCCATTGTGATTTTTCCATTGGCGGACTGCTGCTGTAATTCCCTAAGGGGCTTTGTAGGTAAAGATGTAGTTTGTGTCATTTGTTTTCTGTGTGCTGTACCATATGTTACTCGGGTCTTGCTGTTCCCATTGTTTTTTGTGCTAGGCAGGCACATTGGTAGCCATACCGAGGGTCTCGTGCACCTCAAATCCTAAGCATAATGCTAAGTGAGGGCTTCTTTTCTTGCATTAGAAACTCTGTGTGAGGGTCTGCCCTGCATGTCTCGTGGCTGAGAAGTTTATGGATGGTCTTCTCTCACAGCAGTCATCCAGGATGCATCAGCATATCCACTGTCGAGTGGTCTGTTTTCACGGAGCCCTTTTCTGAGACTACTTCTCCACATCCTTTGGTCTTAGGTCTTAGAGCCTGGCTTCTCGCACATCCATTGTCGCAGTAGCGGCCATATCTTTTTGTCACAGGCCATGGTGTTCGATTCTGGGGCAGACATAGATTCTTCCTTGTGGCCCCTAGGTCATCTAACCTAAAAGCATCTTACCTCTGGGAGTAATTCTTCTTGCCAATAGTCTCTTTATGTCTCTGGATCAAGGCATTTGTCTTGTTCGCATGCAGTGTCAGTCTGCACATGCATCTGGGTTGAAGCTGCTCTGCTGGGGGGCATAGCAATGTTACTCAGGGCATGAATAACAATAAGAGTCTATAGTTAATGTTGATATGCCTAGACTGTTTAGTTACAGACTGCATAGTCCACCTGGGAGCATGTAGCCCTCAGCAGAAGGCAAGGATGTCAAGGGGCTCACCAGAAGTGTCTGGGAGAGGCTGCTTGAGTGTCAGTGAAACACACTGAATCTCAATGGTGTTGAGGCCTGTATGCATAGGGCTTTAATGTTCTGGTTTATTTAATGGCAGGCAGTCATCGGGATCTATATGGTATTCCTAAATGGAAACAAGACTGCTGGATCAGCATCTGGGTGACTTGTTCAGTACTGTTTTTGCAGATGCCAGATCTGTGCCAGAGGAGAGGCGAGCGGAGTGCCATAAGAAGGCGGGTCGGCACGTGGTGTCGGAGGGAAGATGCAACAAGTGGCTATATGACTACCTTAGAGGTTTTGGGGTAAAACTTTGAAGGTGCGAAGCAATGACCAAGTGGGATATCAGTACAGGAGGTGACTCGGGCAACGTGAGCCATGACTAGTGGGCTGCAGTAGGAGTTATTTTTCAGGTGGTGTACTGTTGGTGGAGTTAGAAGCATTCCTTGTTGTTTGTCTCTGACAGGTGGTACCCGAGCCTCATTGTGGCAACCTGTAAAAAGCAGGGGCAGGGTGGGCACGGGGCAAAGGTAAAGGAGCGGGAGACGGGAATCACTGCGGGCAGGCTGGCTGTGGTTTTGGGCAGTATCTCAGCATGTGTCCTTTTGCGGTGGTTTTTCCAGGTGCCGCATGTAGACTTGGAGAGGTGAAGCAGCATGCTGACAAGCAGTCTGAGATGGTGAGGCACTTGTTGGCCGGGTTGGTGTTTAAGAGCGAAGTATCCTGCGGCAACTCAGTGCAGCGTTTCTCTTTGGTTTTGCAGGTGCTGTGTGGGCTGCCTTTGGAATTGGATGAGCTATTGAGGTGAGCTGGACAGTAGTGAGGAGGAGCGTGGGGCTGGTGACTTTTCAGAAGCCCTGTGATAATTTTGTGTCTCTTGGAATCTTAGGTGCCCAAAGATGATGGCCACAGCGTCCAACTTTGGAAGCGATGTGGAACAGGTAAATGGAAGGCCACCTGGCTTTTGAGGAGGAGGGTGTTGTGCAAGAGGTTGGTGTCAACCAACATGATGCTTGTTGCTGACACTAGTGTTTTTGCGGGTGATGAAGAGGAACCTGGTGACTGCAGCAACATCCCAGTTAGTCAACATGTTGTGGGTTTTTTGTTGAGGATGGATTCAAACCCCTGCTCCTTTGAAAGTTAAGTTGAGGGACCAGGGCTAGGGAGGGGCTGGCAGCAGGGGGACAAGGTTGGGGATTGCAGGGAGGGGTTTTACCGTTAGTGTAGTGGAGAGGGCTGTTCAGGTAAAGGGTGTGGGTTCCTTTTCAGCAGAAGAGTAATGTGTGCCAGGCAGGGCAGTTCCAGCCTGAGTCTGTGTGGTTGTGTCGTTTGTGTGCTCTGTCTTCTATGTTTTAGAAGTTGCTTGGGTCTCAATGACCTCTTTGCACTCAAGGAGCACAGCATGTGCCTTGAGTGCCATCCCTAGGGTCTTGAATGCCTGTATTTGTTGGCATAGTGCCAATTCAATGCTTCTTTCTCATGTTACAAGCTTAAGAGTGTGGATTGGTCCTGTGTATCAGAAGTTTGCAGTCAGTTCTCTTTTGCAGCATTGTTCCGGGCTGTGTCAGCAGCTCTGCTCTCTAGCTGTCTATTGTCACAGACTGGGACTTCTTCTTCCCTGCATCCTTACATTCTCAGGTCTTGGGGCCAGGCTGCTTGCGCATCCATCATCTCAGTCTTGACAGTAACCTCTTGTTACCGGCCATTACGTTTGACTCTTCTTTTCTGGGGCTGCCGTAGAGCCTCCTTGCTGTTGCGGCCCTGTAGGTGTTCTTGCCCAACAGCATCTCCAGTCCGGGAATCGTTCTTCTTGCAGAGAGCTATCTTTTATCTTTGAGTTGCATTGTCTGTAGTGTTCTGAGTAGTGTCGGTCTCTGCATGTGTGTGTGTTTGGCTTGGAGCTGCTCTGCCCAGGCATGTGGAGTCAGGGGTGGGTGAAGTAGCAGTCAGAGTCTATGGGTAGTATGCTGATCTGCCTAGACTATTTAGGCAACAGTTGTGCAACCATCTTGGATTGAGTGTCCATAACCAGGTTGGGTGGACGATCATTTCCAGTGTTTTACAGAGGTGATTGGGGCTGTGTGTGGGGGCTGTTCAGCGGTAGTGAAGCAGATTGAATCTCCAAGGTGTTAAGGTTTGTATGTATGGGACTTGAAGTTTGGTCTATATTTCTTTTTTTATAGCGGCAGGCTGTAGTTGGAGTCTAGGTGGTATTCCTAATGGAAACAAGACCTTTGGAATCATTGACTATTGTTCAGCATCAGGGTGACATGATGAATAATTTTTTTCAGATGCAGAGGGATGAGATGTGCAACAAAGGGTGACAGAGGAGAGGTGAGCAGAGTGCCATAAGAAGGTGGGTTGGTGCATGCTGTCAGAGGGAAGATGTGACTGGTGGCTGTATGATTACCTTAGAGGTGTTTTGGGGTTTTATTGTGAATGTGTGAAACGATGAGCAAAGCGGGGGTATTGGCACCAGAGGTGACTCGGGCAAAGTGAGCCATGACTCGTGGGCTGCAGTAGGAGTTATTTTTCAGGTGGTGTACTGTTGGTGGAGTTAGAAGCATTCCTTGTTGTTTGTGTCTGACAGGTGGTACCCAAGCCTCATCGTGGCAACCTTTAAATGGCAGAGGCAGGGTGGGCGAGCAGCCGAGGTAAAGGAGCCGGAGACGGGAATCGCTGCAGGCAGGCTGGCTGTGGTTTTGGGCAGTATCTCAGCATGTGTCCTTTTGCGGTGGTTTTTCCAGGTGCCGCACATAGCCTCAGAGGGGTGAAGTAGCATGCTGACAAGTGGTCCGAGAGGGTCAGGCAGCTGTCGGCTGTGACGGTGTCTGAGAGCACGGTATCCTGCGGCAACTCAGTGCAGCGTTTCTCTTTGGTTTTGCAGGTGCTGTGTGGGCTGCCTGTGGAATTGGATGAGCTTTTGAGGTGAGCTGGGTAGTAGCAAAGGAGGAGCATGGGACTGGTGATTTCTCAAAGCCCTGTGATAATTTTGTGCCTCTTGGAATCTTAGGTGCCCAAAGAGATGATGGCCACAGAGTCCGACTTTGCAATTGATGTGGAACAGGTAAATGGAAGTCCACATCCTGTTTGATGAGGAGGTTATTGTGGAAGACATCAGTGTTGACTGATGTTATGCTTACTGCTGGCACTGTTTCTGTGCAGATCATGAAGAGGAACCTGACAACTGCAGGAGTATCTTGGTTAGCCAATGTGTGTATTGTTGAGGATGGATTCAAATCCCTCTTCCTTTGAAAGCTAAGTTGAGGGACCAGGGCTTAGGAGGGGGCACAGGGGGTGGCGGAACACACAACATGGGAAATCGCAGGGAGGGGTTTTACAGTTAGTGTAGGGGAGAGGGCTGTGCAGGAACAGTCCCCTTTGGGCAGATAATGGGAGCGAGTTACTTCACAGCACAGCATGGGCAGGGCAGTTCCAGCCTGTGTCTGTGTGGTGTTGTGTAGTTTGTGTGGTCTGTCTTCTGTGTCTTGGATCTTCCTTGAGTCTTGAAGACCTCTTTGCACTCAAGAAGCACAGCATGTGCCTTGGGTGCCATTCCTAAGGTCTCATACCTGCATTCACGAGCACAGTGCCAATCAGGCGCTTCTTGTGTTACAAGCTTAAAAGTGTGGATCAGTCCTGTGTATCAGAAGTTTGCAGTCAGTTCTCTTTTGCAGCGTTGTTCCGGGCTGTGTCAGCAGCTCTGCTCTCTAGCTGTCTATTGTCACAGACTGGGACTTCTTCTTCCCTGCATCCTTACGTTCTTAGGTCTTGGGGCCCAGCTGCTTGCGCATCCATCATCTCAGTTTGGGCAGTAACTTCTTCTTATGGGCCATTACGTTCGACTCTTGTTTTCTGGGGCTGCCGGTCAGCCTCCTTGCCTCACTGTTGCAGCCCTGTAGGTGTTCTTGCCCAGCAGCATCTCTGGTCCGGGCATCATTCTTCTTGCCAAGAGCTTCTCTCATCTTTGAGTCGCAATGTCTATAGCGTTCTGAGGAGCATCAATCTCTGCATGTGTGTGTTTTTGGCTTGGAGCTGCTCTGCCTGGGTGTGTGGAGTCAAGGGTGTGTGGAATAGCAGTAAAAGCCCATGGTTAATATGTAGATATGCCTAGACTCTTCAGGCAACAGTTGTAGAGTTATCTCAGATCAAGGAGCTGTCGGCAGGTTGTGTAGATGGTCATTTCCATAATGTTTGGCAATAATTAGAGCCATATGGGAGGGGCTGTTCAGCAGTAGTGGAGCAGATTGAATCTCAAAGGCATTAAGGCTTGTATGTGTGGGGCATAAAGCTTTTTCCTTTAATAGCAGGCTGTAGTTAAACTGCAGATGGTATGTATAAATGGAATTGATACCTCTGTAATTGTTCAGCTATCAATCAGCATCTGGGTGACTCATTAAATATTGCATTTGGATATGCAGAGGGACAAGCTGTGTGCCAAGGGGCGACAGAGGAAATGTGAGCAGAGTGCCATAAGAAGGTGTCTTGGTGCGTGGTGTCGGAGGGAAGATGCAACTAGTGGCTGTGTGACTACCTTATAAGGTTTGTTTTTTTTATTCTGAAAGTGGGAAGCAATGACCAAGTGGGATATTGGCACTGGAGGTGACTTGGGCAAGGTGAGCCATGACTAGTGGGTTGAAGTAGCAGTTAATGTTCAGGTGTTGTATTGTTGGTGAAAGTAGAAGCATCCCTTGTTGTTTGTGTCTTATGGGTGGTACCTGAGCCTCAACATGGCAACCTGTAAACAGCAGAGGCAGCGAGGGTGAGCGGCCACGGTAGAGGAGTGGAGATGGGAATCACTGTATGCAGGCTGTGGTTTTGGACAGCACCTCAGCATGGGCCTTCTGCTTTGGCTTCTGTAGGTGCCATATGTTGCCTTGGAGGGACAAAGCAGCATGCTGACAAGAGGTCTGAGAAGGTGAGGCGGTTGTCAGCTGGCTCTGCGTCTAAGAGCAAAGTATCTTGTGGCAACTCAGTGAAGTGTTTCTCTTCAGTTTTGCAGGTGCTGTGCAGGCTGCCTTTGGAATTGGATGAGCCTCTGAGGTGAGGTGGGTAACAGCGAGTAAGAGCGTGGGGCTGGTGACTTCGGACAAGCGCAACAGTATTTTTGTGTGTCTTGGTACCTAAGTGCCAGAAGCGATGATGGCCACAGCATCCAACTTTGGAATTGGCATGGTGCAGGTGAGTAGAAGGTCATGTTGCTTTTGAGGAGGAGAGTGTTGTGCAAGAGGTTAGTGTTGACTGACATGATGCTTAGTGCTGCCACTTGGGTTTTTTGCAGATGAAGAGGAACCTGGTGAATGCAGGAACATCAGAGCTAGCCAATACAGTTTATGTTGAGGATGGATTCAAACCACCAGCCCTTTTCAAAGCTAAGTGGAAGGACTGGGCCTCAAGAGGGGTTGGGAGGTGGGGACGTGGTTGGGAATTGCAGGGAGGTGTGTTAAAGTTAGTGTAGGTGAGAGAGCTGTCCAGCTAAAGGGAGAGGGTTACTTATCAGCACAAGACTAGCGTGGGCAGGGCAGTTCCAGCCTGTGTCTGTGTGGTGTAGTTTGTGCAGTCTGCCTTCTGTGTTGTAGACCTTCCTGAAGTCTCCATGTCATCTCTGTGCTCAGGGAGTATGGTATGTCCCCTGGGTGCCATCCCTAGGGTCTTGAATACCTGTGTGCATCAGCATAGTGCCAATCGGGAGCTTCTTTATTGCATTACAAGCTTAAAGTGTGTATTGGTCTCGTATGTTGGAAGTTTCTAGTTGGTTTGCTTTTGCAGTGTTGTTCCAGGCTGCATCAGCAGCTCTGATGTCGAGTAGTCTGTTTTCATGGATCCCTTTTCTGTGACTTTTTTCCTGCTTCCTTACATTCTTAGACCTCTAAGCAAGGCTGCTTGTGCTTGCTTTGTCACAGTTGCAGCCATATCTTCTTGACACAGGGCACGGCGTTTGGCTTTTCTGGGGCTGCTGTAGATTCTTCCTGATGGCCCCCTAGGTCTTCTCGCCCAATGGCGTCTCTGTTCTGGGAGTCATCCTTGTTACAGAGAGTCTCCTTATGTCTCTGGTCCAGGAGTCGTTCTTACAGAGAGTGTTCTTATGTCTCTCGGTCCTGTCGTTGGTCTCATTTGTGTGCAGTGTTGGTCTGTGCCTGTGGTTTCTGTCTGGCTTGGAGCTGCTCTGCTGGGGGGCATAGCAGTGGTAGAAGAAAAACAGCAGTAAGATTTTTACAGTTAGTACCCTGATAAGCCAAGACAATGTAAGCAAATGGTGTACAGGCCATTATGGAACAAGGAACCATATACACAGCAGGTGAGGAGAGTCTTCCCTGTCATGTTATGCAGACATGGGCAATGACCAGACTTTATTATAATGGCTGGCTGTAGTTTAGAATCTAGTTAGTAATCCTAAATGGAAACAAGACATCTGGTGGTGTTTAGCTATCGCTCTGCATCTGGGTGACTTGCTTGATATTGGTTTTTTACATGCAGAGGGACGAGCTGTGGGCCAAAGGGTGACAGAGGAGGTGAGTAGCTGCTACAAGGTGGGTTGGTGTGTGGTGTCAGAGGGAAGATGCAACTAGTGGCTATATGCCTACCCTATAGGTTTTGGCTTTGGTTTTACTTTGAAGGTGGAAGCGATGAGCAAAGCAGGATCTCGGCTCTGGAGCTGACTTGGGCAAGGTAAGCCAGGACTAGTGGGCTGAGGTAGCAGTTATTTTTCAGGTGTTGTATTGTTGGTGAAGTTAGAAGCCTCCCTTGTTTGTGTCTTACAGGTGGTACCCAAACCTTGACGTGGCAACCAGTAAAGGGCAGAGTCAGGGCCGGCCAGCAGCCAAAGTAGAGCAGGAGATGGGAACTGCTGTGGGCAGGCTGTGGTTTCGGGCAGTATCTCAGCATGTGTCTTTGCTTTGATTTTTGCAGGTGACTCACAAAGCCTCAGAGGGGCCAAGCAGCATGCCAACAAGCAGTTTGAGAAGGTGAGGCAGTTGTTGAACAGGTAAGTATACTGTGGCAAATCAGTGAAGTGTTTCCCATGGGTTTTTCAGGTGCCCTGCAGGCCACCTTTGGAATTGGGTGAGCTTCTGAGGTGACCTGGGTAGTACCGAGGAGGAGCATGGGGCTGGTGATTATCTCAAAGTACAACAGTAATTTTATTCGTCTCTTGTTATCTTAGGTGCCAGAAGCAATGACAGCCGCAGCATCTGACCTTGGAATTGGCAAGGAGCAGGTGAGCGGAAGGCCATGTTGCTTTTGAGGAGGAGAGTGTTGTGCAAGAGGCTGGTGTCGACAGATGTGATGCTTACTGCTGGTACTTATTTAGGGTTTTTTTGCAGATCATAAACAGGAACCTGGTGACTGTATGAACGTCCCAGTTAGCCAGTGTGGTTTGTGTGGGTTTTTTGTCAAGAATGGAGTCAAACCACCAGCGCTTTTGAAAGCTAAGTTGAAGGACTGGGGCTCGAGAGGGTCTGGGAGGAGGGGACAAGGTTGGGAGTTGCAGGGAGGGGTTTTAAAGTTAGCATAGGGGAGATGGCTGTCCAGGTAAAGGGAGCGGGTTACTTTTCAGCACCCGACTACTGTGTGCCAGGCAGGGCAGTTCCAGCCTCTGTGTGTGTGATGCTGTGTAGCTTGTGTGGTCTGTCTTCTGTGTCTTAGACCTTCCTCAGGTCTCCATGTCCTCTTTGTGCTCAAGGAGCACAGTATGTCCCCTGGGTGCCATTCCTAGGGTCTCAAATGCCTGTGCTCATTGGCATAGTGCCAATCAGGTGCTTCTTTTCTTGCATTACAAGCTTAAAGCATGGATCAGGCTTGCGTCTCGGAAGTTTCTCGTCAGTCATCTTCTGCAGCATTGTTCCAAGCCACATCAGCAACTCTGATCTTGAGTGGTCTGTTTTCACAGATCTGTTTTCTGGCATTTCTTCCCTGCATCGCTACATTCTTAGGCCTTTATGCAAGGCTTCTTGCGCATGCTTTGTCACAGTTGCGGCTGTATCTTCTTGTCACGGGGCACGGCGTTTGGCTTTTCTGGGGCTGCCGTAGATTCTTCCTCATGGCCCCCTAGGTCTTCTCGCCCAATGGCGTCTCTGTTCTGGGAGTCATTCTTACAGAGAGCTTTCTTACATCTCTGGGTCCTGTCATTTGTCTCGTTTGTGTGCAGTGTTGGTCTGTGCATGGTTTTTGTCTGGGTTGGAGCTGCTCTGCCTGGGGGCATAGCAGTGATAGACTCAGCAGGAAAATAGCAGTAAGATTCTCTAGTTAATATCTTGATAGGCCTAGACTTTGTAGGCAAATGGTGTACAGGCCACTTAAGATTAAGTAGCCATATATGCAGTGTGCAAGGAGAGTCTTTTCCGTAGCATTATGCAGACACAGGGAATGATCAGATTTTTTTTATAATGGCAGGCTGTAGTTAGAATCTAGACAGTAATCCTAAAAGGAAACAAGACCTCTGGAGTTGTTCAGCTATCACTCTGCATCTGGGTGACTTTTTAAATACCTCTTTTCCAGATGTAGAGGGATGAGCCATGTGCCAAAGGGTGACAGAGGATGTGAGCAGTTGCCATGAGAAGGCGGGTCGGTGCATGCTGTCAGAGGGAAGATACAGCCACCAGTTGCATGATTAGCTTATAAGCTTTGGTTGGTTTTTTACTTATTTTGAAGGTGGAAGCAATGAGTGAGCAGTATTTTGGTACTAGAGCTGACTCAGGTAAGGTGAGCCTTGACTAGTGGGCTGAAGCAGCAGTTATTTTTTTAGATGTTATATGGTTGGTGAAGTTAGAAGCCTCCCTTGCTTATGTCTTCCAGGTGGTACCTGAGCCTGAATGTGGCAACCTGTAAATGGCAGAGGCAGGGCTGGTGAGCAGCCAAGGTATGGGAGTGGGAGACAGGAATCACTGTGTGCAGCCTGCAGTTTCAGCAGTATCTCCACCATGTGTCTCTTATTCTGTTTTCACGTGCTGTACACAAACTCGGAGGGGAGAAGCAGCGTGCAGATGAGTGGTCCGAGAAGGTGAGGCAGTTGTCGGCCGGGTTGGTGTCCAAGAGCAGCAAAGTATCTTGCAGTGACTCAGTGAAGTGTTTCTCATTGGTTTTGCAGGCCGCCTTTGGAATTGGGTGAGCTCCTGAGGTGAGCTGGGTAGTAGTGAGGAGGAGAATGAGGTTGGTGACTTCCCATGAGCACAACAGTAATTATATTTGTCTCTTGGTACCTTAGGTGCCAGAAGCAATGACGGCCCCAGTGTCCAACTCTGGAATCTCTGTGGAGCAGCGAGCGAAAGGCCAACTTCCTTTTGAGGAGGAGGGTGATGTGGAAGAGGTTGATATTGGATGACATGATGCTTACTGTGGGCACTTGTGTTTCTGCAGATGATGAAGAGGAACCTGGTGACTGCAGGAACATCCCAGCTATCCAGTGTGGTGTTTTAGGGTTGGCTTTTTGTCAAGGATGGATTCAAACCCCCAGCTCCTCTGAAAGTGAAGTTGGAGACCAGGGCTGAGGAGGGGCTGGGAGGAGGGGACAAGGTTGGGAGTTGCAGGGAGGGGTTTTAAAGTTAGCATAGGGCGGAGGGCTGCCGAGGTGAAGGGAGCAGGTTACTTTTCAGCACCAGACTAGTGTGTGCCAGGCAGGGCAGTTCCAGTCTGTGTGTTGTGGTGTAGTTTGTGCGGTCTGTCTTCTGTGTCTTAGACCTTCCTCGGGTCTCGATGTCTTCACTGCTCTTTGCGTTCAGGGAGCACAGCGTGTGCCTTGAGTGCCATCCCTAGGGTCTCAAATGCCCCTACTCGTTGGCATAGAGCCCACTCTTCTTGCATTACAAGCTTAAAGCCTGGATCGGTCTCATGTCTTGAAGTTTCTGGTCAGTTCTCTTTTGCAGCATTATTCCAGGCTGTGTCAGCAGCTTTGCTCTCTAACAGTCTGTTTTCACAGATTGGGACTCCTTCCCTGCAACCTTTACGTTCTTAGGTCTTGAAGCCAGGCTTCTTGCGCATCCATCATCTCAGTTTTGACAGTAACTTCTTGTTATGGGCTGTTGTGCTTGATTCTTTTCTGGGGCTGATGTAGAGCCTCCTTGCGTCACCTTTGCAGCCCTGTAGGTTGTTTTGCCTGACAACATCTCTGGTCCGGGCATCAGTCTTCTTGCAGAGTGTTCTCTCATCTTTGAGTCGCATTGTCTGTAGTGTTCTGTATGGTGTTGGTCTCTGCATGTGTGTATTTGGCTTGGAGCTGCTCTGCCAGGGGGTGTGGAGTCAGGAGTGGGTGGAATAGCAGTAAGAGTCTGTAGTTAGTATGTTGATATGCCTAGAGTGTTTAGGCAATGGTTGTACAGTCATCTCTGATCGAGTAGCCATGGGCAGGTTGTGTAGATTGTCATTTTCATAGTGTTTAATGGGGATGAGTGGAGCCATGTGGGGAGGGGCTGTTCAGTGGTAGTGAAGCAGATTGAATCTCAAAGGCATTAAGGCTTGTGTGTGTGGGGCATAAAGTTCGGTTTCCTAATCTTTTCCAGTGGCGGGCTGTAGTTGGACTCTAGATGGTACTCCTAAATGGAATCGAGACCTCTGGAATTGTTCAGCTATCACTGTCCAGCTGGGTGACTTGATGAATAATTCTTTCAGATGCAGAGGGACAGGATGTGTACCAAAGAGCAATGGAGGGAGTGAGCAGATCACTGTAAGAAGGTGGGTTGGTGCATGGTGTCAGAAGGAAGATGCAACTGGCAGCTATATCACTACATTGTTGTTCTGCTTTTTAATTTATTTGAAAGTTGCGAAATGACGAGCACAGTGGGATACTGGCACTAGAGGTGACTTGGGCAAAGTGAGCAATGTCTAGTGGGCTGAAGTACCAGTTACATTTCAGGTTTTGTATTGTTGGTGAAGTTAGAAGCATTCTGTGCCATTTGTGTCTTACAGGTGCTACCCGAGCCCCAGTGTTGGAGCCCAAAATCAGAGGCCAGGCAGGTGAGTGGTCAAGGTAAAGGAGCTGGAGATGGGGATCACTGTGGGCCAGCTGCAGTTTCAGGCAGTATCTCACCATGTGCCTTTTTTGGTGGGTTTTTTTAGGTGCTGTATGCAGCCTCTGAGGTGTGAAGTGACACGCCGATGAGCATTATGAGAAGATGAGGCAGTTGTTGGCTGGGTTGGTGTCCGTTAGCCAAGTATTACATGGCAACTTGCTTAAGGATTTATCTTTGGTTTTGCAGGTGCTGTGCAGGCTGCTTTTGGAATTGGATCACTATTTGAGGTCAGCTGGGATGGAAGTGAGGAGGAGCATGGGGCTGGTGACTTCTCACAAGTCCAATGATAATTTTGTGTTTCTTGGAATCTTACCAGAAGCGATGACAGCTGCAGCATCCAAGTCTAGAATGGGCCAGTGAGTGGAACGCCATGGCTCACCTGAGAATGGGTGTGTTGTTGAAGAGGTTGTCATCGGCTGATGCGATGCTTACTGCTGGCACTGTTTAGTTTTTGGTTTCTTTTTTATTGCAGATCATGAAGAGGAACCTGGCAACTGCAGGAACACCCCAGTTAGCTGATGTAATTTTTGTCGAGGATGGATTCAGACCCCCAGCCCTCTCAAAGCTAAGTTGAGGGACTGGGGCTGGGAGGAGGGGACAAGGTTGGCAATTGCAGGGGGAGGGGTTTTTAAGGTAGTGTAGGGGAGATGGCTGTTCAGGAACAGTCACTTTTGGGCAAGCGAAGGGGGTGGGTTGCTTTTCAGCACAACGCTAGAGTGTGCCAAGCAGGGCAGTTCCAGCCCATGTCTGTGTTGTGTAGTTTGTGTGGTCAGTCTTCTGTGTCTTAGACCATACATTCCTTTATGTCTTGAGGTCTCCATAGCTCTTCGTGATCAGCGTGCGCTTTCGTAGCCCTCTCAAGTGTCTGTAATGGATCACCTCATTGGCATAGTGCCTGTTGAGCCCTTCTTGTCTTGCCAGTATAGCTTAAACCATGGATCCATCTGGCATGTGTCACATTGCAGATGTTTCTGAGCGGTCATCTCTTGCAGTGGTGAGCCAGGTGGCACCCACAGTTCTGCTCTTGAGTTCTGTTGACACAGAATCATCTTCTTGGGTTTGATCCCCACATGCTTAACGGTCTTGGGTCTTACAGCGTGGCTTCCCACGCATCCATCATTCTAGTTTAGATGGTAGCTTTCTCTCACGGGCTGCCGCAGTTGCCTGTCTTTTCTCCGGCCACTATAGAGCACCTGTGCTGTTGTGGGACCATAGGGCTTCTCTGCTAGCAGCATCTTCCCTATGGGAATTTTTCTTGCTCATCTTGCTCGTTGCGGTCATGTTGTTTGCAGTGGCTGGCTGTGTCAGGGCTGGAGCTGCCCTGACCAGGGGTGTAGCAATACTAAAGACAGAAAGCTTTATAGTGGTGTGGTAGTATGTTGATCTGCTCAGATTCTTTTGGCAAGGACTGTACAGTACATTGCTGAGCAAGTAGCTCTAGACAGCTGCCACAGCTATTTTTGTGTTCTGTGAGTGCCAGAGGTTGGACTCGGGCCTTCTGGGAGCTGTGGTTTGTGTGGTGGTCAAGCAGATTGAAACTTGAATGTGCCTTAGCTTGTATATGTGGGGCTCAGTGTCTGGGTTTTGTTTTTTCTTTTTTCCAGGTGTAGATAGAAGGCATATGCAAAAACAGACAAACCTGGGGTCTTGTCAACCTATTGGTCAGCATCCAGGTGACTTGCTTTACATAGCTGGTTTGGGTTTTTTCTGATGCGGAGTGACAAGCCATGTGCCTGAAGGGTGCTGGAAGAGGCGAGTGGAGCACTGGAAGGAGGTGGGCTGGCATCTGATGTTAGAGGATTGTCTTGACTGTTAGTGGCTCTGAGTAGCTTATGCTTTTCTGCTTTTGTTTTCTAGGTGCAAATTGATGTGCGAAGTGGGATATTGGCACTGGAGCTGACAATAGCAAGGTGAGTGATAACTGCTGTGCTGAAGTTAGTAGTTTCTTGAGGTGTCATAATAATGAGGTAGCTAAAAATCATACCCTGTTGTTCAAGTTTTAGAGGTAGCAGGCAGGCCTCACATGGCAGACTGAAGAATCCCACTGCAGGTGGTTGAGGGGCCCAGGTAAGGAGTGGGAGGGAGGAAGTGCTGTGAGCATGTGCTTTTTTATCTTTACGGTTGCCACCCTCCTTCTCAGAGGGATGAAGCTGCATGATGATGAGCTGTTTGAGAGAAGGTGGGAGAGTCATTATGTGGTCTGGTCGGGCTCAAATCACCATGGATTGCATGGCAACTTTGGTCAAGCAGTTATCTCTGGTTTTGCAGGTGCCCTGTGAGCTCTCCTCAAATGGCTGAGAATTTGAGGTGGGTTGGCAAAAGAGAGGAGTGGCAGGGTGGGAACTGCGGAGTGGGTGATTGCTTCTGAGTATGATGGGTAGTTTATCTCTCTGTTTTTTCCAGCTTCTGTGGGAGATTCTGGCTACAACATGTAATTGTTGGAAGTGGCGTGGCACTTCCGAGGAAGGTGTTGTTGCCATAGAGGTCAATGCTAGCTGGCGTGTCTGTGACTGGTGGTGTTAATGTCTGTGCAGGTAATGGTGAGGAACCTGGTGAATGCAAGAACATATCAGTTAGATGATGTGCTCCTGATGAGGATGGATTCTGGACCCTGCCCTCTGACACAAGTCAAGGACCAAAAGTGGTGAGTGGGGTGGGGCCAGCAGGGGGTTCAATGTCAGGGTTGGGGGAGCCCTATTTAGGCTCTTAAGTCTGGGGTTAGACAGAGGGCCTAGGGTCTGTCCTGCTAGATGCAAATGTTCCAGCTTGTGCTGTGAAAGTGTCTGTAGCATTGTCTGCATTCGGTCTCCTATACGGTGCCTTCCACAGGTCTCTACGTTTTCCCCCCCCACGGGCTCTCCACTCTCAGCACATGCTTTGGTAGGTGTACGTAGGGTTGTGAATGCCTTGCTGCTTCATTATAGAGCCTGTGGAGCGCTTCTCATCTTGCGATTGGAGCTTAGTGTATTTTGCACCACAGATGTTTCTGGAGGGTTGCCTTTCTGCAGGCAGTCTGGTCCAGAATGACACGTCTGCTCCTGAAAGTTTGGTTCCATAGACGTCCCCGACAGCACTTCATCCCAGTGTCCGTAAGGGCTTAGGTCGTAAAGCCTGGCTTCTTACACATCCATTCTTTGGGGTTTGTATTGCATTGCAGTGCTATGTATTGGTTTTCAATACCATGTGAGACAGCATTGCTTTGTAATACTCTGGTGTTGTGTTGTGTTGATCCTGTACTTGGTTTTGTATTGCATTGCGTTGCTCTGTACTTGTATTGACCGCTGTTTTGGACTGTATTGCTTTGCAGTGCTCTGTACTTGGTTTTGTATTGCGTTGCTCTGTACTTGTATTGACCGCTGTTTTGGACTGTATTGCTTTGCAGTGCTCTGTACTTGGTTTTGTATTGCGTTGCTCTGTACTTGTATTGACCGCTGTTTTGGACTGTATTGCTTTGCAGTGCTCTGTACTGGGTTTTGTATTGCATTGCGTTGCTCTGGACTTGTATTGACCGCTGTTTTGGACTGTGCTGCTTTGCAGTGCTCTGTACTGGGTTTTGTATTGCGTTGCTCTGTACTTGTATTGACCGCTGTTTTGGACTGTATTGCTTTGCAGTGCTCTGTACTTGGTTTTGTATTGCGTTGCTCTGTACTTGTATTGACCGCTGTTTTGGACTGTATTGCTTTGCAGTGCTCTGTACTTGGTTTTGTATTGCGTTGCTCTGTACTTGTATTGACCGCTGTTTTGGACTGTATTGCTTTGCAGTGCTCTGTACTGTGTTTTGTATTGCATTGCGTTGCTCTGGACTTGTATTGACCGCTGTTTTGGACTGTATTGCTTTGCAGTGCTCTGTACTTGGTTTTGTATTGCATTGCTCTGTACTTGTATTGACCGCTGTTTTGGACTGTATTGCTTTGCAGTGCTCTGTACTGGGTTTTGTATTGCATTGCGTTGCTCTGTACTTGTATTGACCGCTGTTTTGGACTGTGCTGCTTTGCAGTGCTCTGTACTGGGTTTTGTATTGCGTTGCTCTGTACTTGTATTGACCGCTGTTTTGGACTGTATAGCTTTGCAGTGCTCTGTACTGTGTTTTGTATTGCGTTGCATTGCTCTGTACTTGTATTGACCGCTGTTTTGGACTGTACAGCTTTGCAGTGCTCTGTACTGGGTTTTGTATTGCGTTGCGTTGCTCTGTACTTGTATTGACCGCTGTTTTGGACTGTACAGCTTTGCAGTGCTCTGTACTGGGTTTTGTATTGCGTTGCTCTGGACTTGTATTGACCGCTGTTTTGGACTGTATTGCTTTGCAGTGCTCTGTACTGTGTTTTGTATTGCGTTGCTCTGGACTTGTATTGACCGCTGTTTTGGACTGTATTGCTTTGCAGTGCTCTGTACTGTGTTTTGTATTGCGTTGCATTGCTCTGTACTTGTATTGACCGCTGTTTTGGACTGTACAGCTTTGCAGTGCTCTGTACTGGGTTTTGTATTGCGTTGCGTTGCTCTGTACTTGTATTGACCGCTGTTTTGGACTGTACAGCTTTGCAGTGCTCTGTACTGGGTTTTGTATTGCGTTGCTCTGGACTTGTATTGACCGCTGTTTTGGACTGTACAGCTTTGCAGTGCTCTGTACTGTGTTTTGTATTGCGTTGCTCTGGACTTGTATTGACCGCTGTTTTGGACTGTATTGCTTTGCAGTGCTCTGTACTGTGTTTTGTATTGCATTGCGTTGCTCTGTACTTGTATTGACCGCTGTTTTGGACTGTATTGCTTTGCAGTGCTCTGTACTGGGTTTTGTATTGCATTGCGTTGCTCTGTACTTGTATTGACCGCTGTTTTGGACTGTATTGCTTTGCAGTGCTCTGTACTGGGTTTTGTATTGCATTGCGTTGCTCTGTACTTGTATTGACCGCTGTTTTGGACTGTACTGCTTTGCAGTGCTCTGTACTTGGGTTGACTGCCATTTGAGTGTCTTGCATTGTGTTGCTACGTACTTGGGTTTGTAGTGCATTGTATAGCTCTGTACTTGGGTTGACTGCCATTTGAGTGTCTTGCATTGTGTTGCTACGTACTTGGGTTTGTAGTGCATTGTATAGCTCTGTACTTGGGTTGACTGCCATTTGAGTGTCTTGCATTGTATTGTTACGTACTTGGGTTTTATTGCGACTGATATAAGTGTGTTGCGTTGTATGGCATTGCATAGCCAGTGTAGAGGGTTAATGTGACCTTGAGGTCTCTGCATGTGAGTAGGAGGCAAGCGGCATTGTGAAGTACCATGAGGCAAGTCAATAAATTTGGCAACAGTTATTCCATTGTTGTTGCAGGCACCCTGCAGCAAGCTTCCAGAAAGGGTTGAGGTACTGATGTATGAGGAGTGGTGTGAAGGGCCTCTAAGCAGTTGGTCACTTTGGGGCAGATCAGGCATTACAATGCTCTGGGTTTAAGTGCCACAGAGGACTCTGTCCATCATGTGTTTGTTTTTTTTTGATTTGGAGCATAGCAGGTGAGCAGAGCTTTTAGAGGGGTGTTGTCTTGCAAAGTGTGTAATTAAGAGCTTTGTCGTTGGTTTTTGCAGGTGACTGAGGGACATGAGGTGACTAAAGGAACATTGTGTTTAGGTGATGCAGCTGCTATAGAGGATGGCCATTGAGAATGTACTGTGACCCACGACACCATGAAAGCTAAGTGGTGGGACAAAAGCAGTTGGGGGGTGGCTAGCGGGTGCAAAACACGGTGAGATGTGTGCACTGTTAAAGCACCTCTGTGAGTGAGCAGGGTTGTGATGTAGGTCTAGTTGTTTGTACATGTCCCTTATGTAATGTGTTGATATTGGCCTCAGCCTTGGTGCATGAAGCACTTCAGGCATGCTCGCTTCATCTTGCGATGCCAGTAGCCATCTGTGGCATCTTTGCTGTCTTGAGTTATTAGCATATTGCCAATCAAGCACATCACATTTTGCAGTGTGACGTAAAAATGCAAAGGTGCTGGTCCGGTTTAGCATTGTAGATGCGTTAAGCCAGTCTTGCTGCTCTCGCTTGGGCTTTGATATCGTGTCTTGCCTCGCTGACTCTCTTTCTCAAGAATTGTTCCAGGACTTTCTTCCCTGTGTCATCATAATCTTAGGCATTTCCCAGCATTTTGTCTTGATTGGTCATTGTGGCTTTATTGGCTACCTGTCATCCAGACCCATGGCATTCTCTCACGGCAGGCTGTGCCAGAGTGTCCGTGCCTTGTGGCAGCAGCATTGTTGTCCTTACTGAGAGGTTCTGTTTTGGTCTTGCATTAACTCTAGCCTGTGTGGTATTCTTGCATCCTTATGTCATGTTTGTGTGTGTAGGTGCATGTTTGAGGTGGAGCTGCTTTGTGTGTAGCAATTCCACTTGGGGTGGAACGGTTCAAGTGTGGGATGATAATCTGTGGATGAGCATGGCCCATTGGGGTGGAGGTTTCATGGGCTGTTTTTGGGCATAGCTGGTAGGTATCAGCAAGCAGGCCATAGCGTCCCTTCTGTTGTGTTTTGTAGGCATGGTGGGGCCATTGGGATCCCTATAGAAAATCTTTGAGCGAGTTCTGCTGGAGTGTAGAAATGGAAGCCAAGAGGGAGCAGGAGCAGCTCATGTAGCAAAGAGTCTTCCTTGGCTTCTGGTGATGAATGCCAATGCTGTGAAATCGAATGTTTGAGGTGAGCCAGTTCCAGGAATGGCTCTCCAATTGGGGTGATGTGTCACGGTGGGTGGTGAAATGGATGTGTTTAGAGTGAGGGGGAATTGAGTTTATGTTGAATGGGTGTTTGTTAGTTTCTGAATGTGTCTAAAGTTGTATGTGTGATATGGTTTTATTGCAGGTTGTATTTAATAGTGACATCTTAAATTTTTTTTAGAACTGTAAATCAGAATAACCTAGCTGGGGGAATCTTTTTCCCATGGCTGGGTGTTGGTTTTTTCCCCTTGGTCCCAGCTGCTCCACAAGGTGATGTTCATGGCCAGCATTTGGAAGGAGGATGGGCTAGGGCTGGGGTTTTTGCAGGCAGGGTGATTATGGAGGCCCCTGGGAATGGCATTCCTGGGGAGTGACACAGTCATGGAGCAATGGCTCATTGTGGCAGGGAGGTGGTAGAATTGATGAGCTGAGAGTGAGGAGTGGCTTGTGTGGTAGCTGAATGAGTGGTTTGTGTTGAATGTGGCTAACCTTGTAAGGTTGTGCTGGGGTGTGGTGTCTTAATAGTACCTTGCAGTTGTATGTAGAAATGAAATTTTTAAACCTGTTTCAAACATTTAAGGGAAAAGAAAACCAGTTGGGGTGTGTGGGTTTTTGTCCAAGTGCTTTTGGGTTTTTTCCCATAGTGGGTTCTTTCCCTGTGGAAGGAGGAAGGTGTAGGGCTGGAGTTTTTACAGGCAGGGTGAATTTTTTTTTGAGGCCCCTGGGAGAGGTGTTAGCAGGAGCATAGCAGAAATGGTCAATGGCCCCTTGGGGCAGGTGGGTGCCAGGATGGATGAGGTGAGAGTAAGGGGTGGTTTGTGTGGTAGCTGAATGAGTGGGTGTGTTTTGAGTGTGCCTAATCCCGTATAATGATCTAGTTAACTTCTCTTAATTTATCCTTGCAGGTTGGAGGTGGAGTTGAGATTTCTTATTTTTCAGGCATTGAGAAAGGAAAAATAGAATAAAAAAATCCCAGCTGGGGGATTTTTTTTTTTTTCCCCCAGCTGGGTTTTTTTTTCCCTGGTCCCGGCCACTCTGTGAGGCGATGTTTGTCGCCAAAGTTTGGGCAGAGGTTGGGCTACGGCTGGGGTTTTTGCAGGCAGGGAGAGTTTTTTTGTTTGTTTTGAGGCTCTTGGGAACAGTGTTCCTGGGGAGTGCTCCCTTGGAATAGGGGCATTTGCGTCTCATTGCAGAAAGGTATGCTGTTTAGTGCACGGTCACAGGAAGATGGTTGCAGAGCTTGCAGGTGAAGGGTGTGGGGATTTGAACTAGACAGCCAGCATCAAGGAGGACAGAGTTGCAAAGCAGGTGGGCCCAGCTGTAGTGTACATAGATAGGATTGTAAAAGGCTTTCATGAGCTTTGTAGTTGTTTTACTTAATGATATTTACCATACTTTACTTTTTTGTGTAGGCACTGTAACTGAGGGTGTGTTAAGAGGAGCAGAGCTTGGTGGCCTTTCGTGGGGGAATGCAAATGGTGGAGATGATATTGGTGTGAAGAGGAAAACCCCTGGATGTAAAGCAGTAGACAAAAGGGGAGGGAGAAATGTGGAAAAGAGTCCTAGGTAGAGGATTCCAGGTGCTGGAGAGCAGCCATGCCTATGAAGGTAGTGGTAAAGTTTTACAGTGTTAATGTATATACAGAGAACATATGTTAAACATGAATAAAAGCAGTAGCAAGAATTATTTGAACAACTAGGTCGAAAGTATTTGTAGCATTGTAGTAAAAGTACAGTGTGGAATGGAACTGTAGATATTGGTATTTGAACGCTGACTTAGAGTTAGAGACGGACCAATGTAAAGATGGAAATGGTTAAAAAAAGATAGGCAATAACAGATCTGTGTTGAGGTCACAGTAAGGACTGAAATTGCAAAGGAAAGATCAAAGGCAAGTTAATGTTTTCAGTGCCTGTAGGTAAATCTATGGAGGAGGGAAGCAAAAAAAAAAAAAAACTAAGAGGCCTGGACAGCTCTTGCTCAGGACTGTAGCAGCAACAAATTTCATAAATGGTAATGCAAAGTGGAAATAGGCATTGGAGGGAGAGTTGTCAATACCTAGAGGTAAATGTTTCTGTGTCTGGGTTAAAAGAAAGGATGTGTGTTTCTGGCTCTAAAGTAGATCTACAGAAATACCAGTTGTCGAAAGGTTTTTTGTAAGAAGTGTGAGGTGTTATAAAGCGATGTAAAGTACTCCAGGGCTCTAACAGATGCCAAAACAAAACACCACTGTTAAGAGGGTAATAATGTGAGAGAAATAATTCCAAGTAGCATTGAAAAATGTCTACTGAAGGGGTAAAGATGAATGCTCATTTGGAAGTACTAGATCTCTAAATAGCTCTAGGGCATAGAGCAATTATGGTAGTTGGAGCTGTAAGAAGTACCCTAAGGTAAAAAAAGGAAAAATTAATGTAAAGGAGCTGTAATAAAGATTTGTTTCCTTTCTTTGTGTCCAGCATCTTTTGGGCAGTGGCTGTGGATTGTGATCTGTATGTTGGCATGTCGTTGTCTGCCCTCACTTGTGGGGATGCAGGTGTTGTCTTTGGGGACGTAGGGTGCATGTGTGTCTTAGTCCTTGTTGTTGATATCTGTTGTCACTCTGGTGTTGATAGTGGTTGTGAGGTTGTGTGTGTCTTCATCTTTGTTGGGGAGGTTGGGTGTATCTTTGTCCTGGACAGTGGCAGTGTGTGTCTTGTAGTCTGGGTCCTGGATTTTTTTGGTGTCACAGCTGTTAAGTAAATTTTATACTGAGGAGTTTTGAAAGGGTTTGGCAGACCTAATATGTTCATTGTTTAAAAAAAAAAAAAAATTACCAGCAGTAGAAAATGGCAAACTCCCTGGGAGTAAATAATGAAATAGAAACAAAACCAAATAATAAAAAAAAAAAATTCTCCCAGGGAGCAAACCATTTTCTACTGCTGCACCAGACTTACTATTTTTAGTTTTTTGTTAACAAAAAACTAAAAATAATCTTTAACAAACCCATAATAAAAATAAAAAACTCAAACATTTCACCACAACAAAATCAAACTCTTTAAAAACCAGCACTACACTACTAACAACCATAAATTACAAGGAAAAAACCAAGTAACACAAACAACACCCACATATACACACAAAACAGAAGATACACCACACAACTACCAAAAAAACCAAACCCTAACCCAACAGCCATCCGGAAGTCCTCCAGGGCCACCGAGACGGAAACTCTGTGATCCGGAAGTCCTCCAGGGCCACCGAGACGGAAACTCTGTGATCCGGAAGTCCTCCAGGGCCACCGAGACGGAAACTCTGTGATCCGGAAGTCCTCCAGGGCCACCGAGACGGAAACTCTGTGATCCGGAAGTCCTCCAGGGCCACCGAGACGGAAACTCTGTGATCCGGAAGTCCTCCAGGGCCACCGAGACGGAAACTCTGTGATCCGGAAGTCCTCCAGGGCCACCGAGACGGAAACTCTGTGATCCGGAAGTCCTCCAGGGCCACCGAGACGGAAACTCTGTGATCCGGAAGTCCTCCAGGGCCACCGAGACGGAAACTCTGTGATCCGGAAGTCCTCCAGGGCCACCGAGACGGAAACTCTGTGATCCGGAAGTCCTCCAGGGCCACCCAGACGGAAACTCTGTGATCCGGAAGTCCTCCAGGGCCACCCAGACGGAAACTCTGTGATCCGGAAGTCCTCCAGGGCCACCCAGACGGAAACTCTGTGATCCGGAAGTCCTCCAGGGCCACCCAGACGGAAACTCTGTGATCCGGAAGT